>NC_089845.1:80255561-81503061 GCF_035609145.1 Eleutherodactylus coqui | reverse complement strand
GTTGAAAGCCGCGCCGAAGAATTGTCAATTCACAGAAGTGATGGGCGGTGTTTTTACCATAAAAACACCTCACATCGGCGTGCACACGCACAATATCAGCCCCACATCGCGCTCGTCCGTGTGTAGGTAACCTAAGGTTGATTAAAAAAAGGAAAGCGGACAACTCCAATCACAAAAGACGTGATGACCGGAGGTAACTGCACTGTAATCACTATCACTGTGTCCGGCTGCTATTATATGGCGGATGCATTATGTAGGGAGGATCTAAACCTGCAGTCTTATGGAACTCTGTGTGTGAGAATCCAGGTGGAATAAGAGGTGAGATCCACCCAAACGGCACCTTCGTTTTAATCTTAGTTTGTATTTTTTTGTGAAAGAGGTGCTAAAAATTACAAAAATACACAAATGAAAATCTAGAGTATTAACCCTTCACCTGCTGCCCTGAGGGGTTAAACGGGACAGTTCTTGTTTTGCACTGGACATGTGTCCCTGCAGTGACGGGGGGCGCCCGGAGGAGGAGAGAGGATCACAGAGCGCCAAAATTAACGCGGGAAACCCCGTCGCTCCTGTCAGAAGCTCTACGTGTCCACAACATGCCGGTGGTGGCAGAGGGGCTCAGCGGCCAGCAGCAGGTAAGTACGGCCGGGCGGAGGGGAGGCGGCGGGAGCAGCAGCTCACCACAGTATCGTCCTCTTAGGGAGTGAATGGCGGGCAGCAGCCGGAGGAGCCGCCGCACGACGAGCAGCAGTACTTGGGACAGATCCGGCACATCCTGCAGCATGGGAACCGCAAGGAGGACCGGACCGGTACCGGCACCATGTCTGTATTCGGCATGCAGGCTCGGTACAGCCTGAGAGGTAAGTGTTCTGTGGGGGGCGGACCGGCTGCCGTAAGTAGCGAGGACCCCTCACCCGCCAAAATCCACGAGCGCGCCTGAGCTGCCGGGCTGTTCCATATCCAGCAGGAGGAGGGGGGGTTGGTGTCGGGTTATACCATTATATGTCCCAGGGGCAGCCTAGCACTAGTGGCACCGCTGAGGGCTCAGCTTGCCCCTGTTACAGGGTATAGTAATGGCTGCTGGGTCATGTGGATCTATTTGTTGGGAGTGTCCCAAAACAAAATTGTCACCTTTTTCTGACTCCATTACTGTTTTTTCCCCCGTTGATGTAGCAGTGAAGTTTTTTTTTCTTTTTCCCCTGTGGGATCAGCTGTAATTTTATTGTGGCACCATTTTGGCGTATTAGGGCTCCCACACGTTTAAAATTTATTTATTTTTAATGCGATTGTCAATGATTTTGGTGCGTTTTTAACATTAAGTCCCATTGACAATAGCGTTAAAAAACCGCGAGTGTGTGTGTGAGCCCTAAATGGGGTGACCAGATGTCCCGCTTTCAGGATATCAGTCGCGCATTTGCTCCGCTTTCAGGTCACCATGAAAGTGATTATCAGCTGGGGTGTTGCCACAGAGGTAAAATCATACATTGTGATAAGCCCCGCCCCTAACCACACCCCTCGGTCCCACTTTGCCCCTGGGTAAATCTGGCCACCTTTTGGCCCCCGACACACAGGCGGATTTCCCGCAGAATTTCCTCCTCTGCCCGCCTGCATAGGATTGCATTGCAAAACACAATCCCATGCACACAGCCACGGTTTGACTGCGTGAAAACACTCGTGGAAAACAAACTGCGGCATGCTTTATTTCTGTGCGGGCTTGCAGAGTCCCGGACAGAAATGTCAGTGGTGACGGGCCGGCTCCGCTCTGTGCATGCGCCAGCGCATAGCAGAGACTGAAGACGTCGGAAGCGGGTGAGCCACAGGCCTCTGCAGGGGCACGGATCTGCATCCTGCTGTGAGAATTCTCGCAGCAGGATCCGACCCGGCCGTCTGCAGGCGGCCTTACTGTGACACTTTTTTGATTGCTTTTTATTACATCTTTTTTCATGGAAACAGGGTTACTAAAATTAACAACTTTCACATTGTGCATTGTTTTCTAGGTGTTCACTGTGTGGGATAAATAATGTTTTAATCAGAATCTTATAGATGTGAGGGGTACTCTTGTATTTTGTCTCCACCAGAAAAATGGGTGGAGATATGAGATTGTGTTGAGGAGGCACATGATCCGCCCCCAGCTGCTGATTTGCTGTTAGCTCCCCTATGCCGCCCTTTTATCTTCTGCAAGCGCCTTCACCGCCGTGCTCCCTGCACTGCCCCTGGCTGTAACGGTTATCGCTAGCCTCCCTGTCATGCAGTCCCCATAACCCAGAAGTCGGTCCTGCGCTGTGTGTGAATGCAGTTGTCTGCGGCGCTGGCGGCACTCGTTTCGTGGGACTGCAACGCCTGGGAGCTGGCAAAGGCACCGCAGGAAAATCGCACTGTTGGTGGCAGAGAGGACACGGATTGCGGCAGACAGCATCATCTGGCGGATATAAGTAAAAGCATCTGAGAATCATTGGCCGCCGGCCCACATACAGTGGCAGAGCAGGCAGGGTAGAATTGAGCGCCGTGGACACGCACAGCAGGCCAAAGGGGACTAATGGGAGCGCGGCAGGGGAGGTTTACAGAGCAGCGTGAAGAGTTACAGCAGCAGTACTGCCAATATCTCCTCTTGTCCGCCAGAGCCGCTCCACATCCAACCGCTCTGTCTCCCTGTCCCTCGCAGGGTCTGAGTCGCCGTCAGGTATCTGCTGCCCCGGTCTCCACTGACTTCTGCCGCTGTCAATCAGCCAATCAAGAGCTGTGGGCGGTCCCTATAACTCCTGCAGGACAATCCCAGGGTCCACCCATTTTTCTGGTAGAGACGAGATACAACAGTACTGATGTAAGGAAACCAAATAAGGCCTCATGCCCACAGCTGGGTCTGATTTTCGCAGCAGAATCAGACCCAGCGCCCCCCCAGAGACTTTGTACTCACCTGTCACGATCCACCGCGAGCGTGCAGAATATGACGTGCCGGCGCTGGGCTATGAGGAGGATTCCCGCTGTACCACTGCACAGAATATTGCGGGATGGACTGCTTCCATTGACTGCAGTGGAAGCCGTTCGTGCAATTTTCTGCACCAAATGGAACATGCTGTGATTCTTCAGCCGAGCCTTCCGAATCGGATACGGCTCTCTAGGATCGGCTGGTTTATGCGGCTTTTTTGGAAGTAGTATGAATTATTAAAAAAATAACACTTAGGCATGTGGCACACGAACAATTTGCATTGCAGAATCCACAGTTGGCATCCGCACCGAGGATGCGCAGCGACTGTTGTTCAGAACATGCTATGCAAAATTGCTTTTTCCTACACACTCGCAGAAATGAATTGCAAATTCTACAATCGAAGGAAAATTGCAGCATGTTCAATTCTTGAACGGTGTCCGCATGAACGGCTTCCATTGCAGTCAATGGAAGCCATCCGACCCATGGTCTATCTGCAATAGACACTGTGGATAGGAAGCGGGTACCCGTGTCATCACCTAGCAACGGTGCCGGAAAAACACAGACTTAAAGGGGTTGTCCCGCGCCGAAACGGGTTTTTTTTTTTTCCAAACCCCCCCCCGTTCGGCGCGAGACAACCCCGATGCAGGGACTGAAAAAAAGAACAGCACAGCGCTTACCTGAATCCCGGCGCTCCGGTGACTTCTATACTTACCGTGAAGATGGCCGCCGGGATCCTCTACCTCCGTGGACCGCAGCTCTTCTGTGCGGTCCATTGCCGATTCCAGCCTCCTGATTGGCTGGAATCGGCACGTGACGGGGCGGAGCTACACGGAGCCCCATAGAGAACAGCAGAAGACCCGGACTGCGCAAGCGCGGCTAATTTGGCCATCGGAGGGCGAAAATTAGTCGGCTCCATGGGAACGAGGACGCTAGCAACGGAGCAGGTAAGTATAAAACTTTTTATAACTTCTGTATGGCTCATAATTAATGCACAATGTATATTACAAAGTGCATTAATATGGCCATACAGAAGTGTATAGACCCACTTGCTGCCGCGGGACAACCCCTTTAAGAAAAATAGAACACAATCTTGACAGCCAGAGAGATCAATGGAGCTCATATGTGCGGAATCAGCGATAAAATAGAACATGCTGCCACTTTTCTTCCGCTCACAGAATCAGCAAGTCCTACCTGCAAGTGTAAGCGAACTGGTGAAAGTCAGTGCACGAATTACTGCGTATCATACGGATGGACGGCGATCGCGGAATCTGCAATTTATATCTGTATGTGTGAAACTGGCCTAAGGGAAACTTAAACTTACGATGGTTACTTAAACAATATACTGCTATATATTGTTTTTCTGCAAGCATTCTATTAAGATGTGCCCCAGGCACATCTTAATAGGCAGAATTACATGGCAACCGTGAGGCTTTCATAAGGTCCTCAGGGCTACCATGACACCCAAACAGCACCCTGTGATAATGATATTGGCGGTGACAGTTTGGAACAATTAAATACCATCCTGGAATTCTGCACGACTAACTGTGGATTGTTGGTGCTAAATTGCTGGCGGAATTCAGCTTTTTTTTTTTTTTTTTTTTTTCCATTCCGCGTTAGAATCTGCTCGTTGTGTATTTTGGTGCAGAATATCCTGCAGGAGGGCATATTCAAGAACACTGCCACAGAATATCCTGTCCCGTGTGAAAGGTCCCTAGGAGTTTTGGATACAAGCTTTTAACCTGGAACCACAGGGACAGATGGTAATGGGTAAAGCCTGAACACCATAGTGGGGTTGGCGTGTTACATCCAGAATACTGATAGGTAAACACAGGTACAATACACTGTCATGTCTGCAGAATCCCAGGTTGGGTCATTTCAGAAAGGTCTGCATAGAACAGTGATGGCGAACCTTTTAGAGACCGAGTGTCCAAAGTGCAACCCAAAACCCACTTATTTACCACAAAGTGCCAACATGTCAGGGGGCAGGGCTTGTCACGACGTATGATTTTTTTTTTTTTTTTTACCCCCATCATTCTAAAAAAGGACAGGGCTGCTTTAAAATAGACAGGGAGCAGATTTTGACTGCTTTTTGGATGCGGAAATGCTGCAGAATGTCCTCAGCGGAAATTTCTGCGGCAAATTCTGAAGCATTTACGCATCCAAAAAGCAGTCAAAATCTGCACCCTGCCCATTTCCGCCACATGTAAACATACCCCCGCAGTAATAAGGGGAGCCCCACTCGGCCCCCAGTGGTAATGGTGACATCCCACAGCAGCCCCCAGTAGTAATAGCGACGGACGACTTCTCCCCTGCTCTCGCAGAACCTAAGAGGAGATGTCAGGGAAGGAGGATCCCTGCTGCACACTAACCTAACAGTGTGCGCCAGGATCAGCGCCACTAGCAGCGCAGTTAAGTGAATGCCAGCAGGGAAGCTGCAGCCCCTTCCGTTATTCACCAACATGGTGAGGGGCCGGTGGCGGCGCGTGCAAGCAGGGAGGGCTCTGCATGCCGCCTCTGGCACGCGTGCCATAGGTTCGCCACCACTAGCCTAGAGCTATAGACCCCCAAACCACAGAACTCTTCCTGGATGCCTTGTCAAGCACAGGCTACAAGGACCCCAGTGGGATGTTTTGCCCCCTAGTCTGGCTGTTCGGGGACGTTGGTGCTGTTATCACGACACAAGTAGATTGCCACTTCCCAGACATCCTTGCCTGATTGTGTGAATATTGATTTTGATACTTTGTTTTCCTCAGACCAGTTCCCTCTGCTGACAACAAAGCGAGTCTTCTGGAAAGGAGTGCTGGAAGAACTGCTGTGGTTTATTAAGGTAACGTAGGGAAGAGCAGTGAAGAGGAGGATTGGGGGGATGGAGTGTAAGTGACTTGTCACACTACAGTAGTGACCGAAGCCTGGCAGTGTTCAATAGCCTACGGGTACATGCCATGCTGGTGGTTACAGTGCGCTACAACTTTACCCTATTGTCTTCCATTGTGAGCTTTCTGGCTCAAATAACTCTGACTCTAAAATAGTTAGAATGTGATAAGACAAGAAGTGTTTCTGCTTTTCTGGTTACACTTCCAGCGTGCCTGTTTAAAGGAGGTTTCCACGACTAAGATATTGATGCGCTCTCCTCAGGATAGGTCATCACTATCTGATTGGTGGGGGTCAGGGCCTCCACTGACCAGCTGTTTGAAGCAACCATAGGAAAACAGACCAAACAGAATAGTCTCCATATTCTGAGCTCCTGATCTTGGCGGGTGGTATGCGCCGTCACATTGAGGACGTCTAATTAGTATTATACTTTTGGAGAATATTTGTCACAGTATTTGCTATTGGTTGTGCTGTACACTGTATAGTGGCTGTGCCCAGTATAGCAGCTCGGTCAGATTCGCTTGAAAGAGACTGCGCTGCACACAGCCCATGTGATCAATGAACATGGGGTTGCAGCCTGAGACGAGGCTGTGGCACGCACGCAAGTGTCACGGTCTTTTGAAACAGCTGATCAATAAAAAAAATTCCTGAGCGGTGGATTCCCACCAATCTGGTAGACGACCAAACTTGAGGAAAAGTTGTGGGAAACACCCTTAACTGTCAAAAACCTGATTGAAGAGATTTGGAATTCTCAAACATTAACAAAGAGGGATCAGATTATTCGGTTAGTGCAATGTGTCATAATCACCAGTAGATGTCCCTGTTGCACATGATTTTGCAGACTTTGATTATACTGCATGTCCCTAGTTGGTAATGCTTATATTTGAGTCTACTAAGAATCTTGAACTTTAAGATGTATATATCTTTCCCAAAGGCTTTGTGCTGAGACTTTTCCCTGCTCACAGATCTGATCTCAATTTGACACCAAATGTGTACAGTTCTATTATGGAGCCAGCAGTGTAGGGGACTGAATGCAACCGAAGTCTCAACTTTTCTACTTGATGATTTTATAATACTTAACCTTTTAAACTTTAAATTGCTCAGCTTGTCCTCACAGGTTTAACCTTTTGAATGTTGAAGAAATAAGTAGTGTATGATTAAAGCCAGGACTGCATGCAGAAACCATTGCATATATCCTTTTAGTGCCCATAAGGCTGACTTCTCATATGGCGGAAGTTTTAACCATGATTTCACCTAAAAATCTGCATGTTAGTGCTGTGACTCTTACTGCAGATTCCACCCTATACAGTGAGGTAAAATCTGAGACAGGATTGACATGCTGCAGATCTATAAATACAGCATGCTCTTCTTTCTGCATGCAAACTTTTTTTATATACTAGTGGGATTGCCCTACAGATTCCATACTGCAAACTGTCAGTGTGATAATTCAGCCTAAGGGTAAGTTCACATGTAGCAGAAGTACTGTGTATTTTCCGCCATAGAAAATTTCGCTGCAGAAGTAGTAGTCAAAATCCACACCATTGCATCCCCTTAACTGGTACCCTCTAGCGAGCGCAGCACCATTTTTCATGTCAAGGTGGAATTGGCATCACCTGGCCCGCACGGTGCTGCCCTTACTAGAGGGTACCAAGTGAAGGGTTGCATTGACAGTGTGAAGAATTGTGAGCGGATGGAGAGCGCTGCAGATACGCACCTGATTTCAAGTCAAATCCACACCAGTGGTGAAGATTTTAACTTGTTTTCTTCTGCAGAAAATCCGCTGCATTTCCACTACATGTGATCAATACCCTGAGGGTGCGCTCACATGTAGCTGATTTGCTGCAGATTATGGTACAGATCTGCAGCAGACTTCACCCTTAAAACTAAAGGGGTACAATCTGCAGCAAATCAGCGATGTGGACGTACATTTAGGCTGAACGTAAATACAGCCAAGTTGCAGTACGGATTCCACAGTTTACAAAAACTAATAATAAAAATCCATGCAGAAAGGGCAGCCCCCTGAGGCCATTTTCACACGAGCGTGTTATGGGCGCATGCCTCATTCTGAGTTCAGGTCACTAGACATGTAGTCAGGCCATCGTAGTAGAGGAATGGACACTCATCCATATTCTGGACGCATAAATGTGGCCTTAATACACTTTAGTGTAGACCTGATGCGTTGATGATATAATTAAAATTAATTAATTTGAGCACAGACCACATAAGATGTGACAATCGCATAAAAAAAGTCAGTATGTGGCCCACTGTAGTTACCTAGGTAATGTAATTTTAGCAGCTTAGTTCTGAGACACACTCCAGCTCATACGTCTGTTAGGCTGTTGAGACTGCTTGGGCCTTTTTGCTTACCTCCCCTCCCCCGTCTTCCCCTTTTTTTACTTTTTAGGGTTCAACAAATGCAAAAGAGCTTTCTGCAAAAGGTGTGAAAATTTGGGATGCAAATGGTTCCAGGGAATTTTTGGATAAGCAAGGATTTGTGTCACGAGAGGAAGGAGACCTTGGACCTGTATATGGATTTCAGTGGAGACACTTTGGTGCAGAGTACATAGATGATAAGACAGGTAACTGCCGTATGAAAGTGGACTGACTAATGCATTTCTCTGACACTTGGTTACAGTAGTTTAGTCTCTTAATTACAAATGTCATCCCGTCTGCAGACTACACAGGGAAAGGCATGGACCAGCTACAGAGAGTGATTGACCTAATCAAGAATAATCCTGATGATAGGAGGATCATAATGTGTAGCTGGAACCCTAAAGGTAACCTGTTCGTTGCAATGGCAGGGTATGATGTCCACAAAGTGCATCTGAAAACTTCCATTACTAAGATCAGTCTTTTGTGTGCGTGGTGTTTTTTTTTTTGGGGGGGGGGGGGGGGGGGGCTTGTGCTGGGCACTTGCTCTATGGATATTGCTTTTGGCCTTATTCGGTGCTTAAATCCATCACTTGATGTTAAAGCTGTAGAACTGGCACTGCATACAATATCGGCAGTATGTAATGGTGGTTATGCAAGTGGAAGTGGCATCTCTTCTCATTCTGGTATCTTGTAGTTTGTTATGTCAGGAATGTTAAACTTTAGCACTCGGAGACATGGTACATTGGCCATATGTTCCATTTCCAAACTAATTTAGTTTGACAGATTAGTAAATTGACAATGTTCTGCGAGTGTGTGAGGAAACCGGAGTGTCAAGTGATCAAGCCCCTATGCACCATGATGCTCTTGTATATTAACATGGTATGAGTGGGTATGGAACTGCTGAACAGGTATGTAACAATATTCTTCACTTGGCCCTTAATGTATTATTTCTATTACAGATCTTCCTATGATGGCGCTGCCGCCTTGCCATGCTCTGTGTCAGTTCTATGTAGTCAACAATGAGTTGTCATGCCAGCTGTACCAACGATCAGGAGACATGGGCCTTGGAGTACCATTCAATATCGCCAGCTATGCTTTATTAACTTACATGATCGCACACGTCACAGGACTAAAGGTAAATCCCTGTTATAACCTCTCTGCTTTGACTTTTAGGATGCATTCGCACGTGACACACTTTGATGCAGATCTACAGCAGACTTTACCCTTTCGACTGAAGGAGTGAAGTCTGTTACAGATCCACATCAGAATACATACCAATGGTTCAGAGTCTTTGCTGTGGGGAAATCTGCACCAATTCCGCTATGTGTGAATGTGCACTTTAAAAAGATGAATCCTCCGTTCAGTCAGCTATGTACACTGTTGGAGCCCTATGGTGTATACAGCAAACCTATCCACAGGGTCCTAGTCACCTGGTGCCTATGGCCCTGTAGACAGCCAAGAAAGTGTCACTTTGACCTAAGGTGGGCTGGTATCTGTTGAAATGCACTCCCTCACTTTTCTCCCTTAGGGCTCCTTCACACTGGCGAGTGCAATAATAGTGTGAAAGTGGCCTTACTGAGCAGGGAAGTGGAGTAGACCGCATTTGCCTCCATACAGCTGATCACTGCAAAAATAAAGGGATACCATGTAGTGTGTTTTACAACTAGAGGCCATGGATGATGTATTCCTGTACATTCATGAAAAAGAATAGGTTACCAACAGCACTCAAAGTCCAGCTATAGTAAGCGAGGGTAAATCCCATGCATAGCCACTAAATAGAGATCTGAACCAAAATCTCCAAAGTAGATGCAGAGGTAGTGGCAGCATCAGGGGTGACATTTAAAAAAAACTTTCTTCATTCCATCATAGAAAAAGCGCCGTTTTGGCCACATATGGCCTTTTTCAGGCCTGCTTTTTGTATGATGAAATGAATAAAATTTGTTTTTAAACTTCACCACTGATGCTGCCACTTCCTCTGTATCTACTTCGGTATTCCTGTATAATAGCGTAAGTCAGAGCCTTCTGTCGGAGATGTACATTGGGAAAGGTTGACCTGAATACCTCCTGATGTGCTCGGTTGCAGCGTGCACATGGCCTCTCCATCCTTCAGTAGATGATGATGGAAAATCTTCAGCTGTCAGAGTGCGAAGTTGGACTTTAACCTGCATTAGGGTGTGATGAAGTGTTAAACTAATGTGTTGCAAGCAATAGCTGGATACATGGCTAATGTTTGTTATGCTTGCTGAGACTGCTAAACCAGAAAACAATTTTAACCAATCACACCTAGAGCTTTTAGTTTCTTGTTGCATTCAGGTGTACATATCGCCAAGGTGTCCTGCTGATGCCTTTCTGTTTACACCTCTGTAGAGAATACTTCTCGTATCTGGACAATTGGAAGCTGTTTGATTAGTTTAAAGTGATACATGGCTAATAAAGCGGACAGGATTATAGCGTTCCATCTCCCACAATGCCTTACTAATTTCTGTTTATTTCTTCTCTTACTCATTCAGCCTGGTGAATTCGTCCATACTCTGGGTGATGCTCACATATACCTTAATCACCTTGAGCCATTAAAAACTCAAGTAAGTGAACTTACAAATAAGTAAATGGTCTACCTTGTGATCGTGTGGTTCATTTCATTTTTTTTTTTTCCTGCAAACTGACAGAAGGCGTTCCATAGTGCTTTGTGACAATTTTCATTAATCTAATGTGTTAATAGATTCTGGTGTAACATATTTAGGAACGACTTGCAGCTCTCCAAAGTTGGGAAATCCAGTGTATTGCCTGTGTGAGAAGATGAAGGCTGTGATCTGCTGTGCACTTAACCCTTTCAAATCCACTGTCTAACGTCTAAAGACATTCTGATTTGAAGACTGTACAGCTCCGATGTCGGAAGACGTCCGGCAGGGTATTCTTACTGTAGAATACTGGCCACTCTGTTGTTGGGGGGCCTCTCCAGCATGTCCCATACCGCAGTACCTGCTCTAGCCGGCAGATGGCGCCATTGTATAATGGCAGAAAGAAAAAAGCCCCCTAGGAAACCCTGAATCTAATATTGGATTGCAAAGGGTTAATAACTATATTGTAATTAATTTTTTTTTTTTTTTTTTGCTGGAAATGACATTTATTTGAATAGGTTTATGGACGTGGGATTTTCTAACTGATTGGTACGAGTTTAAAAAAACAAAGAAAAACTGCATGTCCTATTCTTGGCTATTTGAACAAGAATAGTGCATGTCAATTTGCCGTTTTCAGCACAGAATGGTCCAATTAGAGTTGTGTCTGAGAATCTTGGGGGCAACTTTTTAATTCCCCCATGTGCATGTACCTGAAGACTGTAAACGTACGTGTGTGTGGTTTTTTTTTTTCTTTTTTGTTTCTGTAGTTCGAGGTGCAGTCTTTTGCACTGCAGCCAGAAGTGGATCTGGCAGGAAGTAGTACAAGTTCATCCTTTACTTCTCATACAACTTTTCTTCTTGCACTAATGAATCTGATACATACAGTTTACTACATCTGACAGGATTCTGATGCATTTTTTTTTATAGCTATCAATCATTGTATCTGGAACAAGACCCATTATTGTTCTGACACCAAAATAAATATACATATATGGTCTTCACCTTTTTAAGTTTTCAGTAAGCTTTTTGCTGAATGACAATTGTACGTTATTTTGGAACAAAAGTTGACAAGGTTATCTCTGTTTCAGCTTCAAAGGAAACCTAAGACATTCCCTAAACTTAAAATCCTACGGACAGTGGAGAACATCAATGACTTCAAAGCAGAAGATTTCCAGCTTGAGGGCTACGACCCTCATCCTACCATTAGAATGGAAATGGCTGTGTAATATTATCAGAACTTTTTTTTCTTTTTTACTTTTTCTGACTTTAGTGTTTAATGTAAATTTTTTCATATTTGTACTAAATGTGACTTTTAGGCATCTATTCTTGCATATCTATTTATATATGAAGCAAATGTTCTTCTGTCTAGCACACATCATATTTGCAGACTAATTTACTTATTTCTTAAAGTAAAGGCCCTTTTACATGCAACCATTATCAGTAAAACAACCACATGACTGAACGAACTGATGACCCTTTTGAATAAAATTACACGTACAGATAATGGGTTTTAATCTTCTCAATTTCCTCCATGAGTTGTTTGCTCAGCTGGGCGTGTGTTTATGTGATGGTCATCTGGACAGCAGGATTCCATTGTCTTCTCCCAGCAGAGTAAAATGTGTGCAAGGCAAACACAATGAGTACATTGTTGAGTTAGCAAGCTGCTCAAAAAGTGAACGAATTCCACTCACATGCCACAAATTTTGAGCAATTTTTTTTCCCCTCTTTATGCCGGCTGAAACCCAGTGCTAAATAACAATTGGGCAAATGGTGCACAGCTCCCTGCGTTTACATGTAACTATTATCGCTCACTTTAGCATTTTGAGCAATAATCGTTGCGTGTTAAGGGGTCTCAAGAGTCAAAATATGAGACACTAATACAATAATGCCAACCTAGTTTTCTAGTCTCTAAACTGGAAATGTGGTATGCACAAGAATCCAATAATGGGAATGCAAAGATTTTTCATATTACTGCTGTACAAAATTGTTTGCTTACAGCTGTGACTGTTGGCTACTTGCCAACTAATGGGTGGTTACAGAATTATAGGGCATTTCTATGATGGGGACTGTATATTCCCAGAATGTGGCACATGGAGATGAGGGGGAAGTCCAACTGCTGGGACTTCTTGCTAATCCTCAGAATAGAGGTGCACTGTTAAACCCCCATTTACACACAAAGATGATCACTCAAAATTCATCAAGCTGACAGTTTTGAGTGATCATTTTACATTAGCTACTAATGGGCTAATCAGACCATTAGTAGCTAACTAGCTTCATTTACATGTATTTAGAGAACAGTGGGTGGTCTGTTCCCTAAATACATCTGTTTTTGTTCTGCCTCAGGCTGCTGGTGCTTACAGTGCTATCAGTGCTGGCTGCAGAGAACACAGCATGCCGTCCCTGTTACCGGGACAAAGGATTTAAAAAAAAATTTTTTTCCTGACTTGGTCAGTGATTAGCGAAGAGTGCATGATGGGTGCGCATTTACACGCAACGCCTCTTGCTCAAATGCTGTTGTATAGACAAATTTTGAGCAATAATCGTTGCATGTAAATGGAGCTTTACGCCTTCACAGTATTTTCTTGTACAGCAGGTTGGGTGCAAAGTTACAACCACACCACCATCCTAGTGATAAGCTATAACATGGGAATTTTTCTGTGCACTAGAATACATGTAGTCTTAAATAATCTGGTGCCATAACAGGTTTCATATGTGTGTTACCATGGCAGGCTAAACTAGCCGTAAGTAGAGCTTGGCGATTTAATACAATTTACAGTTTCAGTGTCCCACAATTCATATCTTTGCATGAATTGTAAAACTTATTTTTTGCCCTGTCCCATAGCTATGATTATGTGGCATTAATGCTAAGACAGATTAAACCAGCAGCATTTGGTTACATATTATCTATCTTGCCCCTCCAGTATGTAGCATCATTGTGTCGACTACCCCCTCTTATATTATACATATCAAAATTGTCCCATTTTAAATGTGAAGGTGATCATAAATGGAACCCAAGGCACAATTCTGATCACACTGTAGATTGAGATCGCATGCAATTCTAGTCTAAAACTTGTCTCTTTTTTTTTTTTTTTACCTGCGAGAAACTTCTATAAATTGAAAAGAAGAAACTTCTATGTAAGTGAAATCGCCGAGCCCTAGCCATAAGCATTGGGGCGTGTGGCTTTTGTTTTAGTATTTCCTAGTCATAACCCCAAGCTCCTGTTCATTCAAAAGCGGGTTTTGGACAAGCAGAGCAGGTTGTATGTCAGATGGTCATAGCTACTGATGTAGTTTTAGATTGGATTGAAGGTTTCTTTTAAAATCAAAGAACCAGAGCTCCAGCTGTTTGTAGTGAGGTTGGGAATACGGAATTTACAGCTGTCACTGCCGTCTGTGTACAGAGCAGTGGATGCGTTGCCAGCAACGATCTGTGATTCTCTTGCTTTCCTACTAGTCCAGGGGACGGATAACAAGGATTTTTGTTCATATCAGTCAGAGCATATTTGCTTTGTCATATATGAGGGTCTTCCTTACCCCAGCCCATTGCTGACCATGACATCTAATGGCCCTTTACACGAGCAATTATCTTTCAGAATCATTCAAACTCCTGTGCTCCCATAGAATAAGTTATGAATAACTGTCTGCTTACTATGAAAGAAGGCAGGCGAAGGGAGAACGCTTCCTGGCCCGCTCCACTTCCGTTCTGGCACTGCCTTGAGTGATGCCAGCTATACTCGCTCCTGTGTAACAGCACAGCAGCGAGTATCTCTGGGACAAGCTGATGGCTATTGTTTGCCCGAGAGCTCATCCCGTATAAATAGACAACAAGGGCTTCTTCACACTGGTGATTGTGAGGAAATCGTATCTTTGTTCCTGCGATTTTTCGAGTGGAAGCGTGTGGGTTTTTTTTTTTTTTTTAAATCTTGCATTACTGCTGCCTGCTTTAAGGTCGTGCGAGAAAATCAAAAGTCAATGGGACTCATGTTAAAAGCGCATCGCAATGCAAGCTTGTTGCATTGCGATAAAAAGGAGGTTCCATAGGAGGTTTCCTTCCCCCTTACACAATGCTTTAACTATTGAAAACCTAAAGAACCAAAAACTACCTAATTGATATCGCATCCATAATAACCTGTAGTACAATATATTACGTTTATCCAGCACAGCATATTGCATTAGCAGAGGACAGCCATTCTTGTTTTTTTTAAAATCATGCTCCCAAAACAAGAATATAAAGTCATTAGAAGTAGTATATATCTCAGTTGTACAAATTTAAAACAAGTCATTTTGTGTTAAAATCCCCCCCTCCCCCCCCCATTCATGTTTGTTTCTCGCCTCCAAAAACCAAGGGAAACAAAGGCTTCGCTTCCCCTCTGTCAGGTAGAATTGGTAACAGAGCCTAAATTTCAACCCTCTTGTCATGAATAAGCTGTTGCCAAACGCTTCCACCTGGAAACTGGTACGATAACACAGAGTCTTCCTTCATTTCGGTAGAATATCCTGGATCCTGAAAGGTTAAAATGGTTGTTTAATAACTTCAGTACAAATTAATGGGCGAGTAGTGTTACTTTTTTTTAGTCCCATCTAGTAGCTTGGCTTCCCTTCATTGGTGGAAAAGATTCAGTTCACTTTCCCAGCCCTGTCTCTAAATTATCTGCCAAAGGCTGAGTAGCCGGTTCATGGGCTGGAAGTTCTCCACCAGCAATGGCCATGCAAGAGAGTGGTCTCAGAAGTAGTTAACTGTGTAGTGCATGGAGAAAGCCGTTCTTTCTTACAAAGGGGGGTTTCTGCGCATGAAACAACCCTGTTTGATAGCTGTATGCCCCCGAAGGATCCATGGACATTGCTCCTTAGGGCTTATTTACATAGATGATAAAACTGCACACATTTTGTCGTGTAATGTATTAACCCCTTACTTCCAATAGGTTAAAGGGGTGGTCTCGCGAAACCAAGTGGGGGTATACACTTCCGTATGGCCATATTAATGCACTTTGTAATGTACATCGTGCATTAAATATGAGCCATACAGAAGTTATTCACTTACCTGCTCCGTTGCTAGCGTCCTGGTCTCCATGGTTCCGTCTAAATTCGCTGGCAGCTTGCTTTTTTAGACGCGCTTGCGCAGTCCGGTCTTCTCCTTCCAGCACGAGCCGCTTCAGTGTGCTCCCCGCTACAGCTCTTCTGCGCATGCGCAGACGAGCTGTCACTGCTCGGGAGCGCGCTGGAGCGGCCATTCTGTACCTTCCTCTGTTAGAGGAAGGTGCAGAAACTGGAGCTGCCCAGCGGAGAAGCCCAGCCCAGCAGCCCCGAGAAGCCGCCCAGGAAAGTGATGGGTCGGGGGGTGATCTTGACTAACAGGTGAAGGTGCCGGGTCACAGCGGTAGGCCCCGGAACCTAGTGCTGGGCCCCGGGGCCTTCGTCTGTTGTCAGAGTCTAGCGCTGGGGAGTCGGGAGCGTAGCGCTGGGGAGCCGGGGGCTAGCGCCGGTTACCTGCTGCCTGGCGGTGGGTGACTGGTCGGCGGCTGCGGTGGGTCCAGTCGGCGGCTGCGGGGCGTCTGGTTGCCATGGAGACACAGCTGGCAGCGTCTCGGGAGCGCGCACGTCGGGCTGCAGCAAGCGAAGGGAAAAGAGCCGGCGGCCATCTTGGGGAAACTTTTATAAGTTGCTGGAACGGTAAGTACGAACCAGCTAGAAAAGTCATTTACAGGGGCGCTTAGTTATGTATGCTTAATTAGGGGGACTGGGCAAAAAAAAAAATTCACTGCTTCCTCGAGACATCTCCTTTAATTTTAGAGATGAGCGAGCACCAAAATGCTCGGGTGCTCGTTACTCGAGTCGAACTTTCAGTGATGCTCGAGAGTTTGTTTCGAGTAACGAACCCCATTGAAGTCAATGGGCGACTCGAGCATTTTTGTATATGACTGGTGCTCCGCTAAGGTTTTCATTTGTGAAAATCTTAGCAAATCACCAAAGTCATGTAAAAAACACAGAAATGGATAGGGCAGGCGAGGAGCAACATGCAGGGCTGCATTTCGGGCTCCAAGGTCTCACTATTAAGCCACAATAGTGGCTGGGCGGCCGCGGCTGAACTCCGGCTGCAGGGACAAGGCGAGTACATATATTTTTTTTTATTTTTTACACATTTTAGGATGATTTTCAGGTAAGGGCTTATATTTTTAAGCCCTTCCCGAAAATTCATCCTGCGATCGCCGGCAGCCCATTGCTTTCAATGGAGCCGGCTGTATTGCTGGCTCCATTGAATTCAATGGTCAGTGCTCGCTTAATCGAGACGAGTACCGAGCATCTCGAGCACCCTAATACTCGAATGAGCATCAAGCTCGGACGAGTATGCTCGCTCATCTCTAGTTAATTTACATAGGCATTTTGCTTCTTACAGTGATGCGCCAAATGAAAAAAACTGAACCACGTTTCATGTTTTTTTTTCTTCAACGAGATTGCTGAAAACTCACTCATTATTTTTATGCCCCCCCCCCCCCCCCCCCACCATTGAAACATGATTTTTACGTGCATGAAAATAGCATGTATCACAGTGCAATTTTTCTTACAAAAACACAATGCACTGTTATAGGAATTGTGGGCTTAAGAGTGCAATATCTGTCCAGGCTTCTGTGGTATAAGTGAGGGAAGGTGGTCTACTGAGTTTTCATGTCTTTTGTAACACATGGCCTATTGTTTTGAATGGGACAGACAAACCCATCATAGCCTCTGCGATGTAATGTTTCCCATTGAAATTGGGAAACAGAATTGCCAATCTCCCCATCCCCCCCCCCCCCCCCCCCCACGTGAAACAAGGACCAGTTAATTGGAATTTTTAGAGAACTGTTTAAGGCGTTTTTGCATGAAAAACTCCTTACATCCGCGGGTAAAATGCACTTTGACAAGCGTGATATCCGATGTGTAGGTAGCCTTGAACTTACTTAGAAACTATTGTTCCATTAATACACTGCAATACTACAGCACTGTAGTATGTATTAGTTTGACCTATGAGACCCTGCCTCTGGGTGACAGAGGGAGAAGACTTCTCCACTCCCAGCCAAAGGAGATCCATGCTGGCTTTATTCCAAGGTGCCATAAAAAGGCATGTGCATTGGAATAACGCTGCTTAGTGACCACTGTAAAAAGGTGTGTTGGGATTAACATCCGCCTGCACAATTAGAGCTTTTGATTGGCTGATAACTACACTACTGAACCAATGAGTAACCAGCAAATCTGTGGTATGCTTTGAAGATTTTACATTACCATTGGAGGCATATAAGCTGCATTGTGGATGGTCACGGGGTATTTAAAGTGTTCGTGTAGATGATCCACATATTCACACATCCTATAACAAAGCAAAAAAAATGGGATCTTCAGATGAGCATAACATGGCCACGTAATACAGCCTGGAACGATGACGGCACAGCAATATGTGTAAATGTAAGCTGACTATGCCATAAGGTTTCTACAACATCTATGGACTACATCATTTTGCATTTCTCCAGTGAAGAGAATCTGTCACCATCTTTCTGCAGCCCTCATAGGGAACAGCATAAGGTAGCTGATTGCTATATGTATGTACAGTAGTTTAGGAGAAACTTGCATTTTATTAGTAGCAGCTATACAGAGGACTAGTCCTGGATATTCATGAGCAGCAGCTAGCCACACCCACCCCTCCCTCTCGCCATTGATTGGTAGGTGTCTCCATGCACAGTAATAGGCAGGCAGCTGTCAATCAGTAGTTAGTGGGTGGGGCTAGCCTGTAGTCCTCTATGTAGGTCCTGCTATAGATAAAATGTAAGTTCCTCCCAAACTCAACAGATACATACAGAAGACACATTACTTCTATCAGCGTGACTGTCTCTATGGTATGCTGCCCTCAGAGAAGACGGCAAACCATAGTGAAAGATTCTCTTTAAAGCGATCCTCTAGGCCTGGTCAAAAAATGATGGGCAAATCGCTTTTCGGACTACCTGATGGACACCGTGCATAGTACGCATCAGTAGTCTTGGGCTGCTCTCACACGTGAACGTGGCAAAGCGCCACGATTTCAAACAAGGCGCTTTGCTGCGGTTTTACTTTCTCTTTCGGACGAAAGAACAGGCTCTGTTTGGCAAGCGCCGTCCAGGGCCGCGATCGGCCGCATGTCTACGAGGTCCCATTGATTTCAATTGGGAGCATTATACCACGATTAACATAGCGTTCAAAATGCCGCGTTAATCGCCGTAAAAAGCGCCTGTGTTAGAGAGGCCTTAGGCCTCATGTCCACGGGCATAATTGAATTGCGGAACCCGCGTGGGTCACCCGCAGTTCAATATGCCCATAGACTATCATTGGGCATCCGCAGGGATTTAAATACCTGCGGATGTCATTTTTTTCCCCCGGCTCCATTTTTCTGCAGATCCTACAGAAAATGTTTAGGCGATTCTGCTCAAAAAGCTCCTGTTTCCTACGGCAGCGTGAAAAAATCATGATCTGCCTGCGAGTGCGATACGTTTTTACATTTTAATACGTGTGAAAATTGCATGTACATCTGAAAGTAAATTGTGTTTTTTACGTAGAATACATTGCAGATGCCTGAAAATCATGTAAGAAGAATGCAATGTTGGGTCTATTTTTTTTTTTTTTTTTTTTTTAATTGCCCCTATATTGCACTCACTCGTGTAAATACGGCCTAAGGGTTTGCACTGACTGGCATATTGTCACTGCATATTACAAGTGGACTTTTCAGGCACGTAATGCATGGTGCTAAAAGCCTATCACACATGTAAATAACGCAGCGAGTCCTATTCTGATGCAATTATGCACCAATATAGGCTATGGGGATATAAAATACGCAACAAATACGTATATTACGTGCGTGGAAAATAAGCGCGTAATACGCAGTGCACAACATGCCATGTGAGTCAGCCCTTCATTAGACTTCTCTACTTGGAGACCAGGAATGATGCAGTGAGGTATTTTCATATAGGTGGACGCACCTGTTGTCCAGCTCGCCGGAGACTGAGATGTAATCAAATATAATCAAATGTTGTACCAGTTCACAGAGTCCAACTCCGCCAGCGTGCGGACAGACGGGAACTGAAGGGAAAAGAGCAATTTTTAAGAGTATTTATTTGTTAAGCTATTAACACTAACAGCGTTTTACTTGTAGCTGCGCAAATAATGATTTATAAAGGAGGCTCTATGGGGCCGTGCGTGCAGAAATCATCTCCATAACTTCTGTAACTATTAAAGGGCTACACCAAGATAAAAAGTTCACAGGAAAGGGAATAACTTTATGATCAGAGGAGGTCTGACTGCTGGGACCCCCACCAATCCCATGATCGTTGATCCCGAAAACCCCCGGATGCATACCCGTTGCTGCTCCATTCAATGGGAGCGTCAGAGACTGCTGAGTGCTTTTAGGCTAACTTCACACGGGTGAATCACGGCCCGATATCGCACACGCCAACATGCGAGGTATATTTATGTCAAAACCATCTCTAATCACTTTGGGGAAGTAGCGATCCTCCACCATGGCTGTCAGACGCGGTGGAGGATCGCAGAGTTTCTCCCATTGTTTTCTATGTGGAAATCTCGCATTACATAGCACTGCACCGCTTGCACCTAGTGTGTGGTGTGAAGCTGCGCCGGCCCTATTGAAAACAATGGGAGAGGTGATGCGAAAGCATGTCCAAAGATAGGACGTGCTGCGATTCGTTTCCCGTATTGCGATGCGGGAAAACGTCGATCATGTGTATGACCCAATTCAAAAGAATGGGGTTCATATTCGTGCGTCTTGCAACACCCAAATCTCGCGCAATTGTTTTGCTCCATGTGGATTTTGATGCGGAAAGAAAATGGCTTAAATCAGCCTGCAAAACAGCATCAAACTCAGCAGTTAGCCGCGTGGACTTTGGCGTGGAATTCCGCTGCGTTCCATTGGAATTATTCCGCCCGTGTGAAAAGTCCCTAAGCGCGGACAGCTGTCCCAGCAATAATGGCGTCACACCAGAGTGGTGACTGCTCAGTGAACGGAGGCGGAGCGGCGGAGAGCGTTTCTGCCCGCCTCCATTCACAGTGAAGAGGCCGATTGGCATTTGACTTTTATGCTTGCAGAAATTGAACGATGAATGATAAGTAAATGATTTATTGATCGGCGTTTAGTCGCTGGCAGCATTTACACTGAACGATCCAGGGATGATCTGAACGAGAATCCCTCAGTGTAAGAGGGCCCCAAGGCTCTTCAATTACCCCAATGCATATTTTTTCGTCCTCTGATAAGGATGAATGTGATTTTTGGTCGCTAAATTAACGCATTATATAGAAAAGGGGCTCTAAAGGTGGGTGCACATGGGGGAAACCATTTGGGGCGGATTTTGAAGCGGGTTTTATTGTATTTTTGTGCAGAATTCCCCCCCACCCCCACCCCCATTGAGAAGAGGTGCATTCCACTGCAGAAATGGTGATAAAATTGACATGTTGCAGAATTACATGTTAATTTCCGCACGGGTTTTGTGTGGATTATTTCCACAGTTTGTGGACAAGATTTTCAATATCTCATTCACTTTGCTGCTACTGTAAATGCCACGGAAATTCCATGTAGAAGGTCCATATGGAAATTCAGTGAAAAAATCCGCCACATGTGGACCCCCCTAAAGCTCCTTCACATAAGCGTAAGTGCCTTTGCACATGCCTCAGTGCTGCATTTTTGTGGATCCAACTATGCTTTTTTACGCACTTCAGCGTATTCTACTAACCTTCCTCGTCCGCAGGGCATGTTCACTTGCGCCTGACAAACAAGATGCTAGATGTGTTCTTTTTCTAGCGGAATTATGCAGCGTATCAAACATCTCCTTGCATATTGCGCGTGCATTTGTGTACTCCCCATTGACTTCTACAGAGACCTTTGGTGTGCAAATGTGCAGAAAAATACAGCATGCTGCCTTTTTTTGCAGGGCTAAAATGCATGCGTAAAATACAGAGATGTGAATGAACGCATCGAAATCATTGGGTTCTAGTCTCTGTGTATTGCTGATCCAAATACGCCCGTGTGAAGGAGTCCTAACCTGGACGGGTTGGCTGAGCTGTGTGTACAGAGACGATCTCTATTAGAGTAGAGATGAGCGAGCGTACTCGCTAAGGCAAATTACTCGAGCGAGTATTGCCATTTTCGAGTACATGCCCGCTCGTGCCAATAGATTCGGGGGGTTAGCAGTGAGTAGCGGGAGCATTGGGGAGCAGGGGGGAGAGAGAGATAGATCTCTCCCCCCCCCCCCCCCGTTCCTCTCCCCCGCCGCCCCCTGAATCTTTTGGGACAAGCTGGCATGTACCCGAAAATGGCAATACTTGCTCGAGTAATTTGTCTCAGCGAGTACGCTCGCTCATCTCTAATCTTTATCCTTCGACTGTTCTATATTGCAAGATCTGCCATAGGCTGCATTAGATATTTTCTGTCCCTCAGTTGCCAGATCACCCAAGTTGTAATAGGTGAGTAGTAAACGCTCGTTTGATGCCTGATTGAGTCAAAATACTAAGGACCACCTGTTTGTGAGTGACTGTGTGTTACATGTGATGATGTTACCATCATGTGATCAAATATAGAAGCACGGGCAGCCGTCAGTAGGTACAGAATCTTAATCAAAAATTCTTTATTCCCCTTGCGCCAAAAAAACCTTTCGACCCAGAAAGGTTCTTTGACAAAGGGTCTTTCTGGGTGGAAATGTTGTGCATTTTTTTGTCGCAGAGGAATAAAGAATTTTGGATTAAGATTCTGTACCTACTGACGGCTGCCCTTACTTCTATATTTGGACTAAATTAGGACCATTGGCTGATGGTACTTTGGGCTCTGCATGTATTGCCTCACTCATTTTAGTTAAGAAGGTCTGTGCTGCTGACAACTTGCTATTGAATACCGTCATGTAATCAGTCACCAGGGCTCTGAGCTACATCCCTGATCACATGACGGTGACATCAGCACAAGTCCCAAAACACGCAGAGCCTGACAGCAGCCATGTGCTTACAGCACGTGTGATCATGTCCCCATCATGTGATCAGTTGCGGAGCTCAGAGCTCCACGACTGATTACATGATGGTGACATCATCACAGGTCCTGTAAGCACACGGCATCTGTCAAGCTTTGCTGTTTTAGGACCTGTGACCAACTCCAATCCCTTTCACTATATCGTATTAGTAAGTGGCACATTGTGCCACCAGAAACACTGGTACTAGTCTTTTGGTGAAAGTAAGCCATGTAGGGATGAACCATTTTATTAACGATCATTTGCCCCTATACTGGAGATCCTCTTCTTCACAGCAGAATATGTGCCGATTGACTTGCTAAATTATCAATTGGCATTTGTTACAAATGGCAGAAGGTCACAGGTGTAAAAATGCCTTTATATAGCTTTACGATTCCAAACCCAGGCAGCCAGAATGTTGTGAGTCAGCTGTCTGTGTGAAGAGAATTCGGGATTTGTAACTCTGGAACAGAAAAACTGCTTCCCCATCTACATGGATGTATCAGGAAATTAATCCACACAACTTCAAGCAAAAAAGAAAACTATAGGTCCGCCATAATTCTTCAACAGCGGCGGTGCTAGTATATCGGGGACAAGACTTTGTGTCAGAAGTGAAGATCGCGCATTCGTTGTGTTTCCGGATTATAATTATAGTCTTACTATTGAATTTCTTGGCCATGAGCAGAACAGAGAGGTTTTCATTGACACTTCCCAATCTACAGCTGTCAATCTGGAGGTACTGGAGGGCTCGGGCTTGTAGGAACTGTTTGAACATGACTCTGTTGTGGCACTGAGCAAAAGAAACAAATGCAGAGACTTAGAGTTGTTACATGATAGTTGTTGAGAAGTACAGAGAAGGCTACACATGCAACGGAATGTCTGCAGCAGACATTGATCTGCGTCAGATTGCGCCGGTAACACGCAGATTGTGGGTCTGATTTTACCTCTCATTTACAGAGACCAAATCTACACTGAAAATATGCAGCATAAATTGGCATGCAGCGGATTAAACATCTGCACAACAGGCCAAATTACGCAGCAGATTTGTTTGCAGCATGTGAAGGAGATTTCTGGTAATGCAGAAAAGGTTGTTCATTTTCCATAGCTAGTTCCGCTGCAGAATATCCACAACATTCCCGCTATATGTGAACATGTCCTAAGGGCTTATTCACAGGATCGTATATTGGCCGCTGTTTTCACGGCCAGCTAATATACTCTACCATCTGAGCTGTCTATCCCCTTCCCTCCCCCTCGCTGGCTCTCTGCCTCTCTCCTCCCCTCTGGCTGTTTGCAATGGGAGGGAGCGGAGCTAAGCTCTTGCCCCCTCCCCGCCCCTTGTCCACAGCCAGCAATGGAAGGGGCGGAGCTTAGCTCCACTCCTCCCATTGCAAACAGCCGGAGGGGAGGAGAGAGGCAGAGAGCCGGTGAGGGAAGGGGATAGACAAATCAGATGGTAGCGTATATCGTCCGACCGTGAAAACGGCAGCAGATATACGCTCCTGTGAATAAGCCTCAAGGCCGCAACAAATCTGAGCTGCATTTCACATATTTTAGGAGACTTAATCCAACTTTCTATTTTTTTTCTCCTTGCTGTTTTGTAAAAATCAGCAGCCCCAATGCTACATTAACATGGATGAGTGCAATATCAGTCCGGAAAAGTTAGCCCAATATTATGGTTTACAATGTGCGATTTCCACAGGGAGGCGAAGTGTTTTTGATTAAAAATTCCATCGCTTCTGTGAAATTGCGATCCTCACACATGTTTAAGGATCACAAGTGTTTCCCATTGACCTCCATGGAAACATCACTTCACACTTGCATGCACATCGCACAGCAAGCGAGTGCCATGCAATGACTTTGAAGGTCCCTTTAAAACCCATGGGCAAGGCATTCCGAGGGAACAACCAAAGACAGAACCTGCTGCTCATGTGAAGGAATCCATTCTAAAGAATAGATTTCATATTCATGTGAGTTTTGTGCACATTGCGTAAAACTTGTGCGAGAATATTGTTTGTGTGAATGCGCACTTTTGTAGCAACGTAATGGTAATCTTTATATAGCGCCAATATATTCCAGCACTTTACAATTGGAGCCGTATCAAATGTGTTGGTAATGAAATGTGTTTTTATGTTATTTAAAGGCAATGTACAACTTTGCAACTATTGTCATTGCTCCGATGCATCTAAATTAGGTTATTTCACAATGCAGAATCTGACACCACTTTTTCCATGCAGATTCAGCCTCCTAAACTTCAGCAAAAATTCACGGCTAAGGGCTCTTTCACATGAGCACATATCGGCTGCTGTTTTCACGGCCGTCCGATATATGCTACGATGTGAGGTGTAAAAACTCGTGAACAAGCGAATATACATTGCAATGCGATGTGATGTTAACTTTACAAGGTGCCCCTGACTCAGGCCGCCTGCACATGCGCAGTACCGAAGATGCCGCGCCGTCACTGTGGCGATGACACGACTGTCACGACCATTCTCCAATGATGATTGCAGAATGGCCGGGGGACGAACAGCTTCCATTGACTTTAATGGAAGCTGGCCGTGCGTTGCCTGCACAAAAAGTGATTTCTCCCCCACGAGCGGAAAATCACAATCGATTTTTGCTTGTGGGCAGAAAATTACGTATTGTCATAGCATGCTATGGGCTGGATTTGCTGCTCGGAATACGTCGGCCGCTGCATAGACTCCTATGGGAGCCAATGACAGCGGCCAGAGAAGGAAGGTGGGAGGCAATTTAGCAGCGTGACTGCTAAACTCCCTCCCTCTTCTCTCCTCCTCTCTCTTCCCCTCCTACTGTTTGCAATGGGAGGGGGTTGAGTTAAGCTCAGCCCCACTCCGCCCCCTCCCATTGTTGGCTACGGAGAGGGGCGGGAGCTTAGCCCCGCACTGCCCCCTCCCATTGCAAACAGTTGGAAGGGAGGGGAGAGAAGGTGATCCGGCGAGGGGGAGGGAAGTGGACGACAGCTCAGCAGAGCTAAGCTGTCTCTCCCCGCCCAACGGCATTGCGGCCTCTGCATATATGCACTGGGCCTGGGCCGTTTGAACAGGTGCACAAACGTTAGATTTGTGCGCCCGTTCACACATTTTTACGGCGCCGGCAGGCGCACGTAACAACGCCTATGGGCGTGTGAAAGAGGCCTTAGGCCAACTTCACATCTACTGCTGGGATTCAGTTTTCTTGCTTCATTCGGGGAACACGAAAGACGAACCCCCTGGCCGAACGGGTCTGTCTTACCATGGAACCCAAGAGCACAAAATAGACCCCATTGACTATAATGGGGTCCGTTTGGTTTCCACTCAGCTGCCCGGCATTTGACCAGAAGAAAAAGCGCTGCATGCAGCAATCCTACTTCCGGTATTTTGTACTGGATTTGCACCGGACTTCCGACCGGATGTTCCAATGCAGATGTTAGGCCGCCTTAGCTGTTGATTTCTGCCACAGTTTTAGAGGCGAAATTGGTGCTGAAAGTTCAGATTCTCCCACTTGAACAAACCCTGAGAAAAACTTGGCTAAAAATGTCATCTAGCTTTGTGGCTACATCTCCTACTGTAAGTAGTCCTACGTTTCTTCATGGTAACAGTCAATAAACCAACCTTGTAGTCTGATACTACAATCACTTCCATTCGTTACATTGGAGAACGTGTGTCATGAAGAATAATACAATGTATTTTCTATGATAGTATAAAGAAGATGGTACAGAAGGGTAAGAGGATAAGTAATTGCCGATGAAGAGCTGCTCTTTTAAATTGACAGCATCTATCTGATATTGCTGAGATAGTGTCCTTCCATGTACTACTGAAATATGAGAATTTTCTGAAGGACTTTCAGAAGGCACTGATTCTCCTTCTGGAAATCCAGCTGGTAGGGAGTCTCTGTTCTGATCTGTCAGTCTGCCATGGTGGCAGCGCTCTTAATTAGTTCAAGAAGTAGAATAGTCTCCTGTTTGTCTGGCTTTAATCTAGTCTCTCTGATGAAGGGTCACTGAGGCTGCAGCTGTCAACCTCTCACATTCCTGTAATCTCAGAATCTAGGAACATTTTTAGGTCTCTGCAGCTGTCACATAGCAGCCCCATTAATATGTACAGCGGCACTCACTTGTTCTCCCGTAGCAACTCCGATTCCCAACGGTGCTAAAGCCTAAATGAAATAACACCATAAAGAATTTTTAGTTATATTGACCACAGAGCGATTCATTTTCAGTTTATCCATCGTGCACACTAGTTTTATTGATTCTTTGGAGAAAACGACAGGCTTGTTGACTATGTTGTCTAGTTTCATCCAGGACGGATTCACACAGGCGCATTTGTGCACACCATAAGCAAAGAATAAAACCCATTGTTTCAACGGGTTCGCTCACATTTCCTTTTTTTGCACGCACATTGCATGCATACGGAAAAAAATACAGCATGCTCTACTTTTGTGGGGGTGGGATGAGCAAATCCACGCACAATTCGAAAGGAGATGCACGACTGGCTGCGCAATTTCACTCGAAAAAGAACACCACTGGAACTCATTTGGCCAAATAGCCATTTAGATTGGGGCATGGTTGTGCCCTGCGGGTGCAAATAGTACAGTAAAATGCATGCAAAAAAAGCCTCAAATATATTGCACTGGGTCGTGCGCAATTGTGCATATACCCGTTTGAAGCCGCCCTTATGGTGATACTTTTTTTCAGCCATTCCTTAAACTTTCAACAAACCTATGCCTAATTGATTGGCATTGTGATAACCAGCAAAAGTGCAATTTAACTTTGTTTACCTAAAATTATGCTTTTGTGTTGAAAAATTGGTTTAAACTGCTGGCCACTAGGGGTCTCTTTCCTAGTTTGCAGTCTATTGCCTGTTATCATGTGAAATCTAGCTCTTGCAGCAGAGATAATGAGACAGATCACTAGATGCAGAGTTGAGTCATTGCTGCTGTCCCATGCTGCCTACAGAAGTCTATGAAAAGGAGAGGGGGAGGGAGCAGCTGGAGGGACACAGAGACAAAGACACTCACATAGGGATGTGGCTGCAGATTCTTAGCTTCTAGTAAGTGTTTTACCTCATCCTAGTGCTGGATTTTAATGTGCACTGCTCAGTACTGCTGTATTATTTTCTCCATGCTACTTCTGAGGGTGTCCTGTGCTGCAAAGAGAAAGTGGAGCAGGATCTCCACTCCTCTCTTCGTGTAGTATATGTGAAACATAGCAACTAGTCTTCACCAATGAGCTCAGGAAAAACTAAGAATCCTATATCCTCCGGAGAGGGAAACTGGTGAAAAATGCCATATATCAGTCATACAATGGCCAGAAATAGGGTTATTCCCTATGAACACACGTGGCAGATTATTTGGTAAAGTCACTTGAAACTGCAAGTACACTATAAAGATGCACGATAGGGAACACATCTGAGAAGTAGGCTGTAAGCCAGTGTTGTGTACTACACATTTGTGTGACTGGCACCGTATAGAAGCCTTATCTATGTGCAATAATGATACTAAGCAGCCACCTCCATAGTGGTGAGTAGGTGGATGAGTGGTTGTTTAACAGAACTTTGCACTTGCCCCCCTTGCATGCTGCTGAGAATAAGTGTTTGTGATCTCTACTATATGTGTAGAGTGTATGGGACACGTCATAGCATCTAGTCTGCACTCACCAGCTCAAGGAAGACTGATAATTAGAGATACAGTCTGCAGAGGGGGAAAATGCTAAAAAAATGCAGTATTCAAGTCCTCTAATAATCAAACATTATTTCTCATGTACACACACAGCTTATTCTGAAAAGTCTGGTACGCTGGCTGTCCAGTTGTAAACTATTGATGGCTTATTTGCAGATCATAGATCAGCAGGGCTCTGCCGCTAGGAATCCCTGCCAATCATCTGTAATAGCCACTTCAACTCCCATTGATTTCAATGGGAGTGAGGCCAACTATGGTGCTTGCACTCCTATCCTCTATGACACACGTCCGGCCCGCTGCACTGACAGCGGGTCATGTGATAAGGTGATCGACGGAGATCCTGAGCGATGGGTGGCCAGCGACTAACTATTGATGACCTATCCTGAGGATAGGTCATCCATTTTTTTGGCTAGAAAACCCCTTTAAAGGATTTCTTCCATCCCATAAAGTAATACTGTATGGCTAGGATATGCCATCAATTTATAATCAGTGGGGTCCGATATCTCTGGGACACCCACTAGTCTCTAGAATTCCTGGTTTAGCAGTGTGCCCCTTTCACTGGTTTTCCCTACATATCATCATCCCCTCCTACACTGTGTGCACTGTAGCAAGTCCCCACTCAAGAAAGGGAAAACAGTAAGTACTTCAGTCTCTCATTCTAAGGGGGGCTGGGGGGTTCATAGGACAGAGCCCACAGCATAAAGCAATATGCCATCACTAAATAGATGGGGAAACCCCTATAATTAATGGAGATTGGGCAATCATTAGCATGAAATATATTATTTAGCAATGTTTACCTTAGAAATTGTTCCATGACCCAGTATATCATCTGGTGATGTGGGCTCCTCAATCCACAAGGGTTTGAATGCTGCTAATTCTT
Organism: Eleutherodactylus coqui; assembly: GCF_035609145.1. Taxonomy (NCBI): domain Eukaryota; kingdom Metazoa; phylum Chordata; class Amphibia; order Anura; family Eleutherodactylidae; genus Eleutherodactylus; species Eleutherodactylus coqui. Next base: position 81,473,727 of record NC_089845.1, on the reverse strand, counting down.
GTACCCAGGAAATAGCTTCATTTACATCCCATCTCTGGTTTGCATCGAGCATCTTAAGCAAAGTAAGAAAACAAAAAAAACCTTGTCAATTTTTTTTAACATGGTATAAATAATATAACTTTTTTTTCTGCGAGTTAGTACATTTACAAGGATACCAAAATAATATATATATTTTAGGTTTATCTACCTTTACACCATAAAAATTGTATGTAAATCATTTATTTTTGGCGTTCAAAGACCTATAACTATTTTATTCTGCATGGATGGAGCCGTGTGAGAGCTCGATTGTCACGTTGTGAGCTGTAGCTTTTATTGGTACCATTTTGGGATACATATAACTTTTTGATCACGATTTGTGGAAGGTGGAAAGAACAAAAACAGCATCTGGGCTGTCTGGGAAATATGGTGTAGAGGTAGTCCATTTAGACTTGCCGATTTCTTGTTTGAACGAGAAAATGATGTCAGAGTTTGGCCTGTTTATAATGGCAGATCCATCGTTGACGCGTATTAATGAGAAATCATTCAGTTATTCACATTCACTGTAACCCAAATGATTAGTGAATGAGCCAACGGTGATTTTGGAGCAGGAAAGCAGAATCCCCAGCGCAAGTGCAGAAGCACCCTTAATCACACCATGTCATGTCTCTGGCCATACCTCATTTTTTAAATATATCCTATTATTGCCTCATGAAGAATCCTAAATAGATTTGAAAGCTTGCTGTAACTCATCTCTTTTTCTTCTGTGTAAACTCTCCCCCACTCAGCGCTTCACATACTTGTAGAAGGTGAAGCGCTGAGCGAGAAGCCCATGATCCAGCAGTGACGTCTTTCAGTGTAAACGCTCTGCACGAGCACTAACGACCTTAGCGGTGATGTCAGCGCTCGTGCAGTCGTTTACCCAACTGTTGTCCTGTGTATAAGGGCAATACTTAGAACAATCACTCCTAATATAAAAAAGCATACAGGGTTTTTCTTGCACCGCACTTTGGCCTCTTTGCGTGACATTTGGTGGAAAATTTTGGTGTCATTAGATTTGTTACATCCTCACCACCACTATAAAATCATAAAATCTGACCTGTCAGGACAGGTCAAAGTTTCTATTTTGAGGGTACGTGGCCTGGATGGCGACAGGAGCAGACACTAGAGGGTGAGCTCTGCCGAGAGAGAGACCTAAGAAACAATACGAAACTGCTAAGATGAAGAAAAAGTAGATTTACAGGGAGGAAGGAGAAGAAAAGAAGATGCCAAGGGAGAGGACCATGAAGGAAGGACCAAGGTGGGTAACAGAATTCTTCCCAGTTCGGGCCGAGGGAATAGAGATGGAGACATGAGCTGCCAATGCAGACCAGCCAAAGATGGTGTGCCCAGGGAATTCCCTGCGATGTGAGCAGGGTAAGAGAGTCCTCTTCCCCAGTCCTCTTATCTCCTGCGCAGGAATAGTGCTTGGGGAACATGTGTGCAGAGACAAGTGGCAAGGGAGCGACACACCCATAGAGCTCCATTCAAAAAATGTCGCCCAGAGCGCCTTAAGGAGGAAGTGTAGTAGCTGAAAGCCGGGAGGCTACAGAGGAGAGGAGCAACAAAGATGGTATGCTGGACTCCCGAAGCCAAATGAGAACGCTAGCCCCCATAGGAATAAGAAGAGAATGAGAGCAGGGAGAGAGGACCATTTCTCCAAACATTTTATGTTCGCATAACGAACATCGAGTAAGGCCCATTTAGACACAATGATAATCGCTCAAAAGATGTCGCTCAAGCGACTTTTGAGCGATCATCATTGTATCATTTACAGCGCAAGATGATCACCTTGCGCTTGGAGCTCTTACCCCGCTCCTGTGCCCAACTGTAATACAGCTGAGCGCTCGGAGCAGAGGATGTAGAAGACAAGCGGGGTGTCCCCGCTAGTCTTCTGCATACAGCTGTTCCCCCGCTCCAGCGCCCGGCTGTAATACAGCCGAGCGCTCAGAGCGGAGGATGCAGAAGACAAGTGGGGTGTTCCCCCTTGCCTTGTGCATACAGCTGCTCCCCCGCTCCAAGCTCCCGGCTGTTTTACAGCTGAGTGCTCGGAGCGGAGGATGCAGAAGACAAGTGGGGTGTTCCCTCTTGTCTTCTGCATACAGCTGTTCCCCCGCTCCAGCGTCCGTCTGTAATACAGCCGAGCGCTCGGAGTGGAGGATGCAGAAGACAAGCGGGGTGACAGAGGGATCAGATAAGAACTGCATAGCTTCTGAGGCTCATTAGCAATCTATGCAGAGGGAAGGAGGGAGCACCTTGTTCTCTAGTTCATACCAGTTTATTGTCATGTCCAATCATGTCCCGGATAAGTTTGCATCTTCTTATATCATCTTGTAAATCAGCCCCAACTTTCACTTTAAATCTGAGAATGCATACAATAAGTGTTACTAAAAATATACACATATAAGAATTTAGGCTCGTGCACAAAAGTAAATAGACACCAAGGACAAGTGCATCTTGTTAAGGATCACTTTAGCATGTTTAACGTACATAAATGTTTCCTGTTAATGTAAAATGTCGCGACTATCAGAAAATGAAAACTGTGTATTAGCTACCGGTATATACAGTAAGGCTGCATAATTCAGACAAACCATGCCGAGAGTTAGGCTGTCAATGGCCGTAGCGATATACTGCCGCAGAATTCCACCGTGGTAACCGCCGCCGGTGTGCAGTAAACCATTGCAATTTTCTGCATGATTTCCCGCAATGAACCTATCACTATAATAGGTTCATCGCTGAAAATCGCGGTATACCGTGATTTTAATACGCGAGTGGAAAATCGCAGTGATTTTTGGCTCATTGACATCGGGCTGCGCTTTCCATAGTTATCCTATGGAAAGTGTTTACTTCGTTACCCACGTGCGGATTATCGCAGCAGATGACGCAGTGAAATATCGCCCGTGGACAGGAGGCCTAAATGACAATATACTGTACATGTATTTACTGTAATCAAGTACGATTCAATAGTCTTACCGCATTTCACATACTCGGAACAAGTATACTGGATAGGATGCTGAATAAACCTTAAAGGGCTTGTTCAGTTGTAAACTGGCCTATCCTTAGGGTGCTTTTAGACGGAACGATTATCTTTCAAAAAAAAATTTTTTAAATCGCACTAGCGACCCTTTTCCCTCACACCTCCTCCGGTCCCTCTCCCCGGTCATCATCTCCCACTTCACCACCATATTCAACCTCTCTCTGATCTCTGGCATTTTCCTCTCATTCAAACATGCTGTTATATCCCCACTGCTAAAGAAACTGACTCTTGGCTCGACCGATGCTGCCAACTACAGACCCACCTCAAATCTCCCCTTCATCTCCAAACTATTAGAATGCCTGGTTTACTCCCATCTTATAAGCTATCTCTCAGAAAACTCTCTTCTTGACCCCCTACAGTCCAACTTCTGCCCCCTACACTCGACAGAAACCACCTTTACAAAAGTGTCAAACAACCTCCTGGTGGCTAAATTGAGGGGTGACTACTCCCTACTGATCCTCCTCGATCTCTCTGCAGCATTTGACACTGTTGACCACAAACTCCTCCTCAACATGCTTCGCTCCATTGGCTTAAAGGACACTGCTCTCTCCTGGTTCTCCTCCTACCTATCTGACCACTCCTTCAGTGTCTCTATCTCTGCAGGCTCTACCTCCCCTCCTCTTCCCCTTGCTGTTGGGGTCCCCCAGGGCTCGGTCCTCGGCCCCCTCCTCTTCTCCATCTACACAGCCCCTTTTGGACAAACCATCAGGAGATTTGGCTTTCAGTACCATCTCTATGCTTATGACACCCAGTTATACACCTCCTGACTTCACAGCACCATTCCTGCACTGTCTGCCTGCTGTCTCTAACACTATGTCCTCTCTCTACCTAAAACTGAAGCTCATCCTGACATCTCCATCTCAGTGTGTGGCACCACCATAACTCCCAGATAGCACGCCCGCTGCCTTGGGGTTATATTTGACTCCGATCTCTCCTTTACCCCCTACATCCAATCTCTTGCCTGAACATGTCAGCTGCACCTCAAGAACATTACAAAAATCCGCCCCTTTCTCACTGTGGACACGCTAAAAATGCTCACTGCTGCCCTCATCCACTCTTGTATCGATTATTGCGGCTCGCTGCTGATCGGCCTCCCCTGCTCCAGACTCTCCCCTCTCCAATCCATCCTGAATGTAGCAGCCTGGCTCATCTTCCTGTCCAGCCGCTATTCGGACGCCTCTGCCCTGTGCCGGTCACTGCACTGACTGACGTCAAATATAGAATTCAATTCAAACTCGCCACCTTCATTCACAAAGCTCTACATAGCACTGCGCCGCCCTACATTGCCTCCCTCATCTCAATCCACCACCCAGTCCGCACCTTCCACTTCGGTAACTAAATCAAATTAAGCTCCCCTTTAATTTTAACCTCTCATTCCCAGCTCCAAGACTTCTCCAGAGCAGCACCAGTCCTCTGGAGTGCAGTACTCAAAACTATCCAAGCAACCCCGACACACAAAACTTCAGGCGTGCTCTAAAAACACACCTCTTCAGGGAGGCATGTCATATCCCCTAAATCAAACCCTCTTTGCTCCGCCTGATACCCTGCTCCCTGTCCTACTGATTGCAATCCCTGCCAGCCGCAATCAACCACCCCCTGCAGTCATACCGATTCAGCCACTAAATGGCTTAAGTCTGACCACTGTCTATGTGTATAGCACCCCACACTCTCCACCTCACCATACCGTGCACATCTATAGTCCCTTTACCTTCTGTATCACCCAACTATTTGTAGTATGCAAGCTCTTTGGCGCAAGTCCCTCACTCCTACTGTCTCCATCAATTGATTGCTACATGTAACCGTGGTTTTTGTAATTTTGTTTTTTGTTTCTGTTCCTCCCATTTTATAAGCGCTGCGGAATATGTTGGTGCTATATAAATAAAGATTATTATTATTAAATGAGCGAAAATGTGTGATAATCGTTCAGTCTAAACGTGAACCAGCAACTGAACAACATGTAAGAATCATCGTTGGTTTGTCCACTTCTCATTTTAAACCATGCTCATTCAGTCTTTAACATTCGCTAATGTGAAAACTGAGCGATACTAAATGATTCTCGTTGAAGGAGTCAACAATTAATCTACCTGTCTAAACAGTCTATACCAGAGCGAACAAGCTAGTGGTGACGTCACTCGCTTGTGCAAATGAGAATCAACTTATGTAGATCCGCAGGGATCTGTCACCCAGGACCACTGCCAATCCGCTCTTTGCCGAGCCAGTGCACTTGTACAAACAACTCAGTTCCCTCTGCAGTGGCCAGGTTTGGTATTGCCTGTAATGCCACATGTTTGGCCACAGCAGTGGGACCGGAGCTGTCTGCTTCCAAATCAGCTCAGTACATGAGTGTATTATCCCAGCGAATGTTGAAATCCAACATTCCTGATGCTTCTTTTTCCCAACGTAATCTGTTGGCAGAGAGTTAGCACCCCCCATCACCCGTCATACACATAAGATAGATGGTCATTCCTGAAGAAATCATCAGATTTGGCTGACTTTGCTCTTATGTACAGGCACATAATTGAAAGTGTAGTTTTGATTATGCCCATCAGAATATCTCTGGGAATTAATGTAACAATGAAGCCATGATATTTTCACAGAATATATAATAAAATGCTATGTTTGATGAAAGAATAACACATGCAAATAGTGGGCAAAGACCAAAGTTGGCCAAGCAGGTTCACAATAAACCATTCTAATAATGGTCCACAAACAAACCAATTTAGGTGATATGGCAGAAATACCGTATATTGCAGTCCGTGTAAGTACTCACCTTGTCCAGCCATCCTGTAGTGCATCAGCACATAACTAGAACATAAAAAGGATGGGTAAATGATTTCAAAAAGGCTTATCTAGAAGTGTCAACATTCCCATGATCATGAGTAATAATGTGAGATTCCCACAAACCTTTTGAAGCTGTTCATCTGAGTAGCCAAGCCAGGCACAAGATGTAGTGTATGCTGGGTATCCACTCTTCAACATGCGTTCCTCTACAAGTCAAGAGAACATGCTTGCCTTAGAATGTGTTGTGGTATTGTATTACGCAACAATATAGATCTACACAGTCTATTAACATGTCCTATTTATCATCCATTACACTAGTCATCACATGTATCGGGAGATTTAAGCAGCCAAGTATGGCCTTGGAACAACTGGAGGATGTATTCCACCCTACTGCAAGCACAGTTGTACATAGAAGTGCGTTGTCATGTTTGTGGTTACAGGACAAATGTTGCCCCATGGGACACGCTTAGCGAGGATAGAATTTAAACAATAGAGAAATGGTATCCACCAAACAGCTGGATGTGTTTGAAGCACAGAGGGGGTTGGAGTTTGCTGCTTTTGAATTTTTACCTCTTGTTTCTTGTCTTTGTTTTCCATTTTGAAGAATTTCTGTAAATTAAAATTGCAAATTAAGCTTTTTAAAAGGCAAAGGGTAATGATTTTAGTTCAGGTATAGGAATGAGACTTACCAAGTGCTTGTGCCTCAGTCAATACATCCGTTATATATCTAAAATCAATGCAAGACACCAACTGTTCTGGAGTCTGCCAAGAACAATGGATTATAAATGATACTATTAGCATGCAATTAAAGGCAGTGACTAAATTGCTTTATTTCCAATGAACTAACCATTAATATTGTGGATACATTGCAATGATTTAGTAACAGCTCACTTCTCTGCTGGCCGCTCCATTCATTAGCTGTAGTTTTTCCTAAATTAGTCTACACAGTAACAAGCTTTCCAATGTGATCGCTTCTTCTGAGTACAAAATAGCCCTCATTTTCTCTCGCTACAACTTAATTATGAATTATCTGATTGCTGCTAGTAATTTATTTATCAATTCCATGTTTCTGAATTGATGAGACTCTGTTAACATTGTCAGAAAGGAGGAGGACAGTGGTAAAAATACCAGAGTCACACGGAGAATAGCCCAGTATGTGTTAGACCACCTTCACACAGGACAGAAATGCTGCAGAATTGTGCTACAGGAACCGCAGCAGACATTCCACAGCACTTACTGCACAAGACATGTGCAGGGAATTTCAGAAATTTCCTTCACATGGAGCAAAACATTTCTGCAACGGATCCAGAATCTGCAGCGTTTTTCTAAAGAGCGTACCAAGACTTGCTGAACCACAGACAAACATCCGACAGAAGATCAGAGTGGCGGGCCGCATTTGGTTTATCCTAGAGGCAAGTGTTGGGTGGCACATCTGATATCTCAGCAACAACGTGCCACAGTGGACCCAGTGATCCAGCAGTACAACAGTGGGGACGTTAGACACATTTCTACAATGAGTATGTGGTGTACCTTGCGTCGACTGTGGTTCAATAGTCAAAGACTAAAAAGGGTGCCCATAATAGAGGCATCGACAACAATGCTTTGCATGGGCCCAGGGAAGACTTCAATGGATCTGCAGTGATGAGTCCATTTCTTGCTGAACCACACTGATGGACAATTCTGCATCTTGTATAAACAGCATGAAGCCATATCTCATGGGTGCACCATTGGGGTTCAGCAGGCCATTTGTGGCAGTGCCATCGTCTGGGGAGCATTTTCCTGCCATGACCTGGGACCGTTGGTCATCATGCCACAATCCTTGAATGGTGAACACTAGAGGGACCTGTTAGCTAATCATCTGCACCCATATCTTCAGGAAGTCTTTGCTGACCACAGTGCCACCTTTCAACAGGACAAGGGTCTATGTCATTGAGCTCGGATGTCTAGGGGATAGTTGGAGGCACATGACAATGAATTCTCCACACTGCCGTAGACACCCAAACTCAACAGACTGTATTCCCGTTGAACACATTCGAGATATGCTAGAAAGGGCTGGGAGATCTGCTCGCACTTATCCACAAAATGTGCACCAAGTGACGGAGCTGTTGCAGTGGGCAAGGGTCAAGTTGAGTATGATGGATGTTTGTCACTTTGTGGAATCTATTCTCCAACATCTGAAAGCTGTGATCGACCTGACAGGTGGACCAACCTGTTGTTCAGTAGGTGGTCCTAATGTGGTGATTGTTCAGTGTATATGCAATCCGTAAAATAAAGCTCACTGCATGATAATGAAATTGACATAGAAAGCTTTCCTAGAAGTCATTTAAATTACAATTAATCATTACATTATCTAAAGGTTCTTTCCTACTAAGAATCATTTCCTTTGCTTGTTCATTCTCCTGCACTAACACCAATTCTCAAGTGGATCTGAAAATGTAGTCAACGGCTTAGTCAATATAGCAAGGTTTCCTCATATGAAATAATATTTTCAGTCTACTTTATTTAACCTTTTGTATTCTAGGAATTATTCAGAATAAAAAAGTGTTTATAAGCAAAACGGCATGATGGATGTCAACTAACGTATCTCTTACCAGTCTTGACATCCTCTAGTAGACTGGTTACAGTTACCACACGCAGCAATTTAAAGATAATCTGCCCATGGTAATGGGTGTCAACCAACAATAAGCATGTCGATTGGCACTCTTTACTAATGTGTCAGCTAGACTCATCTTCTTATCCAGACACTTCTCAGACACCTCTGTACTATGCCAATCGCTGCACTGGCTGCCCATACAGTACAGAACCCAATTTAAGCTCATCACCCTAACCCACAATGCTCTCCATGGCACAGCGCCACCGTACAGTGTGTCCCTCCTGTCCATACATCACCCATCCAGCGTGCTCTGCTCTACTAACACACTCAGACTAGATGCTCTTCTGATACGAACCTCACACGCTCACCTCCAAGACTTCTCTAGAGCAGCACCAATCCTCTGGAATGCTCTAACCCAAAACATCTGAACAATCCCTGATGTGTGGATTTTCAGATATGCCCTGAAGACTCACGTTTTGAAGGAAGCATTTCAAATCTCCCGATCTAGTCCTCAGCCCCATAATATGCCTATCATGCACATTTCCTGCCCTCTTACATCCTGTATTACCCACACCCCATCTGCTTCCTAAAAAATCTACACCACATGTTATTGTCGCATAGTTGTGTTCCTTCTTGCGCCATCTCCTGCCCTATACCTTATATATCACCCCCACTCCCCTTGTTGTTTTACACCATATGATATCTTGTATTGTCTGAGCTCCCCCGTGCTTCGAAAGTGCTGCGGGATACGTTGGTGCTATACAAATAAAGCTTATTATTATTAGTAGTATGGGTAACAGTATTGTTACTATAATCATTCATCCCCATACAGAATTCATATGTTGGCAACAAATCTCCCAGTTTACACAGGAAGATGTGCTGCTGACAGGTGAACATTTTTATGCCCCGCATAAAAGATCTGATCAGCCGAAGATCAAGCCTTTGCGTGCTTGTCAGCTGATCGCCGACAGATTCATACAGGCTGATGATCAGGAAAACTAATGTTTGTATGAATATTCCTATGCGATCACTGGCCTTTACAGACAGTCCTTCCTATTTCAAGGCTAGCATTAGTAGATCAAGAATTCTATAGATGTCAGTTCTTTACGGCATTTTTTTTGCTTTGCCCAATACAAATTTATATAGGTAGCTGAATGAATGGAGAAGATTAGTTTTACACGATCAATAGTTTTGATGCTAACAATGTCATACCCTCTAATATTTAATAAATGAAAATGGGTATATCACCATGACAGAATATGGGTATATCACCATGACTATTTTTCTTGAACCCCAAAACCTGGAAGTATGTCTAATTGAATGCTAGCCCTTTTAGTGCCTTTGTCCCAAGTTCCGCCATCAGATTAATATTGGTTACAGAGTGAAGTAGTGCAAAATGTGGCATCTTTGTAATATCTATTCTTTTTTCTGTATTAGGCTTCTTTCACACGAGCGCATACTGGCCGGCCGTGAATATACGCTTCCATCTGGGGCATAGAAGCTCGTGAATGGGCGCACAAATCTAACGTTTGTGCGCCTGTTCACACAGCATGGGGCCTGGTGCATATGCACCGAGCTCACCATGCCGTCACCCATTTCCCCACCCTCCCCATCGGAGGCTCACCTCTCGTCTCCTCCCCGCTCATTCTTTGCAATGGGAGGGGGCGGGGCGGAGCTAGGTGGCAGCCTGCCCTGCCTCCTCCCATTGATGGCTATGGACAAGGGGCGGGGAGAGGGCGGTATCTTAGCTCCACCCACATTCCACCCCTTGTCCATAGCCATCAATGGGAGGAGGTGGGACGGGACGGTGCTTAGCCCCGCCCTGCCCACCCCCTTCCATTGTACAAAACGAGCAGGGAGGAGACGAGAAGTGAGCCTGCATCGGGGGGGGGGGGGAGAGAACAAAGGGAGGGAGTTTAGCAGCCACGCTGCTAAACTCCCCCCATCTACAACCGCTGAAAGTACAAAAAATGTTGCCCCTGCACTTCTTTAGATAAATACCCAAATGTACAAAGAAAAAGAAAAAAACCTCAAATAACAAACAAAGAGGTTTATTTCATATTAAAAAAAGAGGGATAACACACCTCTTAAAAACATAAAAACATCTATACAATATAGCCAATAGTAAATGCAACGCATTTCGCCGCAAATGAGTGCCTTTGTCAAGCATAATATCCCATGGGTTCACAACCCTATATATAGCTAGTATGAGTGAACAAATGTCTTACCTTTTCCATAAGTGGAAAGAGGAGGAGGAAGGAGTGCCACATGTGGTGATGTAAAGCGCCATCTTGGACACCGTGTATGGGCGTAATCATGACGAATACGTCATCAGTATGTGTCAGGTCACAAACGGCACGTCCCAGGCTCATCGCGGGGCGTGTTTCTCATTATGTCACACCGCGGATGACGTAGGAGCCCATGCAGCAGCAGACGTATTCCGGCCCAAAAGATAGTTCCAGGACTATCTTTTGGGTCCAATGTGAAAACGCCCGATGCTATATTGGCCTTGCCGGGCGCTTTTACATCTCAATAATACGGCCATGTGATCTGATGCATTGGAATCCAATGCATCAGATCACAGCACATATTGGCCGGCCGTGAAAAAGGCCGGCCGATATGCGCTCGCCTGAAAGAAGCCTTTATTTGTAATTGCAATATGCGCAATACAAAAAATAAGTTCCTACAGCAGTGAACCCTACTATTAGTGTCAGCCGGGACAATGACTAAGGGTCCGTTTACACCAAAAGATTAGCGTTTGACTGAGTAAACAATGTCAGAGTTCACTCGTTTGTTCTTGCAGCCTCTTTATACTGGCAGATACATTGTTGGTTTGTTCAAACGAGAAAGCGTTCAGTCTTTCACATTCGCTGTATCAGGGCTCAGTCAGACGGTCGTTTTTATGTGCGAATTTGTGTGCGCAAAACGCATGCGTAAAAAAATTCACGTGACCGAATCGTGCGTCACACAGAAAAAGACGCACAGTGCGGAGTGTTCTAAAGGACACAATAGCAGGCAATGGCAAGTCCTGCGTTTTTGAGAAAATTCTTTGCGAACGCAGATAGCCGCGTTTTAAGATACGGTGTCCTATAATTTGCGTTGCAGACTTTTTTGTGGAATGTAAAAATCGGACATGACCACTGCCATTGGAAAGCATTGGTTCTATTAGATGCGAATCGCAAACGCACAAATCATGCGCAGCGAACAAACGCCCGTCTGACTGAGGACTCAGGGAATGAGAACGTCTGAACCATCGTTTTTTAAACTGATCGATAAGTAAACGAGCCAATGAGGATTTTAATGCCTGCATAAAATGAACGAAAAATCAACGGTATCATTGGGTCATTGGCTGCATTTAGACTGGACGCTTATCTTTCACTTTCGCGCATTTGAACGATTTTTTGAAAGATACTCATTCAATCTAAAGGGTCTTTAAGGAGAAATCTTTTGGAAATCGCAAGATGTGGTATCAGAGCTACTGCCAGCAAGGATGGATAGAATCGATACTTTACCACGCAGATACTAAATTACAGTATATAGCGATTAGATAAAAATGTAAAAACTCACCATATCAACTAACAGCTTCCAAAGAGGCTAAGAAATAAAATATTAATCAATATGTATACAGGCTTAAACCTTTCTTAATAACACGATTATTATAAAGCAATAAAAACACTTTTATTAATATATCTTCTTTCCTGTGTAAGATTGGATATGAAGGAGTATCAGTAAGCATGTGGACTCCGTAATTTACCTTCCTCGTTTTCTAAACTTTTAAAGTGATAATCAACAGATGTATCAAGTTTAACATGACTTTTAATATTTTTCTGTGCCACGACATTTTTAAATACACTTAATAAATAGCTTTCCAATGGGTTGTGTTGTGTTCAGGCAATAGTTTTTCAATGGGTTAAGATGAGATAACTTCTCACAGAAAGTTATCACAATCAAGTTAAACTTTGCTGCATTTGTACCTTTGATTAAAGAGGTATTACGGGACTTTGTTACCTTTTGTATTGATGACCCTCCACTCAGATCTCCGACGATCAGCTGATTCCCAATACCGCTGTCGCAATGGGTAGCGCAATACCAACTCAGTCTGCTGCACTATGGCAGTGTTTTCTGCTTCCGTCGCTGGCCATAGCGACATCAACACCAGGAACCAGTTGATCATCAGTCATCAATAAAAAAAGGCAATTAAGTCCTTGAATAGCCCTTTAGTATTAGCTACATAGTCAACCTAATACAAAATGTAGCCTCTTTGTAATATGTATTTTCTTTGCAGTGTAGAAAAAATTATTGAAAACCATCAAGAAGCAGGTCAATTGTTCCTGCAGACAAATTATATTATAAATCAAAATTATATAACTTGTGTGGATACCCAGGACAGCCTGACTCATTACTTACAGCTCTTTAAATGGTTTGTCCACTAGTTAATCCCAGGCAATCAACTGACCATCTGGCCCGGCTGTAAACTCAGCGGGTTGGTTAGCCATCATAAGAAATCAATGAAAGCTGAAGCAACTATTACTCTTCCGGCACTTCTGCCTACAACACCAGAATCTAATAGCTGCTTCAGCTCCCATTGATTTCAATGGGAGTAAAGCTAGCAAGGCCATTTCTGGTTCCATCTCCTATGACACACATCCGGCCCACTGCAATGATAGTCGGGCCAGGCGATCACATGATCTCAAGGATAGGTCATCACTAGTTTTTGTTCGGGAAAACCCTTTAAGGAATTCTATTTATAAGAGAGGACCCTCTCTCCGGGATCATTGACCAGACAGGAGAGGGGTAGCAAACATGCCTCTTGCCCTGGAGGACCTGTCCTGTTTTACACAGATAACACATTGATTTGAATGGGCATTGTGTAATGCTTCATTACTCGGTAGAGCTGCAAGGAATTTGAACAATAAGGGTGTTTAACACTTAGGGTCACTCAGAAAAGCGTATTTAGCCTATGTATTACGTGCGTAATATGCAGTACGCATGCAATGTGTATTTACTGCGTATTTTATGCACCACAGTAGGATAACGATGCATATTACCCACCAAAATAGGACAGGCATTATTTTTCACATTCATAATACGCACATATGACAAAAAGCACAACCGAATGGCCCAATGTAAATGTATGGGGTTTTAGCACTGTGTATTACATGCGCAATATGCAGGGTAAATACACTTGTGTGAGTGAGCCCTTACTGACAGTTTTCCAACAGATTACAGCTGATCATTTGGAGTCTCACTATGGGAATAATATGTGGTCAGGACTCTTCTTATCAAAAATGGAGAATCCCTTTAACATATAAGCTTTTGACTGTCTAATTTATAAAGAATTAATAAATATCTAATATGTAATTTGGGTATTCATGTGTTCCTAGATAGGGCTTTAGTGGGTATTAGGATGAGTTTACATGTTTTGTTGTTAATGAGGAGATAATCACATGCCTATCAGACCTACAACTCATCCACATACATATAGCTTTGGCCAATGTAAGCACTGAATATACTGTAGTCATACATTGGTTAGTCATAATATTAATACTACCTGCCTAGTAGGTCTCCTTCATATCACCAAAACAGGTGTCTTGTGGTATCTGGTACCAAAGCTTAAAAAGCTGATATTTGAAAAGGGTTATCCCACAGGATAGGTGATAAAAGTCTGATGGGTAGGAGTCTAACCACTGAGACCTCCATCAGTCTCGTGAACAGAGACCCCAGGTACTCTTCTCCTCCTTACTGCACTCCTGGTGGCCGAGCATGTGTGCTGCCGCTTCATTAAGTTATATGGGACTGCTGGAGATAGCCAAGTACTTGGTCAATAATGGGACTTTACTATGCAATTTTCTGGTCACTCATGTGATACAATGGAATACTCTTGTACAGGAGGCTGGGCATAATAGCCAAATATATATGGCAGACACTGGGCAACCCATCAGCAGCCCATGACATTGTAAAGTTATGGAGTCAGTGACAAGGGGTTCAGCATTCTGTACATAGAATAAATACCTTCCTTTCTTGTTTGGCCCATAAATCCCATACTGTATTGAGCACTGCAGCGGTAGCCAGCTGTACCACCCCTTTTTCAGGACCAATCTGAAAAAAAAAACATATAAAGGTACTTATTACCAAAATTACCTAGTGTATATTATTAGTTCATTAAATTGTACCTAATTTTTCAGAATAAGCTGCCATGTGTGTGCATGAGGAATATCACCATTTCTGGAGATTATATGACTGGTATCCTGCATTTCTTTCCTTTTTCTCCCCTTTGCAGAGTATATATTTGATTCTCTATTCTCTTAGAACTCATTGGGGGAGTTTTACTGCTGCGCTGTGTTCAACAGACTATGCACAGAGAACTGCAAATTCTGTTCTGTCCGTAACACACACACAGAAACAACATCATATAGGACAGTGTATAGCAGTACTGAGCAGTACACATATAATTAAATACCAGCAAATTACTCGCCATTAGCTCCAGCAAGATGTATATTTGTGTCTCTCCCTCCTCCCCCTCCTTATTGCTTTCATAGACTTTAATGAGCATGATGAGTCATCTCTCTTTCACTTCCTGTTCTTCCATTGTGCCATCTCAAGTTACACATTTTACTGTAATTTAGAAGGAAGGGAGACCTTGAGCAGACAGCACAGTCATGGTGTTAGGTTGTGCTGCCATTCCTCCTGCAGTCAGGGGTTAATTGTCTCATTAGTGTAGGGACCATGGGACAACGAGGACCTGTGAAGTGGGCTCGCGGCTTAAGTGACTTGGCCAAACCACAAACCAATACCTCGTACTTTCATAGCAATTTTATCTGTTATGTGTGCTGGTATGCATGGTGAGTGTTATGCTCCTGTTGGCAGTCCCTATGTCCGGTAACATCCATGTGGTCGCAGTGCTCACTTGGCCACACAAACGTAACATATGGCTGAAAAAAATGTTTCTGGGCCTAGAAAAAATAAAAATGAATATAGAAGACTCCAAACAGAGACAACATCACCTGAAATTACTAAAGGTACGTGCACTGTAATCACTATCACCAGGTAGAGCCAGTATTTCAGTACATTATATGCCAAGCATTATTTAGAGCTATACTAAAACTGAGCTTCTATGTCTGAACATACTGCATTATAAAGCCTGTCTTATCGAATATGTATCACTTTTTAGAGATAGAGGCAAATTCAGATGTTGTGGATTTGCGGTGGATTTCACAGTATAAAAGTTTGCAGCAAATCCACATCAAAATCTGCACAATTTAAGGGGTTAAATCTGGTTCATTTCCACACCGAAATTCCCTCCAAATGGTTATTGTTGTGGTTGCTTTAATATTTTACCAAAGAATGTTCTACTGGGGGGGATGTTAGCCTACATTGTGCGAACAGCCTTGGGCCCATGGTCCCCTTAGGCTGCCTGTCCACGGGCGTTGTGATATCCTGCGGCGGATCTCCGCCGCAGGAGCCGCCACCCGGGAGCAGCAGCCAGCTGACCATTGTCCACGGTGAGCCTATATGACAGATAGCCTCACCGCGAAGAATCGCAGCAATTTGCAGCATGCTACGATTTGCCAGCCGCGAGCAGAGAATCGTTATGATTCTCCGCTTATGGACAGTGGGATTATCCGCGTCTGGATTATCGCCGCAGGGAACGCAATGCAAAAACGCCCAAGGACAGACAGCCTTAATCCACCACTACATACATCCCTTATAGGAGTATAGGAGATACACCACTACATACATCCCTTATAGGAGTATAGGAGATAGAGTATAGGCTAAATAGCTGCTATAGAATCTAACCATTGCAAGCATGCTACTAAACATGCATCACTCGTACAGCTGACTATACCCTGAGATGATGCCAACAAGGAAGAGGTTATATACTAGAACTTTTATACACAAGTCCTGTAAATGTGTCATGCCATTAATAAATAAAACTACAATAGGTCCAAAATATCTGAAATGATGACGACTATGACATCAAAGATCAAGATGACTCTGAAAATTAAATTGCCTAGAGGAAAACTGTAACAGAATCAAATAAAAAGAAGAAAATCACCCAAATGATGTAGAACCAGGATTTATGATATTCCCAGTGATGGCAGGAAGTCGCGCAGGTTTTATCTGCAGTTCCATTAAATATAAAATTATACTTGCTCTGAAGATGTCTTTTTTTACAAGGCCACCAGGAGTGTTTCATCAATAACAGGTATAAGCAGACAAGGAAACAACAAGAAGATACAACTGTAGACACTTAGAAGATGTATGAATTCAAAAAGAACTTTGCAAGATTTGGGTGAATCTTAGAAAACTCCTTCAAAGTGTCTATAATCGGATGACAGGTATATTCCAAACATTATTACTGTTTTGAACATACCACATTGTAGCAGACTCTGTTTACGATGCATAACTGTGACATGCCTTCCATTAGGTGGCGCTACAGAGATATTGTTCCATCTCCCTTATTTGCATATTACCCAGAGGAGCATGAATGGCCTTAAAAGTCTTCTCACTCACTTTCTAGGCGCTCTCCTCTCCCTAAGGAGAAAAATAGTGTTCCTGACCCATGCCACAGGCCTCTCGCTAGCCAAGTCAGAAACCTACTGCACACTGATGAGGGGCAAACACCCCGAAACAGCTGCCGGTGTAGGGATTCTGGCCTGACTTTCAATTCCCAGTCATTGTTACAAGGCTTGTCTAAAGAGTCTAACATTGACTTGCAGGAATGCTGCTTTCCAATAGGTGACACTGCAGAGGTATTGTTCCATCTCCCTTATTTGCATATTACCCAGAGGAGCATGAATGGCCTCACTTATTCGTCTTCTAGGTGCTCACACTAAGGAGAAAAGATAACGTTCCTGACCTATTTCATCCATTGTGATGTCCTAAGACAGTGGCGATATAAACAGACACACAATAAATTGAGAATGGCATTGCAGCAGGCCATGGTGGGGAAGTGTGGCATGTTCAAAACTGGAAGCATTTTTAAAGAAAACTTGTTTTTACTCATAGTAAAAGGTTTTCCGCCATTCAGTCACATCTTGTAAAACCAAATTCACTAAGGGTGACTACCCACTACAATTTTTTTTACTGCGAAATTCGTGTTTTTTTTCTGCAGGGGTCTATGGGACTTGTAATGTTAAAATCGCGATCGCGCAAAATCGCAATTTACCGCCCGGGTTTGACAGTGCAGGAATGTAGGAACGCCTCTGACACACCCCTAGCTCCCCATTGGCTGCTTTCCTCCAGGTCCTTGAAGGTCCTTTAGCATTGTCTTGCATGTCCCCTGTGAGCGGAGCTGTACTTCTGCTCGGTCTCTGCTCCTGGCAGCATTCCTCCAGCTCCTCCAGCAGCATCTTGCATGTCCCTACTACCAATGTGATTTTCAGCCAGAGAGCCGCGGCACACCTGGGTGCCACGGCCCCGCCCGTTGGGAATCACTGGCTAAGAGACTTAATCCTAGGTGGATACAGTGGTTGTTTTTTTTCCCCATTTTAACTTTTTAGTTACTTATCATCCAGGTTGAAAGAATGTGAAGGCCAATAATCTTTCGAGAAGTTTTCTTCCAGTAGTTTCTGATGAGCCTCCTCTCCCCATCCTATCTGAAGAGGTGGTGGTGTTGGCAGTCTCGTTGGAGTTAGAGGAGCAAGTCCGTAGAGCACAGGATTCAGCCTCGTCAAAGCTTCCTACTGGAAAGCTTTTTGTTCCAGTTCATCTAAGGTTACAGATGCTGTCTGAGGTTCATAGTTCCGTATTGGGTGGACATCCGGAAATCAATAATACCTGTAAGCTACTCTCAAGAATGTTTTGTTGCCTGTCATTACGACAGAATGCATTCAGTTTTGTCTTGTCTTGTGAAGTGTGTGCCAAAACTAAGTCACCTCGCAATCGGCCGGCCGGTAAATTATTACCTTTTGCCAATCCATATGAGACCTTGGACCTATTTGTCCTTGGACTTCATTACAGATTTACCACCTTCCGAAGGTAACACGGTCGTTTGGGTGGTAGTGGATCATTTTAGCAAAATGTTCCATTTTGTGGAACTTCCTGGTTTACCGAATGCTAAAACACTGGCCAGTTTGTTCATTTCCCACATCATTAGATTACATGGATTGCCAGAGAATATCGTCTCCGATCGTGGGGTACAATTTGTTTCCAGCTTTTGGCGAATAGTCTGCTCTCAGTTGGGTGTTCAGCTTTCGTTTTCCTCGGCATACCATCCAGAGACCAACGGGCAGACTGAGAGATGTAACCAGAACCCTGAACAATATTTATGCTGTTATGTCTCGGAAAACTAGGAGGACTGGTCAAGGTTTTTACCACTAGCTGAGTTTGCTTTAAACAATAGATCACTGGAGGCTACGGGGACATCGCTATTCTTTTGTAATGACGGATTCCACCCATGTTTTAGTCCCCTTTCCAAGTGGGTTTCAGAGGTACCAGGAGCTAATGAGTTCTGTTCTGATATCAAAGCACGATAGGCTGAGATTCAGAGAAATCTACAGCGATCAATTCGGCAGGGCAAGCGGGCTACAGACAGTCATCGTTCTGAGGGGGCTATATTCTGTGTTGGAGACTTGTTTTGGTTGTCTACCAGAAATATAAAACTCAAGCAACCATCCTTTAAACTAGGCCTGCGATTTAGTGGTCCGTTTAAAATCATTGAGAAATTTGCTTTTTGGTTAGAGATTCCCAGTGCGACGAATCATTACCAATGTTTTCCACAAATCTCTGCTCAAAAAATTCATTGATTCTGAGAATGGTTCGCCTTCCCCCGGCTCCTGTTTTAGTGGATGGGGATGTGCAGTGTGTGATAAATCGCATATTGGACTCTCATCGAGTCAGGAATTCTTTGCAGTACCTTGTGCATTGGCGCAGCTATGGTCCAGAAGAAAGATCATGGGTTCTGGCCATCGATGTTCATGCGGATCATCTAATAAAAAATTTTCACAGATTGAATCCAAGACGTCCTGGTCCTAAGGGTCTTGGGGCCCCTTCTAGAAGGGGAGGTACTGTTGCAGCTGTTCTGAGATCTTCACCTTGCTTTCAGGCCAGACCAGATTTTAGCAATATCTTTGCTGTTCCTGGGGTTGATGGGCATAGTGTCGGGTAAGTGATGTCAGTTCTCACCTTTGTCTAGTTGCCCAGCCCTGTATAATCTGTTCTAGAATTGACCTCAGTGCTGGTCAATTTCAGCCTGCTTCTGGGTCTGTTATGAGGAGCACAGCCTGTCTTTGGAGCTCCATTTCCTTGTTGCAGTCTGCTGCCAAGGCTACGTGCCACTGTTTGTTACCTTGCATGGCTTCATACAGTATTCAGCACCCCCTGGTAGGGATTTATCAGTGGCCCAGGTTCGTGTGTGGGTCCGCACTTATAAGAGCGAACGGCCTGCCGATTAGGCAGGGCTCGCTCCTGGCATAAGGGGTTTTGTTTAGGGACAGATTTCCTCTTTTGGTTTAAAGTTACTTATGCACAGTGGTGCTTTGTCTTAGTTTCTCGCCTTCATGCTTCTTTATGTTTATTTATCCTTTATGTCCAGTCAGGAAGCAACACTAGGCCTCCTAATCTCTGGACCTTTCCTATAGTCAGTCATTTGCTGATACTTGTAACAAAAAGGGGCATGTGCATAGAAGGACAGCATATTTTTCTTCTACAAAAGAGATAAACACTATCACTATAGATCAGTATTTCCCTACTCCAGTCCTTACGGACCCCCAACAGGTCATGTTTTCAGGATTTCCTCATTGTTGCACAGGTGATGTAATTATTGTTAGCGCCTCAGACATTGCCACAGGTGTTCTTACTAAAGGATATCTTAAAAACATGACCTGTTGCGGTCCATAAGGACTGGGGTTTCAGAAACACTGCTATAGATAAACTCAAGAGTCTAGTTTTCTGTAATGTTTTATTGTGAGATTTTCCCCAAGCAGGGTTTTTTCTTATTTTGGTCCTTCAGAAATGTAATATCTGATGCCTCTGCAATCTTGGTGTGAATGACAGTCAAAACAGAGGACTGGTATCTCTTTACCTATAGTTGGTCTGATGATAAAAGTTTTAAATCTCGACCTTGCTCCATCCCCTGTGAAGGTAATTATCTACTTGATTCAAATTAGAAAAAGGTGACAATAGGAGCTCATGAAACATTTTAGTCACCAGAATTCAGAGGTGAGGTATCTCTGTTTAACTCCAATTTTTCAGAATATGATATTTGAGATTCTCAGAATGTCAGGATATCTTTTTGCTAAAATAGCCACTGCCCTTTGAACAAACATGTGCTTATGTGATAGCCAATGTGATAACTTGGGAAAGTTATCATTTTATGTATTTAAAATTATGCTTTCGTGCTCAAAATGGCTTTAAACAGCTTGTAACTTCATTCTAATTTGCTGTCCACTGCCTGCTGTCATGTGAAGTTTTTCTCTAGTACACAGACACCAAGATGAATAACAGGAAATGGTGTTAAATGCTGCCTACAAAATTCTATGGAATGGAAGAGGAGGAGGAAGCATTACTGTGTAACAGCTAATGGAATTACATCTACACTGCTCGGTACTGCTGAATAATGTCTTCTATGCTGCTGTTATTTCTGTGTGTGTGCACTACAAAAAGCTAGAGAAGAAGTTATCCTACTCGTCTCTATGTGTACAGTGTATGGGAGGCATCATAATACCTAGTCTCCCCCCCATCAATTCAGCGAAGTCTGTGAATTGGAGGTACGGCCTGTAAAGGAGAAAAACTGGTATAAAAATGCAGGATACAAGTCATACAATGACCAGAAATAGTGTTACTCCTCATGTACACACACAGCAGCTTATTCTAAAAAGTCACCTGAAAATGTGGGTATGTCTTAAAGATATCAAACTACTAACGACAGCCTGTCTGTCAATGTGTGAGTGAGTGGGTTTGTAAGTGACTTAGATGCTCCGCCCCTGATCACACAACAGTGATGTCATCAAAGGTCCTTCATCCCTAGTGAGGGAGTTACATATACTGCCCCCGATGACATGATGATGACATCATCACAGGTCCTGCACACACATGGCTGCTGTTCGGCTAGGTGTTCGTTAGTATCGCATAGCAACTGAGGCCGCAGGGCGTTTGTAGTCCACCCATAATCTGCACAAGGCTGCAGAACCTTTGATTATGTCACTGTCATGTGATCAGGGGTGGAGCATTTAAGTCATTTATTCGGGATGAGCATCACCATCATGTGATCAGGGGCGGAGCATGGTGGTGACGTCATCACAGGTCCTTCATCTCCACTGCTGTGGAACATTTGATCACTGTTGTATGGGATGAACAATGTATGTAGCAGTGCTGTCTGTGTGATGTGCATGTAGCAGAGCTGTGTGGTGCATTGCGCCATCAAAAACACTGGTGCTATAATTTTCTAATAATTACTAGTAATTTCTGATGCAGTATTACTGGGAATAACAATCAGAGCAGAATTACTTTTAAGAATGTGACTAATGATTGTCTGAAACACAAGGATTTCTGTGTGTTGGTGGGTAGCAGTCCAAATAGTTCTTTTAATTGTGCAGAAGTTTTCTCCAGTACTAGGAACCAAAGTACAATCCCTGATGCATATGCAATTTTGTACCAGAGGCCAATATCCAACAAGGGTTCTTGGTCCCGACTGTTTCTAGGTGTTAGTTAAAAGTGAAGTGCCAATCATTTGCCTTCTGCCGCTTTAGGCTTGAATCTGGTGTTACTACCGTATGCTCATTAAATTGATAGTTACATTCTGCTGGGCTATGAGCTGTGTCTACAGAGTCACAGGAATGCAGGCCTTCCTTTCTGACAACTAGAGATGATTGGATTTTATTCCAACAAAATTTCTTCCTGACTTGAAAAGGTATTTAAACTGCACATTTGTCTGTCACATCAGTGAGAATATGTACACTTATGGTTAAAAAAAATAGGCACCTAGAAGGAGTTATCAGTATTGAATGAAACTTTAAATGTGTGATTGTAACATTGATATAAGTGATTATAATATCAGGACAAAATGATACTTTATTGCAGAAAAATAACCCCTTGAAGGGAGGCTCTAGTATCCTGTTGTAACGTCTCTAGCTTTGATGCAATATGTGATATGAGCGGACATTGAGGCATACAGATTCCACGTGGTATCCTATGGCATATCAGTCCACATTTACTGTAACTGAGCCTCTTGGATCCAACTATTAAATTGCCCATGTGCGTTTAGCATTGAGATGAATACAAATGATGAATTACTTTGTTTCACCAAATTAAATCTAGATTTTTGACTTTTCAAAGTAGCCATCTCTAGCTGATATAACAGCTTTCCACAATCAAGGCATTCTTTCTCCAGGTGCATTCAGAAATTGTTCGGAAATTTCTTTTCTACATTGTTGCAGAAGTTTCCGCAAATGTGCTGCACTTGTGGGTTGCTTTGCTTTCACCATTCTGTTTAGTTCATCCCAAACAAGCTCAATGGGGATTAAGTTTGGAGACTGCGCAGGCCATTCCATTCTTTGAAGCCTACCAGTTTCTTCTTGTCTTCTTAAGTAGTTCTGACATAATCTAGATGCATGTTTTTATAATTCTCTTGCTGCAATATGAACCCCTGACCAACTAGGCATACACCATAGGGTATTGCATGGCATTTCAAGATGCTGTGGTAGCCCTTTTTCTCCAGGGTGCCAGTTACCTTGTGCAAGTTGCCAACTCTGGATCCAGCACAAGAGCCTGAGACCATCACATTTCTTCTTCTATGTTTAAGAGTTAGTGTTACACACATTTAGGAGCAATCCTTTCACCTACTCAACAGTGTATAAAAAAACCTGCGTGATGTATCAAAGATGTAAAATTTTGATTCATCAGTCCAGAAGACTACTTTCCACTCTTTAGTAGTGCACTGGAGGTGCAGCTTGGCCCAGGCAAGTATTTTTTTAATTTTGCAGTCTAAGGGCGCCCACCCACTGGCGTTTGCGTTTTCTGCGCGTTTTCAGCGATTTTTCCGCGCGTTTTTTGCGGCGTTTTTCGCGGCGTTTTCGCGGCTTTTCCGTTAATTTCCATTGACATTCATGGGTGCATTAGGAGAAAAATAAGGACACATATGCAACTGACAGTTCCTATGTTAAAAACGCAAACGCAACGCAAAAAAAACGCCAGTGGACAGGAGTACATTCAATTCTAATTGCTCTTGAGAAAAAACACAAAACGCAAAGAAAAAAAAATCGCCAGTGGGTGGGCGCCCTTAGAAGTGGCTTTTTTACTGATACTCTATCTGTCAAATCTGCAGTTAGAAGTCTTCTCTTCACAGTTGAAATAGAAACGTGTTTATTTTTTGCTGCATTAGGGCGCCTACCCACTTGCGATTTTTTTTCCTTTGCGTTTTTTCTGAAGAGCAATTAGAATTGAATGTGTTCCTGTCCACTTGCGTTTTTTTTTCGGTCCATTGCAATTTTTAACATAGGAACAGTCAGTTGCATATGTGTCCTTATTTTTCTCTTAATGCACCCATGAATGTCAATGGAAATTAACGGAAAAGGCGCGAAAAAGCAGCGAAAAGCGCCGCGGAAAACGCTGCGTTTTTCACGCACGAAAATCGCAAACGCCAGTGGGTAGGCGCCCTTAAGCTGTACTTGGAGACTTTGTGATGTGAGGCGCCGATTATCCAAACTTTTGAGTCTCAAAAACTTGTCATGTTTTTTTGTAGTGGCCTTTGGTTGGCCCAACCTCTTCCTGTTAGTCTCCTCCAGTCTCCAAGTGCCTTTTCATAGTATAGGAAACTGTACTGACTGCCAACTTGGCTTTCTAGGCAAGTTCTCTGTAGGACAGACCTACACTTCTAAGGGTTATAATTGTCTGTCATCTGTGGTTAACTGTCTTTTTCTTGCCATTATAATAGCAATGTGCTCAGTCTTGAAGAGCAAAACTGTCTAAATCCTGCTCTAGAGGCTGCTGTAATGCAGTCTGGTTATATAGAATCACAGGGTTTAAAAGAAATCTACAAAAGTTGAGGCATCTGTAGGATTAGTTTGCAGCCCATTGCAAACCATATTTTGCAATTGGCTGAGCAGAGCAGCTGTCTTTGATGTGTACCCTGAAAAAGCCCTTTGTTTAAAATCATAAATTCAGTCTATTATGTTATGTTTCAGGTTAAAATTTCATAATATTTTTATGTTTTTAGCCTGCTTTTGAAGCTTTGAACCATTTCATGTCATTTGCAAGACTTTAAGCCTGGGTTCACACAGGACTGATTTGTCACGGTTTTGTCGCGTTTTTTCCGTTGCGGTTTTGACGCAGAAGAACTGCTTCTGCGGCAAAACCGCTTCAAAGGTTAATTTGGGCTTGTGGATTTTGCTGCGGATTTTTGTGCGGAAAAATCCGCAAGCGTTTTTTTCCGCAGCGCTTTTTTACTTTTTTCGCGTATTTGGTGCGGTTTTGGCTGTGTCCATAGAGGTCTATAGACAAAAAAGTGCTGTGGAAAAGACCAAAGAATGAACATGCTGCATCTTTTAAAACCGCGACGCAGTTGCATTTCCGCACTGCGGCTGTGCGGGAAAAATCCGTCCTGTGAGAACAGCTTTTTGGCAAATCTCATTTGTGCTGCATTGCACTGCAAACGCAGCGGTTTTGCCGCAGTGCGGATATGCAACGGCAATGCGTGGCAAAACCACGGCAAATCCGCCCTGTGTGAACCCAGCCTTAGGCTGGGTTCACACAGGGCTGATTTGTTGCAGTTTTGCCGCGGTTTTGACGCAGAAGAACTGCTTCTGCGGCAAAACCACTTCAAAGGTTAATTTTGGCTTGCGGATTTTCGTGCGGAAAAATCCGCAAGCGTTTTTTTCCGCAGAGCTTTTTTACTTTTTGCCGCGTATTTGGTGCGGATTTTGCTGCGTCCATAGACGCAGCGGTTTTGCCGCAGAGCGGATATGCAATGGCAATCCGCGACAAAACCGCAGCAAATCTGCCCTGTGTGAACCCAGGCTTACTGTGCTAATGTCAAAAGTAATTGTGAAACTTGAGGAACTGTAAAACTGGTGATGGGTGTGTACAGACATATATATATTACATATAAAACAAAACAGATATTTTTAAAGCATAAAACATAAGAGAGAGTAATATCAAGGTTAAGTAGTTTACTATACCCATCGAAGCTGTCCGTCACTTGTAAGCTGTCTGTAGAAATCCCTGAAATTAGTAACAATGTCTTCAAGATTTCTTCCAACCACAAGATGTGACAGTGCGTTCACAGCACACACCACTGTAAAATAGTATTGATCATTAACTGGCCCCCACCACGGTGTTAGATCTTGTTGCACTCACTTATCTATAAAATGTATATCTTTATAGTTAAATTGCTAAATATCTTAATATTGTCAATTGAAACCAGCTTGCCTGTGTGCAGAGGAACATGTCTGTCCTAACACTATGTTGGATACACATATTAAAGTGCAACTCTGGCTCAGAAGGGTTTTTTATACGGTAAAATGGCCTCACATGGATCCCTTCATTAACCTTTGTCGTCTGCTTGCTACTTAGATTCCCCCAAGTATTTGTTGAGATAGTTATTCCAAGGACTGGCGTTCGGCACCTTATTGCAGGAAGAAGCTGGTGCAATGGAGCTCTCCAACTATATGGAGATAGGATTGGTGCCAGGTTGGACAGGCAGTTATGATGCCAGAGCCCTGTAGCTATACCCAACAGCAGTTTCTGCTACCTCAGTACTATGCTGCAGTGTTTGTTCATCTTGGACCTGGACTTTTACTGGAATAGGAACCATAGAAACAAGCATTTGAGGGCATCTAGGTGACAGATGGAGAGTAAAGGTATGTGGAATGATCCACATGCGGTTATTTTATAATAATACATTTTACACTGGAATTTCACTTAAAAGTATTGACCTTCATATCTGAATTATTTTATGCAGACTATTGGGAAAGCATTCTAAGACATCCCCAGGGACGTACAGGGTCTCCAATACCCATCTTTCCTACCCAGACTGCTTTTTTTCAATCTGATTATTAAAATCACAACCTTATCAGGAGAATCAATTCTCCAGTAGATGCAAAGGAGCAAAGACTGTGCCTGACCATTCATCTTATAGGCTGCAACTTTTAGTACAGGCTAGAGCAATGTGATGCGACTACATCCCGCATTGAGCAGCAGATGGTCCAGCCACAGCCTCTCTCTTCTATATGTATCTGTGATAGGTGGTCTGGTAAAGGGTAAGACCCAAACTACTGGGCCCCCCAACAAATGTTTTGCCCAGAGCTCCACCAACCTCAACCCAACCCTGTCACTATCCTACAGAAAATGGCACGATTGCTCACTAATATCAAACATTTTACTATCAAAAACAACCCCCTTTCCAAAAAAGATATACAATACCCCATAGCTTCTAAAATCTGCAATATCAAGTGATGCATTATGTAAGTGGCTTAAAAGAGTTGTCCCAACTAGGAATAACCTGTCTATATGCCCTGCTCAGGAGTTGGGACCCCTCTATTAGTCAGATCAGAGAGACACTGGGAAAAGCGTATCCCATTCTGGCAGACCCACCATGACAATATATTACATGGCTGTGCATTCATTTGACAGGTGACATGTAAGGCTGGTTTCACATATATGAGTTTTTTATTGCCTGAACTAGACAAAACTGATTCATATATGTGTTAATTTTGTGCACCTGTCTAGTATTCACATAATTTATGTCCAGTTCAGAAAGATGTTTGACAGCAAAACTGATGCCATGGGGCATAATGCTGACCCCATAGGATACTAAGGGATCAGTTGTATCATCAATTTACCTTTATTGTTGTAGTATAGGACAAGGAAAAATACTTTAGTGCAAGACATATATAAAGGGGGTCCAATTCTTTGTTTCCCAACAGCTTGCTTTTGAAAAGGGGTTATTCAGTTGGCATAGGACAACTCATTTAATTGCATTGTGGCTTTTGATTGAGGCAGCAAAGGTTCTAGTTGCTGGTTTTTTGGGGGTGGGATTATGGTTTTGGATCAGGACTTCACCTAAACTGTAAAAACACAATTTATCTGTCACATTGTTCTCCTGGGACCTGTAGTTCTATGGGTTTCCAAGAGCACACTGACACAGGTATGGGATGATTGGAATGGTTGGGTGTGTATTGCTCCAGTCAGCCAATTCCCACCGGTTTGCTGTACATAAATACCAGTCTGTCTTGCTAGAAGCAGCTGGTTAATTATCATTCTCCTCATTCAGGGTGCGGACAGACGAGCGCATAAACGGCGCGTTTTTGCGACCAAACGTATATACGTGACCATCTGAGGCAATGGTTTCGAATGTATTCGTTCACATGGGCGATTTTACGGCGCGTAAAAACGGCAATTCGAAAAAAAACGGAACATATGCGACCGAAATACGCGCCAACGCATATTCAATCGCCGAAAAGACCGTTTGCAAAGTAGGAACAAACGAAAATACGCTTTCTAGCTCTGGTCGTGATCGGTGAAAAACGATCGCTCGGGCGATTATACGTTGCGCTCGTGCGAACGTAAATACGCCTACGCTCGTCTGCCCGCACCCTCACTTCCAGAAGCCTGATGTTTCGAATCTTGCGTGTTTTGCTTGGTGTTGCTGCATGCATGAGATTCTGGGTGTGATTCCCTCATCTGTTGGTGTGAACTGTGTCCTGTTCTGCTTGTGGGCTATTTACCATCTATAGCGAGCCAGGCCCCTAGGTTTCAGCGTGGGGCCGTCTCTATTGGAGCAATCGCCCCGCTTGCAGGCAGGACTCCCTGGGGTCTAACTTGTCTTGTTAGAATAGGGACTCACGAGACAACAAGGACCCTTGTCGTGGGCTCATGAGCTTAAGTATCTTGGCCTAAATATGAACCAATACCTTGTACATACTTTAGTCATTCCATCTGCTTATGCATGTTGGTATTCTAGGTAAATGTTTTGGTGCCTGTCTGTCATTGCTGGATGTCAGCTTTCAAGTCCCATTTACTGTTCAGTCTGCACTCTTACGTTCAGGTCGGACGTAATATTATCAACCAAAAACTAGGAAAAATTCTGTTCTGAGCCCTTATTTTGCAGCATGAACTACGAGAAGGACTCGTATGTCGACAAATAGTGTTCCCACACCGGGGAGCCATGTGGCAGAACTTGTAAACCAGTGTTAACATCTAGTTTGACATAAGCTTGGTGCAGGTATGTTGCAATAGTATTAATGCAGTAATGACATGCTTGCCCTCAAGGCTAATTTAGCCAGGGTGATTAGCTCAAAAGATGGCAGAAAATGTTAGAATGGACACTATATAAGTATAATAAGTATAATTTCCTTTTGAATTCTTGAATTAAGAAATTGTATGCATTGAATCAATTAATGATGTGGAAATATATGTGGTATATATTTTGTATACAAATGTGATTCATTCTTTTCACAACACTTTAGTGATAATTCATTGTATTATTGCTAATATATAAAACAATAAGATGCATTACAAGAACACTCCTTGTAGAGCTGATCTCCTACTACACATGTGCCACCTCCTAAAGTTGGAGGTACTGTACTAGGTTGCCCATTTATGAGGTATTACTAGCCTATCCCATGGAGAGACCACCAATAGCACATCATTGGGGGGTTCACCACTCACGTTCCCCGCTGATTAGCTGTTCACCAGGTTGTTGCAGTCAGGAACAGAGCTGATTTCTGCCTGGAGCAGACAGCTCTGTTCTCACTGCAGTGGCCCAGCTTGGTATTATAGGCCAAATTCCCAGTGAAAAAAATGGGAAATCGACTCTGTGGCCAAGTGCAACAGCCTGGTGAACAGCTGATTGTCAAGAGTCCCGAGCTGCAGACCCTTGACAATCTGCTATTGATGACCTATCTCGAGGATGGACCATCAATAGCTCATCAATAGTGGACAACCCCTTTAAGGATTTGGAGCCATTTCAGAAATTGACTGAACAGGTAAAAATGTATCCACAAAAAAAGAATCTAAGTAAACTTAATAAAAATGTCATTTTAGAGTAAGTACTATCCTTTATAAAAGCCTTCTGATGTGGTATGGATGTTTTTTTTACTGTAGAGAATATTCCTCCAGCCTTAAAAATGTGATCCCACTTCCATCAAATCAGATCACACCACCAATATAAATGTTGTCGGCTGCAAGGGAAACATAGAAAAAAACTGCAGCCAGGTAATTCATTTATTCTATGTGTTTGCACAGTTTTCAACTCCAGAGACCCCTAAATGTGCCTCATTGCGTTTCACTGTACTGTAAATCTAGGATAGAGAAAACAGGTAAGACTATATAAATATCAACTTACCAATCTCTGTACCTTTTCCTAACGTGAACGTTAAACCGTAGCCTTTTAATGCGTCATCTGCATCAGTTTCTATGACAACATAGGCAGCGGAGTAATCAGGGTCTGTGTGCTGTATTACAGGGAGATAGAGAGGTGCACAGAGTCGTAGAATTAGAATTACTTTAACTGACAAGTGAATGGCATTTGGTTTCAGTTTTTATTTTGTTTTTGCAGTAAAGTTAATAAAAAGTGGCACAGTGTCCAGTTTGCTGGGTGCCAAGAAAGGAGGTCAGCCACTCAGCCTTGATCAGTGGGGGTAGAGCTGCAAACTGATTTTTTTTTGCACAGAAGAGCCTAAAATCCTTGCTAGAATGTTTTTTTTTAAGGAACTGGACATATTGAGAAAAGTAGGGTCAAAGTAGTTTCCTGCGACTTGATGCCTGAGGGGGGCCAAATCAACTTCTGTTACATAAGAAGGCACAAGTATTATAAATGGCAAATGGTATGCAGGGGGCTTGTTTTAGCTTTTGTGTTGTGGCAGGAGCTTTAAGTTACACTTCTGGTTGAAGCCAAGTATGTCAAGAATGCAGCGCTGTATGATGTAGATTTACTACATTGTAAAAATAACGGGCAGTGAGCCATGGGTGGCTTTACACTGGACAACTGTTGGGTCCATAGGCGTCTGACAGTCGTCTCAATGACTATCGATCCTGTGCTCTTACACAGGAGCAATATTCGCTCAGTGAATGGAGGTGGAGCGTACCATAGATCTCTTCCAGCATTCACTGTGAACAGGCAGTCGTTCAAAGATGATTAAACTGCCTGTTTACGCTGAGCGAAAACTCACTCATTATTCGCTTCATTTCAGTGAGCTGAAACAAAACGACTAGCGTCTCGCTCGGTGCCCTTCTTGGGTTCTGTGTTTACACAGTACAACAATCACTGAAATTCACTAGTATAAGCCCTTCTTTTGGCCAATAGTTGTCCCATGTAAAGCCACCCATAGAAAGACAACCATAATAGGAGTCTTCTATATTGTATGACATTTAATGATAGTTCATTAGTTGAAATGTACGTCAGCAGGGAATGAGAATACTACAGTTACTTACTGAAGCTGTCTTTACAGATCTACCGGACAGCTAGCTGGTAGGCAATGCTATAAACTCTGATTTCGGAAGTGAGACATTATAAGGTTGGTTTCACATCTGCACTTGGGGTTCCACTTTCTTGCTCCATCTAGAGAGCAAAAAAGGGGAATCCCCACAGCCAAACGGAACTGAACAGGGCTGGACAGAACTCATTGACTATAATGGGATCCATCAGCTTTCCGCCCAGCTGCCTGGCTTTTGGACAGAAGAAAAAAAGCTGAATCATCACTTTTTTTCCAGTATTTTGAGCCGGATCTGTGACTGAACCTCCAGCCGGAGATTCCGATGCTGATGTGAAACCAGGCTTAGTTTAGTAGATATAGTCCAGTGTCCTACAATTTATGATTACTTTGATTCACTAAATAGAGGGCAACATGCAGAAGCCAGCTACTCAAATCACTACCCTCAGCAAGAAGCTGATATTTGGAGACAGAGAACTACCAAAAATATTCACGCAGCTGTTTCAAAAAAAAAAAATGAAAGTCACATGTAACCACAATTATCTGAAATCTATGGAAGTTTCTTTGTACATCCAGTGTTGGACTATATGCTTTAAGATTAGCACAAAATCTATATAGCTTAAAGTGTAATCACCACTGGGACCCCAAACGCTCCCGAGATGCAGTGATGAGAAGAGGTGGACATGGGACCCCCATTCTTGGAATTGGTAGGGGTCTCAGTGATGAACCCCCTCTGATTAGATTTTTATCACCTATCCTATGGATCATCATTTTACCTTATGCTTGTCTAGGTTTCACGTATTCTAAATTTTATGTATTTATGTGTTTTATTTTTCTTTTACACCATTGTATTATATTTGTCCATAAACCTTTATTTTGAATATTACTGTGACCAAATGCCTCCGACTGTTTGTTGCTGTGATAAATTTTATTATTTTTTACCCCTTGCTTTGCATTCTTCTGTCCGATCATGCAGTGTAAAATGGTTAGTAGTAGCCTAACCTGACCAGCAGTGCTGCACCTGACCAGGCCGCTGGGAACTGGAGGCTGGGGAGTGCTGACAGCAGGAAGCCTTCGGAGGAGGTAAGGGGGAACGCCGCATAGTATGAAATCAGCAGCAGATACGTGGCTGATTTCCAGTCAAAATCTGCAGCAATGGTACAGATTTTGACTGTGTTTTTAGATACAGAATTTGCTGCGGAAATTTCCGCTGCAGACATTCTGCATAATTTCTGCCATGTGTAAACATACCCTAAGTCAGCTTGAGGTATGCTGCCACGTGCAGAGTGGCCTCAGTAGTAATAGTGTCCCTTATAACAGCCCCAGCACTAATACCGTGTTTCCCCGAAAATAAGGCACCCCTGAAAATAAGGCACCCCCTGAAATTTGCAGAAGTCCCAAATATAAGGCACCACCCGATAGTAAGGCATAGTAAAGTGTGCAGGCAAGTCAAGAGGCCTGTCCCCTGCTGCCATCCCCGTTGTCTCCTACCTCCAGATGTATAGGTAGGTTTGCAGACAGTCTGCTGTTATCCTGTCCCTGCTGTGCTGTACAAGTGTGCTGTTATGAGCTCCCCTTGCTGGCTGGAAGAGTCCATACTGTACGTTCTGTTCCTGCTGTACATGTCTGCTGTGATGAGCTCCCCCTGGTGGCCAGAAGCTTCAATACCATCCCTGCTTACAAGTGGTACAGGAACTTCTGTCTGCAGACAGGTACGTTACTTTACAGCCCTTATTTTTTTATGGCTCTGTGTGTGAGTCAGGCACCCTGTGTGATTCTTAAGGCTGGGTTCTCACAGAGCGTATTTCCAGCGGAAATCTTGCAGTTTGGCCACAGTGATAAACAGCGAGATTTCCACCGGGAAAGCGCTGCTTCAAAACCCACGGCACTCAGCCGCTTGTTTTGAAGCGACCTGGCTACACGCTTTTCCGTTTCTGTGGCCGGTGAATCCGCACCACAACACCGGCTTCTCCCAGCTTTGCCGTGACAGATTTGCTGTCCCATGTGGACGAGATTTCTGAGAAATTTCGTCCACAAAGCTGGCCAATTGAGGGATTAGCGGCCACAGACGGATTTGCCGTGGCGAAATAAGACACCCCCTGAAAATAAGACATAGCACATATTTGGGAGCAAAAATTAATATAAGATGCGTCTTATTTTCGGGGAAACAGGGTAGTGACCCTCACAGTAGCCCCAGACAGTAATAAGTGACCCCCCATAGTAGCCCCAGCAATAATAGTGCCCCCACAGTACTCCAGTAGTATTGGCACACCCCTATACCAGCCCCAGCACTAACAGTAACCCCCACAGTAGCCCCAATATTATTAGCGCTCCCCTATACCCAGCAATAATAGTGACCCCCCCCGATAGTAGCCCCAGCCAGCAATAATAGTGCCCCTTCCCCCTCCCACCATAGCCCCAATAGTATTGGTGCCCCCCTATACCAGCCCCAGAAATAATAGTGAGCCCCCACTGTAGCCCCAGTAGTATTAGCACCCACCTATACCAGCCCCAGCAATAATAGTGACCCCCACAGTATCCCAGAAATATGAAAGGAAAAACAGAATCTCAGCGCCTCACATATAATAAAAATAAACAAATATAATAAATGGTGAGTGTCCACTCACCTGGTGCACAGCGGACCCCTCTGCACAAAGGAGCCACCGGCACTCAGTTTCCACGATAGCTTCTCAAAAAGGAACCTGGTCCCCAATCCTAAATCCTAGGAGAGACATCCCGGGGTAGAAAGCCCTCACAAGGGCCTCAAATATCCAAAATGGCAAACAAGAAAAAAGAACCCCCGCGCTCCGGAACCAGGACCACAGTCTATATTAATATTCCACTTTATTAATGCGACGCATTTCAACGGACACAGCCGTCTTTTTCAAGATGTCTTTTTTCTTTTTTTTTCTTGTTTGCCATTTTAGTATCCCAGAAATAATATTGACCCCCCCCCCAACAGAAGCCCCATAGTATTAGTGACCCCCCCACCAGAATCCCCATAGTATTAGCACTCCCCCCTGACTCATATACTTACCTCTTCCTGGTCTTCACAGCGCTGATGCTCGGAAGTGTGTGCGCCCGCAGCAACACCTCCTCCCCTCCTCCCCTCTTGAGAAACCAAAGACGAGAGGTGAGGGGAGGAAGGGACTAAGATCCCTGATGCACACACTGCCGTCAGTGCGTGCATCCGGCCGCGGCGCTTGAGAGTGATTACCAGATGGGGAGCTGCGGCACCCCGGCTGGTAATCACTATAATGGTGACCCAAAAGTGGGACAAATGGCTGTCCTGCTGGGGTCCTGGCATTAGGCGGGACACAGGGTTCCAAAGCGGGACTGTCCCACCTAAATCGGGATGTGCGGTCACCTTATTCTATATGCTAGTAGGGGTTGGATACTTCATCATATCTGCTCATGACTTTCAGTGGAGAGTTGCGCCAAGATACCAACTTTTGTCTTTCAGTATATCTAGTCTGCCCACCATTGGTGGGTTTATCTGCCTGGCAGGACCTCCACCACCTACTTTCTATAACCCTCTTCAAGGCTGTTTGAGTCCTGTTATATACCTGCCTCTGACATTCCTTTGGGTGTGTTCCACCGCCTTCCTTTCTCCCCATTCTGGTACAACTCCTTTAATTTGCAATGTGGCATTCTATGGTGTGATCTTTTCGTATGTAGACTTACGAATATAACAAGGGGCACCTAGAAGAAAGTAGGTTGCTCTATCAGTACAGAAGACTTTTCCTACTGTAAGAAAGGCAGACTATGGGAGCTTTGCCTTGTTGCGATCTCTTACAGTAATTTAGAAGAGGTATAGATACTTTACTACGAGGACATATTGCAGAGCCCCCATATTTGTTTGCCCTCACACACTACTTTATTTCCCATGCTGTATCTGCAGTTTCAGGTTGAACATATGTGTAGATGAGATTTGCATTTCTTTTCACAAACTTTTTACAAGTTGTAGAATTTAAGTTTATCGTTGTTTTCATGAAGTTCAGACACAGATGGCAAGTTCAAAGTACAGATTGTTAAGCTTACCATGGCATCAGAGCCGTGATGACCCAGTGAGGTTGGGAAGCGGACATCTTTAACTGCAAGGCTTGTAATCTTTCCTTTCACCATATTATATGTTTTATACTTTGCAAAAAGTACGAAAAATATCAGTGCAGCCTGGCTCTAGCACTTCCTCATATGTAGATTACACGGGGGATATATTCACGCCCCGTCAGCTGACTGCCTCACGTTTTGCTGACTTGGGATTCTAGACACAGCAGCGGTTTAACCCTCACAATGCTGCATGTTCTTATTCCAGAATGCTGGAATATGCATTTGCTTATTATGTATATTAAAAGTGACATAGGGTATGTTTATGTGGGGCGGATATGTTGCGTAACTCCACAACATAGTACAGTATTAGCGAATTGGATGGGATTTGCAGAAATCTGATGCACGTAGTATGGAAACAATCTGTAACATAAATTGTCCTGTGGTGCAGATTTTAAATCTACCACTACATTTGCTATATTATTACCAGTGGTCCCTCAACATGCAATATTAATTGGCTCCAGGGCGACCTAATGATTGGTTCCAAAAGCCCCCCCCCCAAAAAAAATGTCAACCAAACGTAATACAAAATGAAGATTAAAGAAAAGTAAGCAGATAAATACGATAACTAATACGGATAAAGCAAGTCCTTACTTATAAGGCCAGCTTCACACAAGTGTATTTGAATTGCGTATAACGTGCACGATGTATATGCATATCACACGCAGTACGTCGCGGCAATTCAAATACATTGATTTTCTCTTTTACACTCACACTGGCAGTTTTTTCATTGCGTATATAATATGCAAGTAAAAAAGAATGCAGTATATTCTATTTTACTGCGTATTACATGCGATAGAGTCCCATTGTTCTCTATAGGTGCGTACAAAAAGTCTGTACATAAGCAGTTACATTGCGTATGTGTGGTGTTTACACGCAACGCCGCAAAGTGACAGAGCGGGAAGTTAAAAAAAAACCCAAAAATGAAACCAGGAAGCCTGTACATGACAACGTGCGTGAGATATGCTGTCATGCGAAGGCAAAAATCGCTGCCGTATGTGGCGATCTGCAGGTCCACCCTGTGGTAAAGCAATGCGTTATATACGCAGCGTTTAACCACACGCTCATGTGAGTTGGCCCTAAGGCCGCTTTTACACAGCTGAGAAAATTGCGTGAGAATTGGGCATAGTGAGATGGGGCCGGCAAAAACAGGCAATGCAATGCAACGCCAGGTTTCCCATTGAAAACTATGGAAACACTTGCCGATCCTCCATCGCTACTTTTGGCACAAAAACACCTCGCGTTCACAGGGACAGCTCACATTCCCAAACGTAATTTTGGGCTGAGTTACACGGTCCAATATCATGCTTGCCTATGTGACATTAACCTAAAAGTCAGAAGGAGCTGCTGGGAAGCTGTATATTACTTTAAAAGCAGAGGAGAAGAGCTTCAAGGTCTTGTATGGAACACAAAATGTACCGGAGAATAAAGTGGAACCTGGAGCACCCGGTGTCCAGAAGAGCAGCTCCTCCTCATGCAGGAAGAAGTAGAGAACATGCAGTACTGCACTGAGCTGTGGAGAGGCGCTATTAGACAGCCAATAATTTTAAGCATGCATTTTAAGGTGCTTTCAGACAAAATAATTATTGCTCAAATCATTTAAACGAACGAAAGTGAATCGTTCGGGCTACACGCGAGCCAACAAGAGTTGATAGCTTATCGCTTGTCCTTCATTTTAAGCAAGCATAAGAACCATCGTTGGCTCCTTCACTTATCCTTCAGTTTAAGCAGCAATCGTTCAGTCTTTCACATTTGTTTAAACAGTGAATGTGAAAGACTGAATGATACTGAATGATTCCTGTTTGAGCGAGCCAATGATGTGTCTACCTGTCTCAACAGACTGAACGAGAATCGGCTCGTCTAAAGCAGCCTTACTTATACAGCTGTTTCATCAGTGAAATGCCCAGCAAAGTGCAGATCCGGGCTGTCTGTGTTATTAACAAACAAACAATGCCCAACACTCGTCCCCGCACATACTAACTCCCGTGCACCTGCACAGGAGCTAGGATCGCTGGCTCACAGCGGCACAGCAGCAGAGGATTTTTCTCCTCTCACTCCCCCGCCCCTCTCCATTGACATAATATAGTGGCCTTTCAATACTGAACGGCTGCTATTTACACTGAACGATCAGTGATCAGCTCATTGTCTACCATTTATGCAGCATAAACGATGGACGATGAGCTGAACGCTGATCGTTCAGTGTAAATAGCGGCTGTTCAGTACTGAACGGCTGCTATGTTATGTCAATGGAGAGGGGCAGGGCAGCCTCCCTGCCCCCCTGCTGGCCGCTCTGTGAGCGAGCCAGCACTACCAGCTCCCATTCGTCCCATGTAAACCCACCTTAACATGTTGAACAAGGTTACTAGGAGAAAATTTAAGGCAGCTAACTAGAGCAAACTCAACAATGTGGAAGGACACCGTGTGCATTATACAAAGGGCCTCTGGTATCCACACAAGTTAAATATATAGTAGAAAAGTCCCTAATGTGTCATGTCTGAATAAAATAATGTAACCTTAAATAAAAAATAGCTAATTAATTATCTTTTAAAACATAAACCAACAAATGATTAACAGAAAATATGCAACAGAAGTACAAATAAGTAACAAAAAGTACGACAGGACTAAAAATAAAAGTCCATGGTCAGGGGAATGAGAGTCCAGGGCCGTGGTGTAGCTGGACTGACTCATGGTGCAAATAGATTTTATTGAGTTTTAATAAGAGAAAGAAATGTGCACATCAGGTAATGTTGGAAAAGGAAAACAATAAAGCGCAGGCGAAGCTGAAGGCATGAACATCAGAAGGGATGATTCAGAAAATACACAGGGAGACTGAGTTATGAAATCCGAACAGAGCCTGCTACGGCAAAGTCCTGAGATTATAATGTGACAGTCAAGAATTGGCAGCTGATGAGAAGCGAAAGCCCACTGAACATAGAAAACATTTAAAACAGACAGGCAGAAGACGAATAACAAGGACGAGATAGAGATACATTAGGGATGGTATACGGGGGAGGAGGAGGAATTACAGCTGACAAAGATTAGAAAGGACATATTGTATGCTAGCATGAGTGGATGGGAGAGTTGGGGTCTGGGAACATGCATTAGCCCAGAGAGCAAAGTTTGGGGAGTTTCAGAAGTTAAAACAGGAGACCAAGAGGTGGGAGAATTGGCAGGATTGACCTTGTTCCAAAGCTATGAAGTCTTCTATACGATAATGTGGTGAAGTGTATCTAACCACATGAAAAGGGAAGGTGACAGCGAAGACCTCCAAAGTCAAGGGATGACCAGTCGCGCTGCCGTTATGAAATGTCTGAGTTAGGGCTTGTTCACATCTCCATGAGATATTTCTGTTTGAATTCAATTTGGATGATGGAAATGAGCGTTTCTGGGTTTTTTTCCCTATTGATTTCAGTGCATTTTCAAAATAATAGAATGCTTTCCATTTGATTCCATCCCGTTATGGTTCCTTTTTTAGCGTAGACTGCATTGTATGTTCTGTTAGAAAAATGGAACTATAACAGAATCAAACAGAAAGCATTCTGTTGTTTTTGAAAAACAATTAAAATGGGGGAAAAAAATCAGAAACGCTTATTTCCGTTTGAGTTCCATTTTTCTGCTCCACAAATGGAACAGCCAGATGGAATGCTAATGGAAATACCTGAGGCAGATGTTAACGACCCTAAACCCTTCTTAGCCAAGGGAGCAGGACCAAGAAATAGAGACAGGAGAGCTGTTTCTGCACAATTCTGGGAGGACGAGGAGCATTAAACATCATATACATCTTATACACAGGTGAATGGAGACCAGCCACTTGTTTGTGCGTCATATGGGGGATAAAATGTGAGAGCCAAACAGACACTCAACAAATTACCAAGTCTATCGCACTGCCAGTAGGAATACACAGATGGTAAACATGATTAATATATGTTGTTATATGACCGCTAGCCTGCTGCAAATGGTTGGATATAACTCGCTAGTCCGGAAGGTGTCTGTAGTGGTTGACCAGTTGACCCCTTCTCATCTTCCTAGTGCTCTAATTAGTAGGCATTGCAGGTATTACCTGAGAGTAAACACATAGGTGTATACAAGATGTGATCTTTTCAATGATTCTATACTATATGTATGATACAAAGTTATTTCTAAATAGTGTAAGACCCCATTTACACTAACAGATGATCGCTCAAAAGTCGCTCAAAGGACAATTTAAGTGACAGTTTTGAGTAATTATCTTTGCATAGTCTATAGAGCGCAATGAGACACAGAATGGGACACAGCCGCTATCACTCGGCAAACAATACAGCTGTTCTGCATAAGCAAACAGTTGTATTGTTCTCCGCGATTACAACCAGCGTCCCGCTGTGAACTACCAACGGGACATGGGCTATAAGAATCTTATCAGTGCTGCTGACTGTGATAACAGCCTGCACCACTGGAAGGAGTTCATCGCTTAATTCAAGAAAACTAGAACTGAAGGATGAAAGACTCGTGCATGAAAACGGCATGCTGGCCGTGCATTTAGACCCAATGATTCTCGCTCAAAAGGTGGCTTTGAGTAATATTTGAGCGAGAATCATTGAGTCTAAAGGGCTTATCTTGTAGTAAAAGTTTTACATTAGCCTGGTATTATGTATATTGTGTATCTCGTAATGAAATGCAATCCAGATCTGTTTCTGAAACAAAAAGTAAATTAATTCAACACTTAAGGCCTTTTTTGGCATACTATGTAATATTCATGCCAGGTTTTTATGCTGCATACTAGATGTTACATGGCCGAAATGCGGCACAAGTTGCTCTTCATCTTCTCTTTGTCAACCAAATGAAATTATTAAATAGATTCATTCAGATGTACAGTGTGATTAATGAAGTGTAACTTTAAATTTGTAATAATTAAAGGGGTTGTCCAGGGTTGGAAAAACATAAGTGCTTTAAAAACACAAGTGCTTTCTTCCAAAGACAGCGCCACCCTTGTCCATGGGTTGTGTCTGGTATTGCAATTCAGCTCCCATTAACTTTAATGGAGGTAAGCTTTAATACCACATACAGCACTATGTGGGGCTGTGTTTGGAAAAAAGCAGACATGTTTTTCTAACCTTTGGACAACCCCTTTAAAGGGCCACTCTGGCAATATGTTTGTTAATTCATTATGTAACTATTCTTCCAGTATATATAAATCAGTTAGTATCTTCTTGCTTAGTTTCTCTTTTTCTGAAGCCCCTGGCCTCTTTCATCTCAGATGCTCATGTGCTCTAAATTCTGACCAACTCCGATTTACTTGGGGTTATGTTGTCTGAAACTTATCAATTCTTCAGTCTGTGTGACATCGTTACATGGACCTTACCA
Organism: Eleutherodactylus coqui; assembly: GCF_035609145.1. NCBI lineage: Eukaryota > Metazoa > Chordata > Amphibia > Anura > Eleutherodactylidae > Eleutherodactylus > Eleutherodactylus coqui. The sequence continues at coordinate 81,433,484 of NC_089845.1, read as the reverse complement.
CAGAAACTGTCTAGAGGGGGACACAGACACTCCTATCAAAGTTACTGATGATGATCACACTGCTTCTGTCACACAGTTATAATGAAGGAGATCACAGCTCATCCTCCTGATTGTATACTTACGGTCTAATCCTCATTTAGGTGAATATTGAACACTGATGGCAATGACAGTATTGCAGAGAGAGTACAGGCTGTAGCTGATCACATACTACTGTACTGATGGGATTGATGTGAAGGTGAAAGCAACATCAAGATGGTGCCTGATAAGCATCAGACAGAAGTCTGCACTGCATGGAAGTGACTGTAATATACAAAGGGGACGTCCAGAGTGTGACAGGCAGTCAGTAAAAGGGGCAAGGGGCAGAGATGTACAAGTATGTTTTTGCTGGAATGTCCCTTTAACATTTACATGCTGTCATGCCTCTAATAGAGACTTTATTTTGAGCTGGAGGCAGCTAACACTAAATTAACCCAATCGCTGATGGACATAGCTTCTGCTCCAACTGCTTGCTATTTACTACTAGCTGTCCCCATAATTATGTATGGAAAATAGAATACTAATTATATAATCAGAAAATTTTTAAAAAGTTTCATTAACTTGTTCTAATTACAAAACATCTAGGTGATGCATTCCTTTTAAGGTGCACAGCTTGCAGTCCATTAGCTCTCAGTTTGGGGTGGGGGGCCATACTACAGTCATCCTGGATCTCATTCATCGGAGGATACATTTATTTTAACTGCTACACTGCCTCGAAGCAAATCATTCCGCACACTGAAGGTCTCCAGAAGGATAATATTTTCTGATCATCAGTAATAATTTGACAGCCTAGAGAAGGTGGCTACATAATTAATCACTTTGTCATCTGTCACAGCAGTGATATTCACTGACTGTCATTTCAGGCTGGCTGCCAGCTGTGGTAATTGGAGGAATGTATGTGATAGGGAGTACTTCCAAACTAATAGTTACATTCTATCAGTCTGAACAGGGTTTACTGCTGGAGATATCAAAACACATTACGTGATGTTCATGTGAGTCACGGGTCTCAACTTGGCAATGAAATTAAAAGAAAGCTGTTTTGCAAAAAATGCTTCAGTAAATATACAATGTTGCATTACACGATGCTGTTATGCTCACCACTGTTTTTGTTCATCTTTATATCTAGCAACTCTTTCTGTCTCTTTTTTGTGTTGCTGAACGTTGATGGGAATTTGCTTTGTCCACTTTTGGAAAACTCCTTGTGAAATGACCTTGCTATAAGGGGTTTTCTAATACTGTAATAGCCGAGTGTACAACCAATTCTAAACAACTTTCCAGAAGTCAATAGTACAAGAAAATATAAGAAACTTTGTAATGTATTGCCTCTTTCTTGACTTGGTGTAAGGCATCATAAAAAAGGTGCTGGAGTTCTGGCTGACGATTCGGATGGATGTTTGGAATAATGGCAATAAGTGGAAACCTAAGGGAATTTTCCTCAGTCTCTAGAATACCCATTTAAAGCCATAACTAATAAAGAAGTGGCAATTTACAAATGCGAAATTCTCACCACATTTCAATTTTCATTCACATTTTTTTCTGCAGTGTGTGGAAGAGATCTCTTATAATGCCATCCACTTTGCTGCTACTGTTACATGCTGTGGACTTTCTGCTTGCAAATGTGAACAGAAAATAATAAATGTATCTACCATGTTTGAACATAATCTTGAGGGGGGGAGCAGGAAGAAGCTTTATTAGTTGAGAAAAGGGTGATTATACCTACCCGATAATCGGGTTTCCAGGAGTCTCCACGACAGCACCACCTGAGATCGCCTTCCTCCTGATAGGACAGGAACACACCGAGAGGTTAAAATCTCCCCCCCCCCCCCCCCCCGTCCCCCCTTCCTCAGTGTATTTTAACGAAACTGCCAGGGTAGGAGCTAATTTAAATTTCTTTACCTATCTGGTATATGTAAAATTTTATTTTTTTTATTTTATTTTATTCTATTATATATATTTTTTTTGGGGGGGGGGGGGGAATGTACGGGTGCTGTCGTGGAGACTCCTGGAAACCAGATTATCAGGTAGGTATAATCACCCTTTTCCCAGGTCGTCTCCACGACAGCACCACCTGAGACGTACCAACTAAAGGTATTTTTTAGGGTGGGATTGCCGCCGAGAGGACTTTACGCCCGAAGGTTATGTCCCCATCAAGTTGCACTTTTACCCTATAATGTCTGACAAAAGTGTGTGGCTTCTTCCACACTGCTGCCTTGCATATTTGTTCAACGGAAGCCGAGCTATGCTCGGCCCATGAAGTCGCTACTGCCCTCGTGGAGTGGGCTTTAAGAGCCGCCGGGGCCTCTTTCCCCAGGGTCCTATATGATTCACTAATGGCCAGGCGGATCCACCGGGCTATAGAGCTTTTAGCTGCTTTTTTCCCCTTGTTAGGGCCTGAGAATTGGAGGAACAGGTTGTCGTCCTACCTCCATGGACCTGTGGCCTCGATATACTTCAGGACCGCTCTCCTGACGTCTGTGCCCTATGGAATGGAGACACTACTTTAGGCAAGAAGGTCGGGTCCGTTTTAAAGACTAATTTGGTGTCTGTTATTTTGAGGAGCGGGTGGCGGATGGATAGGGCATGTAGCTCGCTAAGCCGTCTGGCTGAGGAAATGGCCACTAGGAAAATTGTTTTAATTGTGAGCGTTCTTATTGAGAGCCCCTCAATTAGTTCGAAGGGTTCTGCCGACATAGCCCCCAAGACCAGGTTTAAGTTCCAGTCTGGACATATATTAGTAGGTCTAGGTCGCAACCTATCTGCCGCCATCAGGAATCTACTGATCCACCTATCTCCCGCTAGCTTAGTATCGAAAAGGGCACTAAGGGCTGCCATCTGGACCCTTAGGGTGCTCGGGGAGAGGCCCATGTCCAGTCCCTCCTGCAGGAAGTCCAGGATTAATGGGATGTCAGCACCGCTGCTCGTGGAGTCCTTTCCCTGTCTCCAAGAGATAAACCTCTTCCAGATCTTTTGGTAGATGCGGTTTGTTGTCTCTTTCCTACTTGCCAATAGCGTCCTGACTACCTTGTCTGAGAATCCTCTGCCTCTTAGTATGGATTCTTCAGTATCCAGGCTGTCAAGTGGAGTCTGCTTATATCGGGATGATTCAGAGGCCCCTGTGTTAGAAGACTCGCGTGAGCAGGAAGGGTGACAGGCTCCTGGATGCTCAGGTTCTTTAGAAGGCTGAACCAGCTCCTCCTTGGCCAAAAGGGAGCCACTAGTATCAGGGTGCATGCCTGTGACCTGAAGTGCTGCAGTACCCTTGGGATTAGTGGAATTGGGGGAAAAGCGTACACCAGTTCTCCTCCCCAATCCTGGCTCAGGGCGTCCACTGCTGCTGGCCGGTCCTCCGGTCTGAGGGAGAAGAAGTTCTCTACTTTGTGTCTGGATGCGAACAGGTCCAGTTGTGGGAGACCCCACCTGTCCGTCATGATCCGGAATGCCTCCTGGGATAGAGACCATTCCCATAGGTCTATACGCCTTCGGCTGAGGAAATCTGCCCTTTGATTCAGGGATCCCTTCAAGTGTACCGCCGATAATGAGAGGATGCAGCCTTCTGCTCAGCGAAAGATTCTCTGTGAGATGCTTTGTAGGGCTGGCGACCTCGTGCCCCCCTGATGCCGAATATGGGCGACTGCCGTGACATTGTCTGATAGCACTCTTATGTGCTGGTTTCTTACCTCGTCCCCCAGTTGCTGGAGGACCTTCCAGATCGCCTGCAGCTCTCTGTAGTTCGAGGACTGGTGTTTCATTCCTCTCGGCCATGGACCCTGTAGGAGCTTGTCTCTGATGTGCGCCCCCCATCCCCAGGAGCTTGCGTCGGTCGTGACCTGCGTGGCCGGATTCTGCGTCCAGTGGACCCCCCTTCGCAGATTCCCTGGGGAAGTCCGCCAGCGTAAGGATACCTTTACTGAGTTTCTTATCTGCATTCTTCTCTCTAGCGAGGTTTGCTTGCTGTCCCATGCCGCGAGAACTGCTGCTTGCAGAGATCTGGTGTGCGCCTGAGCCCATGCCACCCCCGGAATGCACAATGTTAGGCTTCCCAGGAGGAACATAGCCTCCCGGATTGAGCATGGCCGTCTTTGAAGGAAGGATTCTACCATCTGTCGGATCTTGTGCGCTTTTGACTCGCGGAGAAAAGAGCATTGAGCATCTGAATCTAGTGTTATGCCTAGAAACACCTTCTCCGTGCTGGGGTCTAGGCTGGACTTCTCCCAATTTATTAACCATCCTAGAAATTGTAGTAGGTTGAGCACCGTCGTCAGGTTTTCTGTTAGGAGTTCTCTGGACTCGGCTATAATTAAAATGTCGTCCAGGTAGGGGACTATGAGGATTGACCTCTGCCTTAGTTAGGCTGCGACCTCCGCCATGATTTTCGTGAAAATGCGGGGTGCCGAGGAGATTCCGAAGGGCAGGCATCTGAATTGGAGATGTCTTGTCCTCTTGCCCATCTCTATCGCGAACCTTAGGTATTTTTGTGAGTCCTTGTGGATAGGTACATGAAAATAGGCGTCCTTCAAGTCGATCGAAGCCATATAGGCTCCCTCGGGGATCAACCTCACTGCTGACGTGATTGACTTCATCCTGAACTTTCGGTATTTGACAAAGATGTTCAGGGGTTTTAGATTTATTATTATGCGTGTGCCCCCCCCCCCCTGGTTTTTCTATTAGGAAGAGTCTGGAGTAATGCCCCCAGGTCTCTTCTCTCTGTGGCACAAAGGACACTGTTTTTAGATGTTGTAGGTCCCGAACCGCCTGCTGGAGTGGGTGCAGCTGTTGCGCTGGACCTTTGGTAGTGACATATCTTCTCCTGTGGAGGGATACTAGTTCGATTCTGTATCCCTGCTGCAGGATCTCCGGGATCCATGGGCTCCTGCACACTGAGGCCCACCGATCCACAAAGCTCTGCAGCCTCGCCCCCACTGGGATGGCGTCAGGGCTTCTGCTTGGCTGGATCCCCCTGGTGAGGGTTAAAGAGGAAATTCCTCCCTCTGCCTCCCTTGGGGTAACTCCAGCGGCCCGTCTTGCCCTTGCCTCTGTATGGTTCCTGCTGCTGGGCTGGGGCCCGGAAGAAGGTCTTCCCTTTATATTGTTTCTCTTCCGGGAATCCTTTTCTTTTGTCTGATGCCTTTTCTAGGATCTTGTCCAGATCCGGACCGAAGAGGAACTGGCCGTGAAAAGGGAGCGAGCATAATTTGTTTTTTGAAGCCAGGTCGCCTGACCATGACTTCAGCCACAGAACTCTTCTGGCAGAGTTGGTTAGGGCCGCTGCGTCTGCCAAAAAATTAGTGGCCATTTTCAGTATGGGGAGGGAATCTATAATTTGTTCCCTCTGTGTTTTATTTGAGATATGCAGCTCCAACTGCTCTAGCCATACCCCCAGGGTTCTAGCGACACACGTGGCTGCGAGCCCTGGTCTGAGCGTACTGGCGGCTGCCTCCCAGGATCTTCTTAATAGGCCCTCTGCCTTCCGATCCATTGGGTCTTTCAGTTGTGTGGCGTCTTCAAAGGGCAAGGTTGTCCTTTTAGCCACCTTAGCCACTGGGACATCCACCCTAGGTATTTCTTCCCAGCTCGAGCATACCCCCTCCTCAAACGGATAGCGTCTCTTAACTCCCCTAGAGGAGAAGGATCCCGTGTCGGGTTTTTTCCACTCTTTATATATCAGTTTGGATATATTGTTGTGGACTAGGAAGGTATGTTTTCGCCTCTCCCCCAATCCCCCAAAGACCTCGTCTTGTATGGTGCGGGGTTCCTTGGGTTCTTCCATCTTTAACGTCGCTCTAACGGATTTAATAAGCTCCGTTAGGTCTTCTCTGTGGAAGAGGTATTTTTTATAGTTCTCTTCTTCTGAGGACTCCTCGAGCACCAGCTCTTCTGGTTCTGATTCTGAACTCTCTTCAGAGTCTGAGTGCTCCTCTGGGCTATACGCCTTCCTCCGGCGTTTCGCCCCTGATGCCCCCGTTGGTGGCGTTTTTGGAGTCGTCAGGGCTGACCGTACTTCCTCTCGGACAAGCTTCCTGACGTCCTCGAGGAATCCCCCCGATTCCTCCTTGACTAATTTGGCTACGCATGTTTTGCATAAAGACCTCACATGCGAAGCCGGCAGTCTTGCGCCGCATTCTGCGCATTTTTTTGCCTTGGATCTGGGAGGGGCATCCTTTTTATCCCCCTGGCAGATTAACGAGAAATTTTTTGCGTATAAGGATGCAACATTCACAAATAACACACACGAATATGCATGCCTTGTTTTGCCCCACTGGCTACTTACGGTTGCTGCGGCTGAACATTCCGCATCCTCTGGTGCTGGAGCACTCATGTCTTAACGCTGGTGCTGCAGACACTCTTGGGGCAAAAAGCCATATACTCACAGAGTGGCTTTTAGTTGTTCTGCGCTCTCTTCTCTCAGGTTCCTTTTAATTTTTTGAATTTGGCGCCTTTAATTTTTAGCCCCGCCCCCTCTGTGCTCCGGCCGAGCCCGCCGTGATGACATCATCGCGCTCAACACGTGCCGCGGCACCCCGCCCCCCTCTGTGCTCATCAAGGGGAAGCAGGAAGCTCCGCGCTCGGTCCTAAGCCGGCGTCCGAGGAGAGCTGGGGCCCCGCTTTGAACCCCCCATGGGCCGCCGCGGGAGGAACCTGGCCCGGGGGAACCACCCCATGTGGCGTCCCGGGAGTCGTTCTACAGGAAGGGAGGGCAGGCTGGACCACTGCCCTCCGATCCGCCGGTAAGAACTTCAGGGTGGCGTCTCCACCAGCCCCTCTCGGTGATCCTGCCTCCTGGCAGGACAGGAAAACACTGAGGAAGGGGGGACGGGGGTGGTGGGGGAGATTTTAACCTCTCGGTGTGTTCCTGTCCTATCAGGAGGAAGGCGATCTTAGGTGGTGCTGTCGTGGAGACGACCTGGGAATAAGGCATTTCCCTAATAAGATTATTATATAGCAATATAGTATGTAATGATGAAAAGTGACATATTTCCATCCCATTCAGCCTATTATTCCCCAATGTTGCACCAAAGGAAGGCAAAAAACCCACGAAGTAGGTCAGTTTTCCTTGTTTTAGGGGAAATAATTCCTTTCCGACTCCAATTGGACAATCAGAATAATCCCCGGATCAATAGCCCCATGAAGTAATCAGTGACTATAATATATAATATTGTAACGCTCAAGGAAGGCGTCCAGGCCCCTCTTGTAGTCTTTTATCAAATTCGCCATCACCACGTCTTTAGGCAGAGAGTTCCATAGTCTCACTGCTCACTTCTGAGGAACCCCTTTCTATGTTGATGTAGAAACTTTCTTTGCTCTAGACATAGAGGGTTCCCCCTTGTTACAGTCACAGTCCTGGGTATAAATAGATGACGGCAGAGATTTCTGTATTGTCCCCTGATATATTTATACATAGTTATTAGCTCGCCCCTCAGCCGTCTTTTTTCTAAACTAAATAATCCCAATTTTGATAACCTCTCTGGGTATTGTAGTCCGCCCATTCCATTTATTACTTTAGTTGCCCGCCTCTGTACCCACTCAAGCTCTGATATGTCCTTCTTGAGTACCGGTGCCTAAAACTGTCCACAATATTCTATGTGTGGTCTGACCAGTGACTTGTAAAGAGGAAGAACAATGTTCTCATCATGAGCCTCTAGACCTCTTTTGATGAACCCCATGATCCTATTTACCTTCGCAGCAGCTGCCTGACATTGGTTGGTTGGTTTTGCATAACCTCATTTGCCACTTTTTTGCCCGAATCCCCCAAGTTTTCCAGATCCATTTGTAACTGTATTATGTCCTCTCCTTTGTTACTTTACATAGTTTTGTATCATCTGTAAATATTGTTTTTTTTTTACTGTATAATCTGTCTTTAAGGTCATTAATACATATATTAAAAAGAATAGGGACCAGTACCGACCCTTGTGGTACTCCGCTAGTAACCGCTACCCAATCAGTCACTCTTAAAATCACAGAGGTGAGAGGGAAAACAAAAGCGTATTTCACTGGAAAAAAGCCAAAAACGCAGTACCTGATGAGGTGCAGGGCAGGCACAATCGCCGTATCCTGTTTCTCTAAAAAGTGTATGTTGACCATCATGCTTACATTTTTCATGATGCGCTTGTTCATTAGCAAATGTGATTTAGGCCTTAGTAAAGAAAAAAATATTCTCTGATATTTGATTTTATTTTTTTTCTCTTTTCTTCATGCTTTCTTGTCTTTCCCTCTGCACCACCTATTTGACCTCCTCTCGTTTGCTATATTTTTCCTACTTTTTTCTTCAATTTTAACCCTATATTTGATTGTTCCTCTCTTAAAACGATTGAGGTGATCCTCGTTGGGAGGCCGGCTGTCCTACTGGCACAGAAAACCACTTCAGCTTTTTTAAGTGATCATTCTGAGCAGCTCTATACTACATCTTTGTGTTTCCCCATGTGACAATGTCCTGTACCATTCACATGCTGTCTGTCATTATAATTGTGGCTTCGTTTCTTATTCTCCATTGTTTAAGCAAGGAATCAGAAGAATAGACTAGTGCGGTGTGTGATAAGTGATCTGTGCGAGCTCAGGACATGATCCGCCGCTGGACCATATCTTCCCGAGGAATGCACTCACTCGGCAGTTATGTTAGAATATCACGGCGTGTTCTCCGATAAACGCTTTGTGGTAAATACATTGACATTGAACTTGTTACACACTCACTTTTATTATGGAAAATCCTGAACGGAAACTTTATGGAAGCAGAAAGCATTCAGAGCTGGAAAAGATTTCTGTTTCGGTACAGGAAATCAGACATTTCAGTTTTAATCCTATGAGGAATCTCTGCAATACAGCAATGGAAAGATACTAGTATGAAAAGGAAAATATGTCACTATCTGGTATTTCCTGGATCAAAAACAGCGGCCACATGTGTGCCCACAGAATGCTGCATGCCTTAGTGAGATTTCACAGAGCCTTAGGGTCTGCAGGAGTCAAAGCGAAAACAGAGGAAATATTAGCGCTCTGTAAGCATGTTGGTAATTGAGACTAATGGAATTAAGAGATTATTACAGGTTTAAAAAAAAGTGAAAAAATACATCTTTTAATTTCTTCTAGGGATATTTTGCGACTTTTACTATTGATGAGCTATCCTCGGGAAGGGTCATCAATAGATGATTGCAAGGGTCTGCCTCTTGGGATCCCCACTGATCGTGGACCCTCCAGCCTGCTTTCACTGCAGTGAACCGGATGTCGTCATCGGCGGTCAGGACAGGAAGTATAATAGATGGCTTCATTCCCATTGAAAGCAATAGGAGTGGTGCCTATTACACTGCCCTCTTGTATTAGTACATTAGTATGTGGCCATTTTTTTTGTCTGCTTTAGCATAAGGGCGCCCACCCACTGGCGTTTTTTTTCACTGCGAAATTCGCAGGTTTTTTTTTTCTGCAGGGGGTCTATGGGACTTGTAATGTAAAAATCGCGATCGCGCAAAATCGCGATTTACCGCGATATCGCGATTGCGATTTTAGCTTTGCATGTCCCATAGCCCAAAGACCCCTGCAGAAAAAAAAAAAGCTGCGAATTTCGCAGTAAAAAAACGCTAGTGGGTGGGCGCCCTAAGGGCGTTGTGTGAGTGACTGTTCATCAGTACCTCGCACTTGCTCCTCCATATGGCAGTTTGACTGTCGACGTGTTGAGAGATGTGGTACATTTACCTGCGTCTTGTATTATTACATGTGTAAGTATATGGACATTTTTTCAGATTTTTCTTTTTTGTCTGTTTATGTCCCCTTTTTTGTGTTTGTCACAAGAAAAAAACTTATCTGGATTTGATGGAACATATCAGTAACATGCAGTGCGGCTTTGAATGCTGGGAGAGCCCGGGTGCCGATGCCAGTGCCGGTATGGCTCAACTATAGGTTGCATGGCAGCCTCTGGCTTGAAATCTGGTGCACTACACGTACTATGTGGTCTGACACCCTGTATATACTTTATCTATGTACAGGTATAGTACTAAGCAGCTCAATATAAGGATGGTGTGTGAGTGGCTGTTCATCGGTACATTGCACCTGTGGAATTGCTCCTCCATATGGCATTTTGGCTGTCGGCATGTTGAGGGATGTGGTGCATTTACATGCCCTCTTGTATTAGTACATGGAAATCTCTCAAGCTGGCTGGAAAGCAGCGGTAGTGCAGGTCAGCAAAAAAGATACTGGAGTTCAGTTGATGATTTAGATGGACATTTGGAATAATAGTGGTGCGCGGATATGTTAGGGAAATTTTGAAGATTTTTGTCCAGCCAGAATACCCTTTTAACCCCTTCCCACCACAAGGCGTAACTGTATGTCCTGTCAGAGGGGTACTTAACGCAACGGGGCGTACAGTTACGCCCTGGAGATAGCGTGAGATCATAAGAGATCCTACGCTATCCGGCAGCGGGAGTTGGATGTCACTGATAGCCAGTCTTCCCCTGCAACAGCGGGGGTGCATTAGAGCAGCGACCCCCGCTGTTAACCTCTTCCCTGCCACGATCTATGTAGATTGTGGTATGTGAAGGGTTCACAGAGGGAGTGCGCTCACTCTGTGACTTCATCGGACTCTCGCGATATAATCGCGGAAAGCCCAACGGGTTACGATGGCAAAAGGACACCAGATACCGGCGTCCTGTATTGCCAGTGCCTGTGATCGCTGTAACAAGCGATAAGGCATTGCAGAACAGAAGTCCTGCAATGCCCTATCATGGCGATCAAAGCTGGTATGGGGCAAGTCCCCCACAGGGAGAAGAAAAAAGGGTAAAAAAAAAAAAAAAAAGAATAATGTACAAAACAAAGGAAAAATAAAAAAAACAACACTTTTTTTTGCTTTTTCTCATATTAGCATAAATTTTTTTTTAAATGAAAATTCCACATATTTGGTATGATCGTATCCACAACAACGCGTACAATACGTTCCACATGCTTTTTTATCTGGCATGGCAAAAAGCGTGAAAAAAAACCATTAAAAAACTGAGGCAAAATGCTAATTTCTGGTTAACCCCTTAATGACACGGCCTATTTTGGCGTTGAGGACCAAGCGATTTTTTGGTATTTTTCCATCTCCATTTTTCAAAAGCCATAACTTTTTTATTTTTCCGTGGACGCGGCCGTATAAGGGCTTGTTTTTTGCGTGGCGATCTGTAGTTTTTATCGGTGCCACTTTTGGGTACATAGACAATATCGTAACATTTTTTTATTTTTTTTTTAATGATAACAGGGAGAGAAAACGCATCAATTCTGCCATAGATTTTTTTTTTTTTTTTTTTACGGCGTTAATCATGCAGCATAAATGACACACTAAATTTTTTCTGCGGGTCGGTACGGCTACAACAATACCAAAATTGTTATATTTTTTTTAGGTTTTTACACTTTTGCAATAAAACCCCCTTTTTTTGGAAATCTTTTTTTTTTCTCTATAGCTGCATTCAAAGTCCTGTAACTTTTTTTCTATGTACGGAGCTCTTTAAGGGCTTTTTTTTTTGCGAGACGAGCTGTAGGTTTTACTGGTACCATTTTGGGAAATGTACGGCTTTTTTGATCACTTTTATTGCATTTTTTGTGAGGCAAAATGCTAAAAATTAGCATTTTGCCTCTGTTTTTTAGCGGTTTTTTTTACGCTTTTTGTCGTACAAAATAAAAAGCGTGTTCAACTTTTTGTACACGTCGTTACGGACGCGTCAATATCCAATATGTGGGGTTTTAGTTTTTTTCCCCTTTTTTTATGCTAATATTAGAAAAAGCATAAAAAAGGGGTTTTTTACATTTTTTTTTTTACATTTTTCTTTTTTTTACACTTTTCTTTTCTTTTTTTTATACTATTTGAGTCCCTCTGAGGGACTTACATCACTGTGCCTATGATCGCTGTCATAAGGCATGGCAGAGCTACTGCTCTGCCATGCCTTATCGCTTGTACAGCGATTATAGGCACAGGCAATACAGGACGCCAGTGTCTGGCGTCCTGTTGCCATGGTGACAGGCCGGGCTCTCGCGATAACATCGCGAGTTCCGGCCGGAGACACACAGGGATCGCGATCCCTCTGTGAACTCTTTCCCTGCCGCGATCTACTTAGATCGCGGCAGGGAAGGGGTTAACAGCGGGGGGCGCATCTCCGATGTCCCCCCGCTGTTGGAGCGGGACGCCGGCTGTGACTGACAGCCGGCTCCCGCTGCGGGATAGCGCGAGATCTTATGTGATCCCGTGCTATCTCCAGGACGTACCAGGTACGTCATGTTGCGGGAAGTACCAGGCTGCCATGACGTACCAGGTACGTCCAGGAGCGGGAAGGAGTTAAAACACAAAAAAAAGTAATCAAAAAAGCCGTAAATACTCCAAAATGGTACTAATAAAAAACTACAGCTCGCCACACAAAAAACAAGCCCTCACAGAGCTCCGTCCATGGAAAAATAGAAAAGTTATAGGACTTTGAATGCAGTGATTTAGAAAAAAAAGGATTTCCAAAAGAAAGTTTATATTGTAGAAAAGTGGAAAAACCTAAAAAGAAATAAGAATTTTGGTATTATTTATAATAGTACCGACCTGCGGAAAATATGTATTGTGTCATTTATGCTGCATAATTAACGCTGTGAAAAAAAACCCCCAAATCTATAGCAGAATTGATGCGTTTTTTCTCCCTATCATAAAAAAATTTATGAACGTTTTACAATATAGTCTATATACCCAAAAATGGCACCAATAAAAACTACAGCTCGCCACGCAAAAAAACAAGCCCTTATACAGACGCTCCTATGGGAGCCAATGACAGTGGCCGTAGAAGGGAGGCGGGAGGGAGTTTAGCAGCGTGACTGCTAAACTCCCTCCCCCTTCTCTCCTCCCCTCTGGCTGTTTGCAATTAGACGGGTGGGGTGGGGGGCGTGGTGGAGCTCAGCTCAGCCCCATCCCACCTACTCCCATTGCTGGGAAGGTTAGGGAGGGGGGGCTAGCTCCATTCCCATCCCACCTACTCCAATTGCAAACAGCCGGAGACAAGGAGAGAAGAGGTAATGGCAATGTAGCCTCGGCGTATATCCACCGTGCTGTCTGAACATGTGTTTTTATGGCGCCTACACTCGTGGGAAAGAGCCCTCGGTCTGTATTGACAAGGAGCAACAAGGTTTATATATTGTTTTGCGTTTTTGTTTTTGGTTAAGATCAGCTGTAGTAACTCTCTTGATCAGTAATCTTGAAGGAGGCCACTAGACAGAGCAGCTATACTATACCCAAAAAAGTTTAGACCAGGGTTTATGCCAGTGAATCCAACGGGGACGCAGGGCCTCCTGGTTGGTAGTTTGAAAGTCTGGGATGTGAAGCGCCTAAAAATCCTTGGTTATGGGATGTCCACTTGATGAGTAGGGTGTACTTACAAGGCACTTCTGTTTCTACTGTTTTTGAGTGCATTCACCTCTATTTTAGCTCAACCTTCTAGCTGCGCAGGAATATGTGAAATCTTTATTCTGGCAGCCATTGAACTGGGTCTTCTTAGCACTGCACTTTATATGTTATGCAAAGTGAATGCTCTCTTGGGGAACGGGTAGCAATCAGGTACTCACTCAAACGCCAGAGCACAAAATGATTCTCCTCCAACTTTGGCGAACGGAGGTTACTAGTAATGGACTCTTACAGGTCTTTGTGGCTTGGAGGGTGGCAGTATACAGTAGGTTGGTGGGCTTTCTGCTTGTGATTGACTGTATCCAGAGTGAACATCTTTTTGTGGTGCTCTGAGTCGGAAAAGCACAGAAATACGCACATCAAAAAAACACAGGTCTGAATACCCCAATAAAAAGGTTTAAAAATTTGGTTTCAGTACTGCGTTATACGCAGCACAAATACAGCAGTGTGAATGAACCCTAAGGCCTTGTGTCCACGGGCAAAATTGAATTGTGGAAGCCACACGGATGATCTGCAGATCAATATGCCTGTAGACATTCATTGGGCATCCGCAGGTAATTAAATACCTGCGGACGTCATTTTATCCTGGCGTGCGGATCGCACAAGCGGGATGGAAATAGCAGCGTGCTACATTTTCTGCGGTTTCCTGCCCGGTCGGATTTTACTGAAGTCAATGGAAGCTGTCCGATCTGTGGTATGGCCGCGGATCAGCAGATTTAAAAAAAAAAAAAAAGCATGCCCTGGACGCATCCATCATGCAGAAGAAAGAAGATCCATCTGATCTGCGATGGAGGAGACCTGTGCTGTGTCCAGACAGGTAAGAAAATGTCATTTTTGGCCCCATGGCTGCAAGCACGGGTGGAAACTGCTGCAGGATTCCGCACTGGGAATCCATGGGTGCCCGTCCTACCGTCCCACACACACTTTCACAGCGGTGAGGTTGGGAAGACGAGGTAATTCTTGCGCCACGCTATCAGGCTGTCTCCTATTCATACTGTACACAGCAAAGATGACAAAGACGCTTCAATGAACTCTGTCTTGGTAAACTCCTGTCACTCATTCATTATTAGTTTATTGCCTTTGTTACCATGGATACTAGAGTATAAACTAGTGATGGGGCTGACATCTCAAGTGCGCGGTAAGCTTACAGATAGAGTGAATGCTGTACATAAAGACTCCTCAGTAAGAAAACTGTTTTTACAGTAAATTCTACATTCTAGAGTAGGTGTGCATCACCTGCGGCCCATGATGCCATATCAGGGTGGAGGGATATGTACCTAGGTACATACTAATAGTGCACTGTGACCCCCATATATTGGCAGTATGGTGGATCTCCTGACCCGTGTTGCACTCCAGAAAGGCATAAATGAGGCCTGGTGCAGGGACAGGCAGGACGCTGCAGCGGAGCAGATGCTGGTGGAGAGGAGAATGCGGCTTATTTGCTTTTCAAATTCTGACAGTTTTCTGGCACAAATTAAGACAAAAAACAAACTATCTTCCATGTTTTGCTCCACATTTACTATGTTTATAAGCATTTTTGGACAGTTTTCCAACTTGTCTGAAGGGGGTATAGCCTAAATTGAACCAAAATTTTGGCACAATTTTTGACGTAAGCTAAGCCAACTAATAGGTGGTCTAAACTTATACCAGACAGTCTTAAAATTATACATTTATCATTCAAAGATACTGTGATAATCTGGCGCATTTTAAGACTGTATAATCTAAATTTGCACTAACTTTTAGACAGTATTCGTAAATAAAGCCTGACAGATTTTTATTTTACTCATTCATCTAGTGCATACCTATGCCACAGCGCTGTACATCATAGGGTTTGGTCCCCATTGAGTCTCGCAATCTAAATTCACCTATTAGCATGTTTATTTAAGAGGAAACCATGCAAACATGGGGAGAACATACAAACTCCATGCAGGTGTAAGGCAACTCCAAGGTAACTGTGCTAATTACTGAGCCACCGTGATTTTTATTTTTTAGCTTTTTAAAAAATCTTCTTACACAATGTCCCCACCTGAGTATTTTACTGCGGATCCCGGGGTAATCCACAGCAAAATCGGAGACCATTGGGATTGATAGTGGAATTTGACTTCCTCCACTAAATACATTGGGGAAAGTCTGCAAACAATCAACAGTAGAAGCGAATAAATGGACATGTTGCGGAATTAAAATCCGCAAATCCGATCAATTCATGCTGCAGTGCTTTTTAATCCAGTGTGTAAATGAGATTTCGGTAAATCTTCATTTGTTTAGTTGCTACTGTAATACACTGCATATTTTACGCAAGTCCACAACAGAAAATACGCAGTGTATTCGCCACATGTGAACATACATTCCCTAAAACAGGCAAAAGGGAAGTATCAATAAGGCAAAACGAACCATAATTACTTACAGGCCCTGGGACTGCATAGCACACTGCAGATTTAGGTCCATAAAAAGTGATCAAGTCAGCACAAACACATACATACAACACATAAACCCAGGCCTCAAGACTTTACTACTAACCACTTTCTCTATATATACATGGCCAAGGCAGAACCTCAGATTGAGTCCCTCCACATCTTCGCCCGACAAGTCTGGGAACTTTCCCTATGAAGAATCCAACACAAGGGTACATAGGAATGTGAAGAGGGGATTTGGTTGTCCATGATGTTGTATATACTATACACACAATATAAGAATGGTGAGGGAAAAATAATAGTGCTCAGTTTAGTCCATAAACCAATGTTAGATTTTTCCCAGGGAAATGAATTGTAGCACCACTTATTTTAATAGAGGAACTAAGGATTTCAGCGGATTTGTTTGCACAGCTGTGAGTAAAGTTCATATTCCTTTGCATCACTTTTTCCCAATTCCAAAATGGGAATGGATTGCAATGGAGAAGAAAAAGTGAAAAGGGGCTGAGCTGCAATAGCAGACACAGCTGCACAAAGAGTGGTGCCACCGAAAAAAAAGTGAACTCTATAGGCCTATTTACATGCAAAGAGTCTTTCGATCTTTTTGCATAAAGTGTTAATGGCCACTGATGGCCATTAACACTTTATCATCTTCATTTGAATTTAAAAGGGTCTCCACGAGATTAATCACAGCAGCATTGTTCTCATGATGGGTTCTGGCAGAATACAATGTTAACTGCCGACTCCCCGCGGAGATAACAGCTTGAGGTCTACTGACAGATAAAGGTGTTTGCTTTATTTGCAGTAGCTGAACAATAGATTTTAAGTTCACCTTAAAATCATGGTTCAAATGAAAGATGCCTGATGTAATGATTATCTCTCAAATTCGTGTAAATCATTGCGTGTAAATGGGCCTCATCTTGTAATTAGAGTAAAAGTTTTTTTCTTCAATTCCATTTTAACTCAGCTGACAATGTCTATAGCCTATACACCTTTACCAGGTCCCCGCACCTCTAGTGCCGCCTCTCCACTCTCCCCGGCAGGTCCCTTTACAGGAGTTAGCTTGTGACATGCTGCTGCAGCCAGTCACAGGCCTCAGTGGTCGACCATCGAAGACAAATAAGTTTCATATTCTTATAGCACAAAAATATGCAAATGTAAAGTCAAACATTATGTAGCCGATTAGATTATTAGCTCCCTGTTACTATAACGACACTCAAGTCTAGTCTGGAGGGATACAATGTTCCATCTCTTTATTGTAGATGGAAGCATTTCTTGTCATTTCAGTTGTAATTACTACAGGTAATGCGGCCCGAAAGGTGTGATAAACTGTGCAAATGGTCGTAGGCAGAAGTGGATATTAGTGGGCAGTCATTTATTTAGGATCTATCAAGATACCAGCAGTAGCGTAAAGGCTACAGTTGTAGCACGTTTATTGGTACATTGAAAAAGTTATATAAAAAACACATAGAATTGACTCATTAATTAGAATTAAACATGCTAGAAGATACCAAGAAAGGGGTCCTTGACCATATAAAAAAGGACTGTGCCATCCATGTAATTACTGAGATGACACTTTTGGGAACTGTGGCGGTACAAGGTGGCCTTAATGTGGGGACAAGTCTCCTATGAGCATTACACAATTCATGTACCATCACTAGATCAGCAAAAAGGATGTGAAAAGAACTGGTATGGAGGCGCAACACTCTAAGCTACTAGAAGATGTAGATCAAAGTCCAATGTGTGATGGTGAAAGCACTTCTTTATTATTTTTTCAGAAATTAAAAACCAGCAATGGAATACGCGTTTCGGGGAAGAACCCCTTCGTCAGTTCGGCTGGATAGGACAACAGGATGCCTAGGGGTGACACGATTCCAAAGATATATAGGATGTGTCGGAGGTCCTGTGTGCAGGAGGACAGGGGAGAAAAAAGTGCTTTAACAACTTGTTAAAGCACTTTTTTCTCCATACCAGTTCTTTTCACATCCTTTTTGCTACACTTACGCCCACACTGGTGGAGCGTCATCTGGTTGGCAGCACCTCCACCATTCAAAATACTCAATCATTGAAAACTCTTTGTACTCCATAAATATTCCACTACCCTCACTGGGTCTTGCTCCACCCTCCTTTTTCATTTCTTTTAATCACTAGATCAGGGCACTCATGATGAAAACACTGGATTGTGTAGAGGTTATAACACAACTAACTTATCACCGCTGAGACCCCCACCGATCTTAAGAAAGGAGATCCCATGTCTCCCTCTTCTCATCACGCCCCCTCCATAGTGACAGGTGATTGAACGGAGTGGCAGTTGCACATAGCCCCATTTATTTCAATGGAAACAGAGTAGAAGCACTCAGACATCCCAATGGACATGAATGGAGAGATCTCACACAAGCGTGAGCACAACTCCAGGCGGAAACAGGACCCTAGTTTTTGGGATTGGTGAGGGTCTTGCCGCTGAAATAGGTGGTAAAAGTATATTATGGTTCAACCCCCTTTAACAGGCATACATATGAAAACTTTATTATAGCATGTGCAGAGGTGCAGCTAAGCTTTTCTACAACTGGGATTGTCTTCCTTAGTCCTGTATCTAAAATCCCATGGCCAAGGCAGAGGCTTCTTGGCACCCTTCTCGCACGTGCCAAGCAGTTATGACCCTGTGTTTTTTTTGCATTGTAGCTCTTGTATAACTATTAACCCCTTCCAATCCACTGTCTGTCATCTTCCTACATTCTGATTGAAGCTTCTACAGCTCCAATGTCAGAAGACGTCCGACAGGGTATTCTTACCGTCTATTGCCAGCCACTCCGCTGTCGGAGCCTCTCTGGCGCACAGACACTGGTTTTAGTCAGCAGATGGCACCGTTGTATAACAGCAATAAGAGAAAAAGTCTTTTAGGAAACCCTGAATCCAAAATTGGATTGGAAAGGGTTAATACTGTACCACAAAAACTTAAAAAGGGGGATTCACATCTCAGTTTTTCATAGCCAAGATGGGAAACTGCCGCCATGGCTCTCAGCCACCCAGCGTAGTTTCCGCAGTTCTCATTGAAGTCAATGGAAGCTAAGCTCTTGGCTGCTTCCGACAGGTGGGAATACCCCTTTAATTCCCAAGTAAGTATTCTCCAACAAATTCGAGTATTCTCTTTATAAAAAACGGTTTTATTTTACATACTGATCACCTGCTCTTGTACAGGCATCAAGTGTAACATAAAATGGTGTTAAATATATGAACCAACAGCCCCTCGTTTCCATTAGATAAGCATCATCATAATCACTTAAAATAAATGCACTAATTAGTGTTTTAATCCTTTACTATACAAACGATATTACATGATTGTTTAGTTGTGAAAACACAATGAGTGACAGCGAGACTGCCAAACACTGCCTTTTTTTTTAACCTAGTACACAAACTTACAGAATTCGAGTTAAATTGGCTTTGAAAAGACTTATAAAAAGATACAATTCCATAGTTTCTGTATAAAGCCCTTTAAAAAAAATGATTTGCCTCGTTAAACACAATGCAGGTAATAAAGCGGAATGATGGCACCGCCGTTAAAGAAACAAAACAGTAACGTTTCAGGCGCTGTAAACAAAATTACTGAATGCCTTCCTGTTATAGAATGAATCAAACCTTTACAAGTTGCATCATCAAATGTAGCGCAGAATAGAACAGATCTCCTTGATGTAGCGTTAGAGAAGTAACGTCATGAGAAAGAAAAAAAGTTCATTTATTGCCAGATATGTGTCAGCTGCGAGTATGAAATCTTGCATGAGCATATAGGACCGGCCAGCTACACGCCGGGGGTCTTATGCCTTCACCACAGTAAATAAAAGTGTCTGCATACAGTCATTAAAAACATTCACATTTTGTCTCCAGTCACCTCACGCTAGTCATCCGTTGTAATCAAAGAAAAGCCAAAGTGCCATTGCAAAATCTGCACTAATGGAATCCCCAATTATGTGATATGTGGGAAAAAAATAACTTTAGATTGAAATGAGTTTTACGACTTTAGATCATTTCTAATATACCTTCTGCATCAATTCTTCACGGCTTTCAAGATCTCCGTTTGCGTCAAAAGTCTGCCCTGGTCATGTGATGATCACACACCTACATAGCATATATTAGACACATGGGTGCTCGGATCAGAGCGGCCGTCTTCTATTATATGGCCAGGACAGATTTTTATCCCATGGAAGTAAAAAAAAATGTTTTTTACTATATGGTTGCATGCAAAGATCTTGCAAAGCAATCTAGAAAGTATATTGGAAAACGGCATCATTTCATTCTACAAGGAATAAGCTTTATTTTGTGAAACTTTAACCCCCTTAAGTCTTTCCTCTACAAAAAAAATATAAGTCCAGAAAACAAAAAGTAGGAAAAGATTGCATAAAGATGATTATCCCCACTTACGGTCTCCGCTCCTGATTAACCTGCTCACCCAAGCGAACCCATATGCCATTATGATGGGTAAGAGACTATATACCCTGGAACTGCCGTTCTTTAGAGATGTTCAGAGCAGTATAAAAGCCTTCAAAGGCAAAACCCGTGATACTGCAGAGAGCAAAACTAAGGAGCCAAGTACTCTCAAGGACATCCGTGACAGCAGTGCCACCGCAGCAATACCACTCAAGAAAAACCATGGAGAGAGGCAGCACAATTTTTGCCTCCAGCAGGTCATTTCTTTGAGTCTGCAATCCATTACATAAATATTTTCTCACGTAAAACCTACAGCAAGTCAGAGTTAATGACAGGATTCAATAGGAAAACCGGTAAGAAGTGCGTCATCACTTCCCATCGGCAATCTGTATGTATATGGCAGTGTAGAGGGATCTATGGCCGATCTGAGTGTCAAGAAGATAACAGACTGGAGGAGGATTAGCATTTAATCAAATAGAAATGAAACCTTTTTGAAAAGGAATGAAATGTTTGGTCCAGCAAGTCCTCATTTTGTGATCTTGAAATGTACTGAAACACTAGGCTGGACGCTACGCTGAACAGCGCCGCATGGCTTTCTGCACCATCGATACCAACAGACTTTTCTTTGGGACCTGCTCTGAATCACATGATTTGTCCATTTACAATACTTTCAAAGTGGTTTTGTGCAACTGTACTGTGGATTTCCAGTTCGCCATAAGCATGCAGAGTGATCACGACTCTCCTTTTTCCTCATAGAAACAGGTAAGAACTTATGCAAAAGTCTTGCTTATACTTTTGGCAGATTTGTGCATTTGATGTCCAGTCTTTAATCTTATAGATTGTCGCCTGGTTGGTACTGTGGCTCTGTTGCAGTAAAGTAGTCTTCTAAAAAGGACTGAATATATTCAAAGGTTGGTCTTTCATCTGGGTCCTTCTTCCAGCACAGCTTCATTAATTCATGCAGGGATTCTGGGCAGCCCTGAGGACAGGGCATTCTATAACCCCGCTCCACTTGTTCCAGCACCTCCCTGTTCACCATCCCTATAAAAAGGAGAGCACACCATTTATTACATAATGACAAGCAAGGTTTATAGAATTGTAATCTATACTGAAACCAAATTGAAATTGTCCACCTTTGCACTCAACTGTTTTTTATAGTTCAGCTTCTATGCAAACCTATAAATCTCCATGGTAACAGACTACAAACAAACCCTGTGTAGTCTGATCCTGCAGTTACACCTTCCTACTTCTTGCTACTTTTCTATACAAGCAAGGTAGAAGTGGAAGTCAATACAATTCTACTAAAATCCATCAAGTTCTCGTAAGATCCTTCTGGTTACCCGGATAGGTAGGAATGTCACTGTAGAACTTATAAATGACCCCCTGGCTGTACAGCCAGCTTTTCCTGCCAGTAATTTCACTTGCTTTATAAGTTTGGCGCAGTTCTAGCCAACCACATAATTCCATCCATATCTCAATAGTGACCAGTACAGTCATCCCTCAAGTTACAAAGGCTGCAGAATACAGTATTTTCAACATACATTAGTCTTTCCTGGGCAAGTGAAACCAAATTCAAAATACGTCACAGACAGCTCGGATCTGTGACATGCATTCTGCTTGAAAATCTAGTTAATCAGAATGGGCAATTCACTGGTAAAACCCCTGCGTATTACTGAAGTATTGGCATAGATTTTCTACTCCACACAGTGTCATACTACATGTTCTGTACTACCTTTTACCTGTGCCATAATCAGTGACTCCTTTGGACACCAGGAGAAGGCGGCTCCATGTTATTCTTCTGGCACACTATCGTGTTCTGTACAGGACCTTAAGAAAGCTCCTGTCCCTTATGAAGGTCGCTGGCATCTTCCAGCAGCCATATCTGTCCGTAATACTTTACAATGTGCTTTATCTTAACTATCTGCAGAATTTTATTTAGTCTTCATTCTGTGTTACTTTTGGTTGACATTCTGAAAGTTTCAGAACCAATTACCAGATTCCATAGTTATGGCTTTATCATACAATATTTACAACAATAAACCGATTAATGTTAACTTGAGGGATGACTGTACTATCAAAGTTTATATGAACACATACGTTGTATACATGGCAGTAAATGCACAAAAATATTACTACAGAAAGTGGTTTGATACGGTACCTGGATATGGCACTCTTCCTTTGGTAACCAGCTCCGTCAGGAGTATCCCAAATGACCAGACATCAGACTTTATTGTAAATCGCCCATATAAAGCAGCTTCAGGAGCCGTCCACTTGATGGGAAATTTTGCTCCTAAATAGGAAAACAAACCAATAAGAGGAAAAACTAAAAGATTTCAAAGCAATGGCCAACAGGTCTGTGCGATATGCTGTAAAGGCCGTTTAGTCCTAATGAATGATCTCAGACAATCGGATACGATCACAATCTAACCATCCTTGACTATAAAAAAAGACTCTCAGCCACAAAGATGAAAAAGGAGAAGTCGCAAGTGTGAATTATTATGAAAAAGTGGGGGTGATCTGACAAACCTGTATCATCATAGTACATATTAGTTATTCAAGTACAGCAAAGTGCATTTCCAAAAGGCATTGTCTGTGACAGAGCATTTCCCTCCGGTGAATGGCACACTGTGTCTTGTGGCCATCTCTGTACAAATCTATCCATACCACCCCATCTAAAAATGTGTGGAGATTAGAATTATCCCAAGAGTATTATCCGCCTTTCTCCTTCCATAAAGGACATAAAAGCCCTCACTACCTCCAGCTCAAAAACATCTGAGACACCATCTTTCCTCAACCTAGAGTCAACAAAAATGCTAGTACATGCCCTCATCTCCTGTTTAGACTACTGCAACATCCTTCTCTGTGGCCTCCCATCCAATGCAGTTGTGTCCCATCAAGCCACCCATCTGGTACCCAGGATGACAAGAGCAAGCGGTGAGTCATGTGGGTACTGGACTTTGCAGTTGTCTTGGGCAGCAGCCTATCTGTAGAGGTCTAGGATATAAGGTTTGCTCGGTATGCGGGAGTCCACCCAACATTAGTGAGCAGTAAAGGACTAAAACAGAGTGGTTTCAAGTAGGATACTCAGTTTAGCGCTGAGAGACAGGAGCTCACCAACCGTCCGTCCTCTCGCCTCAAGTGCTAGGCCACACCCCATTAACAAATTATTTTAATCTTTTGAAAATGTTGATGGTATATACTCGTGTGTCCTGTAGGGGTTTACGGAAACAAAGATGTAAAAAGGAAAACTATACCTTGTCTTGCTGTATATTCATTATCTTCTATCAATCTGGCCAAACCAAAATCAGCAATTTTGCATACAAGATTGTCCCCCACCAAGATGTTAGCAGCTCTGAGGTCTCTGTGGATATAGTTCATCCTTTCAATGTACGCCATGCCATCTGCAATCTAGGGGAAAAAAGCAACAGGTTAAAGTCTAGTTTTGCTGGCATTGAGTCAAGCAGGATTCAGACAGAACAAAGTATACTTACTTGTGCAGCCATGTCAACAAGCTGGGGTAACTTTAGATATTTCCCATCTCCCTCTTTAAGGAAGTCTAATAGGCTACCTGTTTTACAACAACAGGAAAAAAGAGAATTAGTAAAGTATTAGAGAATGAACACACTACACAATATATATTTACTAAGTATCTCTAAGTGGTTGTAGAGAATTAGAAACACAGAGCTGCTATCTTCTAGAAACAGTCTCACAGCTTTGTATGGACTGTGTTGGATATTGCAGCTCAGCTCCAAGGGAGAGATTAGAGCTGCAATACCGGATAAAACCTCTGGACAAGGGTGGAGACATTTCTGGAAGAAAGTAGCCATGTATTTCTAATCTTGCACTAAATCTTTAATTTTTCTTGTGTTAGTCAATTTTGAATTCTCCTCTGTACTAAAGCTAGACAGAACAGCTGTATTACCTAGCAAAGGGCATGATGCCTTCTGTTATGTCCCATGTCAACACAATGGGTAAGGCAAAGTCTAATGACTTCACCTGAGAAGTTACGTTACCCATAGCAATCAATCACATGCCAAAATGGCCTCTGCGAATAGAGCCCAAGTGATGCCTTTATGTCAGATAAACGACGGGGCCAGTCAAACAGAAAAGCAAAAAACTTTCCATAGGCCATACCAGGTATTACTGCTAAGCTTCATTAAAGTGAAATTTTATTTCTGCCAACAGGGTTTAAAATTTTTATAGGTTAAGTTAAAGTGCACCCTATCATTTCATAAAAAACTTTAGACATGTCAAAGTCTTGATTGGTGGAAATCCAGGTACCAAGACCTCCACCAAGCATGAAAATACAGAAATGCTCCGCCCCTGCAGCGGTGATGACTTTTCTTGGCCTCAGGGCACAGGTAGGACACCAACATTCAGAGCGGAGCACTAGCGCCTCTTTGTTCCAGTAGTCTATGGGGATCTCCGCACCCGGACACCACTGATCAAAACGCTTGAAAACTTTTATGAAGTGATAGTGTTATAGGTTATGGTGCAATCATGAGTGAATCCAGTCCACATTAAAGGGACCTTTTACACGAGCTGATATCGTTCAGTTTTACGCATGCATAACCTGAACGATGATCGGCCAGTGTAAAAAGGAAGTCCCTCATCCTTGAATGACTGCCTGTTTACTGTGAATGGAGGCAGGCACAATCCCCGGATCGCTCCGCCTTCATTCTCTGAGCGACGATCGATCCTGCGTAGAAGCACGGGAATGATCATCGCTGAAAAAGACCTAAATATCTCTGGACAGATAAAAGTTGATGATAATGGTCAAAATATCCTCCTAAATGAAGACAAAAGTCTGCAGGAAGACCAAGTGTCCTTTCCACATACTTTTACAGAGCGGCGTTAACGAGTTGCAGAAGGTAAATGCCTCCACTAACAGACAGCAGTCTCCAGCCCGCCCCATGTTTCTGATTCCTTCAAAGCCATTCCTGTCAATTTATGTTCTAAATAACCCAGCAATGTAATTAGGAAACTCAGCAGCTTCTTTTGGCTCAAGCACTGGGATTTTAGATCTTAAGAAGCCACAGAATTGAATATAAGCTCAAGTTACAGATATGTCATATTTACATTTGGTATGTCTCCGTTGGTTAACATATGCTTTGGAACGGGCTGATCATTATCTCGCCAGAGGATACATATGAGCCGATATGACATAAGCTAGAACTGTGTCCTGTAACAGCTCTCTCATATATAATTAGATGTCGCCCTGTGACCTGGGAAGGAGGGGGGCTGAGTGGTTCTGATGGAGACCCTTTAAGACTTAAGATAAAAGGTTCACAGGGTCAGACCCAGAAGATGCAATCAAGACTGCAGTTGTGTGCAAGCCTCAGCATCTCTCGCCAATCTAATTAGTAAGAGGTCTGCTCTTCGCTTTATTCCTTATTATTGTTATATCGGGTTTGCCTCATGCATGTCATTTTTATTACACCGATTTTGCAACCTTCTGCGACCAAAGTACTCAAGTTTATTAAATCTTAATTTGAGAAATTTGTTCCTTGCTGCACTAAAGCTACTCATAATCTCGAAGAAGCAAGACATCGCCTGGCCATGTTAACCCTGTCAATGCCAGTGTGGAAGTAGTTACCCTGTTTGATGCTAGGCAGATCTGGTGTGCCTGGGCAGTATCACGAGTATCTGGTTGGCCTAACATGGCAAGGGGTGGCAGCAATGTGTGTGGATGTATAGACTGGTTTTAAGGGGCGCTTGACTAATTTTTAGGCTAATACAAAAAGTGCATGTTAGAGGGTGTGTGGAAATCTGGTTTTCCTTTTACAGTCACATCTAGTTCACGGGTGCAGCGATTGTGACAGATATTTACCCCCTGTTAATATTAAAATTATGAATGTATTAAGGGTTATTTAAAAAAAAAAAAATCCCCGAAAAAGGGAATATACAACACCCCCCCCCCCCCCAAAAAAAAACAAACAAAAAAAAAAAACAACAACAAAGGAAACACAGAGTGTGGCCATGAACTAACCAACGTACTAATATAAGAGGGCA
Organism: Eleutherodactylus coqui; assembly: GCF_035609145.1. Taxonomy (NCBI): domain Eukaryota; kingdom Metazoa; phylum Chordata; class Amphibia; order Anura; family Eleutherodactylidae; genus Eleutherodactylus; species Eleutherodactylus coqui. The sequence continues at coordinate 81,407,222 of NC_089845.1, read as the reverse complement.
GGCAGAATCACCACATCCCTCAACCTTCATGCAGACAGCCAACCTGCTAAATAAAGGAGCATTGCACAGGTGAAGGTACTGAGTAGGAGCCACTCACACACCGACCTTATGCTGAGGGGGGCGGCTGCTTAGTACCATACTTGCACATAGATATCGCATACAAGGACGAAGACCCTTGACATGGGCTTGTGAGCTTGTTTATTTTGGCCAAAATATTAACCAATGCCTTGTATTTATCAGTATGGGCATCATTCATGGCCCAATAGCATTTTCACATGGAAACAGTTTCGCATCACTGCGGGGGTTCCCTTCTTTCCTGCCCTGGCAGGAGATTGCAATGTTCTCCTATTGTTTTGAATGGGGCCAGAGCTGCTGCTGGGAGCATGTGGAAACCCCTAGATCCGACAGTCTCACATCCCTGCAGGGCTGAAGGAACCCCCTGCTGTCACAGCCGCGGCAGGGGATCGCGATGTTCTCCCATTGTTTTGAATGGCGCTGGTGCTGCTGTCGCCGGCACCATCGCAAACAATGGACGAAATTGCAAAAAGAGGGAACATGCTGCGATTTATTTTTGGTGCAGCATTGCAGGAGTGAAAACATTGCGAATGCAAATGAAACCATTGAAAATCATTGGTTTCATAATCCTGCTTTTTCACTCACTCTGGCATTGCTAGAAAATCGTGCATTTTCTCGCCACTGTGAAGGAGCCCTAACATGCAGTGCGGCTTTGAACACTGTGGGAGCCCAGGGTGCCAGTCTCGTTCACCTATATGGTGCAGGACAGCTTGCTGGATTGAAATATGGCATAATAAGTTGTAAGCCTGCATGGTGCACTGCACGCTGGCCCTTTGCATGCTATATCTGTGTCCTGGTACTAAGCAGCCGCCCCCCTCAGTATAATGAAGGTATGCGAGTGGCTCCTCCATTTAGCAGCTGAGGGTTGTGGTGCTTCTGCCTGCCCTCTTGTATTAGTACATTGGGAGGTACATGGCTGCTTTCTGTGATTATTTTTCATAAAGTGTTTACAAGTAAGGTTTCTTTGATACAATGCTTTCAGTGACTTACATGCACTAGATTTAGTCGAAATAATTGAATTTGCAATATTTCCTACTCTACAGTGAACAATTACCGCAAACTGTTCTACAAGCTGTCACAACAAAAATAGCAAGGTACCGCGGTAGCCAGAAAAATCAGCTGCAGCTAGTTTGTCAAATAGGACTCGCCTTTCGTCATGAACTCTGTAACAATGTAGATGGGCTCCTCAGACACCACCGCATACAGAGGGACTAGTTTATCGTGCCGGAGTTTTTTCATAATCTGTGCCTCTTGCAGGAAGGCTTCGGGCATCATTGTTCCAGGCTTAAGGGTTTTGATTGCTACTTTCGTAGTTCCATTCCAAGTTCCTGTATAACAAACCCATCAACAAGTCAACAAAAATAAGGAAGAAAAAGAACAGAACAAGTTACAAAATTACCATTCATCTGTTTCTCGTTCCATGAAAGCTCGCTGCTACTGAACGGACTAAGCATGCCTTAACATTGTAGATGGCCAGAACAGGTTTAGCCCTTCTACATGTTATTCTTCATGGCGCTAACATCTTCTCCATCCGTTTGCCAGGGCTCAGCGTACTGCAATTTCCAACCTAACTCCAAAGCATATTCCAAGTAAGCGTGTACGAGATTAGGAGCATTTTTGCAACATGCTTCAGATTATATAAAATGTGATTGTTCTCAGCAAGAGAAACGACGTAATCTTGTAGATATGATACCTTTTAATGGCTAACAAAAATACAATCTCTTGCTGAGAACAATCACATTTTGCTCTACTGGCTAACACGGTCTCTTGCTGAGAACAATCACATTTTGCTCTACTGGCTAACACGGTACCAGATCTTTGTTTTCAGATTATATATTCACTTTCCATCACTCATAACATACTCCAAATGAAGTCCCATCTTAAATGCGATGTTCTATTTACCCCTTCTGGTTTTAAATAGTATCAAAGAGGAAACATTTGCTTATTGCAGTTTGAGACAAATTCGTTACTTTAGTAAGTTTAGCAAATTCCAGACTGTATGAAGTCGCCCAATCTCTGAACACTCACGGCTATATTAGATCATTCCAGAAGGATAGTCGTGTGGTTTTAGTGATTTATGAAGGGGCATTCGATTTTACAAACACTTTTGGCTGAGTGACAGAAGATGACACAATACGATGATCCCTCAAGTTACAGCCACCTCAGAGTAAAATACTCCCAACACACAACGGTCTACGGATCATTGGAACTGACCATATATTCAACATACAGGGCGAAAGTTATTAAGGCCGGCATTTTTAAACAGCTATCTTAGGGTCCTTTCACATGGATGAACTACCCAAGCAGAGATATACACCGATCAGGCCTTCATTTCTGGTATAGTTTATAAATTTCACAGAAATGCATTGGCCTGGGGAGGCCATGTCACACCCCCATTTTTATAAAGGCGGTACAGACAGCAACAGTTGTGAATCTCTGCACAATTCCATACTTGCGCAACAATTTACAACTCCCAGGGCTGCCTTGAGAGACTGCCTATCAAGCCATCCCCGTGGGGTGGCTTGATAGGCTGCCTGTCAGAATGCAGTATGACGTAATGCTGTAGCATTACATCATACTGCAGGAGCGATCAAAGCATCGCATATTGTAGTCCCCCAGGGGGACTTGAATGTAAAGTGAAAAAAAGAGCAATAAAAGGTTTTTTTTTTCTTTAACAATTAAAAAAAAGTACTAAACTTTAAATCACCCCCCTTTTGCCATATCTATAAATAAAAAGTCTAAATAATAAAACAAAAATACATATTTAGTATCGCCGCATCCGTAAAGGTCCGATCTATCAAAGTAGCGCATGATTTTTCCCACACGGTGAACGTCATCCGAAAAAAAATAAATAAAAATAAAGAACGCTAGAAATGCACTTTTTAAGTCACCCTGTCTTCTAGAAAGAACGCAATAAAAAGTTATCAAAACGTCTTATGTATTCCGAATTAGTACTAACGGGAACTACAGGACATTCCGCAAAAAATGAGCCATCGCTGAACTACGTCGTTGGAAAAATAAAGTTATTGCGCGCACAAGATGACCGCAGAAAACAATTGAAAAAAATTAAATGTCTTTTAAAAAAAAAAAAAAAAAGTAGTATAGTAAAAAAAAAAATAAAACAAAAAAAAAAAACTATAAAAGTTTGGTATCGCAGTAATCATACTGACCCATAGAATAAAGTTATCATGTCATTTTTGTTGCAGTTTGTGTGCCGTAAAAACAAGACGCACTGAAAGATGGCGGAATGTCGATTCTTTTTTTCATTTTAATCCACTTAGAATTTTAAGTTTTTCAGTACATTATATGGTAGTTTAAATAGCACCATTGAAAACTACAACTCTTCCCACAAAAAACAAGCCCTCATACAGCGACGTGGATGGATAAATAATAGATATGAGCGAACGTCCTCAGTAAGGGCGATTTCGCAATCGAGCACCGCGATTTTCGAGTACTTCACTACTCGGGTGAAAAGTACTCGGGTGTGCTGTGGGTGAGCGGGGGTTGCAGCGGGGAGTGGGGGGGGGGAGGGGGGGAGAGGGAGAGGGCTCCCCCCTGTTCCTCGCTGCTACCCCCCACTCCCCTCTGCAACCCCCCGCCCCACAGCGCACCCGAGTACTTTTCACCCGAGTAGTGAAGTACTCGAAAATCGCGGTGCTTGATTGTGAAATCGCCCTTACCGAGTACGTTCGCTCATCTCTAGTAAATAAAGGAGTTATGATTTTTTTTTTTTAAAGGGGGGGGGGGGGGGGGGGGGGAGGGGAGGAAAAAACGAAAATGGGAAAAAAAAAAGGGCAGCATCATGAAGGGGTTAACAGTGTCAGGATAAGATACTTTCTTGGACACCGGGTCCATCTTTGGAAGGAATTCTAGAGAGCCAGAAAAATATTCAAAATGCACTTTCATAAATATTAAAAAGTGAAAGATAACCCCACTACAAAAACCTCTTGCGCGCGCCAAAATGCGTTTTTGCCAAGGAAGAGAGGCGTTTTTGTAACAAAACCGCCCCGCATCTCTGTCAGCCATGGCGGAGGATCAAGTAGTTTCTCCCATTGTTTTCAACGGAGAAACCTTCACATCACGTGTACCTAGCACGCGGTATGATGCTGCCGCTAGTCATATGGGAAAAATGGGACATGTGATGCGAGAGCACACACAAAGATAGAACATGCTGTGATTTGTTTGATGCGGGAAGACATTGCTCATGTGTATGACCCCATTTAGAAGAATGAAGTTCATATTCGTGCATCTCATCAGTTAAAAAGGGCGTCAAAGCTAAAATCAGCAGATATTAAAAATGGAAAAAAATGAAAGACCCCAACTAAACTGCTCTGCAGAATGATGCAGCTTATACTCACCCATCCATACTTCACCAAAGCATCCTTGACCCAATTTAACTTCAAGTCTCAAAGATTCTCTGGGAATTTCCCATGCATCCTTTGCTAATCCCTGGGTTTGTGGTTTCACGGTGGGACATACAGTTGTTAACCTATAGCACAGGCCGTCAGCATGTTCTTCATGAAGAAGAAAAAAAAAAAGGATTACTGAATGCAGTAGAAATAATACACAGGAAACGTGGAAAAATATTACAATACGTTTGGGGTGACAATTTAACTAGGATATTCTGTATTTTTCCCCCTATTTTTATGCTAATTGTGGAGGATGGCCGGTACTTTTTAAAGATTTAAAGATTTTTTTTTTTCATTGTAGGCTACACTACCGTTAAGATGAATGCTCTGCATTTGGGAGGGGTTCCTTATAACTCTAGTTTCTAGTTTCCAAGGAATGAGAAGAATGTGAGATTACCTCATGCTACAATGCCCCTAATGTAATACTCAGAATAGAATGGAGAGCTCCATTAAATCTCTTGTTGGGGGGCGATTTGTGCAACTTAAGAATATTGAATTAAAAAAAAATAATAATAACAAACATATTATATATGAATTTATTTCTTTGAGTGTTGTAACAAAACTGCAGAACGCCCTGTATTAAAGTACGAAAAGTAACGCACTGTAATGAAAAGTAACTTTGAAGTTCTGCCCAATTTACAAAGTGGAAGGGGAATACGTAAACCAGTGTAACACGATCAAACGTTAAGCTCTTACCAGAGTAGTGTTTTACAAGTTTCTGTAGTGATTCAAATTGTGCCCGTGTAGTGATATAATATCCTCCATTGTCAAGTTTTCTGATCTTGTAGTGTTTCACATTGTCGCCTCGCACTTCATCCCAGTCTCGGATGGACAGTGAAAAAGCTCCTAGGAAGGGAAAAAATTGTGCAAGAAGTATTACCAAGACGCCATCATTATGCAAGACGATAACTCTTCCAGGATTGTAAGTAGATTACCATGAAACTAGTCTCAGGTCAGGGAGGAAACTGCTCATGTAAACTAGCCCTATAGGATGGTCAGCAAAGGGTTTAAAAGTGGATAAACTGGAGAATATGGGATCACAAAGAACGAATGGAAACATGGAAGGCTGCAGTTTTTCAAGTAAACTTTGTTGTTTGGCTCCCAAATGAAAATGTTATAAAACTACGTAATGAGACAAACGGGCAAGATCTTAAGGGGTTAAAAACAGCACATCAAATTACCTTTAGTGGTTTCACTCTCCCTAACTAAAAAGGTTCCTCTTTGATTTCCCGGGCTGAGAAGTAATCTCTCTGCGTCTTTTCTCCCCATTTTCCCAAAATACCACCTGTAAATAAAGAATAAAGCATCTGCCATCTCATCTACAAGCAGCACAACATCCCCTTAGTCATCGGCCCCAACAAAGATCCTTCTACACAGGTTACTTGGCTACTAGGATACACATTATAAGTACTATTCATGTTAGAGAAAAGATCGCCTTCATTCCTTATGTTCAATGAAATTTACCATATTATCCTAATAAGCCGCTAGAGTCCAGACAGATTGCAGAGCTTCTTTAACCCCTTAAATACCAAGCTTTGTACCTTAAGCACCAGACACTTTTTAGGGATTTTACTGCCCTATCTTTTTTCCTTCAGTTACCAAAATTATTTTCGCTGCTTTTTCGCCCATAACATAAAGGGCTATATTTTTGAAATCTTTTTCACTGACTTTTTTCCCCCCGTTTTTTTGTTTTATTGGGGTCAAAAGCTTAAAAAAAAAAAAAAAAAAAGTTTTTTTTTTTTTTTTTTTAACATCTATAGTAATTTTTTTTTAAATTCATATATTTACGCTAAAATAAAGTATAGGAATGGGTTCCTTATTTTGTTTCGGACGTTTTGATATATAATATAGACTGTTTTAGTTGGCGTCGGCTATGGGTTATTTTCCTTTTTATGTATATGTTTTTATTTTAATCTGGAATTTTTTTTTACTTATGTAATTACGTTTTTTACCATCTATGTCCTCCATGACGTCATAAGACCTCTGGGTGATATTTACATTTTTTTTTTCTATATGACACGTTCTCACTGCATATGGGGAATCCATATGAGCCCCAGTTACAGGAAAACATCCCCTGTAGTGACAATAGTGACTGGCAGAGCTGATTAGGGTCTGCTGGGATCCTGTAGCTCTGCTGCAGCAAGGAATTCCGGCTGTCACGTGCCCCCCCTTAAAAAATCCTCCTGCCTTCTCCTCCAGGTTATCAGCTGTGACTAAAAGCTGACGAACTGTCCTGCTTCTCGGGCTTTAAACCCGTGCTGTATTTCTACAATCGGCTGGGTTTAAAGCCCAGAACCAAGTGCTGTAAATTTACAGTGCTTGGTCCTAAATGAGTTAAGCAGATTGCAGCCGAATACAATGCTGATGCTCCAAGTAATGCGTCAAAATGCAAAACCTGCCATTCCTTAGCACACCCCGATACCTGGAGCCGTGACGCACAGCCACGGTTCTGAAGGCCAAATGTACTACTATATAGGTGTCTCTACAGAAGTGACCATTAGAGAAATACTGTTAACCTGGAAACTAAATATTGGACAATTAAAAGACCAATTTGGCAGAATGAAAAAAGAAAGATTGGAAATAGAAATTTGTTTATACAAAAATGTAATTTAAATAAGCCATCTTGTGATGACACTTGTTAAATTACTAGTTTCCACCATGATGCCCACTGCAATAATTGCTTCTTATTGTGCCAATATCTAAATGCTAAGCAGATAAATAAACATTGATTATACGTACTCTTCAGCCTGTATGGAGTCCGCCGGGGCTACATAATTACTGGGTATATAACCTGTTTTTCCAGTGGCTATGGATCGAGCTTCCCACCAGTCTCCTTCTCTGAATTAAAAAGGCAAAAAAAAGAAAAGAAATCAATGTACTGTACAAATTAGACGGCCAAGACAACGATCTACATCAACATGAAGGCTTCTTGCAACTGGTCTGCCAGCAGGATTGTCACCTCAGATGTCAGGAGTGCGAAGCGGTACAATGCCAGAAGTATGGCGGCTCACGCGGTCGGTAGATACTGTGCAGGTAAAGGTTTATGTAGCAAAGCAGAAACTGGCATTACGTTGTGTACCATAAAACTGCAAATCAATAATGACTTATCACTGAGTAGCTGCGTCATGTTAGACTGCAGGGGAAGGAGTAATTTCCCTGGGGAATTATTTACCACTGCCTGCTTTGTTGGAAAGGAAGGGAAAAGCGTACAGCTAAATAAACTGCGGTCTGCGAAAATTATACATCAAATGTATCACATCTCACTCCTAATCTGGTACCAGCTTTATATCCATCAACACCTGAGAACGCTCTTATTTACCCCGTATAGTAAATTCACAGGGGTTCTGTTAGTAGACTATTAGCAGCCAGTCCTAAACAGAGAGCTGCTCATATTGGTCATCACTAGTCACCACCTTTAGAAATTGTGGATGGCCCGGACCACATGTGGCACAGAGCAAGTTAAGGCAGCAGAAATGCTCTCGTTCACAACCTGAAGGTTGTGGGTTCAATCCCCGCTTGGTACAAGTAGCCGGCTCAAGATTGATTGACTCAGCCTTCCATCTTTATGAGATTGGTAAAATGAGTAACCATCTTGCTGGGGGGTAAAAGTTGACTGGAGAAGGCAATGGCAAACCACCCCGCAAAAACAGTCTACCAAGAAAAAGGTCACCATAGCAGTCAATCATGACTCGGTGCTTGCACCAGGGGACTTTACCTTATTTTACCTCACTTAGCTGATTAAAAAGAAACTAGAGAATACCCACTTTATGTTAATAATAGACTTGGGTTATGATTTAATTAGTAGGTTTCTGTGTGTGTGTGTATATAATTATAAGTATATAAAATAATGTAATATTGTTCTTGCCCTAATATAAGCAGCATCACTAAACCAGTTAATGCAGGTAACAGGACAACCCCTGTCTATGATAAGGGGTATCAATCACAAATAAGTTGCACACAAAATGAACCCCTATTTGCATTAAACTATAACTTTTATTAAATAGTTGGTGTATTTTATATCTTTCTTTGTGCCATCACCACCACTCGTCTTGTTCGGTAGGTTACTAGGCTATTTTTTCATTGGGTTATTGTCAGAAGTGTTTTTTCTCAAGCTTGGAGTTTGTTATTTTTGTCAGCTAATTAAATACAAAGAATGTGCTATACCCAAACCAGACACACCCAGCTTGTTTGTTATACTATAGAAGCAGGGAATCTTAGGGGTGTCACCCTAATCAGGGCAGTCACCCTGTATAAATATTAACAAAAGAAAAACAAAGAACTTTTGCGCACAGGATTTAGGTACAGTAAAACCTTAGGGCCCATTTAGACAACGATTATTGCTCAAAAGATGTCTTTTGAGCGACAATCGTTGTGTCATTTGCAGCGCAAGATGATCGCTCCAATGTTGAGGGCGCTTGTCTTCTGCATCCAGCTGTTCCCCGCTTGGAGCGCCCAGCTGTTATACAGGAGGATGCAGAAGACAAGTGGGGTGTCCCCGCTCCTCTTCTGCATTCAGCTGTTCTCTGCTCCGAGCGGCTGGCTGTTATACAGCCGAGTGCTCCGAGCAGAGGATGCAGAAGAAAAGCAGGGTGTCCCCGCTTGTCTGCTGCATCCAGCTGTTCCCCCACTCTGAGCGCCTGGCTGTTATACAGCCGAGCGCTCTGAGCAGAGGATGCAGAAGACAAGCAGGGTGTCCCCGCTTGTCTGCTGCATCCAGCTGTTCTCTGCACGGAGCGCCCGACCGTTATACAGCCGAGTGCTCCATGGAGAACAGAACTGGACTGCTTTGTTCTCCATACTAAGCCTGTTATAAGGGAGCGGGATACAGCTGAAACAATATCAGCTGTATCCCACTGTGAATCCCTGATAAGGCTCATCGTTGTCTTTCCCGGAGCAGTGCTCCCAGTGTCTCCTCCTACCCAGCGTCCGGCTGCATCCGCGGTACCCCTCGCGCCTCTTGTCACAGAACGTGCCCCAGGGTTGTAGCGGTTAACTGCTCCCGACTCTTCTTACTCACCCTGTGTCGGCGCTCTACTTTATGCTGTAGTGGCTCCGGGGTGGGGGGCATTGTGGTGAGACAGGAGTGTTGAGTAGCAGCCTGAGGACGGGAGCGAGCCAGCCGTGCAGGCAAGGGAGACCGAAGTGGTGAGTCGCAGGACCTGAGTGAGGGAGTTGTGCAGCCAATCAGACTGGGGGCTTCACCTGGCTGTCAAACTGCCTTCTCCCCTTGTCGATGCCCACCACTTCCGGTGTCGACAAGGTACAATAGTACCCATCACCAGCTTGTGGTCAGCGCGTGCTTCAGTGTGACCACAAGCTCACAGCAGAGTTCACCTTTTGACCCTCACCATCTGATACAAGTCTGTGTTTTTGGAGCGCCATCCCTTTAATGCTCCTGTATGAACATTGGACTTCTAGAGTAAAGGTGAAGGGCCATTGTAGGCCGCATTTATCCTTGCCCTTTTTGTGTGTGTCTGTGGGTACATGATATTAGTGGGATTTAATAAAAGTTATAGCTTAATGCAAATAGGGGTTCATTTTGTGTGCAGGATGCCATAGAATAGACAGGGGTTGTCCAGTTACCTGTATTAACTGGGTCCGTGATGCTGCCCATATGGAGGCAAACACAATACTACACACACATAATTATTAATATTCAACACACATACAGTATATATACATAGAATATGTATACACACAGCGCAAACATTTTGAACGCCAAGGAAATCAAGATATCCTATTTCTGAAAACCCATGTTAAACACGACTACGACAGGAGAGGAAACTACTTACGTGTTGTTGATGATCTGAAATCTTTCCCCTTTCCTGAAAGAAAGATCTTCTGATGTTCTAGCTTCATAATCATATAAGGCAACAAAGACTGTAACACCCCCTGCAAAGATCACAAAGTAACCCAGAAGGATGTTAAACTACAAGTAAGGCTTCACCAAATTTAATAAAAAGTAGAAGCCCTATTTTGCTATACATTTTAAATGCTATGTTCATAGTCTCCAATTGTCACCATCCAGCTTCTTGCCCCAAGAACTCCATTTGATATGCCCCTCCCCCCTCACTAGAACCCTGTCACATGCTCCACAGTTTCTAATAGATCCACCTTCGAAATTCTACTCAAGATCCCTGGCCTATCCATGAGCATTTTAGATACTTAGGCACAACTTCAATAAATTGTCTAGTCCTATCTTACTGAAAATAATATAAACTTACCGGTCAACCCTCCGGGGTAAGGAACTGGCACTGGTGAAAATAAGGAAGTAGCCCCTCCAAAGGGAGTCATTCCAGAAGACCCACCAAACGGTGTCATGGAATGACTATTGAAGTTTGTAGGTGGTCCTTTAACTGCGGGCGACTGTGCAGCTTGTGTGGGGTCACCGCCATATTGGGTAATAGGTTCCTGTTTGGGTTCCGATCTGTATTTTATTGATGGACCTTTGTCCTCTTTGCTCTTTATGCAGCCCATTATACCTATGTAAAAAAGAAGAGACAGGACTGTAAATGGCTGGAGTAGGCGGCAGCGCTGATGAGAACAAGGCAGTACTACACTAGACCATCTCCATGCTACTGCTACGTCCAACAGCAGAGCTATGGAGAAGGTAAAGTTCCCCTCTGCTCAGATGAATGCATGCTCTATCTATCTGGAGCTTGGGGATCCGGTTCTGCAGATGGCAATAAAGACTTTTGCAGCAGCAGAAGCTTCGTAAAGTGCTTAAATAGCAGCGCTGGAAAGAATTCTACTCTTTTCTTCTAAACAGAGCAATGATAATTTTGGCAGCACTTAAGTAGAAGTTTTAAAAGGGGTATTCCCATCTAAGTAAGTTATGTCCTATCCACAGGATATATGATATATCTTGCTGATCAATGGGGGTCTGACTACTGGGGTCCCCACCGATCCCAATATCTTACCCCAGGCACATTCCGAAGTCTTAACACTGGTGGCCTGACCTTCGCACTTCTGCTTCACTCTCTTCTAGGGGACATACGAAGATATGTGATTTCAATTGGTCGGCAACTATCTCTCCAGGGGTTCTTTCGAAGTGAATGGAGCAGAGATATGCATGCATGACCACAGCTGTCAGAACTCCATGACGCACCAGAGGGTGAAATCTTATGATCGTTGAGGGTCCTAGCAGTCAGACCCTGGCCATTAGCAAGTCATCCTCTATTCTGTGGATAGGGAATAACTTGCCAAGATGGGAATCTCTCTTTAAGGGCTTGTACTCCGATTCATGACTTGACAGGAGATTTGGGAGCAGATTTCTCTATTGAACGGGACTTATCCTCAGGTGGCTCCGTGGCACATCAAACCTCATACCTGTGCCAGAAATCCGGGTGTTTGCCATAGAGCCTATAGTAGATCCCTACTTGTGAACACACTGTAAAATGGCCAGGACAGCGTGCATGGCTTTACTATCAATACCAAAGGCATGATGGGGATGCAAAAATACACTAATCATTTAAGCTGCTCTATACGATGTTCCACAGACTGCAGTCCAGATACGGTGTCATACACAGATTAAAACAAGAAAACACATCCGGGAAGTGTTCAACACCCCAATTCTACTCACGTTTCACACTAAAATTAAAAAAGGAGTAAAAACAATAACTCCTTGCTTTGTCCTCTTCTGACAAGTTATAAAAAATATCCAAGATGTAAAAAAAAAAAAAAAAAAGTCCCCCCCCCCCAAAGGAAAAGTGCTCCCCTTGTTATGGGCCATATCTGCAACTGCAGTTCAGCTGCACTACAGGAACATTCAAAGCATCTTCTACGTCTGCCCTTCCCATCGATAGATGACCAAGAACCAGCGGAATTAAATCCGCTTCAGGAACCTAAAACGTAATGCCAAGACCCACAAGGGCGCAGAGCGGTGACAACGGTCTTTATCTCCAGCATTCTCCTTTGCCTCTGGCGATTTTTGTTCTTAGAGCCCAGTGGGTTTAACCCAAGAGAAAAATCGTGATTCAGGCGAAGACTCTAACCTCGTGTTAATGCTACAGACTAAACCGCGCAATAATTAAAAACATCTGTCCTGATGTCACACTACTAAACAACTACATAATCGCTGCTGGCAGTGCGAAGAGTCCAGGGACTTACTGGGGAGGATTATACGCTCGTACAGCGCTAGATTATTAACGGCTCAAGAATTTGTCTAAGGGTGCGGCGCAATTTTATGTAATAGACAAATCCATCCCAAGCCTTGGGACCCATTCACACAGGCGTACTGCCCGTCCGCATTCACTCCATCATTTTATTGTGCGAATACGGACCCATTGAATTCACGAGCGTAAGAAGAAAAAAAAATTTGCAGGATGTACTATTTTACCCCATAGTCATGAACCAAAGCAGCAGATGAAAGTCTATGGGAGCATAAAACATACAGTGAATACAGACAGTCCATGCATGTTCACGTTACAGCTACTTGTATGAAAAAAAAACAATAAACCAACAAATTATTGTTTGATCATCGGCCACCTTTACACTGAACGATTAATATGTAAATTCGAACGATCACCCTTCCATGTAAAAGCACCCTTACCCATCTGGACGGGGATTGGAAGAAAAAAAAAACGCCAGTGTTTTCCACCGGCTTCTACAGAAGCAAGTTGTAGACAAGCGTAGTGTGCATGCCTGTAATACAGAGCAGTAATCGTGTTCTTGATGCAGAAACGAGTTTTCCTGCCTCACATTTCCACATGTGGATTTTGCTCTTTGACGGCAAACTCTGCATACAGATCCACGTGAAAAACTATCAAAAAGATGTGGATTTTAGAGGTGGAATTCACGGTGAATTGCGCTGTGTGAACATACCCTAAATCTACCAAGTTGCATCATACTAGCAGATCGGGGCCTCCTGCACATCCTGATCAACTCTCCTTCTCTGTTCAACAGCTCATCGGGATCTCCTGCACATCCCGATCACAACTCTCCTTCTCTGTTCAGCAGCTCATCGGGATCTCCTGCACATCCCGATCACAACTCTCCTTCTCTGTTCAGCAGCTCATCGGGATCTCCTGCACATCCTGAGCACCAACTCTCCTTCTCTGTTCAGCAGCTCATCGGGGCCTCCTACACATCCCGATCACCAACTCTCCTTCTCTGTTCAGTGCTCAGAGGCCTGCTGCACATCCCGATCACCAACTCTCCTTCTCTGTTCAGCAGCTCATCGGGGCCTGCTGCACATCCCGATCACCAACTCTCCTTCTCTGTTCAGCAGCTCATCGGGGCCTGCTGCACATCCCGATCACCAACTCTCCTTCTCTGTTCAGCAGCTCATCGGGGCCTGCTGCACATCCCGATCACCAACTCTCCTTCTCTGTTCAGCAGCTCATCGGGGCCTGCTGCACATCCCGATCACCAACTCTCCTTCTCTGTTCAGCAGCTCATCGGGGCCTGCTGCACATCCCGATCACCAACTCTCCTTCTCTGTTCAGCAGCTCATCGGGGCCTCCTGCACATCCTGATCACCAACTCTCCTTCTCTGTTCAGTGCTCATAGAGGCCTCCTGCACATCCCGATCACCAACTCTCCTTCTCTGTTCAGTGCTCAGAGGCCTGCTGCACATCCCGATCACCAACTCTCCTTCTCTGTTCAGCAGCTCATCGGGGCCTCCTGCACATCCTGATCACCAACTCTCCTTCTCTGTTCAGTGCTCATAGAGGCCTCCTGCACATCCCGATCACCAACTCTCCTTCTCTGTTCAGCAGATCATCGGGATCTCCTGCACATCCTGAGCACCAACTTTCCTTCTCTGCTCAGCTGCTGCAGCATTTTCTGAATACTAAGGGCCAGTCACACCTTCAGAATTTGAAGAGGATTAGCACACGGAATTCCATGCCAAAATCCGCATTTAGGCCTTATTCACATGAACATTTTGCCACGATAAAACGTCTGATGAAAATCCTGGCCATCTGAAGCATTGGATTCCATGCATTTGTTCAGATGGGTGATTTTCCGGCGTGTAAACTTGTCTGCCTGGAAAAGATAGCACATACGTTGCGGATTCCGGTCTTGCCCCATCTTTTGGCTGCCATCAGCCGTCAGCTCCCATAGAAGCCTAGTGCTGCTAAACTCCCTCCCCCTCCGTTTGCCAGCAGCTCCCATAGGCTTCTATAGGAGCTTCTATTGCCGTGGTCAGCCAGCGAAGGGAGAGAGAGAGTTTAGCATCGCTAAATTGTCTCCCTCCGGCCAACGGAATTCTGGGCTGCGGCGTATATATACCACACCCAGCTGTGTGAATGGGTAAGAAAACGCGAGATTTAGCCACGACTTGCTCGCGGCTTTCTCTTGTGCATCGCAACGCCTCTGTGAAAGAGGCCTAATACTGCTAACATTCTGCATACAATGCATATGAATAGGATTTTTGTATCCCTGGTCACATGGTCCTGAAAGAGTCCACGTGTATATTTGTCTGCACCACAAAAAAAAAAAAAAAATTCATGAAAACAATCAAAAATGTTAATTCTTCTTGCAGATTCCAATCAAGAAAGCAGCAGTTTAGCCCCATTAATGTGAGTCATTACCTGCAGGTTTACATACTGATTTCAGGGGCAAGTCTGTGCCTTTCAAAATTGTAAGCGCCCCCCCCCCCCCCCCCAAAAAAAGAAAGAAAAAAAGCCCCAAACCGCTATCTGCTAAAAAAGCCCAATCGTACATCTGAACAGACTGCAAACATGTTCTGATGGGGCATAACTAGTCGTGAGTATTACTGCTTATAGTAGTGAAAGGAACTTGCTAATTGGGTTAGAAGCTTCTAACATGTCGAAAATCAGCATTTCCTCTGGCTATCTGTTGTGTGCTCACTTCAACAGAGCAGAGCTACAATGTTAGATACAACCCAAGGACAGGTTCGAAGAAAGCGGCCATGTTCATTTAATCCTGCACAACCCCTTGTCGGCACCAGGTGGTTCTACCGCTACCAACTATGAGGAGAACATCCTAGCCTTCAGATATTTGGCGCAGTGACAGATTGACAGACTACCGTTGGGTAGGAGCTACTGTTAGGCCGCTCTCACACAGCCCGCTTTTTACCACGATTAGCTAACCGCGGTACGTCATCTCCATTGATTTCAATCGGCTTCGCAGGCCAGCGTTACAAATGTTGCGATTTGCTGATGTCTGCACCTATTTTACTGCATCTTAGCGCTAGTTAACACAAACGTTGTAACATGCATTCAAAAACGCAGCTTTCTGTTTCGGATGCGGTAGTTTGTGAATGCATGTGTGAGCGCGGCTTAAGGGTGTATTTACACAAAGCCAATTTACTGCTCATGGGAGACGGGCAACAGTTAAGTAGGGGACTGCCTGACAGGGCGAAGTATGGTGGCCGCTACGGTAGCCGTAAAGGTCTGTCAGGAACCTCGAATACGGCTGGCTAACGAGGGTCTTGGTGAAGGCCGGGCAGCAGCGGTTCCTTCCTTGCCGAAGGCGGATGCACCTCCTAGTCGAGGCAAACCGCAACAGCATGCAATAGTGAAAAGCCTAGTACCAATACACTTTTGAAATGGGCCTCATTACTGCGCTTCCCGCCGCCCCGTCCCAAGGCGACGAAGTATTCAGGGACTCCTGATCTAAAAACAATGGCTAGCACTTCAAGCACCAGGGTTAGAGCCCCTGACAACCAGAGTTCCCGTTGCCAACCAGCACCTCACAGTGCACGCATGAAGGAAAGAGCCGAAAGCCCAGTTTGGGACGGCCCTTTCAGCATGAAGGTTGATCACCGGGTCCCAAAAACTGACCTGCGCTCAGTCACCCACTTTGCCACATGGAATGTCCTTACTCTGAATGGGACTGGCTTCCAGGTGGCACTCATCAACGAATTGGCTAGATATAACATCACTATAGCTGGCATCACCGAAGCTTGTCTACTGCATTATGACCAGCGCGAGGTTAATGGCGCCACCATATTACACTCCGGTGGCACTGACCACACCCAGGGAGTGGCACTGATCCTTCGCCCTCCCATAAATCAGTCCATGGAAATGTGGCATCCGATCTCTCCGTGTCTGCTGTACGCCAGGTTTGTTCATCGTCATGGTCACATATCCACCATTGTGGCATATGCACCAACTGAAGAACACACAGCTGCAGACAAAGATGCCTTTTATGACCTGCTTGCCGCCACTGTGCAGTCCGTCCCTCCGCATGATGTACTCATAGTGCTCGGCGACCTGAATGCAAACTCAGGTCCCCGGACTCCTGGCTATGAAGACGTTGTTGGACCCTTTGGCAAAGGCCCAACCAATGACAATTCACACCAGAAGCTGTCATTCTGTGCCTCAGAACGGTTCCAGAGATGTAGCATTCATAGGTTTACCTGGATATCCAACGATGGACGTACAAAAAAGGAACTGGACCATATACGCATTCATCATCGCAATTCTCTCAAATCGTGTTGAGTATATCGCGGGGCAGAAGCTCCAGCAAACACAGGCCACCGTTTGCTTGTTGCCGAAATAGCAGTTCCACTCAGTCCACCCCATGAGACAGGATCACAAGCTTCATTAAACGTTGACGCCCTAAGGGAAAATCCAGCACTCGAATACCAATATAAAATCGCAATCGAAAACTCGTTCCACATTCTTGGCAATCTCCCGAATGAACCAGAGGCAGCTTGAAATGTCACAAGAGACGCTATCCGTGAAACCGCAAAGACCGTTCTTGGATACCGGTGTCCCCGTAGGCAGCCCTGGCTAATAGATGACACTATGCAGGTCCTTGAAACGAAGGCGGAAGCCCGCCTTAAAAACAATCAAGCGGAATGTAAAAGGCTGAAGGGTGTGTTCTAGGCAAAGGCCAAGAAAGACAGGGAGTGGTACTAGAATGCTCTGGCTGATGAAGCTGAGGAGGGTCTAAAGTCAAAAAATTTAAGAGCAGCATACAAAGTCGCCAGAATCCGAGGGTCCTCAGGGACCAGCCGGCATACGCCAATTCACAAATCCGATGGCAGCCCTTGTACCAACCATGACGAGACACTTAAAACGCTGGCATGAACATTTCTCATCCGCCCTAAACCATCCACTGGCAAACCCGTGCCATGACCTCGATGACCTCGTATCGTTGCTGTGGATAACCATTCTGTGCCTACGGATGCTCCTTCATGGGAAAAGGTTCATTCTGCTATTCAGAAAATTGGATACGGACGCGCCGCCGGATCAGATGTCATTCCACCCGAACTGCTGAAATGTGCAATTGAGCCGATAAGCACTGCTTTACGTCAACTACTTCTGCGCGTCTGGTCTTGTGGGAAAGTCCCCGTGAAATGGAAGGAGGGCATCATCCTCGCCCTTTACAAGGTAAAAGGCCCAAAAACAACTTGCACTAGCTACAGGCCGATAATGCTCCTCTCGGTTCCTGGCAAGGTCTTCGCACATGTTCTACTCTCAAGGGTACAACCACTCCTGACCTCCAAGCGGAGACCCAAACACTCAGGCTTCACGGCAGGCCGCTCCACCATGGATGCCATACTCGCGCTTAGGCTCCTCTCAGAGATACATAGAGAATTTAACAAACCACTCCTCGTCACGTATGTCGATCTCAAGGCGGCGTTCGACTCGGTCAACAGAGAAGCTCTCTGGAAGGCACTGCGTGACATTGGCGTACCCACGTCCCTTCTAAACCTACTAAGAGACATGCATCAGGGCACATCTGCCAAAGTCTGTATCAACGGTTCAACCTCTGCTAGTTTTGGGACCTCGTCTGGTGTTCGACAAGGTTGCGTCTTGGCTCCAGCACTCTTCTGCAGGGCCATGGACTGGATTCTTCAGCATATTGTCCAACATAATGGGGTCACTCTTCCGGAGCACCACTTTGCCGACCTGGACTACGCCGACGATGTTGCACTTTTGGATGTCACATCTAATAATCTGAGGCACTCATTGAACAGTTCGAGTTCGAGGCATGCTGTCTTGGGCTTCACATCTCCTGGCAAAAAACCAAGCTGCAGAATCTAGGAGCCAGCGCAATGCCTCTGGACCTAGACGTAAACGGACAGAATTGATGCCGTCAATGAGTTAGTGTACCTCGGCAGCATTCAACACACAGATGGGAGGGCGATTTCAGACATCCTGCAGAGAATAGTGCTGGGAGCCTCAGCGATGAGGTCCCTGGATAAACTCTGGTGGAGGCAGAACATAACACTCAGGACTAAGATTCGATTCTACTAGACCTGCGTTATGCCAATATTATTGTCCGGCTTGGAGACTTGGACCTTGCTGTCGCAAACCACTGAGTGTCTGGAGTCCTTTCACATGCGATGCCAACGCCAGATTCTCCGTGTCCTTTGGTTTGACTTCATCAGAAACAGCGAGATACAGGCTTGCATCAATTACAAAAACAATAACAAGGAGATGACTTGCACTTTTTGGTCATGTTGCAAGCTTGTCAGAAGCTGTTCCGGCCCACAGTGCTCTAACTGCAGCAATTGCTGGGAAAATCGAGAGACAACCCCCTGCCGGATGGCGGAGGCCCCCTGGTTGTCCGCGGCACTCGTGGGTGCAACAGATAGGCAACGGTACCCTCCTCCGACATCAACAACGAATGGAACAATGCTCTTGGTCGTAGTCATTCTAGATCGGTGCTCAAGCGAGATAACTAATTTGCTGCAGGTTTTCTGCAACAGTAAAAATCCACAAAAAATTGGAGAGTATGGTTACAGGGGGCGGAGCTATCCTCACGCTCCTGGATGCTGGATGGCTGTTACCACCGAAGCCTGACAGATCGGCTGCACAAGCGCACGTAACAAAATGCATTCCTTGCCGATTGACAGTTTTTGAAATATACTCCCTCATTTGAAGAGGTGGATACGCTGCGGTTTTAAATTCCCCTCCGCATGGCCATTTCCGCAGCGGATTTTTCCAGCAGTGTGAGGACGGGATTTTTAAAATCTTCTTCACTTTGCTGCTACTATAAATGTTGCATATTTTCCCCGTGGAGGGTCCACACAGAAAATCCACAGCAAATTTCCCCATGTGAACATACTCTTAAGAATATTTTCCAGTACCAGCAGGCGTTGATACACCAAGGCCCAATATCCACTAGAGGATTTGATCTGTGGCACCCACGCGGGAGATCTGCAAATCAAGCCGCCCATAGGGATGCATTAGCATCCGCAAAACAGTTAAAAGCATGCGGATGTAATTTTTTCCCAGCGTGTGGATCACACTCATGAAAAGAAATCGCGGCATGCTCCATTTTTCTGCAGATCTCTTAGGGTCAGCTTCCATTGAAGTCGATGGAAGCCGTCCGATCCGCAACACACCCGCAGCTGACACTGTGGATGTGCCGCGGATACGAGGGAAAAGCTGGAGATTTGCACTGCTCATGTGGCCGTCGCGGAGGAAACCACCACTGTACCTGTACAGGTAGGAAAACGTCTATGTCCATGTCTGTGGGCAAATGAGGGATTCCGCTGCAGGATTCAACAGATGGAATCCGTACGTGCAAGTGGACATGAGGTGCAAGTCATAACATACAACCTGTGCTGATATTTCCCCGTCTTTACGTCAGAATGTCCATTTCTGGCAGCTTCTTGTTGCATCGTCATCAGCTGCAGGTGCGCAGTAATGACTTCAAGGGGCCGAACCGCTTGCATGCCTGATCACTAAAGAACATAGATGCGGGGACGCCGCGAGGACATGGAATTTAGGTTACAGAACACTTACAACAATGGTCTATAAGCAAGTCTGTAGATATCTGGCGGTTCATCTACTTTAATGCACTATAATAACCATTGTAAGGTCCCTAATGGAATCTAGAGGATAATAGCAGAGAATACAAGATGTCGAATGTGTTCTGAGAGCCCGCAGGCGGTATCTGTACTCACGGGATATTCTACACACTATTCTCAGCATTGTACTCAAGAAAACAAATTCTACTAGGTCTTACCATGTAAGCAGCTTACTAGTAATCAGAAAAGCCTTCCAGTCCAGATCTGCGCAGGCCGCGGTGCTTATACCCTGGAGTTCCAGCGCCACGCTTACCCACATGGCAGAAACGGATATTGGTCTGAGTTTGTCGGCCAGATCTTGCACTCGCCATGTAATTAAATGCAGGTGGGGCTACACTGATTGCAGCTGGCACCTGGACCTCTCAGCTCAATAACCATGGCGAGTCCAGGTGCCGGTATCAGCCAGCGGCTCTCGACGCTGTTGTGTAGCAGCAGTCTACGTCCCCTTTCACACGAGCGTATGCGTAATGAACCAGGTTTTTTTTGCACACGTATCAGTGTATTTTACTTTACTTTTTCCGTTTGCATGGCATTTTTATTTGCATGCGGCAAAAAAAACATGCACCGATTGAGATGGCTAATTAGTTTATTGCGTTCCAGATAAGCTCTTTTTCCGGCGCAATTAGCGATTAACACATCTCCTAATTTATTGTGCATTTGCGCATCCCGATTGACTTCCACGGGTCCTAAGACCGGATTCATGTGTGCATGCAAATAATTTGCACGCACAATACGCAAAATATAGAACTCAATGGGTTTGTTCAAATGCGTATATTTGGTTGTACAATTACATCGCGCAAAAAAAATAAATAATTAAAAATGCAGAACGCTCTATTTTCCTGTACATTTGTATAGGGAAAGAACTCCTTAAAATAATTGGCCATTTCAATGGCTGACAGCAACGTGCACGCAATGCTTGATGCGCAAAAACACATACGCTCGTGTGAATCTGCTCCAAGCCGGAAATCCTAATTATAAAAATTAATAAAGGGTTTGATCTTGTGAGGACAACCAGTGTCCATATATCCCATTAGGGTGAGGACCGCATGACATATACCTTCGACTCAAACTTAAAAGCTCAGGGTAGAGTCACACTCTATGGTTCAGTTAAACCTGTATGAAAAGCCGCATGCAGTAGTTAGGCCCAAGATTTTACAGGTGAAAGATGGAAAATAAATGCATTTCACTTGTAAGAACTCTGGGGCCAACTACGGCAGCACAAGTGCCCATGGTCAGTTAATACGCCCTCATTGTGAGGAATCCGTTCTGCTCTACTCGAGCTCCAAGGAATGCCACTGACAGGTGCTGCTGATACAAGTCCCTCCTCGAAGCCCTATTACATTCATGACCATTCTTACTAGAGATCTATTTCTGAACAAAAGCCATACACAAAGATAAATGCAGAGAAGTAACACTAGATTCCACCCCAACATGAAGACCCCCACAGCAGGTGTGAAGACCCCATAACACTGCTATGAGTTCTGTGGGGGCAGCTTGTTCTGCCACAGTAAACTTCTAACTTCCTTCAAGAATGGTGAACTTGTGAGAAGATCTTTGTACCACGTTTGGTGTTGTCCAAGGGGCCGGCCAGCTCCTATATAATAAGTGCCGGGCGGTAGATGTTGTGCAGGTTGGCAGCCGTTCACCACCTTGTGTCAATACTGCCCATTTCAATAGCGTTTGTGAACTGTAAGTGTAAATCAGGTTCTGGAACACAACCCTTGGACTCAAGTCCCTTTACCACAGGCCGGCAATTTGGCACAGACGTGTGTATGAACACTTGCTTGTCGGCCTGTTGGGCGTGTGTAGGCCTGCACCCGATCTGACGAAGGCCGGGCTCCCACGAACAGGTCGGATTCTGCATGCGAATTTCCGCAATGGAAGACCTGCGATCATTCGCGGAAAGTAATTGTGAATGAACACAGAAGATCGCAAATGCCAATCCGGCTTTTCTATCTGTTTTCCTTTGACGTTGCAAGCATTTCCGATGCCGATACACAATGTTAACTGCGTATGGGCGATGGAACACTCACATCCATTAACTTCAAAGGGGGCTGTTCACACGGAATCTGCGGTAAAGTAGAATATGCTGCGATTTTTCTTCCGCTCACAGCATTTGCAATTCATACCTGCGATTGCCAACGAAAAATCGGAAACAAATGCCTTTCAAATCCGCTTGTATGACAATGAGTAAATGTTCATTTGTTAGCAAAGGTCATCTTTTGTGCAGCCAAAAAGTATAAAAAAAAAAAAAGCCAGAAAAGAATAAAAACATTGTCAGCTGCATACGTGAAGAGGGGATGCCAATATACATGACTTGTTCATTCCACCTCACCTCTGCTTTGCTCAGGCCAATACAGATAGGCCTAGTTGATAGGCACTCACCTACGGAAGCAAATTGCTAGTTAGACTTCTTTTACATGTAGTGATTTAGTCCTGTAATAAGATAATGTCCCCTCGGGCAAGCACCGAGTCATGACTGACTCCTCGGGGGATGAGAGAATCACATCTAATCACATCTACCAATCACACAGTGAGTCAACCTTGAGCCGGCTACCTGAACCACGTAGGGATTGAACCCACAACCTTCAGGTCGTGAGAGAAAGCTTAGGACTGCATTCTGCTGCGCCACACGAGGTTCTTTGCTCCTGTAGATGAGCGCAAATCAACGCGATCGGTGCTCATTTACTCAGCCTTCATATGGATCGATCATTGATGGGATCATTTCGCGGATAGAGAGAACCACTGTCGGCAGCACATCCACCAATCACACAGGGAGATCTGCGGCTGACAACCAGGGTTTGTCAGCTGATCGGGTGCAGCTCTACACAGGCTGACGATCAGACAAATGATAATACATAAGAACACTTGTCAAACTGGACTAAACTCAAAGGCCCTTTTAACGGGGTCTGATAAACCAGCACAAGTAGCATTGGGCAAACAACACAGACGACCTTACAGAATAACTCCTTTGATGGCCGTAGACAGATGTGAGGTCTGTGCCTGCCGTCTCATCTGACCGGTCAATGCTGAAATGGTGCGGGCATTGCAAAGATACAGAGGTGCAATAATAGGTTTGTAATAATTTAGGTTGGTGTCTGAAGTGTTAAAATGGTCCCGGCAGTGAAAGGGTAAAGCCCCTGCAGTTTCTCACACATCATCACAGCAAACAGGGCTGGAAAATCCAGGAGTCAATGAGCCTAGAAATTGGTAGCTGGCATTTAACCAAGTGTACTTTCCTCCCCATGAGCGCACTTACATGTTGTGTTACTGCACATGAAGCCGACGGGGAATCCGGGCCTTCAGGTAGAGCAGCTGAGCGAGATCAACAGCTAAAACATTTAGCAAATATTCAGGAAATTTAGCCTGAACCCTCAGTGCTGGACAAAAATATGGAAACACCCTGACCAATGGAACCTTATTGCTCGGGTAGATATTCACTTTTGCCCAGTAGAATCTGTTATATTACCTCCACTTAAAAAAACAAAACAAAACGGTCTCTACATGTTTTATTGATTTAGTTAAAATTTACCGGTAGTATTGTGAAATAGGATTTAAAATCCCATGTAACTTAAGGCATGCATTTCGTACAGTGTTTCCATACTTTTGTCCACCCCCTGTACATGACTACTTGGGCCACAAGAGACATATCCACCTATGATATCGATCATGCGGAATCTGGCTCTGCCTTATAGGGTCAGGAGTTGGCCAAAGAACACTTTTTTAAAGGAATACAACAACAAAAATAAAAAATTTAGAACCGCCAAGATTGTACTGACCCACAGAATAAACATGGCATTTTTACTGTACCATAAGCATTGTAAAATAAACTCCGCCCCCAAAAACTTGTGAAATTGCTTTTTTGCCCCCCAATTAATCCCACTTGGAAAACTTTTTAAAATAAAATATATTATATGGTACATTGAATGGTATAATGCATCTTGCAAAAAACAATCCCCCATGTAGCCAAGTCACCGGTAAATTTAAAAAAACTTACGATTTTTTTGAAAGTGGAGAAAAATAAGAACAAAGAAATGAACAAGGGCCTGCGACGGGGAGGATTACAGGTGCACGGATTCAAGCAGTCTCTCTAGTGTGAGAACGGGAAAGTATGGCAAGTCTAATGTTATCTAGCAGGATTGTAATAACAGAGATTGTTCCCCGAGCTGCGGACAACTTCCTATCACCGCAGCAGGAAAAAGGAGCAAAGATAATTGAACTTTGGGGGGGGAAAAAAGTTTCTCATAGGTAATGTACATGAAGAACACAACAGTTAGTGTATTAAAGTGACCCTCCAGTTGACTGATAAGACTTTCCCTACACATACAGGGGCGAAGGGGAGGATTGACATGTGCCTACTAGGTCATCAGTGCTGGCCCATTCCGGAGCAAAGGGGGCAGTGAAAATGTGGAAGCCACTATAAACATGACTAGGGGACTTTAGAGGAGACAAGCTGTGGCTCTAACATTGAAAGAAGGGCACCAGATATGTCAATATGCATTCTGTGAACGGGAGGGTCGCTTTAAAGGCCAAGTTTCCATTTTTCTGCATATTTACATGCCGTTTTTCGACAAAGGTGCAGTGAAAATATGGGATAGAAATATAAAAACCGGCAAAAGAGTTACGAGTCGCTAATGGCCACCAACAAAGAATCAGAGGATTTCATAGAGAACAACAATGTCCCTGACCCGGGTGAGAAGGTAAAATGGCTAAAACACATGGCACACAAATGCTGACTTGCATCCTGGCTTCCCCTCCCGTGCCCAGCTGCCAAGACATAATATGCTGCCCCTCAGCAGATACACACGTGCCATGGTATTGTGGTTTGGCTTTGTAAGGGACAAATAATAGTTTTGGCTCTACGCTGCACAGGGGTCAGATGCCCCGATTTATAGCTTCGGTTCAAAGACTTGGTTGGAAAGTTAAACCGCCGCTTCACCCGGTGTGAATAATCGGTTATGATGCATCATTCAAGAATTCGTCAAATATATTATTCAAGGTTTTAAATAAACTACAGAAAATAGTTCAAACTCCCATGTGTATGGCCAGTGATGACTATTCTCTGGCCACCGAAACAAACTGCTGAACATTAATGATTCATCGCGTAAAATGAGCCCTCCTGCCGTCGCGCCAGCCGCACAAACTACACGGAAACATTAACATCTGTGAGAAATAAAACAAATTGTAGCGCTGCGCACATCTGCTCGTCGTTAATGAGCGGCTGCCGTATAGCTGACACGGTCAGATCGGGGCTTTTTCCACTGGTCAGATTTTTATCCTTCAACTATTTAATCCAGAGGTTATTAAAAGCGGGGGGGGGGGGGGGGGGGGGGGGGAAATCTCCCCCCCCCCCCCCCCGTTTGCATGAATATCACATCTTATTATAACGCTACCGATATTCGGTCTTCAACCTGATGCCGCAATGAACAAAGTGCGAAGACAATAAAGTTCAGTTTCTTGGCACTTGAAAAGGGCATTGTAAACAGCCGCTAAAAACTGCGGCGGTCCATCAAGATATCTAACGAAACTTCTCAGCGCTGCAAATGAAGGCATCAATGTTGCTATGGAAACCATATTTTTTGGCTGGTATGCTTTCCTGGAAACCTATTCCGACTGACAAGCTGACAGTAATGTAAGAAGCATCATCAAGCATTTGCCAATATTCCTGCCATTAAAGGTCAAGCACACTTTCAGATGAGAAAATAATATAGTTCTACCAATACGGATGAAAAGTGTAAAGAGCCGTTCGGTCATGGCTGTCATATTTTACAGTCGATGGCTCTAGAAATTCTAAAAATCTTGTTCATGAAATGCATCAGGTGAAAAATGTTAAAATTCTCGGGTTTTGCAAACACTAAACTAACTCCTTGGTGCCGCAGCTAGTTTTTGTTCTTTTTCATGCCAACCTTCCAAGAGCCATTGAGATATCATTTTCATGGGCAGCGCATGGCACCGCATGACGTATTATTAGTCGGAACGCTTTTTAAAAAATGAACTGGAACGAGAAAAAAATAAATTTGAAATTCCGACATTGCATTTTAGGTTTTGTTTCCTTAGAGCCCATCACGTAGTAAAAATCTCCAAAGCCTAGAAATTATCTGTCCTGCAGCCAAAGTATTAACTTTTTTTTTTTAATAGTTTGGACTTATTAACACAGCGATATCAATTCTGTCTTTTTACATGATTAATAGTAAAATTGTTTTTAATATTTTGGCTTTTTTTATTTCTAAAAAAAATATGTTTAAAAGGAATGCTGTCATCAATATTTACCACCCTAAAACAATCCCAACCATTAGTGGATAATATAAAGTACCATATATACTCGAGTATAAGCCTAGCTTTTCAGCACATTTTTAAATGCTGAAAAAGCCTCCCCCTCGGCTTATACTCGAGTGAGGTTAAACACAACGAAAAACCTGCAATACTCACCTCCCAGCCGGCGTCTGTGTCCCCAGCGCGAAGCTCTCCCCAGTGGTGCAGCAAGCTGCTTGAGAATTCCCCTGCCATCAGCGCTGTGTAGGTAAGCTCTGTGATTGGATCGAGCACCAGCCAATCACAGCCGGCGCTCGATCATTCACAGCCATTCAGTGGATGACATCACTGAATGGCTGGAAGTGGTTTATCGAGCACCGGCTGTGATTGGCTGGCGCTGGATTCAATCACAGCGCTTACCTACACAGTGCTGATGGCAGGGGAATTCAAAGCCCAACAGGGACAATCTCAAGCAGCTTGCCGCACCGCCGGGGGGGAGCATCGCGCCAGGGACACAGTTGCCGGCTGGGAGGTGAGTATTGCATTTTCTCTTTACCTAGTATATACTGGAGTATAGCTAGGCTTATACTCGAGTCAATAAGTTTTACCAGTTTTTTTGCGATAAAACTTATTGACTCGGCTTATACTCGGGTCGGCTAATACTCGAGTATATACGGTATATAATTACCTCATTTTCTTGTCAAACTACTACAATTGCCCTAAAAGCAAGACTTTTTCCCAGGAGTGTACAATATGCAAATAGTCTCCAGGCCATTGGATGGTCCATTGCAAGGCTTTCTCTTCAGTCTTCCAAAACCCCATCCCTTGCTGAATGACTGACATCCTCAGCTCTGTCTGTTATAGACAGCCGGGTCTAGGTATATAAGCAGTGATGTCAGAAAGGCTTATTCCCACAGCAGGGCAAGTCTCTGCCCCCGTGCCTAGTCCCTTGCTGATGAGACTTCGAGGCCTGTCCACGGGCGTATTTTCATTGCGTTGCCCATGGCGATAATACGGCCGCGGGGAACACAGTGAAAGCTTTCCATAGCGTTGCTATGGAAAGCGCTTCCCCCCTATCCACGAGGGGAGAATCATAGTGGGTGGCAATTCGCAGCATGCTGCAAATTACAGAGATTCTCCGTGGTCAGCCTAGATAGGCGGGATACCGCAACGCCCGTGGACAGGGGGCCTAAGTTCCACAAGGAAATTTGAACATGCGATCCCTTTTGTATAGTACATGGCAATACTTCTGTACTGCAATGTATTGTGACGAGTCAATAGTGTTTCCTATTAAATCCTGCCTCTGAAAAAGACTTCTGTATCTGGCAGTAAATTTAATAAACAATAGAACAGAAATACAAATAAACTAGGAGCAACCCTTTCCATCTGGTCCATGAGCAAAGCTGGCAGATTCAATATTAAATGGAACCCCTCACCACCTATAAGCACTATAAATTGTGTTACGGTGCTCATAGGATATGTCCTGAGGAGTCGAGGATATTTTTTATACTACCTGCTCCCACACAGTGACTCGTGGAAGTCAATGCACGGACTGCGCAGGCTGTGTGCACACACTCTCACTGTTCTCTAAGTGAGTGCATGCACGCAGCCTGAAGAGATGTGTGTTGCGCTGTCGGCTCACTGGCTTCTACGGGTGACAGAACGGGAAAGGGGAGCTTGATAAATATTAAAAAAAGCACCTTAACAGTTTCTGGTGATAACAGGCAGTGTCAGGTTTCCTTTAAGCATCACACCACCTATTTCCATATGGAATAAAAGAAAGCGGACATAGTACACTCAACCGCCAACTGGTTAAAAAAGGTTCTGTTTACAGACAGCAGTGACATCCCGTAAACTTGCTGTAGCAGACAATGACAGCGCTCAACCATAACTGCTGTCATTGGCTGCTACAGCTTGTTTGTAAACCGGCTCAGCATGCAGAATGACATCACATGGAGAAAAGTCAGGCGACTGCTTCAGCCAATCAGAGGCCACAGCGTTAACGCGCGAATACCTGGCATCAACACCAACATCCTGGCCGCCATGATGTCAGGAGTTTAGGGCAGTGATGCTCCCGCGGGGACGGCTCCCGCAGGCTTTTATTGAAGCCTATGGAAGCTGTCCGGATCCGCGGGAGACCCATACCAGAATTAAACTCACCTGCTCCGGACGATGTGGTTCTTCCCTTCCTCGCGGCCGGATCTTCTTTCTTCGGCCCGGCGGATGTGCCAGGGGCATGCGCAGTTTATTCTTCTTTTTAGGCCTCATGTCCGCAGGGCAGGAGGGACCCGCTGCGGCGGGCCTGATTTTCCCCGTGGACATGAGGCCTTACTGTTACCCCTGAGAACAGCATGTGTGGAACAGTCCATATAATTTCATCACACAAGAAGTTTTAGACTTCTTCAGAGAACATGAAGGTAGGAAATTCCCAGGGGGTGTGAATGCTTGTTGTGACAGCGGCTCTCACGAGAAGTCAGGTGACGGCTGCAGCGTCACAATTTGTTCTCCTGGCATCGGCACCAATATCCTGAGCGCCATGATGCCAAGAATTAGAGAGCCTGATGTTACAGCAGCCCCCTGACCTCTGGTGAGAGCTGCTGTCACCACAAATGTCGGGACCACAGGAGGACTGCAGTGCTGGGTCCTGGCGACGAAGGGGTAAGGATAGCTGTTTATTATTTCACTACAGACAGCTGCACTAAAGGGATGTTGTCCGGTAACTGGACAACCTTCTTAAAAAGACTCCTAAAATTCAGAATATGCTTTCCAGGGTTCTACTAAATTTAACCCTTTCCAATCCAATATCTATCCTGGTTTTCCTAGGGGGCTTACTCTTTTTCTACCATTATACAACAGCGCTATCTGCTGGCTAAAGCCAGTACTGCATGAGGTGACACGCTGGATAGACTCCGACAGCAGAGAGGCTGGCAATATACAGTAAGAAAACCCCGACGGATGTCTTCCAACATCGGAGCTGCACAGCCTTAAATCATAATGTCTTCAGAGGTCAGACAGTGGATTGGAAAGGGTTAAAATAAATAAAAGTTGCTGGAACAAAATAGGATAAAATAAAATAAAAAGTAAAAAAAAAAAAAAAAACACTATACTCAGCTCTTGAGTCTGCTCACACAATTACCGACCTCAAATGACAAATGTGCATGAACGGGCACGTGACCACTGAGGCGGCTGACTGGCTGAGCAGTCACATCAGCAATGAACGGCACACAAGTACAGGCATTTTTTAATCTCATAAAATCGCTTTAACGATTACAGTGGGCTCACCCGAGCGCAGGGTCACCCGAGCGAAAAATAAGCATGCATGGAAAATTGCAGCACATTCTATCTTAGTACTACCCACACGGCAAGATGGTGCATGGCGATTGCCATCATCGCATACTTGCTGCATCCCGCGCAGCGAATCCCAGCCGTCTGAGCCCGGCCTTAACCAGTAAGTAATCTGCAAAGTGCTCTAGTGAAAAAAAGGGTGGTACGAAGAAGTCCCCACATTAATGCTTCAAACTGTACGATCTACGTTGTGTTCCTCTCTTCCGCAGACCTGGAATGCATGTGAACTGCTTTAATGCACAATTGTCCACAGCGTGACAATTAACAGAAATCAAATTAAATGTTAATAAGGGCCCGAGCCTATAAATAGCAGCGGCATGTGATCAACACTCACAATTAGTGGAGGAAAGACACCACAAAGGCAGCGATCTAGTGGATGCGCTCCGTGAGGACAAGGATTACTGCGGGACCTCATGGAAAGGGAACAAGACTCCTTCACTTATCAAACAGATCACATAAATCTAGTGACAATCCCCCAGATTCCTTCCTGATCCCCCCCAGATTCCTTCCTGATCCCCCCAGATTCCTTCCTGATCCCCCCAGATTCCTTCCTGATCCCCCGGATTCCTTCCTGATCCCCCAGATTCCTTCCTGCGCTTCTAAACAGGAAAACAGGTCATGGTAGGAAGGAATTACATGGCACACAAAGCCAAAGGGAAGAGTCACCCTTATAATCAAAGCTCATCTATAGTTCTATGCGGAACTTTAGAAGAAGAATGTTTAACCCTTGAAGGGGACCCTGTCCACCCCAAACTATGCCATAAACTAAGCCATGGTGCTTTTCAGTGAGAGGACAAGGAGCCCATGATTATGGGTGCCAACAGCTGCTCAGTCCTGTCAAAAATAGAAGGATAAGAAAGTTGCCATAAACAGCACGACTATACTTCTTGCTTTGCTGTGATTGGTTGAAGACAACCTGTCACCTGAACCCCCTGTGAAGCCCCCGCCAGTGTTACGCAGTGTGACACAAGCACAACACTTCTGCTTTTACGCCAAAAAAGTATTTTCGCTTTTGCAGAAACTTGTCCGCCTGCACACAGCAGAGCCGGACTCTGGATCTGGCAGTAGCGGAGTCCGTGCGTGCCTGCTCCGTTGCCAGCTTTTACGTACTATGGACGGACCCGGCGGCATGCCATCGCACAGTACAGATTGTTTTTCCCCTAAATTTTTTTCACATGCCGTCGCTATGCGATGATGCGGAATCAGTGATCTCTCCGCAATGTTCATTGCCAACGGGCTGCGGGTCGGACGACTCCCATAGACTTCAATGGAAGCCGTCTGTGCAGAGCCTGCATGAAAATGCAGCATGCTGTGATTTTTCCTCCGTGAGCGGAAATCACAATTGCTTTCTGTTCGCACACAGGAAGTAAAGGGCGGTATTTTCTGCAAATTTGTGGTGCGGACGCTGACCGTGGATTCCGCAGCAAATATCCACCCACGTGTAGGTGGCCTCACTTTGAATGTAGCGATCCCAGTCCACAAATCATCTACCTTGTGTCAAAGAGGCGGTGCCATGAGCCCTCCAAGCTAGCATGTCCCTGCCATAACCCCGCCTCTCCTCACGCTGCATTGGAGTCTTCTGGTGAATGCGCAATACCCCTTGCTTCACTGTGCATGTGCCAGGATGATGCCACAGGGGGAGAGATCGGGTTATGGCCGGGACATGCTGACTGGGAGGGCTGCAAGCGCATGCGCTCTGCCTGTGTCCTACAGCGTAACACTAGGGTGGCTGTTTGAAAAGGAACTTTTAGGTGACCGGTTCCCTTTAAGAACACACAGGGCAATGAAAAGCGCAGTCTTTACTCGAAAGTAATGCAGTCTCCATTAGCAAGGACCAACACTCTATGACCAGAAGCCTCGCTCACGGACCACGTATAGCACTCACCGTCCATTATATACATTTAGTAAGAAGACTGACAATGCGGAAGTTTTTACTGCCAACTTAGCGTGCAAGAAAATCCTCCGTTCAAAGTACACCAACTGCAGATTACACGCTGCTGGACAAGAACAAACGCCACTTGTTCTCACTATGTAAATACAGCAACTTATCAAATACAGTCATGCTTATCACAATCTCAGCAGAAACTGCCATTACCAATCCACCGTGGGGCTGCTGCGGCTCCTGCTTCTCTGGCCAAATGGATCCGTATTCTGATGGGACCGAACGGCGCCGTTTACTATAATGGGGCTGTTCAATTTGCGCCCAGCTGTCCTATACTTTAATTTAGTGATGGGGACTCTGAACACAACCACCAATGCTGCTCTCGCACGTGTTCAGAAAACGCTGCACAAAACCACAGCATTTTACCGCGATTTCGCATTGCATTTTTGAACTCGCGTTACAGAAATTTTTAACGCACCCCATCCCTTTATTGGTGATGAGATGCATTAAAAAGCACTAAAACACGTGAAAGTAGAGCAGACAGCGCTCGCCGTCAGTCATGCGCAGAACACGTTTGTTTTTCTTTCAACATTTGTATTTCCTGCGCCACCGCAGATCGATGATATGGGTAGCCGTAACCCATGTGCAATGTTAATTGCTTATGGTCCGTCCGTAGAAAAATAGAGCATGTTGCGAGTTTTCCTCCTCTTGTGGAATATGCAATTCGTATCCATATGTGAGAAAAAAAACTGAAAGTACATGCCTTTCAATGCATGCGATTTGCTGCGCATCCTCCGTGCAGACGCCGATCGCGGATTCCATGATAGGAATCCGTTTAAGACAAGCCAGTCTAACTTTTTTGTTGCAAGGTGAAAGCTGCCAACGGTGTCCGTATATACTGCGAATGTCTGCAGGAGCCACATATGGAGCGCTACTAATTGGCGAGGTGGCGCACCAGGACTTAATAGCAAGTCTCCGTGCTGCACAGCAATTAGAGATGGTACGGTGCCATGCAAACCCAACGTGACCACCACAGCATACACTGGCATGCTGGAGATATAAATCCGCAGCACGTGTTGTTGGAACCTGCGGATTTCTTCTGCAGTGTGTGATGATAGGACTTGACATCCACACGGCCAGCACAGTACAACACCGGAGGTTAGCTGAAGGCAGTAACGCTGTGGACAATCACAGGATTTATGCTACGTGTGGGCACATGACGTGCATAAGCAGGAGATAAGCGGCACCCAAGTACCAGCCGCTGCTTCTCACTTAAGGCTGCCTGCACATTGGGGCGGATTCCCCATGTGATATCCGACCCTGTGCCCAGCCAGCATCCGCACGTGCCTGTCCTGAAGTCTTTATCTGTACTGTGGATGGTCCGCACAGCGAGCCGGCGGACTTGTGCAGTACAGGTTTTTAAAAAGGTTTAAATCTCTGCTTTTCCCGCATTGTCGCCTGGCGATGACGTGGAATCCGCGACCTTTCTGCAATGTCATTCCGGAAGGTCCGCGGATCGGACGACTTCCATTGACTTCAACAGAAGACGTCCACGTGGAATCTGCACAGAAATGGAGCATGGTGCGATTTCTCCTCTGTGAATGGAAAAATTGCAATCGATTTCCGCTCGTGTAGAGGAAATTACGTTTCGCCACAGCATGCTATGGGTGATTTTTGCTACGGAATCCAGAGGCGGATGACTACTCCGGATTCCGCAATGCAAATCCCCCCATGTGCAGCCGGCCTTATACACACACTTGACCAATCTGACGGAGCATGTTTACAGTGGAGTCAGGGGACCAACCAGTATCTACTCCACATCACAGTAGTAGGCAGTCGGCTGGATGAGCAGGTATATGATACTGGGGGGATGTTCAGACAGCAGAATTCACTTTCTGGGAACCTGTCAACTAGAACACGTTGTCCAAACTGCAGGCATCATGTTGTAGAGCAGGAGAAGCTGAGCAGATTGATATATAGTTTTATGGGAAAAGCTTTAGTATTACTTGTATTTTATTCATTTATATCCCTGCTCATTCACAGCAGAACAGTCCAATGGGCGGAGCTATCAGTGATTGACAGCTATCTGTATATGATATAGGGGGAGCTGTCAATCACTGATAGCTCCGCCCATTGGACTCTTCAGCTCAGAATGTGCAGCGATATAAATGAATAAAATACAAGTTCTACTGACTCTTTTCCCATAAACTATATATCAATCTGCTCCGCTCCCCCTCCTCTATAACATGATGCCTGAGGTGTGGAAACCATGATCACACTTACAAGTAATCTTTAAAAAGCAAAAAAGGAGGAATTGGAAGGACCAGATTGAGGAGCAGGCATTGCACACATTCAAATTTGGCAACTATAAACTATTCTGGATCCTACATTTTTCAGTTTAGGACCCAATTGCTCCCAGTTAATTCTTTTTAGTTTAGCACACTTGACTCTGCCTTTACTTAGAATAAACTGCCAGTCTAGTAAGTTTCCCCCGTGCTATACAATGGCCAGTGCGCATTTAGATTTACCGCATGATGAAGCACAGATAATTGGGGTGAAAATAAGAAGAATAGAATAAAGCCAACTGGCATACAATCCGAGACTGTCAGCCACTACCTCTGATCCCCGCCATGAAACCCCCTACAGTACTGCAGTCAATGCTAACCATGGTGTGGACAAAGGGAGGAAATTCCATTTGTTCCTTCACTAGTAACCCCAGCCTCCCTGGGATACACGTGTCCCTTGTTCGAGCCATCGCCGTATGCCACAAATCTAACAATTACTGACTACACTACCAAGCCGTGATAAATACTTCAAAATCCCTTTACATACAAAAAATATATAATAGTGACCGAAGCCACAAGGAGGAGGAGAAAAGTAAAGAAAAAGCACCCTTCCAACAAAGCCGGAACAAGCTGCTGCGTCCAAGCAGAGAATAAACAGAGCCAGGGCGGAAACAAAAGCACAAACACAATATAAACAAGGTGTAGCCAGAAAGTATCAAGTTCATCTTGAGAGACATGAATAGAAATGTGCTACACGAAAGACAAGACGGAATCAGTCAGCAAGGAGCGCTCCTGCCACAGCAAGCAGGAAGGTGATCAGGAACTCCACACCCTGCCAAGGATATCTTGTCCTGTTACTACAGGAAGCCTGCAGCTGACTAATACCCTACATACCAGCGGCTCCTTCAAGGATCTCACTTCCACCTCAAGGACGGAGTAGCTAATGAGAAGTGACAAGAGTCTCCTGATCAGCACTCTGCTGGGTTCGGGGCATTTATGGTAATGGATTCAGCATTGCCTTCCGACTGGGTGCTTCATAAACATTCAGTTGTCCCTAGTTCTTGCAACGAGTACAGGAAGGTTCCTTCACACGGACATACTTGCAATACACAGTGAATACAACCCATTGAGCGCATATACGCAAAGAGATGCTAAAACATTACATAATTCTGCTGGGAAAAGAACATATCTGGTAGTAATTGGTCATTTCAAAAATCACACAAGATTTTGGCATTGCGAGATGTACAAATCTCCCCTGAATATGAACCCCATTCTTTTTAATAGACTCTTATACATAAGCGGCATGCCCTATCCTTACGCGTTCCTCGGAATGCATCACCCATTGTTTTCAATGGGACAGAAAAACACACCGCACGGCATGTGATGCGCACGTTAGTGCAATGCGAGGTTTCCCATTGAAAACTGAAGTGATGGGAAGCATTTTTGAAGAAAAGAGCATGTTGGCGAGAGCCGTATTGGGCAGAGTTTCACAGCCCGATATTACGCTGGGCCGTGTGTAGGAAGCACAAGGCCAATTTCAGACAAGCAAATTGCGAGGGCAGTTCTGCACCTGTCGGACGGACGAGCGTCCCAGCCCAACCGTTCGTCTACTGACCCCCAACTCACAGCATCAGAAGATTTGGGGCATTAGATCCGTACTTGGGCTGGAATACTTAATAATACAGGTGCCAGGACGTGGCTGTAATGTACTCATCTGTAACAGTCCTTATTCTAGCCTGGTTGGTGGAAGGGTCATTGTATCTCCTGCGCAGGTACAGACATCTACGCATGACATATTCCAGGAACATTCGGCCGTTTATGGCCAAATCCACAATACTTTCATAAATCGTAGCTTTTGTGCCCCTGTAAAAGTACAATTTAAGCTCCAGTCCATGCCAAATAATAATGCGGCGTGATCGCCAGGTACGTAAAAGTGAAAATTCAGCTTTTGTTCAGAGTAGTTGGCAAGGCTCCCAGCCATATCCACACACTTCTCAATAGTAAAGGTCCCATCTATATTCTCCATATTCTGCTTCTCTGACATAAATGAACCATCTGTTTCCTCCATCACCATATGTAGACGCCTTTACTCCGAATAATCTATCGTATTCCTGATATGTCGGGAATTAAACAGACAAAAGCCATACTCCTAGCGCAGGGCCTGACAAAAGCAGTGTTCCAATACAAGGCATCCACAAGAGAAGAGGTAGCAAAGTGCCCAGGGTCTGTCGCTGACCAATCAGCGGTGTGAGGACTAATCATCCTACCGGATGTCACTACTGAGAATGATTGGACTACAGCCGCACGCAGCCGTATTCCTCCCGTCTAATCCAAGGATATACAATATACCCCGGGTCACCCATGTGCCAAGGAGACAGGATTCCTATTGCAAAACCTGCGATCAGCGTGAAGGATACACAGCAAATCACACACATGTGGATACCAATTGCGCATTCTGCGAGAGTAGGAAAATACACAGCATGCTCTATTTTGCTGCGCACGGCCTCTAGTGAAGTGAATGGAGGCCATCCAACCCGCAGCCCATACGCCATTAACATTGTGAATGGACCGCAGGTACCCGCATTATCGCTAAGTGACGGCGTGGAAATTACGAATGAAACTACAGGTACGCAGAGTCGTGTGAGGCCGGCCTTAGACTGACATCAATCAATAATAGCTTTACCCCTTGTACGAATGGATTGGAATCCACAAAATAAGAACAGAAGTGGGCAAAAATGTGTATAAATGAGCTGGATTACACCAAATAGAATATAGACTAAAAACCCATTTCCACGGAGCGATGATTGCTTAAGGGACAGTAGCTCCTCAGCTACTTAACTGCATTCAGGGAAGGCTTCATTTGCACACCTAATTGCTCTTAATAGCCTGAGGGCTATTATCTGAGCTCACATCCTTTGTTCTCCTACGGGAAACAATGCTATCAGCACTCCCCATGGAGAACTGCTGACAAGGCTGAACAAGGATTTTTAGGTGGGACTGAATTTAACGCTCAGCTAGCAGTGCACGAAAAGTGCACGATGGCCGCGCGTTTAGACGTGCCGATGATCGCTCAAACGATCGCTTTTTAGCGATTTTTGAGCGATCATCGCTCTGTGTAAATGGGTTTTGAGCCCAAGCAATAAAACTAGTGAAAGGAGGTATGTAAAACTTTACTGGTAATGCCGAGCCAACTATTGCGGTGGATTGCAGGTCAGGGGAAAGAGGGAACAAATAAATAAGAGAAATGAAAAAAAAGAAAGACGTTCTGCATCTGATAAATAATATAAAGGTACAGTATCTAATAACTTAATTGTATCACTAGAATGTCTCAAGCACAAAGAGAAGGGGAACAAGAAAAAAAGTGACTAAGTTGCAGTGGGGCGATATTGTGGTTGTTTATAAGTAAAAATGTGTTGTGTGTTATGAAGGCAGTAGACCAGGCATAAGACCATCACTGGAAGAATACAAGAAGTGTGAGAGCTTACCAGCTAGGGACCCGAAGGACGTGAGGTCCTAACTGCCGGGGAAATATACGGAGGAATCTGGGGAAAAAAAAGAAGAAGGTTACCCTGGGAAGGAGAAAATAAGTTAAGAGCAGAGAAAGAATGACGCGGGGTAGGGATGTGGAAGACGTCCAAGTGAGGAATATTGCAGTGGACAGAAATTTTATATTATATATATATATATATATATATATATATATATAAATAAAACGCCATGCAGGAGAGGGGTTGGTCATTGGAGCTCTTCTGTATATTACAGTATACAGGAGAGATCTGACATCGCAGCTCCCTTCTGCATAGTGTAAGACCTCGTCCGACAGCAGAGCTATGCAGAGAAATCTCAATGTGGGACGAGGCCCGACACTGGATTGGCAAGGGTTAATGGTCTCCTCATCCCCGTCCTGCTGCCTTCAGAACACATTTTCTTATTTTAAAATAACAGGTCCAACCAATTGGACAAGCGTAATGCTATATCGCTGCGCTGCCTCTTTAATACACATGTTATGTGCTTGAGACATGCCAGTGATACAGCGTTGGATACAGTCTTTATATTATCACATGCAGAACTCGGTTTTTCCCTCCTTCCACTCACCTGCAATAATTGGCTCAGCATTACCAGGAATATTGTACACCCCTCCCCCCCCCCCCACTATCTACGTTTGAGCTGCTCAGTGTATATTCTATCTGGTATAATCCAGCTCATTTATACACGTTTGCCCACTTCTGCTATTTTGTGTAAGACTATTAGTTTAACCAGTTCTGATTTGATATATCCGTATGAATACTTATTTCTTGGATTTTATCCTCTGGATGTCATTTTTATCAAATACTATAATTTTTATTTTCTGCCATTATGTATTAATCATCTTTATTTTCATTGCCTTTTTTAATGTTTCCAATATGCACCGTTATTCTTGTTTTACATGGTGCCTTTTCCCCCCATTCTCTTCCTCTCTAAGGCCGCCTGCACACGGCAGAGCCTGATTCTGCATGCCGCTGCCCGCAGCAGAATCTGGAGGTGACAGCAGTGGCGTCCGCACATACCTGTCATTTCCCCACTTCATCTGTACTGCGGATGGACCCAGCAGTTTGCTGTCAGACATGCGCAGTACAGATATTTTTTTTCTCCCTCGCCAACAGTAGGTGATGACGCGGAATTCCCAACCTGTCCGCAATTTAAATTGTGGATGGGCTGCGGGTCGCGCGGCCTCCACGGACTTCACTGCAAGTGTAATATGAGTGGCCACTCACTTCAACGGGATCGGGAGCCTGATCCCAGATGATCGACCCATGATCAAAAAACCTGCTGCAAGAAAGGGGGGCGACAACCCCTCCAGCCAAGACATGGTAAAACAACCTGGAATATGAGAAAAACACGACGCATTTCAGCTCTGTTCACCCTTCCATCTGAAGCCTCCAGTCCAGGGTTTCCAGCACAAATTCAGAAAGAAAAGAAAAAAAACAGCGCAGCATTCTGCACTACTTTTTTTTTGTTAGAATGACAGACACCGTGCCAGAAACTATTTTAGTATGGTATTTACTACAGTTCACTGCATCATATCCGGGACCTTGAGCTGTGAACAGACCCCAAGTCTTTTCACATTACACGGTTGCTTTTCTGTCCAGCTAGAAAGCTTTACCAGCCTGAAAACCTATGGAAATATGGAGACCAAAGTGCTTTCCATCTCATCCGCTGAACACCACGATTCTGTCCAGCTTCCATCACTGCGCAGTTTTCTGCATAGGAGACGGAAACCCAAGTGGATGGAGAGAAGTCGGGGCCAAAGACATATGTGAGTAGAGCCTTGAGTGTATACTTAAAGAGGTTTTCCAGCAGCAAGCTAGCCTCCGGATAGGTCACCATTAGCAGATCCGCCGACTACATGCTGCTATGGACAGTTAGTATGGTCATAGCGCCCTCCGCAGCACGGTGGCCTGGTTTGGCCTTGCAGCTCTTTCCCATTCACTTTAATAGGAGAAAACTGTAATGTCAAACCAGGCCACCCGGCTACAGATGAAGCCTTGACAGGTCCAGCTGCCCGTAGCAACATATAATTAGCTGATCAGGAGGGGTCCCAGGCAGCAGACCCCCATTGATGCACTATTGGCAACCTATCCTGGAGAATCCCTTCAAGCAACTACATTTACTGCAATAGCCTATTATTGAGGGATTCTCCCCCCATTGACGGAGTATATGCCCTGTATACAGCACACACATTATATATCAATGTAATTCCCTGGCCTACTAGAGAGGGTTAACAAGAGGTTCCAGTTGTACCTCCGTATACACACAAACATGTTCACGCTGTCCTCTTCAATCATCCAGTAGGACTGCGAGAAGAAAGAGCCTAGTGAGTCCTTGGAGCAGTTGTTCTCAGCCATCAGCAGACAAGACAGCAGTGCATTTGTATGAAAGGATGTGAGGGGGGAGGGGGGCCGGGGATGAATCCTCCTCCTCCTCCTCCTCCTCCTCCTCCTCTATGACTATTCATGTGGAAGAGGGTCAAAAGCAGGATTACAGGATTTATTTCCTCTTCCAACAGGCAAAACTATTAACCTCTTAGGCGACACTAGTAATACCCCAGGTAACCCTTCATATGGCTTTACTAGTGCCGCCCATGGGTGAACAGAAGGCTATAATTACTGCCAAGGTGCGGGGGTTTTCCATGGTAGGACCAGGCATTAAAGGGGTAGCCCGTACTAACATGTCATTCCCACTTCCCACTGATGCTCCTAAGGCCTCCCGCCAGTTTGTGTTTACATGGCAGCGCCGATGACGTACCGCGCAGGCAATCACGGATGATGTCAGTACGTGAGGCACATGACAAATCAGTAGTCCCGTGCTCTCACAACACGGCCCGCGGGGACCACCATCGCTGCTGGACTTCTATTAAAGGGGTTATCCAGCCTTTTAAAAAATTGATGGCTTAGCTGTAAAATAGGCCCCTAATATCTGATTGGTGGGGTCCGCCGCTTGGGATCCTCCCCGATCACCTGATTTTCGTCGATTCACTTCAATGGGCCAAATCTGTAGTACTCAGAACGACTACTATTAACCCCTTAACGGGCGAGCACCATATCGCCGCAAGCAACTCGGGGCAATATCACATATTTGCTCATGCGATGTTTGAGCGTCAACGATGCTTTATCCCGGAAAATTATTCCACTTCACTGCTGCATCATTTTGGGTACATCTAAAGTATTGGATAATTTATTTTATTTTGGGGGGGGGGGGGGGGTTGTTTTTGGATTTCATTTTTCAGTATACAGAAGGAAATTCCTTTAACCTGTGCTCATACTTAAGTCATGATGAACAATACATAGCTGCCATCACAGGGACACATAGGACTATACAGTCCGATATACAGCGTCACGGGGCGGTTGTATCATAAATGGATGGAAACAGACCTAACCCGCCAATATCAGTGGGACCAAAAAATTATAGGGACATCTACCTTTGCCCAGACAGATGATGCTGTGGAGAAGGATTGAGCCAATAGATTTTCAATGACCGATCCTTTTGCTTCTGCTGGAGGTAAGAAAGGCATCAGAGCTATGTGGCTGCGGCGATTTTGTCATGATGCGACATCGCTATAAAACACATGTATATGAAGCCCGTGGTTTCCACTGGGTTGCTGCACATTAGCGATGCTTTGTCTGATGCAATGTTGCTGGGAAAAAAAATAAATAAATAAATAAAAAATAAAAATCGCAGCGCGCTCTCTACTGCTGAGATTTGCGATGTTTTGTGGCCCATGTTTCCCTATAGAGCCAAATAGTTTATCGCATCGTTCGAACTTGCGATTTTCGTGCGATGCAAATTTAACATTAGAAAGTCCGATGAACTTCCTATTGCGCAAGAAAATCGTGCAGAACGACGCGATGCAAGATCTTTAGTTCACAAGAAAGAGCATCGCTGACGCTACAAAACCGCGTGTACAAAGCTGCGACATCACAGTGATTTTGTAGCGCCGATATCACTGTTGCCAGCGTGAAAGAGGGCTTCTTCACACTGGCGTTCCAGATATCGCTGCGAGAAAAATCGCAGCAAAAATCGCAACTTTTCCCATGTGATTTTTGAGCGGCAGCGCTGCTTTCTCTCATTAAAACATCACTGCTGCTTGTAATTTTCTCGCGCGTTTTTTGACATCACATCGTAAGAAAATCGCAAGTTCATGCTTTGCGATGCGATGCAACGGAGGCTCCATAGGGAAACATGGGAGATAAAAAAATAATAATTGGACGTTGCATTTTTTTCCTCGCAATATCGCATGAGTGAAAACATGGCGGATGTGAGGGAAACCATTGAAGATCATTGGTCTCATACCTCTGCGTATCATTACATCACAGGTTCCTACAAACCGCTACAAAGTCCTTACTGTTATCAACACCTTCCGATCCTCCTGCCTTTTTGTTACATATTTTTTGATACATATTGCACGTTTTTAGTGTTATTTAAGGCCAGGCTCACATGAGCTGGCCAGATTCCGGCTGTGAGCCCGGACGATGACCCTGCGCACCTCATTAAACTGACCGTGGAGGCTCACAGGTGGTCATGCGCAGTACAGGCCCCCCCATTTGTATTTCCCACGCCGTCGCTCAGCGATGACACAGGTGCCCACAGCCCATATGCAATGTTCATTTCGTATGGGCTGCGGGTCGGACATCTCCACTGACGTCAATGGTGGCTACCTGCGCGGATTCCACTGCAAAACAGAGCATGCTGCAATTTTTCTTCTGCTTGCGGAATACGCAATTAGTATCCATGAGCGCGAAGAGAAAAAACGAATGTACATGCCTTTCAATGCCTGCGCTTTACCGTGGATCGTCTACCTGGACGGCGATTGAGGAATCCGCAATACAAATCTACCTGCGTGAGCCTGGCCTGAGGCTGCGGTCACACCTGCGTTACGGGCAGTTTAAGGTTTCCTTCTTTGCTACTTTTTTTGGGAGGTCAGAAACTGAAATCAGAGTGAAAAAAAAAGAGGCTCGTTTTTTTTCCCAAATGGATTTCAACGACGTTTAAGAAAAAAAAAAATGGAATGCAAATGGGATAGTTTTTATTTTCAGTCCAATTCTAGTTCCTCTCCCCCAAAAAGGATCAGAGGCGGAAGCCCTGACTGACCTCTGTAATCTGCAGCACACTCCGTTTGTTGCAGAAACGTCATGGACTTTCACAGGGAAATTCATCCATCCAATGAGTTGAGCGACTTCCACGGCCAGACCTGTAGACAGATTTTGGAAGTTCCGCCCAGACACCTGTCACAACCTCAGTGACAGCAGCCTTGGAAATCAGCTGATTGGTGGGAATTTGAGAGCGGGTTCCCGTGGTAAACAGTGTAAAAGAAAAGTTCTGGAAAAACTGATAAGTGGGAAGCGCTTCCTGCATTCAGTAACCCGAATCCAAGGGCGGTTCACAAGGAGGTACGCAGGACACATGCTGCGCAGAAGGACCCATTGATTGGCTGTGCGAATACACACCGAACATCTCCCGAATATATGAAGGAACCTATGTTCTATGCACTGCGCAAATATGCTGGTGTGAACGAGCCCTAAAGCCTAATGTCCACGGGCATAAGCGGACTGCGGAATCCGTGTGGGCCACCTGCACAGATGATCCGCAGTTCAATATGCCCATAGACTATCATTGGGCATCCGCAGGGATGTAAATGCCTGCCGATGTCATTTTTCCCCTGCATGCGAATCGTGGGAAAAAAAATGCAGCATGCTCCATTTTTCTGCGGATCCCGCAGAGACGGCTTCTATTGGAGTCGATAGAAGCTGTTCAGTCCACGGCACGCCGGCAGCTGACACTGTGGATGTGCGCGGATCCGTGGGAAAGCAGGAGATTTAAAAGGAGAAAAAGGGCACGGCGCATGCACGTGGCACACCGGCCAGCGTGCTGAGCGCATCTCCTGTGCAGAGGAAAGAAGATCCGGCCACGTGGGTAAATGGATTTTTTGCCTCATGTCTGCGGGCACGGGTGGAATATGCTGCGGGATTCCACACTCAGTATCCGTGCGTGCCCATGGGCATGAGGCCTAAGTATACATTCACGGGACGCACTTCCAGCAGCAGAGTCCGTGTCGGGTTATGGAGCAGTCCCGCAGGGGTTTGGGCTCTCGGATATACAATTTTGGTCTGTGAAGAATGCACTGTTTCCACTGCGGGTGAATATGTATGTTGCTTGCACGCTTGACGCATGAACGGTTTTTACGTCCGTATCGCTTCTGTATACATTGTTTTTCTCATGTGCAAAAAAGCAAAACCCATACAAGGGGGACCAACTGTCACCTGGCAGCATGTGTAAAACCTGCAGTGAATAGGCACGCCACTGCGTTATTTGCTGAGTTTTTACATAAACCCGTAGATTTTAACGGCCGATTTCCGTCCAGGATTTTTGGCGGAAAACAGTAGATGCGTTTTTCATTTTTTGCGAATGATTGTTCCGTGAAAAAAAAAATGCTCATCTGAATCCAATGGTGTTCAATACAGGGCCATATTCACAGCTCCAGAGCCTGAATACGCCCCTATTAAAGCCTGAGACTATCCAACACCGCAATATAATGACTGGGTAACACTGCCGTACTACGGCTGCTCACAATCCATATCGGGGCTAAATAATACCGCCATTCAATGTATAAAACATAACACTACAGGAATACAAAAACGATCACCATTTTATAAGTGAATATTCCCGCCACA
Source organism: Eleutherodactylus coqui (assembly GCF_035609145.1). Classification (NCBI taxonomy): domain Eukaryota; kingdom Metazoa; phylum Chordata; class Amphibia; order Anura; family Eleutherodactylidae; genus Eleutherodactylus; species Eleutherodactylus coqui. The sequence goes on along the minus strand of NC_089845.1, from coordinate 81,363,027 downwards.
CCACAGGGGAGGGGATAACTTGATTATAGGTGATGGTCTCACCACTGAGGCCCCCGCTGGTCTCGAGAATGGGGGTCCCGAGTCGTCCTCTGCCTGTCACTCCTTCCCCTGCAATGACATCAGAAAGATTGGCGCGCTGGTCCAGCATACATGGTCGATGCTCCACTCCAAGGAACCAAGGAGGAGAGGTGAAATCTGGGTGCCCAAACCACCGAGGCCCTACAGCAGTGCCGAGCTCTTTACAGAGGTAGTGAGTTGAACTACAAGTATAAGATGCAGTGTGTGCCGTCAGGGGGGTGATGAGTGGAGATCCCCACCCTCCTCCGGTAGTACTGCTTGGATGTCCAGCAGGGAGGGGGTTAAGACAAAGCATTATTATTATTTTTTTAAATCATCTGGCCAGAAGCCGCCCCATGGAAGGAACCGCCCTAGGCGCTGGATCTCTAGTGTCTAGGGGTAAATATGACCCTGGTTGCATGCGGTCCATGAATACAGACAGTAAATATGTTCATGTGAACGAGCCCTTATAGGCCGCTCTGCCATGACCGTATGTAAAAATGCCGCGGTTTTTTTTTTTTTTAAACACAGCATTTTACTGCGTGTACGGCTGCGTTTGTGTGCGTAAAAACAGACAAGCAAGCTGATGCCGTCACCACTAATCCCGAGGCACAGAAACCAGCACAAAACAGGCAGTAAAACGCAGTATTACGTGTGCAATTACATATTCACTGCATTCTATATGCAGCCCATTCATTTCAATAGGCGATTTATGCGTGAAATACGCGCTGAAACGCCAAAAATAGCCACACCGCGTGATACTGTGTGCGTAAAATACATGCCACAAACCCGCCCGTGTGAGAGGCCCCATTGAAATACATGGACGTTTGGTGCTGTGTATTTTGCGCATGCGTAATACGCAGCACTATGTCCTTAGGCCGCAGTCACACAGGCGGTTTTTTACAGCGTTTTATACGCCCGCTTCCCAGGCGAGCGTTCTAGAGTGGGGCTTCTAATGCTGCCATAATTGAACGCCATCTGTTCTATTTTAGCGCGCTGCAGCACTCTCTAACCCCCTGCAGTAATGGGGTGCGTTAACGAGGTTGAATGCATTTGAAAATGCTGTACGACGCAGCGTTTTCACTTAAAGGGGGACATTTCCAGTATACACCGCCATGCGGCAGGTGAAAATACGCTGCGGATGTTCTCGCGGATTCTATTTCCTGAACTCTCCTTTACTTCATGACTATTTGGGATTTCCGTGCGAAAAACCCCCCAAAAAACACTGCGTCTGTGCTACATGTAGGACTTATTGCTTGTGGAGGTCCAGCGCAGGTCACGCCACATAGAGGACCGACGGTCGGGGAACGAGAAGACTGCCTATGCCAAAACAAGTCCCAAGCTGTGGTCCGACTGCCTCTATAGCAGGGTGCCCCAACTCCAGTCCTCAGGGACCCCCAACAGGTCATGTTTTCAGGATTTCCTCAGTGTTGCACAGGTGATGTCATTATTGTCGGTGCCTCAGACATTGCCACAGGTGTTCTTACCATAGGATATCCTGAAAACATGACCTGTTGGGGGTCCCTGAGGACTGGAGTTGGGGGACCCCTGCTCTATAGCACCATTCATGGAGATATATATGGGCTCCTATAGCTGCCTACATGCCAGGTCCCCCAGCAGACCGTACGGGTGACACATGTCAGGGGTATATAGTGCACAGAGCCCCCTGACACAGGGTATATAGAGGCTGGGGGGTATATATCCCCATCACCAGCCCCTCCCCTGCATGTAGCGGTGGTCTATGGTATCATTCATGGGGATATATATGGGGGGTCCTATAGCTGCCTACATGCCAGGTCCCCGCAGACTATACGGGTGACACATGTCAGGGGTATATAGTGCACAGAGCCCCCTGACACAGGGTATACAGAGGCTGTAGGGGGTATATATCCCCATCACCAGCCCCTCCCCTGCATGTAGCGGTGGTCTATGATATCATTCATTGGGATATATATGGGGGGGGGTCCTATAGCTGCCTACATGCCAGGTCCCCGCAGACTATACAGGTGACACATGCCAGGGGTATATAGTACATAGGGTATACAGAGGCTGGGGGGTATATATCCCCTGCATGTAGTGGTGGTCTATGGTATCATTCATGGGGATAGATATATATATATATATATATATATATATATATATATATGGGGTCCTATAGCTGCCTACATGCCAGGTCCCCCCCCAGACTGTACGGGTGACACATGTCAGGGGTATATAGTACACAGGGTATACAGAGGCTGGGGGGTATATATCCCCGTCACCAGGCGCCCCCTGCATGCAGTGGTGGTCTATGCCGACCCCCGGCACACGCCGGCCCGCCGCCCAGTATGGCGCCCCCGGGCTCCTCACATCCATCCCAAGTTGGCGGAGGCCAGAGAAGTCGGGGAGAAGTTCCGCCCCGGCAGCCACATTCCCGGCGCCGGCCGGAGCAGGAAGGGAAGGGCTGGGATGCGGGCCTAGTCGCGGGATTCCCCAGCACAATGCCTGGGAGGACGGCGGCGGAGGACGGACGCACGGGGCGTCAGCCGGGATGCAACCCGGGGCCCGCGGCTGCCGGCGGGGGGCGCTCTGCTCTTACCTCACATAAGTTACTAGTCCTCCGCGGGGTGATGCCGGCTGCGCGTCCTCCTCACTCCCTCGGGGACTCGGCGGCCATGGGCAGCGCAAGCTCGGTCACTCCATGTCGGCGGTGAAGCCCCGGGCCGCGCACTTTGCTCTCCCTCCTCCTGCAGGAATCAGGCACATCCAGGGTCCTGTGATCCCCCGCCCTCCCCGCAGCGGCTCCAGTCCAGGGGGCGGGGATGCGGGAGGAGGAGGAATGCGGGACGGGGAGGACGGAGCGATGGAAGGTGCCGGGGAGCGGCGCTAGCACACGGACGGCTGTGGGCTGTAGCGCCTCCTGTACCGGGCTCTCCTGGCTCGGAGGGGGGAGGAGGAGAGCGACAATGCCGGAGCTGACCCCAGCATGGCCGCCTGGTGTTACCGCAGGGAGGGGAGACCGCACACTGCTCACACCGGTCACCTGCTGCGCCTCTCCCGGGGGAGACATGTCCTCACAGCCGGGAATAGCGGAGCTCACACTGTAGGGAGATGGGGCAGTATATACAGAATATGGTGGATACAGGATATTATATACAGCAGCTACAGGGCAGTATATACAAAATATGGTCGATACAGGATATATACCGGGCAGTATATACAGCTGTGATGTATACGGAATATATACTGGGCAGTATATACAGCTGTGGTGTATACAGGATATTATATACAGCAGCTACAGGGCAGTATATACAGAATAGGGTGTATACAGGGCAGTATATACAGCTGTGGTGTATACAGGATATTATATACAGTGCAGTATATACAGCTGTGGTGTATACTGCATATATACAAAGCAGTGTATACAGCTGTAATGTATGCAGGATATTATATACAGTGCAGTATATAGAGGATATATACAATGCAGTATATACAGCTGTGCTGTATGCAGGATATATACAGTAGTTACAGGGCAGTATATACAGCTATGGTGTATACAGGATATATACAGTAGCTACAATGCGGTATATACAGGATATTATATACAGTGCAGTATATACAACTATGGTGTATACAGGTTATTATATACAGTGCAGTATATAGAGCTGTCGTGTATGGAGGATATTCTATACAGTAGTTAGAGTGCAGTATATACAGAATATGGTGTATACAAGGTATATACAGTAGTTGCAGTGCATTATATACAGAATATGGTGTATACAGGATATTATATACAGCAGCTACAGTTATTGTATACAGAAGGGGGTTCTTTTCTGTGAGAGGAGTGAGACTATGGAACTCTCTAGCTGAGGACATGGTAATGGCAAACTTTTAATAGAGTTCTAGTGGGGCCTGGAAGTCTACCTGGAGTATAGGAATGTCACCCGTTATAGTCACCGATTACTCAGAAGGGTCGGTGATCCAGGGAGTATTCCAATTGCCAGATTGGAGACGGGAAGGAAATTTGTTTCCCCTAGGGGTACATGCACATGGACATTTCCAAAGTTGCACGCGAGACGGGCTAAACTTGCATCAGATATCCATTTCATGTGCTAAACACCGCACATTGACATGTTCAAGGGATAGAAAAAAGTTTCCCCGCGCTCCGAGAATCAAAGAATTGCAATAGACCCGATGGTCCGTGGGTTATATTAACCAATTTTTAATGCAATGCGTTTCGGCGTCTTTGACATGCCTTTCTCAAGCATAAGATACACTCACAACTTAATACATATATAATATATATATATCAACCATATAGAATTAACTCACCAATGTGGATATGCAGCGATTTATTTTTTTTTTTTTATTTTTTTTTTTTTTTTTTTTTTTTTGCACGAGTGAAAAACAAAGCCTATGTGCATGCACAGTCAAATGATGGGAGCTATTTCTGTCCAAAAATTGGACAGAAATCTCGTCCGAGGGCGTATACCTTAGGGGCACGTGCACATGAGCATTTAAAAAGTTGCGTCTGAAGTTCTTAGGCACAGCTTGGATTGGACAGCACACGGACATCCCATCCGCATTCTGGTCAAATGCATTGGTGCTATCACTGTCCAATTTTTGAACCAACTTTTGGTCCAAAAATTGGATGGAACAAAATGTCCGTGTGCATGTACCCAAAAATGAGGAAAATTAGCTTCTAGCTCGCTGGTGTTTTTTTCCTTCCTCTGGATCAACATTGGGGGTAGTAGGCTGAACTGGATGGATGTGCCTTTTTTCAGCCTAATGGCCCTTTTACATCAAACTGGATCCTCACGATTTTCGTTTGCCCGAGTGAACGGGCTGGTGACGTCAGCCTGTTTAGACAAGCAGATCATTGTTGGGAATTGTGAACTTCTTCACTTTTTGTTCAATGTTTAAACGCAACGAGAAGCCAACAATGAGTTTTATGTCGTCTGAAGCTGAACGATGAACGAGCAGCGCACATTCTTGTTCGTTTGGTCGTTGGCTCGCGTTTAAACTAAATATCGATCGATCGCTTTTGTTCTATTGAATGATTTTTGAAACGATTATATAAAAGTAAAGTTCAGTCCAAACATACATTTGCACCTATGTTACTATTAGAGATGAGCGAGCATACTCGGTAAGGCGATATACTCGAGAGAGCATCGCCTTTTTCGAGTACCTGCTGGCTCATCCCTGAAGATTCGGGAGGGCCGCGGGGGTGAGTGGAGGTTTGCAGAGGGGATCGGGAGGGGGAGAGAGAGAGAGATAGAGGGATCTCTCTCACTCTCCTCCCTGCTCCCCCTCGCTGCCCGCACCACCCCCAACCCCCGCCCCCCCCCCCCCCCGAATCTTCAGGGACGAGCCAGCAGGTACTCAAAAAGGTGATGCTCTCTCGAGTATATCGCCTTACCGAGTATGCTCGCTCATCTCTCGTTACTATATAACACGTATAATCAGACCAACAGTAAATAGCTGTGAAATAAGACATACTGCACCTATAGAAGATTCGCAGCACAGCCAGTTATTATAAAGTTACACGACAATCTTTATTAGCAAACTAGTTTAAAAATAACCCTGAATGTATACAGCCATAATAAAACCAGAGTAGAGGTAAGCATACCTTAACAAGGTGCAGATAGATGGCTACCAAAAGACACATGGAAATCAGTAGAAAGAACTCTCATACTAATAACACTAATAAAGTGCAATTGCAACAGTACTTGGAGCGAAAACAATGTGTCTTATAAAGTTTAACACAAATAGCCAAAGAAACTATTAAATTATATCTGATAGCAAAAAACCCCCAATATCAGCATAGATGATAGCAAATCTGAAGTCTAGTGCCCACAACGCACGTTTCGGCCTGCACTTTCCTACTATGTTACACATAGAATACATAATGAGATATACAGTAGTTAAAAAGAAATATATATATGTATATATACAGTTATGGTATGGACAGGATACGCAATATTATATGCAGTAGTTACAGTGCCTTATATACAGTTATGGTATGGACAGGATACGCAATATTATATGCAGTAGTTACAGTGCGTTATATATAGTTATGGTATGGACAGGATATGCAATATTATATGCAGTAGTTACAGTGCGTTATATACAGTTATGGTATGGACAGGATACGCAATATATGCAGTAGTTACAGTGCGTTATATACAGTTATGGTACGGACAGGATATGCAATATATGCAGTAGTTACAGTGCGTTATATACAGTTATGGTAGGACAGGATATGCAATATTATATGCAGTAGTTACAGTGCGTTATATACAGTTATGGTATGGACAGGATACGCAATATATGCAGTAGTTACAGTGCGTTATATACAGTTATGGTACGGACAGGATACACAATATTATATGCAGTAGTTACAGTGCGTTATATACAGTTATGGTACGCACAGGATACACAATATTATATGCAGTAGTTACAGTGCCTTATATACAGTTATGGTACGGACAGGATACACAATATTATATGCAGTAGTTACAGTGCCTTATATACAGTTATGGTATGGACAGGATACGCAATATTATATGCAGTAGTTACAGTGCCTTATATACAGTTATGGTATACCCACTTTGTCAAAAAAAATCAAGCACCTAGAAGTAGTTGTCGTTTTGCTGCAAAACTCGGCATTCAGTTTCATCTCAAGCAGATATGAAACATTAGAGTTGTGGCATGATTAAATGAACGGTCTTGCCACATGAGGCACTAAGAGTGATTCCACCCTTGGCCTATAGAAAGGCTCTCGGAGGCTCCTTGTGTGTAGTCACCTCTTTTTACGCTTGTGTAGAGCTTGTTGATAGTAGATGCCTCTATGGTGCAATCAAAGAGATTTTGCCCAGTTAAGAAAGTTTGAGAGTGGAAGCATTATTGGGATGTGAGAATCTGAATGGTCATATTGATGAATTGCCACCACCTGGGTCCTTAAGACCAGACTGTTAGGAGGTGTTGGGACCACTGGATGCATGAGGGCACGTACACAAGGCAACGGGCTCAATACACCCTCAATAAACCAATAGTAGAGATGATCATCTGATTGTCTGACAAGCATGAGCAGCTCCAACTGCTTTGTTATTCACCATCCAGAGACAGGTAGCACCATCGTTACAGGCCTATGTATCTGTCAGAACCATTTCTAGGGGTTTGGATGAAGGACATTTGGTCTTACAACACCCATTACATTTACAGCCTTTGACACCTACCATCTCCTCCGTTTACAGTGGTGCCGTGAATGATGAAACTGGATGCTACGGAGTGAAATTGTTTTCAGCAATGATTCCAGGTTTAGTTTGGGCACCAACAACGGCTGTGTTCGTGTCTGAAGACCTAGGGAAGAGTGCGTCAATCCTACCTTTGCTGTGCAGCTGCACACTGTCCCTACTGCTGGTTTGATGGTCTGGGTGGGGGCATCACATATGACAGTCATCTCTAGTAGTGGTACAAGGGACAATGACAGCTCAGCGATATGTTCAGGACATCCTGCAGCCACATGTGTTCCTCTCATGGCGGCTTCCAAGAAGCAGCAGGATAATGCCCAGCCGCACACATAAGGGGGTCACAGGAATGCCTCCACAACATTGTCACACTTCCGTGTCCTGCCCAGTCGCCAGATTTATCGCCAATAGAACATGTATGGGACCATCTGGGTCACCAACTTCGACAGTCTATGAGTTTGCTAGATGTAGAGGCTGTTATAGCAAATGTGGAAAGATATGCCGCAGGATACCATACAGAACCTTTATGCCTCCATGCTCGCCCGTATCACATCTTGTATCCAAGCTAGAGGCGGTGCAACAGGGTACTAGAACCTCCATGCCTACCCGTATCACATCTTGTATCCAAGCTAGAGGCAGTACAACAGGGTCCTAGAGTCTCCATGCCCCCCCATATCACATCTTGTATCCAAGCTAGAGGCGGTGCAACAGGGTACTAGAGCCTCCATGCCTGACCGTATCACATCTTGTGTCCAAGCTAGAGGCGGTACAACAGGGTCCTAGAGTCTCCATGCCCCCCCATATCACATCTTGTATCCAAGCTAGAGGCGGTGCAACAGGGTACTAGAGCCTCCATGCCTGACCGTATCACATCTTGTGTCCAAGCTAGAGGCGGTACAACAGGATTCTAGAGCCTCTCTTCAAGTGTTCAGTTATCCGCAATAAATTATCCTCTTGCTCTGATATTGTAATCACTTGCTTATATCAATGTTACAATCACACAGAGAAAGTTTCATTCGATTCTGACAACGTCATCTAGGGGGGTGGATTTTTTATTGACAATGAGTATATATAGGATACACAATGATATATACATTTATTATAGTACAGATAGTCCCCGACTTGCGAACATTCGACTTACGAATTTCGCTAGATACGAACTATCTGTACAGCACAGTATGATGTAATGCTATGGCATTACATCATACTGTGCAGGGATCGGGCAGGCTTCTATAAAGCGTGATAGAAGCCTATCCGGTCACATCGCGGTTGCTGGGCAGCCGGGGGCCTTCTGAAAGGCCCTAGGGCTGTCTATGCAGAGCGCCTAGCAAGCCGTGCGCTTGATAGGCACTCTGCATAGGCAGCCCTGGGGCCTTTCAGGAGGTCCCCGGCTGCCTAGCAACCACACAGCGTCCCGCGATCTCATCGTGGGACGCTGCACGGGCCCCCTGAACGTCGGGTGCAGGCTGTTTCTTACAGCGGGCACCCGGCGGCAGCAGTTCCGACGAGCCGCGCCGCTCGTCAGAACTGTTAACACTTTAAATACCGCTGTCAGAGCGGTATTTAAAGTGTTAACAGTTCCAACAAGCGCCACGGCTCGTCGGAACTGCTGCCGCCGTGTGTCTGCTGTAAGAACAGCCGGCACCCGACGTTGTATGGAGCGGGATCCACCTGCAATCCCCTCCATACAACCATTTGTTCGACTTGCGAACAAAACGGACTTGCGAACGGGCTCCCGGAACGGAACCTGTTCGCAAGTCGGGGACTAACTGTATAATATATACAGTTATGGTATATACAAGAGACGCAATGATATATAAAGCAGTTACAGAGCAGTATATACAGTAGTTAAAGTGTATATACAGCAATAGTATATAGTAGTTACAGCGCAGTATATCTAGGATACACAATGATATAAACAGTAGTTATAGTGTAGGATATACAATTATTGTACAGGATACATAATGATATATACAGTAGTTACACTGTAAAATATACATATAAAGTATATATATATTAGTATATACAGGATACACAATTATATACACTAGTTACAGTGTAGTATAAACAGTTATAATACAACCCCAGTTCTGAAAAACTTGTGAAAGTTGTGGACTGCAGACAAACAGTTCAGCACCCGGGCTCTTCTTCTGTGAAGCCATACTGTTGTGATGGATGTAGTATGTGTGTTAGCATTGCCTTGCTGAGATACACAAGGCCTTCCCTGAAAGACACATTGTCTGGATGGGAGCATATGTTCTAAAACCTTTAGGCCCCTCTCACATGGGCGACAAAGTCGCGCGATTTTGCAGCATTGCAACAATGCTACAAATCACATGTATGTGAAGCCCATGCTTTCCTATGGGTTCCTTCACACATGAGATGTTTTGTAGCATGCTACAAAACGACACACAAACCTCACAGGTCCGGTGATATGCCCGCAACACGCAAGGTTTTGTAGCCAATGTTTCCCTATGGAGCCTTCCGCTCTGTTGCATTGCATCGCACGAAAACGCGGTTTGCTTGCGATACGATGCAACTTTGACAGTAGCAAATGCTACTGTCAAAGCTATAATCTAATCCCTAACTGCCGGGGAAAAAAAAACAAAACACATATACATCACCTTAGACGAGCTGTCAGTCCAACCGCAGCTTCTCCCCAGGTCCCAGCACTGATCTTCATCTCTTTTGGCCGGGGAGTCAAAAATCCCCGCCTTCTGGAAGCGCTGGCTGTGATTGGCTGACACTTAGCCAATCACAGCAAGTGCTCGATGAATCGCAGTGATTGAACCAATCACATCCATTCTTCGAGCACTGGCTGTGATTGGCTAAGTGTCAGCCAATCACAGCCAGCGTGTCCAGCAGCCGGGTATTTTTCAATCTCCGACCAGAAGATGAAGAAGAAGATCAGTGCCGGGACCTGGGGAGAAGCTGTGGCGGTGCTCCGGACAGCGCGGAAGAGGTGATGTATACTTTTTTTTTTTTCCCCTCTGTTAGTTACAGCTTATTTTCGGGGTAGGGCTTATATTTCAAGCTCCCCAGAAAATCCTTGCACGTGATGCTACAAAGTCGAGCGATTTTGTAGCGTCACATGCTACTTTGTAGCGCTACAAAATCGCAGTATTTCTGTGTGAAAATCGCAGCGATATCGCACAGTGCAGCGATGCGATATCACTGAGATTTTCTAGCAGCGATGCGGTGTCGCCCGTGTGAAGGAGGCCTTATAAACTGCTCAACATTCATGGTGTCTTTCAAGACGAGTAAGCTGCCCATGCCATAGATACTAGTGCAACCCCATACCATCAGAGATGCAAGTTTTCGAAATGTGTGATAATAAGGTGGATGGTACCCTTTTCTTGAGTCTGCAGGAGACGGCATCTGTGGTTTCCAAAAAGAATTCCAAATTTTGATTCATCTGACCACAAAACAGTTTTCTATTCCAGAGAAGATGCTGACGTTTCTGAATTGTGTTGATATATGGCAACTTCTTTGTATGATGCTGCTTTAACTTGAATTTGAGTATTGCACGGCAAACTGTGTTCACAGACAATGATTTCTGGAAGTATCCCTGGGCCCTTGCAGTGATCTGCATAACAGAATCACGCTTGGTTTAAATGCAGTGCCACCTGAGGGCTCGTAGATCTCGAGAAACCATTATTGACTTTCGGCCTTGTCTCTTGTGCACATGAATTTCTCCAGATTCTCGGAATCTTTTGATGATATTATATACTGTAGATGGTGCCATATTCAAAGTCTTTGCAATTTTATGTAAAGGAACATTTTTCTGAAATTTTCTAGATGCAGTTTTTCACAGATTGGTGAACCTCTAACCATCTTTACTTCTGAGAGACTCTGCCTCTCTAACATGCTCTTTTATACACAGTCATGTGATCCTCCTGCTGTTTTTCATTAGTACCACTTTTCCAGCTTTTTGTTAACCCTCTCTCAAACTTTTGTGAGATGTGTTGCTATCAATTTCTTTATGAAATGGAAAAAGATCTCACTTTCAGCTTCTGATATGTGTTCTATGTTCTATTGTGAATAGAATATGGTTATATGAGATTTCCAAATCATTGCATCCTTTTTTTCTTAACATTTATGTACATTTTCGCAGTGTCCCAACATTTTTGGAAGTGGGTTTGAAAATGGAGGATACATAATACGGCCACTCCCACACGTGTTCAGAAAACGCAGCTCAAAATCGCAGTATTTTTTCTGTATCCAAAGTCTACTAACAACTGTGGTGTACATTGTAGTAACATTATGGACAGTATTTACAGTGAAGATTCTAGACTGCAGCATATCCGCTTGACGGCTACAGATGTACAATAAAGCTCAGGTTATGGCCACTAATAATTCAAAAATATTAAAGTGGCCTCTGAACTAACAAATATTATAAACTAGTTTATATGCCCAGCATTGTCCAGGTAGTCTTGCTGCTCTCTCTTTTGAATTCAGGTCTAATGCTGTTCCGAGACTTCTGCAGCCCTCGATGTCTTGGCTCTTTCTATCTCATTCTTCAGTCGTTATTCACGTTGTCTCACTTGCAGTAACTTTTCTTTCTTTGCTTTCAGCTGACCTTGTCCAATGAGTTTTCGATTTTTTCTGAGGCATTTCAGATCCACCACACATTTAAATTATTCACCATGCTGAATCACAAAGCATCTTGTTTTACCATAAATTATACAATATGCCTCATTATTGTCAGGTTGTGCTTCTGGGACCTGTAGTTCTATGGGTTTCCAGGAGCACACTTCCACAGGTGTGGGATGTTTGAGCTGGCTGGGTGTGGAGTTCTCTAGCCAGCCAATCCCCACTGGTCTGCTGCACATAAATACCAGCCCCTCTGTCTTGAGGGTGCTGGTTTCCGCATTTCCCTCTTAGTACCTTTGTGTTTGCATCCATGCATGTTTTTTGGTAGGTGTGAACAGCGATATGTTCTACGTGTTTGTGCAGGTGGCCGGACATGTGGTGTAAACAGTCCTGTTCAGTGTGCATTGGTGAGAACATCCACATATTCTGTGTGTCTGTGCAGGCGGCCAGACATGTGTTGTGAGCAGTCCTCTTTGGTGTGGTATGCATTCCCTTGTGTGTTGGTGTGAACTGCGTCCTGTTCTGCTTGGATCATTTTCCATCTATAACGACCCAGGCCCCTAGGTTCCAACTTGGGGCCGTCCCTATTGGGACGATCACCCTGCATGCAAGTAGGACTCATGGGGTAGTTGTCTTGCTAGAGTTGGAACTTACAAGACAATGAGGAGCCTTGTTGCGGGCTCGTTGGCTTAAGTATATTATCCAAAAAACGAACCAATACCTCGTACCATAGCAATTCCATCTGTTTATGCGGGCAGGTATGCTAGGTACGTGTTTTGGGTGTTTGTCAGTCATTGTGTCATGTCTGCTCGCGAGTCCTATTCGCAGTTCACTAGTTCACTTTCTTTTAGTGTTTAGCCTGCGTGTAGTTTCCTGAGTATTTCAGGTTTACAGATCCAGCACATCCTGCTTGAAGGTGACAATTATTGAAACTGTGTAAAAAAAACTGTTGCACATAACAAATCGCCATTCCTTAAGCTGCTCTAGTAAAATGAAAGCTGTGCTATGATTGGTTGGTTGACACCCCTCCTCCCTTTCCGTATTTTACAGCCCGCTTAGCCAATCACAGCCAACGCTGGATGCTCCAATCACAGCGACTCATCCATGTATGGCTGTGATTGGAGCAATCCATGAATGGCTGTGATGTCAGCAGCGAGGTCACATGGGCTGGCGGCTGCCGGCAAAACTAGAAGCAGGCAACGAAAGAAGAGGCAAGATTCTGCACTGAAGAATTGGCGAAACTAGAAACCGTTGATAGACGAAAGTAGAGGTATTACAGAGACTGTATATAGAATAATGAGTTTTTACTCAGAACCAAACCCTTTACTAACAAACAGTTGTAAATAATTGTGCCATTTACCATTACTGTGTGACAATTGTACTTCTGTTGTGGCAAGATGATAATATGGTATCTTGTGACATTTCCATTGACTTCTATGGAACCTGAAAAAGACTTAAAGTCATTCAATATGGAAGTGCCAGGCATGGTACAGTATGAATTGCCATATAGATAGGATTCATTTGTATATGAGAAGGTTTTCATGTTTAACCCCTTCCTGCTCCAGGATTTACTTCCTGGAGCGTCGGGGTATGTATGCAGAGAGGTCGCAGGGCGACCTCTCTGCATACAGCGTGAGCGTCAGCTGTTTACTACAGCTGACACCCGCGGGCAATAGCCGCGATCGTTTGTTCGGCCGATCGCAGCTATTAACCATTTAAATGCTGTTGTCAATTCTGACAGCGGCATTTAAATCCCCTGAACGATGTACAGCCCCCCCCCAATGAGATCGGGGGAGCCGTGTAGGTGCCATGGCTGCCGGGGGCCTTCTGAAAGGCCACAGGGCTGCCTTGAGAGACTGCCTATCAAGCCATCCCCGTTGGGTGGCTTGATAGGCTGCCTGTCAGAATGCAATATGGCGTAATGCTATAGCATAACGTCATACTGCAGGAGTGATCAAAGCATCACATATTGTAGTCCCCCAGGGGGACTTAAAAGTAAAGTAAAAAAACAGCAATAAAGTTTTTTTAATTGTAAAAAAAAAGTAATAAAAGTTGCCATATCTGTAATTAAAAAATCTAAATCATGAATTAAAAATACATATTTGGTATCGCCGCGTCCGTAAAAGTACGATCTATGAAAATATCACATAATTTACCCCGCATGGTGAACGTCGTCCGAAAAAACATAAAGAACGGCAGAAATTCACTTTTTCAGTCACCCTTTCTCTCAGAAAAATTGCAATAAAAAGTGATCAAAAAGTTGTATGTATTCCGAAATAGTACTAACGGAAAATACAGGACATCCCGCAAAAAATGAGCCATCGCTGAACTATGTCGACAGAAAAATAAAAAAGTTATTGCGCGCACAAGATGACCGCAGAAAATAATTGAAAAAATTAAATGTCTTTAAAAAAAAAAAAAAAAAAAAAGAGTAGTATAGTAAGAAAAAACCTATATAACTTTGGTATCATAGCAATTAGAGATGAGCGAACATACTCGTCCGAGCTTGATAGTCGTTCGAGTATTAGCGTGTTCGAGATGCTCGTTACTAGAGGCGAGCACCACGCGATGTTCGAGTTACTTTCACTTTCATTTCTGAGACGTTAGCACGCTTTTCTGACCAATAGAAAGACAGGGAAGGCATTACAACTTCCCCCTGCGACGTTCAAGCCCTATACCACCCCCCTGCAGTGAGTGGCTGGCGAGATCAGATGTCACCCGAGTATATAAATCGGCCCCTCCCGCGGCTCGCCACAGATGCATTCTGAAAGAGATCAGGGAAAGTGCTGCTGATGCCGGAGCTGCTATAGGGAGAGCGTTAGGAGTTATTTTATGCTTCAAGAACCCCAACGGTCCTTCTTAGGGCCACATCTGACCGTGTGCAGTACTGTTGAGGCTGCTTTTAGCAGTGTTGCACAATTTTTTTTTTGTATATCGGCCGTGCAGAGCATTGCGTCCGCAGTCTGCAGTCATTGTACAGAGTATAGGGCCAGTACTGGTGAGGCAGGGAAAGAGATATTCAGGATATATAGGCAGTGGGCTTTTTCCAAAAAATTGCGCAAAATTGTTTCCTGGATCTGCTGTCTCTGTTACATGATCGCCGTCATCCCGCCAGAGGGAAAGAGTATACATAATATTATACGCTGCCTACAGTATCTATCTGCTGGGGGTAGTAGTCCTAATTAATACGCAGCTAAGCGTTACAGCAGGCTTGCGCAAAATTGTTTCCTGGATCTGCTGTCTCTGTTACATGATCGCCGTCATCCCGCCAGAGGGAAAGAGTATACATAATATTATACGCTGCCTACAGTATCTATCTGCTGGGGGTAGTAGTCCTAATTAATACGCAGCTAAGCGTTACAGCAGGCTTGCGCAAAATTGTTTCCTGGATCTGCTGTCTCTGTTACATGATCGCCGTCATCCCGCCAGAGGGAAACGGTATATATAATATTATACGCTGCCTACAGTATCTATCGGCTGTATCAGCTCAGCATTTAAAAAAAATAGAAGCAAAATACTTAAGGCCTACTACTGGCCTTTGGCCACTTGACTGCTTCTGCGCTGTGAATTCCACTAGCTCAGTCATACGCACCTACATCTCACTACAGGCGTGCGCAAAATTGTTTCCTGGCTCTGCTGTGCGTTCCGTAAGGGAAGTCAGCCTCCAACCACAGGCCAATAAGCGGCACATTTAATTACAGCGTTCTGTTTCTGCACTACTGGTAATACAGCATGCTGAGGGGTAGGGGTAGGCCTAGAGGACGCGGGCGAGGACGCGGAGGCCCAAGTCAGGGTGTGGGCACAGGCCGAGCTCCTGATCCAGGTGTATCGCAGCCGACTGCTGCGGGATTAGGAGAGAGGCACGTTTCTGGCGTCCCCACATTCATCTCACAATTAATGGGTCCACGCGGTAGACCTTTATTAGAAAATGAGCAGTCTGAGCAGGTCCTGTCGTGGATGGCAGAAAGTGCATCCAGCAATATATCGACCACCCAGTCTTCTACGCCGTCCACAGCTGCAACTCTGAATCCTCTGGCTGCTGCTCCTCCTTCCTCCCAGCCTCCTCACTCCATGAAAATGACACATTCTGAGGAGCAGGCAGGAACTGTTCCCGGGCCCCTGCCCAGAATGGGCAGCAAGGGTTCTGAATCCTCTCCCACTGGAGGAGTTTGTCGTGACCGATGCCCAACCTTTGGAAAGTTCCCGGGGTCCGGGGGATGAGGCTGGGGACTTCCGGCAACTGTCTCAAGAGCTTTCAGTGGGTGAGGAGGACGATGATAATGAGACACAGTTGTCTATCACTCAGGTAGTAGTAATTGGAGTAAGTACGAGGGAGGAGCGCACAGAGGATTCGGAGGAAGAGCAGCAGGACGATGAGGTGACTGACCCCACCTGGTTTGCTACGCCTACTGAGGACAGGTCTTCAGAGGGGGAGGCAAGTGCAGCAGCAGGGCAGGTTGGAAGAGGCAGTGCAGTGGCCAGGGGTAGAGGCAGGGCCAGACCGAATAATCCACCAACTGTTTCCCAAAGCGCCCCCTCGCGCCATGCCACCCTGCAGAGGCCGAGGTGCTCAAAGGTCTGGTAGTTCTTCACTGAGAGTACAGACGACCGACGAACAGTGGTGTGCAACCTTTGTCGCGCCAAGATCAGCCAGGGGAGCCACCACCACCAGCCTCACCACCACCAGCATGCGCAGACATATGATGGCCAAGCACCCCACAAGGTGGGACGAAGGTCGTTCACCGCCTCCGGTTTGCACCGCTGCCTCTCCCCCTGTGCCCCAACCTGCCACTGAGATCCAACCCCCCTCTCAGGACACAGGCACTACCGTCTCCTGGCCTGCACCCACACCCTCACCTCCGCTGTGCTCGGCCCCATCCACCAATGTCTCTCAGCGCACCGTCCAGCCGTCGTTAGCGCAAGTGTTGGAGCGCAAGCGCAAGTACGCCGTCATGCACCCGCACGCTCAAGCGTTAAACATGCACAGAGCCAAATTTATCAGCCTGGAGATGCTGCCGTATAGGGTTGTGGAAACGGAGGCTTTCAAAGGTATGATCGCGGCGGCGGCCCCGCGCTACTCAGTTCCCAGTCGCCACTACTTTTCCCGATGTGCCGTCCCAGCCCTGCACGACCACGTCTCCCGCAACATTGTACGCGCCCTCACCAACGCGGTTACTGCCAAGGTCCACTTAACAACGGACACGTGGACAAGCACAGGCGGGCAGGGCCACTATATCTCCCTGACGGCACATTGGGTGAATTTAGTGGAGGCTGAGACAGAGTCAGAGCCTGGGACCGCTCACGTCCTACCCACCCCCAGAATTGCGGGCCCCAGCTCGGTGGTGGTATCTGCGGCGGTGTATGCTTCCTCCACTAAACCACCCTCCTCCTCCTCCTCCTCCTACGCAACCTCTGTCTCGCAATCAAGATGTGTCAGCAGCAGCACGTCGCCAGCAGTCGGTGTCGCGCGCCGTGGCAGCACAGTGGTGGGCAAGCGTCAGCAGGCCGTGCTGAAACTACTCAGCTTAGGAGAGAAGAGGCACACGGCCCACAAACTGCTGCAGGGTCTGACAGAGCAGACCGACCACTGGCTTGCGCCGCTGAGCCTCCAACCGGGCATGGTCGTGTGTGACAACGGCCGTAACCTGGTGGCAGCTCTGCAGCTCGGCAGCCTCACGCACGTGCCATGCCTGGCCCACGTCTTTAATTTGGTGGTTCAGCGCTTTCTGAAAAGCTACCCACGCTTGTCAGACCTGCTCGTAAAGGTGCGCCGGCTCTGCGCACATTTCCGCAAGTCCCACACGGACGCTGCCACCCTGCGCACCCTGCAACATCGGTTTCATCTGCCAGTGCACCGACTGCTGTGCGACGTGCCCACACGATGGAACCCTACGCTCCACATGTTGGCCAGGCTCTATGAGCAGCGTAGAGCTATAGTGGAATACCAACTCCAACATGGGCGGCGCAGTGGGAGTCAGCCTCCTCAATTCTTTACAGAAGAGTGGGCCTGGTTGGCAGACATCTGCCAGGTCCTTGGAAACTTTGAGGAGTCTACCCAGATGGTGAGCGGCGATGCTGCAATCATTAGCATCACCATTCCTCTGCTATGCCTCTTGAGAAGTTCCCTGCAAAGCATAAAGGCAGACGCTTTGCGCTCGGAAACAGAGGCGGGGGAAGACAGTATGTCGCTGGATAGTCAGAGCACCCTCCTGTCTATATCTTAGCGCGTTGAGGAGGAGAAGCCTGAGGAGGATGAGGAGGAGGGGGAAGAGACAGCTTGGCCCAATGCTGAGGGTACCCATGCTGCTTGCCTGTCATCCTTTCAGCGTGTATGGCGTGAGGAGGAGGAGGAGGATTCTGAAAGTGATCTTCCTAGTGAGGACAGCCATGTGTTGTGTACAGGTACCCTGGCACACATGGCTGACTTCATGTTAGGATGCCTTTCTCGTGACCCTCGCGTTACACGCATTCTGGCCACTACGGATTACTTGGTGTACACACTGCTCGACCCACGGTATAAGGAGAACCTTTCCACTCTCATACCCGAAGAGGAAAGGAGTTCGAGAGTGATGCTATACCACAGGACCCTGGCGGACAAACTGATGGTAAAATTCCCATCCGACAGCGCTAGTGGCCGAAGGCGCAGTTCTGAGGGCCAGGTAGCAGGGGAGGCGCAGAGATCAGGCAGCATGTACAGCACAGGCAGGGGAACACTCTCTAAGGCCTTTGACAGCTTTCTGGCTCCCCAGCAAGACTGCGTCACCGCTCCCCAGTCAAGGCTGAGTCGGCGGGAGCACTGTAAAAGGATGGTGAGGAAGTACGTAGCCGATCGCACGACCGTCCTCCATGACGCCTGTGCCCCCTACAACTACTGGGTGTCGAAGCTGGACACGTGGCCTGAACTCGTGCTGTATGCCCTGGAGGTGCTTGCTTGTCCTGCGGCTAGCGTCTTGTCAGAGAGGGTGTTTAGTGCGGCTGGGGGAATCATCACAGATAAGCGTACCCGCCTGTCAACCGACAGTGCCGACAGGCTTACACTCATCAAGATGAACAAAGCCTGGATTTCCCCAGACTTCTCTTCTCCACCAGCGGACAGCAGCGATACCTAAACAATACGTAGGCTGCACCCGCGGATGGAAGCATTGTTCTCTATCACCATCAAAAACGTGGACCTTTTAGCTTCATCAATCTGTGTATAATATTCATCCTCCTCCTCCTCCTCCTCCTCCTGAAACCTGACGTAATCACGCCGAACGGGCAATTTTTCTTAGGCCCACAAGGCTCAGTCATTTAATTTTTGTAAACAATTTTTATACGTTTCAATGCTCATTAAAGCGTTGAAACTTTCACCTGAACCAATTCTTATTTTAACTGGGCTGCCTCCAGGCCTAGTTACAAATTAAGCCACATTATCCAAAGCGATTGATGGATTTCACCTGCCCTCTTGGTTGGGCATGGGCAATTTTTCTGACGTACATTAGTACTGTTGGTACACCAATTTTTTGGGGCCCTCGCCTACAGTGTAATCCAATTAAATTTTTGCCCACCTGCATTAACCCCTTAATGACACAGCCTATTTTGGCGTTGAGGACCAAGCGATTTTTTGGTATTTTTCCATCTCCATTTTTCAAAAGCCATAACTTTTTTATTTTTCCGTGGACGCGGCCGCATAAGGGCTTGTTTTTTGCGTGGCGATCTGTAGTTTTTATCGGTGCCACTTTTGGGTATATAGACAATATCGTAAAATTTTTTATTTTTTTTTTTAATGATAACAGGGAGAGAAAACGCATCAATTCTGCCATAGTTTTTTTTTTTTTTTTTTTACAGCGTTAATCATGCAGCATAAATGACACACAAAATTTTTTCTGCGGGTCGGTATGGTAACAACGATACCAAAATTGTTATATTTTTTTTAGGTTTTTACACTTTTTTGCAATAAAACCCCCTTTTTTTGGAAATCTTATTTTTTTCTCTATAGCTGCATTCAAAGTCATGTAACTTTTTTATTTTTCTATGTACGGAGCTCTTTAAGGACTTATTTTTTGCGAAACGAGCTGTAGTTTTTATTGGTACCATTTTGGAAAATGTACGGCTTTTTTGATCACTTTTATTGCATTTTTTGTGAGGCAAAATGCTAAAAATTAGCATTTTGCCTCTGTTTTTTAGCGGTTTTTTTTACGCTTTTTGTCGTACAAAATAAAAAGCATGTTCAACTTTTTGTACACGTCGTTACGGACGCGTCAATATCCAATATGTGGGGTTTTAGTTTTTTTTCCCTTTTTTTTATGCTAATATTAGAAAAAGCATAAAAAAGGGGTTTTTTACATTTTTTTTTTTACATTTTTCTTTTTTTTACACTTTTCTTTTCTTTTTTTATACTATTTGAGTCCCTCTGAGGGACTTACATCACTGTGCCTATGATCGCTGTCATAAGGCATGGCAGAGCTACTGCTCTCCCATGCCTTATCGCTTGTACAGCGATTATAGGCACAGGCAATACAGGACGCCAGTGTCTGGCGTCCTGTTGCCATGGTGACAGGCCGGGCTCTCGCGATAACATCGCGAGTTCCGGCCGGAGACACACAGGGATCGCGATCCCTCTGTGAACTCTTTCCCTGCCGCGATCTACTTAGATCGCGGCAGGGAAGGGGTTAACAGCGGCGGGCGCATCTCCGATGCCCCCCCGCTGTTGGAGCGGGACGCCGGCTGTGACTGACAGCCGGCTCCCGCTGCGGGATAGCGCGGGATCTTATGTGATCCCGTGCTATCTCCAGGACGTACCAGGTACGTCATGTTGCGGGAAGTACCAGGCTGCCATGACGTACCAGGTACGTCCAGGAGCGGGAAGGGGTTAAAGCTGACGTTACATCAGTTGTGCTGGGCACTGCAATGGGATATATTTATGTACCGCCGGTGGATTCCTGGCACCCACCCATGCTGTCGGTCCACACGGAGTTGTAACTGCATGTGTCCACTTCTAAAGAACCCCAGTCTGACTGGGGCATGCAGTGTGGGCCGAAGCCCACTTGCATTAAACATGACATTACTTCAGCTGTGATGGGCAATGCAATGGGATATATTTATGTACCGCCGGTGGCTTCCTGGCACCCACCCATGCTGTCGGTCCACACGGAGTTGTAACTCCATGTGTACACTTCTAAAGAACCCCAGTCTGACTGGGGCATGCAGTGTGGGCCGAAGCCCACCTGCATTTAATCGGACGTTACCTCAGCTGTGATGGGCACTGCAATGGGATACATTTATGTACCGCCGGTGGGTTCCAGGGAGCCACCCATGCTGTGGGTCCACAGGGAGTTGTAACTGCATGTGTCCACTTCTAAAGAACCCCAGTCTGACTGGGGCATGCAGTGTGGGCCGAAGCCCACCTGCATTAAACATGACATTACCTCAGCTGTGATGGGCAATGCAATGGGATATATTTATGTACCGCCGGTGGGTTCCTGGCACCCACCCATGCTGTGGGTCCACACGGACTTCACAATAGGGAGTTGTACCTGCCTGTGTCTATGAATTAAAAACCCCGGTCAGGTTGGGGCATGCAGTGTGGGCTGAAGCCTACCTGCATTTAATCGGACGTTACCTCAGCTGTGATGGGCACTGCAATGGGATACATTTATGTTCAGCCGGTGGGTTCCAGGGAGCCACCCATGCTGTGGGTGCACACGGAATTCCCATTGCGGAGTTGTACCTGCCTGTGACTATTTATAAAAAACCGCGGTCTGACTGGGGCATGCAGACACCTTGACAGAATGAATAGTGTGTGGCACATAGGTTCCCCATTGCTATGTCCACGTGTGCAGCTCCAGATGGCGGTAGCACAGGATTATATTTCTCATTGCTTCTGTACAGCATTGTGAGCTATCGCCCGGCCCCTTTTAAAGAGGGTCACTGCCTAGCCGTGCCAACCCTCTGCAGTGTGTGCCTGCGGTTCCTCCTCATGGCAGACACACTTATAAATAGACATGAGTGTGGAGTGGCATGAGTGCAGCTGAAGGCTGCGCAGGGACACTTTGGTGTGCGCTGTGGACACTGCGTCGTTCGGGGGGGGGGGGTGTTGGGCAGCATGTAACCCAGGAGAAGTGGCAGCGGAGTGTCATGCAGGCAGTGATTGTACTTTGTTGGAGGTAGTGTTGTGCTTAGCTAAGGTGTGCATTGCTAATGAGGGCTTTTCAGAAGTAAAAGTTGTTGGGAGGGGGGGGGCACTCTTGCCGCTATTGTGGCTTAATAGTGGGACCTGGGAACTTGAGATGCAGCCCAACATGTAGCCCCTCGCCTGCCCTTTCCGTTGCTGTGTCGTTCCCATCACTTTCTTGAATTGCCCAGATTTTCACAAATGGAAACCTTAGCGAGCATCGGCGATATACAAAAATGCCTGGGTCGCCCATTGACTTCAATGGGGTTCGTTACGCGAAACGAATCCTCGAGCATCGCGATAATTTCGTCCCGAGTAACGAGCACCCGAGCATTTTGGTGCTTGCTCATCTCTAATAGCAATCATACTGACCCATAGAACAAAGTTATCATGTCGTTTTTGTTGCAGTTTGTGCGCCGTAAAAACAAGACGCACTTAAATATGGCGGAATGTCGTTTTCTTTTTTTCATTTTACTCCACTTACTCCAATTTTTAAAATGTTTTTCAGTACATTATATGGTATTTTAAATAGCACCATTAAAAACTACAACTCGTCTCGTAAAAAACAAGCCCTCATACAGCGACGTCGATGGATAAATAAAGGAGTTATGATTTTTTAAAAGGGGAAGGAGGAAACGAAAATGGGGAAAAAAAGGGCCAAGTCATTAAGGGGTTAACAATACTTCGCGATTTATGGCAGAATTAATATTGACACAGATACAACTTTTAACAAATAGCAAAGATGACTCTACAAGCAGCATTTTATCTATATACATATAATTATATAGTATAATAAATGCTGCCTCAGAGCCTACAATTCAACATTATGCAACTTTGTGATCCACAACCTGTTCTAAATCTGCCCCGGAGCAGTGTCTTCTTATACAATGCCAAGCCAGCTCCAAATAAAAACAACTTTTCTTCCTATGAAAAAGCAACGCATTTCAACCCCAGAGTGGGGTCTTCTTCAGGCATAAGAAGCCCATAATCATTGGCTGTATTTATATAGAAAAGGAAATAGGTCTCCTTTCAATATAACTATAGTTAATGAATATTTACTTCTTACGCCTGAAGAAGCTCTGGGGTTGAAATGCGTTGCCATTTCTTATTGATAAAAGTTGATTTTATTTGGAGCTGGCTTGGCATTATATATGTGTCAGCCCATGGCCAGAACCCCTTTTTAGCTGGTGGTTTTTACATTATCTGTGGAATTGGCCCAGTTTTGAGTTCAGGTAAAAACTCTGCCAGTGAACCTTCAAAGGCTTGCAGCTCCCAGCAATCATATCATTTGGGATGCCAAGTTCAGTCCTGAAGCCATTGTATGGGGCTGGGGTCATCTTTGGTACAACCACACCTGGTGAGAGTATTCAGTCTTGTTCTTCTTTGGTTATTCTTAACTACTACAGCAGATAGCGCTTCAACTTTCCTCCATCCCTTGTCTTTCCTTTTCCGAGGTTTACCAGTTGATGCAGGACTGCACGATTCCCAGTTGCCAGGTAGATAACACTCCTAGACATTTGTTGCTGATACCTGAATCTGGATGCTTTCTTTTCCTGACTAATGTGTGTATATGTATATATATATATATTTTTTTTTTTTTTCCTACCAAACGCACAGCCATTTGTATGAAATAACTAAAACATAGTACACTACTGTACATCATACAGTCAGGTGTATCCAGCTAAGAACATTTTGTATGCCCCATAGAAAGACACAGAAACATTGCCGGGTATAAGCTCATGCACACGGCTGTATTACTTATTCCTGATCCATAATACAGTATCTATGGAAATCTATGAGCTCATACTGTGCATTTATGTGCCTCCAATTCCAAACAAAGGCATTTTCTTACTAATTCATTCAATGGCGCTAAAAACATAATACTGAGGTTTTCTCCATTACAAACATTGCTTTAAGGGAGAGTTAGTGTATATTAAGATTTGGAGACTCCATACATTGGCACACAGCGTGCCTACAGCTCTGCAATACAGGGAGCTACGTGCTTCTATATGTACACAGCTTTGCTCGGTGTATAAGGCCTTTATGTACTTTTTTTGTATGGAAATATATGTCTGATGCATTGGACACAGGGTCAACCTAACATAACACAGGCCTGGTGTTAAACTGGGCTCATTCTTTTGGGTAGATCTTTATGTTATGAAATTGTAGCATTCAAATTACCATTCAGACAACTTTTTTTGCAAATTGTATTTTTAAGGATTTTTTACAGCATCCTCAGTTTTTTTTCTGAACATTAGGATTAGGTTTTTTTTAGAGAATCACCATGATCAGGGTGCAAATTAACAATTTACCTTAAAAGGACATGTCAATAAAAAAAAAAAAAGGCGACCATACTTACTGGTCTACTGATTCAAAATACAAGGGCAGGTATAGATACCCCATCCTTCAGCATGCAGGCAGGCAGGTTGCTATATGGAGCAGTATTGCACAGGTACAATATATTGATGAATAGCCACATACCACCACACCACCACTTTTTTACCTTTCTGCACCACTAAACTGATTACTGCAAAGTCCTTATTAAGTTAGAGCCACATCCAGGGTTCCAAATAGCAGAGTACTCACATGGTTAAGTGCCCATCTTTATTGAAAAGTGCGCAAACAGACGACGTTTCGACTGACAAGCAGTCTTTTGCCAGCCCATGAGTACTGTGCTATTTGGAACCCTGGATGCGGCTCTAACTTTATAAGGACTTTGCAGATTATATGGGTCTTGGATCCAGACCTATTCTTCTGAGCCTGCACCTGTTACCCAGCAATACACCTGCCCTCTCACTGAGGAGCATTTTAAGTGCTGTTGCCATTACTTTTTGCCATATACTATACTGATTACTAAGGCGAGCATGTGCAACAAGACTATTGAACTAAATTTCTGTGGCTGGAAATCAAAAGTTCAAGGATTAATAACATTTTATGTTTGATGAAAGTCTTGCTTTTCAATCGCAAGAAATAATGGTGGAAGTAATATGGCCTGAGGCTGTTTTGCTGTCACGGGACTGGGATAGCTTACCATTGCTGATGAAATTTTGAACTGTGAATGTAAGACCAAAATTTTATGTAAAAAAGGTTAGGTAAGAGAAGGTTCCAAAGCACTTAACACAATGTTATCTTCATCTGGTTAATAGGCGGTAGTATCTATCCCAGTTTAGCTTGAAGGTTTTCAGGTACTCAGGCTGACCGTGAGTCAAACGGCTTGTTTTATTACAAAAAAAATCATAAAATTAGAAATGGTATGAACCATGTTACACTATGTCTATGCTTAGACATGTTTCGAAAGACACTTCTTTTTTGACCACAGCTAACCAGAACAGCTGTGATCAAGAAAAAAGTGTCTTTCAAAACGTGTCTGACCATTGTAATGCTGCTACATGGTACCTACCATATATAATATTATGAATTTTTTTTGTAATTAAAGAAGTGTTTTTAAGGAGCCAGCTTTTCTCTTTTGTTGTAGGTAACAGAAGGCGGTGTTCACATGGGCGACAACGATATCGCCGCCAGAAAATCACAGTGATATTGCATCTTTGTTCTGTGCAATATCGCTGCATTTTCTCGCGGCGATATTGCGATTTTGTGTCGCACCGCGTGCAAATATTTTCGGGAGGGGGGCTTGAAATATAGCCCTACCCCAAAATAAGCCCTAGCTGCAGTAAAAAAAATTAATACATCACTTAGGAAGCGCTGTCATCTCCGACGCGGATCTCCTCTTCACCTCTGGCACTCGTCTGTAGTCTTCTGCCAGGCCTTCCTAAATTGGAGGATAAAAATCCCCGCCTCTAGGAAGGGCTGGCTGTGATTGGTTCACGAGCGTATGGCTCAGCCAATCAGAGCCGGCGCTCGTGAACCAATCACCCTGTTGAGGGTCTGTGAGGATTGGAGTTGGAAAACACTAGGATAGACCATCAATATCCGATTGGTGAAGGTTTGCAATTTGAGATCTCCACCAATCAGTTGGAAAACGCTGCTCTATCCTGAGGATAGGCTATCAATTTTACAAGGTTGGATAAAGCCCTATAATAAAGCAAATTGCAAGATTGTTTAGATTGTTGCTTTAAAATATTAGGGACTGAATAGTTAAAGGGATATTCTTCCAAGCAAAATGAACATGGCTAGAATACAGAATGTGAGGCAACAAACATTTTCTCAAATCAGGCATTTAAAGTTCTATGCTATTGAGAGTTATCCTTTCTAGAATTACAACTTCTAAATGTTTGCAGGCATAAATGGAGTCCCTATGCTTCCTGCCCACTGCATGACCAGTGCTTACCACACAAGTTCAAACTTTTGTCATTCCCATTAAATCTGCATTTTTCCACCATGACCTTTAGATGCTAATCAGCACCAAGTCATCCGATGAGCAGTCTGCTCTGTAGGACTCGTCCAGGTTCTCTGCCCCTGTTCGTCCTAAACCCCGCCCCCTGTATAATGATTGACGCCTCAAGCTCCGACTCAAAGGACTCACAAGTGAATGAGTCTAAAGGTTGCAACTGCAATTAATATTAGTAATTCAGGTTACATGTTCACGCGATCAGCTGCTTTAAAAGAGGCCTAAAGAAGGTGAAAGTCCTCGTGAATATTCATTAGTAGCCATTTTATTAAGATATGGATAGCTGCAGTGTAATGTACTGGAAGACAATCATGATCACATAGTGCAAAATATATTTATGATGCTTATAGAGTGATTGAGCCAAAGACAAAGAAAGATAGTATTTTATGACAAATTCATAAAGTTCATTGTGTAAAAATCTAATTTTATGCACATGTTCATATACATTTAATCCTGAAAATCACTGACCCAGTGTACTTGAAGTTGACAAATTCATGAAGCAGTTTATGTGGTGGGTGACATAAAATCTATCATAGGGCCACTTTTCCAAAAGCACATTTTTTGATCCCTACACCCCTCACCTGATTTTCTGTCACTCTTTAAATGTCCGCTGCGTATACTCATTGTAAAATAAAAAGTTGTCAGAATCAAATGGAACTTTCTCTGTGTGATTGTAGCATTGATATAGGTAAGTGATTACAGTATCAGAGCAAAAGGATCATTTATTGCAGAAAACTGAACATTTGAAGGGATGCTCTAGTACCCTGTTGGGTAGCTTGGATGCAAGATGTGATACGAGTGCCATGGAGGCATACAGATTTCCATATGGTATTCTGTGACATATGTTTCCACATTTGCTTTAACTGAGCCTATGGACCATGCAAACTCGTAGGCTGTTGAAGTTGGTGTCCCAGATAGTCCCATACATGTTTTACTCGCGATACATCTAGCAACCTGGCAGGCTTTGGAAGTGTGACAATGTTGTGGAGTAGAGATGAGCGAGCACCAAAATGCTCGGGTGCTCGTTACTCGGGACGAAATTATCGCGATGCTCGAGGGTTCGTTTCGAGTAACGAACCCCATTGAAGTCAATGGGCGACCGGAGCATTTTTGTATTTCGCCGATGCTCGCTAAGGTTTTCATGTGTGAAAATCTGGGCAATTCAAGAAAGTGATGGGAACGACACAGAAACGGATAGGGCAGGCGAGGGGCTACATGTTGGGCTGCATCTCAAGTTCACAGGTCCCACTATTAAGCCACAATACCGGCAAGAGTGGGCCCCCCCCCCCTCCCAACAACTTTTACTTCTGAAAAGCCCTCATTAGCAATGCACACCTTAGCTAAGCACCACACTACCTCCAACAAAGCACAATCACTGCCTGCATGACACTCCGCTGCCACTTCTCCTGGGTTACATGCTGCCCAACCCCCCCCCCCCCCCGCACGACCCAGTGTCCACAGCGCACACCAAACTGTCCCTGCCCAGCCTTCAACTGCCCTCATGCCACACCACCCTCATGTCTATGTATAAGTGCGTCTGCCACAGGAAAAGCAGGCACACACTGCAGAGGGTTGGCATGGCTAGGCAGCGACCCCCCCCATAAAAGGGGCGGGCTGATAGTCCACAATGCTGTACAGAAGCAATGAGAAATCCAATCCTGTGCCACCTCCATCTGGAGCTGCACACGTGGGCATAGCAATGGGGAACCTATGTGCCACACACTATTCATTCTGTCAAGGTGTCTGCATGCCCCAGTCAGACCGCGGTTTTTTATAAATAGTCACAGGCAGGTACAACTCCGCAATAGGAATTCCGTGTGCACCCACAGCATGGGTGGCTCCCTGGAACCCACCGGCGGTACATAGAAATATCCCATTGCATTGCCCAACACAGCTGAGGTAGTAATGTCGTGCTTAATGCAGGTGGGCTTCGGCCCACACTGCATGCCCCAGTCAGACTGGGGTTCTTTTCAAGTGTACAGATGTAGTAAAAACTCCGTGTGCACCTACAGCATGGGTGGGTGCCAGGAAGCCACCGGCGGTACATAGAAATATCCCATTGCATTGCCCAACACAGCTGAGGTAGTAATGTCGTGCTTAATGCAGGTGGGCTAAAAATTTATTTGATTACACTGTAGGCGAGGGCCCACAAAAATTGCTGTATCAACAGTACTAATGTACCTGAAAAAAATTGGCCATGGCCAACCAAGAGGGCAGGTGAAACCCATTAATCGCTTTGGTTAATGTGGCTTAAGTGGTAACTAGGCCTGGAGGCAGCCCAGTTTAACGAAAAATTGGTTCAAGTTAAAGTTCCAACGCTTTTCAGAGCATTGAAACATCTAAAAATTGTTTAGAAAAATTATGAGTGAGCCTTGTGGCCCTAAGAAAAATTGCCCGTTCAGCGTGATTACGTGAGGTTTCAGGAGGAGGAGCAGGAGGAGGAGGAGGAATATTAGACACAGATTGATGAAGCAGAAATGTCCCCGTTTTGGATGGTGAGAGAGAACGTAGCTTCCATCCGCGGGTGCAGCCTACGTATTGCTTACGTATCGCTGCTGTCCGCTGGTGGAGAAGAGAAGTCTGGGGAAATCCAGGCTTTGTTCATCTTGATGAGTGTTAGCCTCTCGGCACTGTCGGTTGACAGGCGGGTACGCTTATCTGTGATGATTCCCCCAGCCGCACTAAACACCCTTTCCGACAAGACGCTAGCCGCAGGACAAGCAAGCACCTCCAGGGCATACAGCGCTAGTTCAGGCCACGTGTCCAGCTTCGACACCCAGTAGTTGTAGGGGGCAGAGGCGTCACCGAGGATGGTCGTGCGATCGGCTACGTACTCCCTCACCATCCTTTTACAGTGCTCCCGCTAACTCAGCCTTGACTGGGGAGCGGTGACACAGTCTTGCTGGGGAGCCATAAAGCTGGCCAGGCCCTTAAAGACTGTTGCACTGTCTGGGCTGTACATGCTGCTCGATCTACGCACCTCCCCTGCTACATGGCCCTCGGAACTGCGCCTTCTGCCACTAGCGCTGTCGGATGGGAATTTTACCATCAGTTTGTCCGCCAGGGTCCTGTGGTATAGCAACACTCTCGAACCCCTTTCCTCTTCGGGAATGAGACTGGGAAGGTTCTCCTTATAGCGTGGGTCGAGCAGTGTGTACACCCAGTAATCCGTAGTGGCCAGAATGCGTTGAATGCGAGGGTCACGAGAAAGGCATCCTAACATGAAGTCAGCCATGTGTGCCAGGGTACCTGTACGCAACACATGGCTGTCCGCACTAGGAAGATCACTTTCAGGATCCTCCTCCTCCTCCTCCTCCTCCTCCTCAGGCCATACACGCTGAAATGATGACAGGCAAGCAGCATGGGTACCGTCAGCAGTGGGCCAAGCTGTCTCTTCCCCCTCCTCCTCATCCTCCTCATCCTCCTCCTCCTTCTCCTGAACGCGCTGAGATATAGACAGGAGGGTGCTCTGACTATCCAGCGACATACTGTCTTCCCCCGGCTCTGTTTCCGAGCGCAAAGCGGCTGCCTTTATGGTTTGCAGGGAACTTCTCAAGATGCATAGCAGAGGAATGGTGACGCTAATGATTGCAGCATCGCCGCTCACCACCTGGGTAGACTGATCAAAGTTTCGAAGGACCTGGCAGATGTCTGCCAACCAGGCCCACTCTTCTGAAAAGAATTGAGAAGGCTGACTCCCACTGCGCCGCCCATGTTGGAGTTGGTATTCCACTATAGCTCTACGCTGCTCATAGAGCCTAGCCAACATGTGGAGCGTAGAGTTCCACCGTGTGGGCACGTCGCACAGCAGTCGGTGCACTGGCAGATTAAAGCGATGTTGCAGGGTGCGCAGGGTGGCAGCGTCCGTGTGGGACTTGCGGAAATGTGCGCAGAGCCGGCGCACCTTTACGAGCAGGTCTGACAAGCGTGGGTAGCTTTTCAGAAAGCGCTGAACCACCAAATTAAAGACGTGGGCCAGGCATGGCACGTGCGTGAGGCTGCCGAGCTGCAGAGCCGCCACCAGGTTACGGCCGTTGTCACACACGACCATGCCCGGTTGGAGGCTCAGCGGCGCAAGCCAACGGTCCGTCTGCTCTGTCAGACCCTGCAGCAATTCGTGGGCCGTGTGCCTCCTATCTCCTAAGCTGAGTAGTTTCAGCACGGCCTGCTGACGCTTGCCCACTGCTGTGCTGCCACGCCGCGCGACACCGACTGCTGGCGACGTCCTGCTGCTGCTGACACATCTAGATTGCGAGACAGAGGTTGAGGAGGAGGAGGAGGAGGAGGGTGCTTTAGTGGAAGAAGCATACACCGCCGCAGATACCACCACCGAGCTGGGGCCCGCAATTCTGGGGGTGGGTAGGACGTGAGCGGTCCCAGGCTCTGACTCTGTCCCAGCCTCCACTAAATTCACCCAATGTGCCGTCAGGGAGATGTAGTGGCCCTGCCCGCCTGTGCTTGTCCACGTGTCCGTAGTTAAGTGGACTTGCCACTAACCGCATTGGTGAGGGCGCGTACAATGTTGCGGGAGACGTGGTCGTGCAGGGCTGGGACGGCACATCGGGAAAAGTAGTGGCGACTGGGAACTGAGTAGCGCGGGGCCGCCGCCGCCATCATAGCTTTGAAGGACTCCGTTTCCACAACCCTATACGGCAGCATCTCAAGGCTGATAAATTTGGCTATGTGGACGGTTAACGATTCAGCGTGCGGGTGCGTGGTGGCGTACTTGCGCTTGCGCTCCAACACTTGCGCTAGCGACGGCTGGACTGTGCGGTGCGAGACATTGGTGGATGGGGCCGAGGACAGCGGAGGTGAGGGTGTGGGTGCAGGCCATAAGACGGTTGTGCCTGTGTCCTGAGAGGGAGGTTGGATCTCAGTGGCAGGTTGGGGCACAGGGGGAGAGGCAGCGGTGAACAAACCGGAGGCGGTGAACGGCCTTCGTCCCACCTTGTGGGGTGCTTGGCCATCATATGTCTGCGCATGCTGGTGGTGGTGAGGCTGTTGGTGGTGGCTCCCCGGCTGATCTTGGCGCGACAAAGGTTGCACACCACTGTTCGTCGGTCGTCAGGCGTCTCTGTGAAAAACTGCCAGACCTTAGAGCACCTCGGCCTCTGCAGGGTGGCATGGCGCGAGGGTGTGCTTTGGGAAACACTTGGTGGATTATTCGGTCTGGCCCTGCCTCTACCCCTGGCCACCGCACTGCCTCTTGCAACCTGCCCTGCTGATGCCCTTGCCTCCCCCTCTGAAGACCTGTCCTGAGTAGGCGTTGCACACCAGGTGGGGTCAGTCACCTCATCGTCCTGCTGCTCTCCCTCCGAATCCTCTGTGCGCTGCTCCCTTGGACTTACTGCCCTTACTACTACCTCACTGCAAGACAACTGTGTCTCATTGTCATCGTCCTCCTCACCCACAGAAAGTTCTTGAGACAGTTGGCGGACGTCCCCAGCCTCTTCCCCCGGACCCCGGGAACTTTCGAATGGTTGGGCATCAGTGACGATAAACTCCTCTGGTGGGAGAGGAACCACTGCTGCCCAATCTAAGCAGGGGCCCGAGAACAGTTCCTGGGAGTGTTCCCGCTCCTGAGCAGGTGTCATTGTAGTGGAGTGAGGAGGCTGGGAGGAAGGAGGAGCAGCAGACAGAGGATTCGGATTTGCAGCAGTGGACGGCGCAGAACTGTGGGTGGATGATAGCTTGCTCGAAGCACTTTCTGCCATCCAGGACAGGACCTGCTCACACTGCTCATTTTCTAATAAAGGTCTCCCGCGTGGACCCATTAATTGGGCGATGAATGTGGGGACGCCAGAAACGTGCCTCTCTCCTAATCGCGCAGCAGTCGGCTGCGACACACCTGGATCAGGAGCTCGGCCTGTGCCCACACCCTCACTTGGCCCTCCGCGTCCTCGGCCTCGTCCACGTCCACGTCCTCTAGGCTTACCCCTACCCCTCAGCATGCTGTATTACCAGTGATTTGATTTCCCAGGCAGGAAATAAATTGGCGCAAGCCTGCAGGCCAAATATAATGTTTTCGCTTTTTTGCAAAGGGAAGACCCCACTGCGTGTATTCAATGAAAAACAAGAAGTTTAATATCTGTGGTGTGGCCCTCAAAAAGTGTCACACAACTATAGTGTAGCAGAGTTATTAACTCTAGCAGAGCAGGTATTTGCCAGTCAGGAAAGACAATGGCGCTAGGCTGCAGTAAAGCGTAGCTGGTTGCGTCTGATTTTTGTACGTTGTACACGCAGCACACACGTACACGGAGACCTTAGGACTGACACAGGCAGGCCAAATATAATTTTTTTCCTTTTTAGCTTAGGGAAGACCCCACTGCGTGTATTCAATGAAAAACAAGAAGTTTAATATCTGTGGTGTGGCCCTCAAAAAGGTTCACACAAGTATAGTGTAGCAGAGTTATTAACTCTAGCAGAGCAGGTATTTGCCAGTCAGGAAAGACAATGGCGCTAGGCTGCAGTAAAGCGTAGCTGGTTGCGTCTGATTTTTGTACGTTGTACACGCAGCACACACGTACACAGAGACCTTAGGACTGACACAGGCAGGCCAAATATAATTTTTTTCCTTTTTAGCAAAGGGAAGACCCCACTGCGTGCATTCAATGAATAATAAATGTCTTCTGGCCCTGCCTACACAATTCTATCCCTGTAGTATTAATGCCGGGTGCAATGCTCTGCACAGCCGGTTTTGAGAAAAAAAAAAAAAATGCAACACTGCTAACAGCAGCCTGGACAGTACTGCACACGGATAGAAGTGGCCCTAGAAAGGACCGTTGGGGTTCTTGAAGCCTACACTAACTCCTAACACTCTCCCTGCCTAACCCCACTTCTGTTCCTATTGCAGGGCGCAATGCTCTGCAGATCCAATTTTGGACCAAAAAAAAAAAAAAATACTGTGCTAACACAGTACTGCACACTAGTAGATGTGGCCCTGAGAAGGACCGTTGGGGTTCTTGAAGCCTACACTGACTCCTAACGCTCTCCCTACAGCAGCACCAGCAGCAGCACTTTCCCTCAGCTAAGTCAAAAGGCATGTGTGGCGAGCCGCGGGAGGGGCCGATTTTTATACTCGGGTGACATCTGATCTTTCCAGCCACTCACAGCAGGGGGGTGGTATAGGGCTTGAACGTCACAGGGGGAAGTTGTAATGCCTTCCCTGTCTTTCAATTGGCCAGAAAAGCGCGCTAACGTCTCAGAGAGGAAACTGAAAGTAACCAGAACACCGCGTGGTGCTCGTTACGAGTAACGAGCATCCCGAACACCCTAATATTCACACGAATATCAAGCTCGGACGAGTACGTTCGCTCATCTCTATTGTGGAGCCATTCCTGTGACACCTTCGCTGTTTGTGGCTGAGCATTGAGGAACACATGTGGCTGTAGGACGTCAGGAACATATCGCTGAGCTGTCATTGTCCCTCATACAACTACTAGGGGTGACCGATTGGTATATGTGATGCCCCCCTGACCATCACACCAGTAGTGAGGGCAGTGTGCCGCTCCACACCAAAGGCAGGATTGAGGCGCTCACCCCGAGGTCTCCAGACACTTACTCGACCGCCTTCAGTGCCCGAACTAAACCTGGATTTGTCGGTGAAGACAACCAGGATCCACTCTGTAGCAGTCCAGCTTCATTGTTCATGAAATGGCTGTAAACGGAGGCGACAATGGGTGGCTGTCAAAGGCAGTACATGTAATGGGTGTCGTTAGGCCAAATCTTCTTCAGTTAAGTGCCTGGAAATGATTCTGACAAACATGGAACTGTAATGATGGTGCCACATGTCTCTGGATGTCAGACATTTGGAGCTGCTTGTGCTTGTCAAACGTTTAAATGATCCTCTCTATTGGGGGTTTGTCAATGGCGTCCTGAGCCTGGTTGCCTTGTGTACGTGCCCTCATGCATCCACTGGTTCCAACATCTCCTAACAGTCTAGTCAGAATGACCCAGGTGGCGGCAATTTGTTGATATGACCATTCAGCTTTTCACATTTCAATAATGCGTCCCCTCTTAGACTCTGGTAACCGGATGACATCTCGTTGATTGCGTTGTAGAGACATGTCTAGTGGTCAACAATCTCTACACAAGCGGAAGAAGAGGTCACTACACACTCCGAGAGCCTTTTATAGGACAAGAGAACCACTTCCATGGCCTTAGGTGGCAAGACCGTTTATCTAATCACCACAATGCTAATCATTTGCTTATCTACCTGAGATGTAACTGCATTCCAAGTTTTGCAGCAAAACAACAACTCCTTCTAGGGACTTGATTTTTTTATTTTTATTTTACAAAGAGTGTATATTGCAGTCACTTCCATGCAGTGCAGTCTTCTCTCTGATGCTTATCAGTCACCATCTTGATGTTGAGATTTGTCTGTGCTTTCTCTTCCACTATTCTGTATTATCACTCCCATGATGCATCAGCAGAACATCACTTTAGCAGTTAGAGCATGTACCATCTCTACGTGTTGGGAGGGCATTGTGATTATCACTACTCTACTACATTCACCTAAATAAGCTGCAGACTATACATATACAGTTAGGAGGCTGAACTATCATCTCCTTCATTATTACTGTGTGACAGAAGCCTCTCACCAGCAGCAATAACTGTGTTAGGAGTTTATGTGTCTCCTTTTAAACAGCTTGTGTGGTAGGGTCCATCACATAGGAATTATGATGATTGAAAACTAACTTTTTGAGACAACATAAAGCCAAGTAAACCACAGGTGGTCAGAATAAGATCACATCACTCATCTGAGGAAGACTCCAGTAAGTTTCAGGTAGGAAGGAATAACTAACTGAGGTCATACTAGATGACGTATATGTACTGGAGGGTTGGTTACATAATGAGTGAAAAAAATAAAAACTAGAGTTAACTTTAGATGCAATAATTCAGACCTATTGAGGAGTTCCAAAGAAAGGACACATGGAAGATACGTGCATGCAATCCTCTAAAAACAGTACATACTCTTCAGCATTCAGACATAAAAAATAAGTATAATAAACATAAGTGCCTGGCAGAGACGCTTCCACCGAAACTAATCATAAAACCTGGCTACCGGGGACAGTTGTGTTCTGGCCGTGAAACGAAATGATATATGGCTTGCCCAAAAAGTGTGACCAAGTAAAATACTTATGTTTTTGTACTTTGTGATCTTTATTCCTGTATTTATACGTGCCATTTAAATGGGTTACTTTATATTGTCTCCAACTGTTTTGCTTTTCAACATCTAGGTTTTATATTGCCATAAATTTTTGTGTGGAAAATACATTATGCTATAATATTTTCCAACTCCTTTCCTCAGGAGCCTGTGGAAGTATGTGAATTATTAGTGCACCTGCTATTTCAATTGATAACTTTGGCATTAACCCTCTGGGCGCTGGATATTTCGGAATCTGCAGGTGAAAACAGTGTAAACTGATAGTAAAAATACGGTGCGGAATTAAAGCCTCTGCAATCAATAAGAAGCAGGACGGGAGGAGGGAGAAGTGTTTTTTAACCCTTTCTGCCTTCTCTTTTCCAGAGTAGACAGCGCTCAATGAGCGCTATGTACTGAAGAGTGAAAGTGGAAGTGTTTCTTCTACTATGCGAGCTGGCAGTGAGTGACCGCCAGGATCCCCTGGCACAGCAGAGCTACAGGGTCCAAGCAGACCCTGATCAGCTCTGCCAGTGACTCTTGTCACTACAGGGGATGTTTTCCCTGTAATTGAGGCTCCTATGGATGAACCAGCTACAGTGGAAAAATGTCAAATAAAAAAAAAAAGACCATGTGAATGTCCCCCAGAGGTCTTATATGATGTCATGAGGGACATAGTAAAAAAATAATTAAATACATACGTAAAACAAAATTACAGAATAAAATAAAAATATATACATAAGAAAGAAAATAACCCAAAGTCGATACCAACCAAAACCTTTGTCGTATTCGCCCTGTAATCCAAAACCATACATATTATATATCAAAACTTCTGATACAAAGTGAGGAACCCATTTCCATACTTTATTTTAGCGTAAATATACTAATTTTAAAAAAAAGCTATATATGTTAAAAAAATCCCTTTTTTTAGCTTTTTACCCACAATAAAACCAAACAACGGAAAAAAAATCAGTGAAAAAGATATTTAAAAAAAAATAGCCTTATATGTCACGGAGAAAAAACGCAGCAAAAATAATTTTGGTAGCTGAAGGAAAAAAATAGGACAGTTAAACCACCTCATGGGTAAAATCCCTAAAAAGTGTCTGGTCCTTAAAGGGGTTGTCCCGCGCCGAAACGTTTTTTTTTTTTCAATAGGCCCCCCGTTCGGCGCGAGACAAACACAAGGGATGGGTTAAAAAAAAAAACAGTTTAGTACTTACCCGAATCCCCGCTCTGCGGCGACTTCTTTCTTACCTTAGCAAGATGGCCGCCGGGATCTTCACCCACGATGCACAGCGGGTCTTCTCCCATGGTGCACCGTGGGCTCTGTGCGGTCCATTGCCGATTCCAGCCTCCTGATTGACGGGGCGGAGCTACGATGACCAGCTCTCCGGCACGAGCGGCCCCATTCACCAGGGAGAAGACCGGACTGCGCAAGCGCGTCTAATCGGGCGATTAGACGCTGAAATTAGACGGCACCATGGCGACGGGGACGCTAGCAACGGAACAGGTAAGTGAATAACTTCTGTATGGCTCATAATTAATGCACGATGTACATTACAAAGTGCATTAATATGGCCATACAGAAGTGCTGAACCCCACTTTCTTTCGCGGGACAACCCCTTTAAGCTACAAAAAAGCCTGGTCCTTAAGTGGTTAAATAAGATAACATTTATTGTCATTTGAAAAGTTAGTAGATAGTTTGTATACACTGCAGCTCGGAATACTGTTGGGCGGGGGTGAGAGTTTAGCTCCACTAAACTCCTTCCCCCTCTCTACCCCTTGCCGGCAAAGGGGCAGGAGTTTAGCAGAGCTAGTGTGCTAATCTCCCGCCCTGTCCTGCCTTTTCCCTTTGCCAGCAGCCGGCAAGGGGCAGAGAGGGAGTTTAGCAGAGACGCTGATAAACTCCCTCCCACCTCCCTTTTCCGGCAGCTCTCATAGGCTCCCATAGGAGTCTATGGGACCGGCTGATGTAATCCGGCAAAAGATAGGTCCAGACTAGAGATGAGCGAACGTACTCGGTAAGGGCGATTTCGCAATCGAGCACCGCGATTTTCGAGTACTTCACTACTCGGGTGAAAAGTACTCGGGTGCGCTGTGGGTGAGCGGGGGGTTGCAGCGGGGAGTGGGGGGGGAGAGGGAGAGAGAGAGGGCTCCCCCCTGTTCCCCGCTGCTACCCCCCACTCCCCTCTGCAACCCCCCGCCCCACAGCGCACCCGAGTACTTTTCACCCGAGTAGTGAAGTACTCGAAAATCGCGGTGCTCGATTGCGAAATCGCCCTTACCGAGTACGTTCGCTCATCTCTAGTCCAGACCTATATTTTCTGGTCAACGTAAAAGCGGCCAGACAGAATGTGCACCGTGTGCGCTATATTTCCGGACGGCCGATTTTACACACCAAAAAAATCGCCCATCTAAACAAATGCATTGGAATCCAATACATCAGATGGTGGCCTATTTTCGCTTGGTGTTTTATCGCAGCAATATTGCTGCGATAAAAACCCTTGTGTGAATAAAGCCTGAACCAGAGATCTCTTTAAACTGATGCGAAGGTTAAAATTTTGGTAAAAACACAGCATGTCCTATGTTGGTGCATATTACACACCGTGCTAGCCTATTGAAGTCAATGGGCTTGCGTAAATATGCATTGAATATGTAGGAAACTTGCATATTCACAGCATATTTTTGCTGGAAAACAATGGCATTTCTTGCATTCTTTTAGTGTGTGTAAATACGCTGCATATTTACGTGCATAAAAAAAACTGCAGATAGCCTACAATATGCAAAGAAGCTGGATTTTCAGTCGATGAATACCCTCCATATTCACAGACCAAGATACACAATACAGCCGTCTGAATAAGCCCTAAGGGATTAAACACATGAATATGCTTAAGGGCTCATGTCCACGGGGCAGGTTTGAATTTCCGGGATCTGCGTGGTGTATCTGCGCGGATGATCCGGAGTTCAAACCGCCCATAGACATGGGCGTCCACAGCTTAATTAAAGCATGGGGAGACCTTCTAGTCCGGAAAACAATTCGCAGCAGTTTTGCTGCAGATC
This sequence comes from Eleutherodactylus coqui, assembly GCF_035609145.1. Lineage (NCBI taxonomy): Eukaryota > Metazoa > Chordata > Amphibia > Anura > Eleutherodactylidae > Eleutherodactylus > Eleutherodactylus coqui. The sequence goes on along the minus strand of NC_089845.1, from coordinate 81,324,445 downwards.
TCGCAGGGACGACTTCCATTAAAGTCCATGGAAGCCGTCCGATCTGCGGCACACCTAGAACCGTCACTCCGGGTGTGCTGCGGGTCCCGTGGGAAAGCAGGAGATTTTAACAAAAATCTTCACTGCGCACGTGCGGCCGGCACGCCCACCCACATGCACAAAGGAGACGCTGGACGACCCACACGAATCCAGACGGGTAAGTAATGTCCTCATGCTGCGGGAACCCGCCCCGCCCGTGGACATGAGGCCTTAGTCCTGTTATGCGGCCGTTATTGTATCAGGACAAAACAAAACCATTGATTTCAGTACTTTAGTTTTCAGTAGCGGTATTCTCGCCCGTTAATTGTACAGGTGAGAAAAGATAGGACTTTTCCGCATGTAGTATTAACTAAATTAAAACTGTAAAAAAAGGAATTTTACCTTGTTCATGCGCAAATACGCTTTGTAGCGGCAAGCGTATTCGCTCATGCACTCATCTGTTTTAGCCCATAGAAAAAGACTTTTGTTGATAGATGCAATGAGTTTGATGCCCTCTTCTTATTGGTTCACATTTACAGTAACTGTCTGAGACAACACATTTCTGTTTGGGTTGTAATAAAATAATCTGTCGTTATAAGGCCTCATGTCCACGGCATAAATGGACTTACAAAATCTGCGTGGGTCTCCCGCGAGTGCGATTCGCCCCCATAGGGAATCATTGGGCACCCGCAGGTAATTAAATACCTGCGTATTTCATTTTTCCCCGGCGTGCGGGAAAACAACCGCAGCATGCTCCATTTTTGTGCAGTTTTCCAGCCTGCACGGAGGAGAGCCCCACAGTGTTCAGACAGGTGAGTATTATGTATTTTCTGGTCTCAAGTCTGCAGGCTGAGTGGAATCCGCTGCAGGATTCTGCACGGGGAAACCATGTGGGCCCGTGGACATGAGGCCTAACAGGAATTTTTATATAGTTCGCTAAAGGCTCAGATCTGGGTTTCCGTTTCTTTGCTCCATTTTTGGAGGAGAGAAACTGAAATAAAATTGAAAAAACAACTGATCTGTTTTTTTCCCCATTGATTTTGATGGGGTTTCAAAAAAAAAAAAAAACAAGAAACAGAAATCAAATGGAAATGCTTCCATTTTATTCAATTCTGTCAGGTTTCAGTTTTTTTAATGGAAAAATAGAACAGGTTGCAGTGTTATTTTTCCATTCAAAAAAATGAATACTTGATGGAATGAAAGCGATTGAAAGCCTTTCTGTTTGCTTTCCTTTTTTTAAAAAAACTCCCATTTTACATCCATTTCTCTCCTCAAAAAACGAAGCAGAGAGACGGAAACCCTGACGTGACCCTAATGCAGGCATGAAAGCAGCCTTACAAAACAAACTTTTGTTTTTTTGCCCAAGGCGATCAATAGACAATTTTTCTGTAGCAGTTTCATTTCATTGGGATCCTTCCATGCACTTTAAAACCAGATGAGACGGGGAGACATTTGTTTTTTCCTAGAAGGTAGAACAATTTGTCTGGTCTGTGAGATTAGCTGGAGTTTCCATAACTCCTCTTCACTATAAAATACAATTACCCTTGCTGACTTGTCTGAGTGCTTGTCGAAATATAAAATTCAATCAGACACACAGAATATTGCTCCTAATTCCATGACAGCCTTTTATGTCTGAATGTTGGCAAGGAACTTTGCATCCCGAGTTTCTTTCTTGATAAGTTTGAATTACTGTGATTTTGAGTCATCCAAAAAACTGTCCAAAAATCAAATATTAGTTGCACTGTGAACACACCTTGTTCTGTCACTGCATGCTATATTTTCATCCTTTTCCCTCCAGTTTTGGCCTCTTTTTCCTCTTAGAACTACTGTAGGTTCATGAAGTAGCTAGGAATGGCTGGCCAAAGAGATAATGAGATAGATATTAGCTGATATGTTCAACTGTGACTGTTTCCCCTGAATATCATCCATTAATTGGCTATATTCTTTCACGCAAATGACAGGTTTTTGACAGATGTTCTTTCAAAATTGTGATCTTTAATGTTGAAGCTTCTTCATCCTGCTGTCAGCTTTAATCTGCAGGTTATCGGTTGAATGTTATAAAATTTGTGGTTTTATTTCCCTATGTTCCTTTTGCTTCTGACTGATTTAATTAGCCAGTTTAGGACCAGCCACCGTAAATTTACAGCGGCTGGTCCTGGGCTTAGAGCACCGCCGATAGTAAAATTACGGGGGTGCTTTAAGTCTTCTGTCTCTGCAATCAATCAGAGGCAGTAATGGGTTATCAGGTGTTAGTGACAGCTGATAACCCGGAGCAGAAGGCAGGAGGGGTTTTTAACCCTTTCTGCCTTCTGCTTCCCCGATACACAGTGCTCAATGAGCACTGTGTACTAGAAAGGGAAAGTAACATGTGACTTTCACTACAGGAGCCCATGGGGTCATGTGACCTCCCAGGATTCCCTGCTACTGCAGAGCTGGAGGGTCAAACTAGACCCTGGCAGCTCTGCCAGTGACTAATGTCACTACAGGGGTTGCTTTCCCCTGTAACTGGGGCTCCTATGGACGCCCCAGCTACAGTGGGAAAGTGTCAAATAAAGAAAAAAAAATATGTCAATGTCCCCCAGAGGTCTTACATGACATCATGGGGGGACATAGATAGTAAAAAACACAATTGCATAAATAAGTCAAATAAAATTCCAGAATAAAACAACAATACATACATAAGAAAGAATATAACCCAAAACCGACACTAAACAAAAATGTTGCTATAAGCGCCCTGTAAACCAAAAACCATACATATTATATATCAAAACATCCAAAACAAATAGAGGAACCCATTCCCATACTTTATTTTAATGTAAATATAAAAATAATTTTTAAAAAACTATAAATGTTAAAAAAAAAATCATTTTTTTAGCTTTTTACCCCCCATAAAACTAAAAAACAGAAAAAAGGTCAGTGAAAAAGATATTAAAAAAAAAGTCCTAAATGTCACGGAAAAAAAAACGCAGCAAAAATAATTTTGATAGCTAAAGGAAAAAAATAGAGCAGTAAAACCGCCACATGGGTAAAATCCCTAAAAAGTGTCTGGTCCTTAAGTTACAAAGCAACCTGGTCCTTAAGGGTTAAATGTGGTCATGAACGTTTGTGGTGGTATCACTCATAAGTAAAGTCTAATAATCAATATTTTTTCTGTTGTAATGGCAATATGGTTAAGTGTTTAGTATGGATGAAGGAAAATACAGACGCAATAGTGGAAAGCAGAAACCCCTGCTACCCTTCAAAAGACAATGCTCGTACTGTAAATGTCCACAGCATTTCCAACCTATGTGAGTTTTGGGGTCAAAATACAGTGTACGGAGAGGAAGCAAATAGTTTTGACCAATGTGTAGTGGCTGGCGCCGGTATTTTCAGGCATAGCTCATTGACTTTCATGGGAGCTGTGCATGCAATTACCAGCATCGGCCACAACACAATGGTTGGGGCTATATGCTTCTGCTCCGTACATTATGTTTTGGAGCTGACAGCAGGTGCCTGAACAGCTGATTGGCTGGTAACCCGAGCAGCAGACCCTAGCCAATCAACTACATCAGGGTCCCCAACTCCAGTCGTCAGGGACCACCAACAGGTCATGTTTTCAGGATCTCCTATAGTAAGAACACCTGTGGCAATGTCTGAGGCACGGACAATATTTACATCACCTGTGTAACACTGAGGAAATCCTGAAAACATGACCTGTTGGTGCTCCTTGAGGACAGGAGTTGGGGAACACTGAACTAGATGACCTATTCTGTCTTATCAATAAGCTGGTCTGCAGAGGCAATGTAAAGCCCTCTGCACTCCTGGACACTAGGTTAACCCTTTATTGGCATTTACTATTTCCTGATAAATTTAATGGTCAAAGGGGTAGTCCGAGTATTTTTTTTCTTAAAACCCTGTTAATAACCCAGCAATAAAATAGCTAACTGGTATATACTCACTTCTCCTCACTGCGTCCCACATGGCCGATCTTGGTCTTCCCTTTGATGTCACGTTTGCAGGTTGCCCCACCTGTTTAGAGGATGTCACAGGCTGCTTCCGCGAATGACAATTATTCGCTAAGCTCTGTCATTGGCTGCAGCAGCCTGTGAGGTTCTGTAAACAGGTGGGACTGCAGCCTGTAAACAAACAATTGGAGTGAGGCTCGAGCAGTGTGGTGGGACACAGCAGGGATAGGTGAGTACATGCTGGTTAGTTATTTTATTGCATTGAGAACTCGGTAGAAGAAAAAAAACTACTTGGAAAACTCTTTTTAAGTAGCTCTTATGAAACTACTATTCCAATAGGTGGGGCTGTGGAGGATAATCCCATCACCCATTTGCAATGGTTAATCAACAAATGAAAAAGGTACACATTAGCTGATGTATAGTTTGTAGAGATATAAAACATTATTCCACAGGAATACTTCAGATTCAGTCAGTTTTTTTTTTAAAATTCGTTTTATTTATTGATAGGTAGACATTTTGCGAAATACAGAGTAATAGAAGAATTGTTCGGTACATAGTGGTATGAATATAATCCTGGTTTGCCTTGTTCCGAATTCTGGTACTGCATTTCTTATGGTATTTAATTACGCATTTGTAACAATAAACTTTTTTAAACGTATAAACAAAAAACAACAATAAACTCGGGTCCTGTTCTTCTTTGTTTTGGATCCTGAAGATGGAAAGTTATAAGTTTCAGGCGCTTATCAGTGGGGGGGGGGGGGGGGGGGTTGGGAGGAAGGGGAGGGGTGTTAGGGATCAGGGGGGGAGGGGAGGGGTTAGTGTGGGGTAGACTTAAATTTTAATCAGTGATCAAGGTAGAGTGGGAGTCTAGCCAAGCTCCCCATACTTTTCGGAATTTAGTCGGGCAGCCTCTGTTTTGGTATATGATTTTTTCATATGAGGTTACAGTATTGACAGATTGGATCCAGTGTGGGATTGAGGGGGGCTCTGTTGCCATCCATTTTATGGCTATCTCTTTACGGGCCAGGAACAGCGTTCTCTCAAGAAAAACGCGAGTGTAGTGTGGCCACACCTCCTCCTCCAGCAAGCCAAACAGCGCCACCTTGGGGTCTAGGTTGATGGATAATGGGGGCTGTAAAAGTGAGTTCACGAGGTCTGTCACTTTTGACCAGAACTCGTTAACAAAGTGGCACTCCCAGATTAGGTGCCAGAAGTCCGCCTTCGGCTGGTGGCATCTTTGACATGAGTCTGAGGTGGTGCTGCGCATTTTATGCAAACGGGTGGGAGTAAGGTAGGCTTGATGTATAATGTATAGTTGGATTAGCTTGTTATTTACGGCCGGTGACACTGATAGATGGGATTCAGATATGTCCTGCCATTCTTCAGGTGTAAGGGATGTGATGGCGAGTCTCCATTTGTCATATGCTGGGGGTGGGCCGAGGTCTATTTTGGCTGAGAGGAGATGTGTATATAGGGCTGATATTAGGCCTTTGGGTCCTTGGGATTTGAGGATACCTATTGTAGGGAGCTTGGATATGCGGGTCGTGGTGGGGGGGAATTGGGAGTTCAGGGCATGTCTTAGTTGGAAGAATCTGAATAGTTGGAGGTGCGGGGCCTGCAACTTATCGCATAGTTGCGTGAATGTGGGGAGTATTCCGTCTAGGTATATGTCTTTTAGTGTGTGTATTCCTTGGGTTGTCCAGTATATTGGGTCTGGAACGGACTGTAGCGCGGTAAGACCGGGGTTATTCCAAAGAGGAAGTTCTGGTATCACATGATTCAGTCAGTTTTTATGTCTGTATCCCACTGCTGTTGACAGATGCCACAGATTACGGATTTCTCACGCTGTTATGTCAAGCTTAATATTACATTGTAAAAAAAAAAGATTGATCGCCATAGTCCGGGCTGACAGATATATATAACCAAGAAACTGTCAGCACATTTTTATACAATATCACTGACAGGGTACTGAGGGCGATACATCTGTTTATTTGTTGGATCCAAATAACAACATGATAGGGTGAATAATAAAAATGTCACACTCGATAGGTTGAACTTGATGGACCTATGTCTTTTTTCAATCAATGTAACTATGTATCTTCTATTGGATACATTCCATGTAATGTTTGGTGACATAAAACATGCTACAAATGGTACCTTTTACAAGTTTGCTCTAGTGTCTGAAATTAAGCACTACAATGAAACAAAATAACAACAGGACATTCCAGTCTTGTAGGAGATTAACTATCACCACTGGCGTAACTATAGGGGATGCATGGGATGCGGTTGCACCTGAGGGGGCCCATAAGGCCTCTCTTCTCCATATAGGGAGACCAGTACTATGAATAAAGCATTATAGTTGAGGGCCTTGTTACAGGTTTTGCATTGGGGCCCAGGAGCTTCAAATTATGCCTCTGCATTGAGGGGTTAAGAGAAGTTGGGGGGGTCACAAGATAAACTTTTGCACCCGGGCCCATGAGCCTTTAGTTACGCCCCTGACTATCACTTACATTTATTCCTTACAAATGAAAAACTTTTTGTCTTTTCACAGCAAATCTTGAAGAGTGGAAACACAATCAGTGGTCATCTATATGAAACGGAAAGTCCTTCCGGTGCCATTTTTTATTATCATTACATGCATATAATCCACGTCCAATACATATTAACATCAAAGTTTAACGCAGCATTGATTAAAAAATGTATCTGTCTCCCAGAACTCAGCAGGCTTGAAAAAATATTGATCATATATGCCATACTCCTTAGAGCAGCGTTGATATATGGAGCTCCATTAGAGTTAGTAGATGTGGGAGGGTGGGGGGGGTGGAGTTACCTGATGAAGGAGTAGGTCGCATCCAGGAAGGGCTCCGGCGGTAGCGGCGAATAAAAGGCTTCATGGGCAAATCCAGCGGCGGGGAAAGACAGCATGGGACGCAGAAGAGCCCAGAGCACATCAGGGCGCCCTTCGGACAACAAGAAAGGCAGCTTACAGCAGTTTCTAAGACCGCAAACCGAGGCGGCCGACACCAGGGGGAAATCCAAGATGGCGCCGGCGGGAGGTCCGGCGCGGCACAGCGGCGGCATGCAGAGGGATAGAGCTGCAGACTCCGAAGACTCAGGAGACTGCGGAGGGTCGCAGTCGTGTGCCCAGGACCAGAGACCACCCACAGCCTGCAGGAGAAGCAGCAGTCAGGTCAGACAGGGGCCATACCGGCATAATGAATCCCCAGCCAGCGCTACATACCACACCACCCCCCACGATCTCTGCAGTGGGGGAGGGGCAGCCCACACACAGTGCAAGAGGGACAGAGTTTTCTCAGGGGTCTCGCAGCCCCTTGGATACTTCCCCTTTACAGACCCATGGGGCAGGCTTGAGGGGTCCACACCAGCTGCCCCCAGCAGACCCATACCATGAGGAAGATCAGTGGGACTGGCGAAAGCACTTACGCGCTCTGCCCACAAAAAGAGACCTAGACGATTCCCTACATAAGCTCAAGATGTCGCATAAGAGAGACATTACAGCCTTACAAAAAGACATCCTACACGTGGGCCAACGCCTGGCGGAGATGGAGGAAACACAAGAAAAGCTAATGGACACTGTAGAATCACACAGAAAGGCCATCCAGTCCCAATCTGCGCAAATCTCAGAGCTCCTCCTCCACCTAGATGATCTTGAAAACCGCCACAGGCAGAACAATTTACACATAAGAGGCCTGGAAGAAAGTGTGGAGCAAAACCAGCTCACGACTTGCGCCCAAAAATTCTTTAACGACCTGCTCAAGCACCCACCAGATGATTTAATCGAAATCGACAGAATACATCGCACAATGGGTCCGAGATCCGCGGACCCTGCAAGGCCGCGGGATATCGTGTGTAGGGTGCATTTTTTCCAAGAGAAGGAGCAGATCATGCGGTGCGCTAGAGAGGCTGGGAACCTGACATACCGGGGCTCCCCCATCCTGATTCTACAGGACCTATCCCGCCGCACGCTATAACAAAGAAGAGCGTTAAAGCCATTACTGACGGCACTGAAAGAAAAGGACGTGCTTCACCAATGGGGCTACCCCTCTCAGCTGCAAGCCCGCAAAGGAAACAAAAGAGCTACCTTCAGATCTTTGGGGGACCTGCCCAATTTCCTGAGTACATTTGAACTCCCAATGATCAACCTGCCGGACTGGCCACAACGAGAAGGAGCGCTTGCCCCAGCTATGGGGTCCTCGTGGCAGAGAGTCAGAGACAGAACCAAACGTTGACAGCCCGAACAACATCGCCTGTTTCTGCCCGTGAACTATTGAGATACTAGCACACATACATTCTTGTGTCTTTGTTCGCTCTCCCACCTCCGGGTCTCGCTGAAATGTAGTTTATACACCTAGAAAAGGTGTCATCTAGCCATAGCCTTCAAAGTTTATTATTGTTTTGTATGTTTCAGCCGTAGCAGCCACGGGGCGCTGCTTCGGCGCCAGGTTCTGTTAGTTCCCTAATAGAGGGTGCAGCCAATGCGCTGCAACTTAAGGATTCTCCTTAGAATGCACTTAGGAATGTTTAGTGGGGCTTTACCCCATATTTGCTCTCTTTTTCTGCTTTTCTTTCTTCTGTCCTTTCTCTCTTTTTCCTCTTTTCCCTCTCCCCCGTGTCTTACCTGCCCCCCCCCCTACCCTCAGGCACCGCAGGAGACCGGGCACCAGACAACCAAACACACTTCTCCTACATATGGCGACATGGCTAGCGTAACAGTATGCACATACAACGTTAAAGGGTTGAATACCCCGGAAAAGAGAAACCAGGTCCTATACCACTTACATTAAAAGAGAATTATAGTGGCCATGTTACAAGAGATCCACTTCAAAGCAGACAACATCCCATGTATCTCTTCTAAATTCTACACTACCTGGGTACGCAGCCCACACCCAATGAAAAGGAGGGGGGGAAGGTCTCGGTGGCACTACACAAGTCTTTTCAACATGTAGTGATTGATCAAATGGTGGACCCACAAGGCTGCTACATTTTCCTAAAATTAGAGGTTATGAATTCAGTGATCTCACGTGCCAATGTCTACTTCCCCAACCAGAGTCAGATCTCCTTCTGGCTGACAACTCTGAGGTAGCTGGCCGACTTCGCTGATGGCTCTGACGTGATCCTGGGCGGCGACATCAACCTGGTAATGGACCCCGTGATGGACTCGTCGGCTGGTAAGTCCACCATCTCCCACACAGCTCGTTGCACACTCAAAAGGGAATTGGAGAGGCTGAGGCTGGTGGACATGAGGAGGATCTTACACCCGGGAGTCAGGGACTATAGTTTTCATTCGGCCGTACATAACAGCTACAGTCGAATAGACCACCTTTTCATCTCCCACAAACTACTGGACCAGGGCCCAGAGTGCTCTATGGGCCCATTCTTATGGTTAGATCATGCCCCAGTCTATGGGGGTATCTGTAGATTAGGAGGGGCCCCCAAAATGCATCAGTGGAGACTTAACAACAACCTCCTTAACGACCCCGTCTGCGTTGGAGATGTCAAAAAAACTATCGCAACGTTCATCGAATCCCACAGAGATGATACCACGAGCACCCCCATCAAATAGGAAGCTCTAAAATGCGTCTTATGAGGCGTTCTCATCTCCCACGAGGCCCGCTTAAAAAAAAAAGATAGATCGGAAAAATTAAAAAGGCTCTTGAGAGAGTTGCAGACAAAGGAGAGAAAAAACAAGGGACAACCGTCAGGGCCCTTGAGAGCAGAAATATCCACGATAAGGCAGCAAATACTCTCGATACTTGATCAAAGGTCGATGGGATTCAGAGACAAAATGCGCAGGTCCACCTTCGAATATGGGGACAAATGTGGGAGATGGCTCTCAAGGACTCTGCATCCCAAGACTCCCCTGATGCACATCCCAAAGATACAAAAACGACAGGGGGCGTCGCACACTCGACCTCGGAAATCTTAAAGGTCTTCCACGACTATTATAACAACCTATATAATATCAAGCGGAACCCCGACCAGGCCCCGAGGGAAAGAGACGTGGAGGAGTACCTAAATAGTCACGCTCCTGGACCTATGGATCCAGAAGCGTCTGCAGAAATGGAAGGAGACTTCTCTCTTACTGAGATCTTGGCCCTAATCAAGGAACTCAAAGTGGGCAAGAGTCCGGGACCGGACGGATTGTCCTCAAAATTTTACAAACTTTTCAAAGACGACATCGCACCACTGCTAATCGATTCCTTTAACGCAATAAACAGGGAATGCGCCTTCCCGACTCAAGCCTTGCAGGCACACCTGGTCGTAATACCTAAACCAGGGAAAGACGCCATGGAGTGGGGGAAATTACAGGCCTATCTTACTCCTAAATGTAGACGTCAAGCTCTTTGCAAAACTAATTGCTACAAGGCTTCAGCCCCACATTCCGAAATTGGTCCACAGGGACGAGGTGGGATTTGTCCCGGGGAGAGAAGGGAGAGATAATATAATAAAATCCATGTCACTGATATCACATGCCCGATAGGTGGGGTCCCCGCTATGCCTCATTGCAGTTGATGCCGAAAAGGCCTTCGACAGAGTCGGATGGAGGTTTCTAGAGGGCACACTGAGGATAGTGGGGCTGGGGCCCCGCATGAGGGATTGGATAATGGCGCTGTACAGGGACCTCTCGGCTAGGGTAAGAGTCAATGGAGCTTTGTCGGATAACATTCGTATCCGGAACGGAACGCGACAGGGGTGCCCATTGTCCCCCTTTCTATACATATTGACGGTGGAGTCCCTGGCCAGTGCCATAAGGGGTGAAGTTGGGGCAAAGGGAGCTCAAACTCTCCTTATTTGCGCACGACCTCCTGCTTTATCTATCCTGTCCAAGAATAGGAATCCCAGTTCTAATTAAGGAATTCGACAAATTCAGCGCGATAAGCAACTTTAAAATCAACCTACAAAAAAACGAAATGCTGAATATCTCCCTTCCCCGGGCCGAAACACAATCCCTGCAGGAGCTATTCCCACTCAAATGGCAATCCAACTCTCTCAAATACTTAGGGGTGCAGCTACCAGACGACCCAGCAAATGCGTATGACCTGAACTTTAAACCTTTTCTAACAAACCTGGAAAGAGACTTGGGGAAATGAAATCCCCTTTTCCTATCCTGGGGGGGTAGGATAAACGCGGTCAAAATGGATGCCCTGCCAAGGTTTTTATACATTTGCCAGGCATTTCCCATCAAACTACATAGATTCTTTTTCAAATACATCCGCTCCTTGGTCACAAAATTCGTCTGGCGAGGACGCAGCCCCAGACTAAAATATAGTACTCTAACCAGAAGCAAGACAAAGGGAGGACTAGGTCTACCGGACTTCTCCCTATATTATAAAGCTAACCTAGCGAACTGTGTGCTAAATCTGCTCAGAAACCGAGAATCCAAATTATGGGTGGAATTAAAACATGAACTAGACCCTAGATTGACTCAGGGAATTTTTTGGGTCCCGGGGACTCTGATCAGGAGTATCGCCGACATATCACCATTATTAAATCAGCTGATGAAGGCCTGGTTGGGGTTTGCGAAAGGCAATGAGCTGATCTCGGTACCGGGCCCCCTCACACCTTTATTGGCCAACCCCCAATTTAAGGCCTTTGTGCAGAGTAAAACTCTAATGACCATTCCAGCGAACCCCGCGCCGCGACTTAAGGACGTGATGTGTGGGGAAGAGTTGAAATCCCTGACGGAGTTATTCGTGGGGCGAACTGTCCCTCCGGGAGCCTGGCTGGAATACTTTCAGCTAAGGAGCTCAGTGGACTCTTTGGCCCCTGGGTCCCAGGCAAAGAGGGATCTCACAGATTTCAAGAGACTCTGCATATCCACGGACCCCATCAGCCATCCAATTTCAGTGTTATACAATATGATGCTTGACCGGGAGATGGGGGACGCCCCACCTGATTTCGTGGGCGCATGGGAAGAGGAACTGGGTAGGACCCTGCCCCCGGCCGAATGGGAAAAGGCTTTTGCCTTGACGCATAAAGGGTCGGTGTACACCAGACTCCAAGAGCTCAATTTTAAAATAATCTCTCGCTGGTATAGAACCCCGGTGAGGTTGCACAAAATGCTCCCACAACTCAGCCCGACGTGCTGGAGATGTCCAAACGCAATGGGAAGCATGTCCCATATCTGGTGAAGCTGCCCGCCGATAGCCTCTCTGTGGAAGGATGTATTAAATCTACTTAACAAATTAAGTGGCAGGGACATGCAGCTCACACTCGAGGTGGGGGTGCTATCCATGTTCCCGGGTTCTATATCCATGACACAGAAAGGCCTATGGTGCTTTTTTGTGCAAGCAGTCAGACAGATCATTCCAAGGTTCTGGTGGTCTGACGCCTTCCCCACCAGAGGTCACTGGGTCGAAGCCATCAACGAACTAGCAAGATATGAGGAGATGAGGGCGGACGAAGACATGAAGCGAGAGAGCTACTATGCACTTTGCACGCGGCCATAGCGGGAATACAGAGACACCACTGAATCCAAGGAGTGGGTGGCACAGGGGTTGCTACCTCCTTGGTCGCCCGTCCGGCTCTCCTCTTCTCCAACTTGAAACCTGGGGATTGGGGGAGTGCATGGTCGGAGACTGAGGACGAGCTTCAACCCGGTAAGAGATGGCATGAGTAGACTTGGTTGCTGAGACTCCCTAGCGCCATTAAATCTAACAAACATGGCTGCTACGCGGTTGCCTGGCCTATCCTCTCCCTCTCTGCAAGGGGAGGAGGCGGGCCTGGTCGGGAGCTAGTGCACTGAGCTCCCACCCCCTCCCTGCCCCTCTCCACTGCTTGCAATGGGAGGGCAGGACACAGGCAGAGCTAAGTTCCACCTGCCAGGCCCCCTCCCATTGCAAACAGTGGCGAGGGGCGGGGAGAGGGCGGGAGCTCAGTGCACTAGCTCCCAGCCAGGCCCGCCTCCTCCCCTTGCAGAGAGGGGCAGCGTATATCGGCCAGGCATGAAAACCCAGCCAATATCCGCCTGTCTGAATAAGCCCTTAGACTGGCATTGGAAATTCTAGTTTAGTAAATTTCCTCTTTAGACTTAACAGTCCTAAAACTCAACAGATTTATCATTAAGTAAAGCTACTGTGATAAATCTGGCGCATTTTAAGACTGTCTAGTCTAAGTTTGTACTGTCGAATTTTTAACAATGTTAGTATGTCGATCTTTTAAGAAGATTGGTAAATAAGCCCCAATATGTTGTATTTCCATGCGATCTCAGTCCAATTAAAAATAGACCCCTGTGAATAAAGCCTAAATCCCAGAATAAAGGTATCTATAAAAAAGACTAAACCCCTTTGGTACTGCTCAGAAAGTTCTGTTACAGGAGATTTGACACAACATGCTATTCAAGTGGTCACTGACTATAATGGACCTTTCAGGTTCCAAGTAACAGAAAGTAATTGTCTGAGTAGAGCTAAATTAGTTTGAGTACTTTTAGGCTTTCATTTGGGGAACTAGTGATAATCCTAGATCATAGATGTCTCCAGTGAGATCAATGTAACGTCATTGTATTACAAACAAATAGCAGGAAGTCTTGCTGTAGTATAGCTGATAAAAGATGAGTTGAAACTGGAACAAAGATGGCATAGAGGAGCAAAGAAATCTACTTCCTCCTGATACAAATGACAACCAGACAGGATCAAAAAGATGCAATGTATAAACCCTTTATCACAGTAGCAGCAAGTAGTTTAACTTGGGGGAAGGTCTCTGAGCTGCATTGTGCAGGGGTTGGATTCAAAAGTTTAACAATAGAGATGAGCGAACGTACTCGTCCGAGCTTGATGCTCGCTCGAGTATTAGGGTACTCGAAATGCTCGTTACTCGAGACGAGCACCACGCGGTACTCGAGTCAATTCCATTTCCTTCCCTGCATGTTTTACACCATTTTCTGGCCAATAGACATGCAGGGAAGGCATTACAACTTCCTCCTGTGACGTTCCAGCCCTATCCCACCCCCCTGCAGTGAGTGGCTGGTGAGATCAAGTGACCACTGAGTACTTAAAGCGGTCCCGCCCGCTGCTCGCCTCAGACACACACTGGCAGAGATTAGGGAGAGTGCTGTTCCTGCTATAGGGAGAGTGTTAGGCTACTGTTTGCATCTTCAAGAACCCCAACGGTCCTTCTTAGGGCCACATCTGACCGTGTGCATTACTGTTGTGGCTGCTGGGAGCAGTTTTGCACAATTTATTTTTTTTCATCTGGGGCTATGCAGACTATTGCGTTCTCAGTCTGCAGTCAATTATACAGAGTATAGGGGCAGTACTGGTGAGGCAGAGACAGTGGTAGTGTAGAATCCTGTCAACAAGTACCCCAAAAAAGCTCCTTCTTAGGGTTACCTGTGACCGTATGCATTACTGTTGTGGCTGCTGGGGGCAGTTTTGCACAAATGTTTTTTTTTCATCTTGGGCTGTGCAGACTATTGTGTTCTTAGTCTGCAGTCAATTATACAGAGTATAGGGGCAGTACTGGTGAGGCAGGGACAGTGGTAGTGTAGAATCCTGTCAACAAGTACCCCATAAAAGCTCCTTCTTAGGGCTACCTGTGACCGTGTGCATTTTACTGCGTGGCTGCTGGGAGTTGCCTCACTATTACCCAGCTAGGCCTTTTTGCAGCCTTGCGTATTATTTTTTTGGGACTGCAGTGTGCGTTACATAACCGCTGTGAGCCTCCAACTGCAGGCCAATAATTGCATATTTTTTTACACCGCTCTGTGTGTGCCTACGAATTCACGCACAGCGTGCAGCGACAGCCCCTGATAGAGGGAAAGACATATATACGCGCTCTCTAGGCTGTTAGTTTTTTCAAAAAAATTTGAAAAACCGCTCCTTCTTAGGGCTACCTGTGACCGTGTGCATTATAATTTTTTGGGGACTGCAGTGTGCGTTACATAACCGCTGTCAGCCTCCAACTGCACACCAATAATTGCACAATTATTCAGACCGCTCTGTGTCTGCTCTATTCGTAATCCACCATGCTGAGGGGTAGGGGTAGGGCTAGAGGACGTGAATGTGGACGCGGGCGAGGACGCGGAGGTCAAAGTGAGGGTGTGGGCACAGGCCGAGTTCCTGGTCCAGGAGAATCACAGCCGGCTGCTGCGGGATTAAGAGAGAGGCAAGTTTCTGGGGTCCCCAGCTTCATATCACAATTAATGGGTCCACGTGGTAGACTTTTATTACAAACTGAGCAGTGTAAGCAGGTCCTCTCGTGGATGGCAGAAAATGCATCCAGCAATGTATCGACCACCCAGTCTTCTATGCCGTCCACTGCTGCAACTCTGAATCCTCTCGCTGCTGCTCCTCCTTCCTCCCAGCCTCCTCACTCCAAGAAAATGACACATTCTGATGAGCAGACAGATTCCCAGGAACTGTTCTCGGGCCCCTGCCTTGATTGGGAAAAAATGGTTCTTCTCTCAGCTGAGGAGTTTGTCGTGACCGATGCCCAACCTTTGGAAAGTTCCCAGGGTCCAGGTGATGATGCTGGGGGCTTCCGGCAACTGTCTCAAGAGCTTTCAGTGGGTGAGGATGTCGATGATAATGAGACACAGTTGTCTATCTGTGAGGTAGTAGTAAGGGCAGTAAGTCCGAGGGAGGAGCGCACAGAGGATTTGGAGGAAGAGCCGCTGGACGATGAGGTGACTGACCACACCTGGTTCGCTAAGCCAACTGAGGAGAGGTCTTCAGAGGGGGAGGAAAGTGCAGCCGCAGGACAGGTTGGAAGAGGCTGTGGGGTGGCCTAAGGTAGAGGCAGGGCCAGAGCGAAGACTCCCCCATCTGTTTCCCAAAGCACCCTCTCACACCAAGCCACCCTGCAGAGGCCTAGGTCTTCAAGGTGTGGATGTTTTTCAGTGAGAGCGCGGACGACCGACAAACAGTGGTGTGCAACCTGTGTCGCGCCAAGATCAGCCGGGGAGCCACCAGTACCAGCCTCACCACCACCAGCATGCGCAGGCATATGATGGCCAAGCACCGCACAAGGTGGGACGAAGGCCGTTCACCACCTTCGGGTCGCACCACTGCCTCTCCCCCTGTGCCCCAACCTGCCACTGAGATCCAACCCCCCTCTCAGGACACAGGCACGAGCGCCTCCCGGCCTGCACCCACACCCTCACCTCCGCTGTCCTCAGCCCCATCCAGCAATGTCTCTCAGTGCAGCATCCAGCTGTCGCTAGCGCAAGCCTTGGAGCGCAAGCGCAAATACACTGCCATGCACCCGCACGCTCCAACTTTAAACGGGCACATTGCGAAATTGATCAGCCTGGAGATGCTGCCGTACAGGCTTGTGGAAACGGAGGCTTTCAAAAACATGATGGCGGCGGCGGTCCCACGCTACTCGGTCCCCAGTCGCCACTATTTTCCCGGTGTGCCGTCCCAGCCCTACACCAGCACGTCTCCCGCAACATCAATCGTGCCCTCACCAATGCGGTTACTGGGAAGGTCCACTTAACCACGGACATGTGGACAAGTACTGACGGGCAGGGCCACTATATCTCCCTGACGGCACATTGGGTGAATTTGGTGGAGGCTGGGACCCAGTCAGAGCTTGGGACTGCACACGTCCTACCCACACCCAGAATTGCTGGTCCTTCCTCGGTTCTGGTATCTGCGGCGGTCTATGCCACCTCCTCTAAACCCCCCCCCCCCCCCCCTCCTCCTACGCAACCTCTACCTCTCAATTAAGAAATGTGAGCAGCACGGCGCCAGCAGTCGGTGTGGCGCAGCGGGGAGGCACAGCGGTGGGCAAGCGTCAGCAGGCCGTGCTGAAACTACTCAGCCTAGGTGACAAGAGGCACACAGCCCCCGAGCTGTTGCAGGGTCTGACTGAGCAGACTGACATCTGGCTTTCGCCACTGAGCCTCCAACCGGGCATGGTCATGTGTGACAATGGCTGTAACCTGGTGGCGGCTCTGCAGCTCGGCAGCCTCACACACGTGCCATCCCTGGCCCACGTCTTCAATCTGGTGGTTTCTGAAAAACTACCCACACTTGTCAGACCTGCTCGGCAAGGTGCGCCGCGTCTGCGCACATTTCCGCAAGTCCACCATGGACGCTGCCACCCTGCGGACCCTGCAACATCGGTTTAATCTGCCAGAGCACCGGCTGCTGTCAGAGCACGTGCCCACACGGTGGAATTCTACGCTCCACATGTTGGCCAGGCTCTATGAGCAGCGTAGAGCAATAGTGGAATACTAACTCCAACATGGGCGGCATAGTTAGACTCAGTCTCCCCAATTCTTTACCGAGGAGTGGGCCTGGATGGCAGACATCTGCCAGGTCCTCGGAAACATTGAGGAGTCTACCCAGATGGTGAGCGGCGATGCTGCAATCATTAGCATCACCATTCCTCTGCTATGCCTGCTGAGAAGTTTGCTGCAAAGCATAAAGGCTGATGCTTTGCGGTTGGAACAGGAGACGGGGGAAGAGAGTATGTCGCTTGATAGTCAGAGCACCCTCATGTCTATATCTCAGCGCGTTTTGGAGGGGGAGGAGCAGGAGGAGGAGCCTGAGGAGGAAGAGACAGCTTGGCCCACTGCAGAGGGTACCCATGCTGCTTGCCTCCCATCTGTTCAGCGTGTATGGCCTGTGGACTAGGAGGAGGAGGAGGAGGATCCTGAAAGTGATCTTCCTAGTGAGGATAGCCATGTTTTGCGTACTGGCACCCTGGCACACATGGCTGACTTCATGTTAGGCTGCCTTTCTCGTGACCCTCGTGTTAGACGCATTCTGGCGACTACAGATTACTGGGTTTACACCCTTCTCGACCTCCGGTATAAGGAGAACCTTTCCACTCTCATTCCCAAAGAGGAAAGGGGTTCGAGAGTGATGCAATACCACAGGGCCCTGGTGGACAAACTGATGGTAAACTTCCCATCTGACAGCACTAGCGGAAGAAGGCGCAGTTCCGAGGGCCAAGTAGCAGGGGAGGCGCAGAGATCAGGCAGCATGTTCAGCACAGGCAGGGGAACACTCTCCAAGGCCTTTGACAGCTTTATGGCTCCCCAGCAAGACTGCGTCACCACTCCCCAGTCAAGGCTGAGTCGGAGGGAGCACTGTAAAAAGATGGTGAGGGAGTACGTAGCCTATCATACCACCGTCCTCCGTGATGCCTCAGCTCCATACAACTATTGGGTGTCAAAGCTGGACACGTGGCACGAACTTGCACTGCATGCCCTGGAGGTGCTTGCTTGCCCTGCTGCTAGCGTCTTGTCAGAGAGGGTGTTTAGTGCAGCTGGGGGAATCATCACGGACAACGTACCCGCCTGTCAACTGCCAGTGCCGACATGCTTACACTCATAAAGAAGAAAGCCTGGATTTATCCAGACTTCTCTTCTCCACCAGCGAAGAGCAGCTGAACCTAAAGAATGTTTTCACTGCAACCGCAGATAAAAGCACTCTTCTGTATCACCGGGAAAATGGGGCATTTCTCTTTGTCAATCTGTTTCTGACATTAGTCCTCCCCCTGCTACTCCTCCTCCAGAAACAACATGTCTTGGCGCTGAACAGCCAATTTTTCTGTGGCCCAAAAGGCTCATCTACATCTACCAATGTTTTTATAATTTTCCTAAGTTTCAAAAGTATTGAGACTGTTACATGAACCAATTTTTTCAACAGGGCTGCCTCCAGGCTCTGTTACAAATTAAGCAACAGTGAGCTGTATCTTTAAAAAAAAGTTTATGGGTTTCACCTGCCCTCTCGGTTGATAAATTTTTCAGAGGTACACTTGTACTCTTGGTACACTAATTTTTGGGGCCCACGCCTACACTCTTATTCAACTAATTTTTCCGGCCTTCGCCTACGCTCATGGTATCCCATTGTTTCTGAGGTTGGCCTATACTATTACTACAGAAACTTTACTGGGGTCTGCCTGCCTATACTTCTGCTACAAGAAAGTTTCAGGGGTCTGCCTATACTGCTGCCACTTAAATGTTACAGGGGTCTGCCTATACTGCTGCCACTTGAATGTTGCAGGGGTCTGCCTATACTTCTGCTACCGAAATGTTACTGGGATCTGTCTATAGTGTTACTACAGAAATGATACAGGGGTCTGCGTATACTTCTGCTACAGAAATGTTACAGGGCTCTGCCTATACTGCTGCTACATAACTGTTACTAGGGTCTGCTTATACTTCTGCCACATAAATGTTACAGGGGTCTGCCTATACTGCTGCCACTTAAATGTCACAGGAGTCTGCCTATACTTCTGCTACAAGAATGTTACTGGGGTCTGCTTATACTGCTGCCACTTAAATGTTACAGGAGTCTGCCTATACTTCTGCTACAATAATGTTACTGGGGTCTGCCTATACTTCTGACACATAAATGTTACAGGGGGTCTGCGTATACTTCTGCTACAAAAATGGTACTGGGGTCTGCCTATACTTCTGCTGCAGAAATGTTACAGGGGTCTGCTTATACAGTGGCGACATACATGTTACTGGGGTCTGCCTTTACTTCAACAGAAATGGTACTGGGGTCTGCCTATACTGCTGCTACAAAAATGTTACAGGGGTCTGCCTATGCTTCTGCTACATTAATGTTTCAGGGGTCTGCTTATACTGCTGCTACAGAAATGTTACAGGGGTCTGCGTATACTGCTGCTACAGAAACGTTACTGGGGTCTGCCTATACTGTTACTACAGAAATGTTACTCGGCTCTCTCCATACTGTTACAACAGAAATGTTACAAGTACTGGGCTCTGCCTGAACTGCTGCTACTGAAATGTTACAGGGGTCTGCATATACTGCTGCTACTGAAATGTTACAGGGGTCTGCCAATACTGCTGCTACATAAATGTTACAGGGGTCTGCCTATACTGCTGCTACTAAAATGTTACTGTGGTTCTGCCTATACTTCTGGCACGTAAATGGTACAGGGGTCTGCCTATACTTCTGCTGCAGAAATGTTACAGGGGTCTGCCTATACTTCTGCTAATGAAATGTTACTGGGGTCTGTCTATACTGTTACTACAGAAATGTTACTGGGGTCTCCCTAGACTTCTGCAACATAACTGTAACTAGGGTCAGCTTATACCTTTGCTACTGGAATATTACAGGGGTCTGTGTATACTATGGGTGCACTAAGTCTTCCTATTGCGGTGTTCTACCTATCTGGCCCCCCAAAAAACTCCAGAATGTCTAGGGCATGGCGTGTGGGCCGCAGCCAACATGTATTTCCTCTCATGTAACCTCAGCTATCCGGGGCACTGCAATGGGATTTCTTTCTGTACCGTCTGTGTGTTCCTGCTAGCCACCCATGCTGTGGGTGCACAGAGACGTGCCGTAGCGGAGTTGTACCTGTCTGTCCCCAAAACACTGACAGACTTGGGTAGGGTGCAGAGTGCAGATGGTTTACCCCTTGCGTTGTCGATGAGGTATCCGACACCCAAACAGAATGAGTAGTGTGTGGACACATGGAGTCCCC
Source organism: Eleutherodactylus coqui (assembly GCF_035609145.1). Lineage (NCBI taxonomy): Eukaryota > Metazoa > Chordata > Amphibia > Anura > Eleutherodactylidae > Eleutherodactylus > Eleutherodactylus coqui. The sequence goes on along the minus strand of NC_089845.1, from coordinate 81,304,052 downwards.
ATTGATATCTCACTCGCAGCAACTTGGGCCACACAAGGTGTTTGCTGGGACAAAGGCTGACCCAGGGCCCGCTCACATACTTCCCACACCGAGTATTGCTGCATTGTGGAGATGTGTAGAAGTGCTGGGCTGGCAGCGGAATCCCCTTTATGCCCACGTTTTCAGCTACTGACGGAGGTGGCACAGGATTGGAATGAAGATCAAACGTCAATCTATTATCAATTTTCAACAGCATTGTGGGCTATCACCCACATTTTCAAAGAGGGTCGCTGCCTGGCCCTGCCAACCCTCTGCAGTGTGTGCCTCCAGTTCCTCCTCATGGCAGACATGAGGGTGGTGTGGCTATGAAGCCAGCGTGTGGCATGAGGGCAGCTGAAGGCTGCGCAGGGACACTTTTGTGTGCGCTGCGGACGCAGGGCCTGCGGCGGGGGGGGGAGGTTGGGCAGCATGTAACCCAGGAGAAGTGGCAGCGGAGTGTCATGCAGGCAGTGATTGTGCTTAGTTGGAGGTAGTGTGGTGCTTAGCTAAGGTGTGCCTTGCTAATGAGGGTGTGTCCGAAAGTAAAAATTGTTAGGGGGGGGGGCCACTCTTGCCGCTATTGTGGCTTAATAGTGAGACCTGGGAACCTGAGATACAGCCCTGCATGTTGCCCCCCGCCTGCCCTATCCGTTTCTGTGTCGTTTCCATCACTTTCGTAGGTTTTGCAGATTTTCACAAATGAAAACCTTAGCGAGCATCGGTCATATACAAAAATGCTCGAGTCGCCCATTGACTTCAATGGGGTTTGTTACTCGAATGAACTCTCGAGCATCGCGGAAAGCTCGACTCGAGCAACGAGCACCCGAGCATTTTGGTGCTCGCTCATCTCTATTTAACAACAGAGTCCCTACTTTAACTACAAACTGATATGTGCATATATTTACTGTGTCTGCAGCGTAGTGGTGAACTATTTCCACTTATATAACCAAATTAAATAGTTACAACGTTCCAAATGCACTATGTATTAACCCTTTTATGACCGCATAACATAAATGTATATAATGCAGTCACATGGTGGATTGAATCTGAGCCCACTCCATACCTGGTGGGTACCTGTCGTGTTAAACATCTGACACCTATGAGTAACAAGCATAATAGGAGATACTTCTGGTAATGACTAGAGATGAGCGAACACCAAAATGTTCGGGTGTTCGTTATTCGGAACGAACTTCCCGTGATGCTCGAGGGTTCGTTTCGAACAACGAACCCCATTGAAGTCAATGGGCGACCAGAACATTTTTGTATTTCGCCGATGCTCGCTAAGGTTTTCATGTGTGAAAATCTGGGCAATTCAGGAAAGTGATGGGAATGACACAGTGACGGATAGGGCAGGCGAGGGGCTACATGTTGGGCTGCATCTCAAGTTCACAGGTCCCACTATTAAGCCACAATACCGGCAAGAGTGGGCCCCCCCCCCTCCCAACAACTTTTACTTCTGAAAAGGCCTCATTAGCATGGCATACCTTTGCTAAGCACCACACTACCTCCAACAAAGCACAATCACTGCCTGCATGACACTCCACTGACACTTCTCCTGGGTTACATGCTGCCCAACCGCCCCCCCTCCCCCCCACAGCGCACACCAAAGTGTCCCTGCGCAGCCTTCAGCTGCCCTCATGCCACACCACCCTCATGTCTATTTAGAAGTGCGTCTGCCATGAGGAGGAACCGCAGGCACACACTGCAGAGGGTTGGCACGGCTAGGCAGCGACCCTCTTTAATAGGGGCGGGGCGATAGCCCACAATGCTGTACAGAAGCAATGAGAAATATAATCCTGTGCCACCGCCATCAGGAGCTGCACACGTGGGCATAGCAATGGGGAACCTATGTGCCACACACTATTCATTCTGTCAAGGTGTCTGCATGCCCCAGTCAGACCGGGCTTTTTAATTCATAGACACAGGCAGGTACAACTCCCTATTGTGAAGTCCCTGTCGACCCACAGCATGGGTGGCTCCCTGGAACCCACCGGCGGTACACAGAAATATCCCATTGCATTGCCCAACACAGCTGAGGTAGTAATGTCGTGCTTAATGCAGGTGGGCTTCGGCCCACACTGCATGCCCCAGTCAGACTGGGGTTCTTTAGAAGTGTACAGATGTAGTAAAAACTCCGTGTGCACCTACAGCATGGGTGGGTGCCAGGAAGCCACCGGCGGTACATAGAAATATCCCATTGCATTGCCCAACACAGCTGAGGTAGTAATGTTGTGCTTAACCCTTTCCAATCCAATTTGTATATGGTTTTCCTAGGGGGCTTACTCTTTTTCTGCCGTTATACAACGGCGCTATATGCTGGCTAAAGCCAGTACTGCATGAGCTGACACGTAGGATAGGCTCCGACAGCAGAGAGGCTGGCAATATACAGTAAGAGAACCCCGACGGACGTCTACCAACAACGGAGCTGTACAGCCTTAAACCCTAATGTCTTCACAGGTCACACAGTGGACTGGAAAGGGTTAATGCAGGTGGGTTTCGGCCCACACTGCATGCCCCAGTCAGACTGGGTTTCTTTATAAGTGGAAACAGATGCATTTATAATTCCCTGTGGACCCACTGCCTGGGTGGGTGCCAGGAAGCCACCGGCGGTACATAGAAATATCCCATTGCATTGCCCAACACAGCTGAGGTAGTAATGTTGTGCGTAATACAGGTGGGCTTCGGCCCACACTGCATGCCCCAGTCAGACTGGGGTTCTTTAGAAGTGTACAGATGTATTAAAAACTCCGTGTGCACCTACAGCATGGGTGGCTCCCTGGAACCCACCGGCGGTACATAAAAATATCCCATTGCATTGCCCAACACAGCTGAGGTAGTAATGTCGTGCTTAATGCAGGTGGGCTTCGGCCCACACTGCATGCCCCAGTCAGACTGGGGTTCTTTACAAGTGGACACATGTAGGTTAAACTCCCTGTGGACCCACTGCCTGGGTGGGTGCCAGGAAGCCACCGGCGGTACATAGAAATATCCCATTGCATTGCCCAACACAGCTGAGGTAGTAATGTCGTGCGTAATACAGGTGGGCTTCGGCCCACACTGCATGCCCCAGTCAGACTGGGGTTCTTTAGAAGTGTACAGATGTATTAAAAACTCCGTGTGCACCTACAGCATGGGTGGCTCCCTGGAACCCACCGGCGGTACATAAAAATATCCCATTGCATTGCCCAACACAGCTGAGGTTACGTCAGCTGTAATGCAGGTGGGCTAAAAATTAATTTGATTACACTGTAGGTGAGGGCCCACAAAAATTGCTGTATCAACAGTACTAATGTACATCCCAAAAATTGGCGATGGCCAGCCAAGAGGGCAGGTGAAACCCATTAATCGCTTTGGTTAATGTGGCTTAAGTGGTAACTAGGCCTGGAGGCAGCCCAGTGTAACGAAAAATTGGTTCAAGTTAAAGTTCCAACGCTTTTAAGCGCATTGAAACTTATAAAAATTGTTCTGAAAAATTATTTGAGTGAGCCTTGTGGCCCTAAGAAAAATTGCCCGTTCAGCGTGATTACGTGAGGTTTCAGGAGGAGGAGCAGGAGGAGGAGGAGGAGGAGGAATATTAGACACAGATTGATGAAGCAGAAATGTCCCCGTTTTGGATGGTGAGAGAGAACGTAGCTTCCATCCGCGGGTGCAGCCTACGTATTGCTTACGTATCGCTGCTGTCCGCTGGTGGAGAACAGAAGTCTGGGGAAATCCAGCCTTTGTTCATCTTGATGAGTGTTAGCCTGTCGGCACTGTCGGTTGACAAGCGGCTACGCTTATCTGTGATGATTCCCCCAGCCGCACTAAACACCCTTTCCGACAAGACGCTAGCCGCAGGACAAGCAAGCACCTCAAGGGCATACAGGGCTAGTTCAGGCCACGTGTCCAGCTTCGACACCCAGTAGTTGTAGGGGGCAGAGGCGTCACCAAGGATGGTCGTGCGATCCGCTACGTACTCCCTCACCATCCTTTTACAGTGCTCCCGCCGACTCAGCCGTGACTGGGGAGCGGTGACACAGTCTTGGTGGGGAGCCATAAAGCTGGCCAGGCCCTTAAAGACTGTTGCACTGCCTGGGATGTACATGCTGCTCGATCTACGCACATCCCCTGCTACCTTGCCCTCGGTACTGCGCCTTCTGCCACTAGCGCTGTCGGCTGGGAATTTTACCATCAGCTTGTCCGCAAGGGTCCTGTGGTATAGCAACACTCTCGAACCCCTTTCCTCTTCGGGAATCAGAGTGGGCAGGTTCTCCTTATACCGTGGATCGAGCAGTGTGTACACCCAGTAATCCGTCGTGGCCAGAATGCGTGCAACGCGAGGGTCACGAGAAAGGCATCCTAACATGGTCAGCCATGTGTGCCAGGGTACCAGTACGCAACACATGGCTGTCCTCACTAGGAAGATCACTTTCAGGATCCTCCTCCTCCTCCTCCTCCTCCTCAGGCCATACACGCTGAAAGGATGACAGGCAATCAGCCGGTGTACCGTCAGCAGCGGCCCAAGCTGTCTCTTCCCCCTCCTCCTCATCCTCCTCATGCTCCTCCTCCTCCTCCTGTACGCGCTGAGAAATAGACAGGAGGGTGCCCTGACTATCCAGCGGCATACTGTCTTCCCCCGCCCCCGTTTCCGAGCGCAAAGCAGCTGCCTTTATGGTTTGCAGGGAATTTCTCAAGATGCATAGCAGAGGAATGGTGACGCTAATGATTGTAGCATCGCCGCTCACCACCTGGGTAGACTCCTCAAAATTACCAAGGACATGGCAGATGTCTGCCAACCAGGCCCACTCTTCTGAAAGGAATTGAGGAGGCTGACTCCCACTGCGCCGCCCATGTTGGAGTTGGTATTCGACTATAGCTCTCCGTTGTTCATAGAGCCTGGCCAACATGTGGAGCGTAGAGTTCCACCGTGTGGGCACGTCGCACAGCAGTCGGTGCACTGGCAGCTTAAAGTGATGTTGCAGGGTGCGCAGGGTGGCAGCGTCCGTGTGGGACTTGCGGAAATGTGCGCAGAGCCGGCGCGCCTTTACGAGCAGGTCTGACAAGCGTGGGTAGCTTTTCAGAAAGCGCTGAACCACCAAATTAAAGACATGGGCCAGGCATGGCACGTGCGTGAGGCTGCCGAGCTGCAGAGCCGCCACCAGGTTACGGCCGTTGTCACACACGACCATGCCCGGTTGGAGGCTCAGCGGCGCAAGCCAGCGGTCGGTCTGCTGTGTCAGACCCTGCAGCAGTTCGTGGGCCGTGTGCCTCTTATCGCCTAAGCTGAGTAGTTTCAGCACGGCCTGCTGACGCTTGCCCACCGCTGTGCTGCCACACCGCGCGACACCGACTGCTGGCGACATGCTGCTGCTAACACATCTTGATTGCGAGACAGAGGAGGAGGAGGAGGAGGAGGAGGGTGCTTTAGTGGAGGAAGCATACACCTCCGCAGATACCAGCACCGAGCTGGGGCCCGCAATTCTGGGGGTGGGTAGGACGTGAGCGGTCCCAGGCTCTGACTCGGTCCCAGCCTCCACTAAATTCACCCAATGTGCCATCAGGGAGATGTAGTGGCCCTGCCCGCCTGTGCTTGTCCACGTGTCCGTAGTTAAGTGGACCGTGGCAGTAACCGCGTTGGTGAGGGCGCGTACAATGTTGCGGGAGACGTGGTCGTGCAGGGCTGGGACGGCACATCGGGAAAAGTAGTGGCGACTGGGAACTGAGTAGCGCGGGGCCGCCGCCTCCATGATACTTTTGAAGGACTCCGTTTCCACAACCCTATACGGCAGCATCTCAAGGCTGATGAATTTTGCGATGCGGACGGTTAACGTTTGAGCGTGCGGGTGCGTGGCGGCGTACTTGCGCTTGCGCTCGAACACTTGCGCAAGCGACGGCTGGACGGTGCGCTGAACTACACTGCTGGATGGGGCCGAGGACAGCGGAGATGAGGGTGTGGGTGCAGGCCATGAGGCGGTAGTGCCTGTGTCCTGAGAGCGGGGTTGCATCTCAGTGGCAGGTTGGGGCACAGGGGGAGAGGCAGGGGTGCAAACCGGAGGCGCTGAACGGCCTTCGTCCCACCTTGTGGGGTGCTTGGCCATCATATGCCTGCGCATGGTGGTGGTGGTGAGGCTGTTGGTGTTGGCTCCCCGGCTGAGCTTTGCGCAACAAAGGTTGCACACCACTGTTCGTCGGTCGTCAGGCGTCTCTGTGAAAAACTGCCAGACCTTAGAGCACCTTGGCCTCTGCAGGGTGGCATGGCGCGAGGGGGCGCTTTGGGAAACACTTGGTGGATTATTCGGTCTGGCCCTGCCTCTACCCCTGGCCCTGGCCACCGCACTGCCTCTTGCAACCTGCCCTGCTGATGCCCTTGACTCCCCCTCTGAAGACCTGTCCTCCTGAGTAAGCGTTGCACACCAGGTGGGGTCAGTCACCTCATCGTCCTGCTGCTCTTCCTCCGAATCCTCTGTGCGCTGCTCCCTCGGACTTACTGCCCTTACTACTACCTCACTGCAAGACAACTGTGTCTGATCGTCATCGTCCTCCTCACCCACAGAAAGTTGTTGAGACAGTTGGCGGAAGTCCCCAGCCTCATCCCCCGGACCCCGGGAACTTTCGAATGGTTGGGCATCAGTGACTATAAACTCCTCTGGTGGGAGAGGAACCGCTGCTGCCCAATCTGAGCAGGGGCCCGAGAACAGTTCCTGGGAGTGTTCCCGCTCCTGAGCAGGTGTCATTGTAGTGGAGTGAGGAGGCTGGGAGGAAGGAGGAGCAGCAGACAGAGGATTCGGATTTGCAGCAGTGGACGGCGCAGAACTGCGTGTTGACGATAGGTTGCTCGAAGCACTTTCTGCCATCCAGGACAGGACCTGCTCACACTGCTCATTTTCTAATAACCGTCTCCCGCGTGGACCCATTAATTGGGCGATGAATGTGGGGACGCCAGAAACGTGCCTCTCTCCTAATCGCGCAGCAGTCGGCTGCGACACACCGGGATCAGGAGCTCGGCCTGTGCCCACACCCTGACTTGTCCCTCCGCGTCCTCGGCCGCGTCCACGTCCTCTAGGCCTACCCCTACCCCTCAGCATGCTGTATTACCAGTGATTTGATTTCACAGGCAGGAAATAAATTGGCGCAAGACTGCAGGCCAAATATAATTTTTGCCCTTTTTGGAAAACGAAAGGCCCCACTGCCTCTAGTGAATGAATAATCTAAGTTTAATAACTGTGCTGTGTCCCTGCTAATGTGTCACAGAACGTGAGGGTAGCAGAGTTACTATAACTCTGGCAGAGCAGGTATTTTTTTTCCCAATGAAGGAAAGCAAATGGCGAAGCCAGCAGTAAAGCGTAGCTGGGTGCGTATGATTTAGCAATGTTGTTCACGCAGCTCACACGTGTCCACAGGCGTTAGGACGGACAGAGGCTGGACAAATAGATTTGTTTTCAGTTTTTTTCCACCAAAAGGCAGCACTGCGTATATTCAATGAACATGAGAAGTTTAATAACTGTGCTGTGTCCCTGCTTATGTGTCACAGAACGTGAGGGTAGCAGAGTTATTATAACTCTGGCAGAGCAGGTATTTTTTTTCCCAATTAAGGAAAGCAAATGGCGAAGCCAGCAGTAAAGCGTAGCTGGGTGCGTATGATTTAGCAATGTTGTTCACGCAGCTCACACGTGTCCACAGGCGTTAGGACGGACAGAGGCTGGACAAATAGATTTGTTTTCAGTTTTTTTCCACCAAAAGGCAGCACTGCGTATATTCAATGAACATGAGAAGTTTAATAACTGTGCTGTGTCCCTGCTAATGTGTCACTGAACGTGAGGGTAGCAGAGTTATTAACTGTGGCAGAGCAGGTATTTTTTTCCCAATTAAGGAAAGCAAATGGCGAAGCCAGCAGTAAAGCGTAGCTGGGTGCGTCTGATTTAGCAATGTTGTTCACGCAGCTCACACGTGTCCACAGGCGTTAGGACGGACAGAGGCTGGACAAATAGATTTGTTTTCAGTTTTTTTCCACCAAAAGGCAGCACTGCGTATATTCAATGAACATGAGAAGTTTAATAACTGTGCTGTGTCCCTGCTTATGTGTCACAGAACGTGAGGGTAGCAGAGTTATTATAACTCTGGCAGAGCAGGTATTTTTTTCCCAATTAAGGAAAGCAAATGGCGAAGCCAGCAGTAAAGCGTAGCTGGGTGCGTATGATTTAGCAATGTTGTTCACGCAGCTCACACGTGTCCACCGGCGTTAGGACGGACAGAGGCAGGACAAATAGAATTATTTTCACTTGTTTTACAAGCAAAAGGCAGCACTGCGTATATTCAATGAATAATAACTGTGTTGTGGCCCTGCCTATACAATTCTTTCCCTGCAGTATCAATGGAGGGTGGAATGCTCTGCAGAGGCGATTTTGAGAAGCCCCAAAAAAATGCAGCACAGCTAACAGCAGCCAGCACAGTACTGCACACGGATAAATATGGCCCTAGAAAGGACCGTTGAGGTTCTTGAAGGCTACACTCACTCCTAACACTCTCCCTGCCTATGCAGCACTTCTGTCCCTAATGCCAGGTGCAACGCTCTGCAGAGCCGATTTTGAGAAAAAAAAAAATGCCACTGCTAACAGCAGCCAACACACAGCTATCAGTGGCCCTAATAAGGACCTTTGGGGGGTCTTGAAGCCTACACTAACTACCAATTCTTTCCCTACAGCAGCTCCGGTACAAACAGCACTGTCCCTCATCTAACTCACCAGGCATCTGAGGCGAGCCGCGGGAGGGGCCGACTTTTATATTAGGCGAACACCTGATCTTCCCAGCCACTCACAGCAGGGGGGTGGTATAGGGCTTGAACGTCACAGGGGGAAGTTGTAATGCCTTCCCTGTCTTTCAATTGGCCAGAAAAGCGCGCAAACGTCTCAGGGAAGTAAGTGAAAGTAACCAGAACACCGCATGGTGTTCGTTACGAATAACGAACATCCCGAACACCCTAATATTCGCACGAATATCAAGCTCGGACGAACGCGTTCGCTCATCTCTAGTAATGACCAATTAGTCACTTAAATGCCAGGGGTCCACTAAATAAAGGGGAAGGAAAGCCCTCCACTGCCCCACCAGATTTTGTTTTAAGGTTGTAAAACATAAAAAAAACTTTCTAAGTTTGATATCGTTGTAATCGCACAGACCTGCATAATATAGTCATTTTTACAGCAACATTACTGCCATAAAGATAACCCCACTACTAAAAAAACTGTAGTACTATTGTGGCTTTCTTTCCATTTCATCCTATTTAAAATGATAAATCAATACATTATATGGTACATTAAAATACAATTTGTCCTCCAAATAAAAGGCTGCATACAGCTATGTCAACAGAAAAATGAAAAAGTTGCAGCTCTTGAAAAGCTGGGATGAAAAAAGGAAAATCTGAAAATAAAGGTTGGTCATTTAATAGGTTAATGTGGAGTGTAAATAAATGTGATTGTATGTAAAAATAAATTACACAAACTTTAATTTAAACTGGTTTGCCATAGTATGAATAAATATATAACCACCCACACTACATTACACTCATTTATTGTGTATATTTAGTACCATACATACATGCAGCATATTTAGCTTACAGTGTATTCTGTGTAAAAATAGGAGAGCTGTGTGGTGCTCTCAGTTGTAAAACTTTCTACCACAACCCCAAAATAAGTACAAATATAGCACCAGAATTAAGATCATTGCATAAATACAGTGCCAGAACCAAGCTCATAAAATATACAGCACCAGAACCAAGTTCAGTGCATTAAATGTAGTGCTGGAACCAAGCCCAGTAAATAATCACTGAACCAGATGTAAGGCCCCATACATCTGCTGAACAATTGGTCCTGTAAGAAAATAGAAGTCAACCAGAATATTTTTTTACATAAATACAACACCAGTACCAAGCTCATAAAATAAATACAGTAGCAGAAGCAAACTCATAACAATACAGCACCAGAACCAAGCTCAGAACATGAACACGGCACCAGAATCAAACTCATAATATAAACACAGCAGCAGATACAAACTCATAACATAAATAAAGCACTAGAACCAAGCCCATAACATACAGTTGCAGAGTGAAAATCAATTGCAAAATCAGGTTAGTAATTTTGTACTGTGTGAAATTATAAGGCTGGGTCCACACGGGGCGGATTCCCGACGGAAATCTCGCGGTTTGGCCGCAGTGAAAAAACGCGAGACTTCCGCCGGGAGAACCGCTGCTTCAAAACCCGCGGCGGTTTTGAAGCGGCCCGGCTGCTCGCTCTTCCGCTGCGGCCGGCGCTCCCATAGAGGAGAGCGCGGCCACAGCGGAAAAAAAAATAAACATGCTGTGGTCAGCAAACCCACGCCGCAGTGGCAGCTTCTGCCGGCTTAGCTGCAGCGGATTTGCCGTCCCGTGTGGATGAGATTTCTGAGAAATCCCGGGATTAGCGGTCGCATGCGGATTTGCCGCGGCAAAATTCCGCACGGAATTTCCGCGGCAAATCCGCCCCGTGTGAACCCAGCCTAAATCCATGTATAATCTTAAGAATGTTAGGCCTAATGCACATGGCCGTATTTGCATTGCGGGATCTGGAGCTCCAGATCCCGCAGCAAATACAGCCCATAGGACATGCATTGAAAAATGCATTTCCATGCCCACGAGCAAAAATCAACTGCAATATTCCACTCGCGGGGTGGAAATCGCGGTATGTCCTATTTTAGCGCTGACAAGTCAGCTCTGCACTGCGCATGTGCGGCTGTGCAACAGCTGACACATACACAGCACAGAGTGCAGACGCCGGACAGGTAAGCTGTAGGTCACTGCAGAGGCACAGGGTCACATCCTGCTGCAAGAATCTCGTAGTCGGAATACGACCCAGTCTTCTGCATTCGGCCTTAAAGGTATACTGAGAGTTGTTGTTTAACAAACAAGAATGCTATCATTCATCGTCACTCTGCAGACCATAGAGGTGACTGCGGTAATGATTAGAATAAACAGTGATATTCAGTGACTCACAAGTGACATCATCTCTAATTAGAGCCGTTCTATATCTTTTCCTTCCCTTCTGGCCCAGTTTGCCATGATGACTTCGCTTGGCCATGACTTATCTCAGCGGATTTTGAACACAGCTCTCTTCAGCTCCTTGCTTTTGTAGCAAATCCTCACACTATGACCCTGAAAATAAGGGTGCCCCATATTGTGATTAATGCATAAAAATTTACCAAACTGTGCCTCTGAATAAAAATATTCCCCACACGGTGACCCCTGAATAAAAAATGACTCAAGCTGCGGCCTGAGAATAAAAATATGCCCTACTGTGTGCGCCAGAGTAAAAGGTTGCCTCACACTGATCCCCTAGAATGAAAAAAAAAACTTGTTCCACATTGTGCTCTTGAATTCAAATATGCCTCGCAATACACCTGCTGAATAAAAAAATAAAACATTCCCCTCATTATGCTCCAAAATGCCCTGAAACCATCCTACTCCAATATGGTATATTAGACTGCCAGTGTTTCCATGTAGTCTCTGGGCGTATTCTGCCTAGACGCTTGTGGAATGACACACATCATAGATCGGGTTGACAGATTACTAAGAAGGGCTGGTAAGGATCCAGTGGTCATTAATGACAAAGTTAGAGGTAGGTGGAAGGTCTTTAAAAATTTTTTCAAAGAACTAAGCTGTAGGTTTAGGGTGTGGACCTCCAAAGTAGTATTTTCTGGTCTTTAAAAACAATTTCAAAGAACTAAGCCGTAGGTTTAGGACGTGGACCTCCAAAGTAGTATTTTTTTAAATACTACCTGTACCAGAAAGGCATCAGGAGATTAGAGAGGTAAATAAGTGGTTCAAGAGTTTGTGTAAAAAGGAGGGATTTGGGTTCCTGGAGAACTGGGCTGATTTTGCTCTTGGCTTCAGGTTCTACTGTAGGGATGGGTTGCATCTTAATGAGGAGGTTGCAACTGTGCTGGAGGAGATGATGACTAGAAGGTTGGAGGAGTGTTTAAACTAGGGACTGTAATGAGAACTGGCAGAACAGCTAATAGAGATACACTTAATATAAAAATAGCCCAAGACCTCTGAACTGTATGGTGACTAATACTAGAAGTCTGACCAATGCGGTTGAGAAACTGGAAATAATAATGTCTAAAGAAAAATATGACATAGCAGGAATAACTGAGACCTGGTTGGATGAAATCTGTGACTGGGCAGTGACCTTACAGGGTTATAGTTTGTTCAGAAGAGATTGTAGAAACTGTAAAGCTGTGGGATTTATCATTATGTAAAATTCTGTTTAAAGCCCACATTATCTAAAGATTAATATATGGCATCTCTATGGGTAGAGATATATGTAGGGAAAAACAATAATAAAATCCTCATAGGGGGTTTTCTATGAACCACCAAATATAACAGAAACCACCAAAAGTCTATTACTACAACAAATATATGAAGCGCCAATCACAAGGAGGTAATTATTATAGGGGATTTTAACTATCCAGATATAAACTAGAAAGCTGAAACCTTTGGATCTCATAAAGTTAACAAGTATCTGTCAATTGCTAAAGACAATTACTTTTCCAGCTTGCAGAGGAATCAACTAGATGGACGGCCATTTTGAACTCAATATTACCCAACAGATCCGACAGAATGACAAAGGTGCGGATTGGGGGCACCTGGGAAATAGTGATCATAATATAATATATTTTCACTTGTCTTTCAATAAAGTTTTATCGGGGAGCTACGAAAATACTATTCTTTAGGAAGGCAAAGTTCAAACACTTTGGGGTGCCCTTAATCTTCTCTACTGGGACAATGTACTCAAAAATAAGAGTGCAGACAGTAAATTGGAAATCTCAAAAACCATCTTAAATACTCACTGAAAGCAGTTCATACCTTTTACAGGAATAAAAAGGTTAGGAATGGGAAAAAACCAATGTGGCTCAATAAAGTAAACAACAAAAATAAACCATTTACACTACTAAAACAAGAAGGCAGTGAAGAAGCACTAAAAACCTATTAGGAAAAAAGTGAATAATGTAAAAAGCAGATTAAGGCAGAAAAAGTGGAGGCAGAAAGACTTATTGCCAGAGAAAGTAAAACTAACTCTAAACTATATACCATATATACTCGAGTATAAGCCTAGTTTTTCAGCAAATTTTTATAAGCTGAAAAAGACCCCCTTGGCTTATACTCGAGTGAGGTAAACAAAAAACAACAACAAAAAACCTGCAATACTCATCTCCCAGCCTGCGTCTGTGTCCTCGGCACGATGGTCTCCCGGTGGTGCAGGAAGCTGCTTAAGAATTCTCCCCGCTGTCATCTCCCTGCTCAGCTTGGAATTTCCTTGCTGTCAGTGCTGTGTAGGAAAACACCGTAATTGGATTGAGCGCCAGCCAATCACAGCCATTCAGTGGATGACATCACTGAATGGCTGTGATTGGTTTATCGAGCACTGGCTGTGATTGGCTGGCGCTCGATCCAATCACAGCGCTTACTTACACAGCGCTGACGGCGGGGGAATTCAAGGCCGAGCAGGAAGAGGACAGCGTGGAGAATCCTCAAGCAGCTGGTCGCACCCCCAAAGAGACCATCGCGTCGGGGACACAGACGCCGGCTGGGAGGTGAGTATTGCATTTTTTCTTTACCTAGTTTATACTCTAGTATAGCTCGGCTTATACTCGAGTCAATACGTTTTACCAGTTTTTTACCAGTACGGTAAGTAGTAAAAAGATTACATAGTAACATAGTAAGTTAGGCAAAAAGAAGAGATCGACTGAACCATCAATGTTTAAACTGAGCAATTAGTGAATGAGCCGGGGATGATTTTCATGCTTGCATGAAATAAACAATAAGCAAACAAATTATCGTTCACCGTTCGATCGTTGGTTGTGCTTACACTGAACGACTATTGTTCAAATTCAAACTTTTTGAATTATTATAATCTTTTCATGTAATTGACCTTAAGTCAGTTAGATCTTTCATATTGGTCATGCCTCTATTACGAAGGGAAGCCATGATGCTATTGTGAACACAGCCAAAGAGAAAAGACTTTAAAGGAAACCTATCACCAACTATAAGCACCATATGGATCAGAGGAGTGGGTGAGTATGAAAAGTGGATCCCTGGACTCCCTGTCACCTAAACTACCAGTTCCCTCTAATCAACACATTAGGTGTCAGTGGAGGTCAGTGTCAAATGCTTTTGCAAAGTCCAAAAATACTACATTCTCAGTTGACTACAGAAGTTTCTAACTCTTCTTAAACAGTTAAATTAATCTGCCAGCTGCAGTATTTTACTAAACATTGTTGGCTACTGCTCCTCAATAATATACAGCATTATCTGTATGTATTCTTGTATGGAGTCTCAACAGCCCCTGAAATACAGTTCCTATGGTAGAAATTCTGTTTACGGGTTTCTAATTACCTGGGGAAGACCTAGATCCTGTTTTGAATATAGGCACCAGTTTTAGACAGTCTGGGAACTACATGGAAAGTCTGAGGTCATTGTAGCTGCATATAACAGGAAACAACAAAGAGATGAATAGGAAACTGGACAGAATGTTTCTCCAGCGGAATAGAGGAGGCGATTATAGTGGATTGTTGGCTGAACAGGCAATATCATGGTCGCTTATCAGAGGAAAGTGGCTGTATCTGCAAGAAGCAAAAAGTTGGCACCTGAACATTTCACAAACTTCAGTAAAGTTTCTTCTGTGTAGGCACAAACTGAATGTAATTGGTCGTTTTTCTAAATTCGCTCTTATGATATAGATTTTTGGATTGCAGTTTCCTAAATTGTAAATGTCAATTAATTTTTGTATGCTAGCCATATGTACAAGATTCTTGTTGGTGGACCCTGCTGATTTTTATGTTATCTGACTACGAGGGCTCAATCACATGAGTGTATATCAGCCGCCGTTTTCACGGCCGTACGATATACACTACCATCTGAGCTGTGTTCCTTCTTCCTTACCCCTCGCCGACACTTTGCCTCTCTCCTACCCTCTGGCTGTTTGCAATATGAGGGGGCGGAGCTAATCCCCGCCCCATCCAGCCCCCTTCCATTGCTGACTGCGGACAAGGGGTAGAGAGTAGGCGGAGCTTAGCTCCACCCTGTCCCCTCCTATTGCAAATAGCTGAAGGGGAGGAGAGAGGCAGAGAGCCAGCGAGGGGTAGGGAAGGGGGAAGACAGCTCAGATGGTAGCATATATCGGCCAGCTGTGAAAACGGTGGCTGATATACGCTTGAGTGAATAAGCCCTGAGGCTGCAATTTTCACTGCGCAAAGCGATTTGTGAGAATCACTGTGCATCACTAAACATGTGATTTTTAACTCATCTCTTCTGCTCTAGGGACCAGCCAATTCATGTCTATAGCTAGTAGAGATGAGCGAGCATACTCACTAAGGACAATTGCTCGATCGAGCATTGTCCTTAGCGAGTATCTCCCCGCTCGGGAGAAAAGGTTCGGCTGCCGGCGCTGGTGACAGGTGAGTTGCAGCCATGAGCAGGGGGAGCGGGGGGGAGAGAGAGATCTCTCCTCTGTTCCTCCCCGCTCTCCCCCGCCGCTCCCCGCCCGCCGCCGGCAGCCGAATCTTTGCTCCCGAGCGGGCAGGTACTCGCTAAGGGCAATGCTCGATCGAGTAATTGCCCTTAGCGAGTATGCTCGCTCATCTCTAATAGCTAGCTTTAAAAGAAACTCTAGACATAATATATTCGGCTCTATTCCCTCCTACTTGAATGTTCATCACATATTCAGACATACTTGTAGTTGGATAAACAATGCATACATAATTGCATAGAAATGTCATTATGAAGACATAAGTGAAAAAATAAACTACTCGCCAATTCTATATACAAGTTGAAGTAGAACAGAAGGAGGTGGAGCAGCAGAGAAATCCTAGAGTCGACACATGGAGCTGTTTTAGGATCTGAAATTCAAAGCCCAATTGCTGCATGAATGTGGTTAATGGCGTCAGGAAGTGGTGGTGAGTCACACAAGGATAGTTAGTACACTTTATTACATTCACTTCCATTTGGCAAAATAATACCGTTTAGTTGCTTTATGTGGTTTCTTGCACGCTTTGAGGTGGGTTCTGCACATTTTTCTCAGGTTGTTTCCAAACACCAACTGTTGATACAACGAGGGTTTTATTTATGTTACATTCTTGGTATTTGTATTGTTTGGAACACACTCAACAGCTCCAGTACTCGAGGATCGCAACTCATTAGTAGCAGAAGATGAAAGTGAGCTCTAGGACTCCTGATACTAAGGCCACTGTCACACTGGCGTTTTATTATAGCGTTTACGTGTGTTTGCTGTAATAAGCAGCCAATCATTTCAATCTGTTCTTTTTTCGGGCATTTCAGCGTTTTTAAACGTGATGTGTCGCCCATTGAAATGAATTGGAGCATTTTCAACGCTGTCAAAAACATAGTAGAACTCTGTGTGCAGCGTTTTACCGTGTTTTTGAACGCAGCGTTCTATACCCCCAGGATGGAAAATTAAAGTGGTGATGGCTTGCTTTGTCTGTATTATTAGGCCGCTCTCACACATGTGTTCAATTAAACTCCGCTTGAAACGGCGGCATTTTACTGCTATTTAGAGCAGTGTTTTTGAACGCATGTCACAGTGTTTGACAGCGCTTATTAATGTACCGCATCATTGTGATGGGTGCTGAGGTGCATTAAAAAAGCAAAATGCGTGAGAAGAGAACAGGCAGAACTCAAAGATAGCGACGTTAGATACGCCGCATTTGAGCGCAGGTCTGCGAGGTCCCATTGAAATGAATGGGAACATTGTACTGCCATTAGCGCGGCGCTCGGGATGCCGCACTAATCTTGGTAAAAACGGCTGGTATGGGAGCGTGTTTTTAGCGCAGCAACGCTGGCAAACACTCACATTGAACGCTGTACGAAGCAGCTCTGCCCTAGTAAAGATGCTGCGTTTTTACTATCGCCTGTGTGGGAGCCATTATATTTACTAAATACGTGGCAGATACCAGAGAATTATTTTTTTTCATTGGTAATTTTATTACTTGTAGTTTGAAATCATTGAGTTACTGCTGTAGTGGATTTTAGTTTTCCTTGTGCTAGCTTCCTGATAGGTAAGTGATGGGCTTTTCATTTCCTTTTTCTTTCCATTAAGCTTCTCCCACAATGGAACAGCTAGATGAAAACAAAAATTGCTAGTGTGAACTGGCCCTGTGTATTTAGGCTGGCTTCATGCGGACGTATTTGTGCGCACACTATGCAGAGAATAGAACCCATTAGTTTAAATGGGCGCGTTCACATGCGCATATGTTTCCTGCACATTTTGCTTTATTTCCCTCCGCATTAGCTCCCCAAATGTTCCCATAGAAGTCAATGGAGATGCGCAAATGCACACAAAAAATACTGGTCTATTCATGAAAAACGACGTAATTGCGCAGGAAAAAGAACACATCCAGAACACGTTAGACCCACGTTAGACTAATTAGCCATTTCAATCAGTATTTTTCTTGCCTTTCGCATAGAAAAAATACAGTAAAATACACCAATGCGCACACAAAAAAGCATAGTTCGTTCTGCAAAAATGCTTTGCTCATGTGAAGGGGGCCTGAATCATAGATTCATCCTATGGAGCACTTTCAAAAAGAAGTCGAAGCTAAAGAAAATCAATAGCTGATAAGCACTGTTATTGCTATACCTCATCTTATTATAGCTTTGTCAAAAACTTTATACACAATTGGTACATACAGTATGTGTTGTCCAGTGTTTATTCTAGAAAACTTCGGCAAACTTAGTATTTGCATATTTGTTTTTCTCCATATAGTGCATGTACAGCCACAGAACCAAGGTCAAAACATAAATACAGTAGCAGAACTAAACAGTTGGGTTCTGGGGCGGAGCCTTGGAACATCAGATGGGAGAAGATGGAGCCAGGAGGATGAAGATTAATTCAGCTCTACAAGATGCTGCTGTACATATGAACATGATTGTCTGGATGGGCAGATCTTAGGTGGGTCATTGTCGTCTTTACCCCTAGCGGACGTTTCGTATATCTGTTTACCTGTCTCTCACATCGCCATGGAGAACTTTTCAGCTGTGCAATGCTTTATGGGTTCCTTGTAAATTCACTCAAATTTTTTCTTAGTTTGTTGATGGACTTTCTGGTATTCTAAGATTCATTGTCCTGTTGTAAGGTCCATCAGCTGAGATTTAAAGGGTTAAAAAAATATTTTTTTTCTAAAATCTGCTTAGACTGCTAAAAAAACATAAAAAAAGTAATTCCTCACACAATCCCATTCTGCTCCTTTTCCGCTTGAGCATGGTTCCTTGTTGATCTATAGTTCCTGCTGTAGCAGCAATGATAGCCTGACAGAGGAACATGTGCTACTGCAGGTAATCCCCGGCTGAAGTGAGCCTAGGATTGGCTGAAGTAGTTACATGTCTACTGTAAGAGTTGTGAGACAATGGAACTCTCTGCCCGAGGATGTGGTGATGGCGAACTTGCTAAAAGAGTTCAAGAGGGGCCAGAATGCCTTTCTTGAGTGTAACAATATTCCATGGTACAGTCACTAGATTGCTGTTTTAGGGATTTATTCTGATTAACATATTAGGAATTGGGCAGATTTTTTTTTAGTTCAAGATAAGGAAAATCGGCTTTTGCCTCCTAGGAAGAGATCTCCCATATGCTTACCTCCATTCATTTAATTGCTTCTGTGTGAAAGCAGAGGAGGGATAAATCATTGGAATGACTGTCGGGTGCTTAAGTTCCCTAAGTCATCTCTGATGTCTGTACATATAGCACGTAACTTTTGAAAGAGCATAAAAAGTGAAAGTTTTTTTCACATTTTCTTTTTTTTCAACAATTTTTATTATGTTTTATAATAAACAGAGAATAAAAGTAAGTTGAAATCTTTGTTGCGTTAGAATACAATTTTTGTGCCATGACATAAATATTTTAAACATGCAATGTCTTGGTTAGAGATGAGCGAACGTACTCGTCCGAGCTTGATGCTCGGGCGAATATTAGGGTGTTCGGGATGCTCGTTACTCTTAACGAGTACCACGCGATGTTCGGGTTACTTTCAGTTTCCTCTCTGAGACGTCAGCGCGCTTTTCTGGCCAATTGAAAGACAGGGAAGGCATTACAACTTCCCCTTGTGACGTTCAAGCCCTATACCACCCCCCTGCAGTGAGTGGCTGGGGAGATCAGATGTCACCCGAGTATAAAAGTCGGCCCCTCCCGCGGCTCGCCTCAGATGCCTTGTGACTGAGTTAGCTGAGGGAAAGTGCTGCTGCTGGTGCTGCTGTAGGGAGAGTGTTAGGAGTGAGTGTAGGCTTCAAGAACCCCAACGGTCCTTCTCAGGGCCACATCTATCCGTGTGCAGTACTGTGGAGGGTGCTGTTAGCAGTGTTGCACAATTTTTTTTTTTTCAAAATCGGCTGTCTGCAGAGCATTGCGCCCTGCAGTAATAGTCCAGGGACAGAAGTGGTGGTTAGGCAGGGAGAGTGTTAGGAGTGAGTGTAGGCTTCAAGAACCCCAACGGTCCTTCTTAGGGCCACATTT
Organism: Eleutherodactylus coqui; assembly: GCF_035609145.1. Classification (NCBI taxonomy): domain Eukaryota; kingdom Metazoa; phylum Chordata; class Amphibia; order Anura; family Eleutherodactylidae; genus Eleutherodactylus; species Eleutherodactylus coqui. The sequence continues at coordinate 81,284,508 of NC_089845.1, read as the reverse complement.
AACCGTGTGCAGTACTGTGCAGGCTGCTGTTAGCAGTGTTGCATTTTTTTTTTTTTCAAAATCGGCTGTGCAGAGCATTGCGCCCTGCAGTAATACTACAGGGACAGAATTGTGTAGGCAGGGCCAGAAGACATATATTATTGATTGAATATAGTCAGTGGGCCTTTTCTTTAAAAAAAAAAGGGAAAAATTCTATGTGCCCTGCCTCTGTCAGTCCTCAGCGTTCTGTGTACGTGTGTGGTGGGTGGAGATAGTAAAAAATTCATACGCAGCCAGCTACGTTTAACAGCAGGCTTGCGCCAATTTATTTCCTGCCTTCCTGGGAAAAATCACCGCTCTGCTGCACTTCATATAACTGCATTTCTGTGGAACAGATTTCTTATCTGATTGAATATAGTCAGTGGGCCTTTTCTTTTAAAAAAAAGGGAAAAATTCTATGTGCCCTGCCTCTGTCAGTCCTCAGCGTTCTGGGTACGTGTGTGGTGGGTGGAGATAGTAAAAAATTCATACGCAGCCAGCTACGTTTAACAGCAGGCTTGCGCCAATTTATTTCCTGCCTTCCTGGGAAAAATCACCGCTCTGCTGCACTTCATATAACTGCATTTCTGTGGAACAGATTTCTTATCTGATTGAATATAGTCAGTGGGCCTTTTCTTTTAAAAAAAAGGGAAAAATTCTATGTGCCCTGCCTCTGTCAGTCCTCAGCGTTCTGGGTACGTGTGTGGTGGGTGCAGAACGTTAACAAAAAACATACGCAGCCAGCTACGTTTAACAGCAGGCTTGCGCCAATTTATTTCCTGCCTTCCTGGGAAAAATCACCGCTCTGCTGTAGTTAATAACTCTGCAACCCTGCAGTTCTGTGACACATTTGCAGGGCCAGAAGACATATCTTATTGATTGAATATACGCAGTGGGCCTTTTCTTTACCAAAAAAAAGGGAAACATTCTATTTGGCCTGCCTCTGACAGTCCTCAGCGTTCTGGGTACGTGTGTGGTGGGTGCAGAACGTTAACAAAAAACATACGCAGCCAGCTACGTTTAACAGCAGGCTTGTGCCAATTTCTTTCCTGCCTGGGAAATCAAATCACTGGTAATACACCATGCTGAGGGGTAGGGGTAGGCCTATAGGATGTGGACGCGGGCGAGGACGCGGAGGCCCAAGTCAGGGTGTGGGCACAGGCCGAGCCAGTGCGGTGGCCAGGGGTAGAGGCAGGGCCAGACCGAATAATCCACCAACTGTTTCCCAAAGCGCCCCCTCGCGCCATGCCACCCTGCAGAGGTCAAGGTGCTCTACGGTGTGGCAGTTTTTCACAGAGACGCCTGACGACCGACGAACAGTGGTGTGCAACCTTTGTCGCGCCAAGATCAGCTGGGGAGGCACCACCAACAGCATGCGCAGGCATATGATGGCCAAGCACCCCACAAGGTGGGACGATGCCTGTTCACCGCCTCCGGTTTGCACCACTGCCTCTCCCCCTGTGCCCCAACCTGCCACTGAGATCTAACCCCCCTCTGAGGACACAGGCACTACCGTCTCCTGGCCTGCACCCACACCCTCACCTCCGCTGTCCTCGGCCCCATCCAGCAATGTCTCTCAGCGTAGCGTCCAGACGTCGCTAGCGCCACAGTTTGAGCGCAAGCGCAAGTACGACGCCACGCACACGCACGCTCAAGCGTTAAACGTGCACATTGCAAAATTGATCAGCCTAGAGATGCTGCCGTATAGGCTTGTGGAAACGGAGGCTTTCAAAAGCATGATGGCTGCGGCGGCCCCGCGCTACTCGGTTCCCAGTCGCCACTACTTTTCCCGATGTGCCGTCCCAGGCCTGCACGACCACGTCTCCCGCAACATTGTACGCGCCCTCACCAACGCGGTTACTGCCAAGGTCCACTTAACAACAGACACGTGGACAAGCACAGGCGGGCAGGGCCACTATATCTCCCTGACGGCACATTGGGTGAATTTAGTGCAGGCTGGGACAGAGTCAGAGCCTGGGACACATCCTACCCACCCCCCGAATTGCGTGCCCCAGCTCGGTGGTGGTATCTGCGGGGGTGTATGCTTCCTCCACTAAACCACCCTCCTCCTCCTACGCAACCTCTGTCTCGCAATCAAGATGTGTCAGCAGCAGCACGTCGCCAGCAGTCGGTGTCACGCGGCGTGGCAGCACAGCGGTGGGCAAGCGTCAGCAGGCCGTGCTGAAACTACTCAGCTTAGGAGATAAGAGGCACAAGGCCCACGAACTGCTGCAGGGTCTGACAGAGCAGACCGACCGCTGGCTTGCGCCGCTGAGGCTGTAAGCTGGTGGCGGCTCTGCAGCTCGGCAGCCTCACGCACATGCCATGCCTGGCCCATGTGTTTAATTTGGTGGTTCAGCGCTTTCTGAAAAGCTACCCCCACTTGTCATACCTGCTCGGAAAGGTGCGCCAGCTCTGCGCACATTTCCGCAAATCACACACGCACGCTGCCACCCTGCGGACCCTGCAACATCGGTTTAATCTGCCAGTGCACCGACTGCTGTGCGACGTGCCCACACAGTGGAACTCTACGCTCCACATGTTGGCCAGACTCTATGAGCAGCGTAGAGCTATAGTGGAATACCAACTCCAACTTGCGCGGCGCATTGGGAGTCAGCCTCCTCAATTATTTACAGAAGAGTGGCCCTGGTTGGCAGACATCTGCCAGGTCCTTGGAAAGTTTGAGGAGTCTACCCAGATGGTGAGCGGCGATGCTGCAATCATTAGCGTCACCATTCCTCTGCTATGCGTCTTGAGAAGTTCCCTGCAAAGCATAAAGGAAGACGCTTTGCGCTCGGAAACAGAGCCGGGGGAAGACAGTATGTCGCTGGATAGTCAGAGCACCCTCCTGTCTATATCTCAGCGCGTTCAGGAGGAGGAGGAGGAGCATGAGGAGGATGAGGAGGAGGGGGAAGAGACAGCTTGGCCCACTGCTGACGGTACCCATGCTGCTTGCCTGTCATCCTTTCAGCGTGTATGGCCTGAGGAGGAGGAGGATCCTGAAAGTGATCTTCCTAGTGAAGACAGCCATGTGTTGTGTACAGGTACCCTGGCACACATGGCTGACTTCATGTTAGGATGCCTTTCTCGTGACCCTCGCGTTACACGCATTCTGGCCACTACGGATTACTGGGTGTACACACTGCTCGATCCACGGTATAAGGAGAGCCTTTGCACTCTCATTCCCGAAGAGGAAAGGGGTTCGAGAATGATGCTATACCACAGGGCGCTGGTGGACAAACTGATGGTAAACTTCCCATCCGACAGCGCTAGTGGCAGAAGGCGCAGTTCCGAGGGCCAGGTAGCAGGGGAGGCGCAGAGATCAGGCAGCATGTACAGCGCAGGCAGGGGAACATTCTCCAAGGCCTTTGCCAGCTTTATGGCTCCCCATCAAGACTGTGTCACCGGTCCCCAGTCAAGGCTGAGTCGGCGCGAGCACTGTAAAAGGATGGTGAGGGAGTACGTAGCCGATTGCAGCACCGTCCTCCGTGACGCCTCTGCCCCCTACAACTACTGGATGTCGAAGCTGGACACGTGGCCTGAACTCGCACTGTATGCCCTGGAGGTGCTTGCTTGTCCTGCGGCTAGCGTCTTGTCAGAGAGTGTGTTTAGTGTGGCTGGGGGAATCATCACGGATAAGCGTACCCACCTGTCAACCGACAGTGCCGACAGGCTTACACTCATCAAGATGAACAAAGCCTGGATTTCCCCAGACTTCTCTTCTTCACCAGCGGACAGCAGCGATACCTAAGCAATACGTAGGCTGCACCCGCGGATGGAAGCATCGTTCTCTCTCACCATCCAAAACGGGGACATTTCTGCTTCATCAATCTGTGTATAATATTCATCCTCCTCCTCCTGCTCCTCCTCCTGAAACCTCACGTAATCACGCCGAACGGGCAATTTTTCTTAGGGCCACAAGGCTCAGTCATATAATTTTTCTAAACAATTTTTATACGTTTCAATGCTCTTAAAAGCGTTGAAACTTTAACTTGAACCAATTTTTCGTTAAACTGGGCTGCCTCCAGGCCTAGTTACCACTTAAGCCACATTAACCAAAGCGATTAATGGGTTTCACCTGCCCTCTTGGTTGGCCATGGCCAATTTTTTGGATGTACATTAGTACTGTTGATACAGCAATTTTTGTGGGCCCTCGCCTACAGTGTAATCAAATGAATTTTTAGCCCACCTGCATTACAGCTGACGTTACATCCGCTGTGTTGGGCAATGCAATGGGATATTTTTATGTACCGCCGGTGGCTTCCTGGCACCCACCCATGCTGTGGGTCCACAGGGAATTATAAATGCATCTGTTTCCACTTGTAAAGAACCCCAGTCTGACTGGGGCATGCAGTGTGGGCCGAAGCCCACCTGTATTAAGCACGACATTACTACCTCAGCTGTGTTGGGCAATACAATGGGATATTTTTATGTACCGCCGGTGGGTTCCAGGGAGCCACCCATGCTGTGGGTCCACAGGGACTTCACAATAGGGAGTTGTACCTGCCTGTGTCTATGAATTAAAAAGACCGGTCTGACTGGGGCATGCAGACACCTTGACAGAATGAATAGTGTGTGGCACATAGGTTCCCCATTGCTATGCCCACGTGTGCAGCTCCTGATGGCGGTGGCACAGGATTATATTTCTCATTGCTTCTGTACAGCATTGTGGGCTACCTCCCCGCCCCTTTTAAAGAGGGTCGCTGCCTAGCCGTGCCAACCCTCTGCAGTGTGTGCCTGCTTTTCCTGTGGCAGACGCACTTATAAATAGACATGAGTTAGGCGTGGCATGAGGGCAGCTGAAGGCTGCGCAGGGACAATTTGGTGTGCGCTGTGGACACAGGGTCGTGCAGGGGGGGTTGGGCAGCATGTAACCCAGGAGAAGTGGCAGCGGAGTGTCATGCAGGGAGTGATTGTGCTTTGTTGGAGGTAGTGTGGTGCTTAGCTAAGGTATGCATTGCTAATGAGGGCTTTTCAGAAGTAAAAATTGTTGGGAGGGAGGGGGCCCACTCTTGCCGCTATTGTGGCTTAATAGTGGGACCTGGGAACTTGAGATGCAGCCCAACATGTAGCCCCTCGCCTGCCCTATCCGTTGCTGTGTCGTTCCCATCACTTTCTTGAATTGCCCAGATTTTCACACATGAAAACCTTAGCGAGCATCGGTGAAATACAAAAATGCTCGGGTCGCCCATTGACTTCAATGGGGTTCGTTATTCGAAACGAACCCTCGAGCATCGCGATAATTTCGTCCCGAGTAACGAGCACCCGAGCATTTTGGTGCTCGCTCATCTCTAGTCTTGGTGAATAGTAATGAGACTAATGTTCCTTCTTACAAAAGAAAAGAAAATAGTAACAACTGTGAGCTTAAACAATGAAATGACAGAAGTAGATACAGTAGATAAATATATCCAACGCCGGGTAAAACAAAAGAAAATTGTTCATATAGCTCCTGGGGTCTAATGATTGACTGATAAAAGCAACAGAGTTTACACAGGTAAATGAATATACAGCGGTTATGCAGGTATGCACTGATTGCAGGACATCTAGGCTTTCCATACATATTGGAATATCAAAAATAATAATGAGTTGCATACAAATATTTTTTCGTATACATATGTCTGGTTAATTAAGATAATTTCTCCTATATTGGGGATATCAATACTTTTCCAGTGCCTGAGTATGACTCGGGGCTCTTTCACATGGGCTTGGTGTTAGTTCAGTATAGACATGCAAAAAAAATCGTAGCTAAACTGCACTAAAAATCAGGCAATTATTTACGAGACGAAAGACCCCAGCTTCAGTCGCATGAAAATCAAGCATTCACTGGAGCAGCGTGTTGCTTAAAAAAAGCACAGCTGCTCCAGGAGGAAAGAGAGATGAAGCCCTGCAGGGCTTTGGGATTTCCCCATAACAGGGAGAGAGAGATGGCAAGGCTACAGGGGATCCCCAAGGGATATCCCCATAGCACAGAGAAAGAGAGAGGAGCGGGGCTAGAGGGCTTCTCCAAGGGATTCTCCCACAGCAAGAAGAGAGGGGGTGGGGCTAGAGGGCAAGTCCGTTTAGGCCTGCCCCTGCTCTCTGGGAAGTCCTCTAACCCCACTCCCCTCTCTCTCCTTGCTATGGGAAAATCCCTTAGAGCACCTGCTGCTGGGAAAAGAGGTGGAGGGAGTCCTCTGCTGCCCCCGCTGCTGCGGAATTGCTCAGCAGCAGGGCTGGAGGAATTCCCCGCTGCTTAGAGCGGGACTTTTAAAGCTTGCTGCCCAGAAGCACATTTTAAATGTGCTGCTGTAAGCTCCTGTTAGTCCCCATGGGGATTAAGGGAACCCCCGGGAAGATGAAAGCAACACTCGTCGGTTTCCTCTCATCCGGGGACTATCAGGAGTTTACAAACGTGCTTCTAGTTTTAGCAGCGCAGCTGCTGTTTGCAATTCCCTCGGTCAGCAGAAATCCTCCTAATGACTTTTCATCTTCTTTACCAAGCGTCAGACACAGCTAAACTCCTTTTCCCATAGGAGTCTATGCAGACTCCTGTGCATCATGCACCAAAGACAGGTCAGGTCCTATCTTTTTATGCAGCACAGACCTTAGATAATGCCTTCTGGTATTAAATGATGCTTGTTGACCCTTCACAAAATCAACTTGATTTTCTTTAATCAATTAATGCAAGATAAGTTGTAGTCTAAAGGCCAGAATTTTTGCATGGATTTTGATATTTGTACAGTGTGGAGACAGGAGATTTCGGAAGGTCTTATAATAAGCATTTGTAAGGACATCCAGGCCAGCTGATTTGCTAACTGGTAGGAAGTTGAGATGTTTGAGCATATCTGCTACCGTAATAAGTGAATTAAGAGTTTCGTGTTGAGATTTAGAAAGGGTAGGTAATTAGATTTTTTTTTACAGAAACTCTTGAATTTGTTGCTTTGCACTTGGGAACATAAGATTGTATAGGGGTAAGTAATAATCCCGAAAATTATCTGCTATATCTATGGGGTTTATGAGTTTTCCTTTGTTATTTTGGTCAATTAGATACAGAATTCGTAATTTGAAGTGTTGAGTTTTAAGACGAGATGCAAATAACTTCCCAGATTTATTATTTTGAGAATATTATTAGGCCTTAAACCTATTTAGTTTCGTCTCATAATATTGTAGTAAGTAACTTTGGAACTTATGTCTGTATAGAGATAGCTCTTCTGTCTGTTGAGGTGTTTGCTTCTATTTATTTTGTGATTCAAGGTCCTTTATTCCGTTAAGTAAATCATTGAAGGTTTTGGTCCTTTCTTTTTTCACATGGTGTCCTATTCTGATAAAAGAACCTCTTATATTTGCCTCATGAGCATTCCAAAAGGTATGAGAGTTCCCGTCTGGGGATGTTTTATGAGTAAGGTAGTCCTCCAGGTTGTCTCTATACTCCGTCTGAATTAATAGAGAATCATTACTACTCCAAATATAAGTGCTTGATAAAGTCGCGGAACAGTGACGAAACGCGTTGCACTTGAATAAAGAAGGATTGTGTTATTTATGGTAACGACCTTCCCCTGGAGTATTTTTCCTTAAGGAGCGTGGGATAGTTTTTATTTTTTTTAATATTTACGAGAGTCAGAGAAACGGTGAAACAGTCTGAACTACAATCAGAATCCGGTACAATGTCAGGGCAGACAGAGTACAATCGTAATCCAAGTAATAAGTTCTAGAATCGGGGCAGACACAGGGGTCAGAAGCAAGAGACCGTTGCTAGGTGACTGAGACAAACTCACACCAATACTCAGGCAAGGAGGAAGATCGCCAGCTCAGCTAAATAGGAGGGCAATAGCCTAAAACCCTGCAGCTGCGCTGAGAGCACTGAGGAGGCTTAACTCCTACAGTGCTAATGGAAAGCACACAGATCTGAGCCTACTCATATAGGAGGAGCAGAGCGACACCCATATCTGCCCGGAAGAGCAAGAGGACGGCAGACATTGGAAAAAAGTCAGGTTTTTTGTAACCATTCAGAGGATGTACAAACTTAACATTACTTATTAACATTTTGAGGAACATTTTGTTTTCCTACACCAAGCAAAGATCGCAAAGGCTTATAGGTGTCAGAATGATAGATACCCCCACAAATGACCCCATTTAAAAAAAATACACATTTTAATGTATTAACTGACAGGTGTCATGAGTATTTTGACCTCACAGTTTCTTTTCAGGAGTTAATGCAATAAAAAAAAAAAAATGTCATATTTTTGCAAATATGTCATTTAAAAGACAGGATTTTTTTCTGCAGTGCACATGAAAATTAAGATTTACATCCCAAAATGTATGACCCACCTAACTGGTAGACCGCTACCTTTTTATCACGTGACCGGGGACCGCTACCAGGAGCAAGGAGATTTTAAATTTCCAGGGCCCTCCCCAGCTTCTGCGCATGTGTCAGTCATTTTGAAGGTGAGCGCATGCTCAAAAGCTGGGGAAGGTCTGTGGGTGAGGATCGCGTCAGGGGTTCAAATGTGGAGGCCTGTGGTAAGAAGTTTCATCCCCTCTCACCGATCGCATCACCGTGGCCCTTGGTCACTGCTCCAGGCTCTCGGCTACCTTTAGTAGCCAGGAACAAGGAGATTTGAAATTTCCCTCCCAGCTTCTGTGCTTGTGTTTGCCATTTTGCCGATGGGCGCATGCGCCAAAGCTGGCGAAAGGTCTGTAGATAAACATTCTGTCAGGGGAATATCACCAGAGGCCTTAGGTAAGTAATTTCACCTCCCCTCATGGATCAGATCCATGATAGGAGGTGAAACTTTAACTTTTTTTTAACTTTTACATGATTGCCTTTATCCATTGGATAACGGCGACCACGTGACCAGGAACCGCATACCGCAACCAGCTGTGAAATCTCCAGGCTCTCAGCTATGTTTGCTAGTCAGGAGCAGGGAGATTTTAAATTACCCTGGCAATCCGTGGCTTTTGTGCATGCTTACGCCATTTTGGTGATGGGCACGTGCACAGAAGTTTGGGTAAGGTCCACGGATAAATCTGGGGGCCTTAGATATGTAATTTCATCTCATCTCATGGCTACGATCCATGAGGGGAGATGAAACAAACTTTTTTTTTTTACACTGTTTTTTACTTTACATGATCACGGTTATCCAATGGATAGAGGTGGTAACAGTACAATTAGAGTGTATGCAGGCATGAAGCTCAGACTTGTTATCTGGACAACATACAGGCTCTTTCTGTTAGTGAATAAGCACAGGATTTATTCCTATCCCCTGTGCTTTGCCCTCCTGCTTATCTTGCTCTAATTTCTTCTATTTTCTTGTTTCCGGAGCTTCCTTTCTTAGTGATCATTGCAGTTACTTTAGTCTTTAACTGATTCTCTTCTATTTCCTTCCTGCTCTTGTAGCTACTGGCTGAAGTTTAGCTATTCCTTGCTTTTCCTTTCCCCTTTGCATGAATTACAGAACTTTTAGGTACTCCCACTTTCTCTCTTTCCCACCGCACTGGCTCTCAACTTAGTCTCTTTTCCCCAGAACTCCATCTTCTTCTCCTGAACTCGGTCTTCTGGCACTCTTTCTTGATGTCAACTCCTCCCCTCTCTTTTTTACCAAACCAACTGTAACCAAACCTCGTGCGTAGCATCCAACTATCTATCACAGGCGGTCTCTCACCTGACTAGCCAAATCATGCCCTTTAAACTAGGCTGTGCTTTGTGGGGAATAAAGTGTGGTTGAACAACATTAAATTTACATATTTAAAGTGACATGAACATTATGACATACCAGTTCTTCATACCCGGTAGTTGATAAAGAAAAGACAAATAAAGAGGCAGGAAAACACAATAATGACAATAAACGGTCCTTCACAAACTTGCGGATGAGAAGAGAAGTGTAGCAGCTCTTCCAGACCTGGTTACCATAGGTGGGGGTAAAAGTTATTTTGAGGTTTCCAAATTTTAGATGAATCATAGTATCATTCCAGCAGGGCAGATCTGGAAGTCATTGGTGAACTTTTTTAGAAGGTTTTAAAGTGTGCCAACCCTTCAAAAGACGATAGTTAGGTTTTCTGGGATCTTTAGTAGGCAAGGAGACGTCTAAGTTCCATTGTCGTAAGAGACTGATTCCTTCATCCAATTACTTAACAACAAAGCTAAATGCCCTTTTACATGCAATGATCATCACTCGAAATTCATTCAAATGGCCGAAAGTGAGTGATAATTGTTACATGTAAATGTAGGCATTCGTGCACTCTTCGTTCAATTGTCGATCAGCACTGGTTTTCAGCCCAAATAAAAAAAACTTTCTTATAACCATTGCATAAATACACGCCCAGCTGAGCAAACAACTCATGGAGGAAATGCAGATGATTAAAACCCATTATCTGTATTTGTAATTTTATTAAAAAATGTAGGCAGTTCGTTTAGTCGCGCAGTTGTTTAAGCAATAATTATAGAGTGTAAAAGGGCTTTAAAATGGTTTTGTCAATAGAAAAAAAAATCAATACTTACCTATTCCTCCCCAGGCAGTCTTCTTACCGCATCTTCTCCTTGCTGATCTTTTGCAGTTCCCCGGGTCATCTCACTGCAAGCCGCCCGGATCCTCTTCTTCTTGTTATGGACTGTGCATTCTCTGCATTCTCCTTCCTGCAGGGCAGTATATGCTACATCAGTAGTGATGTAATGTTCACAGCCTAGGAAGGAATGCTGATCTATTGCAGAGACTGCGCATGCGCAGTCTTGGCAACAGCTTGGCCCTCCATGCTAGGCTCTGAACGCTACATACATTGCCCTGCAGGATGGAGAATGCCGGCAATGTACGCTTCGTCACTGGAAGAAGACGAATTGGTCGCCTGGAGGTGAGGTAACCCGGGTGGACTAGAGAGCCAGTAGAAGATCGTTGAAGAGAAGATGTTGTAAGAAGACTACCTGGGGAGGAATAGATTTTTTTTTCTAATGACAGAACCCCTTTAATGTTGTTGTGGGTTATTAGTAGGTGCACACTGGATCACCATTTGTATACTATTTTATTTTCTCTATGTCATTTGGTGATAATGAACAGTTGTCATCTTTGTGCCAAAGCTGCAGCAAATAGATCTCTAAATAAGGCCAATGCTTGGAAGGGTGAAGGTAATGGGTCTGTTTTCCTGGCCGCCTCCAACAGCTTTTATTTGATGTAGAAGAGATGAAAGTGAGCCAGGACATACCTTTGCACGTCATCCGCCAGGTGTCCTGCAAGGACCTCCTTTAATAGTGTTTTAATGAGACTCTGCAAATAATGCATCTACTCAGAGGTTGGAGACTATTTCTGAAATTTCTCGGAACTTAATGTGGCTGCGACGGGACCTGTCCTCCAAGTCCGCCACTTTATATTAGAGTTTTTCTTGTTCTGTAGAGAATAAGGTTGTTGTGCAATGATGCAATTTCAGCCATCTTAGTCTCCATGTCGGTGATTCGTTTCTCAGCATCAGTGATAGCTAAGCTGAGAGGTTGGGTAAATTGAGAAAAGTTAAATTGTATAGAAATTTGCAATGCCTTCAACATTACTTTTATGGAGGTTTCTCTGACTGACTCATCACTAACAGGAGCATCATTGAAAATGTCTGAAATAGCAGGTGACGTAGTTTCAGGAATATCATGGCCACTCACCCGTGCATCAGGTTGTCCATTCTCTTCTTCTGTTTTGCTGGACTAGTTGAGGGAGAGGAGGCCGCACTCGCCATGTGGCCTGAGAGATGATGATCGAGCCATTGCAGGAAGTCTTGCACAGTTTTTGAAGAAGTTTCCCTCGGGTCTATAAGTGTAAAGTTTGACTGGAAGTGCTCATTAATCAATGATTCCAAAATGGATCTTTTCCTTGACCATTTAGAATTTGTGCGCTCAGAAGAGCGCTCCACATACTCAGATACAGGAGAGCTTCCTGGCGCCTCAATCATGGTTCCATGTTGGAGACTGAGGGAAGTAGAAATGAATCAGTTTGTCTGGTTTAGTGGATGGTCGCTTTCCTCTCCGCAGCATCCTGGATGGTTGAGCAGCAGATGAGGTCTGTTTTAGAGATGAGCAAGCACCAAAATACTTGAGTGCTCGTTGCTCGAGTCAAACTTTTTGTAATGCTCGAGAGCTCGTTTCGAGTAACGAACCCCATTGAAGTCAATGGGCGACTTGAACATTTTTGTATGGGACCGATGCTCCGCATAGCTGATGAATTGTCAAACACCAGAAAACATCAGAAAGTCATGGAAACACCACAAAAACGAATAGGGAAGGGCAGGGGCAGCATGCATGGCTGCATCTGAGGCTCCCAGGTCCCACTATTAAGCCAAAATGGAGGCAAGAGTCTGGCGTAACCCCCCTAACAATTTACTTCAGACAAACCCTCATTAGAAAGGCACACGCGCTGGCACATCTTAGCTAAGCACCACACTACCTGCAACCAAGGACAATCACCGCCTGCGGGTGACACCGCTGCCTCTTCTCCTGGGTTACATGCTGGCATTGCTGTCCAACCCCCACGCACGACCCTGCATCCACAGCACACACAAAATTTTCCCTGTGCATCGTTCAGCTGCCCTCATAACACACGCTCGCTTCATAGCCACACCACCCTCATGTCTATTTATAAGTGCCTACTGGATGAGGAAGAACCGGAGGCAAACACTGCAGAGGGTTGGCAGGGCCAGGCAGCGACCCTTTTTGAAAGTGTGGGCGAAAGCCCACAATACTGTTGAGAATGGATGATAAATTGACGTACGATCATCATTCCAATCCCGTGCCACCTCCGTCACAAAATTGTCAGGAGCCGCAAACGTGGGCATAAAGGGGACTCAGGTGCTAGCACTTCTACACATCTCCACAATGCAGCAATACTCTGTGTGGGAAGCACGTGAGCAGGCCCAGGATCAGGCTCGGTCCCAGCCTCCACCTTGTGTGACCCAAGGTGCCGCGAGTTACATAGCAATGGGAAATCTATGTGTCCCCACACAATTCATTTTGTGTAGGTGTCAGATAGCTCCACACCGCAATAGGAAGTCTTTGAGTTCCTTGGGCTCGCCTATGCTGTCAGTGCACAAAGGTGGTATTACACAGGAAGAAATCAAAGTGCCTAAACATGGCAGAGTTTCACCCCGCCAAGGACCTCAGCCTTGGCCCACATTTCTGCCCAAGTCAGTCAGTTACTTTTTTGCCAGATAGGTAAAACACCACGATGGGAAGTCTTTGTGTACCCACAGCATAGGCAGACCCCAGTAAACTTTCTGTAGCAAGAGTATAGGCGAACCCCAGTAACATTTCTGTAGCAAAAGTATAGGTGAACCCCTCAAACCATTCAGTAGAAACTGCATAGGCGGACCCCAGTAACATTTCTGTTGCAAAAGTTTAGGCAGACCCCAGTAACATTTCAGTAGCAAAAGTATAGGCGGACCCCAGTAACATTTTTTATAGCAAGAGACTAGGCGGAAACATTTCTGCAGCAAAAGTATAGGTGAACCTCTCAAACCATTCAGTAGAAACTGCATAGGCAGACCTCAGTAACATTTCTGTAGCAAAAGTATAGGTGAACCCCTCAAACCATTCAGTAGAAACTGCATAGGCGGACCCCAGTAACATTTCCGTAGCAAGAGTATAGGCGAACCCCTCAAACCATTCAGTAGAAAAGGTATAGGCAAACCCCAGTAACATTTCTGTAGCAAGAGTATAGGCAGAGCCCAGTAACATTTCCATAGCAAAAGTATAGGCGAACCCCTCAAACCATTCAGTAGAAACTGCATAGATGGACCCCAGTAACATTTCTGTAGCAAGAGTATAGGCGGAGACCAGTAACATTTCCGTAGCAAAAGTATAGGCGAACCCCTCAAACCATTCAGTAGAAACTGCATAGGCGGACCCCAGTAACATTTCTGTAGCAAGAGTGTAGGCAAACCCCTGAAACATTGGTGTACCAGGAGTATAGGCGAACCCCTGAAAAAATTTGGTTACCAAGAGTGTAGGCAAAAGCCAGAAAAATTAGTTAGATAACAGTATAGGTGAGGGCCAGAAAAATTGGTGTACCAAGAGTACAAGTGCACCCCTGAAAAATTGCTCAACCGCGAGAGCAGTTGAAACCCATAAACATTTTTTAAAGATACAGCTCGCTGTTGCTTAATTTGTAAAAGGGCCTGGAGGCAGCCCTGTGAAAAAAATTGGTGTCTGTTAAAGTATCAATACTTTTTAAACGTTGAAAAATTGTAAAAAACTTTTAAACAGAGCCTTTTGGGCCGCAGAAAAATTGGCAGTTCAGTGTCATGACATGCTGTTTTAGAAGGAGGAGTAGGAGGAGGAGTAATAATATCTGAGAGTGATTGACAAAGCTAATTCACCCTTTTTTGTGGTGATAAAGGATGCATTTTTCTCCTGTTGCAGCGAAAAGAATCATTAGGTTCAGCTGCTTTCCGCCGGTGGAGAAGAGAAGTCTGGGGAAATCCAATTCATATTTATGAGTGTAAGCATGTCGGCACTGGCAGTTGACAGGCGAGTACGCTTATCCGTGATGATTCCCCCAGCTGCACTAAACACCCTCTGTGACAAAACACTAGTGGCAGGGCAGGCCAGCACCTCGAGGGCATACAGTGCAAGTTCGTGCCACGTGTCCAGCTTTGACACCCAATAGTTGTATGGAGCAGAGGCATCACAGAGGACGGTGGTATGATCGGCTACGTACTCCCTCACCATCTTTTGACAGTGCTCCTTTCGACTCAGCCTTGACTGGGGAGTGGTGACACAGTCTTGCTGGGGAGCCATAAAGCTGGCAAAGGCCTTGGAGAGTGTTCCCCTGCCTGCGCTGTACATGCTGCCTGATCCTGCTCCTTCTCTGCTAGTTGGCCCTCTGAACTGCGTCTTCTGCCACTAGCGCTGTCAGATGGGAACTTTAGCATCACTTTTTCCACCAGGGCCCAGTGGTATTGCATCACTCTCGTACCCCTTTCCTCTTCAAGAATGAGAGTGGAAAGGTTCTCCCTGTACCGTGGGTCGAGAAGGGTGTACACCCAGTAATCCATGTTGGCCAGAATGCGTCTAACGTGAGGGTCAAGGGAAAGGCAGCAGTACGCAAGACATGGCTGTCCTCACTAGGAAGATGACTTTCAGGTTACTTCTCCTCTACAGCCCATACACACTGAACAGATGAGAGGCAAGCAGCATGGGTACCCTCTGCAGTGTGGCCAGCTGTCTCTTCCCCCTCCTCCTCCTCCTGTTCCCCCTCCCCCTCCTCCTCCAAAACGGGCTGAGATATACACATGAGGGTGGTCTGGCTATCAAGCGACATACTGTCATCCCCCATCTCCTGTTCCAACTGCAAAGCGTTGGCCCTTATGCTTAGCAGTGAACTTCTCAGCAGGCAAAGCAGCGGGATGGTAACACTAATGATTGCCGCATCGCCGCTCACCATCTGGGTAGACTCCTCAAAGTTTCCGAGGACCTGGCAAAAATCTGCCAACCATGCGCACTCCTCAGTAAAGAATTGAGGAGACTGACTACCACTCTGCCGCCCATAGTATTCCACTATTGCTCTATGCTACTCGTACAGCCTGGCCAACATGTGCAGCGTAGAATTCCAGCGCGTGTGTGCGTCGCACAGCAGTCGGTGCTCTGGCAGCTGAAACCGATTTTGTAGGGTCCTCAGGGTGGCAGCGTCTGTGGTAGACTTGCGGAAATGTGCGCAGACGCTGCGCACCTTGCTGAGCAGGTGAGACAAGTGGGGGTAGTTTTTCAGAAACCGCTGAACCACCAGATTGAAGACGTGGGCCAGGCATGGCACATTTGTGAGGCTGCCGAGCTGCAGAGCGGCCACCAGGTTACGGCCGTTGTCACACATGACCATGCCCGGTTGGAGGCTCAGTGGCGAAAGCCAGAGGTCGGTCTGCTATGTCAGACCCTGCAGCAGCTCGGGGGCTGTGTGCCTCTTGTCACCTAAGCTGATTAGTTTCAGCATGGCTTGTTGGCGCTTGCTCACCGCTGTGCAGTTGCGCCGTGCGCTGCCAACTGCTGTCGACATACTCACACTTCTTAATTGAGAGGTAGAGGTGGCGAAGGAGGAGAAGGGTTTGGAGGAGGTGGCATAAAACGCTGCAGATACCAGCACCGAGGTAGGACCCGCTATTCTGGGTGTGGGTAGGATGTGAGCGGTCCCAGGCTCTGACTCGGTCCCAGCCTCCACGAAGTTCACTTAATGTGCCGTCATGGAGATATAGTGGCCCTGCCCGCCAGTACTTGTCCACGTGTCTGTGGTTAAGTGGACCTTCCCAGTAACCGCGTTGGTGCGGGCACGATTTATGTTGCGGGAGACGTGCTGGTGTAGGGCTTGGACGGCACACTGGGAAAAATAGTGGCGATTGGGGACCTAGTAGTGCGGGACCGCCATCGCCATCATGTTTTTGAAAGCCTCCGTTTCCACGAGCCTGTACGGCAGCATCTCCAGGCTGATTAATTTGGCAATGTGCACGGTTAAAGCTTGCGCATGCGGGTGGGTGGCAGCGCATTTGCACTTTCGCTCCAACGCTTGTGTTAGTGGCAGCTAAACGCTGCACTGAGAGACATTGCTGGATGGAGTGGAGGATGGTGGAGGTGAGGGTTTGGGTGCAGGCCAGGAGGCGCTTGTGCCTGTGTCCTGGGAGGGGGATTGGATCTGTGTGGCAGGTTGGGGCACAGGGGAAGAGGCAGTGGTGTGACTCGGAGGCTGTGAATGGCCTTCGTCCCACCTTGTGGGTTGCTTGTCCATCATATGCCTGCGCATGCTGGTGGTGGTGAGGCTGGTAGTGGTGGCTCCCCGGCTGATCTTGGTGCGACACAAGTTGCACACCACTGTTCTTCAGTCGTCCATGCTCTCACTAAAAAGCATCCACACCTTTGAACACCTAGCCCTCTGCACGGAGGCTTGCCGCAAGAGGGTGCTTTGGGAAACAGTTGGGGGATTCTTCGTTCTGGCCCTGCCTCTACCCCTGGCCACTCACTGCCTCTTCCAACCAGTCCTGCTGCTGCACTTTCCTTGCCCTCTGAAGCCCTGTCCTCAGTAGGCTTAGCAAACCAGGTGGGGTCAGTCACCTCATCGTCCAGCTGCTCTTCCTCCGAATCCTCTGTGCGCTCCTCCCTCGGACTTACTGGCCTTACTACTTCCTCACTGACAGACAACTGTGTCTCATCATCCTCATCCACAAAAAGCTCTTGAGACAGTTGCCGGAAGTCCCCAGCCTCATCCCCCGGACTCCGGGAACTTTCCAAAGGTTGGGCATCGATCACGACAAACTCCTCAGGTGAGAGAAGAACGTTTTTTTCCCACTTATGGCAGGGACCCGAGAGCAGTTCCTGGGAGTCTGCCTGCTCAGAATATGTCATTTTCATGGAGTGAGGAGGCTGGGAGGAAGGAGGAGCCAAAGGATTCAGAGATGCAGTCCCTAGGCCGGGAGTAGTGCACTGCGTTGAAGACTGGGTGGTCGATACATTGCTGGAAGCGTTTTCTGCCATCCACAACAGGACCTGCTCACACTGCTCTGTTTGTAATAAAGGTCTACCAAGCGGACCCATAAATTGTGATATGAAGCTGGGGACCCCAGAAACTTGCCTCTCTGCTAATCCCGCAGCAGCCGGCTGTGATTAACCTCGCCCCAGAACTCGGCCTGTGCCCACACCCTCACTTGGACGTCCGCGTCTGCGTCCTCGACCCTTACCCCTACTCCTCATCATGGCAGATTAAGAATAGAGCAGGGCCCAAATAAATTAACCCACTGTACAGCACTGACAACTGTGGCTTAATTCACCGCACACAGAGACTTGTAGATAGCGGACAGTGAGGGTGATCAATGAGTGGAACAGGTTACCACTGGAGGTGGTGAGTTCTCCTTCAATTGAAGTCTTCAAACAGAGGCTGAACAAATATCTGTCTGGGGTGATTTAATGATCCTGCACTGAGCAGGGGGTTGGACCAGATGACCCTGGAGGTCCCTTCCAACTCTACCATTCCATGATTCTAAGATAAGCCCTTTTAAAATCTATAGGGATTTTACTGGGTGGGTTTTTTTTTTCCATTTTTCTGCTTTTAGGACAGAACAGGAAAACAGAAAATGCGGTTTAATACTGAGAAGGACTTAAACATTTTAGTTGACAATTTACTTAACTGGAGCAACCAGTGTCAAGCAGCTTCTACCAAGGCAGAGCAGATCATTGGGTGCATCAAAAGCGGCATAGATGCAGAAGATAACTTACTCACTTTACACATCATTAGTCAAACTGCTCATGGCATATTATGGACAGTTTTGGGGCATTGGTGCACAAGAAAGACATAATAAAGCTTAAAGGGGTTGTCTCGCGAAATCAAGTGGGGTTATACACTTCTGTATGGCCATATTAATGCACTTTGTAATATACATCGTGCATTAAATATGAGCCATACAGAAGTTATTCACTTACCTGCTCCGTTGCTAGCGTCCTCGTCTCCATGGTTCCGTCTAAATTCGCTGGCAGCTTGCTTTTTTAGACGCGCTTGCGCAGTCCGGTCTTCTCCTTTCAGCACGAGCCGCTTCAGTGTGCTCCCCGCTACAGCTCTTCTGCGCATGCGCAGACGAGCTGTCACTGCTCGGGAGCGCGCTGGAGCGGCCATTCTGTACCATCCTCTGTTAGAGGAAGGTGCAGAGCCGCCCAGCTGTCCCGAGAAGCCGCCCAGCTGTCCCGCCGTCCTGCCGTCCTGCCGCCCAGGTAAGTGATGGGCCGGGGGGGGCCTGTGCCGGGGGGGGGGGCTGCCGCTGTGATGGGGGGGGGGCTGTCGCTGTGATGGGGGGGCTGTCGCTGTGTCGGGGGGGCTGCCGCTGTGATGGGGGGGCTGCCGCTGTGATGGGGGGGCTGTCACTGTGATGGGGGGGCTGTCGCTGTGATGGGGGGGCTGTTGCTGTGTCGGGGGGGCTGCCGCTGTGATGGGGGGGCTGCCGCTGTGATGGGGGGGCTGTCGCTGTGCCGGGGGGGGGGCTGCCGCTGTGATGGGGGGGCTGTCGCTGTGCCGGGGGGGCTGTCGCTGTGATGGGGGGGGGGCTGTCGCTGTGCCGGGGGGGGCTGCGCTGGTTGCCTGCTGCCTGGCGGTGGGTGACTGTGTGCCGTGGTCGGCTGCGTTCAATCCAGGGGTCCGGTCGGCGGCTGCGGGGCGTCTGGTTGTCAGGGAGACACAGCTGGTAGCGTCTCAGGAGCGCGCACGTCGGGCTACAGCAAGCGACGGGAAAAGAGCCGGCGGCCATCTTGGGAAAATTTTTATAAGTTGCTGAAATGCTGGAACTGTAAGTACAAACCAGCTAGAAAAGTCATTTACCGGGGGGCTTTGTAATGTATGCTTAATTAGGGGGACTGGGCAAAAAAAAAAATTCACTGCTTCCTCGAGACAACCCCTTTAAGTGGTTTAAAGGTGGATGACCAGAGTAATAAATGGAAAGGGTAGAGTACAATACCCAGAGAGATTGGGGTTATTTGGTTTAGTCAAAAGACTGCTGAGGAGTGACCTGATAAATAATATCGGACTCTGTAACAAGGGGCATCTAGAGGGAAAACGTTTTCTACACCAACATAGGAGTTCTTTACTGTAAGAGCAGTGAGACTATAGAGCTCTGTGCCTGTGTGCCTCTTTTGAGTGTAAAGGGGCCTGGATGCCTTGAGTGTAATATTATTACATGTTGTGGTCGCTATATTTCTAGAGGTGAAGCAAATACCGCCCATAGCATGCTATGGAAAAGCGTTTTTTCCTGTACATGAGTGGAAATCAATTGCAATTTTCCGCTCGCGGAGGAAAGAAAAAGGAGGAAAGTCAAAGGAAACTGTCCGATCCGCAGCCCTTCCGCAATTAGCATTGTATTAAAGTTGCGGATCGTATCATTGCCTAGTGATAGCGCAGAAAAATCTGTACAGGGCACAATCTGGTGGGTGCGGAGCGCAGATCACAGGGCATAATCTGGTGGGTGCGGGGCCCAGATCACAGGGCACAATTTAGTGGTTGCGGGGCCCAGATCATAGAGCACAATCTGTGGCACAATAGCCATGAATATAGATGATAGTCTGTGTTCCTTGCCCGGCATACGGCCCAATCTCGTCACTGGTGTTAGATTGCAGAGGAGACAACAGTTTTAAGTGTAGTTTTATATCCACCATCGTGAGAGCGGCTCATCTGCCCCATATGTGACTTCTGGGACTGCATTGTAATTGTGTATAGTTATAGCCATCAGTGTGGCCAGCACAGTATCAATTATGGCTGCAACTCTCCAAAAAGCCAGAAACAGCCGACCAAATGCATCAGATTTTAATAAATTTGGTGCAAATCACTCCAACTATCCCCTTTACTTAGATTGGCATTAGATATACCCGTCTTAGTAAATGTGCGCCATTGTTTGCTAATACCGGTCATTGCTGAGTGGCCCGCGCTGCCAAGTTCTGTTATCGGGCGGCGGCTTCTTGTTGCACCCTGTGAACGACCTCTTTTTAGTATGTTCCAATTTTCATACGAGACCCCCGTGTCTTCTGTACTCAGTTGTTCTTCTTATCACAGTCTTCAATGGTTTTCAGGAATTAAGTTGTGTAGATATGAGGACACAGTGTTATCGCTCCCATCAGAGACTGAACCCCATAACACATGTGATGTAACTGGGGACAGGGGATGACGTTACAACATCACTGTAGGTGAACATATATGTTCTGAGGTCTATATGGCGCCCCCTATATTCCCTGCCCTGCAGCAGCTGCCGCTGTGTCTTTGGAAGGTGATACACTTTATACTATTGGAAAATCAGCGATCGCTCCCATCGTGGCCGTCATTTAAGGAGAAATCCAGACAAAAGACAAACACCGCCATGTAGATTATATAATCATTGCGCAAAATCGCAATTTACCGTGAAATCGCGATTTTAACATTACAAGTCCCATAGACCCCTGCAGAAAAAAAACGCTGTGAATTTCGCAGTGAAAAAAAATGTAGTGGGTAGTCACCCTAAAAATGCTCATGTGGGAGAGACAAGTTCTTTGTTTTCTATTTGTACCATTTAATATAATGCCTTGTTATAGCGATGTAAGAAAAATGTTGTCTTTGTAGACTTCAAAAAAGTAACATGCATAAACTATAATGAAAACAAAGATCTGGTACCGTGTTAGCCAGTAGAGCAAAATGTGATTGTTCTCAGTAAGAGAAACGACGTAATCTTGTAGATATGATACCTTTTAATGGCTAACAAAAATACATGATGTAATAATAGCGAGCTTTCGTACCAATGCAGGGTTCTTCTTCAGGCTTATGGATTGGATCTGAAGAGGCATGCATATTTATACATGCTTATAACATACATACTTATGACAAGGCACAGATATGGATGTGATTGGTTCGCACTTAAAAGGAATTCTGCAACAGCAAACAAACTTTTTTTGTCTAGGCACTGATAGCGGAGTGAAAGTTTTATGGTCCCTAAATTACTGTTGGAAGGGGGGAGGTCATCAGGCTTGACTTTCTACAAGAGATACACAAACATTTTTAGCTAAGCACTGATAAGGGAGTGAAAGTTTATGGTCCCTGAATTACTGTTGATGGGGGTCTTATCTGTGCAATCAAGTCTCACACTTCCCATTCACGCATAAATCCAGGGGAATAATTTAACCCAGTGTTCAGCGTGTCAAAGGTTGTTATCAATTTATATTCCCAAATTCTTCTGTGGTTTTGTGACTTGAAACCACCCTTCAATATCAAAACTCTCATATCTCCTATGTCATGTCCACGGTTAGAGAAGTGTTCGGCCACAGGTAATTCTCTTTTTCTGTGTTCAATTGTATGGCGATGAGCTCTCATCCTGGCTTTCAGTTTCTGTCCTGTTTCCCCAACATAAAGACCCCCAACAGTACATTTACTGCACATGATCAGGTACACAACATTGGACGAGGAACACGTAAATGTCCCTGGGATCTTATAGTCCTGCTGTGTGTTGGGGATCCGTATCCTGTCCGTAGTCAGTATATGTGAGCAGGTCTTACAGCTCCTTACATTACAGGGATAAGTTCCTTTTTGTGTGTCAGAGGGTAATGCACTCCTGATTATAAAGTTCCTCAAGTTAGGAGGTTGCCTGTAACACAGAAGCGGAGGGTCCGGGAATATGGTTTTCAGACGGTCATCCTTGTGCAGGGTATGATGGAGTTTTCTTGCGGTTTTCCTTAGTATCTCTAGTTGCGGATTGTAAGTCACTACTAGAGGCACACGATTGTTTCTTTCCTTCTCCTTGTATTGGAGTAGTTGATTTCTGGGTATCCTGGTGGCTGTGGTGAACCAAACGGACAGAGAGGAACATTTGTACCATCTTAAAAGAACATTTATAAATCAGGGCTACCATCCCACCTCAATTGATGACCAAATCACCAGAGCCACCAGGATACCCAGAAATCAACTACTCCAATACAAGGAGAAGGAAAGAAACAATCGTGTGCCTCTAGTAGTGACCTACAATCCGCAACTAGAGATACTAAGGAAAACCGCAAGAAAACTCCACCATACCCTACACAAGGATGACCGTCTGAAAACCATATTCCCGGACCCTCCGCTTCTGTGTTACAGGCAACCTCCTAACTTGAGGAACTTTATAATCAGGAGTGCACTACCCTCTGACACACAAAAAGGAACTTATCCCTGTAATGTAAGGAGCTGTAAGACCTGCTCACATATACTGACCGCAGACAGGATACGGATCCCCAACACACAGCAGGACTATAAGATCCCAGGGACATTTACGTGTTCCTCGTCCAATGTTGTGTACCTGATCCTGTGCAGTAAATGTACTGTTGGGGGTCTTTATGTTGGGGAAACAGGACAGAAACTGAAAGCCAGGATGAGATCTCATCGCCACACGATTGAACACAGAAAAAGAGAATTACCTGTGGCCGAACACTTCTCTAACCGTGGACATGACATAGGAGATATGAGAGTTTTGATATTGAAGGGTGGTTTCAAGTCACAAAACCACAGAAGAATTTGGGAATATAAATTGATAACAACCTTTGACACGCTGAATACTGGGTTAAATTATTCCCCAGGATTTATGCGTGAATGGGAAGTGTGAGACTTGATTGCACAGATAAGACCCCCATCAACAGTAATTCAGGGACCATAAACTGTCACTCCCTTATCAGTGCTTAGCTAAAAATGTTTGTGTATCTCTTGTAGAAAGTCAAGCCTGCTGATTTTCCCCCCTCCAACAGTAATTTAGGGACCATAAAACTTTCACTCCGCTATCAGTGCCTAGACAAAAAAAGTTTGTTTGCTGTTGCAGAATTCCTTTTAAGTGCGAACCAATCACAACCATATCTGTGCCTTGTCATAAGTATGTATGTTATAAGTGTGTATAAATATGCATGCCTCTTCAGATCCAATCCATTAGCCTGAAGAAGAACCCTGCGTTGGTTCGGAAGCTCGCTATTATTACATCATGTATTTTTGTTAGCCATTAAAAGGTATCATATCTACAAGACTACGTCATTTCTCTTACTGAGAACAATCACATTATGCATAAACTAGGCATTTCCATAAGAAAACGTGACTTCTAAATATTACTAGATCATTTACCGCCATCTAGTGGCTATTTATCATAATGATTTCATCGTTTTTCTAATCCGGCCAATTCTTTTTCTGGCTATAATACTGCATCTAACACTGTAAAGACCACTCTTAGGGTTCATGGATATGATGCACAAAGGCACATAGACAAATTTTGGGTTTGCATTATTGTCTCCATGCACTTTGGTGTGCTCCACTGGTCTCTGCTAGAGGCACTACTTATAGGGATGATACTGTCTGTAACAGCCATGTGATGCTGCTTGCCCAATTCTTCTTCTCACATACACTCACAGAATTAGTGAAACAAATCTCCATGTGTGAAAATTGGAGGCGGACAAATTATCAGCACAAATATCCTTTGGCTAAGGCTAACTTCACACTGGCGAACACAATATGGGACCGTGAATCCCACCCCCATATCCCGCTCTCCACAATGTGAAATCCCCATGCATACAAGGAGTTTTCATGGCAAAACAGCCTTGCATCACTTCGGGGATGAAGGGATCCCCTGCTGTGGCTGTCACAGCCACGGAAGAGGATCACAGAGTTTCTCCCATTGCTTTCAATAGGGCCAGCGATGCTGCTGCCAGACCCATTGAAAACAATGGGCATTGCGATTCGAGATCATGCAGCCAGATAAAACATGCCCTGATTTGTTTCCTGCATAGCATTGCACTGCAGTGCCATGTGGGTGAACATTGCTCATGTGTGTGATTTTGTTCAAAACAATGGGCTCATATTTGTCCAAGGTTTGTGCGTCTCACAACGCACAAATCTTGCATGATTTTGACAGTCGTGAAAAACCATCCTTAGGGCAGCTTCAGACGAGCGTACGCCCCAAAATTCTTGCGGTAGCGTAATGTTTTGCGCACGTTTTAGCGCATGCTACTGTATTTTCTGCATTACCAGGGACTATTCACATTATCGCGGGTTACAACTGCACCGTGATTGAAAAGGCTGTGCAGCCCAATTAGTCCCTGTATTATACGGTCATCTGAACCCGCCCTTTCACAATATTACAGACAGCATATTCAAGATGTACACAACATGGATCCCAAATATACTTGTGTGCATTAACCCTTAAAAGGGTATTCCCATCTTAAAAATGTATTCTCTTTCCACAGAGAGTGGTGGGGGTCTGACTGCTGGGACGCCCACTGATCTTGAGATATTACTCTCTGTGCATCCTGAAGTTTTGACAGTGGTGGCTACACATGCATGCTACCATTCCATTCACTCTAACGGGAGCACTGGAAATTGCCAAAGTCAAGCCCTTGGTTATCTCTGAAGGCCTCATTGAAGTAAATGGATGTATGCCTGGCTACCGGTAAGACACGGGGGGGGGGGGAAGTGGGGTAAAATCCCATAAATACGCAACCCCTTAGCCCCTTAGTAACCACCCTATAGTGTTTTTACATCCTAAGTGGCTGGGCTTTAATCCCCAGGGACGTAAAAACATGCTCCCTGTGGGGATTAAAGCCCTGCAAGCTGTGGACATGACAGATCCATGCTGCCGGCTCCCAGAGGTAGCCGACAACCTGGAGCTGTCAGTCTGGGGTGAATTGTGGGGGTTCTCCTTCGTTTTGGCCGCTCAAGGGCTCTACCATTGTGCTATGGGGCCTCAAACACCTTTAAGCAAAATGTCTGTTCTAAAACCACCGGCTGCTCCTTCCGGTTTGGGCCCCATATGAACAATAGATTAGGGCCACAATAGGTATGTTTCTGAACACAGCACAAACAGTGGTATCCATTTTGGGGTGAAAGTCTTCATTTATATATGTGCTGTACAAAAAAAACCTGTTTTTAAAATGACACAATTGCTAAAAAAATGAAAATCATAGTTTTTCCTTTTGCTTTGCTTAGATTCATTCAAAAACTGTGGGGTCAAGATACTCAGTACATCCCTAGATGAATTCGTTAAGGGGTCTAGTTTTCAAAATAGCGTAATTTGTGGGGGTTCTAGGGCTCTACAAGTGGGCAATAGGGCCTAAAACACCTTCAAGCAAAATGTCTGTTTTGAAAGCCATCGGCTGCTCCTTTTGGTTTGGGCCTGTTGTGCATAAGATTAGGGCCACAATGGAAACGTTTCTGAACACATAACAAACAGGGGTATCCATTTTGGGTATAAATCCTCATTACCATGTACACTACAGAAAAAAATCCTGTCTTTTAAATGACATTTTTGCAAAAATATTAAATTAAATTTTTTCTACTCTAAGTTGAATTAATTCCAGAAAAGAACCTGTTGGGACAAAATACTCCTGACCCCCTCAGTGAATACATTAAAATGTGTATTTTTTAAAATGAGGTTATTTATGGGGGTATCTATCATTCTGACATCTATAAGCCTTTGCAATCTTGGTGTAGGAAAACAAAATGTTTCTCAAAATGTGAATAATTAATGTTAAGTTTGTACGTCTCCTAAATGGTTAAAAAAAACTGATGTTTTTCCAATGTGCATCCAGAATAGAGTAAACAGATGAAAATATATATCTCATCTAAAATTTTACAGTATGTTTGCACATATTTGAGATATTGCAGTTGAAAACATGACAATTTTTTCAAAATTTGTCACTTTTGGCACTTTCAATAAATATACACAAATTATATCAGACTATTTTTACCACCTAAGTGAAGTACAACATGTGGCAAAAAAACAATGTCAGAATCACTTGGATGTGCAAAACCTTTACAGAGTTATTCTATGTTAAAGTAAAGCATGTCAGATTTCCAATTTTTGGCCTGGTCATTAAGGTGCAAACAGGCTTGGTTACTAAAGGGTTAATATAAGGTGATATGGTTATGTGACAATTAATTTTATGTGTCTTCTCTAAGGAAATCAAAACTTTGTAAGTGAACATGTTTAGTTATAAAAATGTTTTACTCTCTATATTTTTCCCGGTCCTCTGAATGTCGTCATGCAATGCATTTATTAGTTGCCATAGGGATGATCACTCAACATCCTACATATTCACATCTTCTATGGCAAGAATAAAATGACAAGTAGCTATTGTGTTGAAAAATGGAAAGTTTGTGCAGTTTTGTTATTTCATAGCACACTAGCTCCTTCTAGTGGCTAAACATGTAAAAGTCCACATGTTTTATACAATAGGACAATGTGGACAAATACAATAGATGACATTATATGTGTGCAATTAAATGTGAAAAGGAAAAGAAAAGAGAAGAGGAGAACATTTTTAATTGCACATTCAAGGGAATATTTGAGCTACAAGCAAAAATATATATTGTGATTAGAGATGAGCGAGCATGCTTGGATGAGTCAGTTACTCTAGCGAGCCTCGCTCTTCTTAAGTAACTGCATTCTTGTCCGAGCGTGCTCGGGGGGGGGGGGGGGGGCAGGGGGGAGTCGGGGTAAGAGAGATCTCCCTCACTCTCTCCCCCGCTACCCCCAGCTATCCCCTGCCACTCCCTGCGGACCCCTGCCTCCCCCCGAGCACGCTCATACAAGAATGCAGTTACTCGAGAAGAGCGAGGCTCGCTTGAGTAACTGACTTATCCGAGCGTGCTCGCTCATCTCTAATTGAGATGTCTTTTATTGCTCAAATCAAATAGTACCTGGATTTCAACATTTTCCTGTAGCACTGGGGAATTAGTTATTTACAGAAATTAAAATGTGACCTGTACAGTAGTGGTTATATTGTGGTATAATGTAATACTATGGTACAGATTATACTGCACGAGCGATCAATTGATCAGAAGTTCCCCTGTAGTCACAGAAAGGGTTCAGCTTATCCCTCTTAAAACATAACTTTTATTTCAAATAACAACTAAAAAGGATTATTTGGTAAATCCTGAAAAAGACACAGACATACACATAAACAATATCTAGAACCTTTTCCCAGGAATAGTTTGATGCGTATGTGCCAAACGAAAAGACACTCCTTTGGATAAGGTTTACATAAAGTGTTTATCAGGAGGACAGCCAAAATTGACACCTGATAAACACTTTATGCAAATTAGGAACGCTATCTTTTCAAAAAATTGACCCCTGAAGTGGTCCCAGCCATCTTTAATTACCTAAAGGGTGCTGGGAATTAGGGTCTACCTACCCAATACGGGGTTTTCTGCAAACCTTATCCCCAGGAGTGCCTTTTCGTTTGGCCCATACGCATTAAACTATTCCTGGGAAAAGGTTCTAGATATTGTTTATGTGTATGTCTGTGTCTTTTTCAGGATTTACCAAAGAATCCTTTTTAGTTGTTATTTGAAATAAAAGTTATGTTTTAAGAGGGATAAGCTGAACCCTTTCTGTGACAATCAGATTGACATCCAGGTGTTTATCCTGCTACTGTGAAACCCCCGAAGTTCCCCTGTAGGGACTAAAAAAATGTAAAAAATGCAGAAAAAAACTTCTATTAATTATTAAAAATATTAAAAGGAAGTAAAAGTAAAAAAAACCCATATTTATAATAAAAAATCAAAACAATAAAACACAAAACGTATATGGTATTGCTGCATCCATAAAATTGTGATCTGTCTAAGTAACACATTAATTATCCCGGGGAACGTCGTTAGAAAAAAAAAAATACACAATGCCAGAATTAAGGTTTTTTGGCCCCCCTATCTCCAAGAAATAATGTAATAAAAAGTGATCAAAAAGTCATGTGTACCCCAAAATGGTACCAATAGAAACTACAGAATGGCTTGCAAAAAATGAGCCCTCGTATAACTATGTCAACGGAAAGTAAAAATATTATGGTGGTCAGAAGATGGCGTCAGAAAATAATTCTGACCCTCCCATCAGCCTGGTGCAACAGGAATCTAGATTCATCTGACCAGATGATGTTTTCCACTGCTTAAAGATCCAAGTTTCGAGCTTTTTTACCCACTGGAGCCCTACCTTTGAGTTTCTCTTAGACAACAGTGGAACTCAAGTTGATTATCAGCTATTAACCCCTTTACCCCAGTATTGTATTCTGCTGCAATTCACTTTACTGTACACCGCCTATTTGTCAGAATGATTCTTGATATTCTCCTCTGACCCCTTCGATCAACAAGTTGTTTATGTCCACAGAATTCCATTTTACTGAATGTTTTACCTCAATCACACCACTTTTAGTATGCGCTCTACAAATGAGTAATGGAATAATACCTCCTTAGCACCACTTATTGAAAGATAGCTACCCTATAAGTCAATATCCAACCTTTTAGTAGGTCACACCAGAATACCCATATACATACAGCTGTTTCAGGGTTATTGCCCCTCATCAGTGCACAGTAGGGTTCTGGTTGGCTAGGTGAGAGGCCATCAACATAATTCTGGGGCCTCTCACCTAGTCAAAGGGCAGATATCTCTAAGAAAGTGGCCATTCATAGAATGGTAGAGTTGGAAGGGTCCTCCAAGGTCATCCAGGCCAACCCCCTACTCAGTGCAGGATCACTAAACCATCCCAGACAGATATTTGTCCAGCCTTTGTTTGAACACTTCCATTGAAGTTGACACTTCCATTCAGTGACATTCTTTATAAATTAAGGTAATCAGATTTTCTCAGCGTCACAGTGGAACAAAGGGGTGTGGTCAGGGGCGGGGCTTATCACGATGTATGATTTAACCTTCATTATTATAAAAACTACAGGGCCGTTTCAAAAAAGACAGTGAGCAAATTCTGCAGCATTTATGCATCCAAAACACAGTCAAAATCCATACCATTGGTGCGGATTTTGTCTGGAAATCAGCTACTTACCACAGCTGATTTCATACTATGCGGCGCTCCCACTCACCTTCTCCGAAGGCTTCCTGCTGTCAGCGCTCCCTGGCTTCCAATTCTCAGCAGCCTGTAGTGGCCTCACCTGACCAACATCACCTGACCAGGCTGCTGGGAACCGGAAGCCGGGGAGTACTGACAGCAGGAAGCCTTTAGAGGAAGCAAAGTAACTGCCACATAGTATGAAATCACCAATGGTGCAGATTTTGACTGTTTTTTGGATGTGGAAATGGTGTGGAAATTTCCACTACAGACATTCTGTAGCATTTCGGCCCCATGTAAACATACCCTAAGTCAGCTTGAGATATGTTGCCACGTGCAGGGTAGTAGTAATAGTGTCCCCTATATCGGCCCCAGGAGTAATAGTGGTCTCAGAAGTAATAATGTCCCCTATAATAGCTCAAGTAGTAATAGTGACCCCCACAGTGGCCTCAGTACTAATAGTGACCCCTATATTAGCACCAGTAGTAATAGTAACCCCCCCAAAGCAGACATTTTATGCACATGGTGATAGAGGTACCAAACTGATATTCAGTCTAAAAAAAAACCATCAACTCATAGCCAAAGAGCTCCAAATTTTACTATCTGTCTCTGAGCCAAACCTGGACTCAAATTTGATTTTCTACATTCTATCAATATTTTGTTGCTAGGACAGGGCACTTGGGTTTTAGCCCGAATCTTTAGCCTGGTGCCCTAGCTTTTCTGGCTGAGTGCATCAATGTTCTTAGGCAGCTCCCTGCTTCGCCATTCTCTTTCACAGTGCCACTATGAAAATGAATAAATATACTACTCACCTATGCTGAAAGGTGCTCAGCTCCTGCAGTGCTGCAGCTTATCAGATTGCTGGGATGAGTCTCCTACATGGACTGACGTGATAATGTCATTGCATCTTGTCAGTCCATGCAAGGAACTCCTTCTGACGATCTGATCTGGCTGCATTGTTGAAGGGGCTGAGTGCATTTCGGCATGGGAAATGGGCTAGGTGAGTAGTATATTTATTTATTTTCCTAGTAGCACTGTTACTGCATTGGGCGAAATAAGGGGCATTTCTCCTGACTGGTGGGCACTTACTAAGGCAGCATTTCTATTGAGTGGGGCAATATTAATAATGGCACTAATAAGGGTCCTAGAAAACTAAGGAGCCAAAAATGTCTTGTATCAAGTCGTGGCTAGAAGAAGTCATCATGGAGGTCTGGGTTGGATGGAAAAGATGTGAAAAGTGCAGGACTCCAGTCAGAGAGGACTTCAGCAGTGATCATAGGATCTAACAGTACTATAATCACTTATATGGTCTGAAGAGTGTCTGTGTAGAACTGGTATCTACCAATATATTGTTACTGTATGATGGTAAAATTGGCCTTTTTACAGCTTTTTTTAAATTCAGATACGGTATAGTAATATTATTCTACAGTGGTCATGGTGTGGCAGTAATATTTTGGCCTTGTATAGTGGTAATATTAGTCTCTGTATAGTGTGATTTTATTTGGTAACACTATGGTAATATTATTCAGTCAGTATTTAGTGGTAATGGAAGTGGTTATGGTATGACAGCAATATCTGACCTTGTAAAGTGATATTATTAGTAATATTGTCCTTTGTATAGTGGTTTTATTCAGTAACATAATGATGGTAATATTTAATTACTATGTGGTGGCAATGTTTGGTCTTGGTATAGCAGTAGCAATCTTATGCAGTAACTATATAGGTTTTTTTGGGGGGGAGGGGGAAGAGGGTGGGGGCACTGAACCTATACCTTGAAGCTCATACCCCTAATCTTTTGAGACCCTAGCAATGCCACTGATATTGACACTTCAGTCAACCAAGAATTAGGAAAAGAAAGCATAAAATGACTAGAGTCACACATGCTATATATTATAGAACCTCCTAATCCTTTTCTGTACAAATGCTAAGATTTCATTTGAAAGGGTTAATTAGCTATGCATGAAATATGTTGTAGAAAATTGTGGCCTACTCCCTCCCTTCTCATTCAGGCAGTTTTCTCCTTGTGTGCCATTGCTTCAGCAAAAATCCAAATAAATCGTCCCTTGTCTGAGCTGTTCACACAGAGATGACCTCCTATTTCCCACCTTAATTATATTAGTCATGGGGACACTAATAAAAAAAGTGAGGCAAGACCTACGTATTCACGGCCTTACAGTTGTCAGTTTACCCATATAACAGCAGCTTTTGCCGATGACCTTTTGTTATACCAATTCCAGGACAACTCTTCCAAAGACAGTAGAAATGTTAAACTCACTCAGCCAAGTATGAAAATATATTATAGTACATCTGAGTCCTATTCATTTTAGTCTTGGCACATCAGCTAGAAAAAAATAACTTTGAACTTTCCCTGTAAATGGCCTCTATAAAGTATTTAGGGGTCCAACTCCTGGTAATTCCAGAATGCATTTTTCAATGTTATTGTATCCTATTACTATCCAAACCAAGATTTATTCTGGATAATTTGAAAATTCCCAATATATCCTGGTTAGAGGAAGAACCTGCTTACTATATACTGTATATACTACCTCAAATCCTCTGGGTTAAAACTATTTTCATAAAAAAATAGAAAAGAAGTGACTATGCATTACCTATAATTTTCTTACCCAGAAAATAAGGAGTTGCTCTGCCAGACATCTGTATGCAATGCAAGGCCATTCACCTTTCATGGTGGCTGCATGTAGTTAAACATAAAGACCTCCCTATTTATGTTGACTTTGCGTTATATTGGAATGGTAGCCTCGCTATGAGTCAATATCTGACCTTTTAACAGGACTTGCAGTTTGACTATGGATTTAGGCCAAACCAGAATATCCATGTACATACAACTGTTTTGGAGGTATAACCTCTCATCAGTGTACAGTAGGATTCTGGTTAACTAGGTAAGAGGCCATCAACATGAGTCAGGGTGGGTGGTTGTGGTGGTAATGTTTCTTCTTGTGGCATCGAAAAACAACTACTCAAAAACATTAAACATTATTCACCTATGACAAAAACAGGATTCCCCTATGGTATAGCTCTCACTTCCAACAACAATAGCCTCCGCCGAAGTACTATTAGGACATTCCGCAAGCTTTCACACATTAAACAAGCTGATAACACCATGTCACCATTAACCCAACTCGGCTTTACATCAGCAATAGTAGAAGAAAAACTCAATCTGCTAGTAGATACTTAATTGGCACAACTCCTTGAAAACCTTGATTTTGACTTGCTCTTTATTATACTGTTTGTCTACCAGCTTCAAAATACTATGAATCTTGGATTTAAACCTTACATGTAAAAATTGATACTTAAATCTTGAAGTGTACTTGAGATTATAAAAAGAAATTCAAAAGCAGCCCAGGTCTCCATTGGTTGCTGTTTTGCTTCTGTTTGCACCCAGTTTGAGCTCTATTAATTCAGTTTTCCATGTAGATGTTCTTGTTTTTTTTGCCATCGATATACAGGTGGGGGTTTGTCCTAAGCAGCCATTCTACCAGAACTGTTCAGGCCAGGACTTTTTCTCCCACACTTCCCATGCTGCCTGGCATAACCCTGATCCAGGCTGCAAGGCAACATCTGAATGATTGTTCCTTTGTTGCATGCAGTAACTACTCTGCTTCCCCGAAAATCAGACCTACCCTGAAAATAAGCCATAACCTGATTTTTCAGGATTTTCGAGGAGGCTTGAAATATAAGCCCTATCCTGAAAATAGGCCCTAGCTGCATTACATATAAAAGCAATACATTACCTAGCAGGCTCGTTCCACGTCCCTCCTGCTGCTTGCCGGGGCTCTGTCAGGCTTTCTGCAGTCCTCAGGTACCCACAGAATATCGCTTCCTGGTTACAGGATTCATAAATCCCGCCTCCAGGAAGCGATGGCTTGATTTGGTTCTTAAGCGCTGCTCAGCCAATCAATGCTGCGCCTGAGGAACCAATTTGATGTCTGTGATTGGTTCATCCAACGCTGCATTGATTTGCTGAGCAGCGCTCGAGAACCAATCACAGTCATCGCGTTGTGGAGGTGGGATTTATGAATTTGCCAGTCAATGTCATAGCTCAGCCAATTCATAAATCCCGCCTCCAACACGATGGCTGTGATTGGTTCTCGAACACTGCTCAGCCTATTAATGCAACGCTGGATGAACCATTTACAGATATCACATTGGTTTATTGAGTGGTGTACTGAATGGCTTAGCAGTGCTTGAGAACTAATCAGAGTCATTGCTTCCTGGAGGTGGACTTATGAATCCCATAACTAAGAGGCGATGTTCTGTGGGCGGCCGAGGGCTGCAAGAAGCCTGCCAGAGCTCCAGAAAGCAGCCGGAGGGACGTGGACCAAGCCTGCTAGGTAAGTATAGTAAAACATCCCCTAAAAATAAAACCTTAGTGCCTCTTTTGGGGCAAAAGTTAATATAAGACAGAGTTTTATTTTGGGAGGAAACACAGTAGTAGTGCAGCATCCCTAGGTTGACCCCGGACACATGGCATATGCTAAGGAGCTGGGAGGGAAAGAGTTTGTCACAGGTGACGCCACTATTCCGGCACCCACCGGCATGGACATATATAATGAATAATTGAGCCACAGACAGTGATAGAGTACTTAAGGACCCCGGGAATGGTCAGGGCCTGGAACAACTTTACTTAACGTAACTTCAGCAATGCACAAGGCATAGATTACAGATTTGAGAAGTGCAGGAATTAAATAAGCTACAGTACCTCCACATGGCCGACACAGACTTCAGGATGCATGTGTGTGACTAAATAAAGACGCGTACCTCCACTCAGCAGGACCCAGACTTCAGGATGCTCGGTTGTAAAACAATTAGGAGCGAGTACCTCTGCACTAGGCCTTGGAAGAATGCACTCACTTGCTGCTCACTCTCTCTTTGTAGAAGCAGGCACTCCAGGAAATCTCTCCTCCTCTTCCATCTGCAACATGAGGGCTGAAGGTGCCCTCGTGTGCCTCTGTGCGCTGCTCTATCAGATGGAACTCAAGATGGAAGAACACTTTCCCCGCTCTCAAGCACCCACATTTATACCTTCACTCATACCATGTGACAGGATAGAAATTTTTACATTTACCAGACAGTCAGCTCACACCAGACATTAAAGGGGTTGTCCCGCGCCGAAACAGTTTTTTTTTGTTTTTTCAACCCCCCCCCCCGTTCGGCGCGAGACAACCCCGATGCAGGGGTTAAAAAAGAACACCGGAGAGTGCTTACCTGAATCCCTGCGCTCCGGTGACTTCTTACTTACCTGCTGAAGATGGCCGCCGGGATCCTCTCCCTCGGTGGACCGCAGGGCTTCTGTGCGGTCCATTGCCGATTCCAGCCTCCTGATTGGCTGGAATCGGCACGTGACGGGGCGGAGCTACACGGAGCCCCATTCAGAAAAGAAGAAGACCCGGACTGCGCAAGCGCGGCTAATTTGGCCATTAGACGGCGAAAATTAGTCGGCTCCATGGAAACGAGGACGCTAGCAACGGAGCAGGTAAGTGAAAAACTTCTTATAACTTCTGTATGGCTCATAATTAATGCACAATGTACATTACAAAGTGCATTAATATGGCCATACAGAAGTGTATAGAACCACTTGCTGCCGCGGGACAACCCCTTTAACTTCTCATTTGCTGCAGCTGTGCAATACACATAATAGAATGACAAGACAGTTTTCCACAGTGCACCTACATAAGACATACATGTATGACCTTTATGGAGGGGGCCAGGAAAGCATGTACGGGGCCACTACAGTAGTGTCCACACATAGCTATTTTTAGAGAAACCAAATACCTAACGACAAGCAGTGGATTGCAAAGCTGCTGGAAGGGAGACCTCCTAGTGGTAAGAACTTGAAACTTGTATTTCAGTAGTAAAATTAAAACATTTGAACACAAGTACATTACAAGACTGATGATACACACATAGCCTATTAGGTGAGCATAAGTTGTGTGAAAAGTTAGTGTCCATTTAAAGTAATGGAGACTATATATGGCTGCAAAACTTTCTGCTTCCCCTCAATCCAACTCAAATCCCTTTCAATGGTTTAGAATTATATATTACTGAACTTCTCAGCTGAGAAGCCTCATTTTATCTCATAACTAGAGATGAGCGAACGTACTCGGTAAGGCCGATTTCGCAATCGAGCACCGCGATTTTCGAGTACTTCACTACTCGGGTGAAAAGTACTCGGGGGCGCTGTGGGTGAGCGGGGGGTTGCAGAGGGGAGTGGGGGGGAGAGGGAGAGAAGGCTCCCCCCTGTTCCGCGCTGCTACCCCCCGCTCCACCACACCATGCCCCACAGCGCCCCCGAGTACTTTTCACCCGAGTAGTGAAGTACTCGAAAATCGCGGTGCTCGATTGCGAAATCGGCCTTACCGAGTACGTTCGCTCATCTCTACTCATAACCAATTAGAGGCGGATTTACTAAGTCCGGCATTTATGACGCTGGGTTTAGTGTAATTTCCCATGGTGCACGGTATGCTTCATTCATAAAGAGGCGTGTGCCTCTTCATGTATTAAATGCATCTCGGCATCTCAGTGCACCTTTAGAAATGCATGCAAGGTCCGACCAGTTTCTGGTGTAAATTATACATTAATCTGTCAGTCTGGGTGGTCACGCCCCACTCACTTTCCTAAAAAGTACCAGGGTTGGTACAGAAAGAAGAAAAGTTGCAAATTTTTGTGCAAGTACCGCCTTGCACAAAAAATAGCATCTTTTTTGAGGACAGAAACTGGTGTAAATAGGTTTATAAATCTGCCTTTAGTGTTTAGTTCATTGGCTACCTGATACATCAGCAACCAGTCAGCAGAGCTGAATATTGGAGAACACAGTGGACAGCGACATCTGGGGAGCCTGAGAGTGACTGATAATGAAAAAATAGATACGTAAAACAATTTTTGGATTAACTCAATAATCAAATAACCACAGAGGACAGTATGAGGATGTTGAAATCACTCAGCTTCCTAGCCATCCATTTATCTATGTGAATGTAGTGGTTATTTGGTCATTCATCCATTACCAAATAGATTGTCCTCACTAAACACCGAGCTATCTGTCTGTCTATCTAGAACATTGCTTTTATGTTCTTTGATACATTTTAAATGTTTGCTGATACTAGTCTTGGAACTGCTTGGTAAGTGCCTTCTATCTTGTTAGAAAGAACTGTGTATTTCTTTTCAGTTCCATTACAGAATCAATAACTCTAAAGTCCAATAAGATGTTGGGTTAAATCTAGAAACTGTTCTAAAATAGAGACAGAAATCTTAAGGAAGCCTTTCTAAGCCCTCTTGTTGTGAGGTTTGGGACACAGTGCTTATGCGAGTTTTTTGTAAGCTCTAACAACAATTGGTTTATTTGCTGTCTTGTTACTGTCCTAAGAGAAGGGGCAATTCTAGTGCCATAATTCATGGTTTCATGGGTTTTACTGTAAACTTACTTTGGATTCTCTTGAGAGTTTGTCTTTGATTGAGTTTAATCGAGCCACTCATGAGTCACGGCACAAGGATATGATGTTGTGTACAGTCTGAAGGCTTTAGAAAGCTTTCATAAATGAATAATACAACAAACTGCACATTACAGATATTCTCTAAGCAGGAAAATATCTTAATCTTTTCTTGTGGAATGTGACATCACCGCCATTCCATTAGGCTTGAGAAAAGAAGTAATTCTTTGTGACCTTCGAAACATATTGTATATATATCTTTAATTTCCTGATTGTATTAAAATAGTCATGGTCATAGATGGATGCTCCAGGGATTATTTGGTTGCTTTGCATTGAATACAAGTAACTGTGAGGACCAGACTTGGAGTTGGGCAGATAGAGGCCTTTACTGCCCCCTCACAGAAATACGTTCTATACAATTCATTTAATTTATGTTTCATTTTATTGCACCCCTGAGCATTAGTTTATTGTTTTCTTTCGTATAGCAAGAATACTCTACACCAAGGACCTTGGTTCTACAGGTTTGGTACTGGCTCTCCCTAGATTTGATGTTTACTTGGATGAGGGACCACCAGTGACAACTGGCATTATCTTTTTTTGCTTTTGTAGATAAACTGTGAGGGTGGACCTATACTGGGTAGACACCATCACACCAGGTGAGTCCATCTACACCCTACTTTTTACTATTGATTTGCCAATGAAGTTCTTGTCAGCTTTTTAAACTGTAGATTTCTTTCTTGTATTGTATCCATGGAATGCCATAGGAGCTCTGAGCTGCTTATCCTATGTTTATAAAGTATTATAAAGTATAATAAAATACAGGTGCCAGGTGTTTATGATATAGAACCATGTAGCTGACCGCTTGCCCATAAAAATGTATGGGGTAGTCTTGAGCTCATGCACCCCCAAGTTCGGTAGGTGATGATTATCTTAAGTTGCAAAATCAGTAAGAACAAGGAGACAAAAAGTTTGAAAGAAATCTGACTTTAGAATGGGCATCCATTATCATAAAGGCCACCATAATGAATCAAGAGAGTCTGAGCATTAGAGCTCCTTTTTCAACATTTAAATGAAATGATGCAGATAGATTCATATAAGGCTAAGAGTTCAACTCCTAAATAAACGATAGCAGATAATTGCCATTTAAAAAAGTAAAAAGAGTTGACCTCTGACTTTAAGATGTTGAGAAAGCCATTGGCTTTGGGACTGAAGAACTGTAATATAAGGTGCATTGCTGCTGAAATCTCCACAAACAAAGCAGACTCCAGAGCTTATGTGTTATGTCCATGCGGTGCACTAAAGTGCCACGCCTAAACACAGACACAAGATGGTGTCCTATTTAAAGCCGCAAACACCACTCATAGTATTTGCACTGACAAACTATAACTCTCTAGGCAATTATGGAATGACACCTGTCCCTTACTAATCAGGAAAAGTGGGGAACCCCTGGCTAAAAGCAGGGTGATTGACCCGATAAGGATAATCCCACTGACTTCATCTGGGACTTGGCTATCCCTGATTAGGAACCTGGAGAGATGCTCCAAACACAGAACACAACACTGTTCACACACACTGAACACAGAACATGACAGTTCACACCTCATGTCTGGCCACCTGCACAGACATAAAGAACAAGCCGCTGTTCACTCCACTACACAAAGTTATGTATACCACATAGAACAGGAACCCCACCCAGAACTCACATTCATCCAGATAGCAAACAATCTCTAGTCTAAGTGTCCTCACTCCAAGGGGAAAGGAAGTCAGCCACCGTACTAAGATACAGGGAACAGTGTCAGGTATCACCCATCTGACACACACACTAGCCACTGTACTATACACTACTCAATGCATGCACCCCAGAACGCAAGGAGGGGAGGGACAACAGGTGTCCAGACCATCCTCAGGGAAGGAGAGAAAGACACTTCAGACAATCATGCATAACACCAGCTCTGAGTGGGTGCAACACAGAGTAAAACAGTAAAGCACTAAAATGACCAGAATCTACTACCAAGAGATGCTGGTTTTTATATGCAGCAGACCAGAGGGGATTAGCTTGAGAAACACCAGCCAGCTCAATTAACCCTCACCTGTGAAGCTGTACTCATGGAAACCTGTAGAACCACAGGTCCCAGATGCACAATCTAACATTATGTTGGAGGTCACGCCATCTGACTCCAATTTTTATTAGTCCACTGTGCCTTGCTTGGCTTTGCAGAGCAACATTTTTAGGCATTCCTAAAATGATTGTTTGTCAAATCAGATGCTTCATCAATAACTACTCACTGTACCCTTTTCCTTTCCAGGTGAAGGATTATAATGGAGATTGAGTGTGTGGTATTTCTATAATTAAAGGTGGTTTCACATCTGTGTCAGGAGTTCCACTTTCCTGCTCCATCCAGGGAGCAGGAAAGGGGAATCCCCGTGGCCAAATAGCTCTGTCTATAATTGATTAGAATTGGGTCCATTTGCTTTCCTCTCAGCTGCCAGGCTTTTAGCATGCAGTGCTTTTTCTTCTGGTATTTTGTGCCAAATCTGTGATCTCCAACAGAGATGGGAAACTACCCTAAGAAAGTTTAATTAGACACATAGTTAGCAGAGGTTTACATGGCAACTTTTACTATGCAAGGGGTATGAAAATTGTAGTAATAAAATACTACATGCAATCTAGTCTCCCAATTAAGCAGGAGGATGCAGGATAACGCTAATCTAATATTACTTGGCAACACCTTTGGAAACCCATGTACTGTAGCTCAGTTAATGCAGGGGAACTGCAGCAGGTAATCATAATGAAGATCCCTGTTAAAGGGGTGAGACAGGCCAGTAGTCAAGTTTTCACCCGTCGATGGGTAAAAACATAGATTGGTGGGATATAACCATTGGGACACTCACCGATCCCATGATGTTGGTAACATGCCAACCAGAATTGTATCAATTGGTAGTATTGTATTAATCTTTAGAGCACTCGTGATTAAAGGAGCACGGCCCTAGGGGGCATTCAATATCTCAGGGATACAAAAAATAGCAAAAAAGAGAATCCCTATGTCATGTACCATCTGGCACTAGGCATAGCTCAATGTGTCAGTTTTTTGGGAGTGATTTTTTTTTTACTGATGTACCAAGAATAGGTTTTCATCTCTCATCTAAATAAGCTAAAACTGAGTATAAATCTGTCTTCTGTTGAAGTAAATTTCTTAAGTTTCTGCTATATATTCATCTACAGTGAGATAATAGTCAAATAGTTGAAAATAACAGCTTTCCCCATGAGATTTCACTTCAGTAGTCTGATGTTCATACCTGACACAGAAATTTAGCACTTGTTTTGTATGCCTTTACTACAACTACTTAGTAACATAGTAACATAGTTTGTAAGGCCGAATGAAGACAGTGTCCATCTAGTTCAGCCTGTTTATCCTCCTGTGTTGTTGATCCAGAGGAAGGCAAAAAACCCAGAGAGAAGAAGCCAATTAGCCCTTTTGGGGGAATAATTCCTTCCCGACTCCCTAATGGCAATCAGACTAATCCCTGGATCAACCCCTAATAGTTCCTACCTGCCTGTATACCCGGATTAGCAATTAACCTATAATTAACCTATAATATCCTTCCGCTCCAGAAAGACATCAAGTCCCCTTTTAAACTCCTCTATGGATTTTGCCATTACCACATCCTCAGGCAGAGAGTTCCACAGTCTCACTGCTTTTACAGTAAAGCACCCCTTTCTGTGTTGGTGATGAAACCTGCTTTCCTCCAGACATAGCGGATGCCCTCTCGTTACCGTCACAGTCCTGGGTGTAAACAGATCGCGGGAGAGATCCTTGTATTGTCCCCTCATGTACTTATACATGGTTATTTGATCACCCCTTAGCCGTCTTTTATCTAGAGTAAATAATCCCAATTTGGATAGCCTCTCTGGGTATTCCAGTCCCGTCATTCCATGCATTAGTTTAGTTGCCCTTCTTTGAACCCCCTCCAGCACTGTAACATCTTTCCTGTGCACTGGTGACCAGAACTGTGCGCAGTATTCCATGTGAGGCCTGACAAGTGCCTTATATAGTGGGAGGATAATGTTCTCATCCCTCGGCCTATACCTCTTTTAATGCACCCCAAGACTTTACTAGCTTTTGCAGCAGCTGACTGGCATTGGTTACTCCAGTTTAGTCTACAATCCACTAGTACCCCCAGGTCTTTTTCCCATATCACTTTTCCCTAGCAGTACCCCATTTAGTGTATATTGGTGACAAGCGTTTCTCCTGCCCATGTACATAACCTTACATTTTTCAACATTGAACTTCATTTGCCCAAGCCCCCAGCTTATCCAGGTCCGTTTGTAGCCGTACCTTGTCCTCCGTTGCATTGATTATATTGTATAACTTTGTGTCATCTGCAAATATTGATATTTTACTGTGCAGCCCCTCTATCAGGTCGTTGATAAATATATTGAACAGAATGGGGCCTAATACTGAGCCCTGTGGCACACCGCTAGCAACGGTGGCCCAATCAGAGTATGAACCGTTTATTACCACCCACTGCTTTCTATCTTTGAGCCAATTCTTTACCCAATTACACACGTTTTCACCCAATCCGAGCTGTCTCATTTTATATATCAGCCTATTATGCGGCACAGTGTCAAATGCTTTAGTGAAGTCCAGATATACGAGATCAATAGACTCTCCCAGGTCCAGCCTAGAGCTTACTTCATCGTAGAAGCTGATCAGATTGGTCTGACATGATCAACCCTTCATGAACCCATGATGGTGAGGAGTTATTCCGTTGTTCTCCTTGAGGTACTCTTCGATGGCGTCTCTCAGAAACCCCTTGAATATTTTTCCCGTTACTGAAGTGAGACTTACCAGGCTGTAGTTACCAGGCTCACTTTTGGTCCCCTTTTTGTAAATTGGAACTACATTGGCAATGCGCCAATCCAATGGTACAACGCCGGTCTTGATAGTATCCACAAATATTAGATATAGCGGCCTAGCTATCACATCACTTAGTTCCTTTAGTACCCTTGCGTGTATTCCATCTGGGCCAGTCAAATTATAGATTTTAATCTTCTTTAACCGGTTCCGCACTTCCTCCTGCATTAGGTCATACAATTTATACAGTTCTTTTTGTTCTTTAAATTAAAGCAGACCTCCAGTTTAAATCTGAAAACTTCATTTTCACTGCAGTTAAATCCAGTCTCTCACTACACCAAGTCATAGTCACACATTCCTAAGAAGCTTGTCACGACTTGTCAGTCATGACGGTGTCGTGGCATGGTGGCCACAACACAGGGTCTGACCCGTTACCCTGATACTATGCAGGGCAAGGGTTAATGCATGTCATGCAGAGATTGCTAGCTGCTCTACCAATCAGCAGGTGTAGATAGCTTTATATTCCTACCACGCCCTCTCCCCTTTGCTGTTGTTTTCAGTTCTTTAGATGAGAGATTGGTATAGGTTGGTGTCTCTATGCTGGGTAATATACTGCCATATTTAGATAAGTGCTGGTGTCTATTTCTGTTACCTTTATTGTTTTGTTGTGTCAGTGCACCTCTCCAGGGGTTCCTGCAAGGGATAGTCAGGGCCCAGGAGAAGACAGCGGGGCTGTCCTTATCAGGACAATGACTTTGCTTGTAGGCAGGGTCTCCTCACTTCCCTGTTAGGTAATGGACAGGTTTCTCAATCTTATAGTTCCTGGAGTGGTGTTCACTGGGCTGCATAGTTTTGGTATCTTCTGTTTGCGTTCTGTGTGAATGTCACCTTGCATCTGTGCTGTGGCAAGGTACACCCGGTGGAGGTGACAAAGCTGAGCTCTATGATGCTATTTGGTAGGATGCTCACACTGGAGAGCTGGTTTAGTCATGTCTTTTCTAGCTAACAAAATAATTGATTTGGAGGGTAAAAATGTATTTATGAGTATTGGTTCTGTAGAACTGCTTTTTTGAAAGTTGCAGAAGAGATTTACAGGTGACTACTTATTTTTCTCTCCATGGACAGGCAGTCATAGGGACATACAAAGCATCCATTATTCCTAATTTACTCAAGTGTATTTAATGTCCATAATACTGTGACTTATTATTTGGCATGTTCCAGTATTGATCCAGTTAAACAAACAATCTATTCATGCTGTTGCATTTATTACATCCATATCTAAATACTTTGTTCATATTTCAAATTGGAAGCATGTTGTATTTCTGTATTTTACCCCAATCTTCCCACTGGAGACAAAGGAGCCTGGCAAAATTAGCATATTTTTAACCATTTTTACAGACCTATTTACATATTTGAATCTTATTTATTTATACAATATAGCAAAAATATATAGATGAATGGAATGAGCGATAAGGATACAATAAGGTCATCAATATAGAAGTGAATGTGGTTAAACATAGATATATTAAAGGGGTTGGCCACTTTATAGTAAAATGCTATAAAATGTTTTGTTGCCTTACATAAGACTCTTGGGCCTCCTCTGACTACTTCCTGGACTTGTCTGGCTACCACACCCATGGCTCCAAGCCTAGTGCCAGAAATGCTACATTCTGGATCAGATGTAAAAGAGAAGTTAGGAGCGAAGAATGGTTAGAAAACCAGAGGATGACACAAAGCTGAAATCATAGGATCAGCCTGGAGTCAAACTGAGGAAAAAGGAAAATAGTAACCATGTAACAGAAGCAAAATGCAACTCACAGGTAGAACCTAAGATCAAAGTCAAAGTCAGGATCAGTTCCAAACACAATACACAGAGTATAAATAAAAAACACCTGGAAGGGGTATTATGGGACTTTTATTATTGATGACTGACGTTATAAAAGGTCCTGAAATACCCCTGGAATACCCCTTTAATTCACAGAGAAGGAATAC
Source organism: Eleutherodactylus coqui (assembly GCF_035609145.1). NCBI lineage: Eukaryota > Metazoa > Chordata > Amphibia > Anura > Eleutherodactylidae > Eleutherodactylus > Eleutherodactylus coqui. The sequence goes on along the minus strand of NC_089845.1, from coordinate 81,240,943 downwards.
CCCTTTAATTCACAGGGAAGGAATACCCGTTCAATTCACAGGGAAGGATACTAGTTGGAGATGAGAGAGCGTACTCGGGAAGGACAGATACTCGAGCGAGTATCGTCCTTACCGAGTACCTGCCTGCCCGCCCACAAAGATTTGGGTGCCGGCGGGGGTGAGCGCTGTGTTGCGGGAGTGAGTAGGAGGGAACAGGGGGGTGGGGGGGAGAGAGAGATATTCCCCCCCATTACCACCTGCCACCCCCTGCCCCCTGCCAGCACCCGAATCTTTGCGGGCAAGCAGGCAGGTACTCGAAAAGGACGATACTCGCTTGAGTATCTGTCCTTACCGAGTACGCTCGCTCATCTCCAATGCTAGTCCATATAAGAGTTCTCTGAGTTGTTAGAACTATTGACTCACTATTGAGTTCTTAATTATTCCTGCATTTCAAAATATTAGGAAGGGATCTTTATAAATTCTCAAAATGACAATTGGCTAAATATGAAAGGGTTTCTATCATAAAAACATTGTAGCCTAAAGATGTTGACTTAAGAAGTTTCTTAAAACACAATTTTTCTTAGAGTAAAGGATTTGTCACACATACAAAGGGCAGATTAGTTTATCACTTATGCATTGTGAGAAATACACTGGCATTTAATTAACTATATTGATATGCCTTTTTTTGTCAGTACTGAGGTAATCTCTTTTTTTTTTACTAAAGCCTCTCAGACTTCTGAAATATATTACATTGTTAAAAGTCACAATTTCCTTTAGCTGCAACTTGGCACTGTTCTTTATAATAAGCGCTAAGATCTTTTCCCTCATTAAACCAAAAAACATCAAGTGTGGTTCTCGCTGGGGCATCATTGGATTAATTTATTATTGAGTCACTCAGCAATATGTGAAGATGATTTTAGGAGAAAGATGGATTCCTGCCTCTAACCATCTACTTCTGCGGGGATTACTTAAAATATCACTACTTCATAAATCATTTGTGAACATGTCCTAAAAGAAAATGTCAACACTCCAATGTATGCCTGGGTTTCCAAAAGAAAAAATAAATATGCAAAATCCATTTTTTGCTACCATTGTTCACTGACGTAAACCACGATAGGCAATATGAGATGAGTCACATCCTGTTTGAAGATACTTTTACTATAATTAAGATAATTAGTTAAATAAAGACAAAACTTATTTTAGTTTATCCTATCTGATCATTTAAAAGGGTTTTTTGGAACGTAGATATTGATGGCTTATCCTTAGTATAAGCCATCAATCTTGGCACTCTCAGCTGTTTGAAGAGGTCATTGCACTCTGGTGAGCACAATGGCCTCTTCATTGTTTACCAAGCACAGTGCCATAGATTTTATAGTGGTGGTGCCTGGTATTGCTGCTCAGAAAGGGTATGTGACCAATGAACATGATGTCATAGGCCAAGGAAGAAACCCAAGCACAACAACCTCTTCAAACAGGTGATCAATGGTGATTTGAAGGTCTGCCCACCACCGACCTGATATTGATGACCTGTCCTAATGATAACTCATCAATAAAAAAAACAACATTTTAATTGATCTCCATTTACCACTAAAAATTGTTTACAAAAAGAAGTTGACCCTCAAAAAGAGTTAACCAATGAAAAGTTATCCTGATGTAGGCACCATATCCTATAAACTATTATTTTTTAATACTTAAAAAAAACTTGCTCTTGTGAAGGCCCCCAACATTCGCATGTGAAGATACAACAAAAAGTTGGATCTTATTCAGTTCTCAGTTAGATAGGCTTATTATGTAAAAGTATAGACCATTAAAATTAATGGTATAATACGTACAGACAAAAATTGACTAAATGTATCCCAAGAGATCGCCCATTTCCCTCTTCTTCCTTCTCACATTTCTGTGTCTGGGTGTAAGTCAACTGTGTGATATGAGACCAGGAACCATAAGCTCTTCCCCTAGGTAAGCCTTGCTCTTTAGAGCCGTTTAGAAGAGCCAAATGATTGTTTAAATGAGCGAATGACGTCAGAGTTCGCTCGTGCCTCCTGTTTAGACAGACAGATACATCGCTGGCTCATTCAAATGAGAAATCATTTCAGAATCATTGTCTTTCACATCCGCTGTATAAGTGAATGAGAATGACTGAATGAGTGCTATTTAAACCAAACAATGCGAATGAGTCAATGACCATTTTTATGCCTGCAGAAAATGAACAACGAGCGAAAAGTAAACGATTATCTTCATTATTTGTTTGATTGTGAGCATTTAGACTGAGCAATTATTGTTCACTTTCGCTCATTTGAATGATTTTTAGAATGATCATCTTTCTGTCTAAAAGCGCTCTTAGTTGTCTGCCAATCATAAATCCGGCCAGCAAAGATAGTACAACAGCCCATAGGGACACCCCAGACACTTGATAGACGTGAAGAGCTGGGAGGGTTAAGTGATGGCTTGTCATGGTGATACTTATCGGCTCCTTTTACCAGAGGGATGACCCATAGCTCAGGCCAGAGTAGGATTGCAGGCCACCGTCGACACCCCTAGGATAGGGAATGCCAATAAACAGGATGAGGGGGGTTGTAGTTGTCACAGGTGATGCCACCGTTTCCACACTGATTTATCACATGGCGGACAATAAACACAGACACTGGTGTATAATACCTCGAGTCCCCGGAAACGGTTAGGGCCCAGTATGAACTTTACTCGAAAGCAATTATTAAAAACAATTCTTCACAGTACAGGCAAGAAAAAGAAGTACAGAGGTCAGGGAGGATACACAGGATGAAACCGGTCCTACAGTTTGCATTATCTGTATGGTACCGCTCCTGGACTGGGAGCACTTCGACAGAGGAAAGAAGGTAGGGGTCACTCTACAGACACTCTGGCAGTTTTATTTACTGTTAGGATTTGCACCCTGCACTGGAGACGCGTGGGTGTGACTTACTACCTCTGCACTGGGTCTTGTCAGAAAAAGTGATTACTTATAAAGCTCTCTCTTTTAGGCTTGGGGCTCACTGCACTCTCTTTCAATATGCAGTCGCTATGGGAAGTCTCTCTTTCTCCTCCATCTTCACCACAATGAAGCTGAAGGTGCTTCCATGTGGCTCTGTGTTAGCACTCTCTCTGAAGATGGACTCTCAGTGAAGATAGAAATCTCTTCCCGCTCTCAAACACTCCTATTTAAACCTTCAGTCATACCACATGACATGACAGACTGATACATTTATAGACAGGCAATGGTTTTATTGGAGTTAACCTTTCAAGCGCCGCAGCTGTGCAACACACACACTGGATATCACAAGACAGGCTTGCACAGTGCATCTACATGGGAGAAACATGAATGCCATTTATGGAGGGGACCAGGATAATGTTCTGGGACACTACAATAGTATTTGATGCTTTCTGGCTGCATGTTTTTACGCCAGTTAGAAAAGATAGTTCTAGAACTATCTTCGGCCAGAATATGGTGGCCGCTGCCATAGACTCCTATGGGAGCCTATGACAGCTGCCAGAGAAGGGAGGTGGGAGAGAGTTTAGCAGTGTGACTGCTATACTCCCTTCCCATTCTCTCCCCCTCTCCACCTCTTGCTGGCTGTCTGCAATGGGAGGGGGCGGGACAGGGTGGGAGCTAGTGTGCTAAAGTCCTTCACCCTCCCCCTTGCCGGCAGCTCCCATAGGCTGGAGTGGAGAGAAGGAGGGACTAGCTTTGCTAAGCTCCTGCCCTTCCTATTGTCGTAAGTCGGCAAGGGGCAGAGAGGGGGCGGGAAGGGGGTTGGAGCTTAGTAGAGCCATAGCCTTGGCCGTCTGACTGGGCTTTAAAATGTGAGTTGCAGCTGTAACTTGGTCATGGCTGCCTCTCGTTCACATGATTTTCTGCGGCGCTGTGACTGTAACATGGCTGGCCGAAAATCAGAGCGCACATGTGAATGAATCCTGACTTAACTCATTGGAAAAAGTGAGATATTACAATACACAAGTTCTCTGGGTCGCACAGTCACACCTTACTTACTTGGTACTTGGAATTACATGTTTTATCAATGTTGCTGGTTACTACGTTTTGCAGTGTGATTTCTTAGGATTAGCACACATGCATATTTAACCCTTTTTGTCTGGGTTAATATAAGTAATGTCAGAACACACACTGTTTCACACATACAAAACCCACTGCAGATAATAGAGATCAATATAAAAGGAAATGAGAACAGACATTAGCACGTATGTGTGAAACAATCAGCCGCTGGCTGTGAGCAGTTCTTCTCAAAAACTGTGGTGACTAGACTTTTATAAGTAATCAAAAAGAACCAGCTGTACTCTAAACAACCGCACAAGCGCTGATGTCACCGCTAAGGTCGTTAGTGTTCGGGCAGAGCGTTTAGACAGGCAAATCACCTCTGGATCGTGGGCTTTTTACTGACTTCCGAGTTGGCGCTTTACCTTCTATATGATGCGCTGAGCGGGGAGCGTTCACACGCAGTGACATGCCCGCAATCCAGCTATCAAACTACTAACGATCAGTTGACCGTGAATATGTATGTTTGTGTGTGGGTGCCTCTCATGCTCAGTCCTATCTATCTATCTATCTATCTATCTCATATCTATCTATCTATCTATCTATCTATCTATCTATCTATCTATCTATCTATCTATCTATCTATCTATCTATCATCTATTTATGTAATGCAATCATATAATATAACACACATCAATATAACGCAACCATAAATGTACACGTTCGGCAAGGGGGGTGGGCAAAATACTGAAAATCTTTCCCTCCCACAGCCACTGGCAAATGTAGCAACTGGCAAATGACTGAATGATTATTTTTATGCCTGCATATAATGAACAATGAACAATAAGCAAATGAATTATCGTTCATCATTCAATAATTGGCCATGTTTTCATTGAACGATTTTCTTTCTGTTTCACAGAATCCAACGATTTTTTTTGGACAGTAAACGTTCAGGTGAAAAATAGCCATTTGAACAGTATTGGATAAAACGTTTTGCACTAAATGAATGCAAAATGCTTTATTTATACATTATATGGTATCTAGAGGGAGACTGTTTTGTTTGGTGCTCAGAATACTCTGTTAATTTGTATGTTCAATGGTTCTTTAAGTTAACCTCTTCAAGACCAAGCCTATTTGTGCCTTAATGACTGAGTCAAATGTCATGGAATTCTGACTGTGAATAAGGATCGGGGCTGGGGTGACGTCATGGTCTCAGCCACAGCTCACGTTATCCTCACACCCACATGCGCTCACTGACATTTTGGCATTGGATGGCTATGGAGACACTTCTCCGGTTTATGGACTGACTGGTTGGCTGGAGGTGGTATCCCAGCTAGCCAATCAGTCTTAGTTTGTGTATATTTATTTTGGTGCTTCCTCGCAGAGGCCATCAGTTATACTCTGGTAGAAGGTGTTTCTGGTCCTGTCGGTGGCTGCTGGTCATGACTTGCATCTAAGTTAAGATAAGTTTGATTGTGATTTACTTATTAATCTGGGGTGTTTGAACATCTTATTCCCTGTGCTCTTGTCAAACTACTAACGACCATTTGTCCATCAAATTTGTGTGTGTGATGTGTGAATTACATGCAGAGCCTGACAGCACCTGTGATGTCAGTTACTGGCTCTTAGCTCTGCCCCATGATCACATTATGGTGATGTCATCACAGGTCCTTTATCCTCCTTTTGCACTGAATGAGGAATTATGGGCCTCAAACCCCTGCAGCCTCAGTTGCTATGGATACTGCAGTACTCAGTCTGCCAGTTTGTACCTAGTTGTCAGACTGCTGCACATCTGTGGGGAGACTCCAATAAATAATGCCTCACAAATTTACACAAATTTTTTGCAGCAGAAAATCCACACCAAAATTTGCTTAAAATTTCTCATTACACTTCTGATGCGGTTTTTCACAAAGATCTTGACATAGATTTGCAACAGACTTCACCCCTTTATTTGAAAGGATAAAATCAAGCAAGAAACAACAAAAAATTTACAGTGGACGCTCACAAAGTGATTAATAAACAGTACCAGATCATTAGACTGAGTATACCTTTTATAGGTCTCCCTCTATTGCTCTTGCTACAGCATGAGGGCTCTTTCACACGAGTGTATATCGATGGCTGTTTTCACGGCCGGCCGATATACGCTATGATCTGATGCATTGGATTCCAATACATTAGATCACTTGGCCGTATTCCCAAGACGTAAAAGCACACAGCCAGGCAATATAGCGCCGAGCTCTTTTAAGTTGGGCCGAAAAGATAATCCTGGAACTATCTTTCAGTCCGGAATACGTTGGCTGCTGCATTGACTGCTATGGGAGCTAATGACAGCGGCCAGAGAAGGGAGGTGGGAGGGAGTTTAGCAGCGTGACTGCTAAACTCCCTCTCCGTATCTTCTCCCCTCCAGCTGTTTGCAATGTGAGTGGGCAGAGCTAAGTGCCACCCTGTCCTGCCTCCTCCCATTGCTGGCTGCAGACAAGGGGCGGGAGCTTAGCTCAGCCCCCACCCACCCCCTCCCATGTAGGTTCTAGAGTTGATCAGAAGAAGCTTTTTTGATATTATGTGCCTGGGAAAGCAACCTAGATTGCAGTATCAGTAGACTTCCTTCAGAGCTGTTCTTAATGTTATCTACTAATGATCACTCTGTTGCAGTCTTCTGAAATTGTGGCATACGGTATTCTGAAAATAAATATTTTTTCATTGTAAATCCATCCAGTTTTCATAACTTTACATGATTGTTGATATATTTGCTCAGTTTTTAAAGCTTTCAATAATACTTCTTCTGTGGTGAAAAGAGGTTTCAAAATACATTAGGCACTGAGATGAGTGTTCCAAGGGACCTTGCTATGTTATTGCAATACTGTCATTCTGCTCTCTGGTGAAGCTGTTATTCTTGATTGAATGAAGCTATCTCTAGAAATGTAATTTAAATTTACAAATTTGTCTTACAACCTTTGCATAATAGTTCAATATTGGGACCTTATAATCCCCACAAGTAATTGCTGTTCACAGAAATTGTTGTTTAGATGCTCTCACATTAAGAAATGGATTTATTTGACTTCCTTAAGAGTTATGTATCATTACTTGACTTTTTCCTATATATTTTCCTGCACATTTTAGGTCTATCAAGAAAATTGGAGCATCTGACTATTCAATCATATGGGTCCTATTCAAAGTTAAATGCCTTGGACAGCAAAACATGGAATCCCCACTTGTCATACTTTTATTGCATGTTCTTTGCTAGGAACATCCATTTAACTAACCCCTTAACCCCATAGAACGTACAGTTACATCATGGAAGGGAGGGGGATATGGTGCTGGGATCGGTAGCCGCTCCATACAATGTGGTGCGGCGTTCGGGCAGAAGGCCAGCCATTGCGGGTGAGACTACGAGGCTCTCAAGATGGTTGTCATGAGTGGCTCTGTGATCTCTCCCCAGCAATGGCATAACATGGCCCAGCTCAGTCGCATGCAATGCAAAATGGGCGGACAGATACAAACGATGGTGATTAGTCTTAATGGTGTTGTCACATGATGCAAGTACTTCTGTTCAAGCAAATAGTTGCCTGTTGTTAAATAAAGGAGTCCACAGATGAAAAAATAGTTTGCAAACTGGAGGTACACGGTTTTCTTTACTCACAAAGTCCAACTTTGATTTTCCAAGTATAAAGCAAGATGACAGTCTCAGACACAATACTTCTGGCAGGCTTCCTTCTCTTTCAACTCTGTTAAACACACACAAGTTCTTCTAGGAGACAATTTTCTTCCTGTAATCTGGGTGTCCTCAGTCTAAGTTATCTGCAAGACAATCCCTGGGAGTACACTCCTGACACAGTGGGTTAACACACAACTCTTGCCTTTTCTTACTTGCTAGTTACTTCTCCCAACTTGTCATAGCAGGAACCATTACTCTGAGTTTCGGAGGTGAAATATCCCATAGCAAATGAGATAGGCCCATGGCTTTACACAGGCTGAATCTAAAGAGAGATTCAGCCTCCCGCTGACACATCCTCCTTCACCGACTATATTCTGTCTGTACCTCTTCTCTCTCACTACTCTAAGCTCTGCCTCCCAACTTCTCTAAACTCCCGCAATGCCACACACAACAAACAAATTAGGTAAGACGGATTTGCTGCAACAAAACTTGCTAGCACTTACATAGAACACAGATCAACACAATTACAGACAAGACAGTTTACACAAAGTGGACATACATCTAATCTAAAGAAACCCCAACTCTGGGCTACTGCAGTTCTCCCCTACTTAAAGAAATCCAACCCCGGCATCCTCCACAAATAGAGGTAAAAGTCCTTAGAAGGGATTTCCAAGTGTACCCCATTATCTTAGGCTTCTAACCACCCAGTTGAGAGTATCTACTGCTTTCAATAAAGAGTAGGCTGAAGACTATAGACATCACTAACCCATCACTAACTGGTGATGATATTGCTAAACCACAAATGATCATGCACTTTGGCTAAGACTAAGCTTAAAACTCCTCCCGGCATGACTTTCTGGGATCTATCTTCCAGTATCAGTCTTTATTTACGACAGTGTGTATTAAAATGAGGACTGGCCAGTCTTTTTTTCTTAATCTGCTGAGCTGAGCGGAACCCAGGATACTACAGCAATTGGGGCCCAACCATTACTCTTCTGCCCAAAGCCTGAAACGTTATTACATACTGCTGCCAACACTAAAACAGAAAAAAGTGTCTGGTTAGGCAGAATATAAGTGGAAGTAGTATGTCCTTCACTCCCCCCTTCTCGCACTGAGCTGCGGGAACATTACTAACACCCCAGTTGAGACTTAAAATTGCAATACTTGCAGACAGAAATGGGGTTGTGCTCCTGAGACTTTAATCTCACGAGGAGACAAAAGCAGACACTAGGTCTCGAACTGATAACGTCTTAAGTGTAATTTTTCTTCTTGTAGACTTATATACTTTTCTTTCTAGACATTTAACCACATTAGACTTAATTACTTTAGAACCTTACCTCCGGTCTATATTATAACACTCTTCTACCTCCACTTGTACTTTTGCTTGTAATGTTACTAAAAGTTTCTCTCATACCCTTTAATTTAAGGTATCCATGACACACTCACCAAATTTCAGCATAAAGATTATAGCAAATATTATTCTACAGATCAAACAGGTAATGCAAAGAGAAACATATCTGTACGGCTGCAAACTTTTTACATGGAGTTTAACTTTAAAGTCCCATCTCACCACTCAGCAAAGAAAAATCAGAGTATGCATTTATATATTATTTTCTTAAAAATCAAAAGAACAATCTCCATTCTTCCTGATAACTTAGGAGTCCAATAGTAGCAAACAGCAAGAAAAAAAAAGAAGAAAGAAAACAATGTCCAAGTCTTTCTTATTATTTCTCCATACCATGAGATCTCCAAGGGCACTTGGGCTCCTCCACTTCTGAGTCTGTAGAAAAACCTGTGGGAGTTGGGTTACTTCCCCACGATCGTATTCCTGTTGCGGAGCACACAGACAGATCAGGATTCTAACAACCCCAAACTTCTTGGTCCTCCTCAGAATTTTCTTCCTCTCTAGCCTGGACATCGCAGAACACAAAGGCTAAATTCTAGTCCCCATACTCCTTAACAAAGGGCAGCAGATGAGCTGAAATGGCCTGACAGGCTTCCCTATTGTCCTTATGCAACAGGATTGGTGGATAAGTTGACTGGATAGATCCTACAGGAGAAACAAAAGTGCAGTATTGGAGTTCTGGTAGCAGGCGAGTCCACCACAGCACCCTCTGGGGCAGGACCAGTCCCCTCCAAAACACTCTCCTCTGCCCTGTCAGTAGCAGCTGAGGCAGGATCTGGCTTCGTACTAGTAGTCTAGCTTGTCCTTTTAGGCAAGGTCGGCAAATGAGATAGGCCCAGGGCTCTGCACAGGCAGAAGATAAAGTGAGATTCAGCATCCCCCTGACACATCCTCCTCCACCTTCTACATCTCTGCACCTTCTCTCTCTCACTACTCTAGGCTCCACCTCCCAACTTCTCCTAAACTCCCACAATGCCACACATAACAAACAAGTTAGGTAAGATGAATTTGCTACAACAAAGCTTGTTAGCACTTACATAGAACACATATCAACGGAATTACACACAAGACAGTTTACACATAGCGGACATACAACTACTCTAAAGACACCCCAACTCTGGGCCACTACAGTGGGTGCTGCCTTCCTATAGAAGCGCTTTCTGTGCATACCTCTAATGTGCTAAAACAGCGCTCATCTGAAGGAGGCCTAAATGTCAACAGATAAACAATGCTCTACACCAGAATTGCGCTTTTTTGTCACGCTATCTGCAAGAAATAATTTAATAAAAAGCGATCAAAAAGTTGTATGTACTCCAACATGGAACCAATAGAAACTACAGGACGGCCTGCAAAAACGAACCCTTGCCCAACTATATCGATGTAAAAATACAAAAGTTATGTCTGTCGGAAGCTGGCAGCAGAAAATAATTTAGTTAAATATTTTTTTAAACATATGTTATGTTTTAGAAGTAGTACAGCAAAAAACTGTAAATGTCATCTTAATCGCAGTGATGCATAGAATAAATTTATCATGTCATTTTCACCTCTGTGTATACACTGTAAAGACAAGACCCCCCCCCATTTTTCCTCATTTCACTCCACTTAGAAATTTTTAACATTTCCTCAGTACATTATATAGTACATAAAATAGTAACTTCAAAAATACAACTCGCCCCACTAAAAGCAAACCCTCATACTACGGGGGATAAATAAATAAAAGAGCTCTTTTTTTTTTTTTTTAAGTGGGAAGGAAAAAGCAGAAAAAAATGGCTGCATCATTAAGGGGTAAAAATCCATCCCTTCATTAGAAAATTCCCTTTGAAATACTTTTTATTTAAAAAGTAATGCTAATATCTTTGTGTCACTTTAAATAATGTGATATATTCTCTTATACCAAAAATTGGCAGGTGGTGTATCATACAGCATTTGGCCCTCATCCAGTATCTTTTGTTTCTGCTCTTTTGTCACATTTATCCCTTACCAATCCACTGTCTGACGTCTTAAGACATTATGATTTAAGGCTGTACAGCTCCGATGTTGGAAGACGTCCGTCGGGGTTCCAATGTGTCACCTCATGCAGTACTGGCTTTAGCCAGCATATAGCGCTGTTGTGTAACTGCAAAAAAAGAGTAAGCCCCTTAGGAAAGCCAGGATACAAATTGGATTGGAAAGGGTTAAATGTTTCAGATTATCCAACTAATGCTAAAGACAACAGCAACATGAGTAAACACAAAATGCATCTTGTAAATGATCATTCCATTTACTAAACATGAAGCTTAAGGTTGCCTGTCCATGGGTGTTACGGTATCCTGCGGCGGATCTCCGCTGTGGCAGCCGCCGGGGAGCAGGAGCCAGCAGACGGATCTCTGCAGTGAGCCTATGTGACAGGTAGGCTCACCGCGGAGAATCGCGGCAATTCGCAGCATGCTGCAAATTTGCCATCCGCGAGTGGAGAATTGCTATGATTCTCCACTTGTGGATGGGCTGCTGCACTTTCCATAGCAATGCTATGGAAAGCGTGCACTGCGTGCCCTGCGGCCGGATTATCGCTGCGGGGAACGCAATGCAAAAACACCAGTGAACAGGCAGCCTTATTAAAACCCTATATTACCCATGTGAAAAAGTAATTGCCCCCTAAACCTAATAACTGGTTTTGGCAGTAACAACTGCAATCAAATGTTTGCGATAATTTGCGATGAGTTATTTGACATTGCTGTTGGTGAATTGTGGCGCAGTTTTCTTTGCAGAATTGTTGTAAATCAATTACTTTGGGGGCTTTTCATGCACAAACTGTCTATTTAAGGTCTTGCCACAGCAGCTCAACGGGATTCAAGACAGGACTTTAACTTGAACACTGAAAAACCTCAATTTGTTTGTTTTTAGCTATGCAGAGGTGGATTTGCGTGTGTGCTTTAGGTTATTGCCCTTCTGCATAACCAAACTGCACTTGAGCTTAAAGCCAAGCGACTGCCAGGCGCTAAAGCCATCCCAGTGAGGATCGCTCCTTTGCTTTCACACAGGATTGATCATAGCTCAGTGACCGAAGTCAGAGAACAGTGGATATCCTTCCAAAATGAACGATTGCCTATTTACCGCAGCAGACCAATGATAAGTTCAGTCTACATGAAAGATCTAATCGGTGATTTATTGCTGATCGTTCATTCACTGCATGCATTTACTTTTTTACAAAATCATCTAGGTTTTGCAGTCCTGTGCATAAGTCCCCATTTAGGCGACAGTATTTGGCCAGTAACCTTTCGCTCATGACCTGAAGGTTGGGAGTTCAATCCCTGCTTGGTTCAGGTAGCTGGCTCAAGGTTGACTCAGCCTTCCATCCTTCCAAGCTTGCTGGAGGTGATAAATAAATTACACGAAAGCGCTGCGGGATAATTTGGCGCTATACAAATAACAAGATTTATTTTTATTTGTAAGCCAAAACCAGGAGTAGATAAAAAAAAAAAAATGTCAAAATGTGAAAGCGCTGCACATCTTTCCATTATGATTTTTCTCTGTATTTCCACTCCCTGTTTTGGAACACTCATTTCAATATCTCCTATATATAATCGGGGAACAAACTGCACAGATCAATGGGAAAGGTATTTAATGCAAATATAGTTGTGCCTCATCTGCATGAGCAATAAAATTAAATGACCAATATCTGATGTTTCATGTGGTTGTATCCACTTGTACTCTCCACAAAACACTATACATCACTCAATTATTTCTTATGGATATTAATGACAATGTAACTAAGATTCATGGGGCATAATGTAATTTAAGAGTCCGCAAGCAGATTAGTAGAAAAAAAAGTACAGCTTTATAGTTTATGTTCATTAATATAGTTACACTTCCTATTTTTTATGTCCTTCGGATTATGAAGAGTTATTTTGAGAAATGATGTGGTACCTCAAGCCACATTATGTACATAATTATTTTACCAGGAAAAGATGTAAGATACATTTTTTTTACTCGTAATGATCATTTACCCGAGTTACTTTTATCATAAAGTAGACAGATAAAATAAAGTATTACCTTCTCCAAAGTGTTGTAAAGTAATGAACATGAAAAATAAAAACACTTTGAGTTCTAATAAGATGCACGTTTGATGAGCACAGTAAATCATGTTGTTGCATTAGCATGCTGTTAAAGAGTACACTTAGCCGTAAGCAACATTGACAATTTCCAGTAGCATGGTCACATTAGCTAAATCTGTGATTCATTTCAATTGTAGCAACAAAATGGAATCACACATGTAGTTTTCTAATATACAGCAGTTTTGGTTCAGTTTTTCGTTAACTGAAGCCAGGAGTGGATACAAAAGAGAGGAAACATATCAGTCTTTAACTTTATACTTCTTCCTCTTGGATCTACTCCTGTGTTTAACAAAAAAAATGAAACACACCCTGCCACAAAACTACATTGGTTAGGGAATAAAAAAGAAGATTTCGTTTAGGGAGTAACCTGGAATCAATAATGCTGATGATATGTATGAGACAAAGTAAACTTTTGACTTGGGTGGCAATGGTGAGTGTCATTCACAAATGTGTGTTAAAGCACAGCCAGTTGTTTGAAAATGCATGCCAAAGCATAGGAAATGCTCAGGCCTGGTACTGTGTGCCAGATTAAGAGTGTGCGACAGTTTGGAAATTACATGTGCGTTTCACTGCTCTGTATTCGAGGACCAGACATGATGATGTGAAGAAACAGGCGAACAAAACATTAGCAAAACTGACGGAAATGGTACTTATGTGCCAAAACACAGAAATGATAGGAAAGTTTTCTGGCAAGTGTGAGGCCGAGTGGACCAATAGAGAAATAAAATAATTAGTAAAAGTCATAAATGAAGCCCCAAATTGCAGTATACAAAAAGCAATCATATAAACATAATATTAATATTGTTATGTAATCAAAAACTGTAGCTTTCATGAGAATAGAAAATAATGATAAAATGAAAAATGAATCCACATACTGCCGTAAATGAAGCAGATAAGAAAAGTACACATTAAGGTAAGAATTTAAAAACATAGGCAATCAAGGAAATAAAAGTGATAATGATAAAACAATATAATATGACCAATTAAAATGGGACAAGTAAAATGTGACCTACCAGGAGATGGTGAGGGGGATAAAATGAAAGTCATAAAACCAAGATAAAAAAATGCAATAAATGAGCAATATCATAGTATCAATATAGCTGTATGTGAAACAAATAAGAAACTCTTGTGCAGATGTGATACATAACCATGAATAAAGTGGGTGGTAAGAATGGGATGTAGGTGGGGGAAAAGGGCTCATAAATATTTTCCAGTGCTTTATTGAGACCATTTAGGACCAGAGTATTTAAACGATAAATCCAATACATCTTCTTCCTTTTTAATATTTGTAATTTTCCCACCGATACCTGTTCAACCAGAGTGATGCACATATGGGTAGGGTCTTTACTCTGAGATGAAAAAAAGTGCTTAGATACACTGTGTTTCTTATAACCAATCATGATGTTGGATCTATGCCTATTCACCCTCTCCCGTAGGGTGTTAATCATGCGACCTAAATATCTGAGATCACATGAGCATCCAGTAAATAAATAACATAACATAACAAGAACCACAACTGAGTCATTGCCGAATCTTGTAGGACCTTATCGACTCCAGTGTTGATGAACCTCCTCCCATGGTTAATTTTTGCACAAAATTTGCATTTGGATATCCAGCATTTAAAAACATGCCCCCATAGGGAGAAGTTGTACTATTGGCAGTCTTACCTCCCCCCCCCCCAGGATAAGGTGGGGCTAAAATGCTTTTCAAGCTTCTACTCTGTCTAAAAATATTTCTTGGTTTCTTGAGTAACGTGTTCTCGTGATAAAAAGACATTTAATTTTTCTCTTCCTTCTCGCTTTGATTTTTTGTGTGATAGAGAATCTGACTAATTGAGAACATCGGCTCTCTCACAAACCAAATCAAACAAGGGTTAGCCCTCCTTTTCTTAAAACCTACTTTTCAAAATGTCTGATTAGAACTGGACAGCTGTGTCACTGGTGCAATTTCTAGAGATCCTTTTAAACTGACTCTAGGAGATAATAATTCTCCAACTCCTTAAATGGCAACTATAAAAGTTCCAGAAACTATTTAAATAAACTTCCTTAAAGGAGGTCTCTGTACAAAGCCTCATCTCTGAAATGCACAGATCAAACGCAATTTCCATTGGACTGATTCGGCCAGTAAAATCAAGAAGCCAATTCTTTTAATCACATTCAGGGCCATCCCAAATAATTAGTAAGTCGTCAATGAACCTACGATAAAAACATATGCAAGGATCTGTGATATAGGACTCACATCTACAGATTGGCATAGCTTGGTACAAATCGTGTGCCCATTGTGGTACCCTGAATAAACAAATGGTAATTATATCTAAAATAGTTATTATAAAGACTAAAATAAATTCTTGTTGTCGGATTGGCATAAGCAGATCAGCATTAAGAAATTTTCTCACAGCTAATAGGCCTCTTCCATGGGAAATAAATATATAGGGAATCCGGTATGTTGAATGGTATGTATAATTATTAGAAGATGTTGATGTTTTATAGGGATGGATATGGAGAAGTTCACCGTAGAACTTTTCAGGGATGCACTCATGTGATTATGCAGCCATTAAAATGGTTGTATACCCTTACAAAACCCCTCCAAGTGTTAAGGGCTTGTGTCATCCCCTATTGAAAGTATGTGATGTGGTGACATATTTTTTTAGGTTCCATGGTCCGATGACACCTCTAGTGTATTCGCCAAATTCGCCAAGACTGTGGAACTCTTTGCTTGAGGGCATGGTGATAACAAATTCAATAAAAGGGCTAAGAAGAGGCCTGGACGCCTTTCTTGAGTGTTATAGTATTACATGTTATAGTCACTACTTCACTAGATTTTTTGATCCAGGGTTTATTCCAATTGCGAGACTTGGAGTCAAGAAAGAATCTTTTTTATTAAATGAGAAAAAGTGGCTTCTACCTTATTGGAGATTTTTTTTGCCTTCCTCTGAATCAACATTGGGGGTAGTAATAAGCTGAACTAGATGGACATATATCTTTTTTTTCCCTAAGGTACTATTTTACTATGTAGTTTAAACACTTTTAAAATACTTGCACAGAGTTGATAAAGTTGTGCCCAACATTCTCATGCACAACTTGTGTAGACAGTAGTCGGACATCCTGTCCAGTCTATGTGCTGTCCGATGTGCTGAAAATCTGACAAGAATAGGAAATGCTGGATTTTTTTTATTACTCAGACTATTTGTCCAAGTAAAAAAAGGGCCCATGTGCATACACCCATTAACCCTTTCCAATCCACTGTCTGACGTCTGAAGACATTATGATTTAGGGCTGTAGAGCTCCGATGTTGGAAGAGGACTTTCAGAGTTCTCTTACTGTATATTGCCAGCCTGTCTGCTGTCGGAGCCTATCCAACGTGTCACCTCATGCAGTACTGGCCTTAGCCAGCATATAGCGCCGCTGTATAACGGCAGAAAAAGAGTAAGCCCCTTAGGAAAACCAGGATAAAATTGGATTGTAAAGGGTTAAAATGAGTGGCCAATTCTTTGCAGCGGAAAATCCGAACCAAAATCTACAGCAAAAACACCTATCAAAATCTTCACCAAACGGTGTGCAACTTATGCTGCAGATTTTGCTGTGGATCTGCACCATAATTTGCACTGTATGGATGCACCCTTTCATAAATGCTAATTAGACTATTTTGATGCCCAAGTGTTAATGAACAATGGGATCATTGATGGCTCACACACAACATAAAAAATGAATAGGAAGATTACTGAAAATGGAAAAGAGGCAATGAAACCATAGGGTAGATTTTACATGTTTTGAATACATAGCTGAGGGTAATCAAGAATTGGGCTTCACTATGCAACCTGCTTCCATGTGTTCATCATTTATTTAGTTACTATCATCGATTCTGTAAATGTACACAGAGACTGACACAAGAAATGTTTGTTTTCTTTATATGGTGTGAGCTTTACGCAATTTTACAGATATCTTGTCAGACTGTGCTTGTAGATGTAGAAGATGCTATATAGTCTTAGGAGACACTGGATGACTTTGTACTTCTATTGAAGATCTAGATGCACAGGCAGGAGATGATCCGCTATGTGCTCAATGATAAAAATGTTGTGTTACTAAAACCAGCAGCCTTGATGGCAGCAGCTGCTTCTCTACAACCAAGTAATAAATTCCTGACATCCTGACAATTTCAGCCTGACTTTCCTCCAATGAAGTGACTATAAAATATCTTGATTTATGCCCCTGCACATTCAAAATTTCAAAAGGAGACTGCTGGACCAAGGCTTTTGGAGAGATCTAAAACTTTCACAGCATATTAATCAAAGAGCTCCTATGGGAAGCTGTAATAAGTGTTTCAGGAGTCACTGGAATTAGATTGTGCTTATCACTCCATGGGTTTCCAACAAAACACAAGCAGGCGCTGGGTCTTGATCTCTTGTTATTAGAAGTGCAACCATTTGAATTGATTCTCTGAGCAGTACTGGAGAATCAAATTATTTCTCTGATGCATGCAATAGGCTTGTAGCCAGTTGTCAGTATAGAGACCTATGTTCGGTGGCATGAATTTGATTCAATGGACAATTACCCTGTGTCCTTTTTTTCTGTGCACCATTAAATGAGTGTTAAATGGCACTTTGTCTTCCTTTTCTCATTGAAATTGCTGACAACTCTTTTTTGACCAATAAAGCATTTCTTAAGAATCAGGGTCAGTAAAAACAAATTAGGTCAAATTTCCCAAACTGTCAGTCTTGGGGATACATAGTCCATGTTTAGCTACTGTGTGGGTTTTAACTAATGACGTGTTAGATGCATACTTTGCCTTGATGCAGTGGGGATATTTGGTAACTAAGGATATTGCTGACATTCTGAGCATACATTATATTTTAAAAGGGTGTCTCTGTGTAGATTTTGGCAGCAAAATATTCTGATGGAGCTTATGAAATATTATGTGAATGAACCGTTAAATAGTTAGTGGGAATATCTAGATTCGCTGGGGATAGAAAAGCTGGGTAAGCACACTGGCGGCAGTGACAGGAGCCTTGAGAGGACAGATAGTGTGGCGACGTTGATGGCCATGACTGGCAAAGGAAGGAGGTGGGGGGAAGTTACCAGTCACAGCCAGTGACCCTGACAGAAGTATTGCATCATTTGATGTCTATGAGTGACTTGGTCATTCTCCAAGTAGATAAAGGAGGTTCTGTTGTTTTCCTTGTTGCTGCAGTATATGAAGCCCAAAATCAGCACTCCCGTCAGATCATTCTTACTCATGATCCGAAACTCCTCCCCATTCAAAGCACATCTAGCTGCAGTAATAGATGAAGGGATGTAAGTTTATCCTTGGATATTCTGTTTCCTAAAGAAGCTGAATACATTATAGTAGAAAATCTTATTACAGCTGTTTTTCAATCGTTAACGAAGATTCATGAAGGTGGCTTTACCTCTTCATTTTGTCCTATTGTTGCAGGGATAGGGCCACTTAATGAACCTTTGTGTGAACTTGTGGATAGTTTTATGTAACCACTTGTATAACTTATATCTGATTACATTCAGGATACTAAGTTTGTTTTGTCTGCTTGGGATCAAGTGACATGGCAGCCTAATTACACCTGGATTAATGCAGATGGTATATCGCTCTACAGTGTAACTTCTCATGAATTAGCTATCATTGCATTGTAGTGGTTTTTGAATATTTATATTGATTATCATGAGGACTTGTAAGAGTTTCTTTGTACAGCGGTATATTATCTGCTAAAACATAATTTTTTGCTATTTAACAGATAATATCATGCACAGGTGTCTGGCACTTCTATGGGTGCAGAATTTTCCTCTTCACTTACAAATATATATATATACCTACCAGGTAGGTCAGCCACTGACTGGATGCAGACCCTCTCTGGCTCTTCAGCAGCCCAAACACAATTACTACACTTCAGGGTCTATGGATTGTTTCAGAGCCACAAGGACCGAGTAATAAAGGTTTAAATAATAATAATCTGTATTTGTATAGCGCCAACTTATTCCGCAGCGCTTTCAGGCATGGGAGAACACAGACAATACAACAATTACATGTGATATACAATCGGTTTGAAGCCAATGGGATGGGGGTGATACAGGAGGTACAAGGAGGGGCAAATGAGGCATGGAGGAACACAGGTAATGTAGGAGTTGCATGTGTAAATCAGTTATTATGAAGCAAACAGGGTGGGGTGGTAAAGAGGTGGAGGGGTAGGGGTCGTATGCGATATACAGGGTGGAAGGGAGCCCTAGGGAAGGGCAGGGAGATTAGGTCAGGAGATTTGGTATGCCTCCCTGAAGAGGTGCATTTTTAAAGTGCATCTGAAATTTCGTGCATCAGGAATTGTTTGCATGCCTTGGGGTAGAGCATTCCAGAGGATGTTGCTCTGGCGAAGTCCTGTAGGCGAGCATGTGAGGTTTGTATTAGAGGGGTGTTTAGTCTAAGTGTGTTAGTGGATCGGAGAGGGTGGGCTGGGTGGTGTACGGACAGGAGGGAAGGGATGTACGGTTGCGTGGCACCATGGAGAGCTTTGTGGGTGAGGGTGAGGCAGATGAGGAGCTGGGGTCGTTAGTAGGGATATTGAAATCACCAAAGATGAGTGTTGGGATTTCACAGGATAAGAACAGGTGGGTGGGACCTGGGGGCCAATAGATAACTGCGATATGCAGGGACAGTGGGTGGAAGAGTCGTAGGGTGTGGACTTCAAATGACTGGAGGGTGAGTAAATGAGCCGAGGGGATGACCTGGAAGGTACAGTTCGGCAAGAGGAGGATGCCTATTCATCTGCCGTGCCTCTTGCACGATCTGGGGATGTGGGAGAACTGCAGGCCATCATAGGACAATGCAGTGGGAGAAGTAGAGTTGGACTTCTGTATCCATGTTTCAGTGAGGGCAAGCAGGTTGAGGTGTTTGGTGGTGAAGAGGTCGTGGATAGTTTGGAGTTTGTTGCATGCGGATTGGGATTTCCATAGGGCACACTTGAATGGGGCAGGGGGGAGAATTGGCTGGTGGGGTGGTTTGGTATGATTGGGGGGGATTTTGGTAGAGGACAGTACGGGGTGGGCTTGGGTTGGGGGCTATGTCAAGAGTGGCTAGGAGTAGAAGAGTAGCGAGAGTGAGCAGATGGTTGGGGGATTTGTGAGGGCGGCTAAAGTTTTTCTTGGCAGTATGGGGGGCATGTGGGGAAGGTAAAAAGTGCATGGGAGCTGTGCATGGGTGAGGAGAGGAAGGAAGGGCTGGAGTGGATGGAGTGTGTTGGGTCTGGGCGTAGGAAGAAAGTGCTAAGACTTGAAAGGAAAATAGCTCTGGAGGTAAGTGCAAAGAAGAGGGTATTTTTGTCCAGAGTGTGGGTGAATGTGGAGTTTACCTGTCTCCTGCATTCGCTCATTCAAGCGAGAAATCGTGTTATCTAAACTGATCCTTACAGTCTGGGATTTACAAATCTGTGTGAGTAGGGGAAGAAGAATGGGAAGGACATTGCTTCATAACAGTATTAATACGGTTACTCATCGTAAGCCAATATGTGCTAATATGACTTTCCATGCCTATCATTGCCATCCGATGCTTAGTATAAAAAGTATATCTGTAGGTGAAGTTACACGGGCAAGGAGGAATTGTTCTTCTTGGAATAGCTTTGCTAAAGAGGTATTGGTTATAGAGAATAAATTGGTATTGGTTATAGAGAGTAAACTATCACAACGTGGATATTCCCTTTGATGCTTCAGAGTGCTGTGTCTGTAGTGTCATTAAAAAATAGACAAAATGTAATACATTTTAAATAGACCTCAAATAAAAAGTGTCAAAAGAAATCTATAGTATCCTCCTCTTCATATAGCATTAAATACAAGTTAGTTTGTGATATCATGATGAAATATCTTCAGGTACTATTTCAGGATTCTGGCTTTCTTGAGGTATTCAACTAAGGATTTGTGTTTCTCCAAGATGGCCGATGTTAGCACAGAATTTATCCCCTAAGATGTATATGGATCACTCTTTGAACAATATAGTATGGCTATGATATAAAGGTATGTACATATGTAAACATAAACGTTGTAGTTGTTATAGTGTAAGAAATGTTTCTTCTCCTTATTTTTCTATCAGTAAAAATATCAGCAATGATACTAAGAAATATATCACTTACAGTACAATACTATGCATGTGGTTTATTTGACATGAAACGTGTAAACTGCAGTATGTTGGCTGTATGAATGGTCTTTTAAATGTTAGGGCTTAGTCATACAGGCGCATCGGCACCCGGGTGCCGATGCGCCTGTGTGACTCAGCCTTTACTGTAGGAAGAAGACGGCTGTACTTCAAGATGGACGACTCCCCGCAGCGCTGAAGAAAGAACACATGACCGGCAATGAAGCCGGTCACATGTTTTTTCTCCCGACGCTGCAGAGAGACGTCCGTCCTGAAGTGCAGCTGTTGCAGCTGTTCTGAGGCCTGCACCTGGCTTGCAGGCCAGACCAGGTTTTGGGTGTGCCCTTGATTCTCCTGGAGCTGAGGGGTGTGATAGTTGCAGGAGTAACGTCAGTCAGCACCTGGTGCTGAGTAGCTTGGCTCCTACTTAAACAGTGCCAGCATGATCTTCTGTGCTGGTCAATCCTTCAGTTACCTTTGGACAGTGATGGAGGAACACACCTTGGCTGAAGCTCCTAGCTGAGTTCTTTTATGCTTTGTTTGGTTTTCTGTTTTGCCTTTCTGTTGTGCTAGGGCTCCCTTACAGGGATTTGTCAGTGGCCCAGGTATGTGTGCGGGCTCGCACTTGTCAGAGCGGTCGGTCTGCCGAGTAGGCAGGGCCCCCTCCCGGGTTAGGGGACGATAGGGAGAGATTTCCCTTAGTTTTTGTTTCCTTTTGCACAGTTGTGCCTTTTGTTTGTGTTATTGAGGTTGCATGTCCGAAGAACGCAACAGCGGCCGTGTGACTAAGCCCTTAGGGTGTAACATCATTTGTCTGATATCTCTAATAAACAAGCAAGTAATATCTTTGCAGTATTGCATCATTTTCAGCATGTACATAATGGTAACGTCTCCTCATTGAAAAGCAAGGGTATTGAACAGATTAAAGCTCTGTGAGGTGTGGATTATCATCTCGAGTTACTTAGCAGAGAGACTTTCTGGATATTACTTTTGGAATCTTACACTATTAAAGTATTCTTTATTTTATATTATGTATATACATTATCTACTTGGTATTCTTATTTTTGCATTATGTATTGAGGTTCTTCATTTGTTTTTATCATTCACGTACTTAAATGTGTTTTTATTGGTTGCCTTTTCTACTTGTTTCACGAATGTCTGTTAGCCTGTATGCTATGAAAAAAGTTGTTAATATGCTTGAAATGTGTAAGCAGCTTTCCTTGCTTGTGGATTTTATGGAAATTTCCTAATAAAGATTTGATATATTCACTACTTGGATGCCAGACTTCTTTTCCTTTTTGGCATTTTGTTACCTGTCTGGTACATTCATGCATACTAAGGGGCTTGCATTACTTGTTATGCCTTCCTAATTTTCAATTATGTTGCAAGCTAGGCCAAGTTGTGCTTTCTGTGTCTCTCTTTCTTTTCTCTCTGGTTGCAAAATGGCTGCTTACCTCTACCACCTTCATTTTTCTGCAGACCCCCTCCTACTCTCTCCCCCTCTTTGCCACAATGCACACTGTCAAACTGTCCCAATGTAAGAAAAGGGAGCATGGTACATTAAGAAGAGGTAATAGGGCTGAGAGGCCCTGGAAAAACATATTACTGCCCCTTCCTGTTTTTTTTCTATCCAGTACGCTGCTCAATTGACACATGACTACAACGCTCATGATACTAGTGCCTTAGTGATGTTAGTGCCTGTACAATTCAATCATTGGTCACCAGCAGTGGGAATAATGCAAAGGCGATCACATGACTGGTGGCTAATTTCACCAATCAGCATTGCGGTCATTGAGGATAGTTGAGGATAAAGAAATTGTTATGCCCATTGTTCTCTCTAGGTCATGAGCACTAACCGATCCACTTCTTTTAGTAAAAAAAACAAACAATGGGTGGTTATTACAGTGCTCCTTGCTGTACCATGGCAGCCAATATAAGTGCCAAGGTGGTACCCTGGAGCACCCTGGTTCGACTACCATATTTTCCCCAAAATAAGACCCTGTCTTATATTAATTTTTGCCCCAAAAGAGGTACAGGATCTTATTTTTTGGGGGTGTCTTATACTCACCTAGCAGGCGCTGTTCAGGTCCCTCCAGCTGGGTTGCGGCACTCCGGCAGGCTTCTGTGTAGTCGACGGAGCATCTCTTGTTGGTGACAGGGCTTGAATACCCTGCCTCCAGCAAGCAATTGCTCTGATTCTTTCGGGAGTACTGCCTCAGCCAATCAAAGCCGGGACACGATGAACTAATTACAGCCCTTCAGTGATATCATAAAATGAATGGCTGTGATTGGTCATTCAGTGATTATATTTCAAACCCTCCCCGAAAATCAGGTTATGGCTTATTATCGGGATAGGTCTTATTTTCAGGGAACCACGGTATACCCCTGTTAATAGCACTAAGCATGTCATAGCATCACTAGGTCTTGATGCTAAGGTCAAAACAATTTCATTTCCATTTACCATCAAAGTAAAAGTCATATCAAATTGGTCATACCCTTTTATCACTCAGTGTGACTCAACCACTCCTGCCGCATTTAAAATGATTTACAATCAACAAAAAAGATCTCTACTATTAGAGATGTTTCTATTTTCCTTGTACAGGAATCCGTTACTATTTTTGATGAAAAAAATACATAAAAGGACAGCAGTAAATACAGTGTGAGCTTAGTCCTATTGATATAGGCTATACTTAATGGGGCACTAACTTTTTAGACAACGTTTACTCATCTACTAGCTTGTGTTTGTCACATCATTTCTGTTATATACTTGCATTAACATTTTTGTTGCTTTACGACTGTAAATCACATCATAAGTGGCTGCCACTAGGGGTCTAACAACCAGCTTCTTTTCAATCCACTCTCTGTCATTAGGTGCAGAGCTTCCTTAATAACAAGGACACAGGGACCTTTCCATTACAACAAAGAGAGGGCTTATATTTACAGGCAGCTCCCCTGCACTTACATGCTGCAGGCTGAGCGGCGATCGTTTTAGTGATAATTGGTGTGTGTAAATGGGTGCGGGGCACCCGCATTTCAGGCACTTTTTGCTGATTATTAAAATCAAGCTCACCTAAAAATCATCACTCATTTTTATCAGTCATTCTCCACGGGGAAGTGCTGATAGCATTGTTTCACCGTGGAGAACAAAGGATCTGAGCGCAGATAATAACCTGGGGCTATTAGCCTGCATTCAGTGAAGGCTTCATTTGCACACATAATTGGTATTTAGGTAGCTGAGTGGCTTTTTAAATACCAATTATTTTTTATGCAAAATAATCGCTTAAAGCTGTCGCTCAAACTGTCGTTTGAGCGATTATCTGCTCGTGTTAATGGGCCTATAGAGTCTTGTGTGTGTCTCCGCACACATTATAGTATGTTTACTAACCATTTGATCAGAATGTCTCTGAATGCCTGAATCATACTGGAAAAGCAGGGAGTAGACATTAAGATACTGCCTCCCTGCTGTTTGGACCACAGACTGCAGTACAGCAGTGGAAGTCAGGGCAATGAAGTACAAGACAGTAAACTACTGGAAGAATATGTGCTCCCTCCCTGAAAGTGGATTGGAAACAGCAGAACAGCAGTAAAATGAGGAAGACCACCTAAAATCAGAATGTACAGATATGAGACAGGATGCAAAAAACAACAAATGAATGTGAGGAGAACCTGGTGTAGTTTAGAAAACTTGTTAAAAACTCAGGTATACTTTAATGTAAAAACTGTCTTCTTTACCACACACCAAAGAGGTGTCATTATTAAGATTTATATCAACAAAGTCTGCCTGAAGTTCACTTGATGACATTTCCGATATCTGAGGTATATTAGCTAAATCAGTGATATATAACATCTAAAATACATGAATGTAAAAAATGTGCTAGACAAATTTACTTTATTCCCTGTGTAACAGTATGGGTCTCATAGTTGAACACCTCCCTCCAGTTCCTTTAAATGTTCCTAAGTTTAATTATGAATCTCCACACCCTTTTAAATATTTAGTTCCAACCTCTAAATTTACATTTTTGATGAAAAGGTCAGTGTTTGTGTGAAAGCATAATGTTATACAATGCGATCAACAAGCATCAATAATTCAAGAGCTATTTCCAGATGAGATAAGTACACAAGAAAGGTTACCTCAAATAGCTGTAGCATTTACTCCAGATGAAACTAGGTTCATGTTTTTACATTTTCTTTCATGCACTGCCTATCTGTCTCTCTTTCTAGCTGTCATGAGCGGCTCCTTTTCCTTTAGGCATCCGTAGATGTAAAGAAGGCCTCTAGTGTTGGGACGCACAATGCTCAAAGAACTGAAGCAGATGCTTTGAGAACCGGTGATAGCTCCCTCCCTTTGGCTTTTGCTTCTTGGTGACTAACACATGCAGCTGCTGGGTAATTCTTCTGATCTGTTTTTCCTGTGCTGATGCTTTTTAAGTAATGTGTTGTTTTTTTCCCTTTCATTTATGTTGGTGCAATATGCTACTTTCAACAGCTAAAGCAATAATTATAGAGGAGGTGTTCATATATAGAGAACAGAAACGATCAATAGCAGGGCACATGAGGACAGAATGTATCTTTCACATGAATTTAGTAAAGTTGTTTCTAATCTAATTTAAAGGGGTCTTCGGAGTACCCCTAAAAAAAATAAATTATTATTTGTATAGCGCCAACATTATTCCGCAGTGCTTTCAAGTAATTTATTTATTACCCCCCACCAGAATGAAAGGCTGAGTCAACCTTGAACCGGCTACCTGAACCACATGGGGATTGAACTTGCACCATTCAGGTTGTGAGCGAGAGCTTAGGGCTGCATTTCTACTGCCTTAGCAGTCTGCACCACACAAGTACTCACCTCCCATAGGTGGGCTGCATCCCTGCCGCCGCTCCAGTCTTCTATTTACATTAGTAACAGCGGTCATGTGGGTTGCTTACCCACATGACTGCTGAAGCCAATCAAGGATCCGAAGCCCATGTGACATATATTAGATGTCACTAGGTTTTCTTGCCCTGATATTGCTATTGTGCACTTGTTGCTGCCTACCGATTGCCATGTACGATCTTGGAGTGTATGCAGGTGTAATGTGCACCAAGTTAGAACATACTGCGATCTTTATTGCGCGCGTATTTTGCGCAATATATGTGATCGGCAGCATGGGAGCCTATGGCAGATTGGTACAGCGTATTCCGTGCACAAAACCCATATGCAGAAAACGCTGTAACAACACTTTCATGTGAAGGAGCCCTAAATGACTTGATACATTTTTTTTCTGTGGGTTGGTATGATTATCACAATACCAAAATTAAATATATGAGAAGTAAAAATCTAGCACAAGACACACTTCTTCAAAATGAGATAATGATTAAAGAGTAAATAATATCTTTTTATTGGATAAAAGCTTAGAACCAGCAGAAAAACGTGTTTTGAGGCCACAGCCTCTTCTTCAGTTTAGCTGGGATAGATTACAACAGGTTACTGAAAGGATTCTTAGTTGTTTCTGTTTGCCGACATGGTGAAATACTGCCGATGGGGGGTTATCAATAGGGCCAGGGGAAAAACAAGCTTCTCGGCTAGGAGAGGCTTTGAAATGCAATGTGAGAAGTAGCCTTAGATTTTTTTAGGTTTCTCCACTTTTGCACAATAAAGCCCTTTAAAAAAAAAAAATTATATATGTATATATATATTTGCATCACTTCATTCAAAATCCAACTTTTTATTGTTCAATTGATGGAGCTATGTGAAGGCTTGTTTTTTTTAGTTTTGTAGTTTATATTGGTACTATTTTGGGGGTTCATATGACTTTGATCAATTTTATTACATTTTTGGGGTGAGAACATAAACAAAAAAAGCTCTTTTTTTTGCTTTTTTTTATAGCATTTGCTATACAGAATAAAAAGTGTGTTCAATTTAATTTACAGGTCATTATGGCTGCCTAAATTGCCTATTTGATGATCCAGCATTGTCTACATACAGTACATATTTATATACTGTGGCAATGTCTGTGTGGGGGATGGGGAGCGGTAATGACACAGCGGCTCACTCAGTCCATGAAAAAGTCAAAATGACCATTATTTTCTCCAATATTCAGCGGTAGCAAGGAAATCCAGTGCAAACGCATCAGCCAGTGCAGCACATATCCTTAGTGCTATGAAAAATAATAAACGCTTGCCTGTCAAGTTACTAACTGAACGGTAGTTCCCTCACTACTGACATAGTGGCCTAGCATCACTACATGTACCCAACAGGGTATCAGTTTGGAGGCGTCCTTCCCTGTCAGACTCGTGGCCGCACCAAGCATGCAGTGTTCATTTTCTTTTCTATATCTGACACTTGAGACTGAAGTATTGAAATCTGCTTTGACAGGCTTCTCTTAGTTTCTGCAACCTCCCCTAACTGCTTGAGGAACACATTTCTCTCATCTTCCATTTTCTTCAGGTATGCACTAAGGCCAGGCCTCTGGTGCATCTCTTCTCGCAACAGCTTTTGAGACTCATTACTCTGAGCTTCCAATTCCACCTGCAGTCTGTTCACCTTCTCAGACAGCTCTGCCTGTACTCTGTCACCTTCAGTGATTTTTACTTATAGCTCCTGAAGCTCCCATGGTCCTCTTGCATTCAGAGTCATGCTTGTTTTCCAATAGTGTAGTAGCCCGGTACAATGGGGCCCCACCATAACTGTATGCATGCGTTTGTCTATGTAATGTCAGTGTCTTCTGAGTTGCATGATTGATGTGTATTGCATAGCTGCAGCACTGAAAGGGTTAACTGTCTGGTATGCGGGCTGACTGTCTGGAAAATGTATCTGTTTGTCACGTGATCTCGTAATATATATGTGGATGCAAGGTGTGGGCAAGAGAGTAGTCCAGACTTGATGGGAGTTCTGGGTTCTGTTCTGGGCTTGCAAGAGGAGTGGTGGAAGTGCTGCAAGAGGACCACACAGGCACCTTCAGCCTGTGTGGCCCAGAATGGAAGAGGCTGAAAGAAGTCTGCAGCCTGCTCTGGGCCTGCTGTACCCAGGAGATATGGAAGGACTTTTTCTGTGCTAGGAGAGAGAGAGAGTGAGGAACCACCATGCAGCGTACCCTTTATTATCAAACGTGAATGTTGACCGGTAGAGTGCTGGAGAAAAGAGAGTGTGTTGCCAGGATCAGGACCTACAGATAACAAGACTGTGGTTTCTCCTGTACACCTGTGTGTCCTCCCTGTCACACAACTTTGACATTTTGCACTGTTTTTCTGCTGGCATGTATTTTGAAGTTGTAATCAAGTTACTTCAAGTAAAGCAACCAGTTGCCCGTCCATTTCCAGAGGCTGTGTCTTAAAAAAATCCTGTGTGTGTGTGGATTTACTCCATCAACTTGGAATCCCCCACGGAAGTTGCACGACAGAGAATTTACTCCACCAACTAGGAATTCCTTAGAGCCTCTTGGCTTTTTAACTGAGCCAGGGGACAATCCATTATGTCTCCACAATTTCTGGCCACTCACAGCAGACTTTTCCTACAATTGCCTCTAGCAACCAGACATGCCAGCATCTTCCACCATATGTGGCAATGGGGGGTGGGGTTCAGCGATGACACAGCGCCTCACTCAGTCATGAAAAAGTCCAAATTACTTTTATTTTCCCCAATATTCAGTGGTAGCTATGAAAAATAATAAAAGCTTGCTCATCAAGGCGCTAACTGAATAGTAGTTCCCTCACTACTAAAATAGTGGCCTAGTGCCACTACATGTACCCAACAGAGTGCCAGCCTGGAGGCATCCTTCCCTGTTAGACTTGTGACCTCAGGCTTTCAGCCTCTCTCTCAGAGCCTGGTCTAGGTCTGGCTTCTGGCAGCATCACTGCTCTGGAATTGAGCTCTGCTCTCTCAGCAGCAACTCTGACTTCCAGCTTTACAGCCCCAACTTGCAGTCAGGAATTGAATGTGTCTGGAGATTTTAATTCCTCCAGACACAACCATACAGCTGTCCCTGCTGATTAGCACATCTTCCAGTACCCAGAAGGCGTGGTTACAGCACTCTGCAGGCCATTCTGTACACAGCCTTGCCACAACATATTATACCCATATTATGAAAATATCCACGCACTCACAAATACACCTGTAGTGTACAGGATTGTACACTCGATAAAACGCTGTGGACTCCTAGGTGATGTAATGTTTTAGATGTCACTGTAAAATGCTAATTTGATGTTGGTCAACCATACTTTATCCCTCACAAGGTACAGCCTAGTTTACAGGCATGATTCAGCTAGTTATCAGAAAGACTGTGATACATAGAAGGAAGCTAAGCATAGTTTGGTAAATAGAAGTTAGAGTGAAAGAAAAGGAGGAGTTAGTTTAGTCAGTCTAAGGTTAGTCTAAAGAAGGGAGCTGAGGAGCAATTAAGAAAGGGATTGTTAGAGCTCCAGAGAAAGAGCAATTTACTGATCAGTACGGTGGGGGGAAGCAAAAAGTGTGAGTACCTAAAAGTTCTACAATTCATACTGAGCAGGAAAAAGAGAAGTAATAGTAAGTCTTCAACAAGAACCTAGAGAAACCATGCAGCACTAAAGAAACCTTAAGTCCTGAAATAATAGAAGAGAATCAGCCAAAGAATAAAGTAACTGTGATGTTCTAGAAGAAAGGAAACTCAAAGATCAAAGAAATAGAAGAAATGAAAGAGAACGAATCAGTGGGGTAGAGCATAGGGGATAGGAAAGATTCCCATGCTTATTCACTATAGAACGAGCCCGTTTGTTGTCCAGATAACAAGTCTGTGCTGCATGCCTGTATCCTCTCCAATAGCTCTGCTACTACCTCTAAATAAACTGTGATTTGCATTTTAAGGAAACGTAATCTGGAATTGTGCTGAAAATACAACGTACTTTTGAAATAGCTTTAGACGAAGCAGAAGATTCTTGCCATCTTGAAATAATAAAATGGTTATAGTTTTCACCATTAGTTCTGCCTCCTGGAGTCTCTTCCCACCATTCACCATCAGCACTGAGGTACAGAACTACACTTCAAGAGACAGAAATGTTTTATTTTATTTATTTTGTTTTATTTTTCTCCTTTTTATATTTTTGTTTTGCCCGGCACAGACCTTGTGGAAACCTTACCAGAAATACATAGTTTCCAGGGAGGAGAGCAGCGGCACCACTGTGATAAAAACCTGCTTTTCCACTGCTTTCCCACCCGGCTCTGGTCCGGCGTACTACACACATATTACACAAACACTATCTGTACACATGAAGTCATCACCAAATAGGAGGAAGTCGCTGACAGCAGCATAGCAGCCTTGTCCAGCCACCAAAGTCATACCAGGACTGAGCCTCCTCTTGTCTGTCCTTTTCTCAGCATTTGCTGCCTTTGGTCTCACCCCTGGACAGGGTCCAGCTGAGAAAAACCATACGTGGTCCTATATTATTTGCTATGAGTGCTGTTCTTCTTGTAAGGGAGTGGGGTCCACTCCATGCTCAAAAGCCAACCGGGAAATCATTGGCACCCCAGTAGGCCAGTCAAAACCTGACACTACTTAGCACTCTTGTATATTACAAAACAGAGTAGTCAAGTAAGCTATTCTATACTTCAAATATAACGGAAATAAATGGACACCAAAATTGTCTCCTTTTGACTAAACTGAATAGTTCTATTTGGGGGTTTTGCCTCAATGCCGTTTTCTGCACTTGTGATGGAATCACACAGCATAATGAAAAACACTATGAGAATGAAGCCTTATTCTGTTTAATTGTTGTCAGTTCATTTGTCAATTTTTCAAGGTCATTTGATAACTTGGGCTGTAAATATCATCCTCTCTGAAAGCCATTATTGATCAAAGGCTATTGATACGATTTTCTATTTATGTACTATTTACACATCACATTACATAGTTTATAGTTTATGTGAACTTCGGGAAGCCTTCCAAATGTTAAGGCAAGAAAACACTTTGGTAATTTAAGGTTGACATCTAGGCTATAAACAGCACATTAGAAAATATACAAACTGTTTTAGGGTTATAAATAAGTAGCACAATGAAGGTAAAATTATTTTTTATGGTAAGATTTGCTTTACAGACAATTACTGTGACAGACATTTTTGGTCGAAAGGAAAATAGATTTCAGTGGATTAAAATGGAGTTGCATGCAGGCAGATCGCATTAATAACTGTAAATTGGTAGGACTATTACTGTAGCTACAAAGCTGGCTGTGCCAATTAGCCTTTAGCAGAAAAGATCTTTTTGACATTTTTATTTCTTAATGCGAAAGTTGCAAATTTAATCTTTTCTGTGATTTCTAAATTGTGTAGCGCTTGTCAATTATCTGTTGTCTTACCATATAGCCAGTATTAACAAGTACATTGAGACACAGAGGAAATACAGGAGGGGATTGTTTTTTATGAAGTTCTCCAAGTCCAATTTAAAAAGATCTCAAGACAGTTTAATCAACCTCATTTCAATTTTAAGGCACCAACTCATTTCAGCTCACAAGGACATACAGTCCCTTTAAGTCATTAAGCGCTTCATCTTTTGACTTCATGTCAAACTGTAGAAAATGTACTATGATAAAGCAGAAACCAACTATGTTGAGCACCTTTACCCTGCACTACAGGAATAAGAGCTGACATCTTCACAACATTTACTCATTATTAAGTGTTGTGGTTCAAGATATAGCTGCTACCACCTCCTAAGGAGAGCTGATCAATAAAACCTCCATAGCAGACACACTGACTGATAAAGTAGAATAAGCTGAAAAGTAACTATCAGATTTTATCCAAGTAGCATCTTGGAATAGTTACATCACTTATATGTATTCAAGGAATATGGTATTAATAATGTAGGAATCATACATGCAAAGTGAAAAGGTGAACTGAAGGTGAACCTCAGTAATATTTGCGAAAAAAATCGCAGTTTTGATTGTATGGCTTTTTTCTGTGAGTTCCCATACCAAAATGTCTAATGCTATTAGCTGGCTAAGACTCATTTAGTACTAATTATACTTACCTCCATGCCAATGTTCTCACCTTTAAAGGGGTTAGGATCAGTGTTCGCAAGGGTTTCCTTGGGTCCACCAGAGAAATTCATTCCAAGGACCCACATCCAATTTTAATTACATCTTAAACCTTATAACTAGAGATGAGCGAACGTGTTCGTCCGAACTTGATATCCGTGCGGATATTAGGGTGTTCGGGATGTTCGTTATTCGTAACGAACACCATGCGGTGTTCGGGTTACTTTCACTTCCTTCCCTGAGACGTTAGCGCGCTTTTCTGGCCAATTGAAAGACAGGGAAGGCATTACAACTTCCCCCTGCGTCGTTCAAGCCCTATACCACCCCCCTGCAGTGAGTGGCTGGGGAGATCAGGTGTCCGCCTAATATAAAAGTCGGCCCCTCCCGCGGCTCGCCTCAGATGCCTTGTGAGTTAGTGAGGGACAGTGCTGTTTGTACCGGAGCTGCTGTAGGGAAAGAATTGGTAGTTAGTGTAGGCTTCAAGACCCCCAAAGGTCCTTATTAGGGCCACTGATAGCTGTGTGTTGGCTGCTGTTAGTAGTGGCAATTTTTTTTTTCTCAAAATCGGCTCTGCAGAGCGTTGCACCCGGCATTAGGGACAGAAGTGCTGCATAGGCAGGGAGAGTGTTAGGAGTGAGTGTAGCCTTCAAGAACCTCAACGGTCCTTTCTAGGGCCATATTTAACCGTGTGCAGTACTGTGCTGGCTGCTGTTAGCAGTGCTGCATATTTTTTTTCTTCTCAAAATCGCCTCTGCAGAGCATTGCACCCTCTATTGATACTGCAGGGAAAGAATTGTGTAGGCAGGGCCACAACACAGTTATTATTCATTGAATATACGCAGTGCGGCCTTTTGCTTGTAAAACAAGTAAAAATAATTCTATTTGTCCTGCCTCTGTCCGTCCTAAGGGCGGTGGACACGTGTCGGCTGCGTGTGCAACGTTTAAAAATCAGACGCACCCAGCTACGTTTTACTCCTGGCTTCGCCATTTGCTTTCCCTAATTTGGAAAAAAAATACCTGCTCTGCCAGAGTTATAATAACTCTGCTACCCTCAAGTTCTGTGCCACATTAGCAGGGCCACAGCACAGTTATTAAACTTCTCATGTTCATTGAATATACGCAGTGCTGCCTTTTGGTGGAAAAAAACTGAAAATAATTCTATTTGTCCTGCCTCTGTCCGTCCTAAGGGCGGTGGACACGTGTCGGCTGCGTGTGTAACGTTTAAAAATCAGACGCACCCAGCTACGGTTTACTGCTGGCTTCGCCATTTGCTTTCCTTAATTGGGAAAAAAAATACCTGCTCTGCCAGAGTTATAATAACTCTGCTACCCTCACGTTCTGTGACACATTAGCAGGGACACAGCACAGTTATTAAACTTAGATTATTCATTCACTAGAGGCAGTGGGGCCTTTCGTTTTCAAAAAAGGGAAAAAATTATATTTGGCCTGCAGTCTTGCGCCAATTTATTTCCTGCCTGTGAAATCAAATCACTGGTAATACAGCATGCTGAGGGGTAGGGGTAGGCCTAGAGGACGTGGACGCGGCCGAGGACGCGGAGGGCCAAGTCAGGGTGTGGGCACAGGCCGAGCTCCTGATCCAGGTGTGTCGCAGCCGACTGCTGCGCGATTAGGAGAGAGGCACGTTTCTGGCGTCCCCACATTCATCGCCCAATTAATGGGTCCACGCGGGAGACGGTTATTAGAAAATGAGCAGTGTGAGCAGGTCCTGTCCTGGATGGCAGAAAGTGCTTCGAGCAACCTATCGTCAACACGCAGTTCTGCACCGTCCACTGCTGCAAATCCGAATCCTCTGTCTGCTGCTCCTCCTTCCTCCCAGCCTCCTCACTCCACTACAATGACACCTGCTCAGGAGCGGGAACACTCCCAGGAACTGTTCTCGGGCCCCTGCTTAGATTGGGCAGCAGCGGTTCCTCTCCCACCAGAGGAGTTTATCGTCACTGATGCCCAACCATTCGAAAGTTCCCGGGGTCCGGGGGAAGAGGCTGGGGACTTCCGCCAACTGTCTCAACAACTTTCTGTGGGTGAGGAGGACGATGACGATCAGACACAGTTGTCTTGCAGTGAGGTAGTAGTAAGGGCAGTAAGTCCGAGGGAGCAGCGCACAGAGGATTCGGAGGAAGAGCAGCAGGACGATGAGGTGACTGACCCCACCTGGTGTGCAACGCTTACTCAGGAGGACAGGTCTTCAGAGGGGGAGTCAAGGGCATCAGCAGGGCAGGTTGCAAGAGGCAGTGTGGTGGCCAGGGGTAGAGGCAGGGCCAGACCGAATAATCCACCAACTGTTTCCCAAAGCGCCCCCTCGCGCCATGCCACCCTGCAGAGGCCGAGGTGCTCTAAGGTCTGGCAGTTTTTCACAGAGACGCCTGACGACCGACGAACAGTGGTGTGCAACCTTTGTCGCGCAAAGCTCAGCCGGGGAGCCAACACCAACAGCCTCACCACCACCACCATGCGCAGACATATGATGGCCAAGCACCCCACAAGGTGGGACGAAGGCCGTTCAGCGCCTCCGGTTTGCACCCCTGCCTCTCCCCCTGTGCCCCAACCTGCCACTGAGATCCAACCCCCCTCTCAGGACACGGGCACTACCGCCTCATGGCCTGCACCCACACCCTCATCTCCGCTGTCCTCGGCCCCATCCAGCAGTGTAGTTCAGCGCACCGTCCAGCCGTCGCTTGCGCAACTGTTGGAGCGCAAGCGCAAGTACGCCGCCACGCACCCGCACGCTCAAACGTTAACCGTCCGCATAGCAAAATTCATCAGCCTTGAGATGCTGCCGTATAGGGTTGTGGAAACTGAGTCCTTCAAAAGTATCATGGAGGCGGCGGCCCCGCGCTACTCAGTTCCCAGTCGCCACTACTTTTCCCGATGTGCCGTCCCAGCCCTGCACGACCACGTCTCCCGCAACATTGTACGCGCCCTCACCAACGCGGTTACTGCCACGGTCCACTTAACAACGGACACGTGGACAAGCACAGGCGGGCAGGGCCACTACATCTCCCTGACGGCACATTGGGTGAATTTAGTGGAGGCTGGGACAGAGTCAGAGCCTGGGACCGCTCACGTCCTACCCAGCACCAGAATTGCGGGCCCCAGCTCGGTGGTGGTATCTGCGGAGGTGTATGCTTCCTCCACTAAAGCACCCTCCTCCTCCTCCTCCTCTGTCTCGCAATCAAGATGTGTTAGCAGCATGTCGCCAGCAGTCGGTGTCGCGCGGTGTGGCAGCACAGCGGTGGGCAAGCGTCAGCAGGCCGTGCTGAAACTACTCAGCTTAGGCGATAAGAGGCACACGGCCCACGAACTGCTGCAGGGTCTGACACAGCAGACCGACCGCTGGCTTGCGCCGCTGAGCCTCCAACCGGGCATGGTCGTGTGTGACAACGGCCGTAACCTGGTGGCGGCTCTGCAGCTCGGCAGCCTCACGCACGTGCCATGCCTGGCCCACGTCTTTAATTTGGTGGTTCAGCGCTTTCTGAAAAGCTACCCACGCTTGTCAGACCTGCTCGTAAAGGCGCGCCGGCTCTGCGCACATTTCCGCAAGTCCCACACGGACGCTGCCACCCTGCGCACCCTGCAACATCACTTTAAGCTGCCAGTGCACCGACTGCTGTGCGACGTGCCCACACGGTGGAACTCTACGCTCCACATGTTGGCCAGGCTCTATGAACAGCGTAGAGCTATAGTCGAATACCAACTCCAACATGGGCGGCGCAGTGGGAGTCAGCCTCCTCAATTCCTTTCAGAAGAGTGGGCCTGGTTGGCAGACATCTGCCATGTCCTTGGTAATTTTGAGGAGTCTACCCAGGTGGTGAGCGGCGATGCTACAATCATTAGCGTCACCATTCCTCTGCTATGCATCTTGAGAAATTCCCTGCAAACCATAAAGGCAGCTGCTTTGCGCTCGGAAACGGGGGCGGTGGAAGACAGTATGCCGCTGGATAGTCAGGGCACCCTCCTGTCTATTTCTCAGCGCGTACAGGAGGAGGAGGAGGAGCATGAGGAGGATGAGGAGGAGGGGGAAGAGACAGCTTGGCCCGCTGCTGACGGTACACCGGCTGATTGCCTGTCATTCTTTCAGCGTGTATGGCCTGAGGAGGAGGAGGAGGAGGATCCTGGCAGTGATCTTCGTAGTGAAGACAGCCATGTGTTGCGTACAGGTACCCTGGCACACATGGCTGACTTCATGTTAGGATGCCTTTCTCGTGACCCTCGCGTTGCACGCATTCTGGCCACTACGGATTACTGGGTGTACACACTGCTCGACCCACGCTATAAGGAGAACCTGCCCACTCTCATTCCCGAAGAGGAAAGGGGTTCGAGAGTGTTGCTATACCACAGGACTCTTGCGGACAAGCTGATGGTAAAATTCCCAGCCGACAGCGCTAGTGGCAGAAGGCGCAGTACCGAGGGCAAGGTAGCAGGGGAGGTGTGGAGATCGAGCAGCATGTACAGCCCAGACAGTGCAACAGTCTTTAAGGGCCTGGCCAGCTTTATGGCTCCCCACCAAGACTGTGTCACCGCTCCCCAGTCAAGGCTGAGTCGGCGGGAGCACTGTAAAAGGATGGTGAGGGAGTACGTAGCCGATCGCACGACCATCCTCGGTGACGCCTCTGCCCCCTACAACTACTGGGTGTCGAAGCTGGACACGTGGCCTGAACTAGCGCTGTATGCCCTGGAGGTGCTTGCTTGTCCTGCGGCTAGCGTCTTGTCGGAGAGGGTGTTTAGTGCGGCTGGGGGAATCATCACAGATAAGCGTAGCCGCTTGTCAACCGACAGTGCCGACAGGCTAACACTCATCAAGATGAACAAAGGCTGGATTTCCCCAGACTTCTGTTCTCCACCAGCGGACAGCAGCGATACGTAAGCAATACGTATTATGCACCCGCGGATGGAAGCTACGTTCTCTCTCACCATCCAAAACGGGGACATTTCTGCTTCATCAATCTGTGTCTAATATTCCTCCTCCTCCTCCTGCTCCTCCTCCTGAAACCTCACGTAATCACGCTGAACGGGCAATTTTTCTTAGGGCCACAAGGCTAACTCAAATAATTTTTCTGAACAATTTTTATAAGTTTCAATGCGCTTAAAAGCGTTGGAACTTTAACTTGAACCAATTTTTCGTTACACTGGGCTGCCTCCAGGCCTAGTTACCACTTAAGCCACATTAACCAAAGCGATTCACCTGCCATCTTGGTTGGGCATGGCCAATTTTTACTGAGGTACATTAGTACTGTTGGTACACCAATTTTTTGGGGCCCTCACCTACAGTGTAATCATAGCAATTTGTATGTTCTTCGCCTGCACTCATGGTACAGAAAGGTGTGTGGGGTTGGCCTACACTTTAGCTACATAAATGTAACTTGGGCCTTGGCTATACTAAGGCTACTGAAATGGAACTAAGACTGCGCTCCCACTATACTGCTGCTTCAGAATTGTTACTGGGGCCTGTCTTGAGTGCTACTATTGCTGACATGGAACGAAGACTGCGCTCCCGCTATACTGCTGCTTCGGAATTGTTACTGGGGCCTGTCTTGAGTGCTACTATTGCTGACATGGAACGAAGACTGCGCTCCTCCTATAATGCTGCTAGTGATATGTTAGTGGGGCCTGTCCTAATGCTACGGCTGAAATGTTACGAATTATGGGCTCTGCCTATACCGCTGCTAATGGTATGTCTCTGGGGTGTGGAAACAGAGGCTTCCCAAAGACATGATGGCGGCGAGGCCATTTCCCACCAACACGGTTACTGTTAAGGTGCATATAACCACGGACACGTGGAGAGGACACGTAGTGCCTCAAAAACATCCCCCTCCTCCTCCAACAGGGAAAACATTCTTGGCAAATGCCTTTGCATTGGTTCGTCTGGTGGCAGTCCAAGAATTTCACCTTTACCGACACAACAAGAGAGCCCCCACACCATCCCCCCGCCACGGCCCACTTAATCCTGGCCGCATTCCGAAAACCAACAAAATACAACCGTGCTACTAGGTCCGCAGTCACCACCACATTACCACCAACGCGGTTACTGTTAAGGTGCATATAACCACGGAGACGTGGAGAGGACACGTAGTGCCTCAAAAACATCCCCCTCCTCCTCCAACAGGGAAAACATTCTTGGCAAATGCCTTTGCATTGGTTCGTCTGGTGGCAGTCCAAGAATTTCACCTTTACCGACACAACAAGAGAGCCCCCACACCATCCCCCCGCCACGGCCCACTTAATCCTGGCCGCATTCCGAAAACCAACAAAATACAACCGTGCTACTAGGTCCGCAGTCACCACCACATTACCACCTACGCGGTTACTGTTAAGGTACATATTACCAGTCTGACTGGGGCATGCAGACACCTTGACAGAATGAATAGTGTGTGGCACATAGGTTCCCCATTGCTATGCCCACGTGTGCAGCTCCTGATGGCGGTGGCACAGGATTATATTTCTCATTGCTTCTGTACAGCATTGTGGGCTATCGCCCCGCCCCTTTTAAAGAGGGTCGCTGCCTAGCCGTGCCAACCTCTGCACTGTGTGCCTGCGGTTCCTCCTCATGGCAGACGCACTTCTAAATAGACATGAGGGTGGTGTGGCATGAGGGCAGCTGAAGGCTGCGCAGGGACACTTTGGTGTGCGCTGTGGGGGGGAGGGGGGCGGTTGGTCAGCATGTAACCCAGGAGAAGTGGCAGCGGAGTGTCATCCAGGCAGTGATTGTTCTTTGTTGTAGCTAGTGTGGTGCTTAGCAAAGGTATGCCATGCTAATGAGGGCTTTTCAGAAGTAAAAGTTGTTGGGAGGGGGGGGCCCACTCTTGCCGGTATTGTGGCTTAATAGTGGGACCTGTGAACTTGAGATGCAGCCCAACATGTAGCCCCTCGCCTGCCCTATCCGTTC
Source organism: Eleutherodactylus coqui (assembly GCF_035609145.1). Classification (NCBI taxonomy): domain Eukaryota; kingdom Metazoa; phylum Chordata; class Amphibia; order Anura; family Eleutherodactylidae; genus Eleutherodactylus; species Eleutherodactylus coqui. The sequence continues at coordinate 81,201,799 of NC_089845.1, read as the reverse complement.
CTGTGTCATTCCCATCACTTTCTTGAATTGCCCAGATTTTCACACATGAAAACCTTAGCGAGCATCGGCGAAATACAAAAATGCTCTGGTCGCCCATTGACTTCAATGGGGTTCGTTATTCGAAACGAACCCTCGAACATCGCGGGAAGTTCGTTTCGAATAACGAACACCCGAACATTTTGGTGTTCGCTCATCTGTACTTATAACCATTGCATACTGGGCAGATATAATGATGAGAACATTGGTCAGACCACATATGGAATATTGTGTACAGTTTTGGGCACCGATACTCATGAAGGACGTATCTGAGCTTGAGCAGGTTCAAAGGCGGGCAACTAAAGTAATAAATGGAATGGGCGGACTACAATACCCAGAGAGGTTATCAAAATTGGAGTTATTTAGTTTAGAAAAAAAGACAGCTGAGGATCGACCTAATAACTATGTATAAATATATCAATGGACAATACAGAAATCTCTCCCATCATCTATTTAAACCCAGGACTGTGACTGTAACAAGGGGGCATTCTCTACATCTAGAGGAAAGCAGGTTTCTACACCAACATAGAAGGGGGTTCTTTCCTGTAAGAGCAATAAGACTATGGTACTCTCTGCCTGAAGACGTGGTGACGGCGAACTCACTAAAGTTTAGGAGGGGCCTGGACTCCTTTCTTGAATGAGACAATATTACATGTTGTAGTCACTGATTACTTCAGAAGGGTGGTTGATCCAGGGATTATTTTGACTGCTAGATTGGGGAGGAATTTGTTCCTTTAAATGGGGAAAATTGGCTTCTACTTCATTGTTTTTTTTACTTTCCTCTGGATCAATATTGGGGGGTGGTGGTGGTGGGGGGGTTGGTATAGGCTGAACTGGATAGACATATGTCTTCTTTCAGCCTTTTATACTATGTTACTAGAGATGAGCGAACGTACTCGTCCGAGCTTGATATTCGTGCGAATATTAGGGTGTTCGGGATGCTCGTTACTCGTAACGAGTACCACGCGGTGTTCCGGTTACTTTCAGTTTCCTCTCTGAGACGTTAGCGCGCTTTTCTGGCCAATTGAAAGACAGGGAAGGCATTACAACTTCCCCCTGTGACGTTCAAGCCCTATACCACCCCCCTGCTGTGAGTGGCTGGGGAGATCTGATGTCACCCGAGTATAAAAGTGGGCCCCTCCCGCGGCTCGCCACACATGCCTTGTGAGTTAGCTGAGGGAAAGTACTATCGTGCTGGTGCTGCTGTAGGGAGAGCGTTAGGAGTCAGTGTAGGCTTCAAGAACCCCAAAGGTCCTTCTCAGGGCCACATCTACCTGTGTGCAGGCTGCTGCTAGCAGTGTTTTTTTTTTTTCTTTTCTTAAAATCGGTAGTGCAGAGCATTGCACCCGGCATTAGGGACAGAAGTGGTGTATAGGCAGGGAGAGTGTCAGGAGTGAGTGTAGCCTTCAAGAACCTCAACGGTCCTTTCTAGGGCCAAATTTAACCGTGTGCAGTACTGTGCTGGCTGCTGTTAGCAGTGTTGCATTTTTTTTTTTTTCTAAAAATCGTCTGTGCAGAGCATTGCACCCTCCATTGATACTACAGGGACAGAATTGTGTAGGCAGGGCCACAACACAGTTATTGTTCATTGAATATACGCAGTGGGTCCTTCCCTTTGCTAAAAAGGACAAAAAATTATATTTGGCCTGCCTGTGTCAGTCCTAAGGTCTCCGTGTACGTGTGTGCTGCGTGGAGAACGTACAAAAATCAGACGCAACCAGCTACGGTTTACTGCAGGCTTGCGCCATTGTCTTTCCTGACTGGCAAATACCTGCTCTGCTAGAGTTAATAACTCTGCTACACTAAAGTTGTGTGTCACTTTTTCAGGGCCACACTACAGTTCTAAAAGTTATTGTTCATTGAATATACGCAGTGGGTCCTTCCCTTTGCAGAAAAGGACAAAAAATTATATTTGGCCAGCCTGTGTCAGTCCTAAGGTCTCCGTGTACGTGTGTGCTGCGTGGACAACGTACAAAAATCAGACGCAACCAGCTACGGTTTACTGCAGGCTTGCGCCATTGTCTTTCCTGACTGGCAAATACCTGCTCTGCTAGAGTTAATAACTCTGCTACACTATAATTGTGTGACACTTTTTGAGGGCCACACCACAGATATTAAACTTCTTGTTCATTGAATATACGCAGTGGGTGCTTCCCTTTGCAAAAAAGGAAAAGAAATTATATTTGGCCTGCCTGTGTCAGTCCTAAGGTCTCCGTGTACGTGTGTGCTGCGTGGACAACGTACAAAAATCAGACGCAACCAGCTACGGTTTACTGCAGGCTTGCGCCATTGTCTTTCCTGACTGGCAAATACCTGCTCTGCTAGAGTTAATAACTCTGCTACACTATAGTTGTGTGACACTTTTTGAGGGCCACACCACAGATATTAAACTTCTTGTTCATTGAATATACGCAGTGGGTGCTTCCCTTTGCAAAAAAGGAAAAGAAATTATATTTGGCCTGCCTGTGTCAGTCCTAAGGTCTCCGTGTACGTGTGTGCTGCGTGGACAACGTACAAAAATCAGACGCAACCAGCTACGGTTTACTGCAGGCTTGCGCCATTGTCTTTCCTGACTGGCAAATACCTGCTCTGCTAGAGTTAATAACTCTGCTACACTATAGTTGTGTGACACTTTTTGAGGGCCACACCACAGATATTAAACTTCTTGTTCATTGAATACACGCAGTGGGTGCTTCCCTTTGCAAAAAAGGAAAAGAAATTATATTTGGCCTGCCTGTGTCAGTCCTAAGGTCTCCGTGTACGTGTGTGCTGCGTGGACAACGTACAAAAATCAGACGCAACCAGCTACGGTTTACTGCAGGCTTGCGCCATTGTCTTTCCTGACTGGCAAATACCTGCTCTGCTAGAGTTAATAACTCTGCTACACTATAGTTGTGTGACACTTTTTGAGGGCCACACCACAGATATTAAACTTCTTGTTCATTGAATATACGCAGTGGGGTCTTCCCTTTGCTAAAAAGGAAAAGAAATTATATTTGGCCTGCAGGCTTGCGCCAATTTATTTCCTGCCTGGGAAATCAAATCACTGGTAATACAGCATGCTGAGGGGTAGGGGTAAGCCTAGAGGACGTGGACGTGGCCGAGGACGCGTAGGCCCAAGTGAGGGTGTGGGCACAGGCCGAGATCCTGATCCAGGTGTGTCGCAGCCGACTGCTGCGCGATTAGGAGAGAGGCACGTTTCTGGCGTCCCCACATTCATCGCCCAATTAATGGGTCCACGCGGGAGACCTTTATTAGAAAATGAGCAGTGTGAGCAGGTCCTGTCCTGGATGGCAGAAAGTGCTTCGAGCAACCTATCGTCCAGCCACAGTTCTGCGCCGTCCACTGCTGCAAATCCGAATCCTCTGTCTGCTGCTTCTCCTTCCTCCCAGCCTCCTCACTCCACTACAATGACACCTGCTCAGGAGCGGGAACACTCCCAGGAACTGTTCTCGGGCCCCTGCTTAGATTGGGCAGGAGTGGTTCCTCTCCCACCAGAGGAGTTTATCGTCACTGATGCCCAACCATTCGAAAGTTCCCGGGGTCCGGGGGAAGAGGCTGGGGACTTCCGCCAACTGTCTCAAGAACTTTCTGTGGGTGAGGAGGACGATGACGATGAGACACAGTTGTCTTGCAGTGAGGTAGTAGTAAGGGCAGTAAGTCCAAGGGAGCAGCGCACAGAGGATTCGGAGGAAGAGCAGCAGGACGATGAGGTGACTGACCCCACCTGGTGTGCAACGCTTACTCAGGAGGACAGGTCTTCAGAGGGGGAGTCAAGGGCATCAGCAGGGCAGGTTGCAAGAGGCAGTGCGGTGGCCAGGGGTAGAGGCAGGGCCAGACCGAATAATCCACCAAGTGTTTCCCAAAGCACACCCTCGCGCCATGCCACCCTGCAGAGGCCGAGGTGCTCTAAGGTCTGGCAGTTTTTCACAGAGACGCCTGACGACCGACGAACAGTGGTGTGCAACCTTTGTCGCGCCAAGATCAGCCGGGGAGCCACCACCAACAGCCTCACCACCACCAGCATGCGCAGACATATGATGGCCAAGCACCCCACAAGGTGGGACGAAGGGCGTTCACCGCCTCCGGTTTGCACCGCTGCCTCTCCCCCTGTGCCCCAACCTGCCACTGAGATCCAACCTCCCTCTCAGGACACAGGCACAACCGTCTCATGGCCTGCACCCACACCCTCACCTCCGCTATCCTCAGCCCCATCCAGCAATGTCTCGCACCGCACAGTCCAGCCGTCGCTAGCGCAAGTGTTGGAGCGCAAGCGCAAGTACGCCACCACGCACCCGCACGCTCAATCGTTAACCGTCCACATAGCCAAATTTATCAGCCTTGAGATGCTGCCGTATAGGGTTGTGGAAACGGAGTCCTTCAAAGCTATGATGGCGGCGGCGGCCCCGCGCTACTCAGTTCCCAGTCGCCACTACTTTTCCCGATGTGCCGTCCCAGCCCTGCACGACCACGTCTCCCGCAACATTGTACGCGCCCTCACCAATGCGGTTAGTGGCAAGGTCCACTTAACTACGGACACGTGGACAAGCACAGGCGGGCAGGGCCACTACATCTCCCTGATGGCACATTGGGTGAATTTAGTGGAGGCTGGGACAGAGTCAGAGTCTGGGACCGCTCACGTCCGACCCACCCCCAGAATTGCGGGCCACAGCTCGGTGGTGGTATCTGCGGCGGTGTATGCTTCTTCCACTAAAGCACCCTCCTCCTCCTCCTCCTCCTCAACCTCTGTCTCGCAATCTAGATGTGTCAGCAGCAGCAGGACGTCGCCAGCAGTCGGTGTCGCGCGGCGTGGCAGCACAGCGGTGGGCAAGCGTCAGGAGGCCGTGCTGAAACTACTCAGCTTAGGAGATAGGAGGCACACGGCCCACGAATTGCTGCAGGGTCTGACAGAGCAGACGGACCGTTGGCTTGCGCCGCTGAGCCTCCAACCGGGCATGGTCGTGTGTGACAACGGCCGTAACCTGGTGGCGGCTCTGCAGCTCGGCAGCCTCACGCACGTGCCATGCCTGGCCCACGTCTTTAATTTGGTGGTTCAGCGCTTTCTGAAAAGCTACCCACGCTTGTCAGACCTGCTCGTAAAGGTGTGCCGGCTCTGCGCACATTTCCGCAAGTCCCACACGGACGCTGCCACCCTGCGCACCCTGCAACATCGCTTTAATCTGCCAGTGCACCGACTGCTGTGCGACGTGCCCACATGGTGGAACTCTACGCTCCACATGTTGGCTAGGCTCTATGAGCAGCGTAGAGCTATAGTGGAATACCAACTCCAACATGGGCGGCGCAGTGGGAGTCAGCCTCCTCAATTCTTTTCAGAAGAGTGGGCCTGGTTGGCAGACATCTGCCAGGTCCTTCGAAACTTTGATCAGTCTACCCAGGTGGTGAGCGGCGATGCTGCAATCATTAGCGTCACCATTCCTCTGCTATGCATCTTGAGAAGTTCCCTGCAAACCATAAAGGCAGCCGCTTTGCGCTCGGAAACAGAGCCGGGGGAAGACAGTATGTCGCTGGATAGTCAAAGCACCCTCCTGTCTATATCTCAGCGCGTTCAGGAGGAGGAGGAGGAGGATGAGGAGGATGAGGAGGAGGGGGAAGAGACAGCTTGGCCCACTGCTGACGGTACCCATGCTGCTTGCCTGTCATCATTTCAGCGTGTATGGCCTGAGGAGGAGGAGGAGGAGGAGGATCCTGAAAGTGATCTTCCTAGTGCGGACAGCCATGTGTTGCGTACAGGTACCCTGGCACACATGGCTGACTTCATGTTAGGATGCCTTTCTCGTGACCCTCGCATTCAACGCATTCTGGCCACTACGGATTACTGGGTGTACACACTGCTCGACCCACGCTATAAGGAGAACCTTCCCAGTCTCAATCCCGAAGAGGAAAGGGGTTCGAGAGTGTTGCTATACCACAGGACCCTGGCGGACAAGCTGATGGTAAAATTCCCATCCGACAGCGCTAGTGGCAGAAGGCGCAGTTCCGAGGGCCAGGTAGCAGGGGAGGTGCGTAGATCGAGCAGCATGTACAGCCCAGACAGTGCAACAGTCTTTAAGGGCCTGGCCAGCTTTATGGCTCCCCAGCAAGACTGTGTCACCGCTCCCCAGTCAAGGCTGAGTCGGCGGGAGCACTGTAAAAGGATGGTGGGGGAGTACGTAGCCGATCGCACGACCATCCTCGGTGACGCCTCTGCCCCCTACAACTACTGGGTGTCGAAGCTGGACACGTGGCCTGAACTAGCGCTGTATGCCCTGGAGGTGCTTGCTTGTCCTGCGGCTAGCGTCTTGTCGGAGAGGGTGTTTAGTGCGGCTGGGGGAATCATCACAGATAAGCGTACCTGCCTGTCAACCGACAGTGCCAACAGGCTAACACTCATCAAGATGAACAAAGCCTGGATTTCCCCAGACTTCTCTTCTCCACCAGCGGACAGCAGCGATACGTAAGCAATACGTATTATGCACCCGCGGATGGAAGCTACGTTCTCTCTCACCATCCAAAACGGGGACATTTCTGCTTCATCAATCTGTGTCTAATATTCCTCCTCCTCCTCCTGCTCCTCCTCCTGAAACCTCAGGTAATCACGCTGAACGGGCAATTTTTCTTAGGGCCACAAGGCTCACTCATCTAATTTTTCGAAACAATTTTTATATGTTTCAATGCGCTTAAAAGCGTTGAAACTTTAACTTGAACCAATTTTTCGTTAAACTGGGCTGCCTCCAGGCCTAGTTACCACTTAAGCCACATTAACCAAAGCGATTAATGGGTTTCACCTGCCATCTTGGTTGGGCATGGCCAATTTTTACTGAGGTACATTAGTACTGTTGGTACACCAATTTTTTGGGGCCCTCACCTACAGTGTAATCATAGCAATTTGTATGTTCTTCACCTGCACTCATGGTACAGAAGTGTGTGTGGGGTTGGCCTACACTTTAGCTACATAAATGTAACTTGGGCCTTGGCTATACTGCAGCTACTGAAATGGAACGAAGACTGCGCTCCCACTATACTGCTGCTTCGGAATTGTTACTGGGGCCTGTCTTAAGTGCTACTATTGCTGACATGGAACGAAGACTGCGCTCCCGCTATAATGCTGCTAGTGATATGTTAGTGGGGCCTGTCTTGAGTGCTACTATTGCTGACATGGAACGAAGACTGCGCTCCCGCTATAATGCTGCTAGTGATATGTTAGTGGGGCCTGTCTTGAGTGCTACTATTGCTGACATGGAACGAAGACTGCGCTCCCGCTATAATGCTGCTAGTGATATGTTAGTGGGGCCTGTCCTAATGCTACGGCTGAAATGTTACGAATTCTGGGCTCTGCCTATACCGCTGCTAATGGTATGTCTCTGGGGTGTGGAAACAGAGGCTTCCCAAAGACATGATGGCGGCGATGCCATTTCCCACCAACACGGTTACTGTAAAGGTGCATATAACCACGGACACGTGTAGAGGACACGTAGTGCCTCAAAAACATCCCCCTCCTCCTCCAACAGGGAAAACAAACATTCTTGGCAAATGCCTTTGCATTGGTTCGCCTGGTGGCAGTCCAAGAATTTCACCTTTACCGACACTACAAGAGAGACCCCGCACCATCCCCCCGCCACGGCCCACTTAATCCTGGCCACATTCCGAAAACCAACAAAATAAAACCGCGCTACTAGGTCCGCAGTCACCACCACATTACCACCAACGCGGTTACTGTTAAGGTGCATATAACCACGGACACGTGGAGAGGACACGTAGTGCCTCAAAAACATCCCCCTCCTCCTCCAACAGGAAAAACAAACATTCTTGGCAAATGCCTTTGCATTGGTTCGTCTGGTGGCAGTCCAAGAATTTCACCTTTACCGACACTACAAGAGAGCTCCCCCACCATCCCCCCGCCACGGCCCACTTAATCCTGGCCACATTCCGAAAACCAACAAAATAAAACCGCGCTACTAGGTCCGCAGTCACCACCACATTACCACCAACGCGGTTACTGTTAAGGTACATATTACCAGTCTGACTGGGGCATGCAGACACCTTGACAGAATGAATAGTGTGTGGCACATAGGTTCCCCATTGCTATGCCCACGTGTGCAGCTCCTGATGGCGGTGGCACAGGATTCTATTTCTCATTGCTTCTGTACAGCATTGTGGGCTATCGCCCCGCCACTTTTAAAGAGGGTTGCTGCCTAGCCGTGCCAACCTCTGCAGTGTGTGCCTGCGGTTCCTCCTCATGGCAGACGCACTTCTAAATAGACATGAGGGTGGTGAGGCATTAGGGCAGCTGAAGGCTGCGCAGGGACACTTTGGTGTGCGCTGTGGGGGGGAGGGGGGGCGGTTGGGCAGCATGTAACCCAGGAGAAGTGGCAGTGGAGTGTCATGCAGGCAGTGATTGTGCTTTGTTGAAGGTAGTGTGGTGCTTAGCTAAGGTATGCCATGCTAATGAGGGCTTTTCAGAAGTAAAAGTTTTTGGGAGGGGGGGGCCCCACTCTTGCCGCTATTGTGGCTTAATAGTGGGACCTGTGAACTTGAGATGCAGCCCAACATGTAGCCCCTCGCCTGCCCTATCCGTTGCTGTGTCGTTCCCATCACTTTCTTGAATTGCCCAGATTTTCACACAAGGAAACCTTAGCGAGCATCGGCGAAATACAAAAATGCTCGGGTCGCCCATTGACTTCAATGGGGTTCGTTACTCAAAACGAATCCTCGAGCATCGCGAAAAGTTCGTCTTGAGTAACGAGCACCCGAGCATTTTGGTGCTCGCTCATCTCTATATGTTACTAATCAATTAGATATAATAGGTCATTTGTTAATCAACCCTTAAAAAATAAGCCCTGATGCCAGTTGATTGTCAGCTACAGGTACGGACGTCTTCTGCTAAACCTTTTAAGCCCTGTTGTGTTACAGGTTCATTATTGTCTCAGAGTCTGGGCTGGGTAAGTCCCGTGATAATTGGGTTACATACAGATCTTTATGACTATGTTCCTACATGTAGTCATACTTGTAAATTAGGTATATATCCCATAATGTCATTATGAGTGACTTTTATATTCATAGATAACCTTTTTTGTATATACAGTAAGAAATGATTAACTAAACAAGCTGTTACAATACCCTATAAGGCACCTGTCACATGTGCAGAATATTTCTAAAATCAAATTCTACACTAAAATCCTCATGTATAAATGTGGTTATGGAGCAGAAATCCGCAGCAGCAGCTTAAGCTGTGTCTTGCAAAAAAACCCACACGTCAAATATCCCAAAGGAACACTATAAGATGCATAACCTGGAAGACATTGAAATAGTTTGGCTAGGATACTTTAGGGGCACTGTAGTCAAGGATGCAGACTTTATTGGTACTGTATACTTGACTCTATGAGAGAGTGATTGAGCTAAAGGAGGATGTCTGAGCTGATCTGTTCCAGTATCATATGCTAAGCTTTTTAACCCCTTAACAGGCACACTGAAATAGGAAAAACCCTCTCAAAAATGTCTTTTTTTTGTGTGCAAATTTTGAATCTATGTCTTGTGTAATTACATTTGGCGAAGAACGAAGTCATTTTAAGTTTATTTTTAATCTCCTAGTGACATAACTAATTTTAGCCTTAAGAAGCACTAAATCATTTCCCCTTTTGTGTTTCTGCGGACATAACCTCTTTATTTTTTCGTCAATGTAGCTGTATGAGACTTTGTATTTTGCTGAGGAGTTATAGTTTATATAGAAACCAATTTAGGCTACATATAATGTATTGAATAACTTTAAGAAATTATTTGCTGATGGGTAATAGAAAACTTCGCTACTATTTTTTAGGATATGCTTTTATGGTATACGGCATGTGGTATAAATACTTAGTTGTGTCAACTTTATTCTTTGGGTCATTATGATTATGGCAACACCAAATTTATATAGTTATTTTTTTTCTTCTCTTTTTGCACAATAATAAACAGTTTATGTTTTACAAATAGGCTTCTGTGCCACCACATTCCAAGACCAGAACATTTTTTCTGTGAACAGAGCTGTATAAGGGTTTGTTTTTTGCAGGGTGACTTGTGCACAATGACTGCGTTACATGCAGCATCGGGGCAGCTTTACACAAGCCTTGACACAAAAACATTTGCCCCTGCTTGACGTTTTTGCGCATGCATGTATATGCTGAGGTAGATTTGCGTGCGTGTCTGTGCATATTGCCGTACCTTTTGTGTGCGCAGGGTGCACTTGTGACACACCCTTTCTATAGATTTAATGGCTATTTGAGTCCAGTGTGGGCCAGGTGTGTTCTTTTTTCTGCGTTTTGCGCAGTGTCACACCCTTCACCTTGTCTATTTGTGCACTTCCCATAGTCTTCTATGGGACTTTTGCTGCTTAAAATGCAGGAAAAGTCCTACTTTTTATTGGGGGGTGAAATGCACAAAATACGTTAATGAGAACAAACCCCTTGAAATCAATTGGTTCTATTCTCTGTGCTTAGCGCACAAATATTTTCCGCATGCAAAAACACGCACAAATGCGCCTGTGTGAAGAAGCCCTTTAATGACATAGAGGAGTTCCCAGCTTCACACTCTTTCTGAGAAAAAAACAAGACATCTTAATGGGGCAATCAAAGAGCAAATATGCTCTTGTTGATTAAGGGTGCTGATAACGTGAACAGAAGTCCACTCTCCCCTGCTACAGGGGGACAGACAGGAGAATCACAGTTCTCTGCTACTGCTCATTCCTCCATTGCATCTCCTCTGTGACTGCTCTAAGTTCAGTATTCCCAGACCCACTTCAAACAGATTTAACTCTGGTTCTGTTGGTGCTACAAGCAATCATTTAATCATTTTAAAGCCAACAATTGCAGCTTTGAAATAACACCAAAAGCATGTCCATAGCACTGATAGAGCCAGAGCCACAGCCATTTGAAGTAGAAAGAACTCTGTTCATTCAAAGCTGTAATGTCCTTTTCCTGTGCAACAAACATAACTCATTTAAAACTGTAGAAAGGTTGAATAGTTGTATCTGAACACACTTTTATCACCTATTCTCAGGACAGATGATAAAATTCTGATCGGTGAGACCCCCATGATTCTAATAGGGGACTCCTATGTCCCTCTCTCCTCATCACTGTATGCTTGCTGCACCTACCAGCAGTGAGGTCAGATTGAATGGAGTGGCTTTCAGCTATGCGCAACCACCATTCATTTCAATGAGTTGATGGAAATAGCAGAGTACAAGCACACAGCTATCTTCAGTGGTCCCATTGAAAATTAATGGTGCAGCACCACCCATGTGCAACTGTTGCACCATTCAGTTTGCTTCTCACTGCAGTGGTTGCAGCAAGCCCACAATGAGAAGGAGAAGGGGGGCACAGGACCCCCATTCTCTGGTTCAGTGTGGGTCTCAGTGGTGACCAATTCGACTGTTATCATCTATTGTATGGATAGGTGATGAAAATGCATTCTGGTACAACCCTTTTGTGGCATATGAGCTACACAGTTACTCAGAAATCTGGAATAGAACTGCGCAGGAAGGAGACCTTGAATCCTTTCACGACTTCTCAGAAATTATTATAATGTACTTTGAAAATATCTCATGACAAATACTTTATATGAATTGGATGAAAAAAGAGTGTTACTCACCTTTCAACTATCCAAAGTCATTGGTTTTCATACATTCACAGGAATGAACATGGCATTGGATATAAGTGTATTTGTAGCTGACAAATAGCAACATAAGAATAGTTATCCTTCACTGGGAAAGAGTGGTTTGTTATAATACAACTTACCTAATCAGAGAACAAAAGATATGACATCTTTTTATCATCATTCTACGTACTTCATTCATTCCGTTAAATTATATAATCTGTAAGATTATATTTAAATAAATACTCCTTTCAAGCCTGATGACATTTTAGATTGCTAAGGGTGGGGTCACACGAGAAAAACACGCGTGTATGCAGCTGCGTGCTTGTTTTTAATGGAGCCGCGGGACTTTCTAATGTTAAAAACGCATCGCAATTTGATGCTTTGCAATTTTTGTGCGATGTGTTTTTAACATTAGAAAGTCCCATTGACAAACGTGTGAAAAAAACACAGCGATATCGCGTGAAAAAAATGCGCAAGAAAAACGCAAGTGTGCAGGAGCCCTAAGAGAATGATTGCACTATAAGACTATGTCTGAGCTGATCTGTTCCAGTATCATATGCTAAGTGTAACATCCGCTTCAAGCGTGCAATAAATGTATGAGGAAAACACAAACAAAGATGGGAAACTTTCCCTAAGGGGAACTAGAGGGTGACAACCTTTGTCTACTCGTGGATGGCCCACCCTGTTCCAACCTTCGTGCCTGTGCCACTCACTAACCATGTTAAATGACAAAGGAGAACCACCTAACAAATAAACAAAAAGCTTCCAAGAATAAATCTCAACAATAAATCTCTGTACTTATATGAAGAGCAACTGGAAGAACCACTGAAACCAGATCAAGAGATGTCCTCTACAAACAGCTGAAGGAGACTTTACTGAATTGACCAGCACAGAACCCAGGCAAGGAGTAAACTAAAAACTGTCCCTAATTGCCCCCAGGTGTACACCAACAGCTGACACACCCAACATAGTTAAAGAAGATAAATGCACAGTCAAACTCAAACTGATACAACACTAAGCTTCTTTAATAAGTCACATTAAAATTGGAAAATCTCTTTCAAAAATGTCACTTTCTTGTTGTAGATTTTGAATTTATGTCTCATGTAAATATGTTTGGAATAAAACTTAGTCACACTCTGATTGTCTGTCACACTCTGTGGTAGCCATCCTCTTCCTGTTCCTGGCAAACGTGGGCATTGCCCTGCTCTTCCTGTGTGAATAGTCTTTTACTTTCCATCAGCACTGCAGGAGTTAATCCTCCTCAGTGCTGCATGCTGTCCATCACCCAGCTGCAGGGTAATTTGCCATTACCTCCCTATTTAGCTGCACTGGGGATCCTACTCCGTACCTGAGTATTGGTGTTTATTTGTGTCTTGCTCCCAGCGAGTTTGATTCCCATGCACTGACCCTTGCACTTTTTTCCTGGACTTGCCTGAACTCTGCCTGCCCCGACCCTCGAACTTGTGACCTGAATCTCGTTTGAACACCACCAGCCCCTACGTCAGTTAGTATCTTGACTGTACGCTTTGGCCTATCTTGTGCTGTGCTGCACTAGTGTCGCCAACCCCGTGGGTCAGCCGCCAACTACATCTGGACTACTCCAGGAGGTAGCGGCGTGTTCAGTTCCCCCCAGCAAAGGCCAGATCCCTGTACAGGGATTAAAGGGTGAATACTGGGGAACCGCCAAGATAACGCCCTCAGGTTTAGCCCAAAGCCAAACTGGTTAGTTGGCACAGTGGGTCTACACCCGCTGGTTGTAACAACAACTGTACCATTTTTTTCTGTAGGGTTGACAGTTTAATTATCATAAACTCCTTTGGCCTTTTAGATAAGCTACAGACAATAAGTACACAGTCAGGAGGATAAGCTGTGATCTTCTCTATCATAACTGTGTGACAGGAGCTGTGTGATCATCATCGGTAACTGTGATAGAAACGACTATATTGCTCCCTGCAGGCAGGTCCTATGTGACAGCATTACACAGACTGGGAAACTCACTAGAAAACAAACACATAACTTCAAACAGAGCTGAGGTGGTCAGAACTGAGACCGAATGACTATCTGAGGAAAAAGAGGCCAGGAGTTTCAGACAGAAAAAAATAACTAACCATGGTAACACTAGCTCACTTATATAAGCTGGTGGGCTAGCTACATAATGAATTAATTAAAAAAATCACCAGAGTGGCGCTTAACCCCTTAGTGACTGAGTATTTTTGCTTTTTTCCAGTTTTGTTTTTTCCTCCTCCCTTTTAAAAAATCATAGCTCCTATTTATCTATCGACGTTGCTGTATGAGGGCTTGTTTTTTGCGGAACGAGATATATTTTTCAATGGTGCTATTTATTGTATAACGTACTGAAAATCTTTAAAAAATTCTAAAGTGGAGAGAAATAGAAAAAAAACTAAATTCCACCATCTTTCAGTGCGTCCTGTTTCTACGGCGCACAAACTGCAATAAAAGTGACATGATAACTTTATTCCATGGATCAGTACGATTACGACGATACCAAACTTGTATTTAATTTTTTTCAATTATTTTCTGTGTCCATTTTCTGCGCACAATAACTTTTTTATTTTACTGTCGATATAGTTGAGTGAGGCTCATTTTGTGCCGTACATCCTGTCGTTTCCGTTGGTACCATTGTTGCATACAATTGACTTTTTGAGCGCTTTTTATTACATTTTTTCTCGGAGATAGGGTGACCAAAAAAGTGCATTTTTGTCGTTCTTTTTTTTTTTCGGACCACGTTCACCATGTGGGGTAAGTAATGCATTACTTTGATAGATCGGACTTTTACAGACGCAGCGATACCAAACACTTTTTTTTTGGTTTATTATTTTGCTTTTTGAACTTTTATTACTTTTTTTAATTAGTAAACCTTTTTTGCTCTTATTTTTACACTTTCTTTTAGTCCCCCTGGGACCACAACCAGCGATGCTTTGATCGCTCTTGCAGTATGACGTAATGCTATAGCATTACGTTATACTGCTTTTTGACAGGCAGTCTATCAAGCCACCCCACAAGGAGTGGTAAGGCAGCCCTGGGGCCTTTCAGAATGCCACAGTTGCCATGACACCTGCAGAGCTCCCTCGATGACAGCAGGACACACTGAACTGAAAAGCAGTGTCTCCTGGCCCCTTCCCAGCTTCCGCCCAGAGCCTGCCCACCTCCATTGAAGCAAACATCAGTCTCTCATGGCCGTGCCTAAGCCCCGCCCACCTCCATTGAACTGAATGGTCAACATTGCTATGAATGGGCAGTGTTAGCCATTCATAGTAATGTTGACCATTGAACTTTAGTAACAAGTTTCCGACCACACCCGAACCGCACCCAAAACTGCACCCATAAACCGCACCAAAATCTGCGCCCGAAAACCACACCCAAAACCGGACACAAAAACCACACCCGAAACCGCGCCAAAAACGCACCCAAAAATGCACCCAAAAGCCTCACTCGAACCAACAGTGCCCCTCCAATAGCATCCCCAGCAGCAACAGTCCCCCCCCAATAGTAGCCTCAGCAGCAATAGTGCCCCCCCAGTAGTTGCCCCAGTAGCATCAGTGCCCCCAATAGTAGCCCAAGCAGCAATACTACACCCCAATAGCAGCTCCAGCAGCAACAGTGGCCCCCCAATAGTATCCCCTGCAGCAACAGTGCCCCCCAACAGCCCCTTGAGCAGCAACAGTGTCTCCCCAATAGTAGCCTCAGCAGCAATAGTGCCCCCAATAATAGCTCCAGCTGCAATAGTGCCCCCCACTGGTAGCCCTTAGCACTATCAGTGCCCCCAATAGTAGCCTAAGCAGTAATAGTGGGGCCCCCAATAGCAGCCTCAGCAGCAATAGCGCCCCCCAATAGCGTGGCCAACAGCAATAGTGCCCACCCAATAGCAGCCCCAGCCGCAACAGTGACCCCCAATAGCATCCCCAGCAGCAACAGTGACCCCCAATAGCAACCCCAGCAACAACAGTGCCCAGCAATAGTTGCCACAGCAGCATCAGTGCCCCCAATAGTAGCCCAAGCAGCAATAGTGCACCCTCACGAGCAGCTCCAGAAGCAACAGTGGCCCCCCAATAGCATCCCCTGCAGCAACAGTGCCACCCAACAGCATCCCAAGCAGCAACAGTGCCACCCAACAGCATCCCAAGCAGCAACAGTGTCCCCCCAATAGTAGCCTCAGCAGCAATAGTGCCCCCCAATAATAGCCCCAGCTGCAATAGTGCCCCCCACTAGTAGCCCTTAGCAGTATCAGTGCCCCAAAATAGTAGCCCAAGCAGTAATAGTGCCCCCCAATACCAGCCCCAGCAGCAATTGTGCCCCCCAATAGCATACCCAACAGCAATAGTGCCCACCCAATAGCAGCCCTAGCAGCAATAGTTCCACCCAATAGCAACACCAGCAACAACAGTGCCCCCCACTAGTTGCCCCAGCATTAATAGTGACCTCAAATAATTGGCCAAGCAGTAATAGTGACCCCCAATAGTAGCCCCATCAGTAGTAGTGACCCCCAATAATTGCTCCAGCAGTAATAGTGACCCCCAATAGTTGGCTCAGCAGTAATAGTGACCCCCAATAATTGCCCCAGCAGTAATAGTGACCCTCAATAGTTGCCCCAGAAGTAATAGTGACCCTGAATAATTGCCCCAGCAGTAGTAGTGACCCCAATAATTACCCAAGAAGTAATAGTGTCCCCCAATAATTGCCCCAGGAGTAATAGTGACCCTCAATAATTATCCCATAAGTAATAGTAACCTCGAGTAGCAGCCCCAGCAGCAACAGTGCCCACCCAATAGCAGGCCAAGCAGCAACAGTGCCTCCCAACAGCATACCCAGCAGCAACAGTGCCCCCCAATAGCATACCCAGCAGCAACAGTGCCACCTAATAGCATCCCCAGCAGCAACAGTGCCCCCCAAATAGCATCCACAGCAGTTATATTAACCCCCAATAGTTGCCCCAGCAGTAGTAGTGACCCCCAATAATTACCCCAGCAGTAATAGTTACCCCCAATAATTGCCCTAGCAGTAATAGTAACCCCTATTAGCAGCCCCAGCAGCAATAGTGCCTACCCAATAGCAGCCTCAGCAGCAACAGTGCTCCCCAATAGCAAACTCAGCAGCAACAGTGCCACCCGATAGTATCCCCAACAGCAACACTGCAACCCAACAGCATCCCCAGCAGCAACAGTGCCCCCCAAATAGTTTCCCCAGCAGTAATAGGGACCCTCAATAGTTGCCCCAGCAGTAGTAGTGACCCCCAATAATTTCCCCAGCAGTAATAGTGACCCCTCAATAATTGCTCCAGCACAAATAGTGACCCCCAATAATTGCCCCATCAGTAATAGTGACCCTCAATAGTTGCCGCAGCAGTAATAGTGACCCCCCAATGACTGCCCCAGGAGTAATAGTGACCCCAATAATTACCCCAGCAGTAATACTGACCTCCAATAATTGCCCCAACAGAAATAGTTACCCTCAATAATTACCCCAGCAGTAATAGTGACCCACAATAGTTGCCCCAGCAGTAATAGTGACCCTAAATAATAGCCCCAGCAGTAATAGTGACCCCCAATAGTTGCCACAGTAGTAATAGTGACCCCCAATAGCTGCCCAAGCAGTAATAGTAACCCTCAATAGTTTACCCAGTAGTAATAGTGCCATCACCAGCAACCTGACTTTGCCCCCCATAGTAATGATGACACCACCAGCCCCAAGACGTTACCCCCAGTAGTAGTACCTACCCTTCAGCTGATGTCAGCTACAGCGCGGACTCCTGAGTGAACTGCGCATGGGCAAAGAGGCGTGCGTTCCTGAGAGCTGACAAACCGACAAGCGCTACTGGCGACAAGAAAAGAAGACTGGCTGGAGAATTTGTTGTATCCGCGGGCAACGGAATGGTAAGCATGGGGGGGGGGGGGCACGCCTGTAGGTAAGTATATAACATCTGTATGGCTCATTTACAATGCACATTGTATATTACAAAGTGTTTGTAATGGCCAAGCAGAAGTGCTTACATACACTTGTCACGGCCGGACAACCCCTTTAACTAGTTAAATAAAGAGACGAAAGGATTTTAAAACAGCCTTGTTTAAGAACAGAACTGAGAGACATTTTAAGATCCAGGAACATGGGGCACAATAATGAAAAGATCAACTAGGTAAGCAAATCAAGTTGTTATTTTTAATACATTCCGAATAATTTAGATGCTCTTATTTACTATTATATTGAAATTTTAATATTTTTGGTGCTTCATTAGCATTAGTAATTGAAGCAATAAATACACCTGACAAACCATGAATGATCAGAGAAAAGTGCAATAAATATCATTGTACAATAACAGGTTTTCAGTTTCACTCTATTACAGCTGGATTTGCAATACTTGAGACTACAGGCACATAATCTTTGCTTCCCTAAGCCCCACTCCATCCACTTCCCACGCCTACTTACACAGAACATTTTGTAGCTTTTCTCGTTTCTTTAGAGACCAGAATATAATGCCACTGCCCTATATAATTCATCCTCCCTCGCTTAAATTTATATTAGTTGCTCTTTTTCATTCCCCAGTTAATTTTCCTTTGGCTATGGAGGAAATAAGTTTTCTATGCATGCTGAGCAGAATAAAATGCTGCTACCTAATCCCTGCCAGCCTACTGTACCTAATGATAAAACTGGCCTTCTATTTTTTACTACATTGCCATAGCCAATTCTGCAAGTTAAATTTACCTTATATATTTTTTCCTGGCATGTGAAAAAAGATGTGATAGAAAGAATCCTAAAATACCATCTGAACATCATAGAAGATATTTTTTGCTACCTAGTGCTCTAGGAATATAAATGTGTAATTTAAAGGACATAATGATAGTGCAATACAGTAGTTTCCAGGTTTAATTGTGTTCATTCACATTAGCTTTTGGCTAGTATGTACAAAGGTGCAGCTTGGTTAATATGCTGTAGATAGTAAACTTGCAATTGAGAATACTGGTTGCACCTGTACTTTAGCTATGTGAGTGATAACAGTTATTCTGTTGCTACAATATTTAGTTTATGTTTAGGAAAACAACATCATTGTGATGTATTCTGGAATTCTCTTAACAAACTAAGTATAATGTTAGGATTATGTTGCATAAGATCAGAACAATCATTTTAGATTGGGTTCCAACTCAGTGGGATATAGTATTTGCAGAAGTAACCTGTAAATCTGCAGCAAATTCAACATGGGACTTTGAATTTAATACTACCAGCCTATCATGGCACCCACAGCGCCATGAATTCCTCAGCCCTGGACCATGTGCTACGCTGGGCAGCGCATGTGCAGTGTCATTTAGTGCTGGATACCAAAGAATTAACATCTGCCTTCAGTTCCAGTGCTGATAGACTGAATAGGTTGTCTTTCAGCCCAGTTAGCCTATCAGTTCCTGTGTTTGAGGGTATTTAAACCAACGCCTTTGTGCAAAGCATGCCGGTTACACTGCTTGTGTTCTGGTCAGAACTCATAGCCCAGTGTTTTGTTGCTCAGTGGTCTGTGGCCCTTGTTGCTCCCTGATTTTGTACTCTGAAACTTTCCAGCAGTGGGGTCACCCTTTTGGGGGGCGGATGCTCCACTTAACTTGCGGTTAGGGCGGTTCAGAAATTTGAAAATACTGTATTTTCAAACTTCCAGTCTGTTATGATTGTCCACTATGTTTCCTAAGTCTGACTGCACACAATTTATTACCTTCTTTCATATAGTATAGTATTGAAGCTCTCTCCCCTTCACTTTATAATGTCTCAGCTATATCCTAATTGTGGAGAACTTACATTCAGCCAAAATACTAACACTAAAAAAAAAAAAATTAGTTGGTAGTTACTACCCATAGGTAGCAGCTTACATATTGTTTTTAGTTTGAAAGGTTTTTTTATTGACATTTTATGAACATATATTGAAACAGTATTAATAAGCAACAAACATCCACCCTCGCAAGGAAGTATTACTGGTTCAAAAGAAAAACGAAGAGGAACGTATACGAATACTAGTAATTATTAGGACATTATAGTAGTAGTGTTTCTGGTGGCACACACACTCACAGTAGCTTGATTACCACAAAAGACAAACACATCTTAGCTCCTCCCACAATAGTGACATCCCCACAGGTCCTTCAGCCCGCTGGATCTCTGTGGTGGTGGTAGGTCAATGTGTTCTGTCAGAACTGCTGAGTTGTAGGAAATTATAGTACCAGTGTTTCTGGTGACGCAATGCACTACACAGCACTGCTACATGGTCCATGCACACACAGCTCTACTACACCCCACACATCACACACACAGCATGACTCCTCCCACAGCAGTGAGATAACCACTGGTCCTTTAGCGCACTGGATCTCTGTGGTGGTGGTAGGTTGTTGTCTTCTGTAAGGACTGCTGAGTTGTGTCTTCTGAGACAATACTGGCTTAGTTGTATTCTTTGTGTGTTATTTTTGTCCTCCCCTTCCAAGAGTCCTAACTGTGTTGTTCTTCTGTTGGTCAGACTCTGTGTTTTATATATGTGCTAGGACCTTCGATGGCGTCACCAGGGGGCGGATCCATGTTGTTATCAGGGGTGGAGCATAAGAAGCACTCACACACAAACATACAGACAAGTGGTTGTTAGTAGTTTAATATGTTATATAGTACCCTAGAAAGAGAATATGCTACAGTGATACTATTGCGCAAATTACACATAAAGTTATTAATATAAAAGTACTCAACACAAACTCAATAGAATAAAAAACTACAGTAGTATTGACGGCCAATCGACTTATGTAGATATGGATAGCATGTTCATTTGAGGAGGCATAAAAGGCAGTCAAAGGAAGCCATAAGGCACCAAATGCATTTCTGGTGTCCATACATGTGGCGTGTATCTTTCCAAAAAGCATAATAAATTTCTAAAAAAAATGTACCTTTTCAATAGATAAAAATAGGCAGACTTCCATTTGGAAGCCATGTGAATTTTTATTGCCATAGCTATTTTACTCATGTGGTGGTTTTACTGCCCTATTTTTTTTCCTTTAGCTACCAAAATTATTTTTGCTGCATTTTTTTATGACATATAGGGCTATATTTTTAAATATCTTTTTTACTGACTTCTTTTTTTTCTGTTTTTTTAGTTTTATTGGGGGTAAAAAGCTAAAAAATGATTTTTTAAAAACATTTCTAATTTTTTTTTGAATTAGTTTATTCATGCTAAAATAAAGTATGGGGATGGGTTCCTTACTTTGTTTCACACGTTTTGATATATAATATGTATGGTTTTGGTTTACAGGGCTCATACGGCGACGGTCATGGTCCTGTTTGGAGTGAGTATTTATTTGTTTTGGTCTTCTATGTCATCTACTCTGATTTTAAAATTATCTTTATTAAAAGTTATGTTTTAGGTTCTAGTCTATGAAAGTGATTGTTTCAAAAGTTTAGAATTTTTACTGCCCTTCAGTGAGTGTTAGCTCTATTCCACCTTCAGTCCTTCTCTGACAGCAAACCCTGCTTATTATTGTAGCAATAGTATTATGAACAGTGATCCCTTTTTTTTAATACTGGTGCAGTCATTGGCAGTATACAATGGTCAGTGCATCGGTGCATGTCTGATGGTCTAATTTATGTGTGTTTCTCACGTGGGCGTCCGTTGACTATACTAGTAAACAAGCAAGAGCCGAGGTTGCTGGAATATGAATGCAACACAGCTCTCTCCCCTGTGATTTACAAAGGCTCATAAATCTCTTTGGCCATAGCAGTCTTGTAGGAGTAAGATGTTGACAAGTTTCTTCTTGTGTGACCTGCTGGAGTACAATGTACAACTTTTATAACACCAGGAAAAAAATATTAACTAGGACTAATAAATTATTTTCAGATGACTCATTTGTATCTAATGTTCAGGATAGAGAAGTGTGTATGAGTTATGCAGGGAAGCTTTGTTATGCAGGGCAGACCTCTACTGATACGTATACGAGCAAAAAATGTACAGTTGGATTCTTGCCATAACTCCTCATGGACTACAATAGAGAATTGTCATGTTGTACTCCTGGGACTTGTAGTACTATGGATTTCCAGGAGCACATGCTGCAGGTGTGGTTGATTTGGGTGGTTGATGGTGTGGATTTCTCCAGCCAGACAATCACCATGTTCTTATATACATAAATACCAGCCCCTCTTGCTAGAGAGTGCTGGTCATTATCCATTCCTCAGTCTTCCCTCTCAGAGCTCTGGTGTTTGGAGTCATGCATCTTGTAAGTTTATGTCATTCTCCCACACATTCCCTGAAGATGGTCTGAACACCCGATTTCCCTGTCCGCAGGTTCGGTGGGCCCCTGCTCCCTTACCCTTCTGTCAGGTGTGGTTTCAGACATCCGGTGTCCTTTACTCTATCAGATGGGTGATGTCTGACACCATAGTCCCTAATCTGTCACATGGGTGATGTCTGATGCTCTGCCTCTTACATGTGTGGGTGTGGACATTTAAACAATGTCCTGTTTCTGTGTGTGTATGTAAGCATACATAAGGTTCGAGGTGGGATTCCCTTGTGTTTTGTAGGTGTACAGAGATCTGATGTGAACTTTAACTTGTATAGTGTCTGTTAGTTTGAGTGCAGACACCTGGTGTGAACTATTGTACCATTAGATATAGTGTGAAGCAGAAACCGAAAATGGCAACAGCACGCAAAATAAATTTACTATCAGAGGTATACATACCTATAATCAATACTCTAACCACATTAAATAATGCAAGGTTCTTGGTATATAATTTGATCAAATTACATTGGCCCATCTACCAACGTCCAGGTGACCAAGCTTTCAGATGGGTCCTAACACTAAAACCAGGCGGTATAATCTCAATCTGGGAAAGCTGAGTTCCTACCTCTCAGAATGCTCCTCTCTTGGGACTAAGCCTACAAATAAAACCAGGGAAGGTAGGATACCATTTAGATGTTCCAGTAGGAGGGGCAGAAGGTAAATGGGTGGCAGGTGTGCATGACCAAGTGAAGACAGCGAAAACTTCACAATATTTTTACAAAAAAGAAAAAAAAAGGTCAGCACTACCCAATGGAAATTATCCCAATAGAAATGTATAGGTGCACGTTAAACCATGGCTGCAACATACAGTGGAAGCAGAAACCAAAAATGGCAACAGCACGCAAAATAAATCAGAGGCATACATACCTATAATCAATACTCTAACCACATTAAATGATGCAAGGTTCTTGGTATATAATTTGATCAAATTACATTGGCCCATCTGAAAACTTGGTCACCTGGGTGTTGGTAGATGGGCCAATGTAATTTGATCAAATTATATGCCAAGCCAAGAGGCCAGGGGTGCCGCATCTCTCTGGCTGGAAATCACGTCGGTACGAATATTAACTTTTTCCACAACACTTTTGCCCTATTCAGCAATGCCAGCAACCTGATTGGTTGTTTGGTCACTCAGGCAACCCAAACAACCATTCAGGTTGCTGGAATTGCTGAATAGGGCAGAAGTGTTGTGGAAAAAGTTAATATGCCGTCAGTACTGTTGTATCTTGATGCCACCCGTTGGGTCGGTGGCGACAAGATACACGTGATGCCCCCAGGAGGTGATTGGCTGATACTGTAGCAGACAGTCTATGAACGTGTTTCACTGTGGCCCTGCATTATAGCCCCACTGTCACCGTACCATGAGTCCTAGGATCTCTACCAGCACCCCTACGATCCACCAGGCACACGGCACCAAT
Organism: Eleutherodactylus coqui; assembly: GCF_035609145.1. Lineage (NCBI taxonomy): Eukaryota > Metazoa > Chordata > Amphibia > Anura > Eleutherodactylidae > Eleutherodactylus > Eleutherodactylus coqui. The sequence continues at coordinate 81,178,422 of NC_089845.1, read as the reverse complement.
CGGTGTATGTGGCACCTGCTCACTGCCGCCACACAGTGGACAGCAGCCCTGCAGAGGCGAACACAACACACACTGAGCGGAGGAAGAGCCGGCTGCCGTCACAGAGCAGTGATGCAGCACAGTGCCAGAGAACCGCGTCCGGCAGACCTGAGGCAGCAGTGACGTGCCACACACTCGCAAAACACTCGTTGGGAGATGGAGCTGTAAGGAGCCATCGCCGAAGCAGTGTGGCAGACAGCAACCAGGGGACGGAGCTGTGAGATAACAGTGCGCCACAGAGCCAGCAATTGAGATGGCAGTGCAGCAGGACTGTCAGCGGAGCTGGGAGCAAGAAGTTCACCTGGGAAAAAGCTGACCGCCTTGGTAAGTAACAGTGCCAGGGGACATGGGAGGCCGCAGGTTGAGAACACGGGAATTGGTAGTGTGTCGACAGTAGCAGCCCCACACTGAAACAGCTGCATCAGCCAATCCGCTCGTGGGAATGATGCCAGCCAGTCCAGCTGCCTAAAGCTGCCTGTCCACGGGCGTTTTTGCATTGTGTTCCCCACGGCGATAATCCGTCCACTGTGAATACAGTCCACGTTTTCCATAGCGTTGCTATGGAAAGTGCAGCCCCCCTATCCATTAGCGGAGAATCATAGCAATTCTCTGCTTGCGGGTGGCAAATCACAGCATGCTGCGATTTGCTGCGATTCTCCGTGGTGAGCCTATCTGTCAGATAGGCTCACCGCAGAGATCCGTCAGATGGCTCCTGCTCCCCGGTGGCGGCTTCCACGGAGGACAGGCAGCCTTAATCTTCTCTCCACCCATACTTCCGGTGGCGTCAAAATACAATAGTACCAATTGCGTATTGGTACTGTTGTATTATGTCACCACCAGGAGTTGGGGGTGGTGACATAATGTAGCAGTATTGACAGTGGGTCACGCCGCCAGCTTCTGATTTCCAGGGGTCGCTATTGCTACTGAGGGCACAATAGGGGGCACCTATTACTGCCGGGGCCATAATAGGGGTCACCGATTACTGCCGGGGCCACAATGGGGTCACCTATTACTGCCGGGGCCACAATAGGGGTCACCTATTACTGCCGAGGCAGCAATAGGGGTCACCTATTACTGCCGGGGCTGCAATAGGGGTCACCTATTACTGCCGGGGCTGCAATAGGGGTCACCTATTACTGCCGGGGCTGCAATAGCGGTCACCTATTACTGCCGGGGCCACAATAGGGGGTCACCTATTACTGCCGGGGCTGCAATAGGGGTCACCTATTACTGCCGGGGCCGCAATAGGGGTCACCTATTACTGCCGGGGCCGCAATAGGGGTCACCTATTACTGCCGGGGCTGCAATAGGGGTCACCTATTACTGCCGGGGTCGCAATAGCGGTCACCTATTACTGCCGGGGTCGCAATAGGGGGTCACCTATTACTGCCAGGGCCACAATAATTACTACCAAGGCCACTATGGGGGTCGCCTATTACTACCGGGGCCACAATAATTACTACTGAGGTCACTATGGGGGTCGCCATTACTACCGGGCCACCAATATAGGGGATCGCCATTACTACCTGGGCCACCAATATAGGGGGTTGCCATTACTACTGGGGCCAACAATATAGGGGGTCGCTATTACTAGTGGAGTCACCAACATGGGGGTGGGACACTATTACTACACGGGGCCGGAATTTATAGTAGCTGTAGCAGCAAAGTGGATGAGATTTTGAAAATCATCCACATGGTGTGGAAACAATCTGCACAAAACCCATGTGGACACTGACATGAGGTGCGGGATTTAATTCCACAACATGTTAATTTTAAATATTATGTATATTAATAGCCCATCCAGCGTTCCTCCCTGTGTGTTGTTTTTTAAACAGCCCTGTCCTTTTTACAACGATGGAGGTAAAAAGCATATGTTGTAATAAGCCATGCCCCTAACCACATCCCCTTTTGGTAGGGGTGCCGTGCCGTAAAAAAATTTTCACAGAGGTGCCCGAAGGCTGAAAAGGTTGGGAGACACTGATATAACCAATTAACATTAACCCTTGTACATACTGTCTGTTTGTTCTCAGCAAATATTTCAGCTCAAGGCTCCCATGTTATCTGGCATCTGTTTAAGGCTAGACCTTGGGAGATGGCAACAATGTTATGGCTAAGGAATGCTGATAGACGGGTACATTACAGTGTGGTACATCATCACTATAGAACTGGTTTGAACTGGTTCTTCTTCCCAAGAATAAAAATATCATGTGCTGAAGATGAGTCATCCTTCTCTAGGCAGAAACTATTTGTTTCACTATTGTCCAAAATCCAGTAGTTCTTGTTTATGTTAAAACTTCTTTCTGCTCTCATTATACAAGGAATTAAGTGGATGTTCTCTGCAGACCATTGCAATCGCTTCTCAATAACGACTTTCTATGTATCTGAACTAAATTTCTTTAAGGCATAAATAATAATAATAATAAAGTAGCTTAAGACAAAATTGAAAATATTTAATTTCCATTTCCCTAATAAGTTTCTGTTAGTTGGTGTGCAGACACCTAGTGTGAACAATATCTTGTTCAGTGTCTGTTTGTAGGTGTGCAGATACTTGGTGTGAATAATGTCTTGTTCAGTGTATGTCTGTAGGTGTGTAGACATCTGGTTTGTGTGTGTATATATATCTATATATATATATATATATCTATCTATATATATATATATATATTGCAATTCCCATGTGTCTATAGGTGTGCAGACTATTGGTATGTATTATGTCCTCAAATGGTGTTCTAGGTCAAGACAGGTGGTCCCCAGGTTCCAGTATTGGGACAATTGTCCCATTTGTAGCCAGGGTTTCCTTCTCTGTGGTTTAATTATCTTGTTAGAGTAGGGACTTACAAGATAACGAGAACCCTTGATGTGGGCTTGTGAGCTTATATACTTTGGCCAAAATACTCGCTAATACCTTGTACTTATTTATATTCTTGTTGTTTTACCACTTTGATAAGTATTTTGCCATCTAGTGTTGGTGTAGGATCTTTGTCCCTGTTTTCCTTTTGTTGTTTGCACGTTCGGTTTATGTTTTGTGTGAACGGTGTCTGATCATGTGTGTCAAAAAAAATCAAGCACCTGGAAGGAGTTGTTATTTTGCTGCAAAACCCAGCATGCAGTTACACCTCAGACAAATATGCAAATAATTAGAGCTGTGGTGTGAGTAGATGAACGGTCTTGTCACTTTAGGCTTTTTAAATGGTTCCACCCTTGATCTGTAAAAAGGCTCTCAGAGGCTACTTGTGTGTAGTGGATCTCTTTTTATGCTTGTGTAGACCACTAGACATGCCTCTATGATGCAATTGAAGAGATTTCACCCAGTTAACAATTTGACAAGGGGTGCATATTTGGATGATTGCATCAACGAATTGCCCACTACTTGACCAGACTGTTAGGGGGTGTTGGGGCCAGTGGATGTCTGAGGTCATGAACATAAGGCGAACAGGTTCAGGATGACCTTGACAGACTACTAGTGGAGAGAATCATCTGATATTCTGACAAGCACAAGCAGCTCCAACTGTTATGTTGTCCACCATCCAGAGACAGGTGACACTATCATTGCAGGCCCCAGTATCTGTTGGAAGAATTTCGAGGTGCTTGACAGAAGGACATTTGGTCTCATGGCGCCCATTACATTTACTGCGTTTGACACCCACCTACCATGATGTCTGTTTGCAGTCGTGTCTTGAACGAAGAAATTGGATTGCTATGGAGTGGAACTGGGTTGTCTTAAGTGACAAATCAGGTTTAGTTTGGGCACTGACTGGCCGTGTTTGTGTCTAGAGACCTAGGGGTGAGCACCTAAATCTGACCTTTGGCATGGGGCAGCACACTGCCCCCACTGTTGTGTGACGGTCTGGGGGACCATTGCATATGACAGTTGGTGATCCCGAGCCTGCCGGTCAGGTGATGTAGAAGTGAGCCCACATGGAATGAATTGATTGCTTATACAGGTGTAATACTCCTGTGAACAACAGGAAATGGTGCATTCCTTTTAGAGTGTAAACTGCGCAAGAGTTTAAAACCAAAAAAGCGGGAAGATAGGCCCTGCCCCATCTTTCTTGCATGTAGAAAAAATATGTGCGAGAAAGATAGGGTAAGTCCTATCTTTTCTCGCACATGGTATTAACACGCAGGAATCTCGATAGTAAAAACGAAACCATCAAAATGGTTTCCGCTATGTGTGGATGTAGCTAGGGATGAGCAACTATTGGAATAATTGGGTCATGTGTGTTTATTCTACTTCTTTTCCTACTCCTCTGGAAGGAAAGAGCAAGTGTGTTGTTCAGTTGTACGAACTACTGCCTTGCAGTGTTGCAGTTCTAGGTTCAGGTCCAAAGGCAACACCTGTATTGAATTTTTTTGTAAAAATCACATTGCATGTCCTATTTTTGTCCATATCATGGACAAGAATTAGGACATGCAATTCATGTGAAGGTGACAGCACACAGACATAGAGAATCATAGAATGGTAGAGTTGGAAGAGACCTCCAGGGTTATAGGGTCCAACCCCCTGCTCAATGTAGGATTTACTGAATCATCCCAGACAGATATTTCTTCAGCCTCTGTTTGAACACTTCCGTTGAAGGAAAACGCACCCACCTCCCGTGGTAACCCGTTTCACTCATTGATCACCCTCACTGTCAGAAAGTTTTTTCTAGTATCTAATTTATGTTTCCTCCCTTTTAGTTTCATCCCATTGCTTCTAGTCTTTCCTTGTGCAAATGAGAATAGGGCTGGTCCCTCTGCAATGTGACAGCCCTTCAGATATTTGTAAACAGCTATTAAGTCTCCTCTCAGCCTTCTTTTTTGCAAGTGAAACATTCCCAGATCCTTTAACTGTTCCTCATAGGACATGATTTGCAGACCGCTCACCATCTTGGTAACTTTTCTCTGAACTTGCTCCAGTTTGTCTATCTCTTCTTTAAAGTGGGGTGCCCAGAACTGGATACAGCATTCTAGATGAGGTCTGACTAAGGTAGAGTAGAGGTGGATAACTACCTCACGTGATCTAGACTCTATGCTTCTCTTAATACATCCCAGAATTTTGTTTGCCTTTTTGGCTGCTGCATTACATTGTTGACTCACATTCAGTCTATGATCTATTAGTATACCCAATTCCTCCCATTCTGTATGTGCTTTTTTCATTTTTCTCCTTGTTAAATACCATTCTGTTAGTCGCCACCCACTGTTCAAGCTTTTCTAGATCTTTTCGAATACTCCCTCTCTCTTTCCTAGTGTTAGCTATCCCTCCTAGTTTTGTGTAGTCGGCAAATGTGATCAGTTTCACATCAATTCCCTCCTCCAGATCATTTATAAAAATGTTGACCAACACTGGGCCTAGGACAGAACCTTGTAGTACCCCACTTGATACATTCTTCCACTTGGATCTGCAGCCATTTATGACCACACTTTGAGTACTATCACTCAGCCCGTAGTGAATCCACCTAACAGTTGCCTTGTCAATTCCATATTTGGTCATTTTTTCAATCAGTATAGTATGAGATACTTTGTCAGATACTTTACTAAAGTGAAGATATACTATATCCACCGCATTTACCTGATGAACCCAGTCGGTGATTCTGTCATTAGAAGGAAATTAGATTTGTCTGGCATGACTTGTTTGTTACAAACCCATGCTGGCTCTGGTTAATTACCTCACTTTTATCGAAGTACTTGCATACAAGTACAGGCCTATAGTTTCTTGGATCCACCTTCTTCCCTTTTTTGAAGATAGGGACAACATTTGCCCTTTTCCTATCTTCTGGGACTTCTCTTCTCCAGGAATTTTCAAAGATTATAGCGAGTGGTTCAGCAATTACATCCACTGCTTCCTTTAATATCATAGGATGTAATTCATCTGGAGCTTGAGACTTGGATAAATTTAAGTTAGCTAAGTGTTCCCTCAATATCTCTTGGCTTATAGATAGCCTTGCATTATTTTATTCCCTCAATAGCACAGGGAAGATCAGTTGATGTTCCATCTACTTTCTGAGAGAAAATAGATACAAAATAGGAATTTCAAAGTTCGGCCTTCTCATCATCATTCTTAACCAATTCACCATTTTCATCTTGTAAGCATCCAATAGCATCTTTGACTTTTTTTTTGCTTTTGACATACCCGGAAAATCCTTTTTTTTGCTTTTGGCCTCTGTTACAAGCCTCAATTCATTATTAGCTTTAGCTTTTCTGACACTTGCTCTACAGTTTCTGCAGACTGCATTATATTCTACTTTAGAAATTCCCCCCTCTTTTCATTTGATAAACATATTTTTCATCATTTTTAACATCTGTTCTGTGTTCATCCATCCTGGTCTCTTTAAATGCTTCCCATTCTTCCTTCTTTTAGGGATTGTAAAATTGTGCTTGAGAATTTCATTTCACAATATTTCGCAACCTTCTTGGACATTTCTGTCCTTAACAGCATCCAGCTATTGGATTTTCCTACCCTCTTTCTCAGTTAATTAAAATCTGCCTTTCTGAAATCCAACCTGAGTTTTCTCAGGTCTTCCTCCCCTTTTTATTCAAAATTCAAGGATATCATGATCACAGCCTTCTAAGGTCCCAGCCACCTTTATTTCCTCAACCATTTCCTCCCCATTGGAAAGAATCAGGTCCAAGATAGCAGATCCTCTTGTTTTCTCTTCTACCTGTTGGAAGATAAAGTTGTCAGAAAGAGCGGATAAGAATTTGTTGGATACATTACTTTTACCTGAGAGAGATTCCCAACAAATGTCTGGATAGTTAAAATCTCCCATAATCACTATGTCATGCTTTTTTTGAGAGCTTGGCCATCTGATGTAGAAAGAGTTCATCAATATCTTCTGCTTGTCCAGGTGGCCTATAGTAAATGCCTACAATCGTGTCCTTTCTGTTGTTCTCTCCTTGTATTCTTGTCCAAACTGTTTCTACAGAACTACCATGCTCTGAATCTTGAATCTCTGTGGAGATTAATGTTTTCCTAACATACAACGCAACACCTCCTCCCCTTTTTTTTAGGTCTTTTTCTTATAAATAAGTTGCATCCTTCAAGCCTTGTATTCCATTCATGTGTATCATTCCACCATGTTTCCGTGATGCCTATAACATCATATTTCTCTTCCTATGTTAGGAGCTCCAATTCTCCTTGTTTGTTTTCCATGCTCTGCGCATTTGTGTAAAAACATTTTAGTTTGTGATCCGTGTCTCTTGCTTCTCTACTTTCTTTCTGAATGTTTTTTTGTCTTTGTTTCTTCTTTCCACTTCTAATAACAAGGTTTTCAAATCTATTAATTAGCTGTATATTTTTACCTGGCCTTTCCCTTCCCTTCCCATATTGTTCTAGTTTAAAGCTCTCCTAATGAGTGAAGCAAGGTACCGACTAGAGATGAGCGAACACCAAAATGTTCGGGTGTTCGTTATTCGGAACGAACTTCCCGTGATGCTCGAGGGTTCGTTTCGAACAACGAACCCCATGGAAGTCAATGGGCGACCAGAACATTTTTGTATTTCGCCGATGCTCGCTAAGGTTTTCATGTGTGAAAATCTGGGCAATTCAACAAAGTGATGGGAATCACACAGAAACGGATAGGGCAGGCGAGGGGCTACATGTTGGGCTGCATCTCAAGTTCACAGGTCCCACTATTAAGCCACAATACCGGCAAGAGTGGGCCCCCCCCCCCTCCCAACAACTTTTACTTCTGAAAAGCCCTCATTAGCATGGCATACCTTAGCTAAGCACCACACTACCTCCAACAAAGCACAATCACTGCCTGCATGACACTCCACTGACACTTCTCCTGGGTTACATGCTGCCCAACCGCCCCCCCTCCCCCCCCCACAGCGCACACCAAAGTGTCCCTGGGCAGCCTTCAGCTGCCCTCATGCCACACCACGCTCATGTCTATTTAGAATTGCGTCTGCCATGACGAGGGACCGCAGGCACACACTGCAGAGGTTGGCACGGCTAGGCAGCGACCCTCTTTAAAAGTGGCGGAGCGATAGCCCACAATGCTGTACAGAAGCAATGAGAAATAGAATCCTGTGCCACCGCCATCAGGAGCTGCACACGTGGGCATAGCAATGGGGAACCTATGTGCCACACACTATTCATTCTGTCAAGGTGTCTGCATGCCCCAGTCAGACCGGGCTTTTTAATTCATAGACACAGGCAGGTACAACTCCCTATTGTGAAGTCCCTGTCGACCCACAGCATGGGTGGCTCCCTGGAACCCACCGGCGGTACACAGAAATATCCCATTGCATTGCCCAACACAGCTGAGGTAGTAATGTTGTGCTTAACCCTTTCCAATCCAATTTGTATATGGTTTTCCTAGGGGGCTTACTCTTTTTCTGCCGTTATACAACGGCGTTATATGCTGGCTAAAGCCAGTACTGCATGAGCTGACACGTAGGATAGGCTCCGACAGCAGAGAGGCTGGCAATATACAGTAAAAGAACCCCGACGGACGTCTACCAACAACGGAGCTGTACAGCCTTAAACCCTAATGTCTTCACAGGTCACACAGTGGACTGGAAAGGGTTAATGCAGGTGGGTTTCGGCCCACACTGCATGCCCCAGTCAGACTGGGGTTCTTTACAAGTGGACACATGTAGGTTAAACTCCCTGTGGACCCACTGCCTAGGTGGGTGCCAGGAAGCCACCGGCGGTACATAGAAATATCCCATTGCATTGCCCAACACAGCTGAGGTAGTAATGTCGTGCGTAATACAGGTGGGCTTCGGCCCACACTGCATGGCCCAGTCAGACGGGTTCTTTAGAAGTGTACAGATGTATTAAAAACTCAGTGTGCACCTACAGCATGGGTGGCTCCCTGGAACCCACCGGCGGTACATAAAAATATCCCATTGCATTGCCCAACACAGCTGAGGTAACGTCAGCTGTAATGCAGGTGGGCTAAAAATTAATTTGATTACACTGTAGGCGAGGGCCCACAAAAATTGCTGTATCAACAGTACTAATGTACATCCCAAAAATTGGCCATGGCCAGCCAAGAGGGCAGGTGAAACCCATTAATCGCTTTGGTTAATGTGGCTTAAGTGGTAACTAGGCCTGGAGGCAGCCCAGTGTAACGAAAAATTGGTTCAAGTTAAAGTTCCAATGCTTTTAAGCGCATTGAAACTTATAAAAATTGTTCTGAAAAATTATTTGAGTGAGCCTTGTGGCCCTAAGAAAAATTGCCCGTTCAGCGTGATTACGTGATGTTTCAGGAGGAGGAGCAGGAGGAGGAGGAGGAGGAATATTAGACACAGATTGATGAAGCAGAAATGTCCCCGTTTTGGATGGTGAGAGAGAACGTAGCTTCCATCCGTGGGTGCAGCCTACGTATTGCTTACGTATCGCTGCTGTCCGCTGGTGGAGAACAGAAGTCTGGGGAAATCCAGCCTTTGTTCATCTTGATGAGTGTTAGCCTGTCGGCACTGTCGGTTGACAAGCGGCTACGCTTATCTGTGATGATTCCCCCAGCCGCACTAAACACCCTTTCCGACAAGACGCTAGCCGCAGGACAAGCAAGCACCTCAAGGGCATACAGGGCTAGTTCAGGCCACGTGTCCAGCTTCGACACCCAGTAGTTGTAGGGGGCAGAGGCGTCACCAAGGATGGTCGTGCGATCCGCTACGTACTTCCTCACCATCCTTTTACAGTGCTCCCGCCGACTCAGCCGTGACTGGGGAGCGGTGACACAGTCTTGGTGGGGAGCCATAAAGCTGGCCAGGCCCTTAAAGACTGTTGCACTGCCTGGGATGTACATGCTGCTCGATCTACGCACATCCCCTGCTACCTTGAAAAATACCTTTTATTAAATTACTTAAAAGAAAAGAACAAAACACACACAGACAATCACAAGAGGAGTTATGATGTAAATAGACACCTATAACTAGTAATCAGAAGGATGTTCGAAACGTAAATTTTACGCTCGACTTGTAGAGCAAAAACACTTGCCACTCGTGTAATATGAACAATGACAGATTAGAGTCATACGATAAGACTCTGTTGATGTAAATCATTGGTCATAGTCCAAGTGAAGGTGATTCAGTCTAATAGGAGAACGAATCCCATACTTGGTCAGGTATAACACCGTGCGTCAAAGGATGGAAATGACTAACACGTGAAAAAATTAGCTCATCAAGAGCGCGTCACCCAACGCGTTTCCCCCACCTAGTGGGTTCTTCAGGGGTTACAGTACGCTAATCCCAACTGATGTGTCAGGTCGTGGCCAAAGTCTACTTATGGAGACCACATAGACGTCCCGAATATAGAAGGCACGCTAGTGGTCGCCAAAAAATGGTCTGTTTGCGTCCATTTACGGATGCTAGGCACCGAAAAGATAAAGGTGCGTTGTAGGTAAAAACAGACCAAAAAAAAAAAAATAATAATAATTGACCCTAAGCGTGACAAAAAAAAAAAAAATAATAAAATAAATAATTTTTTTTATTTTGTCACCACTGTGGTCATAAAAAGAGCATAACTATCCTCTTAGTACAAGAAAAGGGCAGGGAGATATATCCCAAGCCCTAAAGCCGTTAGATAGAAACACGATCTGCAGTCCCTATGGTCCTAAAGATAGAACAAAAGTACCTAGCAGATATAAACTAGCTTAGGTTGCTAGATACATGGATAAGTGCAACCAAAGTAAGTAGTAACGGGGAACTCGCCCCTAAATCAGGACCCAAAACTGAAATCAAATAAAAGAAAAAACCGGCGGCATGTCAGTCCTTGTGGTGGAGTGACAGCATAATGAATAGCTAGTCCAAGGAGCTTTAAATAGGGTTCCCAGAGAAACACCCATGGGCGGGTGTGTAAACACAGAGCCAATCAGAGTTGAATTGGGAGGTGTCCACCTTGTCCCTGGTAGCCATGGCTACCTGTACACTAATGCTTTGTGCTGTTAGTTTAAATGAACCCAGAGTACTTACATCTAATGCATAATGCAGAGGGATATGAAGCGCTTATAAAGCGCCAGCCAGCGATCACATGGCACTGACTGATCCCTTCTGTAGCATATCATAAGCCTCTGAGGTCCGGATTGTAGATGGGTGACGTCATGACGTTAAGGGGGCGTGGCTACGTAGCCAGCGCCGAGATCACATGACGATGCATGTGATATTATACCCGATGCTTTAAAGAAGAAGATAAATGGCACTACGGTCATACAGACCGCCAGCCAAAGCATCAGAGATGATAACAGGCATCACAACCAAGGCATCCGTTATCCGGAGCCCAGGTAGTGACGTCATGACGTTCGGGGGGTGTGGCTACGTAGCTGATGTGATCACATGACGAGGTATGTCACTGTCAGCGTCATGTGATGCAAGAGGAGGCGGGTACAAGGTTTAGCTGGACTGTTAACCATGGCAACGTTTGTAATGTTTAACCAGAGTTGCTGGGAGACACAGAAAGGATGTTAATTTGTTTGCACTAAGTCCAGCAGTCATGGAAAGCACTGTTATATGCCAGGAATTAGTGTGGATAATATCCGGATTCCTAGCCAAGGTAACGATTATAGATAGAAATAAGGGCTATTAGAGTAGCATGGAACGATTACTGCTGTTATATTACAGATCCCCATGACGCTGCCGGCTCAGATAGAGGTGAATCAGTGCAAAAATAATTTTGCCTAAAAACGCCACATGGAAATGATGGAACCGCATGTATTTGCCCATGAGTGTTTACTTGGGGAAAAAAAAAAAAAAAAAAAAACTGAAAAAAAGGGGGAGAACAATCCTCCGAATAACACACCATGATTAACAATAAATATTTAATGGATAAGTACAGGATGTATAAGGCATCAAGTGATAATGAAACCGCATGTGTGCGCCCATATATGTTACTTTGGAATGGACAATTCGTGCTCCAAGCTACATACCATGAAACCAGATTGGTCTCAAATAAATAGTAGTAGAGGACTAGCAAGGGCATTTGTAGCAATAGCAAGCTACACAGAATATCTTGTACGAAAAACGAAGATAGTAATAGTAGATAGAAGGTGTAGCATAATAGCTAAACCAAAAAACAATGTTTAGTTCTCCTGATAAAAAGATACTGTAAGGATATTGAATGCGTCAACACTGGCAGCCATGCATGCTGTTTTTAAATAAAACAATTAAATGACAATTGTTCGTTCAACCCGGTTGGAGACAGAGAGCGTAATCTAAAGATCCAGCTAGCCTCTTTCTGTAAAAGGAGCTGATTCACATCGCCGCGGCGACCATCGTGACGGACCTGTTCAATGCCTTGAAATTGGACATGTGTATCATCACCACCATGTGTATCCCACATGTGTATTGCAAGTGGCGTTTTTTCTTTGCGTCTAATGTTCCCTATGTGGGCAAGAATACGACGGCGGAATTCCTGTGCCGTCTTGCCCACATAGTTAAGTGGACAGGAACAGGTGGCCAAGTAGACGACATTTGTAGTTCGGCAGTTGATGAACTCACGGTTTGTGAATTCCTTGCCTGTATTTGCGCTTTTGAATACTGGACTCTTTTTAATAAACGGACAGGCCGCACAGCCTGAACATTTAAAGGTCCCCTTCAGGTTGTGCCTGCCTAACCACATGCTTGTCGGGATTTCACGTGGAAGATGGCTTCTGACAAGCCGGTCGCGCAAATTACGTCCGCGGCGAAAAGTAATCAATGGTGCAGGGGGTATTAAGTCGCTGATATCCTCATCGTCCTTGAGGATATCCCAGAACTTATTTAGAATATTCCTAACGGCAGAGGAGCCGGTGTCAAAGGTACCGACAATCCTAGTTTGGATAGTTTGTTCCCTCTTTCGTTTTTGCAGTAATTCCCCACGATTTTTTTGGGATGCAAACTTATGTGCCTCAAGAATTACATCTTCTGGGTAGCCTCGCTCTCTGAACCTCAATGATAGTTTTTCAGCTTCGGTTACAAATTCATGTTCTGAGGAACAGTTACGGCGTATCCTTAAAAATTGCCCTTTAGGGATCCCTCTCCGTAAAGGGTAAGGATGATGGCTATCCCAGGTCAATAAGGAATTTGTCGCGGTGGATTTGCGAAAAGTATTTGTTGTAAGAGTACCGTCATGTTCCTTTGTAATCTTGAGGTCAAGGAAGGTGACAGAAGTCTTGTCACTCTCGGCCGTGAAGCGTAAGTTGAGAGAATTGATGTTTAGCTTCTCAACAAACTGATTGAAAGTGATTGCATTACCTGACCAAAGAATAAAAATGTCATCTATATACCTAGCCCATAGGAGGACATTGTTGGTATACAGATGGTTAACCTCAGTAAACACGTGTCGTTCCTCCCACCAGCCCAGGAGCAAATTTGCGTAGGATGGGGCACACGGTGTCCCCATCGCGGTGCCCCTGAGCTGGTGGAAGAAGACATCTTGGAAAAGAAAATAATTGCGAGTGAGAATAAACTTTAGTAGTTCCAGAACAAATTGATTATGCTCACAGTAATGTTGGCCTTTTTGATTAAGATAATATTCAGTAGCCTTTAAACCTAGTTCATGGGGAATTGAACTATAAAGGCTTTCCACGTCCATGGTTGCCAGAATGACATCTGGATCAAGATGGATGCCTTCTAGTTGGCGCAACATGTCGAGGGTGTCCTCGACATGTGAAGGCAGAGACGTAACGAATGGCCGTAATATCTGGTCCACGTAAGTACTCGCATGTTGACTGAGGTTGGAAACGCCCGAGACGATTGGACGCCCTTTAATGGGCGACAGTCCCTTATGCACCTTCGGCAAGGTGTAGAATGTAGCAATCCTCGGGTGCTTCGGGACAATGAACTCAAATTCTCTTGGACTAATGAGTTTAGACGTTAGTGCTTTCTCCGCGATGGATAGTAATTCGCTGGAGAATTTGAGAGTAGGGTCAGACTGAAGTTTTTCATAAGTGTCGACATCATTTAATAAAGATAGACACATGTTGGTATAAACATCTCTATTAAGGACTACAACGTTACCACCTTTATCAGAAGGTTTGATAACGACGTCACGGTTGTTTTCCAAAGTTTTTAAAGCACATGATTCTTCATAGGTCAGGTTTTGGGGGCTTCTACAGTTTCTGGGATTAAGGTTCGTGATTTCCTTAAGAACGATTTTTTCAAATGTATCCAACAGGGGACAGTGTAATGAGGGAGGGTTCGATGCATTTTTATTTTTCAGTGCCGTGAACGGACCTTTACCGGGGACCTTGTTCATATCTCTTTCGAGTTCTTGCAGGTCTCTCAAAATGGGCATATCAGATGGAGAAAGCCCATATTCTTTTGCTAGTTTTTTATCCAGTTGGACAAAGTGTTTCTTCCAACGTAACCGGCGCATGAAGAGGGAGACATCCTTCGCCCAGACGAACGGGTTGAATGGGTTCGTCGGGACGAAGGACATCCCCCTCTCCAAAACGTCAATCTCCACAGGTGTCAATGTCTTTCCTGAGAGATTAATAACCTGCAGTTTTTCAGAGGGAGAATGAACAACTTTATCTCGGTAGGTCTGGGTAGTGGTCACACGGCTCTTCTTTCTCGTAGTGGGTACCTGGGGGTGGGAGGAGGGCCTAAAAAACCTTGCTCCATGTTAGGATTCAGGTATCTATTTCTGCCTCTTCCCCTTTGTTGGGGCTTATTTCTATTCCTCTGAGGATATGAATTGAACCTACCCCTTCCTCGAGTATCACTTTCAGACATGTCCGGATCAGAAGAACTTATGTCAGTTTCGGAACATGATCTGTCAGTGTAAGCTCGGTTTTCTCTGAAATCAATAAGATCTCGATTGAATTGACCATGTTTACGTTCTTTAATTTGAGAGGTGTATTTATCAACATTGGTCTGTAAGATTTTCTCTTTCACCGTAAACTCAGGATCTGCAGAGAATTTCTTAACCGCTTCTAGACTCTCATCTAGACTTTGTTGATTTTTACTTAGAGTCTGTTCTTCCTCACTGATCAAGAGCTGTATTAATCTAAGGGAGGCTTCAGTAGACTCCTTCTCCCATTTTGTCAGGAACTCATTGTTTCTAAGTCTAGGGGGGGGTAGTATCGGATTACGGAGTCCCCTCGGAACGATTTTATTTTCTAAGTATCTTTTAAGCCCTTGGACTTCCCACCACCCCCTAATACACTCCCGGTAAAGTTTGGTAAGTTGTTTGAAGCATACATGTATATCAGTGCTGGACGCATTGGGGTTATATCCCTCATGGGAAAATACGGCGTTAGCCTCTGTTACCCAACTTTCCGTGTTGAGTTTATGGGATAGAAATCCTGCCATATTAAATACCACAAGTTTACAAGGGCAATAGGGTCCCAGTTAGACCTATGGAAAGTTTACCACTAGGACCTTCCAAACTGATAAAATTAAAAAATACCTTTTATTAAATTACTTAAAAGAAAAGAACAAAACACACACAGACAATCACAAGAGGAGTTATGATGTAAATAGACACCTATAACTAGTAATCAGAAGGATGTTCGAAACGTAAATTTTACGCTCGACTTGTAGAGCAAAAACACTTGCCACTCGTGTAATATGAACAATGACAGATTAGAGTCATACGATAAGACTCTGTTGATGTAAATCATTGGTCATAGTCCAAGTGAAGGTGATTCAGTCTAATAGGAGAACGAATCCCATACTTGGTCAGGTATAACACCGTGCGTCAAAGGATGGAAATGACTAACACGTGAAAAAATTAGCTCATCAAGAGCGCGTCACCCAACGCGTTTCCCCCACCTAGTGGGTTCTTCAGGGGTTACAGTACGCTAATCCCAACTGATGTGTCAGGTCGTGGCCAAAGTCTACTTATGGAGACCACATAGACGTCCCGAATATAGAAGGCACGCTAGTGGTCGCCAAAAAATGGTCTGTTTGCGTCCATTTACGGATGCTAGGCACCGAAAAGATAAAGGTGCGTTGTAGGTAAAAACAGACCAAAAAAAAAAAAAATAATAATAATTGACCCTAAGCGTGACAAAAAAAAAAAAAAATAATAAAATAAATAATTTTTTTTATTTTGTCACCACTGTGGTCATAAAAAGAGCATAACTATCCTCTTAGTACAAGAAAAGGGCAGGGAGATATATCCCAAGCCCTAAAGCCGTTAGATAGAAACACGATCTGCAGTCCCTATGGTCCTAAAGATAGAACAAAAGTACCTAGCAGATATAAACTAGCTTAGGTTGCTAGATACATGGATAAGTGCAACCAAAGTAAGTAGTAACGGGGAACTCGCCCCTAAATCAGGACCCAAAACTGAAATCAAATAAAAGAAAAAACCGGCGGCATGTCAGTCCTTGTGGTGGAGTGACAGCATAATGAATAGCTAGTCCAAGGAGCTTTAAATAGGGTTCCCAGAGAAACACCCATGGGCGGGTGTGTAAACACAGAGCCAATCAGAGTTGAATTGGGAGGTGTCCACCTTGTCCCTGGTAGCCATGGCTACCTGTACACTAATGCTTTGTGCTGTTAGTTTAAATGAACCCAGAGTACTTACATCTAATGCATAATGCAGAGGGATATGAAGCGCTTATAAAGCGCCAGCCAGCGATCACATGGCACTGACTGATCCCTTCTGTAGCATATCATAAGCCTCTGAGGTCCGGATTGTAGATGGGTGACGTCATGACGTTAAGGGGGCGTGGCTACGTAGCCAGCGCCGAGATCACATGACGATGCATGTGATATTATACCCGATGCTTTAAAGAAGAAGATAAATGGCACTACGGTCATACAGACCGCCAGCCAAAGCATCAGAGATGATAACAGGCATCACAACCAAGGCATCCGTTATCCGGAGCCCAGGTAGTGACGTCATGACGTTCGGGGGGTGTGGCTACGTAGCTGATGTGATCACATGACGAGGTATGTCACTGTCAGCGTCATGTGATGCAAGAGGAGGCGGGTACAAGGTTTAGCTGGACTGTTAACCATGGCAACGTTTGTAATGTTTAACCAGAGTTGCTGGGAGACACAGAAAGGATGTTAATTTGTTTGCACTAAGTCCAGCAGTCATGGAAAGCACTGTTATATGCCAGGAATTAGTGTGGATAATATCCGGATTCCTAGCCAAGGTAACGATTATAGATAGAAATAAGGGCTATTAGAGTAGCATGGAACGATTACTGCTGTTATATTACAGATCCCCATGACGCTGCCGGCTCAGATAGAGGTGAATCAGTGCAAAAATAATTTTGCCTAAAAACGCCACATGGAAATGATGGAACCGCATGTATTTGCCCATGAGTGTTTACTTGGGGAAAAAAAAAAAAAAAAAAAAAAAAAAAAAAAACTGAAAAAAAGGGGGAGAACAATCCTCCGAATAACACACCATGATTAACAATAAATATTTAATGGATAAGTACAGGATGTATAAGGCATCAAGTGATAATGAAACCGCATGTGTGCGCCCATATATGTTACTTTGGAATGGACAATTCGTGCTCCAAGCTACATACCATGAAACCAGATTGGTCTCAAATAAATAGTAGTAGAGGACTAGCAAGGGCATTTGTAGCAATAGCAAGCTACACAGAATATCTTGTACGAAAAACGAAGATAGTAATAGTAGATAGAAGGTGTAGCATAATAGCTAAACCAAAAAACAATGTTTAGTTCTCCTGATAAAAAGATACTGTAAGGATATTGAATGCGTCAACACTGGCAGCCATGCATGCTGTTTTTAAATAAAACAATTAAATGACAATTGTTCGTTCAACCCGGTTGGAGACAGAGAGCGTAATCTAAAGATCCAGCTAGCCTCTTTCTGTAAAAGGAGCTGATTCACATCGCCGCGGCGACCATCGTGACGGACCTGTTCAATGCCTTGAAATTGGACATGTGTATCATCACCACCATGTGTATCCCACATGTGTATTGCAAGTGGCGTTTTTTCTTTGCGTCTAATGTTCCCTATGTGGGCAAGAATACGACGGCGGAATTCCTGTGCCGTCTTGCCCACATAGTTAAGTGGACAGGAACAGGTGGCCAAGTAGACGACATTTGTAGTTCGGCAGTTGATGAACTCACGGTTTGTGAATTCCTTGCCTGTATTTGCGCTTTTGAATACTGGACTCTTTTTAATAAACGGACAGGCCGCACAGCCTGAACATTTAAAGGTCCCCTTCAGGTTGTGCCTGCCTAACCACATGCTTGTCGGGATTTCACGTGGAAGATGGCTTCTGACAAGCCGGTCGCGCAAATTACGTCCGCGGCGAAAAGTAATCAATGGTGCAGGGGGTATTAAGTCGCTGATATCCTCATCGTCCTTGAGGATATCCCAGAACTTATTTAGAATATTCCTAACGGCAGAGGAGCCGGTGTCAAAGGTACCGACAATCCTAGTTTGGATAGTTTGTTCCCTCTTTCGTTTTTGCAGTAATTCCCCACGATTTTTTTGGGATGCAAACTTATGTGCCTCAAGAATTACATCTTCTGGGTAGCCTCGCTCTCTGAACCTCAATGATAGTTTTTCAGCTTCGGTTACAAATTCATGTTCTGAGGAACAGTTACGGCGTATCCTTAAAAATTGCCCTTTAGGGATCCCTCTCCGTAAAGGGTAAGGATGATGGCTATCCCAGGTCAATAAGGAATTTGTCGCGGTGGATTTGCGAAAAGTATTTGTTGTAAGAGTACCGTCATGTTCCTTTGTAATCTTGAGGTCAAGGAAGGTGACAGAAGTCTTGTCACTCTCGGCCGTGAAGCGTAAGTTGAGAGAATTGATGTTTAGCTTCTCAACAAACTGATTGAAAGTGATTGCATTACCTGACCAAAGAATAAAAATGTCATCTATATACCTAGCCCATAGGAGGACATTGTTGGTATACAGATGGTTAACCTCAGTAAACACGTGTCGTTCCTCCCACCAGCCCAGGAGCAAATTTGCGTAGGATGGGGCACACGGTGTCCCCATCGCGGTGCCCCTGAGCTGGTGGAAGAAGACATCTTGGAAAAGAAAATAATTGCGAGTGAGAATAAACTTTAGTAGTTCCAGAACAAATTGATTATGCTCACAGTAATGTTGGCCTTTTTGATTAAGATAATATTCAGTAGCCTTTAAACCTAGTTCATGGGGAATTGAACTATAAAGGCTTTCCACGTCCATGGTTGCCAGAATGACATCTGGATCAAGATGGATGCCTTCTAGTTGGCGCAACATGTCGAGGGTGTCCTCGACATGTGAAGGCAGAGACGTAACGAATGGCCGTAATATCTGGTCCACGTAAGTACTCGCATGTTGACTGAGGTTGGAAACGCCCGAGACGATTGGACGCCCTTTAATGGGCGACAGTCCCTTATGCACCTTCGGCAAGGTGTAGAATGTAGCAATCCTCGGGTGCTTCGGGACAATGAACTCAAATTCTCTTGGACTAATGAGTTTAGACGTTAGTGCTTTCTCCGCGATGGATAGTAATTCGCTGGAGAATTTGAGAGTAGGGTCAGACTGAAGTTTTTCATAAGTGTCGACATCATTTAATAAAGATAGACACATGTTGGTATAAACATCTCTATTAAGGACTACAACGTTACCACCTTTATCAGAAGGTTTGATAACGACGTCACGGTTGTTTTCCAAAGTTTTTAAAGCACATGATTCTTCATAGGTCAGGTTTTGGGGGCTTCTACAGTTTCTGGGATTAAGGTTCGTGATTTCCTTAAGAACGATTTTTTCAAATGTATCCAACAGGGGACAGTGTAATGAGGGAGGGTTCGATGCATTTTTATTTTTCAGTGCCGTGAACGGACCTTTACCGGGGACCTTGTTCATATCTCTTTCGAGTTCTTGCAGGTCTCTCAAAATGGGCATATCAGATGGAGAAAGCCCATATTCTTTTGCTAGTTTTTTATCCAGTTGGACAAAGTGTTTCTTCCAACGTAACCGGCGCATGAAGAGGGAGACATCCTTCGCCCAGACGAACGGGTTGAATGGGTTCGTCGGGACGAAGGACATCCCCCTCTCCAAAACGTCAATCTCCACAGGTGTCAATGTCTTTCCTGAGAGATTAATAACCTGCAGTTTTTCAGAGGGAGAATGAACAACTTTATCTCGGTAGGTCTGGGTAGTGGTCACACGGCTCTTCTTTCTCGTAGTGGGTACCTGGGGGTGGGAGGAGGGCCTAAAAAACCTTGCTCCATGTTAGGATTCAGGTATCTATTTCTGCCTCTTCCCCTTTGTTGGGGCTTATTTCTATTCCTCTGAGGATATGAATTGAACCTACCCCTTCCTCGAGTATCACTTTCAGACATGTCCGGATCAGAAGAACTTATGTCAGTTTCGGAACATGATCTGTCAGTGTAAGCTCGGTTTTCTCTGAAATCAATAAGATCTCGATTGAATTGACCATGTTTACGTTCTTTAATTTGAGAGGTGTATTTATCAACATTGGTCTGTAAGATTTTCTCTTTCACCGTAAACTCAGGATCTGCAGAGAATTTCTTAACCGCTTCTAGACTCTCATCTAGACTTTGTTGATTTTTACTTAGAGTCTGTTCTTCCTCACTGATCAAGAGCTGTATTAATCTAAGGGAGGCTTCTGCCACTAGCGCTGTCGGCTGGGAATTTTACCATCAGCTTGTCCGCAAGGGTCCTGTGGTATAGCAACACTCTCGAACCCCTTTCCTCTTCGGGAATCAGAGTGGCCAGGTTCTCCTTATACCGTGGATCGAGCAGTGTGTACACCCAGTAATCCGTCGTGGCCAGAATGCGTGCAACGCGAGGGTCACGAGAAAGGCATCCTAACATGAAGTCAGCCATGTGTGCCAGGGTACCAGTACGCAACACATGGCTGTCCTCACTAGGAAGATCACTTTCAGGATCCTCCTCCTCCTCCTCCTCCTCCTCAGGCCATACACGCTGAAAGGATGACAGGCAATCAGCCGGTGTACCGTCAGCAGCGGCCCAAGCTGTCTCTTCCCCCTCCTCCTCATCCTCCTCATGCTCCTCCTCCTCCTCCTGTACGCGCTGAGAAATAGACAGGAGGGTGCCCTGACTATCCAGCGGCATACTGTCTTCCCCCGCCCCCGTTTCCGAGCGCAAAGCAGCTGCCTTTATGGTTTGCAGGGAATTTCTCAAGATGCATAGCAGAGGAATGGTGACGCTAATGATTGTAGCATCGCCGCTCACCACCTGGGTAGACTCCTCAAAATTACCAAGGACATGGCAGATGTCTGCCAACCAGGCCCACTCTTCTGAAAGGAATTGAGGAGGCTGACTCCCACTGCGCCGCCCATGTTGGAGTTGGTATTCGACTATAGCTCTCCGTTGTTCATAGAGCCTGGCCAACATGTGGAGCGTAGAGTTCCACCGTGTGGGCACGTCGCACAGCAGTCGGTGCACTGGCAGCTTAAAGTGATGTTGCAGGGTGCGCAGGGTGGCAGCGTCCGTGTGGGACTTGCGGAAATGTGCACAGAGCCGGCGCGCCTTTACGAGCAGGTCTGACAAGCGTGGGTAGCTTTTCAGAAAGCGCTGAACCACCAAATTAAAGACGTGGGCCAGGCATGGCACGTGCGTGAGGCTGCCGAGCTGCAGAGCCGCCACCAGGTTACGGCCGTTGTCACACACGACCATGCCCGGTTGGAGGCTCAGCGGCGCAAGCCAGCGGTCGGTCTGCTGTGTCAGACCCTGCAGCAGTTCGTGGGCCGTGTGCCTCTTATCGCCTAAGCTGAGTAGTTTCAGCATGGCCTGCTGACGCTTGCCCACCGCTGTGCTGCCACACCGCGCGACACCGACTGCTGGCGACATGCTGCTGCTAACACATCTTGATTGTGAGACAGAGGAGGAGGAGGAGGAGGAGGGTGCTTTAGTGGAGGAAGCATACACCTCCGCAGATACCAGCACCGAGCTGGGGCCCGCAATTCTGGGGGTGGGTAGGACGTGAGCGGTCCCAGGCTCTGACTCTGTCCCAGCCTCCACTAAATTCACCCAATGTGCCGTCAGGGAGATGTAGTGGCCCTGCCCGCCTGTGCTTGTCCACGTGTCCGTAGTTAAGTGGACCGTGGCAGTAACCGCGTTGGTGAGGGCGCGCACAATGTTGCGGGAGACGTGGTCGTGCAGGGCTGGGACGGCACATCGGGAAAAGTAGTGGCGACTGGGAACTGAGTAGCGCGGGGCCGCCGCCTCCATGATACTTTTGAAGGACTCAGTTTCCACAACCCTATACGGCAGCATCTCAAGGCTGATGAATTTTGCTATGCGGACGGTTAACGTTTGAGCGTGCGGGTGCGTGGCGGCGTACTTGCGCTTGCGCTCGAACACTTGCGCAAGCGACGGCTGAACGGTGCGCTGAACTACACTGCTGGATGGGGCCGAGGACAGCGGAGATGAGGGTGTGGGTGCAGGCCATGAGGCGGTAGTGCCTGTGTCCTGAGAGGGGGGTTGCATCTCAGTGGCAGGTTGGGGCACAGGGGGAGAGGCAGGGGTGCAAACCGGAGGCGGTGAACGGCCTTTGTCCCACCTTGCGGGGTGCTTGGCCATCATATGTCTGCGCATGGTGGTGGTGGTGAGGCTGTTGGTGTTGGCTCCCCGGCTGAGCTTTGCGCGACAAAGGTTGCACACCACTGTTCGTCGGTCGTCAGGCGTCTCTGTGAAAAACTGCCAGACCTTAGAGCACCTCGGCCTCCGCAGGGTGGCATGGCGCGAGGGGGCGCTTTGGGAAACACTTGGTGGATTATTCGGTCTGGCCCTGCCTCTACCCCTGGCCACTGCACTGCCTCTTGCAACCTGCCCTGCTGATGCCCTTGACTCCCCCTCTGAAGACCTGTCCTCCTGAGTAAGCGTTGCACACCAGGTGGGGTCAGTCACCTCATCGTCCTGCTGCTCTTCCTCCGAATCCTCTGTGCGCTGCTCCCTGGGACTTACTGCCCTTACTACTACCTCACTGCAAGACAACTGTGTCTGATCGTCATCGTCCTCCTCACCCACAGAAAGTTGTTGAGACAGTTGGCGGAAGTCCCCAGCCTCTTCCCCCGGACCCCGGGAACTTTCGAATGGTTGGGCATCAGTGACGATAAACTCCTCTGGTGGGAGAGGAACCGCTGCTGCCCAATCTAAGCAGGGGCCCGAGAACAGTTCCTGGGAGTGCTCCCGCTCCTGAGCAGGTGTTATTGTAGTGGAGTGAGGAGGCTGGGAGGAAGGAGGAGCAGCAGACAGAGGATTCGGATTGGCAGCAGTGGACGGCGCAGAACTGCGGGTAGACGATAGGTTGCTCGAAGCACTTTCTGCCATCCAGGACAGGACCTGCTCACACTGCTCATTTTCTAATAACCGTCTCCCGCGTGGACCCATTAATTGGGCGATGAATGTGGGGACGCCAGAAACGTGCCTCTCTCCTAATCGCGCAGCAGTCGGCTGCGACACACCTGGATCAGGAGCTTGGCCTGTGCCCACACCCTGACTTGGCCCTCCGCGTCCTCGGCCGCGTCCACGTCCTCTAGGCCTACCCCTACCCCTCAGCATGCTGTATTACCAGTGATTTGATTTCACAGGCAGGAAATAAATTGGCGCAAGACTGCAGGCCAAATATAATTTTTGCCCTTTTTGGAAAACGAAAGGCCCCACTGCCTCTAGTGAATGAATTATCTAAGTTTAATAACTGTGCTGTGTCCCTGCTTATGTGTCACAGAACGTGAGGGTAGCAGAGTTATTATAACTCTGGCAGAGCAGGTATTTTTTTTCCCAATTAAGGAAAGCAAATGGCGAAGCCAGCAGTAAAGCGTAGCTGGGTGCGTATGATTTAGCACTGTTCTTCACGCAGCTCACACGTCTCCACCGCCCGTAAGGACGGACAGAGGCTGGACAAATAGATTTGTTTTCACTTGTTTTTCCACCAAAAGGCAGCACTGCGTATATTCTATGAACATGAGAAGTTTAATAACTGTGCTGTGTCCCTGCTTATGTGTCACAGAACGTGAGGGTAGCAGAGTTATTATAACTCTGGCAGAGCAGGTATTTTTTTTCCCAATTAAGGAAAGCAAATGGCGAAGCCAGCAGTAAAGCGTAGCTGGGTGCGTATGATTTAGCACTGTTCTTCACGCAGCTCACACGTCTCCACCGCCCGTAAGGACGGACAGAGGCTGGACAAATAGATTTGTTTTCACTTGTTTTTCCACCAAAAGGCAGCACTGCGTATATTCTATGAACATGAGAAGTTTAATAACTGTGCTGTGTCCCTGCTTATGTGTCACAGAACGTGAGGGTAGCAGAGTTATTATAACTCTGGCAGAGCAGGTATTTTTTTTCCCAATTAAGGAAAGCAAATGGCGAAGCCAGCAGTAAAGCGTAGCTGGGTGCGTATGATTTAGCACTGTTCTTCACGCAGCTCACACGTCTCCACCGCCCGTAAGGACGGACAGAGGCTGGCCAATTAGATTTGTTTTCACTTGTTTTTCCACCAAAAGGCAGCACTGCGTATATTCTATGAATAATAACTGTGTTGTGGCCCTGCCTATACAATTCTTTCCCTGCAGTATCAATGGAGGGTGGAATGCTCTGCAGAGGCGATTTTGAGAAGCCCAAAAAAAATGCAGCACAGCTAACAGTAGCCTGGACAGTACTGCACACGGATAAATATGGCCCTAGAAAGGACCGTTGAGGTTCTTGAAGGCTACACTCACTCCTAACACTCTCCCTGCCTATGCAGCACTTCTGTCCCTAATGCCAGGTGCAACGGTCTGCAGAGGCGATTATGAGAAAAAAAAAATGCCACTGCTAACAGCAGCCAACACACAGCTATCAGTGGCCCTAATAAGGACCTTTGGGGGGTCTTGAAGCCTACACTAACTACCAATTCTTTCCCTACAGCAGCTCCGGTATAAACAGCACTGTCCCTCATCTAACTCACCAGGCATCTGAGGCGAGCCGCGGGAGGGGCCGACTTTTATATTAGGCGAACACCTGATCTCGCCAGCCACTCACAGCAGGGGGGTGGTATAGGGCTTAAACGTTGCAGGGGGAAGTTGTAATGCCTTCCCTGTCTTTCAATTGGCCAGAAAAGCGCGCTAACGTCTCAGGGAAGGAAGTGAAAGTAACCAGAACACCGCATGGTGTTCGTTACGAATAACGAACATCCCGAACACCCTAATATTCGCACGAATATCAAGCTCGGACGAACGCGTTCGCTCATCTCTAGTACCGACCAAATATATGCTTACCTGTTTTTGTAAGGTGCAATCCATCTCTACCAAGCAGTTCATCATATAGGTAATTCACTCCATGGTCTAGAAATCCAAACCTTTGCTGATGGCATCATCGATGCAGCCATTTGTTCACCTCTAGAATCCTGTTCCATCTTCACCACCCTACATTTCCTTCCTCATCTCAATCCACCACCCAGCCCGGGCCCTCCGCTCAGCTAACAAAATCAGACTGAGTGCCACTTTAATTTGAACCTCTCATTTCCGCCTCCAAGACTTCTCCAGAGCAGCATCAGTCCTCTGGAATGCACTGCCCAAAACTATCCGCGCAATTCCTGATTAACAAAACTTCAGGCGTGCTCTAAAAATGCACCACTTTAGGGAGACATACCATATCCCCTAAACCAAACCCCTCTCTACTCGGTCTGATAACATGCTCCCTGTCCTAGTGACTGCAACCCCGCTAGCCACCATCAACCGCCCTCTGCAGTCACACCAATTCAGCCACCACACGGCTTAATGTCTGACCATTGTTTATGTGTATAGCATCCCACACTCTCCACCTCACAATACCGTGCACATCTCCAGCCCCTTTACCTTCTGTATCACCCCATTATTTGTAGTATGTAAGCTCATTGGAGCAGGACCCTCACCCCTACTGTTTCCATTAGCTGATTATTATGTAACCGTGGTTATATGATTCCGTGCTGCGGAATATGTTTGTCACTATATAAATAAAGATTATTATTATTATCTTCTTATTCCATGGCCATCCACTGGGAGAATGGATGAGAAGACCACCTGTGCTCTTAGTTCCTTCACCTTCTTTCCAAGGTCTTCAAAGTCTGCAGATAGTTGCAAGGTCCTTTTTTGCAGTGTCATTTGTCCCTACATGTATTAGTAGGAATGGGTGGTGTTCTGTAGGGCTGAAGAGTCTTGACAGCCTATTAGACACATCTTTGATTTGTGCACCTGGAAGACAGCACACCTCTCGTGAGGTGTCAGGTCTGCAGACAGCGGCCTCTGTTTCTCTCAATAGGGAATCCACAACCACCACTTTCCTTTTCTTCTGCACAACAGAACGTCCTTTTCTCCATTCAAGAGGACTCTGTGTGCTTACTACACAGTTCTTTGTGGGTAGAGTCGTTTATTGCTGTACCTCTTTCTCCTCTGCTCTGTTCTTTATGGGTGGAGCCATTTCTTGCTGTACCTCTTTCTCCTCTGCTCTGCTCTTTGTGGGTAGAGTTATTTCCTGCTGTACCTCTTTCTCCTCTGTTCTTTGTGGATAGAGTCATTTCTTGCTGTACATCTTTTTCCTCTGCTCAGAAACCAGTACCAGGCCACCCTGCGGGAGAACCTGGTACCCATTCCTGAGCAGTATGGGTGCTGGCTGACTGCTGATCCTCCTGCTTCTTTGGGTCACATGCTTCCATTCCTCTGCTTCTGCAGGTACACTGGACATTTCTTTTCATTCAACATTTTGAAGACTTTCTTCTACTCTGTCAAGGAAATCCTCACCTTCCTTATTAAGTTTCAATGTAGCTATTCTTTCCTGAAGACTATGCACCTTTTCCTCCAGTAGAGACACAAGCTTGCATTACTGGCAGGTGAAGTTTGGCTTTTCCTCTGTAGATCTGTAAAAACATATAGCATACATTGCAGCTCACCAAATGGCTCCTCTCCTTTTCCATGTTGTCAGTTGATGTCCACTTCCAAACTTCTAAAAGTCAAGAATTGTAGTAAAGATACATAACCTATAAGATACTACTAAGTGTACAGCTTCGTCCTCCGAACAGCTAGGCCCGGCTAACCCCAGCAATCTTCCCGCTTTCAGTGATTCTTTGCTCTTCCCAGAATGCACAGGGAACATGCAAATGATCTTCCTGCAGCTCCAATCTCTGGTAAATCTCATGTGTCAGTATGAACTAAACTTAAGCCTCCAGGGCACAACTTGTACACTGAGCCAGCATCGATTAGATAGTTGCTCACAAAAGTCATTGAAGTGTACAAACGATAGTTGTTTGTTTGCTCTTACACATAGTGCTTATTGTTCATTAGTTGTTTGCTGACATATCCTTAGTAAGGGCTTCTTGAGATAAGCATAACGGGATGAAACAAAACCATTTCGATGGTTTCGTTTTCACTAGCGTTACTCTTGCCCGGGCAAGAAAAGATAGGACTTTCCCTATCCTGCAAGATGGGGCAGGACCTATCTTCCTGCTTTTTTTTTCAAACTCGTGCGGAATAGCGCAGAGTTTAAAAGGTAAGAAAAAAAGATTTTTACCTCGTACATGCACGACTACACTCCATAGCTGCGAATTTAGTTGCGCATACGCCTGTGTGAAGAAGCCCTATAGGAGATCTCCATGCAGATTCATTCGCAAGTTATTCAAAAATTATAACTGCGACTTTACTCCGGACAACTTTTGATCAACCAACAACTATTTTTTAGGAAAGACGAAACAAAATGACTAGCGACTAGCAAATGAATTATTGCTCAGCACCCTGTTGGTAGCCATGTTTACAAAACAAATATCATTTGCATTCACTCGACTGAGCAATTATTTGAACGATATTCGTAAAAAGTACCTTGAGGTAAGTCTTTGTTATCTGTGTCACAGATAACTGTGTTTGATAGGTAAACTTCAGCTGCACGTAGGGCTATTTCTCCCATCAAAAGAACAAAACCTGAATGACCCTTTGCGGTCCGTCAGATATTGCTTATGACTATTGTGCAATGGATAAAATCCCTTTTTAGAATTTTATGCCATTAGCAAATCAGTGATAATTTGTTGGAAAAAGCAAGAGCAAAATCACTTGTTGGAAGTCCTAGTAATTATTCTGTAAAGCCTGATAATGACCTGCAATTTAATCCACAAAATACCAAGATTTTAGCTGTGTAGTTCCCAATTTAGGACTTCATTTAAAAAATGTTTTTTTCCCTCTCTCCTTTTTAGGCTAAATGTCCTCATTATTCCTGGATGTGTAGTTAGTGAGCTAACATCAGAGTTTCCAAATATGAAAAAGGAGTAGATTACAGGGAGTGAAGGAAATGCTTTTGATTTCGAAATTGAGCGTAAATGATTTGCATTTTCCTCGGCAACATTTTCTCTTAATGTTTGGCGCACTAAAGTATCAAACTAAACTTCAGTTATTAGCTACACATTTCAAGGCTTTGTTTCAATGAAAGATAAAGTGATTGAAGTGATATTTTAGCAGCGTGCGAATGATGAAATAAATGTTTATATTGTTGTGATATACATTTCTATGCACTTAGGGTTGCAGCCACAACACACAAAGTACTTTTGAAAATGATAGTGTATGCTAAGAAGAGGTTGCTTTCTGCTTTACAAAAACAGCGCCCCATTATTGGTATTGCCACTAAGCCTTAGATTGTGAGTTTGTTTTCTCCTTAATTTTCTTGCAAAGAGCTTTTAAAGTTGAATACATTTTTCATGGTTACATTAAGCTTTTTTCAAAATTGACTTTCCAGCTGTTTACTGAATGGTAAAGTACTGTGGATTATATTGACCCCATATAAAAAAGAATAATAATGATACTGCTACTCTTGTTTTCAACTCCTAAGGATGTATGTGTGCATCGTAGATTCGTGTTGTTAATATGGCACAGACTCCGAAGTGAGCCCACTGTTTACACAGGCACTGTCAGCTGTCTTTTACAGCTGATACCCGGCTGCAACAGCTATGATCAGTGTTCACACCGATCATGGCTGTTAACTATTTGAATGGCACTATCAATTCTGATAACTGCTTTTAAATCTCTCGATTAGCTATCGGACATCCTGAACAATGCCGCTGCGATGAGATCGGGAGGTGCCATCTGGCTGTCATGGCAGCTGGGGGTCTTCTGAAGGCTCCCAAGGCTGCCAAGTGTTGCGGGGGTTCTGGGATTGCTGCCATGCTGATAGGCTGGTGCAGGTTTTACAGGTGGTTCTCCATTTTCTGGCCCTGGTGGGTGTGGTATTAGGTGAGACAAGCTTAGCCGCACCTGAGGATAATTGTCACAGCTATTTAGTCCGGCTGAGGCTGGACTGAGTTGCCATTGAATCTTCAGTCTAGCTCTGACGGTGGTCTCAGTCAGACCTCAGTCCTGGAGCTATCATTTGCCTGCTGCATCGCAAAGCTAAGTTTGTGTTTCTTTTCTTTTGTGTTTCTTATGTTATTTCCCATGTCCCCTGTAGGGTTCACTAAGCACCAAGGTACGAGGTCAGGTATGTCCTTGTCAGGGCGTATTGCCTGCATGCAGGCAGGTCCCCATCCCTGAGGTTATTTAGTTAGGGAAAGAGTTCCCATGTTTTAGTTTATTATTGTTTTGATGCAGTTTGTGTGTTTATGTGTGAGATCTGCGTGACACCATGTATTTTCACCTTTTAAGATGTGTCTGTGCCTTAATACAATGCCCGCTGAAATACTATATACTGCAATACTGAAGTATTTTAGTATACGAAATGTGAACAAATGATCACAAAGTCCCCTTAGGTTACCTGCATACGGGTGAGCATGATATCGGGCCGAGAAACTTTACCCGATATTGCGCTCACCAGCGTGCGTTATCATCCCGATGCAAGACGTTTTCACGGCAAACACGTCTCCCATATTAGTGATCCTTCAGCGCAGCTTTAAGTCTCGTTACAAGATTGGCAAGTGTTTCCCATTTTTTTCAATGGGAAACCTTACATTGCACTCGCATGCACACCATGCGCCGTACAATGTGTTTTACTGTCCTACTGAAAACAATGGGCAACGAGTTCCGAAAAATGCAAAAAAAAAAAGAACATGCTTGTTTTTATTGTAAACAAAAAAAGCATACTAAAATTTTATCCCTTTACTACCAGTCATTTGTTTCTTGATGACTGACTAATTTTTCATGAATTTTTATTGTCACGCACCTATGGCAATAAGCTTTAAATTTTTCTTTCGACATAGCCATACTGTGTCTTGCTTTTTGCGGGGCATGTTTTATTTTTTAATGGCATAATTTTGGGGTACATATAATATAACTTTTATTAATTTTTTTAGGGGGATTGGAATAAAAAATAAATTCCACCATTGTTTTTGGATTTTATTTTTATGACATTCAGCCCTGTTCTCTGGGTCAGCACAATTCTGGCTATACTAAGTTCATACAGTTTTTTATGTTTTGCTATTTTTATACACTCAAAACATGCTTTTTTTAAAGACTTGCTTTTGTGTCACTGCATTCAAAGAGCCATGACATTTTATTTTTTAATCAATGGAGCCCTATGAAGTCTTCTTTTTTGTGGGATGAACTTTAGTTTTTCATTTATCCCATTTTTGGAAACATACCATTTTTATAACTTTTTATTCCATTTTTTTAGAGACAAGATAAAAAAAAAATCTGCAATTCTAGTATGCTTTTTTTAGGGTGGCTTCACACCAGTGTGTTTTTGTGCGTGCATATGGTCTGCCGGCACCCCTGCATTATTTTTCAGGGAAGAGCTTTACATATAAGCCCTTCCCTGAAAAACATTTTAGTGTAAAAAAAAAAAAATATATATATAAACTTACCTGTCCGCCGCTGCCATGACCCCCGGGGATGAAGAACACATCTGCCACATGCGGTAGATGTTTCCTTCATCCCAGCTAGTATAAAGAATTCCCTGCTGCTACATCTGCCACATCTGTGACAGATGCAGCAGAGGAATTCTTCAATTCTCTACCACAGCTGTCACACGTGTCAGCTGCGTTAGAGGATTCTGCTGGCATCCGTTAATTGATTTCAGGGAAGGGCTTTAAATATAAGCTCTTCCCTGAAAATCTAGTAAAAGTGGTTTAAAAAACAAAAAAATTAGATATTCACCTCCCTTCAGCTGCCCGGGCACAGCCGCGTCTTCACATGCTGTCCCCTGCACTATGGTGCTGATCTATCAGCAGGCGGGGATTTTAAACAGCTGAAAGAGCTAAATGTCATTGGCTGAGGTGCTCAGCCAATCACAGGCAGCTTTCACCGAATGAATGAAGGGCGAGAGCTGCCTGTAATTGGCTGAGCACCTCAGCCAATCACCTTTATCTCTTTCAGCAGATCAGCACCACAGTGCAGAGGACAGCAAGAGAAGACGCGGCTGTGACCAGCAGCTGAAGGGAGGTGAGTATCTTTTACTGGATTTTCAGGGAAGGGCTTATATTTAAAGCCCTTCCCTGAAATCAATTAACGGGTGCCAGCAGAATCCTTTACCGCAGCTGACATGTGTGACAGCTGCGGTAGAGAATTAAAGAATTCCTCTGCTGCATCTGCCACAGATGTGGCAGCAGGGAATTCTTTATACTAGCTGTACCTCGGTAGCTGAAGGCAGGTGAGTATCTATTTTTTTTTGTTTTTTAAACCACTTTTACTGGATTTTCAGGGAAGGGCTTATATTTAAAACCCTTCCCTGGAATCAATTAACGGGTGCCAGCAGAATCACGCACACAATTAACTTTTAGTACCTCAGTCCATGGGAATGGTCAGGGCCTGGCAAAACTTTACTTGCAGCTTGATAGATTACAGATTAATTACGCACCCGTGCAGACAGGACAGTAAAGTTGAGGTCAGGGAGGAAACTCAGGATGATATCAGTCCTGAAGTCCACATTATCTGTCAGGTACCACTCCTGGAAGGGGAAACTCTCCAGAGGAGGGGGAATAGGATCTCTCCACAGACACTCACTTGACTCAGACTTGGATCTCTGCACGGCAAACTCATCACTGCTCTCTCCCTCTCTGTCTCACAAATTGTTCCTGGAATTGGGGAATTCAGGAAACTCTTATTCTCCTCCATCACTCTTCACCACATGAAGGTTGAAGGTACCCCCATGTGGACGGCACTCCACACTCTACTGGAGAAGATGATGTATCCCTGAAGAAGACGACCATACCTTCCCCTCAAACACTCATACTTATAGTGTCTAGCATACCACATGACAGGACATTAACTGATACTTTTTCAGACATATCTCAGTCACATTCAGACATGAACCTCTTATATGCTGCAGCTGTGCAATACACATAACAAGAGACTAGACAGTTTGCACAGTGCATCTACACAAAAGACATAACATGTGTGAGATTTATGGATGGGCCAGAAATATAGATTTTGGGCCATTACACAAACCTTAAAGAGATATGGTGTGCAGAAAATAATAATCTCATAATGCTTAACAAACTAATTGTCACAATATTCATTTAGCACATCATAGAGTCCCTCTATACTGAGGATTGTCCATGACAGTAGAAACAGCCTTCCAAGCATTTCTCAGACTTTGGAGCTAAAACCCTTTTTTCGATGGCTGGCTTGTATCCAAGTGTCCTTTCTTTTCAATTTGACTGAAGTGGCAGTTGTCACCAGGACCTGGTATGGACCATAAAATCTCGGTTCCAACCATTTCGCTCACATATCTTTTGAGGACAACCCAGTTTCCCTGAAGGAAATTATGTGACCCCTCTTTTGACTCTGGATCTGGAATCAAGGAAAATGCATGCTTTATGAGAGGCAGTCAATTTTTGGTGTAGAGCACTCACATAGGAGGTAGGGTCTCCATGATGGGCCTGGAGATGTTGGGGAAAATATAGGCCTGTTACAGGGATCCTACCAAATAAAAGTTCACATGAGGACAGCTTGGTCTTCCTATTAGGTATGGTTGTTACTGAATAGAGAGCTAATTGAAGACACTCCAGCCATGGTTTCACTGTCTTCTCCATGGCTTTTGTCTCCATTTTAGAAATAACAGTATATGAAGGGTTGTTTCTGAATGTAGTTTTCAGCATGTCAGATGGAAATCCTTGGAAGGGCACCCTTGATGGGTGCGCAAACAAGGTGCAAAAGTAGCCTTGGGCTCATGCACATATGTGTAATTTGATTTCATGTGCCATGTGTGCATTTCATGGAGGAAAATGTCATGTTCATGTTCATTTAATTTCTCTCAGAGGAGAAAAAGGGGCCACTGCCCCTGGGACACTTGAGCATGCTTCCTCACTTCAGATGTGAAGGAGCCATGCTAGCACCCCAGCTTCATTGCAGCCTCCTACCAAGTGGAAAACAGACATGGAGCCCCTGGCGCACACCCTCCCTATGCCACCTGCTAATATTCCCCACACCAGTCTCTTGCTGGCTAGTTCCAGTATCGGTGACACTTAGCCAACTTGTGCACCACGATGTCTACCTACTCCTCTAACCCTCGCCATAAGTAAAAGTGAAGGAGTAAATTAATAAAAATTCTGACTGTTTTAGGGCTGTTCCCCCATGACTGGACTCTCTTTTTAGTGCCTAGTGGCAAATATAACAATGTACAAACGTAGAACAGTTGTCTATAGCAACCATTCAAATCAAATCATTAATTTATTTAACCTGCACTAGAAATAAATGAAGCTTGGAACACTTGTTTTTTTTATACAAGTCCCTCTGTGTCTTAAGCAAAATTGGGAAAGGACAAAGAAAATTGGGCATTTAATTATTCAATCCGGAACCAAAATAGCAAACTTAATTTTAATTATATTTTATAAGGATGTTAATTCATTTGTGGGCTTGTAGATCTATTTCATTTGCAGGAGGATATTGTTCAGAATATGATAGGGCTTAAGTTTAACCATCTCTATAATTAAACAGAATATTTAGGGGTTAGTTTGCATACTTCAAAAAATTATTATTCTTAATTTAAAATGGTTGATTAGTTTTTACACTAAATTCATTGCTCATTGAAGTATCTCAATATATTTCCTTTCAGCTTGAATGATTGCACAATTCAGTGTAACCTCCAAACATTCAAAATGGTCAGAGAGACACTTGATGTTCCCTAGTGCACCCTTTTCTCTAAATTGTATTGAAAAGAACTCTGTTACCTATTCATTACTGAGACATGGTGTAAAACGAAGTATAGAAGTCAGGAGTATAGTTGCAACCAAATAATTAACCTTTTAGAATTACTGGGATTTTTGCCTTGATTACTAATATAATGCTGTCACAATTATAGACAAGTATAATCTAAACTAATAGCATAAAACCACTTGTACTGTTGATGTATTTTATTGAGCACTTTGAGTAAACATCCACAGTGTAGTGAACCTTTGTGTTAGTGACTTCTTTAAGAGCTAATTGGCAAAAGGTATTTTAATTAAGGAGATGAGATTGAAAGTGTGGGTTTCACTTCTGTTTTGCCTATTAAATAAAGGCGCACAAAGCCTGGTTACTAACAAATGTGTTCTTCTCAAGAAAGATTGGATAGTGTGAACCATGCTTTGGCACCTTAACTGAAACATTTGTCGCCAATTGGATAATGGAAGGAAGTCATTAACACAGTGGTTCACTTAAGGCCCATTCACACGCAACGATTATCGCTCAAAATTCGTTAAAACGAAGGCATATGAGTGATAATCATTGCATGTAAATGCTGCCATTGTGCACTTTTCATCTGAATGATGATTTTTAGGTGAGTTTAAAAAACATCTTTCAGATCACACGCTGTGTTCTCCAGGGGAGCTAGAGATAACATTGTATTCTCTCTTCAGCCTGTGCAAGAAAACAGACCTCACGCTGTGTTCTGCACAGGAGCAGCTGATTACATTGTATTCATGGCATGACTCCTGCAGATTTGATTTTATTTGATTTATTTGATGGCACACGCGGAAAAGAAATCGCAGCATGCTCCATTTTACTCTGGATGACATGCGGATAAACTCTATTCATCTCTATGGGAGCAAGTGATCCGCAGCGCATCCGTAAATACATTTGTGGATGCACTGCGGATTTGTAGGTGGTAATCAGGCAGGGAGGTGGGGAAAAGTAAAGACAAAAAACTCCAGCAGCCATTTTGCAAAGAGTTAGCAAACATGTTTGACATGGGAAAGCTTGATGTCCTGATGCAGGATTTCCAAATCATTTGGAATACAGCCGACAAGTCTTTCAAAGATCAGAATCTTGAGGAGCGGGCATGGGACAAAAAGGTTTCAATAATGACTTCTGAAAAACCCTGTGAACCCTCCATGTAACTGGCAAATCAAGTTGTCAATCAAATGTAATGTGGGGCCAGTTTCAAAGATGGAACCTTCAATTTGAGATTTCTAGAAGACAAATATACCTTCTGTCCCATCCTGTAAGGTTCAGATACTGACAGACTCCTCCCACTACGCAACTGCATACGAGCCCCCGTTACCTCCGGGTTCTTCTGCACTTCTTTCCATACCCCAGAATGTCAGGGGGCTGCAGCGCATCTCTGGTGACATCAGCTGCAGGACAGGCAAACGGCGCAGAAATAGCTGTAAGGAAGCGAGGATGCTGACCATATACGCAAAGGAATGTAGATACCCCATTGGAAGAACAAGTACGGTTGTTTAGCGCAAACTCTGCCAATGACAGGAATTCTGCCCACTGATGAGCCTTTTCACTAGCAAACAACCGTAAATATTGCACTAAATCCTGGTTCTTCCGCTCCATCTGACCATTAGTCTGCAGGTGGAATGCTGACGAGAAGGAAAGCGATGTTCCCAGGTTTCTACAGAAGGCTCGCCAAAATTGCGCAACAAACTGAACACCGCGATCAGATACGATGTTCTCGGGAACCCCATGTAGACGAATGATTTCTTTTACAAAAATCTTGGAAAATTCTATCGCAGAAGGTACCTTCTTTAACGCCACAAAATGTGCCATTTTTGAGAAACGGTCTACAACAACTAGGATAGTGGTGAACTTCTGAGACTCAGGTAGATCAGTGATAAAATCTACCGATAAATGCGACCACGGCCAAGAGGCCCCTCCGAACTCTGCCACTGACTTTTACTGCGTGCACAGACAGAGCATCCCTTAACAAAGTCGCGGATCTCAAAGTACGGTACCCTTGATACACCAGCCTGGGTGCCCTAGATCTCACCCACAACCCCTGCCTACTTGCCTCCACTCCTGGCTAACCCCAGGCGGGCAACTGGGCAGCGGTCCCTACTCTCACTAGGGACCGAAAAAAGGACGCTGGTGTACCTGGATGGAAAGGGTAGAATACCAACACAAAAGGCAGATGTAAATAACCAACATGAACAATACTAAGCAGAAATGAGGCAGATGGAAAAACCTGGCGGATAATAGCAAAATATAGCAGACAAGATGACAGAAGCAGGAGACCAACAGAGGCAGACTAGCTAGCACACTGAGGGAAACCAATAACTGGCAGGGATTGCAAGTCTCTGCTTGACCTTTAAACAAAAGCCTCCACCCAGGGGCGGAGAGAGGGAGACAGCCAACTCCCAACAGAACACAACAAAAGGGAGCTTGTGCATGGCAGCTGCGCTCGCCACCAGCACCATGCTGCCCATGCCGGCCAGGCACCCGCACCCCTGGCAGCCAGACAACAAGCCGGGGGGGACGCGCCCCGACCACGGGACCCTGCACACCCCGGGAGGACCAGCAACCGCCGCATGGTAGCAACCTCCTTCCATGGTTCTGTAGGTTTCCCTACACAAGTAGTGTCGGAGGCTGTGGGGGACGCATCAGTAGTGAGCAGCTAAACTGGAACCACAATGCCAACTGCAGGCCCTAAAAGAAGAAGGGGCAGACCCACAGTAGTAGCAACAGCGAGCTACAGGGAGGAGATATAGCGGGAGGTTCTGGAAGTGGTGCAGAGACAAAACACCCCACAAGACAGTGCCAATGGGTATGGCCAGTTTGTAGGATCAGCCCCATGAAAATTGCAAGACGCATTGCGGTTAAGTACTCAAGGGTACATGTCCTTTGTACTTGAAATGGCACCCCCCTCTATTCATCATTTGAATTGCACTACACCTTTGAACAATACAGACTTCGCCATACGCAACAGCTTTTAGCCACTATGCAGCCTCTGCACCACCCACTCCCCCCCCCCAACAACTTCCTTTAAAGTTTTTGCTATGGCCAATACATGCATGAGCAAGCATCAACGAGTGCATGGCCTCCCCTTCCCCAACACTTGGTCATGCGCAGTAACCCGCTTCTGGAGCGCAGCTCTGAACTGCCCTCCTGGGGCATGCCAGAATTCAATTTTCTGCACATAGAAGTGATGCCAGGCCTCATTACTAAAATTTGAGTTTTAAAAACTTATTAAAAGTTGAAAATATTTTTCTGTTATACCTTTTTGAAATCCAAGTTTTTTTTAGAAAGTAACTTGAGTGTTGGCTTTTTTAAAGCCAACACTCTAAAACTGACCTTCTCGTCTTTCTGCCTTCCAACAGACCTCCCCCCAACATCTCCATTCCAGTGTCTAGCACCATCATAACCCCCAGACAGCATGCCCGCTGTCTTAGGAAGGGGGGGTGTTCCCACTGGACTCTGCCCTCTCCTTTACACCCTACATCCAATCACTGCCCCAAGCATGCATCTCAGAAATTTTGCTAAAATATGGCCATTCCTCACAACGGGCACACTAAAGACACTCGTGTTCGCCCTCATCCACTCCCGACTCGACTACTGCAACTCGCTATTTATCGGCCTCCCCCGCACCAGACTCACTCCACTCTAGTCTATACTAAATGCGTCAGCTAGGCTAATTTTTTCTATCCAGCCGTTACTCCGATGCCTCTGCACTATGCAAGTTGCTGTATTGGCTGCCCATCCTCTGCAGAACGTTAAATAACCAAATAATACTGATTAACTGGCTGAACAACCAACTACCTCAGCTAGTCAATTAACAACAGCAAGGAGTAGTTAAAGGGGTTGTCCAGGGTTAGAAATACTTGGTTGCTTTCTTCCAAACACAGTTTCACCCTTGTCTGTGGGTTGTGTGTGGTATTGCAGCTCAGCTCCCATTCACCTTAATGGAGCTTAGCTGCAATACTATAGTTATTAATATTGTCCAATGGACCTCATAGGTTCCCCGATATTAAAACGAAATGGTGGCATTTGTGCTTTAATAGACCAATCTACAGTAATGGTCAATATCCTAATGGTATAGTCAGTGAGACAATGTCAATATAGGTAGATAGGTGCGGTAGCTGTGATTTTAACTTCTCATTTAATGGGGCATTTTATTAATATTTATACAAATTAAGTTATAATAGTGGGTAACCTAGGAGGGCTATTTAATCCTTTGGGTTATATTAATAAATATATCTAGGACTAGCTGATATACCCGGCTTCGCACAAGTTAATTTGGTACAGGTGCTTACCTGTTGTTCGCCTGGAAAACTTTATGAAGTTGTAGTTACTTCAGAGGAACTGAGGAATAAAATATGTATACACATAGAGGAGCGTTAGATTCTCCTCA
The DNA here is from genome assembly GCF_035609145.1 of Eleutherodactylus coqui. Classification (NCBI taxonomy): domain Eukaryota; kingdom Metazoa; phylum Chordata; class Amphibia; order Anura; family Eleutherodactylidae; genus Eleutherodactylus; species Eleutherodactylus coqui. Next base: position 81,140,066 of record NC_089845.1, on the reverse strand, counting down.
GACTACATGCACCGATGTACCTATGCAGAATGTGCCAACCGTCCCACTCTCCTCACTTTCTACCCTTAAAGGTAACACCCCTTTTTATCAAATTTACCCCCAGATTGAAAGTTGCAGCCCCTTCTTTGCCTTAAAGACATGCTCCATCCCTACAGTCTATTTCTACTTCCATAGTACTTTACAGCCTTTCAGTGTATGCACACAGAGGTCAGTTAGATTCTCCTCAGTATATACACATAGAGGCGAGGTAGATTCTCCTCAGTATATACACAGAGGTCAGTTATATTCTCCTAAGTTTATAAACATAGAGGAGCATTAAAAACTCCTCAGTATATACACAGAGGTGAGGTATATTCTCCTCAGTATATACACATAGTTCAGTTATATTCCCCTCAGTATATGCACAAAGAGGTGGGGTAGGTTCTCCTCAGTATGCAAATCATTTCCCTGGGCTTTATGGTTTCTGAGAAAATAGCTCTCATGCTTTCATGCTTAGAATTTAATATTGAAGTTGCCACCCCTAACTTTTCCTATTTAGGATGTAAAGAATGCTCGTGCCAAATTTCACGTTTGTGCGGTACAGATGTGTGTTATTAGTTACATTACATAGGGGGAATGCACAGCATTCATAGATTTCAATGGTCATTTTGCTATTGCCAAATGGGTAAGGCCTCATGTCCACGGGGAAAATCTGGCCCGCTCCGGATTCCGCTCCGGATTCTCCATGGAGAATCCGGAGCGGGTCCCTCCTGCCCCGCAGACATGAGCGCTGAAAATGAGAATAAATAAGAATTAACTCACCTCTCACCCGCTCCGGATCTCCTTTTCGCCGCGGCGTCATCTTCTCTCCGTCACGGCCGGATCTTCTTTCTTCGGCTCGGCGGATGCGCAGGATGACGTCGGTGACGAGCCCTGCTCATGCGCTGGCCCGAAGAAAAAAGATCCAGCCGCGACGGAGAGAAGATGGCGCCGCGGCGAAGAGAAGAACCGGAGCGGGTGAGTAAATGCCGATTTTTGTCTCCCGCGGATCCGGACGGCTTCCATAGGCTTCAATAGAAGCCCACGGGAGCCGTCCAGATTTTTTCATGCTCCATTTTAAAAAAAATCACTTTTATTGACCATCCGCGGGTATTTATCTACCCGCGGGTGGTCAATGCATCCCTATGGGGTGCGGATCCGCGGGCAGGAGAAGTGTTAAAATCCGCTGCGGATTTTAATTCTTCTTTTGCCCGTGGACATGAGGCCTAAAAGTAGCATTCATTGAATGTTTTCTATAATCATATGAAAAGCAGCAAAGATTAATGTTGGCTCTGCAATATGGATCACATAAATATTGATGTGCTTCACAGGAAAAACATAATCATGGCCAAGGGCTTAGTAAAAGAACATTCAATGCATATACAAAGTGGAATTTTCAACTTTTCACACCCCTCACCAATTTTGAAGATTGGTGGTTGGGGGTTAACAAGAAGGGAGTGTGATCTCCATTGATCTGACAGATGTATTATTTTTTAAGACATAAACTGGCACAAATTATAGAGTACAGCTATGCCAACTCACTGCACATGTTAATTTCAATTTCTGTTTTAGGACAACCCATGAAGTGTGCCCTTCTTAATAATTTTGGTATATTTCACTCCACCACCCAGCACACTTCAGTTTAAGGTTGCCATCTACTAAATATCCTCATTGTTCCTTGATCTAAATAAGCTCCCAAACAACATGAATGTTATTGAATATGTAACATATTATAAAATGGAAAATAATTCTGTTAAAATACACTTATCCATAAATTGGACTGCCTCACAGGGATCAAGGTGCAAGAGCTGAAGAAACAAAACACTCATCCTAACGGTGGAACCATTGTTGCCATGGAAACTAACAAAGTAAAAGTAAATGAAAATTCACTATTCTATACAAAGATACAAAGCGTCGGAATAAATGGTGTTGCAAAGGCAAAAATACAATTAATCATGCCATATCACAATTCTTAAAACTGCAATTTCATACTGTGTACTGTAGATATGCAGTAGTCTCTCAACATATAATATTAATTGGTTGTAGGATGACTATGTTGAAACAATACGTCTACAGAAAACTGCTAGTTGGTTCCACAGGCTCTGAAATGTTATCCCATCTTTCTAAAAAAAAAAAAAAGAAATTGAAGAAAAGTAGGCACAAAAGGAAAACAGGTAAGGGCTTAAACAGGTGGGTGTTACCAATCGTGTAGTTTTTTTTTGGTTCTTTTTATCTTTTCAATACTTAAAGCCTTGTGTAAGGGGAAGAATTAAATTTTTTTTTTTTTTGTAAAAACATTTAGATGTTAGGGTCAGCAATAACTGCAGCATCTGCCGGGTTAAACAATGTAGAGGATTGATTTGATGAGAAAGTCCACATCATTTCATCCCTTTTTGGGGAAAAAAAGACCACCCATATCTGACAATAAGAGAGCAAATATGCTCTCTGACTAATGAGACAGTGGTAACATAAACAAAAATTCATGTCCCCTTCCCTCTGGAACAGGGAGATATAAAGGCAAATCTCAGATCTTCTGGTCTGCTGGTCAACCCTCCTCCTCCCTCTCTCCTCTGTATACACTGATTGAAAACTGACAGCTATAAATTCAGTATTCCTGACCCCACTTCAAACAGCTGTAGCTCTGGTTCTGTAAGGGCTACTGACATGACTTTGTTAGCAAGAATGTTAACTTTAAAATGACACCAAAAACATGAGTTACAGTCGTCTAAAGTAGAACAAACTCTGTTCATCCAAAACTGTAATATTCTTTTCCTGCGGAAAGAACAGAGCTTATCCTAGAATGTTGGGGGTTAATAAGAACACTAGTATTGTGTGGGGCCTAAATGAGGTACTGTTACTGTTTGTGGGCAATAAGATGATCGCTGTAACTATGTGGAGGCAGTGTCACTTTAGAAAACAGAGAGCGTCACTTTTACTGTGTGATTCACTGTTATCATCTGGGGCATCAGTACTATCTGGGATACAATATGTGGCACTATCTGTTTGGCACTATTATTTTTTGGAGGACTACGTATCTGGCATTATTTTTTTAAGGGGTCTCTGTGGCACTATTTCCATGTTATCTATGTATAGTGAAGGCAGTAAAAAGCAAATAATGCCAGAATGATTGTTTTTGGTTAAATAGCCTACAATAAAATGTCTGAAAAGGGATCAGAAAACTTTATATATCCGAAAATACTATCAATTAAAAACTACAGGTCATCCTGCAAAAAATAAGCCCCCACACAGCCTTGTTGATGAAAAAATAATGTTATGGCTCTGTGAAAATAGTGAAACAAAAACATTTTCTACTTATAAAAAAAGCTTTAATTGTACAAAAGTGGAAAAACATTAAAATAGTATACATATTTGATATTGCTGTAATTAGTGATGAGCAATTATTGGAATATTGAGGTTGGGAATAAAGGACCTGAATTTTCCAAAAATGAATTAGTTGGGATAACCAGGTCCCAACTCCCATTAAAGTCAATGGAAGTAAAAAAAAAAAAATAGAGTTGTCTCATTTGACTTCTATAAGGTCCCCAATGATGATGATGCTGTGTCTTTAAGGACTGTGGCTCAGTGGTTACCACTATTGGCTTACAGTGCCGAGATACTAGGTTCAAATCTCATCAAGAAAAACATCTGTATGGACTCTAAAAAACTCCACAAAGCCATCACCCTTGGTCACATTTGAACCTAGAACTCCAGCACTCTAAGGCAGCAATGTTAATAACTGAGCTACCTCACTTATTCTGTCACCTCCAGAGGAGGAGAAGCACAAGAAAAAAACACTCTGAGAACATAAAAACTTCATATAGATGTTATGTTTAATCAGATTTGAACCTACAACTACAGAAGAGCTACCACACTTGTTCTTTCATCTCCAAAGTAGAAGGAGAACAAGAAGAATAAACAAAAAGAGAGCATAAAAGTTTCATAGAGATGTTGCTCTTGGTCAAATTTTAATCTAGAACTCCATTGCTGCAAGGCAGAAATGCTAACAACTCTGAATGAGAAGAATTAGAAACACAAAGAGAACATAAAAAGTTCATACATGTGTTGTCCTTGGTCAGATTTGAATCTAGGACCCCAGAACTACAAGGCAACACTAATGACTGAGCCAAAATGTTTGTTCTTCCCTCTCCTTTCTTCTCCTTCTTCCTTCTCCAGAGAATAAGAATGTGAAAGGATAAAATAATGAGGACAAAAAGAAGGAAATTGTTACATTCGTCCTAAACTGCAAACAGGAACCTGGTACGAGGACAGCCAGAATGGACATGTAAACTAGCTATATGGGTGGATAGACACAGGATGAACAGAAATGTGAGGAAATGGACAGAGCGGGGCACTCTGAGCCCCCACCCAGCGGAGTACCTGTCCCGAAAGGAATGACCCCACTTTCTTCCATGAGGATTTGATGGGGGTCCAAGGGAAACCAGAATGCTGGCAATCAAGGAACAAACAAAGAAAGACAATAACTAAAAGACGAGGACCGTATATTACCAGATAAACAACAAATACAAACAGGGAACAAACCCGAACCCAGGAGCCAGACACACAGGAGTTCTGAGCGGGCTGACTACTTAGGGAACACTGAAAATCATCGGCAACTCCCAGCCAGGAAGAGCTGGATTACATAGGGAAGAGGGAGAAGCCGATTGGCTACCAGAAATCTCAATCACCAGCCACACCTCGCTGACAGTTGAAGGACTAAAAAACCTGTAGTAATACACACAGGGGATGTTAACCCTAACTAGTCAGGATAGAACCCACAGAAACAAAGGTTTGCTAGCAGAGACTTGTGCTGACTGTGACATGACAGAAATTGAGAAAAATAAGAAACTTGGTGGCTCACTGGATAGCCCTATTGCCTTGTAGTGTTGTTCTAGACTTCCATCTTTGGACAACATCTGCATGGCGTTTGTGTGTTCTGTTTGTGTTTCTTCATCTTTCTCTTCTTCTTATCGTCTACAGAAGGAAGACGTATGGTGGTTCAGCTGTTAGCACTGTTGCCTTGCAGTGCTGGAGTCCTAGGTTGAAAATGCTCAGTATGGAGCATTTATGTTCTCTTTTCATTCATTCTTATCCTCCTCTGGAGATGTGCAAACAAGTGTGGTGGTGCAGTTGTTAGCACTCCTGGAGTCCTAGATTTAAAATGACCAAGCACAATATCTGTATAGAGTTTTTCAGTCCATGCAGATATTGTCCTTGATAATATTTCAAACTAGGACCCCAGAACTACAAGGCAACAGTGCTAACCACTGAGCCACATTCATTGAAAAACAACTATCTTTTCCTCCTAGCTGATTTTGTAAATATTTTTGCTAAAAAGTGAGTTGGGCTCACCCAATCCAATTTTGCGAAATCAGACTGATTTTATTTCCCAGACAATGATGAGAATGGCAGCAGAAATGCAGCCCTAAGCTCTCGCTCACGACCTGAAGGTTGCGAGTTTAATCCCCACATGGTTTAGATAGCTGGCTCAAGGTTGACTCAGCCTTCCATCCTTCCGCAGTCGGTAAAATGAGTACCCAGCGTGGTGGTGGTGGTGGTGGGTAATAAATAAATTATCTGAAAGTGATGCGGAATAAGTAATTTGTGCTATACAAATACCAAGATTTATTTATTTTATTGCACAAAATTTAATAAGCAAAAACTTATTTTTCACATTTCCCTAAAAAAGTTAATAAACGTTAGTCAATTTGTACTTCAAAAAGGTAATACACAAGTCATCCCGCAAAAACCAAGTCCTCATATGGCTAAGTCATCCAAAAAAAAAATGTGAAAAAATTATGGCTTTAGGAATGCAACAATGAAAAATGGAATTGAGTGTAATTTCCATAAATGATTACAGGAATTCTATGGACTCTTTATGGGGGTTTCCAGTGAAAAGCTATTGATGACCTATCATCAGGATAGGTTATCAATAGTTGATCGGCTGGGGTCCGCCGCTTGGGAACCCGACCGATCAGCTGCACGGGTGCATAAGAGCCGTGCCTGCAGTTACAAGCACTGACCACTACACAGAGGTTGGCGTGGAGGTTTCTGTGTTATTTCAGCCTGACAACATGCGCCCCCTCAGCTTATCAGTCGGGCTTCTGAATGGTAGCCCCTGGCCGATCAACTATTGATGACCTATCCTGAGGATAGGCCATCAATAGTATTTCACTGGAAAACTGCTTTAACCACTGAACACTGGTTAAAACTTTTGCATATGACTGTCTTGACAAAAGAAACTCCTGAAGTTCTATTTCCCCAGTGCTGTTTTACTATATAGTGTAGAAACTTCCATGAATAATGCTGTTATAGTATTTGATTACCTTTGTAAAATTCACAGGACAGTACGAAATACAATGTGTAACATTCTGTTCTTTTTCTTTTCCTGTCTCTTTTCCTTATTGAAAGTCAGGGATGAAGTCTTCCAAGGTGCGTTATTATTCATACCTTTATACCTTTGCGCTTTGAATCTATATTTTATAATTTCATTCAGTAGATGTTTCAAGAATGACAGAACACATGAAAGTGATTGTGTATCCGACATGATAACTTTGTCTCATGTAGCGAGAGCTATGTCAAGCTCCTGCTTCATGTTTTTAAGGAACAACTTTATGGATTCAGTTTGTGGAATATGTACCATTTTTATGTATAATACATTGAATTTTCCCATGTGTACTAGCAAATTTGTAGTGCGAACTTAGTGTCTATATACCAGTATAATAGTTTGTGATTTCAGAACGGATAGTACTAGCAGATGAGAAAAATGTGATTTATCTGTACTACACCCCCACTGTTGAAAGTTTTCCATTATTCACTGGAACTTGCTCTGCCTCTCAGTTTGAATACCAACACAGAGATACCAAAGAACTTATGTTTTCGTGGATCCAACCAACTTTGCTTCAAGAGTTGAGAAACTGGTTTGGGGAATTTGAGGTGACTTGGATCTATGATTCAGTTTCTATTTAAGAGTATCTATCACAATTTTGGGAGTTGCAGTCAATATACCGCATTACTAGATATTTTTAATATGTTACACCTCTTAGATTTACTTAATTTAGGAGTGAATAAAGGCCCATTCACATCTTTGTTGGATATTCTGTTCGGAGCCTTCGGCACAGATCTGGTAGAAAATCACAGTAAAATAACGCAGCATGCTGCGCTATCTCATCCAGTAAAATGCCAGCCGGAATGCTGGAAGCCAAACGTACCCCATTATAGTCAGTGGGGTCCATTCCTAGATTCAATGTTGAGCTTTCAACAAGTGGATTAGCCCTTTTTAATGAGGTTAAAATCCTAACAGATCCCTGGCAGTTAGTATGAGGGCTCAGTCCCACAGGCGCATCGGCACCCGTGTTACTGCAGGTAGCAGATGGCCGTACCTGAAGACGGACGTCTCTCTGCAGCGCCGGAGGAAAGAACATGTGACTGGCTTCATTGCCGGTCATGTGTTCTTTCATAAGCGCTGCAGAGAGACGTCCGTTTTCAGGTACGGCCGTCTTCTAACTGTCAGTCACACGGGCGCATCGGCGCCGGTGTACGGGTGCCGATGCGCCTGTGGGACTGAGCCCTAAGGGTGACTTCCCACTAATGTATTTACAAGCTCAAAAAACTATCGTTTTTGTGCGTGCATAAAAAAAAGTAGCAGCATTCTCTATTTTAGTGCGTTAACTATGCTATGGGGGTGCAAAAATGTCCAACCGATACCAACGTAATTGCACATCATGCTGCGCAATTTCTCGGGAAAAAGAACACATCTGGATCTAATTACACTACGTAGCCTTCTAAATCATGTCACGGGTGTGTCCCTTGTGCATGTGAAATGTCTCAGCACAAAAAGTACAGTTAAATGCACAAAAATGCACACAAAGTATGACGTTCACAGTGCAAATACATTGCGGTAATGCGTGCGTTTTTTGCATACGCCAGTGTGAAGCCAGCCTAGAACTGTGCAGCAGAAATCGGTGCTTAATCAGTGTGGATGTAATCATGTAAACATACTCTAAGGGCGCCTTACACAAGCTTAAGTGCACATACGTATATGTGCTATGCAGGGCACAAGATCGCGTGCTCTACCATTCGCATTACCACATTTTACTGTACTTTATTCTGCTGCTGAGACCGCTCACATGAGCGCAGTCCCGGCAGCGCCATTTTAGAGTAGGCTGAACCGCCTACTTAGTAGACGGGGCAGCCTACTTGTAAGCAGCTCATCTGACTAGGCCCAGGTGTTTTAGATTAAGGGCGCCCACCCACTGGCGATTTTTTTTCCTTTTGCGTTTTGCGTTTTTTCTCAAGAGCAATTAGTATTGAATGTGTTCCTGTCCACTGGCGTTTTTTTTTTCAGTCCGTTGCAATTTTTAACATAGGAACTGTCAGTTGCATATGTGTCCTTATTTTTCTCTTAATGCACCCATGAATGTCAATGGAAATTAACGGAAAAGGCGCGAAAAAGCCGCGAAAAACACGCGGAAAACGCTGCGTTTTTCACGCACGGAAATCGCAAACGCCAGTGGGTGGGTGCGATTTTCTGCACACAGCGGCCCTTGTGTACAATTGTGCAGAAAAATAGAGCATGTCGCATTTTTTCCCCCTGCGCTCGGAATTAACGGGAAAAAAAACACATGTGAAGGAATCCATTGTAGTGAATGAATTCTATATGCTGCGCGTTGCGGGCGCAGATTTTGCATCTGAATATGCAGCCGTAAATGCGCACAATATGCAGCAAATAGAACTCATTCTCACAGTTCTTTTTTGGGATCGCATTTTGATCATGCAAATAAAAAGGCATCATGCTTTGTTTTTGTGCACATTTGCGCACCAGAGGTCCCCATAAGAGTCTTTGTGGTTGTCTAAATACGCACATATGTACGTGCAGGCATGCGCAAAACAAAACACATTCCCACGAACACCGGCACTTTCTAAGACTAACTAGTTTTTAAAATCAGGGCAGAGGTGATTCTCCCGCCTGTGTGAACAAGCTGTGCCTGGACAAATACGCTTGGTATTTGCACAGGCATAGGTGCAAAAAACACTTTTTTTCACTGCACAAATACGTTGCGCAAGACCGAGCGATTTTGCACTTACGCTCGTGTGAAGCCGCCCTTAGTGAACTCCTACTTTGCCTTATATTATGGAGTATTTAGCCAGCAAGTAAGTAATTGAGCAGCACAGGATACACATTTTTCTCGAACTTCCCTGCGTACCTCAGCAGGTGTTACAGGGGATCACTGGGGGGCTATTTTTACGTAATTGGAAATCATTATATCTTTGTTAAGTTTGTAGACGTACATACAAAAATATCCTGTTAGTTTTGGTTGGCGTTACTTTTTATGAAGGTGTCTGCTAGGTCACCTTTGATTATGCTGGTTATGAAGTTCTATTAATAACTGATACTTCATTAGTGTTGCTACGCTTCCCCCTCCCTTCTCCTAAACCTCCTAAGTCTTCTCCATTTCTCCTCAATGAAACTCCCTTTGTTAGACATTTTAATGACTTGCTGGCAGTTTATTGTCTGTTTCACTGTAGAAATACAGTAATGCACAAAAATGTGTATCCTCCATCTGTACTGCAAAACTCTGCTTTATTTTAGCATATATATAAGGCATTCTTTGACCTCCTAAAAGGGGGTCACCCATAATGGGTATTTTAAAGGAGACATTTTGCAACATCAAATGAATAAATGCATTTTATGAATGACGAGCACTGAATTATCTAGAGCAGTATGTAACACTTACTATGATATATTCTCAACCTCTTTAACTTTAGGGAAACCCTGAAAAAAGTTCTCCGTATGAGAACCCCTACAACCAAAGTCATATTCAGAGTTTATGCTGCCCTAGGCATTTTTAATATTCACTTCCCCTATTAGTGAGTCAGGGTAAAGCTGCTCCCCATGCACTTTAGATTGCTGTCAGGCAAACCTTGTTAGGCACAAGAACTAACCTTACTACACATATACCATACCAAAACCAAGCATATTGCATAGATTTAATATAAGCCCCAAGCTTACTGCACAGATATGATAACAGAACCAAGCATACTGCATAGATACAGTACCATAACCAAGCTTATTACATAGATACTGCATGCTGTGCTATTTTGTCCAAGAATGGATGGAAACCAAATAGCCCTCATAGTCAATTGGGTCTTTTCAGTGTCGTTCGTTCAGTCATAGGATGGATCTGTGCCGGCAGTGGATTCTGTGTTCCTTTTTCTATAATGGAACAGAAAAATGGAACCCATAATGCTAGTGTCAAAAAAAACTGTAAGAGGTTAAAATACCAGTCACCATGATGAAGGAGACAAGACTCAATGTTTTATGTGAGAGATTGCACGGGTGCAAAATATTGATGCAGACCTCTTATTTGGGATTTTATATCCATTAAAGGGGGTCTGTCAAAAAAAATATATGTATATATTTACCCATTTCTCCCCAGGCAGTCTCTTTACCAGATCTTCACCTCACCAATCTTCTCCTGGCTCCTCCGATCCCCCAGGTCATGTCACCTCCTGCCGGTCAGATCCTCTTCTTCCTGTGAAGAAGCGTACATTGCCGACATTCCGCCTCCTGCAGGGTAATGTACGCTACTTCACTAGTGACATAGCGTTCACTGCCTAGCAGGGAATGCCGAATCCTTGGCAGCCTGCTTTAGTGCGACTGTGCATGCGTAATGTCTCATCGCTAGTATTTAATATACTATATGAAACACTAGTGGCGAGATATAGCCCATGTGCGCTACAGCGGGCAGCAAATGTTTTGGCATTCCTTGCTAGGCGGTGAACGCTATGTCACTGGTAGCGTTCACTGCCCTGCATGAGGCGAACTGCAGCTAATGAACTTTTCAAAAGAGAAAGAAGAGGATCTGACCAGCTGGAGGTGAGGTGACCCAGGGGACTGGAAGAACCGGGAGAAGATAGGTGACGAGAAGATCTGGCAAGAAGACGGCCTAGGAGAGCAATAGGTAAGTACTGATTTTTTTTCTAATGACAAAGCCCCTTTAAGCAATGTACAAATTGATTGCACAGCTACATTATATACATGCTTTACACCATCCAATCATTATTATTCTCCCTTGTAATATCCCCTGTAAATTCAGAAACTCTAAGATGCTTAAAAGTGATGGAAAGTTTATGGCAAAATGTCCTTCCTCATGTGAAAGTGCATGCATTTTGAGTATGAATTATATTATGCCAGTGAAATATGTTTTTGGTTCTGAACATTACTGTGCTAAATATGTTTTATGTATTATACACCATTATGCAATAAACTTCCTATTTGCATTCTTTAGTTGCCTTGTGGAAAAGAGTTATACATTGCTGGAAAGTTTTGAATCTAAAAAGTAAATAAGAGAAAATCTCTGAATTTGAGTAAAAACGGTACAAAGGGTTTCTGAATATTTTTGTGTGAAGTCAGAGTTGCCACCTTCAAAGAATTAGCATCTTGAACTTTAGCAACAATCTTGGCATGCTGCAGAAAGTAATATGTATTTAGCCCTTTTTGTTTAGTGAGTATGGCTTTAATGGATGCTACTGGCTCTGGAAATGCTTATCATATTTTTCTGTCTGACAGATGTTAGATGAGCACGGCTGACTAGGGAATCATGAGAAAGATTGCCAAAAAGGATAATGTCTGTAATTAATTTATAAATTAAGTCTCTCAGACATTGTTTTAATAAAGGAGATGTATCTGATATCTTGAATGGAAATACAGTATGTCTGGTGTGACCTCTCACAGGACACTGTATGTCATCAGATAGGATGAAAGGCCTCTTTCTGTGCACAGCTCCAACTTTTATTCCTTTCATAGCAGATTACTACCTATAAATCCTAATGTGTTTTGAAAGCAAAATATATGTTTGCAGTTTACAGTATTGTGATTTTTGTGCCAGAGGCAGAGAGAGTATAGTATGCCAGTTTTGTACCATGCAATACTTAGAGTGATCCTCCACTCCTAGGATATTTGTCCAGGGACTGGAGGTCAAAGATATATCACCTGGTGCCCTCCTTTCTCCCTATTCTGCCATCGACCCACTTGTTCCTGGGGCCCCTCTTGGGTTTGGTCGAGGCAAATCTTAAGGCCCATTTAGACAGGACGAATGTTGGGCAAACAATGCCCAACACTTGTCCCTGCATAGACTCACTTCTGTGCTGTTGCATGGGAGCTAGTAGTGCTGGCTCGCTCACAGAGTGGCCAGCAGGGGAGCTGGGAAGCTGCAGGAGATTTCTCTCCTTGCTCTCCCCCCGCCCCTTTCCATTGACTTAACATAGCGTCCGTTCAATACTGAAGGCTGCTATTTACACTGAATGATGATCATTCAGCTCATCGTCCATCGTTTATGCAGCATAAGCGATGGACGTTGAACTGAGCGATGATCATTCAGTGTAAATAGCAGCCGTTCAGTACTGTACAGCTGCTATGTTAAGTGAATGGAGAGGGGCGGGGGAGTGCGAGGAGGGAAATCTCCTCCAGCCGCCCTATTGTGAGCCAATGATACTAGCTCCCGTGCAGCAGCACAATCGCAAGCTTATGAGGTTGCTTTGTAAAATGGATTTTTCCACCATTAGAAGACATAGCATATCACTAGGCCATGCTATCATTTTCTGATGTAGTCATACGTCCCAAATATAAGGCTACTTGTAGCAGCAATGCCAATTAGGTGCTCATGGTATGCTCGGGTAATTATAATGGTCTGGTAAAGGGAGGAAAGGACTGAAAGAGGGCACATTCCAAAAAAGAGAAGTACTAGGAACCTAGTACACTGATATTTGATATGAACAATGCATTTCGGAAATATTGATGCAGAATAAGTGCGTGGCAAATATAAATGCAAATGTGTATAAAGCAAATCTGTGTACGGATCACATAATGACTGATTGTAAAATACTGCATTATGTAGCAGTATAGTGTTATAGTCAGCGCTGGCATCAGTCAATCAAGTACTGCCTAGTTTAAAGACCTATTATGTTCTCATTGCCTGTCACGATGCAGAATCTATTCACAAAGAAGAAAGAACTGGATTAGACATTCTGATTGTAGGGTTGTACCTCCTACATTTCTCCTTCTGTTATTGTAGCTGTACAGACAAAATAAGTTTAATAAAATAATTGCACATTTATCAGTTACCATTATTAAAGCTTACACCTTATAATTAAGTAAAACTAATTTTTTTCAGTGTTTAACAAAAGCTATGAATTACAGGGAAGGTTCACTGCAACAAGCAGTAAGTTGGCTTAAACTGGTACACCCACTGTCTTTCTGGTCCATATGCTGTTAGAAATGAAATGTTTTTTGGTAGTGTTATCAGCATCTCATAAATTATTCTTTAGGGGGCGACTTAGATAATATATCTCAGCATCTGGTAATAGGTAATATTACCTAGTGTATAAAGAGAAATGAAAGTTCAAGAAGTGTCAAAATATGTTGCACTTTTTTGTACCTAGTGGTTCATTATGCTCTGGAATTTCAGTAACGGACTAATTACACTCAAGAATGGTAATATCATATAAAGTGCACTGAGTAATCTGCTAGTTGTTAGGTGAGGACAGCAGCTACAGTTGGGGGTCAGCAGAACAGCAATAGTTAAGGATCGGGAGAGGTAACATCAGTCCTTAAGGGCTTAGTCACACGGGCGCATCAGCGCCCGTGTTACTGCGGTAAGAAGACGGCCGCACTTCAGGACGGACGTCTCTCTGCAGCGTCGGAAGAAAGAACATGTGACGGGCTTCATCGCCGGTCATGTGTTCTTTCTTCGGCGCTGCATGGAGTTGTCCGTCCTGAAGTGTGGCTGTCTTCTTCCTGCAGTAAGTTCTCAGTCACACGGGTGCATCGGCGCCTGTGTACAGGCGCCGATGCACCCGTGTGACTAAGCCCTAAGACTGCGGTCACACGAGTGGGGGTTTTTTTGTGCATCTATGTGCGCAAAGAAATGTGCTTCACGGATGTGCAAACTGCGCATGACTGAAGCTCTGTGCATTTTTTTACATGTGCACAAAAAAGTGTGTGGAGCAGCTGTGCTTGTAGAAGCACAGCTGCTCCACGAAGATCCCCACATCACTGAACATTGTGACAGCACTGTGACTCCCCGCAGGGACAAAAGAATCCCCTACCACAGCTGTCACAGCTGCGGCAAAGGACTGCAATGCAATTCCATTGCTTTCAATGGGGCTGGCACTGCTGCAGCCCAATTGAAAGCAAAGGGATGAAGACAACTACTGCAACGATTTTCAGGGGGGTGGGGGACCCCAAAAATCATTCCTAGCTGTTAAAAAAATGAATTTAACTCACCTAGAAGCGCTGTCCAGCTCTTTTCCCCATCCTCATCAGTCTTCATCTGTGTTCTGGTGGCCAGGCATTGAATTCAATGAATGGCTGAGCGCTGTGACCAATTAGAGGTAGCGCTCAGCTGTCATTCAATTAATGGCTGAGTGCTGCTTCTGACTGGTCACAGTGCTCAGCCAATCAGAGGCAGCGCTTTCTGAAGGTGGGATTTTTCAATATCTGGACACCAGAATACAGATGAAGACTGTCTGGGATGGTGAGAAAAGCAAGACAGCATTTCTAGGTGAGTCATTTTTTTTTAACAGCTAGGGATGATTTTCAGGGTAAGGCGTATATTTCAAGCTCCCCCGCCGAAAATCATCACTGCAGGGGGTTGCCTTTATCCCATTGCATTCAATCGGGCAGCAGCAGTATCTGTTGTCCACCTCAGGTGATCTCTTAAGTGACCCACTGATGCAGCACTAGCAGCAAGAGGTGATGCTAGGGTCTTAAAAGATTAGGAGCACAAGTCCTAAGATACATGTATGACCTTCCTTAATGAAAAACAAAAAGATATTTCTTTAAATAATGCAGTCACCATATAATTATCAGATACCAGCTCTATACAATGATTATATTGCAGTTACCTCTAGTGATCACAGGTGACATCACCTCTAATTGGTGTCATTCTCCATCATTTGTCTTTTTTTTTGTCTAGGCCCAGACCTCCCTGAAGACTTCTTATAGCCATGACTCATCTTTACACACTCTCCCCATCCTACTGCTACCCTTTCTCTCAGTGTCTTCCCATAGTACTAGTGTCCCATTTTGTGCCTTAAAAAGAGTGTCCCTACAGTGTAATAATTCTCCCATAATGCCCACCACTAGAAATAAAGCCTGCTTTGTACCTCAGCAGTAATAGTGCCCTCCTTTGCAACCCTCACACAATAATTTGGTTTGCACTTCACAAGGCAACAATACCCACTTTGTGCCCCTGAAAAGTAATAATACTTTTTTGCCCCTGCAAACTAATAGCGGCACCTTCTGTGTCCCTCCAAACTAATTGTAGACTGTTTGAACCCCCAAATCAATAGTGGCACCCTCTGTGTCTCCACGCCTATAGTAATCTCCTGTTTTTTGACACCTAATAGTGATCCCTCCAGGCCCTCAAACCAATAATGGCTCTGGTATGCCATCACACTCTTAGATGCCCCTCTGTGCCCCCAAACAAATAGTGGCCTCCTCTGTGCTTCTATGCTCTGATAGTGGTCCCCTCTGTGCTCCCATGCCAATAATGGCCCCCTCTGTGCCCTCATAGTAACATACATAGTAACATAGTATGTTAGGCTGAATGAGGACATTGTCCGTCTAGTTCAGCCTGTTTCAACACCCCACCCCCTTGTTGGTCCAAAGGAAGGCAAAAAAAAAAAACAAGAAGAAGCCAATTTAGCTCATGTGGAGGAAAAAAATTGTTCCCGACTCCATATGGCAGTCAGAATAATCCTCGATCAACGTGTGAGTTCCTACCTAACTCCAAGACCCAGATCAACAACCCTGCTGGTTACCTATGTCTACATCATGTAATATCGTAGCACTCTAAAAAGATATCTAGCCCCTTCTTAAATTCCTCTGGGTATTCCAGTTCTCTTATTCCGTTTATTAATTTAGGTGCCTTTCTTTGAACCCTTTCAAGCACTGCAGCATCTTTCCTAAACACCGGTGTCCAGAACTGTACACAGTATTCCATGTGAGGCCTGACAAGTGCTTTGTATAGTGTTATTGTCCCTTCCCCCTATACCTCTTTTAATGCACCCCAAGACTTTATTTGCTTTTGCAGCAGCTGATTAGCATTGATTGCTCCAGTTAAGTCTACAGTCCACTAGTACCCCCAGGTCTTTTTCCATATCACTTTTCCCTAGCAGTACCTCGTTTAGTGTATATTGATGACATCTGTTTTTCCTGCCCATGTGCATAATCTTATATTTATCAACATTGAACTTCGTTTGCCATTTTTCTACCCAAGCTCCCAGCTTTTCTAGGTCCTTTTGTAGCCGTACCTTGTCCTCCTTTGTATTAATTATCTTGTATAATTTTGTATCGTCTGCAAATATTGATATTTTACTGTGCAGTCCCTCTATCAGGTCATTGATAAATATATTGAACAGAATGGGGCCTAATATTGAACCCTGTGGTACCCCACTAGCAACGGTGGCCCAATCAGAGTGCAAGGCATTTATTACCACCCTGTGCTTTCTATCTTTGAGCCAGTTCTTTACCCAGATACACACATTTCCGCCCAGTCCGAGCTTTCTCATTTTATATATCAACCTATTATGCGGCACGGTGTCAAATGCTTTTGAGAAACCATATACATGAAATCAATAGACTCTCCTAGGTCCAGTCTAGAACTTACTTCATTGTAGAAGCTGATCTGATTGGTCTGACATAATCGACCCCCCCCCCATGAACCCATGCTGATGAGGAGTTATTCCGTTGTTCTCCTTGAGGTATTCTAGGATGGCATCTCTCAGAAACCCATTGAATATTTTTCTAATTATTGAAGTGAGACTTACCGGCTTGTAGTTACTAGGCTCTCTTTTAGACCCCTTTTTTGTATATTGGAACCACATTGGCCATTTGCCAATCCAGTGGTAGAACCCTGTTCTCATTAGTGTCCATAAATATTCCCCGCATCTCGTGTGACATTTCTTTTCATTCGTGAATACACTTGAGAAAAAAACTATTTAATAGATTTGCCTTCCCCCTATCATCTTCTATGGTTTCTCCTGCATTATTTGCTAAAGGGCCAGTGCTTTCAGTGCAAATCCTTTTACTGTTTATATAATTGAAGAATAGTTTAGAGTTATTTTTTCTCTCTATTGCAATAAGTCTCTCTGCCTCTTCCTTAGCAATTTTGATCTTTTCTTTACACAATTTGTTTTTTTCCTTGTGTGTTTTTAGCGCTTCTTTGCTGCCTTCTTGTTTTAGTAATTTAAACGCTTTCTTTTTTAATTTATTGCCCCACTTAGTCTTTTCAAGCCAGATTGGTTTCCTTCTACTGGTAGTTCTTTTATTTTTAAGTAGTATGAACTGCTCCCATGAGGTAATTAGGATGTTTTTTAAACTTCTCCCATTTGTCCTCAGTACTGTTATTTTTGAGGACGTTGTCCCAATTAATGTCACCAATAGTAGTTCTGAGCTGATCAAATTTTGCTTTACTAAAGTTTAGTTTTCTTGTCGCTCCCTGATAAGGCTTCCTATCGAAGGACAGCTGGAAATTAATTATATTGTGGTCACTATTTCCCAAGTGTCCCTGCGCCTGCACCCCTGTGATTCTGTCTGGTTTGTTAATTAATAATAAGTCCAGAGTGACCCTTCCTCTAGTTGGTTACCGCTCAAGCTGGGTAAGGTAGTTGTCTTAATTCTTCTCAAGAACTTATCACCCTTGTGAGATTTGCCATATTATATCTGGATAATTAAAGTCCCCCATAATTGCTTCATTGCGGTTTGACACCTCTTTTATTTGTCTTAATGATAAGTTTTCAGTTTCTCATGCTCCAATAGTGTCCCTTCTGTGCCACCACACTTCATTAATGGCTCTTACTTTGCCCCTATACTCTAATAGTGTCCATCTTTGGAACTTACTGGCTGTTGCCTGACTATAAACACTGCACACCAGCCTACATAACATAGCCCAACTCCTTCTCTGGCTCTCAAAGTACAGTAAGTGCTGGGGGAAGAGTCAGGCTATTTTATACAGGCCGACATACAGTGTTTACTGTCGGGTGGCAGCCGGTGAATAGGAACTAAATTTTTTATGATCAACTGAGTTTTGGGCAGCAGAAAGCACAGAGGGGAAAGCCTTGCTTGGTTATTGTGGTGAGGGGTGCCTTTGGGACAGGCGCCAGGCTTAGGAGTTAGGTTGTAAATATTATGCCACTGATGTAGCCACCACCTTTGATATCTTGGGTGTCTCCAATATGGGCCAAGAACCTGTCCAGTATAACAAGTGCCGATAGACCAATAGCATGTTGATCTGCCCTTGTAGTAGCGGGCACACTGGCAGAGGATTGCTTTTATGGGATGAATAATTGTTACTATGATTGTTTGTCCCCATACTTGGCAGCACATCTCCCTGTTTACAAAGAGAGAGGTGCTGCTGGCCACAGATCATTTTTATTCCATAGTGAAAGATTCAATCAGACAATGAATGTGTTTGTTCATCCATTGGCTGATTGCTAGCATATTTAGATGGACCAATGTTCATGCCTGATTGTCAGCTCATATAAAAGAACTTCTAACACAGAAGGGCCAACCAAAAATATAAAATTGTGATGTGATGCTCTATGTACAACTTAGTTACTAATCCATTCACACAATGAAGTTCTTTGTAGATTTTATAGCAGTATAATAAATCTCTGTCCATCTCATTTTAATATTACATGTTCATGCTGAGGGTTTTATTTTCCGTGATGTTTAATTCTTCCAGCATTATAACAATAATGTCTATTTTTACCTTTTTGCGTCAGCCATTTGTCACAGATATTTATTGAGAAGGTTGAGAGTGTTTCTTCATTAAAAGCATCTTCCACTTAAAGATTATGTCACCGACAGTGTCTGTAGTGCATTCTAGATTTATTAACCACATTAGACATAATTGTATTTCTTTTCACTTTGAGCTATGTTGAACCCCTTGTGTACATTTTACTTAGTGTTTTAATTTAGACCTCGTACAACAAATCTGCTATACTGTGGATTTACGAAGTAGAAAATATTGACAGCTACTAAGAAATGTGTATCATCTGTGCCCTGCACTTAATACTAATCCTGCTACACACAAGATTGCGACAGAGCCACACTTAGGTCTCATTAGGTGTGAAATGCAGAAGCATGTTTGTGTTGTTCATTCTCCTTTTCTTTCTGCCATTAAAAAGTAGAGTTTCCAATATTTCAGATTTTTTTTTTTTCAGGAAGTGGGGAAATAGACTAGACTGACCACAAATTGAACAATGCTTGAGTTCTAATTGTTATTATTTACAGCTTTCAAGATTTTGCACCTTCTTTCATTATACTGCTGCTCATTTTCTTAGGTTTGCAAATAACAAACAGCATTTACTGTAAACGCCATAAAGAACATTGGTATAAGCAAAAAGCATATTTGGCAAAATATTTCTCTTATAGTGACATTTTCATTAGTGATGAGCGAGCATACTCGCTAAGGGCAATTGCTCAAGCGAGCATTGCCCTTAGCGAGTACCTGCCCGCTCGAGAGAAAAGGTTCGGCTGCCGGCGCGGGTGACAGGTGAGTTGCGGCAATTAGCAGGGGGAGCGGGGGGGGGGGGGGGGGGGAGAGAGGGAGAGATCTCCCCTCCGTTCCCCCCTGCTCTTCCCCGCCGCTCCCTGCCCACCACCAGCAGCCGAACCTTTTCTCTCGAGCGGGCAGGTACTCGATAAGGGCAATGCTCGGTCAAGCAATTGCCCTTAGCGAGTATGCTCACTCATCACTAATTTTCATTTCTAAGGGTACATGCACACAGGCTTTTTCTCTGTCCGATTTTCCAAATATTAGATAGGAATAGCAGCCATTAATTTGAATGAGTGTATACATAGGTCCTATTTTCGGACGAGAATAGCACATGTCGATGTGCAGGATGCCGCATACAGAACAGCACATGGATGGCATATCAGTGTGCTCTCCGATCCAAGCTGTACCTGAGTATCTCGGCCCCAACTTTTTAAATGCCTATGTGCATGTACTCTAATGTTAACAAATTTTAGGTAATAGTAATACACCAGAGGCATATAGCATGTAATAAAATAAACCAATATAATAATTATAGCCACTTAACACAACACTTTGTGGCAGAAAGCCCTCCAGAAATGAATGCTTGATATTCCAAATCTAGATTAGATCTAGTGGGCAGGGAGGACGGACTGTCTGGCTCAGGCTCTCCTCTGCTAAGTGCTCGAGATAAATTAATTCAAGTCAAATCTATCCACAGAATTTATTATAGCCCCTCCTGTTTACACATCCTCCTCAGTGAATTGTCCCCATTGTTTGACCACTGTAGATTGAGTCATGCACATATTTTGGGATTGTGGTGTCTTGCAGGATTATTGGAGAGACATACTTAAATTCATGGAGTCTCATTTGGGGGCTTCAAGAATTATGCATCCTAAAGTTTGCCAGTTTGCACTGGTGAGTAATATCCCAGTGGATGTGGCTACCTGTACCTTGTATAAACTTTTGATGTTTTTATGCAAAAATGGGATGTTTAGAAAATTGGTAAATTGGAACTCTAAGCGGCCCATTAAAGCTGTCTGGATCTGAGTGGTCAACAGTGTGGTGTCCCTATATAAAGTCACCTACTTAGCTTGGGGTTTCCCTGATAAGGAGATAGGAGATCCCACTTTTCTGATTCTTTTCCTTTCTAACTTTCTTAGTGTCCTATACAAAAAGTCTTGATAAATATTGTACCATTTTGTGTTTGCAGCTTCTATGCAGACTTTTAATCTATTTTTTGATTTTAAAAAAATTGAGATTCAATCAATTGCTTGAAAAAGACTCATTGTAATTCAAACATTGCATAGGTGAACAAAGGATCCGTATTGGAGTGCTACCTGAATCTCTTTGTTTGGAGTGAAGGGCTTTATCCCAAGTTGTGGGAGACTCTGGTTAATATTTAAAAAAAATGGAAAAAATGTAAACAAAGTTAAATAAAATATTACAAAATATTTTTAAAGGGAAAAGAAAACTATATACACCTTTTCCTATTAAAAAATGCTTTATGAGGTGAAAAAAACATTGGAAAGGTATACATTACAGGTATTGCTGTGACTTTAATGGCTCGTACCGTAAAATAAATACATTTATCTCACAAGGTGAGCACCATAGATAACAAATTTAAAAAGCAATACCACAGTTGCTGTTTTTGGATTTATCCTGCCTCCCCAGAAAATGGAATAAAAAGTGTTCAAAAACTCATATGTACACCAAAATGGCACCAATAAAACTACAGCCCATCCTGTAAAAATAAGCTTTCATACATTTACGTCGATATAGAAATAAAATGTTACGGGTTTTAGAATGCGGCACCCTGATTTATTTTTTGTTTTTATTGTGCGAAAGTATTGAACTGTAGAGAAACTATATACAGGTGAATGCCCACGGAAAGAATCGCTACGCATTTCCCACTGCGGAAAAACACGTTTGAATTCTGCAGCTATTAGGTTCTATTGAAACTAATAGCTTTCTGCCTGCCTAATGCTCATATGCGGAATTCTACCGCAGATTTTCGCAGCTGGAAAAAAAACGCAGAATGCTCTATTGTCTGCAAATTTGCGACGCAGGAGGTCTCCATTAATATAGCACCAATGGAGACCGCGGAAGTCCACGAACACTAGCAGGCACTATTTTTTTTATCACGGTACTCCCGCGGCTTAAACCCACAGGTGTATCCCGCGACGCTTGTGGACATGAGCCCTAAATTTGATATTACAATAATTGTATTGACCCAGAGAATAAACATGCTATTTACTGTATGCTACACTGTAAACGGCACAAAAGTTAAAACATAAAAAACAATTCCAAAATTGCTGTTAATTCCATTTCCACAAGAAAGAGTTAATAAAAGTTAATTATCATGTTTTTGAAATGAATGGAGCCTTTGAGACTCCTGTTCTCAAGATGGATGGCGTCCCAGCAAATGGACCCCAGCTAATCTTTTGGTAGGACAAACCCTTAAGGCCCAGAAGAGTCATCTATTTAAAATGTCATCTACTCACAGTAATAGTGCCCTCAGTGATCCCCTCACAGTACTAGTATACATCTAAATGATAGTCAACTACCAGCTCTACACAGTCATAGTGATTACAGTGCAGTTACCTCCAGTGATCACAAGTGATGCCTTCTCTGATTAGAGCTGATCATTTATCTTCTCTATCTGGGTCAAGACTGCCATGAAGACTTCTTCCAGAATGGGAGGAATTGGGCTAAGAAGCAGCACATGTGGAAAAAACTTAGGTAATAAGATCATAGACTGAACATGAGTCAACAATGTGATGCAGCAGCCAAAAAGGCAAACACAATTCTAGGATGTATTAAGAGAAGCATAGAGTCTAGATCACGTGAGGTCATTATCCCCTTCTACTCTTCCCTAGTCAGACCTCATCTGGAATACTGTGTCCAGTTCTGGGCACCCCACTTTAAAAAAGACATAGACAAACTGGAGCAGGTTCAGAGAAGAGCTACCAAGATGGTGAGCAGTCTGCAAATCAGGTCCTATGAGGAACGATTAAAGGATCTGGGAATGTTTAGCTTGCAAAAAAGAAGGCTGAGAGGAGACTTAATAGCTTTCTACAAATATCTGAAGGGCTGTCACATTGCAGAGGGATCAGCCTTATTCCTATTTGCACAAGGAAAGACCAGAAGCAATGGGATGAAACTGAAAGGGGGGAGACACAGATTAGATTTTAGAAAAAACTTTCTGACAGTGAGGGTGATGAATGAGTGGAACAGATTACCACAGGAGGTGGTGAGTTCTCCTTCAATGGAAGTGTTCAAACAAAAGCTGAACAAATATCTGTCTGGGATGATTTAGTGAATCCTGCACTGAGCAGGGGGTTGGACCAGATCATCCTGGAGGTCCCTTTGAACTCTATGATTCCAGCCATGACTCTTCTCTTCATACTCTCTCCTTCCTGCTGCCATTCCCAAACCTCTTAGTAATGGCCCAATACTATTAATGCCTCCTCTGTGTCTCCACAAAGTAAAATTCCCTCTGACTCCACTTATTAATAGTGAACTTCCTTAGGCCCTACTTAGTTATAGTGCACCCTTTGTGGATGGCTGTCTACATTGTGTACAACCAACTCATTGTTTTACATATGATTCCCAATTTGTGGCACTCACTCATCTGTGGTCATAACAACACCAGGCGTGCACTTCAATTTGTAGCTTATCTGTATATAATATTACTTGTTAAACTATGTATTTGGGGACCATGCTTTGTGCACAGGGGCAAAGTCATGCTGGAACAGGAACGGTCCATTTCCAAAATGATGTCACACAGTCAGAAGCATACAATAGTGTAAAATTGTTGTTCACTGGAAATATGAGGCCTAGCAAAACCTCATACCATTGTTCGGCCTCCAACATATTTTACAGTAGGCATCATGCATTCCAGTAGTTAACATTCTCTGTCCAGTCACCAAACCCATACTCATCCATCCTCTTTGTCCAATTTCTTTCATGAATTCATGGGGTATTCCTACCAAAGGAGGTATCCACTATCCACAAGATCGGAATAGGAGTATCTTATCATTATAGTAGTCTACAGAGGAACTTAAATATGAAAAACAGTACCTTTAGAAAAAAAAAAGAGGAAAAGGAAATTATTTTCCAATACATGGCAATTAGGGGATCTCCTCTGGAATACTGACAGCAGTGAGGAAAGTTATCTGGGGAAGTATTGAGTAAGGGCTCGGCCAGATGGGCGTTTTTTTTCGCGCGATTTGCGCATGCGTCCGGCGATTTTTTTTAAAACCATTGCTTTGCAATGGTATCGGACACATGAGCGCTTTTTATGCCCTCGTCCGATAAATTATAGAACAGAAATCGCAGATCGCACCTATCTGCGATCTGCGATTCCTGTTCTCTTCTCTATATGCGCTCAATGGGGCCGGCGGCAGCAGCGCCGACCCCATTGAGGACATATAGTAGACAAATCATTCTTCTCTGCCACAGCTGTAACAGCTGTGGCAGAGAAGAACGATGTTTGCCCATTGAATTCAATGGAGCCGACAATACAGCCAGCTCCATTGAAAGGAATGGGCTGCCGGCGAGCGCGGGGTGAATTTTCGGGAAGGGCTTAAATATGTAAGCCCTTCCCTGAAATTCATCAGCGCTGAGACAATCAGAGGCAGCACTCACTCACCCATTCAGGAATTCATGAATGGGTGTGAGTGAGAGCTGCCTCTGATTGGTCAGGCTGTGACCAATCAGATGCAGCTCATTCAGCAGGCAGGGATTTTAAATCCCCGGCTGCTGAATACTAGTCTGAGCAGTTCAGGAGAACTGCCGGCGGCCGCGGTTGAACTCCGTCTGCCGAGACAAGGTGAGTATATATATTTTTTTTGTTTTTACACATTTCTGGATGAATTTCAGGGAAGGGCTTATATATTTAAGCCCTTCCCGAAAATTCATCCCGCGCTCGCCCGCAGCGCATTGCTTTCAATGGAGCAGGCTGTATTGCCGGCTCCATTGAATTCAATGCGCTGGACAGCTCCGGCCCGTTTCTATTAAAACGCGGATAGGAGCAGTATTTTCGGGCGATTTTTCGGCCCCGGTCACGCGATTTGCGGATGCGCATCCGTCATGCGATCCGCAAATCGCGGGAAAAAACGCCCGTGTGACTAAGGCCTAAAGGTGCATTTAACTGGATTTATTATTGCTCAAAAAAATTGTAAAAATTTACGGAAGTGAATGATTATAATCGTTCAGTTTAAATGCGAACCAAAGACTAAATGATGAACGACAATCGTTCACTTTTCATTTGTTGTAAGGTTTCAGCCGTCATAAAAATCATGATTGACTCATTCACTTCTTATTGTGTTTAAATACTCTCTACTCAGTGTGTCACATGAACGAAAACTGAACGATTCTCAACAATGATCTGCCTGTCTGAACAGGCTGCATAAGCGCAAATGAGCTGACGATGACATCATCAGCTAGTTCACTTGGGCAAACGAGAATTGTGTATTTCTCATTGTGTGTAAAAATGCTATAAGAGGAAATTTGCATCACACGCCCCATACTTTGTCAAATTTATCAGGACAGCAGCAGCCTTCATAAACAATGTGATTGAAGGGTACAACAGAATTAACCACTTTCATTCACATAGTTAAGAAGGGTTTTTATGATGCATCCACCATAAAGCAATAGCCTTTCTAGCTAAAACTAATGTTTCCCTAATGAACATTCTTATATGGTGCTGTCATGTCTCCTCGCCAAGAGCTCCAAATAAATAGACTCAGAAGGATATAGGAATGTTTAGAATCTCAGAGAGGAAATTCGTGATTTCCCTCCAGAAGTCCTGAATAACTGGGCATCCCAAAATCATATGCTAGAAATCAGTGTGTGTACATGAGCATTTAATACAATGAGGTGATGTCACTCCACCTACTTTCTGTAACCTTGCAGGGGTGAGGTAGCACTGATGCATGATGTATAGTTGTATCAGTCTGTTGTTTAGAGGAGGAGAAACAAATAAAGGTGACTCCTGGAATGTATCCTCTGTCAATATTGGTATCAGTGTTTTCCATTGTAATAGAGTGGGAGTAGTCCCATGGGAAATTTTGGATAATATCAAATGAGAGCATAATGTAGAGATGGGGCCTTGGGGGGCCTGAGAGCATAGTGTGCCAATTAAAGGGTAGTGTGATATATAAGATCTGGGAGATGGGAATTGTGCATTCAGTGAATGTCTAAATTGCAGATATCTGAACAATTGAGCATGAGGCAGTTCGTACTAAGTTTGCAGCTTATCAAAAAAGGCCAATGTATTGGATATGTATAGATCCTCCAAGACCTGCACATCAAACCGCTCCCACATGTGGGCATCCCGCAGGGAGTATAATTCAGGGAAGTCGGGGTTATGCCAAATAAGCATATATTAGCTTGTTTCCAAACCTGTGACGCGAGTCTATAAATAGAAGGAGTCTATGATAAAGATTGAAGGGGCCTCCAAAATAGGCCAGAGGCTAGGGATATTTAAGAAATGTGCCAGGTGTGCTTCCAAGTTAGGGAGAGGGTTATCCTTAAGCTAAGAAATAAGGTTGAATGGATTGACTCTCCACACAGTACCAAAATAGGTCTGGGAGTGCAGTCCTTTCTGTCTGTTTTGGTCACTGAAGGGAGATCTGTAATTTAGAGTGGGAGTTTCCCCAGATAAATGAGGTCATAAGGGACTCCATAGAGCAAAAGAATCTACATGGGACTGGAACCTGAATGTAATGTAAGGCCTCCCTCACACAGGGCATTTTGTACAGCGTTTTACGCTGCCTTTTCAGCCCAGCGCTAAACGCTGTACAAGGCTCCCATTCATTTCAATGGGGCTACTCACACAGGGCTGAAAACGCAGCACCTTCCAACTCTGCGCTTTGACAGCGATGCAAGTTCTATTTTTGGGCGTTTTCAGTCCTGCATCGCCCATTAAAATGAATGGGCAGCGGTTTCAGCACTGCTGAAAACGCGGCAACACTTAGTGCCACGTTTTAGGCAGCGTTAACTGCTTGCCAATTTTCGGGGGGGAGGGCTTGCAATAGAAGCCCTACTCGAAAATCAGTCCCAGCTAGGCTAGAGGAAAAAAAGAAAGTAATGGGTCATTCCGTGTCAGTTCAACCAACGCTCCTGGTCGACCATCTCAGATTTCAATGAAACTTTGCACAAAGATAGACCCTGACCCTAAACTAAGATAGCCAGAATATTAGGCTTCAAAGTGCTTTGGTTCACGAGCTACAGGTCTTAATCTAGGGGGTTGTCATGTGATTACAGCGCGCAACCTGAAAAAAGTGGCGATTTCAATCCATTGCCAAGCCAGTTCCAATGACTCTAGAGCAATGAAACTTCACACACTAGGAGAACTTTTGGTGCTGAATCCAGCTAAGCTACTCAGACTGCCACTCTTATCATCATTCTGCCACCATTGCATGTCAAATTAGCTGAAAAATTCTATCGCGCAAAATAAAACTCATACTTTAAGCAGTAATAACTCATAATCAATGCAATCCAACTCAGCTGTGAATTTATCAATGTGTACTCCATAGAAATGTTTCTCATTATTCCCATTATGGACCCAAAAGGATGCATAGCTCTTAAGATACAATCAGTCAAAAATGGCAAAAAACACTTTTTTGCTAATTTTTCCCTTTTTCAAAGGCGAAAATCGGAATGTACTCCATTTTTATTTTTTTTCGTTTTTGTTCTATTTGGAAGAGAATTTTGTGCTCTACAAGATTCAATGTTTTTCATTTTGTTCCCAGACCTTCTAGATGGGAAAATATCAATGCCTGTGAAGGTCCTATGCACTCGCGGAGGTCAAATAATAAAATAAGTGTAAGTTTTGCATGGATGTATAATTAGTTTAGAAATCATGAGAAGGTAAATTATTTTTGGAATGAGACAACTTTTTGTGCTCAAGAAACTTATGTGATCAAAAATTGCATGGCGAGTTCAGGTGAGCCACAAGCTTTGGCCTAAGATGGTCAGAATATCATTGAGTGTTGCATAATGATTGTGGTTTATTACAGTGATCACTGGGCTTATTTAGCACTCTATCCATATTGGATACTAAGATTATCTAAGGCTAGCATTTGTGTAATAAATAGCTAGCTATTTATTACACAAATGCTAGCCTTAGATAATCTTAGTATTACACAAATGCTAGCCTTAGATAATCACTGTAATATACCACAATCATTATGCAACACTCAATGATATTCTGACCATCTTAAGCCAAAGCTTGTGGCTCACCTGAACTCGCCATGCAATTTTTGATCACATGAGTTTTGTTGAGCACAAAAAGTTGTCTCATTCCAAAAATAATTTACCTTCTCATGATTTCTAAACTAATTATACATCCATGCAAAACGTACACTTATTTTATTATTTGACCTCCGCGAGTGCATAGGACCTTCACAGGCATTGATATTTTCCCATCTAGAAGGTCTGGGAACAAAATGAAAAACATCGAATCTTGTAGAGCACAAAATTCTCTTCCAAATAGAACAAAAACCAAAAAAAATAAAAATGGAGTACATTCCGATTTTCGCCTTTGACAAAGGGAAAAATTAGCAAAAAAGTGTTTTTTGCCATTTTTGACTCATTGTATCTTAAGAGCTATGCATCCTTTTGGGTCCATAATGTGAATAATGAGAACCATTTCTATGGAGTACACATTGATAAATTCATAGCTGAGTTGGATTGCATTGATTATGAGTTATTACTGCTTAAAATATGAGTTTTATTTTGCGCGATAGAATTTTTCAGCTACTTTGACATGCAATGGTGGCAGAATGATGATAAGAGTGGCAGTCTGAGTAGCTTAGCTGGATTCAGCACCAAAAGTTCTCCTAGTGTGTGAAGTTTCATTGCTCTAGAGTCATTGGAACTGGCTTGGCAATGGATTGAAATCGCCACTTTTTTCAGGTTGCGCGCTGTAATCACATGACAACCCCCTAGATTAAGACCTGTAGCTCGTGAACCAAAGCACTTTGAAGCCTAATATTCTGGCTATCTTAGTTTAGGGTCAGGGTCTATCTTTGTGCAAAGTTTCATTGAAATCTGAGATGGTCGACCGGGAGCGTTGGTTGAACTGACACGGAATGACCCTAATACTCACCTAGCTGCTGCGGTCCAGGTCACAGCCGCTGGTCTCTGCCGCTCATCCGGGCTTCTCCAACACTCCCAAGTCTATTGCCATAGGCCAGGTTTGAGAACCCCGCCTCCAGCAATAGAGTGTTGTGATTGGTTGTCGGCACGCTCGATGCCCAATGACAGCTCTTCATTGACTGTCTCAGCCAATCAGCACCGGCAAGCTCTGTGTGAGGGAGGCCTAAAGCATAAAGGCACTTGGGTAGCACATTTAAATAGGTTGATACAGTCAGCAACTGAGAGCAGTAATGATCCCCATATCTTAAATTTTGACTTAAAATGTTCTAATAGAAGGTATATACGAAAATCTAAGAAGCGCCCATAGTCATGGAAAATGTGGATCTCCAAGTACATGAACTTGGTGGTGAACAAATAGTGCATAGGGCATTATCAGAAGACAGGGGCATGGGGGCCAATTTTGCCCAATTCATATGAAGGCCAGAGAAGCTGCCAAATGTACTGATGTGGTCAATTGTATGAGGGAGAGATTTTGTGAGATTTTATAGAAATAACATAAGGTCATCAGCATACAATGCTACACAGACCCCCTTCCCTATAATTGTGCCTTCATGCAATGAGCTCTCTCAGAGCATAACAGCCAGTGGCTCAATAGCAAGTGTGAATATTAGAAGGGACAGGGGACACCCCTTCTAGTGCCTCTATACAGTGCCATAGAGTAAAAGAGTAGAGAGACCTATTTAATGAAAGTGTCACCAAAGCCAAATCTGTGTAAAACATGGAGTAAAAAGGCAATTGAATAGCATTAAAGGCCGTCATGGCATCAAGTGAAGCCAAAGCCCAGTTTACTTTTGTAGCTGCCCCAATCTGAGCAATCACCTGGACCCTCTTAAGATTCTCACGGTTAGACTTCCCAGGCATGAAACCAGTTTGATTGGGATGTATTAGACCTAACATTCCAGAGTTATAATGATTTGCCAACATCTTAGTCAAAAGCTTATAATTAGAGATGAGCGAACACCAAAATGTTCGGGTGTTCGTTATTCGGAACGAACTTCCCGCGATGTTCGAGGGTTCGTTTCGAACAACGAACCCCATTGAAGTCAATGGGCGACCAGAGCATTTTTGTATTTCGCCGATGCTCGCTAAGGTTTTCATGTGTGAAAATCTGGGAAATTCAAGAAAGTGATGGGAATGACACAGAAACGGATAGGGCAGGCGAGGGGCTACATGTTGGGCTGCATCTCAAGTTCCCAGGTCCCACTATTAAGCCACAATACCGGCAAGAGTGCCCCCCCTCCCAACAACTTTTACTTCTGAAAAGCCCTCATTAGCATGGCATACCTTTGCTAAGCACCACACTAGCTACAACAAAGCACAATCACTGCCTGGATGACACTCCGCTGCCACTTCTCCTGGGTTACATGCTGCCCAACCGCCCCCCCTCCCCCCCACAGCGCACACCAAAGTGTCCCTGCGCAGCCTTCAGCTGCCCTCATGCCACGCCACACTCATGTCTATTTAGAAGTGCGTCTGCCATGAGGAGGAACCGCAGGCACACACTGCAGAGGGTTGGCATGGCTAGGCAGCGGCCCTCTTTAAAAGGGGCGGGGCGATAGCCCACAATGCTGTACAGAAGCAATGAGAAATAGAATCCTGTGCCACCGCCATCAGGAGCTGCACACGTAGGCATAGCAATGGGGAACCTATGTGCCACACACTATTCATTCTGTCAAGGTGTCTGCATGCCCCAGTCAGACTGGTAATATGTACCTTAACAGTAACCGCGTTGGTGGTAATGTGGTGGTGACTGCGGACCTAGTAGCACGGTTGTATTTTGTTGGTTTTCGGAATGCGGCCAGGATTAAGTGGGCCGTGGCGGGGGGATGGTGTGGGGGCTCTCTTGTTGTGTCGGTAAAGGTGAAATTCTTGGACTGCCACCAGACGAACCAATGCAAAGACATTTGCCAAGAATGTTTTCCCTGTTGGAGGAGGAGGGGGATGTTTTTGAGGCACTACGTGTCCTCTCCACGTGTCCGTGGTTATATGCACCTTTACAGTAACCGCGTTGGTGGTAATGTGGTGGTGACTGCGGACCTAGTAGCACGGTTGTATTTTGTTGGTTTTCGGAATGCGGCCAGGATTAAGTGGGCCGTGGCGGGAGGATGGTGTGGGGGCTCTCTTGTTGTGTTGGTAAAGGTGAAATTCTTGGACTGCCACCAGACGAACCAATGCAAAGACATTTGCCAAGAATGTTTTCCCTGTTGGAGGAGGAGGGGGATGTTTTTGAGGCACTACGTGTCCTGTCCACGTGTCCGTGGTTATATGCACCTTTACAGTAACCGCGTTGGTGGGAAATGGCCTCGCCGCCATCATGTCTTTGGGAAGCCTCTGTTTCCACACCCCAGAGACATACCATTAGCAGCGGTATAGGCAGAGCCCAGAATTCGTAACATTTCAGCCATAGCATTAGGACAGGCCCCACTAACATATCACTAGCAGCATTATAGGAGGAGCGCAGTCTTCGTTCCATGTCAGCAATAGTAGCACTCAAGACAGGCCCCAGTAACAATTCCGAAGCAGCAGTATAGCGGGAGAGCAGTCTTCGTTCCATGTCAGCAATAGTAGCACTCAAGACAGGCCCCAGTAACAATTCCGAAGCAGCGAAGCAGCAGTATAGCGGGAGCGCAGTCTTCGTTCCATGTCAGCAATAGTAGCACTCAAGACCGGCCCCAGTAACAATTCCGAAGCAGCAGTATAGCGGGAGCGCAGTCTTCGTTCCATGTCAGCAATAGTAGCACTCAAGACAGGCCCCAGTAACAATTCCGAAGCAGCAGTATAGCGGGAGCGCAGTCTTCGTTCCATGTCAGCAATAGTAGCACTCAAGACAGGCCCCAGTAGCAATTCCGAAGCAGCAGTATAGCGGGAGCGCAGTCTTTGTTCCATTTCAGTAGCCTTAGTATACCCAAGGCCCAAGTTACATTTATGTAGCTAAAGTGTAGGCCAACCCCACACACCTTTCTGTACCATGAGTGCAGGCGAAGAACATACAAATTGCTATGATTACACTGTAGGTGAGGGCCCCAAAAATTTGGTGTACCAACAGTACTAATGTACCTCAGTAAAAATTGGCCATGCCCAACCAAGATGGCAGGTGAATCGCTTTGGTTAATGTGGCTTAAGTGGTAACTAGGCCTGGAGGCAGCCCAGTGTAACGAAAAATTGGTTCAAGTTAAAGTTCCAACGCTTTTAAGCGCATTGAAACTTATAAAAATTGTTCAGAAAAATTATTTGAGTGAGCCTTGTGGCCCTAAGAAAAATTGCCCGTTCAGCGTGATTACGTGAGGTTTCAGGAGGAGGAGCAGGAGGAGGAGGAGGAATATTACACACAGATTGATGAAGCAGAAATGTCCCCGTTTTGGATGGTGAGAGAGAACGTAGCTTCCATCCGCGGGTGCAGCCTACGTATTGCTTACGTATCGCTGCTGTCCGCTGGTGGAGAACAGAAGTCTGGGGAAATCCAGCCTTTGTTCATCTTGATGAGTGTTAGCCTGTCGGCACTGTCGGTTGACAAGCGGCTACGCTTATCTGTGATGATTCCCCCAGCCGCACTAAACACCCTCTCCGACAAGACGCTAGCCGCAGGACAAGCAAGCACCTCCAGGGCATACAGCGCTAGTTCAGGCCACGTGTCCAGCTTCGACACCCAGTAGTTGTAGGGGGCAGAGGCGTCACCGAGGATGGTCGTGCGATCCGCTACGTACTCCCTCACCATCCTTTTACAGTGCTCCCGCCGACTCAGCCGTGACTGGGGAGTGGTGACACAGTCTTGGTGGGGAGCCATAAAGCTGGCCAGGCCCTTAAAGACTGTTGCACTGCCTGGGATGTACATGCTGCTCGATCTACGCACATCCCCTGCTACCTCGCCCTCGGTACTGCGCCTTCTGCCACTAGCGCTGTCGGCTGGGAATTTTACCATCAGCTTGTCCGCAAGGGTCCTGTGGTATAGCAACACTCTCGAACCCCTTTCCTCTTCGGGAATCAGAGTGGGCAGGTTCTCCTTATACCGTGGATCGAGCAGTGTGTACACCCAGTAATCCGTCGTGGCCAGAATGCGTGCAACGCGAGGGTCACGAGAAAGGCATCCTAACATGAAGTCAGCCATGTGTGCCAGGGTACCAGTACGCAACACATGGCTGTCTTCACTAGGAAGATCACTTTCAGGATCCTCCTCCTCCTCCTCCTCCTCCTCAGGCCATACACGCTGAAAGGATGACAGGCAATCAGCCGGTGTACCGTCAGCAGCGGGCCAAGCTGTCTCTTCCCCCTCCTCCTCATCCTCCTCATGCTCCTCCTCCTCCTCCTGTACGCGCTGAGAAATAGACAGGAGGGTGCCCTGACTATCCAGCGGCATACTGTCTTCCACCGCCCCCGTTTCCGAGCGCAAAGCAGCTGCCCTTATGGTTTGCAGGGAATTTCTCAAGATGCATAGCAGAGGAATGGTGACGCTAATGATTGTAGCATCGCCGCTCACCACCTGGGTAGACTCCTCAAAATTACCAAGGACATGGCAGATGTCTGCCAACCAGGCCCACTCTTCTGAAAGGAATTGAGGAGGCTGACTCCCACTGCGCCGCCCATGTTGGAGTTGGTATTCGACTATAGCTCTACGCTGTTCATAGAGCCTGGCCAACATGTGGAGCGTAGAGTTCCACCGTGTGGGCACGTCGCACAGCAGTCGGTGCACTGGCAGCTTAAAGTGATGTTGCAGGGTGCGCAGGGTGGCAGCGTCCGTGTGGGACTTGCGGAAATGTGCGCAGAGCCGGCGCGCCTTTACGAGCAGGTCTGACAAGCGTGGGTAGCTTTTCAGAAAGCGCTGAACCACCAAATTAAAGACGTGGGCCAGGCATGGCACGTGCGTGAGGCTGCCGAGCTGCAGAGCCGCCACCAGGTTACGGCCGTTGTCACACACGACCATGCCCGGTTGGAGGCTCAGAGGCGCAAGCCAGCGGTCGGTCTGCTGTGTCAGACCCTGCAGCAGTTCGTGGGCCGTGTGCCTCTTATCGCCTAAGCTGAGTAGTTTCAGCACGGCCTGCTGACGCTTGCCCACCGCTGTGCTGCCACACCGCGCGACACCGACTGCTGGCGACATGCTGCTGCTAACACATCTTGATTGCGAGACAGAGGAGGAGGAGGAGGGTGCTTTAGTGGAGGAAGCATACACCTCCGCAGATACCACCACCGAGCTGGGGCCCGCAATTCTGGGGGTGGGTAGGACGTGAGCGGTCCCGGGCTCTGACTCTGTCCCAGCCTCCACTAAATTCACCCAATGTGCCATCAGGGAGATGTAGTGGCCCTGCCCGCCTGTGCTTGTCCACGTGTCCGTAGTTAAGTGGACCGTGGCAGTAACCGCGTTGGTGAGGGCGCGTACAATGTTGCGGGAGACGTGGTCGTGCAGGGCTGGGACGGCACATCGGGAAAAGTAGTGGTGACTGGGATCTGAGTAGCGTGGGGCCGCCGCCTCCATGATACTTTTGAAGGACTCCGTTTCCACAATCCTATACGGCAGCATCTCAAGGCTGATGAATTTTGCTATGCGGACGGTTAACGTTTGAGCATGCGGGTGCGTGGCGGCGTACTTGCGCTTGCGCTCCAACAGTTGCGCAAGCGACGGCTGGACGGTGCGCTGAACTACACTGCTGGATGGGGCCGAGGACAGCGGAGGTGAGGGTGTGGGTGCAGGCCAGGAGACGGTAGTGCCTGTGTCCTGAGAGGGGGGTTGCATCTCAGTGGCAGGTTGGGGCACAGGGGGAGAGGCAGGGGTGCAAACCGGAGGCGCTGAACGGCCTTCGTCCCACCTTGTGGGGTGCTTGGCCATCATATGTCTGCGCATGGTGGTGGTGGTGAGGCTGTTGGTGTTGGCTCCCCGGCTGAGCTTTGCGCGACAAAGGTTGCACACCACTGTTCGTCGGTCGTCAGGCGTCTCTGTGAAAAACTGCCAGACCTTAGAGCACCTCGGCCTCTGCAGGGTGGCATGGCGCGAGGGGGCGCTTTGGGAAACAGTTGGTGGATTATTCGGTCTGGCCCTGCCTCTACCCCTGGCCACCGCACTGCCTCTTGCAACCTGCCCTGCTGATGCCCTTGACTCCCCCTCTGAAGACCTGTCCTCCTGAGTAAGCGTTGCACACCAGGTGGGGTCAGTCACCTCATCGTCCTGCTGCTCTTCCTCCGAATCCTCTGTGCGCTGCTCCCTCGGACTTACTGCCCTTACTACTACCTCACTGCAAGACAACTGTGTCTGATCGTCATCGTCCTCCTCACCCACAGAAAGTTGTTGAGACAGTTGGCGGAAGTCCCCAGCCTCTTCCCCCGGACCCCGGGAACTTTCGAATGGTTGGGCATCAGTGACGATAAACTCCTCTGGTGGGAGAGGAACCGCTGCTGCCCAATCTAAGCAGGGGCCCGAGAACAGTTCCTGGGAGTGTTCCCGCTCCTGAGCAGGTGTCATTGTAGTGGAGT
Organism: Eleutherodactylus coqui; assembly: GCF_035609145.1. Lineage (NCBI taxonomy): Eukaryota > Metazoa > Chordata > Amphibia > Anura > Eleutherodactylidae > Eleutherodactylus > Eleutherodactylus coqui. The sequence continues at coordinate 81,104,883 of NC_089845.1, read as the reverse complement.
GAGGAGGCTGGGAGGAAGGAGGAGCAGCAGACAGAGGATTCGGATTTGCAGCAGTGGACGGCGCAGAACTGCGGGTTGACGATAGGTTGCTCGAAGCACTTTCTGCCATCCAGGACAGGACCTGCTCACACTGCTCATTTTCTAATAACCGTCTCCCGCGTGGACCCATTAATTGGGCGATGAATGTGGGGACGCCAGAAACGTGCCTCTCTCCTAATCGCGCAGCAGTCGGCTGCGACACACCTGGATCAGGAGCTCGGCCTGTGCCCACACCCTGACTTGGCCCTCCGCGTCCTCGGCCGCGTCCACGTCCTCTAGGCCTACCCCTACCCCTCAGCATGCTGTATTACCAGTGATTTGATTTCACAGGCAGCTAATAAATTGGCGCAAGACTGCAGGCCAAATATAATTTTTTCCCTTTTTTGAAAACGAAAGGCCCCACTGCCTCTAGTGAATGTATAATCTAAGTTTAATAACTGTGCTGTTTTCCTGCTAATGTGTCACAGAAAGTGAGGGTAGCAGAGTTATTAACTGTGGCAGAGCAGGTATTTTTTTTCCCAATTAAGGAAAGCAAATGGCGAAGCCAGCAGTAAACCGTAGCTGGGTGCGTCTGATTTTTAAAGGTTGCACACGCAGCCGACACGTGTCCACCACCCTTAGGACGGACAGAGGCAGGACAAATAGAATTATTTTCCGTTTTTTTGCACCAAAAGGCAGCACTGCGTATATTCAATGAACATGAGAAGTTTAATAACTGTGCTGTTTTCCTGCTAATGTGTCACAGAACGTGAGGGTAGCAGAGTTATTAACTGTGGCAGAGCAGGTATTTTTTTTCCCAATTAAGGAAAGCAAATGGCGAAGCCAGCAGTAAACCGTAGCTGGGTGCGTCTGATTTTTAAAGGTTGCACACGCAGCCGACACGTGTCCACCGCCCTTAGGACGGACAGAGGCAGGACAAATAGAATTATTTTCCGTTTTTTTGCACCAAAAGGCAGCACTGCGTATATTCAATGAATAATAACTGTGTTGTGGCCCTGCCTACACAATTCTTTCCCTGCAGTATCAATGGAGGGTGCAATGCTCTGCAGAGGCGATTTTGAGAAGTAAAAAAAAATGCAGCACAGCTAACAGCAGCCAGCACAGTACTGCACACGGTTAAATATGGCCCTAGAAAGGACCGTTGAGGTTCTTGAAGGCTACACTCACTCCAGCACTCTCCCTGCCTATGCAACACTTCTGTCCCTAATGCCGGGTGCAACGCTCTGCAGAGGCGATTTTGAGAAAAAAAAATTTGCCACTGCTAACAGCAGCCAACACACAGCTATCAGTGGCCCTAATAAGGACCTTTGGGGGGTCTTGAAGCCTACACTAACTACCAATTCTTTCCCTACAGCAGCTCCGGTACAAACAGCACTGTCCCTCATCTAACTCACACGGCATCTGAGGCGAGCCGCGGGAGGGGCCGACTTTTATATTCGGCGGACACCTGATCTTCCCAGCCACTCACAGCAGGGGGGTGGTATAGGGCTTGAACGTCACAGGGGGAAGTTGTAATGCCTTCCCTGTCTTTCAATTGGCCAGAAAAGCGCGCTAACGTCTCAGGGAAGGAAGTGAAAGTAACCCGAACACCGCATGGTGTTCGTTACGAATAACGAACATCACGAACACCCTAATATTCGCACGAATATCAAGCTCGGAAGAACACGTTCGCTCATCTCTACTTATAATCTAATAATGATATGGAACGATCGGTGCCACAATCAAGGGGGTCATTGTCTGGTTTTAGGATAACTATAATTCTGGCTTCTTAGGAGGATACCGGTAGAGACCCTTCTCCCTAAGCCGCATTATACATAGTTAGGAGATTACAGAGCAGTCTAATATTTGACGTATACCTCTTTGAGGAGATCATCTGGGCCAGGCGATTTACCTTTTGCCATATGTGCAAGGGCCTCTGTAAGTTCTGTAAATGTAAAAGGGGCATCCATAAAAGTTTTTTGAGCAGAGGTAAGAGTGGGGAAGGAAAACCTTTGAAGGAAATCATTAGGCTCTTGTTGAGAGTGACTAAATCTAAAACGATATAGAGCATGGTAAAACTGCTGAAATCTCCCTCTAATGGAGTCCCCATCAGAGAGGACCTCATCTGTATCATGGAGGACTGCACTGGAGACAGAGTTTTGGTGAACCAGATGAGCTAGTAAACTACTAGATTGATTGCTAAACTCGTAATATGTTTTTATTGTAGTAGCAAAAGATACTGCCTACCCTGTCTGTAGCCACAGTATTTTATTACTTTCGGAAGGATCTGCAATATATGCAGATTCTAATCTTAAATAACAGGAGGCCAACTCTTCTTCACAATGGGAAGAATCCCTTTTGACAAACAAAATGGAAGATTTCAAGCAACCTCAAAGGAAGAACTTCAGGGTTTCCCAGATCACTATAGGGTTATCAGCCAAGTCATTTATTTCTAAAAAGGAGGTCAGAAATTTGATCAACTGAATCAAAAAGGCTGAGCCAAAAGAGATGCACTCTCTAGCCATGCCACACTACCGGGTTAACAGAAGTAAGAAAGCCTGCCAGAAGAGAATGATCAGGCTCTGCTCTGGGAAGGTATTCAATATGGGCACCACAGTACAAGCCAGAACATTACCAAAAAGGTAATCAATAGGAAACAGCAATTGCTACCAACAGAGTGGCAGGAAAATATGCAAGAGCTATGGCATTTGGTCGTCCAAATATCCTTACATCTGAATTCCTAAATAAATAGCACCAGTGTGGTGGGGTGTGATAGTTGGTAGTTGTGTATTCTAAAATTTATTGCAGGACACATTTAGAATTAATATGAAGTCTCGAACACGTATTTTAGTTGGGCCCACATATTTTGATCAAATTATGTACTAAGAACCTTGTATTTTTTTTGTGGTTAGTATAAACAGTTGTGCATTTTATGCAGAAAAAAATGTGTGTATGAGTGCTGAAGCCTATGCTTTTTACTGGGAGTCACTTGCCTGGCGTCTTTGATCCCGCTGCTTCTTGCTCCACTGGCTCGCCAGGAACTTTGCTTGAAATGTTACTTTTATATATGACTTCATCTGATATTGCACAATAAATTTTTAATATTTTTTGCATCTAGTAACCTCAGTGTGTGATCGCCATTTTTCTATTCGCAAAGATCACTCTTTCATCTTTTATCCTTGCATAGCTTTTGAACTCAATGGAGTTGCTGGCTGTTATGACCTAGCGGTTGCAATCTGAGCGATCACCTGGACCCTCTTAAGATTCTCATAGTGAGGCTTCCCAGGCATGAAACCAGTTTGATCGGGATGTATTAGATCTAACATTACAGAGTTACAGTGATTTGCCAACATCTTAGTCAAAAGCTTATAATTTATGTTTAATAATAATATAGGCCAATAGGAGGCACAATCAAGGGGGTCCTTGTCTAGTTTTAGGATAACTATAATTCTGGCTTCATAGGAGGATGCCGGTGGAGACCCTTCTCCATAAACTGCATTATACGTAGTTAGGAGATTAGGGAGCAGTCTGATATTTGACATATACCTCTTTGATATTTATACCTCTGATATTTGACGTATACCTCCAGTGTCAATGGATTTGCAACTTGAACTTTGACTCCACTGAGCTCAATTGTAGTGCGAGGTTGTAGGGCGACAGAATGGTGTTTAGCTCAATCCTCCTCTTTGACCCCCGTTGCAGCCAAGGTCACCGGTGTAGCCCTAGGATTAATTCTACTGACATAAATATAATCATTATTGGAGGCACAATTGGTAAATATCACAATATCATAATCTATATATATAAAATTGAATGTCTGTCTGTCTGCGTGCGTGTCTGCGTGCGTGTCTGTTTGTCCTTTATGCGCTACTACACCATTCATCCGATCGCCATGAAACTTTGGGAAGTTGTTAAGTACACTCCTGGGAAGATTATAGGCATAGTACAAATATCCTACGATAAATGGCGCGCGAGCGTCGTCGAAAGTTACGCCCCCCCCACGTAGATCGAATAAGTAAGCCACCTGCTATTGTGATGTCATCACTGATGTCATCAACATTGGACGCCCTTGAACATGCCCCAACATCTATATATATAAAATTGAATGTATGTCTGTCTGCGTGCGTGCGTGCGTGTCTGCGTGTGTGTTTGTCCTTTATGCGCTACTACACCATTCATCCGATCGCCATGAAACTTTGGGAAGTTGTTAAGTACACTCCTGGGAAGATTATAGGCATAGTACAAATATCCTACGATAAATGGCGCGCGAGCGTCGTCGAAAGTTACGCCCCCCCCCCACGTAGATCGAGTAAGTAAGCCACCTGCTATTGTGATGTCATCACTGATGTCATCAACATCGGACGCCCTTGAACATGCCCCAACATGTTCTATAAAGCTGCATTGTGATGTCATTAAGGCTCTATTATGACACGTACAGCTTGGAACCACTAGAGCACGCCAGCCAATTACCATTGGAGTTGGAAGTGGGTAAACAAGTACTAGGCTATCTTCCCAAGAAGCCACAGCAGCCGGATAAATTGTATGTTCCACCCAACGGCTATTTTATTCAGCCCGCAAGGGGGAAGCAGCGGCCTACAAAATCTAATTCTCTCATTTCCTGATGTCATAGATAGATAGATAGATAGATAGATAGATAGATAGATAGATAGATAGATAGATAGATAGATAGACTGTATGCAATGACACGTACAGCTTGAAACCATAAATACTAGAGCATGCCAGCCATTTACAGTCAGTCTCCATTGGAGTTGGAAGTGGGCAAACATGTACTAGGCCAGTGATGGCGAACCTTTTAGGGACCGAGTGCCCAAACTACAACCCAAAACCCACTTATGTATCGCAAAGTGCCAACACGTCAGGGGGCAGGGCTTATCACAACGTATGATTTTACCCCCGTCGTTCTAAAAAGGACAAGGCTGTTTCAGAATAGACCGGGTGCAGATTCTGACTGCTTTTTGGACGCGGAAATACTGCAGAATGTCCTCAGCGGAGATTTCTGAGGAAAATTCTGCAGCATTTCCGCATCTAAAAAGCAGTCAAAATCTGCACCCGGTCTATTCTGAAAGAGCCCTGCCCATTTCTGCCACATGTACACATACCCCAGCGGTAATAGTGACACCTTCACCCCAGCGATAATAGTGACATCCCACAGCAGTAATAATAGTGACACTCCCCCCATTAGTAATAAGAGTGACATACCCCAGCGGTCCCCCAGCAGTAATAATGCCCGCTCCCCCCCCAGCGGTTCCCCCAGCAGTCATAATACCCCCCCCCCAGTGGTCCACCAGCAGTCACAATGCCACCCCCAGCTGTCCGCCAGCAATAATAATGCCCCCCTCCCCCCAAGCGGTTCCCCCAGCAGACATAATGGCTCCCCCCCAGCGGTTCTCCTGGCAGTCATCATGCCCCCCTTCCCCCACAGAGATTTTCTTGGCAGTCACCATGCCCCCCCTCCCCCCAACGATTCTCCCAGCAGTCATGCCTCTGCTCCCCCGCCAGCGATTCTCCCAGCAGTCAGAATGTCTCCCACCCCCCCCCCCAGCGATTCTCCCAGCAGTCAGAATGTCTCCCATCCCCCCCCCAGCGATTCTCCCAGCAGTCAGAATGTCTCCGATCCCCCCCCCAGCGATTCTCCCAGCAGTCAGAATGTCTCCCATCCCCCCCAGCGATTCTCCCAGCAGTCAGAATGTCTCCCATCCCCCGCCAGCGATTCTCCCAGCAGTCAGAATGTCTCCCACCCCCCCCCCCAGCGATTCTCCCAGCAGTCAGAATGTCTCCCACCCCCCCCCCCAGCGATTCTCCCAGCAGTCAGAATGTCTCCCACCCCCCCCCCCAGCGATTCTCCCAGCAGTCAGAATGTCTCCCATCCCCCCCAGCGATTCTCCCAGCAGTCAGAATGTCTCCCATCCCCCGCCAGCGATTCTCCCAGCAGTCAGAATGTCTCCCACCCCCCCCCCAGCGATTCTCCCAGCAGTCAGAATGTCTCCCACCCCCCCCCCCCCAGCGATTCTCCCAGCAGTCAGAATGTCTCCGATCCCCCCCCAGCGATTCTCCCAGCAGTCAGAATGTCTCCCATCCCCCCCAGCAATTCTCCCAGCAGTAAGAATGTCTCCCCCTCCCCCCCCAGCAATTCTCCCAGCAGTAAGAATGTCTCCCCCCCCCCCAGCGATTCTCACACAACGGCTATTTTATTCAGCCTGCAAGGGGGAAGCAGCGGCCTACAAAACCTCAGTGGTCCCCCCCCCAGCGGTTCCCCCAGCAGTCATAATACCCCCCCCCCAGTGGTCCACCAGCAGTCACAATGCCACCCCCAGCTGTCCGCCAGCAATAATAATGCCCCCCTCCCCCCAAGCGGTTCCCCCAGCAGTCATAATGGCTCCCCCCCAGCGGTTCTCCTGGCAGTCATCATGCCCCCCTTCCCCCACAGAGATTTTCTTGGCAGTCACCATGCCCCCCTCCCCCCAACGATTCTCCCAGCAGTCATGCCTCCGCTCCCCCGCCAGCGATTCTCCCAGCAGTCAGAATGTCTCCCACCCCCCCCCCAGCGATTCTCCCAGCAGTCAGAATGTCTCCCATCCCCCCCCCAGCGATTCTCCCAGCAGTCAGAATGTCTCCGATCCCCCCCCAGCGATTCTCCAAGCAGTCAGAATGTCTCCCATCCCCCCCAGCAATTCTCCCAGCAGTAAGAATGTCTCCCCCTCCCCCCCCAGCAATTCTCCCAGCAGTAATAATGCCCCCCCCCCCCCCAGCGATTCTCACACAATGGCTATTTTATTCAGCCTGCAAGGGGGAAGCAGCGGCCTACAAAACCTCAGTGGTCGCTGCTGCCGTCATCTATATATATAAAAACGAATGTATGTATGTATGTCTGTCTTCGCAGCAACGCGCGTGTCTGTTTGTCCTTTATGCGCTACTACACCATTCATCCGATCGCCATGAAACTTTGGGAAGTTGTTAAGTACACTCCTGGGAAGATTATAGGCATAGTACAAATATCCTACGATAAATGGCGCGCGAGCGTCGTCGAAAGTTACGCCCCCCCCACGTAGATCGAATAAGTAAGCCACCTGCTATTGTGATGTCATCACTGATGTCATCAACATTGGACGCCCTTGAACATGCCCCAACATGTTCTATAAAGCTGCATTGTGATGTCATTAAGGCTGTATTATGACACGTACAGCTTGGAACCACTAGAGCACGCCAGCCAATTACCATTGGAGTTGGAAGTGGGTAAACAAGTACTAGGATATCTTCCTAAGAAGCCACAGCAGCCGGATAAATTGTATGTTCCACCCAACGGCTATTTTATTCAGCCCGCAAGGGGGAAGCAGCGGCCTACAAAATCTCATTCAGGTAGGTAGGTTCAGTTCTTGGAGGTTGGGGAATGCTTATGGGCAAGGCCTTATGTCTCATCCCAACTTAATTCTCTCACTTCCCAATGTCATAGAAACTTGAAATTTGGCACGAGCATTGATTATGTCATAAATAGGAAAAGTTAATGGGTCCCAACTCGATTATTCAATTCAAAGCGCCAAAGAATTAGCGTTCAAATTTTACGTACGGAATCTAATTCTCTCATTTCCTGATGTCATAGATAGATAGATAGATAGATAGATAGACTGTATGCAATAACCCTGATAGATAGATAGATAGATAGATAGATAGATAGATAGATAGATAGACTGTATGCAATGACACGTACAGCTTGAAACCATAAATACTAGAGCACGCCAGCCATTTACAGTCAGTCTCCATTGGAGTTGGAAGTGGGCAAACATGTACTAGGCTATCTTCCCAAGAAGCCACAGCAGCCGGATAAATTGGATGTTCCACACAACGGCTATTTTATTCAGCCTGCAAGGGGGAAGCAGCGGCCTACAAAACCTCAGTGGTCGCTGCTGCCGTCATCTAGATATATAAAAACAAATGTATGTATGTATGTCTGTCTTCGCAGCAACGCGCGACGGGTGCGCTAGTCTATATATATAAAATTAAATGTATGTCTGTGTGCGTGTCTGTTTGTCCTTTATGCGCTACTACACCATTCATCCGATCGCCATGAAACTTTGGGAAGTTGTTGAGTGCACTCCTGGGAAGATTATAGGCATAGTACAAATATTCTATGATAAATGGCGTGAGCGTCGGCGGCGGTTACGACCCCCCACGTAGATCATTCGATTTCCATCATTGCCACTAATTCTCTCACTTCCCGATGTCGTAGAAACATTAAATTTGGCATGAGCATTGACTATGTCATAAATAGTAAAAGGTAATGGGTCCCAACTCTATTATTCAATTCTATGCGCCAAAGAATTAGCGTCCAAATTTTACGTACGGAATCTAATTTTCTCGCTTCCCAATGTCATAAAAACTCAAAATTTGGCACGAGCATTGATTATGTCATAAATAGGAAAAGTTAATAGGTCCCAACTCGATTATTCAATTCTAAGCGCAAAAGAATTAGCGTCCAAATTTTACGTACGGAATCTAATTCTCTCGCTTCCCAATGTAATAGAAACTTGAAATTTGGCACGAGCATTGATTATGTCATAAATAGGAAAAGTTAATGAGTCCCAAATCGATTATTCAATTCTGAGCGCCAAAGAATTAGCGTCCAAATTTTACGTACGGAATCTAATTTTCTCGCTTCCCAATGTCATAGAAACTTGAAATTTGGCATGAGCATTGATTATGTCATAAATAGGAAAAGTTAATGGGTCCCAACTCGATTATTTAATTCTAAGCGCAAAAGAATTGGCGTCCAAATTTTTCGTACGGAATCTAATTTTCTCGCTTCCCAATGTCATAGAAAATTGAAATTTGGCACGAGCATTGATTATGTCATAAATAGGAAAAGTTAATGAGTCCCAACTCGATTATTCAATTCTAAGCGCCAAAGAATTTGCGCCCAAATTTTACGTACGGAATCTAATTTTCTCGCTTCCCAATGTCATAGAAACTTGAAATTCGGCACAAGCATTGATTATGTCATAAATAGGAAAAGTTAATGGGTCCCAACTCGATTATTCAATTCTAAGCCCAAAAAAATTAGCATCCAAATTGTACGTACGGAATCTAATTTTCTCGCTTCCCAATGTCATAGAAACTTGAAATTTGGCACGAGCATTGATTATGTCATAAATAGGAAACGTTAATGGGTCCCAACTCGATTATTCAATTCTAAGCGCAAAAGAATTAGCGTCCAAATTTTACATATGGAATCTAATTCTCTCACTTCCCGATGTAATTTGGCACGAGCATTGATTATGTCATAAATAGGAAAAGTTAAAGGGTCCCAACTTGATTATTCAATTCTAAGCGCCAAAAAATAAGCGTCCAAATTTTACGTACGGAATCTAATTTTCTCACTTCCCGATGTCATAGAAACATGAAATTTGGCATGAGCATTGATTATGTCATAAATAGGAAAAGCTAATGGGTCCCAACTCAATTATTCAACTCTAAACGCAAAAGAATTAGCGTCCAAATTTTACGTACAGAATCTAATTTTCTCGCTTCCCAATGTCATAGAAACTTGAAATTTGGCACGAGCATTGATTATGTCATAAATAGGAAAAGTTAATAGGTCCCAACTCAATTATTCAATTCTAAGCGCCAAAGAGAAAGCTGCACTGTGATTGGTTGTTATCTAGGTATATAAAAACGAATGTATGTATGTCTGTCTGTCTTCGCAGCAACGCGCGACGGGTAAGCTAGTTATTGATAAAACTGGCGACGTTTTGACCATGAGGTCTTTCTCAAGCTCAAGAAAGACTTTGTGGTCGAAACATCGCCAATTTTATCTTATGATGGGGCAATAAAGTTGATTTACATTTAGCACTTATACATGCTGCCAGAACCTTTTCCTTTGCTACCTTGAGTTTCTGAGAAGATAAAGGTTTGGATTCTCCTTCTCTGGCTGCTGCATTTTGGAGCCCGACCCAGAGTGGGTACTACATTTGTGCTGCTGGCACAATCTTTTTTATTTATCTAAATAAATGCTGCTGTCGCGGCTTGTCGGTTGTGACAGAGTCGTGGCATGGTGGCCGTGACACAGGGTCAGACCTGTCACCCTGTTATGCAGGGAGATTGCTTGTTGCTGTCTCTCTATATGCTGCATGGATGCATGCTGACTAGTCATTCCTGGGAGAGGGTTGGAGGTGTGGTTCTCTAGTTGCTCTTCCTATCAGCAGGTGTGGAAAGGTTTACATTAATACCCCTCCCTTTACTCCCTGCTGCTTATTTAGTTCTGTAGAAGAGAGATTGGTGTTGGTGAGATCCTCTAACTTGGGTGAATTGCTTCCTAGTTTAGATAAGTGCTGCTGTATTCTTCCGGTTTGTGCTTTGCAGTGTCAGTACATCTCTCCAGGGGTTTCTATAAGGATAGTAAGGCCCAGAAGAAGACAGCGGGGCTGTCCTTATCAGGACAATAACTCTGCTTGAAGGCAGGGCTCCTCACCTCCCATTTTTGTAAGGGACAGGTTTTCCATCTTCCGGGAGTGGTGTTCACTGTCCTGCATTGCGTGGTGTACTATTATTGCATTCAGTGTGAACGTTACCCTGCGTTCCATGCTGAGCGTGGTGCTCTTGTGCCGCACAGACATGACAGCTGCTCTCTTTCCCTCTAGGAATAGACTAAGCAGGTCAGCTGATAAAGTGTACAGCTAGCAGTTACTGCAGAACATCTTGAGACTGCCATAGAACTGTCAGCCGTGCTATACCCTCTCAGCTTCCCTCCTCAGTCTATTCCTGGAGGCAAAGACAACAAAATTTAAAACTTCTACATTATAGCAGAATTCTTTCTAGTATTGTGTTTGGCCCTCATGTGGCCTAATATTCCCCATCCTCCATCCACACCAATCTGACAGGTCAGTGTGTCCCTAATCACCACCCCTTATGAAAACAACCCCCAATGCAGCTCAGGAAGTCCTTTGGGATGGGGTGGAAGAAATGGAAGAAAAAAATTAGTTTTTCTATTTACTTACTAATGCCAGTGCTGCCCCCATTCTTCCTGGCAGGAACCACTCTAGGCACTGGACCTTCAGTGCCTAGTGGCAGAAATGGACCCTGAAAATGGTGGAAGCACCTTTTTTTTGGTTCTTGCTATTCCAAAAACCAGTATGTACACTTTACACTTTAAAGTGAATATTGAAACTGTAGTACTGTCAAATATTTTAAGTTTTGGGAGGTTAAAGGTTTTTTAAAAAATTGTTAGCCTTTTAGGTAAGAGCTAGAGATGAGTGAGCACCAAAATGCTCAGGTGCTCGGTACTCGAGTCGAACGTTTCGTAAGTAACGAACCCCATTGAAGTTAATGGGGCACTCGAGCATGTTTGTGATGATTGTTCATTAGTTGTTTGTTATCATTCATAGAGGATCTCCACTCAAATTTGTTCCCAAGTCGTTCAAATACAAATGGCTATAACACTATATACTTTTGCTCCATCAGCAACTACTAGTATTTTTTGGTAAGCTGAAAAGAAATACCCGTATATACTCGAGTACTAACCGACCCGAGTATAAGCCGAGACAATTTCGACAGTTTCGAGTAATGAACCCCATTGAAGTTAATGGGGGACTCGAGCATGTTTGTGATGATTGTTCATTAGTTGTTTGTTATCATTCATAGAGGATCTCCACTCAAATTTGTTCACAAGTCGTTCAAATACAAATGGCTATAACATTATATACTTTTGCTCCATCAGCAACTACTAGTATTTTTTGGTAAGCTGAAAATAAATACCCGTATATACTCGAGTATTAGCCGACCCGAGTATAAGCTGAGACAATAAGTTTCACCACAAAAAACTGGGAAAACTTATTGACTCGAGTTTAAGCCAAGCTCTACTCGAGTATATAATAGGTAAAAAAAACCCTCCATACTCACCTCCCAGCCGGCGTCTGTGTCTGTGCGACAAGCTGCTTCAATTTTCCCCGCTGTCATCCCCTGCTGTCCTTTCTGCTTGGCTATGTCAGTGCTGTGTAAGTAAGCGCTGTGATCGGATTGAGCGCCAGCCAATCACAGCTGGCGCTCGATCCAATCACAGTGCTTACTTACACAGCACTGACGGCAGGGGATTTGAAACCCGTGCAGGGAGATGACAGCAGGGAGAATTCTAAAGCAGCTTGATTGGCTGTGAATGATCGAGCACCGACTGTGACTGGCTGACGTTCGATCCAATCACAGCTCTTACTTACACAGCACTGACGGCGGGGGATGACAGAGCCGAGCAAAGAGGACGGCGGTGGGTGACAGTGGAGAGAATTCAAGCAGCCTGCCACACAGCCACCAGAGACACAGACGCCGGCTGGGAGGTGAGTATGGAGTTTTTTTTTAAAGCCTTCCCTGACGAGAGTATAAGCCGAGTGGGGCTTTTTCAGCACAAAAAATGTGCTGAAAAACTAGGCTTATACTCAAGTATATACAGTAATTAGAAACTTATAATTCGTCACCCTGTCTGTGGCAATGTTTACACTAAACAATTATCATTTAATTTCACTTTAAGCAATTATTCGGCTCTAGTCTGTCTGTGAAAAGGTACTTTAATTATCACATTTTGCAACAATAAATTTCAAATCCTTTTGTGTCCTTGAGAATCTTTTAAGCATTCTGTGTCTTATTTTTTTCTATGAACTTTATGAATATTACCAATGCACAAATTGATTTTTGTGTCAGTCAAAATCATAACTCATTTCTTCTTATTTTGTTGATATATCTTACAAACTGGATTGTGGGTTAGATTAGATTCAATGACTTCCAGAAACACTCCAAGAGAAGAAAACCAGTTATTTCTGACAAGATATTGATTTTATCAGTCTAAAATAAACACTCAATGTTCCGGAAATGCATGCAGAGAACCCATATGAAACTTTAGCACTAGAGATGAGCTAGCACCAAAATGTTTGGGTGCTTGGTACTCGAGTCACACTTTTCGTAATGCTCGAGAGCTCGTTTCGAGTAACGAACCCCATTGAAGTTAATGGGGGACTCGAGCATTTTTGAATGGGACCGATGCTCCGCATAGGTGATGACTTGTGAAACACCAAAAAACATCAGAAAGTCATGGAAACACCACAGAAACTGATAGGGAAGGGCAGGGGCAGCATGTACGGCTGCATCTGAGGCTCCCAGGTCCCACTATTTTAAGCAAAAATGGTGGCAAGAGCCTGGCGGTCACCCCCCCTAACAATTTACTTGGGACAAACCCTCATTAGCAAGGCACATGCACTGGCACATCTTAGCTAAGCACCACACTACCTGCAACCAGGACAATCACTGCCTGCAGGTGACACCGCTGCCTCTTCTCCTGGCTTACATGCTGGCATTGCTGTCCAACCCTCCGCATGACCCTGCATCCACAGCGCACACAAAATTTTCCCTGCGCAGCGTTCAGCTGGCCTCATGCCACACGCTCGCTTCATAGCCACACCACCCTCATGTCTATTTATAAGTGCGTACTGGCTGAGGAGGAATCAGAGGCACACACTGCAGAGGGTTGGCAGGGCCAGGCAGCGACCCTCTTTGAACTTGTGGGTGATAGCCCACAATACTGTTGAGAATTGATGATAAATTGACGTACCATCATCATTCGAATCCCGTGCCACCTCCGTCACAAAATTGTCAGGAGCCGCAAACATGGGAATTGAATGACAGCTATTGAATAACAGCTGAGAGCTGCCTCTGATTGGTCTCTGCGCTTAGCCAATCAGAGGCAGCACTCACTCACCCATTCATGAATTCATGAATGGGTGAGTGAGAGCTGCCTCTGATTGGTGAGAGCTGTGACCAATCAGAGGCAGCCCATTCAGCAGGCGGGGATTTTAAATCCCTGCCTGCTGAATACTACACAGAGCAGTTCAGGAGAACTGCCGGCCGGACGTGGCTGAACTCCGTCTGCAGGGAAAAGGTGAGTATATTTTATTTTTTTATTTTTACACATTTTAGGATGGTTTTCAGGGAAGGGCTTATATTTTTAAGCCCTTCCCGAAAATTCATCCCGCGCTCGACGGCAGCCCATTGCTTTCAATGGAGCCGGCTGTATTGCCAGCTCTATTGAATTCAATGGGCGAGCATCGTTCTCCTCTGCCACAGCTGTGGCAGAGGATAGTGGGCAGCGCTGGGCTGTTTCGCTGAAAACGCTGCTAGCTGCAGATTTTTCAGCGAATCGTCGGCCCCGGTCACGCGATTTGCGGATGCGCATCCATCATGCGATCCGCAAATCGCGCGAAAAAGCGCCCATCTGACCGAGGCCTAATGCAGTAACGCTCCTTTTGTTTTACTGACTTTATTCTGTGTATGTGTCAGATAACTAAATACCGCAATGGGAAACCTTTGTGCAACCACAGTATAGGCGGACCCCAGTAACATTTCTGTAGCAAGAGTATAGGCGAACCCCTCAAACCTTTCAGTAGCAAGTGTATAGGCGGACCCTAGTAACATTTCTGTACCAAGAGTGTAGGCGAACCCCTCAAACCTTTCAGTACCAAGTGTAAAGGCGAACCCCAATAACATTTATGTAGCAAGAGTATAGGCGGACCCCTGTAACATTTCTGTAGCAAGAATATAGGCGGACCCCAATAACATTTATGTAGCAAGAGTATAGGCGGACCCCTGTAACATTTCTGTAGCAGGAGTATCAGCGGACCCCAGTAACATTTCTGTAGCAAGAGTGTAGGTGAACCCCTGAAACATTAGTGTACCAAGAGTATAGGCGAACACCTGAAAAAATTCGGTTACCAAGAGTGTAGTCGAAGGCCGGAAAAATTAGTCAGATAACAGTATAGGCAAGGGCCTGAAAAATTGGTGTGCCAAGAGTACAAGTGTACCCCTGTAAAATTGCTCAACCGCGAAGGCAGGTGAAACCCATAAACATTTTTTAAAGATACAGCTCGCTGTTGCTTAATTTGTAACAGAGCCTGGAGGCAGCCCTGTGAAAAAAAATTGGTTTCTGTTAAATTATAAATACTTTTGAAACTTTGAAAAATTGTAAAAAACTTTTAAACAGAGCCTTTTGAGCCACAAAAAAATTGGCAGCTCAGCGTGATGACATGCTGTTTTAGGAGGAGTAGTAGTAGTAGGAGTAATAATATCCGAGAGTGATTGACAAAGCTACTTCCCCCATTTTTTGTAGTGATATAGGATGCATTCTTCTCCTGTTGCAGTATAAAGAATCATTATGTTTCTCTGTTTTCCGCCGGTGGAGAAGAGAAGTCTGGGGAAATCCAGCCATTGTTCATCTTTATGAGTGTAAGCGTGTCGGCACTGGCAGTTGACAGGCGGGTACGCTTATCCGTGATGATTCCCCCAGATGCCCTAAACACCCTCTCTGACAAGACACTAGCAGCAGGGCAGGCCAGCACCTCCAGGGCGTACAGCGCAAGCTCGTGCCACGTGTCCAGCCTTGACACCCAATAGTTGTATGGAGCAGAGGCATCACGGAGAATGGTGGTACAATCGTCTATGTACTCCATCACCATCTTTTTACAGTGCTCCCTCCGACTCAGCCTTGACTGGGGAGTGGTGACACAGCCTTGCTGGGGAGCTATAAAGCTGGAAAAGGCCTTGGAGAGTGTTCCCATGCCTGCGCTGGACATGCTGCCTGATCCCCGCGCCTCCCCTGGTACGTGGCCCTCGGAACTGCATCTTCTGCCACTCGCACTGTCAAATGGGAAGTTTAGCATCACTTTTTCCACCAGGGCCCTGTGGTAAAGCATCACTCTCATACCCCTTTCCTCTTTGGGAATGAGAGTGGAAAGGTTCTCCTTATACCGTGGGTCGAGAAGCGTGTACATCCAGTAATCCGTGTTGGTCAGAATGCGTCTAACGCAAGTGTCACGAGAAAGGCATCCTAACATGAAGTCAGCCTTGTGTGCCAGTGTCCCAGTACGCAACACATCGCTGACCTCACTAGGAAGATGACTTTCAGGATCCTCCTCCTCCTCCTCTTCAGCCCATACACGCTGAACAGATGAGAGGCAAGCAGCATAGGTACCCTCTGCAGTGTGGCCAGCTGTCTGTTCCCCCTCCTCCTCCTCCTCCTCCTCCTCCTCCTCCAAAACGCGCTGAGATATAGACATGATGGTGGTCTGGCTATCAAGTGACATACTGTCATCCCCCGTCTCCTGTTCCAACTGCAAAGTGTCGGCCTTTATGCTTAGCAGCAAACTTCTCAGCAGGCAAAGCAGCAAGATGGTAACGCTAATGATTGCCGCATCGGCGCTCACCATCTGGGTAGACTCCTCAAAGTTTCCGAGGACCTGGCAGATATCTGCCATCCATGCCCACTCCTCAGTAAAGAATTGGGGAGGCTGACTATTACTCCGCCGCCCATGTTGCAGCTTGCTCTATGCTGCTCGTACTGCCTGGCCAACATGTGCAGCGTAGAATTCCAGCATGTGGGCATGTCGCACAACAGTCGGTGCTCTGGAAGCTGAAACCGAAGTTGCAGGGTCCTCAGGGTGGCAGCATCCGTGGTGGACTTGTGAAAATGTGCGCAGACGCGGCACACCTTGCCGAGCAGGTCAGACAAGTGGGGGTAGTTTTTCCGAAACCACTGAACCACCAGATTGAAGACGTGGGCCAGGCATGGCATGTGTGTGAAGCTGCTGAGCTGCAGAGCCGCCACCAGGTTACGGCCGTTGTCACACACAACCGTGCCCGGTTGGAGGCTCAGCGGCGAAAGCCAGAAGTCGATCTGCTGTGTCAGACCCTGCAACAGCTTTGGGGCCATGTGCCTCTTGTCACCTAAGCTGATTAGTTTCAGCACGGCTCGCTGACGCTTGCCCACCACTGTGCTGCAGCGCGCTACCGACTGCTGGCGGTGTGCTCACACTTCTTAATTGAAAGGTAGAAGTGGAGGAGGAGGAGGGGGGGAGGGTTTGGAGGAGGTGGCATAAAATGCCGCAGATACCAGCACCGAGGTAGAACCTGCTATTCTGGGTGTGGGTAGGATGTGAGCAGTCCCAGGCTCTGACTTGGTCCCTGCCTCCACCAAGTTCACCCAATGTGCTGTTAGGGAGATATAGTGACCCTGCCCGCCAGTGCTTGTCCACGTGTCCGTGGTTAAGTGGACCTTCCCAGTAATCGCGTTGGTGAGGGCACGATTTATGTTTCGGGAGACGTGCTGCCTCTACCCCTGGCCACTCCACTGCCTCTTCCAACCTGTCCTGCTGCTGCACTTGCCTTCCCCTCTGAAGCCCTGTCCTCAGTAGGCTTAGCAAACCAGGTGGGGTTAGTCACCTCATCATCCAGCACCTCTTCCTCCGAATCTGCTGTGTGCTCCTCCCTCGGACTTACTGCCCTTACTACTACCTCACTGACAGACAACTGTGTCTCATCATCCTTATCCACAAAAAACTCTTGAGACAGTTGCCGGAAGTCCCCAGCCTCATCACCCGGACTCCGGGAACTTTCCAAAGGTTGGGCATCGGTCACGACAAACTCCTCAGGTGAGAGAGGTACCGTTTTTTCCCACTCATGGCAGGGACCCGAGAACAGTTCCTGGGAGTCTGCCTGCTCATCAGAATATGTCATTTTCATGGAGTGAGGAGGCTGGGAGGAAGGAGGAGCAGCCAGAGGGTTCAGAGTTGCAGTCTCTAGGCCTAGAGTAGTGGACTGCGTAGAAGACTGGGTGGTCGATACATTGCTGGATGTGTTTTCTGCCATCCACGACAGGACCTGCTCGCACTGCTCTGTTTGTAATAAAGGTCTACTACGCGGACCCGTAAATTGTGATATGAAGCTGGGGAGCCCAGAAACTTGCCTCTCTCCTAATCCCTCTGCAGCCGGCTGTGATTCACCATGCCCAGGAACTCAGCCTGTGCCCACACCCTCACTTGGACGCCCACGTCTGAGTCCACATCCTCATCCCTTACCCCTACTCCTCATCATGGCGGATTAAGAATAGAGCAGGGCTCAAATAAATTACCCCACTGTACAGCACTGACAACTGTGGCTAATTCATCGCACACAGAGACTTGTAGATAGCGGAGGCTCTATGCTGTGATTTAAAAAATTTAACCCGCTGTCTTGCTCTGATACCTAGGGGTAATTTACCGATCACAGAGACTTGTAGATAAGAGAGGCTGTATGGAGTGGGAGAAGACTCTAAAGCCAGTGGATAGTGCTGGTAACTGCGGCTATCTCAACCCCACCAGGGAAAGGGTATTGTAAGACGCTCTGCACAGTGGCAGAGCTGAAATACTTTGCAGTGGCCCAGGAAATATTACAAAACTGTTTAGTGGTGAGACCTCTGTATAATGCACTGCAGACCTAGAACGGTATAACTGAAATAGTTTGCAGTCGCCCTGGAAATATTAGAGTACTGTTTCGCGGTGAGACCTCTGTCTAATGCACTGCAGACATAGAACGGTATAACTGAAATAGTTTGCAGTGGCCCAGGAAATATTAGAGTACTGTTTAGCGATGAGATCTGTCTAATGCACTGCAAGCACAGAACGGTATAACTGAACTACTTTGCAGTAGGCTAGGAAATGTTAGAGTGCAGTTTCACGGTGAGAGCTCGTTGTATGGCACTGCAGGCTGAGAACGCTGTAAGTGCAAGGCTGGGAACAGGCCTAGATGTGTAATACAAAAGTTGGTGCACTACTGCTCCCAGACAGCCACAACTATAATGCACACGGTGAGATGTAGCCTTAAGAAGGACCGTTGGAGTTTTTGCACAGAGGATCAGGAGTCCTGTAAAACCTTCCCTATATAGGCATCTCTGTCCCTAAACTCTGCGTAATACGCTGCAGACTGAGAACGCTATAGCTGAAATGGTCTGCACAGCCCGAGATGCTTAAAAAAAAATTGGTGCACTACTGCTCCAAGCCAGCCACAACTATAATGCACACGATGAGGAGTAGCCCTAAGAAGGACTGTTGGGGTTCTTGAAGACAGGATCCTACGCTTACACTATCCCTGTATAAGCAGCAGCACTTTCCCTAACCTTTGCTAGAATGCGTCTGAGGCGAGCTGCGGGCAGGACCAGTTTAAGTACTCGTCGGTCACCTGATCAGCCCAGCCACTCACTACTGTGTGGGGGGAGAGGGCTGGAAAGTCACAGCAGGAAGTGGTAATGCCTTCCCTGCATGTCTATTGGCTAGAAAATGGCGCTAAATATGCGGGGAAGGAAATACAATTGACTTGAGTACCGCGTGGTGTTCGTCTTGAGTACCCTAATACATGAACAAGCATCAAGTTCAGACAAGTGTGCTCGCTCATCTCTAGTAAGAGCCCCTCATTAACCCCTTAAAGGCATAATATTAGCTCCTGTGGATAGCGGATAATATTATTACTTGGCACATCCCTTTTAATAACAGGCTCATTTTAGGACCTAATGACTAACCAGTTTTTTCATTGTTAGACTCCTACAGTCATAACTTTTTAATGACATCATTTTGGGGTACCTATAATGTACTATATAACTTTAAGTATTTTGGGGGAGGGAGGTTGGAATTCTGCAAAATAAATAATGTGATAACTTTATTCTCTGGATCATCATTATTACAGTGGCAGTCACTAAGGGGTGAATGGTGTTATCACATTATTTATTCTGCATGGTGAATGCCGTAAAAATGAAATTAAAAATCCATAGCGGAATTCCACCCTTTCCCCCCGAAAATACTAAAAGTTATATAGTACATTATAGGTACCTCAAACTGAGTACTTTGCACAGCACCGCAAATAGGAATAGGTCTTCAAATACATGTGTATCCATGTTCTTTTTATAGTTTTCCATAAATAGTTTTATTTTTATTGCAGTTATTTTACTTTAAGAATAGAGATTTTAGAAGACCGCAATCTATTTTCTGAGAGAAAAAAGATAATAAAAAAACTGATATAATCAAGTTCCATTTATGTTGGTTGTATTGTATTTTTTCTGGTTTATTCTGAGTGGCAGCTTTTACAATGCCTAATTAATGGACTATTGCCCGTAAGGTAGTGAGCCAGACAGACTTAATATGTTTCCGTTCAAATGACTAAAACTCATCCTCCATTACAGATATGAGATAAGCAGAAAATGTCATTGAAGAAAATGACATGTCAATAAGTTGCATTACTAACAATTTCTTCACGCTAATGACTTTTCTGAATAGTAAGTGTTGGTAAACATTTAATTTGTTCCTCTTTTGGAGGCTTGTTGCAATATAAGTTCTATATTGTTTGAGAAAAATATATGCAGCCTGTTTAACCCCTTTAAGGCTGGCCTATTTTAAATCTTAAAGGGGTTGTCCCGCGGCAGCAAGTGGGGTTATACACTTCCGTATGGCCATATTAATGCACTTTGTAATATACATCGTGCATTAAATATGAGCCATACAGAAGTTATTCCACTTACCTGCTCCGTTGCTAGCGTCCTCGTCTCCATGGTTCCGTCTAAATTCGCTGGCAGCTTGCTTTTTTAGACGCGCTTGCGCAGTCCGGTCTTCTCCTTTCAGCACGAGCCTCTTCAGTGTGCTCCCCGCTAAAGCTCTTCTGCGCATGCGCAGACAAGCTGTCACTGCTCGGGAGCGCGCTGGAGCGGCCATTCTGTACCATCCTCTGTTAGAGGAAGGTGCAGAGCCGCCCAGCTGTCCCGAGAAGCCGCCCCGCCGCGATGGGGGGGGGCTGCCGCTGTGCCAGGGGGGGGCGGGCTGTCGCTGCAGTGGGGGGGCTGTCGCTGTGCCGGGGGGGGGGGGCTGCTGCTGCGATGGGGGGGGCTGTCGCTGTGCCGGGGGGGGCTGCCGCTGTGATGGGGGGGCTGTCGCTGCGATGGGGGGGCTGTCGCTGTGCCGGGGGGGGGGGCTGTGCCGGTTACCTGCTGCCTGGCGGTGGGTGACTGGTCGGCCGTGTTCACTCCAGGGGTCCGGTCGGCGGCTGCGTGGCGTCTGGTTGTCAGGGAGACACAGCTGGTAGCGTCTTGGGAGCGTGCACGTCGGGCTACAGCAAGCGACGGGAAAAGAGCCGGTGGCCATCTTGGGAAAATTTTTATAAGTTGCTGAAACGCTTGAACGGTAAGTACAAACCAGCTAGAAAAGTCATTTACAGGGGTAATTAGTAATGTATGCTTAATTAGAGGGACTGGGCAAAAAAAAAAATCCACTCCTGCCTCGAGACATCTCCTTTAAGAACCAAGCAATTTTTTTTTCATTGTTAGGTCATCACTTTCCAAGAACCATGGCTTTTTTCACTGTAGCAGTATAAGGACTTGTATTTTTCCTTTATACCATTTTTATTAAGTGCCGTTTATATGTTTTTGGGGAGGGAATGAGATGCAAAAAACAGCAATTTCTCCATTGGTTTTTACTGTTTACTGTGCAGTAAAAATAACAAGTTAACTTTATTCCACATGTTGCGTTGTAGCAGTACAAAATATGGCTTTTTATGGTGAACTAATTAAAAAAAAAAATTTTGAATTAAATTTTATTTGGGGATTTTTTTTTTTTTTACAATTCAGCCAATTTATCATGATATTACCAAAAGCAACAATCTCTAAACCTACATACCTTATGTGGGATGAAAGGGGATATAAGGGTAGAGAAAATGTATACACTATATATGAATATACTATTATATATGTGCGTGTGTATGTATATATATATTTTTATTTATTTTTTTTCTCTTTTTCTTCAAAGCTGTTCACATCGCTGGCTTACAGGAGATAGGAGGAAGCTGGGAGACACAGGGCAGCACCAGAAGTTTGTTTTGACACAAACTTTATTGTGATTACCAGGGTTGGCTGTCATGATGATCACATGCCCAGAAGCAGACAATACTGTCAGTTGTCATTTTGCAGATGCTGGGGAAGACGTCAGCAGCCAAATCATACTGATAAGCTCATGCTGAGGATTGATGCTGCTTTGAAGTAGGACCTTAGATTTACCTGACTGCTGCACAGTGTGTGTGCTGCAGTGACATAAATTTTGTAGAAATACATATATATGAAATATTACATAATTGTTTCTAATTTTTATCTGCTTAGTGTTCTTATTAATTGTATTGTACGTAATGATCTCTTTTAGTTTATCATCTGATGATTTAATTGATTCATTAGATTAAGATCTCCAGCAGAAATACAACTTTTCACCACTGCATTCTCTACCTAGTGGCCTATGACACTCTGAACTTTTTTATGGGTATTGCACTCACTTTCTTACAGTCCAGCCTGCTTCTGAGCAGTTACCATCTTGTTTTTAGATTCCTGATACCTTTCTCGTCCTTTGTCCTATACTTTCTATTGAAAGATGCTTCAGCAAGGCATTACTTGACCAGCTAGAGCCAGTACCATCTCTGTCTGCTGGGAGGACAGTATGGTTATCATTGCCCATTATATTTTCCTAAATAAGCTTCCTAAATAAGTTAAAGACCATAAGTACACAGTCACGGAGATTGAAATGTCAGCTTCTCCATTATAACTTTATGACAAGAGTCTATCTAATCATCTGCAGTAACTGATAGGTGTTTAAGCCCCTCTGTGAAGAGTCTGCATGAAATAATTAATATAATTTCATCATACAGCCTGTGTTAGTGAAACATAGATCCCCATAGGCTCAAGTAGAAAAAGTGTCTCTACAAAGCTTGATTTTCTGTGCTGCTATGCAACGCTCCTAGTCTAATATACAAAAGAGAAGAAACAAGAAAAAGAACAGGTAACAGACTGTTACATGGAATTCCTTAATTGATCACATGAGAAAGTTCAGTTTTGGGTGGCTTTTCCCTTTAACGTTATACCTTATGCTCAATTGTTTGAATATGATCTTGCAATGGATAATAACTGTTCTATGCTACCAGGTCTAAAGAGGAAACATCAACATAGAAGGGATCTGTCACAATACTACAAAATAGATCTGTCTTGACTCAGAGGCTTCCACTACCTATGCAAATAACTGACCTCTAAGACAGTGTGTGTGCATACCTGCACGGTGCACTCTCTGCTGACTGCGGGCATGCGCATGCATACGTACACACACAGACACACTCAGGCAATAGGGTGAGTGGTGCCCAGCACCCCCCTCCCCATTACAGTGTTATGACTGACAGCAGCTTGTGTTATCAAGTGGAGTGCTGGGACAGCAAGGCTTATCAAGGCTTCATGTGAGAGGCTAGGGTGGGGAAGCAAGAGGGGGCCACCCGCAGTGCCAGCTACAAGGCCCTGTTCTCTTTGCCAGTGCAGGGGCAGGGAAGGGGTTAACAGAGGCATTTTGAATACCATGTTTGTTATGGGCAGGGAGGAGATCTTGCCTCCTTTATGATGCAGGCAGTGACATGTCTGGCACGTCCCTACCTAGATGAAGCCCATTGATAGGGCTGGCAGTATGAAGGAGATTCTGCCTTCCCCTCAGAAGGATCCAGAAAGTGGGCAAATATAATGTATTGAGAGCTGCAGAGAGACTGGGTTTTGTGCAGCTTCAGTATGAAGTGAGAGCAGACTGCAGCAGTATGCGCAAGCGGCTGCAACAATGAGTCAGCAGCCTGTGTGATGTAGCAGAGGCAAAGTGTTGCAGCAGAGACTCTGAGGCATTGATACAGAAAGAGACTGCTTTCATGATGATGGCAACAGTATATTATGTGTGGCCCTGCATTACAGTCTGTGCGCAAAAGGTCCTGATGATCGGGGGGAAGGACTATAAGTCCCTGATGACCAGCGGCAAATATTATGGGCTAAAAAGGACTCTGATGATAGCAGCTGAAGGTTACATGCTGCAAAAAGAGGAGTCACCACTGCAGCTGCGATTATAGGATGACTGTATGGACTATGGAGAATTTTTGGTTCGGATCGTAAGTGAGGCACAACCTCGATAAAAATGATGTGTACACCACAGAACTTTAGTTGACTCACAGGCCTCCGATAGGGGAGGAACAAGTCCATTAATGGGAGTGTTTATTTTTTTGTGTAATTTGAGTGCGTAGTAAACTGTGTTGATTGTTCTGAGTGTTCAAGTTATTTTCTCTTCTGTATAATGTGTATAAGGGCACAGTGAGCTACCTGATGTAAGTGTAGCGGGGAAGTATTTGTAGCTGAAGCTCCCTTTAAAATTAGTGTTCCAAAAGTTGTAAGGCTTAGTTTAAATCCCTAACAATCTTCTTGTTATACATTTTTGTGACTGACCTGGTACATTGTTGAAATAGTTAAGGGGCTATTTAAATTCAGGAACCATTTTTCAATTGAAGATGGCCCAATGATCAGCTACTACTGTTGTGGATGTTGAGATTGGATGACCATGTATTACATAGACAGGCCAAGACCACTAGAGTGAGATACATTTTTTTTGTTATTGACTCTCTGTTCTGGTTCATAGTGAAAAACCAAGCAGAGAGGAACTCCCTGATGCCATCGATTTTTCGTTATTTCGTAATAGGGCATATAGTTGCCAAGATAAGACATCTCTAAATTCCATCAATACAGTGCTTGTTAGCAATATAGATAAATTAATTTCTGCTATTATTATAAACATATTTAGTATTTTAGTGTATTTATGTTTTAACATGTCTTTGATTAGCCTCCATTAAACACAATTCTTTCTAGAACTTTTAGAATGTGGTTTTCAAATATATTATTATAACAAAATAAGACAAAGCCTGGTTTACTATATTGAGTGCTAAAGTTTCATATGGGTTCTCTGCATGCATTTCCTGAACATTGAGTGTTTATTTTAGACTGATAAAATCAATATCTTGTCAGAAATAACTGGTTTTCTTCTCTTGGAGTGTTTCTGGAAGTCATTGAATCTAATCTAACCCACAATCCAGTTTGTAAGATATATCAACAAAATAAGAAGAAATGAGTTATGATTTTGACTGACACAAAAATCAATTTGTGCATCGCTAATATTCATAAAGTTCATAGAAAGAAATAACACACAGAATGCTTAAAAAATTCTCAAGGACACAAAAGGATTTGAAATTTACTGTTGCAAAATATAATAATTAAGATACCTTTTTACAGGCCGACTAGAGCCGAATAATCACTTAGAGTGAAATTAAAGGATAATTGTTTAGTGTAAACATGGCCACAGACAGGGTGACGAATTATAAGTTTCTAATTATTTCTTTTCAGCTTACCAAAAAATACTAGTAGTTGCTGATGGAGCAAAAGTATATAATATTACAGCCATTTGTATTTGAACGACTTGTGAACGAATTTGAGTGGAGATTAGAGTTGAGCGAACGTACTCTTCCGAGCTGGATGCTCATTCGAGTATTAGCATACTCGATGGTGCTCGCTACTCGAGCGAGCATCACGCTGTGTTCGACCCCGTCCCAGTTTTGGCCACTCCCTGCTGCGACGCTGCGCACGTCAAAGGTAGTTTGTGGCTGGCTTGGAGGAGAGAGAGTGAGAGAGAGAGAACAAACACGAACACAGGGGGGGAAAAAAAGCTCGCTCATCTCTAGTGGAGATCCTCTATGAATGATTAGAGATGAGCGAACGCGTTCGTCCGAGCTTGATATTCGTGCGAATATTAGGGTGTTCGGTATGTTCGTTATCCGTAACGAACACCATGCGGTGTCCGGGTTACTTTAACTTTCTTCCCTGAGACGTTAGCGCTTTTTTTTGGCCAATATAAAGACAGGGAAGGCATTACAACTTCCCCCTGCAACGTTTAAGCCCTATACCACCCCCCTGCTGTGAGTGGCTGGGGAGATAAGGTGTCCGCCTGATATAAAAGTCTGCCCTCCCGCGGTTCGCTATGGATGCATTCTATATGCGCTCAATGGGGCCAGCGGCAGCAGCGCTGACCCCATTGAGAACATATAGAAGACAAATCCTTCTTCTCTGGCACAGCTGTAACAGCTGTAGCAGAGAAGAACGATGTTTGCCCATTGAATTCAATGGAGCGGCAATACAGCATGTTCCACTGAATGCAATGGGCTGCCGGCGATCGCAGGATGAATGGTCGGAAAGGGGTTAAATATATAACCCCTTTCCTGCAATTCATCCAGAAATGTGTTACACTAAAAATATATACCGGCGTATAAGGCGACCGGGCGTATAAGACGACCCCCCAACTGTCACCTTATACGCCGGCAATACAGTGGAGCAAAGAATAAAAATCATTACTTACGTTTTTAGATGATCTGCGGCGCTCCTGCAGGCTGTCGCTCCCTCCTAATCCACGGCAAAGTATTCCTTTCTCCACGAAAGGCTTGAAATCCCCGCCTCCAGAAACACAGCCAATCACAGCCATTCAATGACATCATTGTCATTGGCTGTGATTGGCTGAAGGCACGTGTCTTTCTGGAGGCAGGGATTTAAAGCCTTTCATAGAGAAAGCTTGTCTGCCGTGGATTAGGAGGGAGTGACAGCCTGCAGGAGCGCCGCAGATCATCTAAAAACGTAAGTAATGATTTTTATTCTTTGCTCCACTGTATTGCCGGCGTATAAGGTGACAGTTGGGGGGTCGTCTTATACGCCCCGTCGCCTTATACGCCGGTATATATTTTTAGTGTAACACATTTCTGGATGAATTGCAGGAAAGGGGTTATATATTTAACCCCTTTCCGACCATTCATCCTGCGATCGCGGGCAGCCCATTGCATTCAGTGGAACCTGCTGTATTGCCGCTCCATTGAATTCAATGGGCAAACATCGTTCTTCTCTGCTACAGCTGTTACAGCTGTGCCAGAGGAGAACGATCTTTATGCTGACAGTGGGGGGGGGGGGGGCACTCTTGCCGCTATTCTGGCTTCATAGTGGGACCTGTGAACTTGAGATGCAGCCCAACATGTAGCCCCTCGCCTGCCCTATCCGTCACTGTGTCATTCTCATCACTTTCTTGAATTGCCCAGATTTTCACACATGAAAACCTTAGCGAGCATCGGCGAAATACAAAAATGTTCGGGTCGCCCATTGACTTCAATGGGGTTCGTTATTCGAAACGAACCCTCGAGCATCACGGGAAGTTCGTTCCGGATAACGAACACCCGAACATTTTGGTGTTCGCTCATCTCTATGAATGATAACAAACAACTAATGAACAATCATCACACTGTGTAAAAACAAACAAACTTCTCACTCATCAAAGACTTTTTTGAGTGATTACAACATGGTCAACATGATTTTTTTCACAATAATATTTAATGGTGATTCTAGAATTATTGCACCTCCTGAATTCGAATATGTTTTTAGAATTTTTCCATCAGGCAGGGTTTTTTTTATGACACCTATTTTTTCTTTTTAATTTAGGTGTTCTTTATGGTTTGAGATTGGAGGAATTACCTTTATATTTAATGCCCTATTCAGTATGTGATCAAAGGAATGAGGTATTCTGTCATGCTGTTATTTGAAAACAATGGCCTAAATGTGCATCTATTATTCCTGTACAAAGAATGTGTCAAATGTACCTTCAGTGAATCCTGAAAAAGTGTATTTGCCTCCACTGATGAAACAATTTGTAAATGCAATTGATAGAAATTCTGCAGCATTGATGCATTTGAAATTGAATATTTCCCAAAGTTAGTGATGCACAACTGAAAGAAGAAATTTTTATAGGGCAACAGATAAGATCAGTGATGGATGATGAAAAGTTTCAGGAACTGTTAAATCCATTGCAAAAAGCAGCCCGGTCGGCATTCAAAAATTTATCCTCTTCTTTTCTTGGAAATCATAAATTAGAAAACTATTCTGATCTAGTGAGTAATGTGAAACTATACCAAGCTGTGGAATGCAATGTGTCCTTAAAACTTAATTTCTTGGACTCCCATCTGGATTTCTTCCTAAAAATCTTAGGGCTGTCACTGACCAACATGGTGAATGTTTCCATCAGCAGATTTCTACAATAGAACAGAGGTACTAGGCGAGTGGAGTCCCAGTATGCCGGATGACTATTGCTGGACCATGAATAAAGACATCCCAGAAGCAAAATATTCCCATCAATCACCAAAAACTTTCTAAGTAAACTGTATTTCACGTAATGTTAACTTCCATAAGTACTAATTTTATAAAACTTGAAATGTGTGTCACAAAAAAAAACTGTACCTGATGGAAAAATTCTAACAGCATATTTAAATTTAGGAGGTGAAATACTACCAGAATCACCATTAGGTATTGTTGTGAACGAAAAAATGTTGTGTTTTGTAGGCCAATGTTATCTGAATGATAGTCACCCTGTGTAAAGATACCTTTACCATCTACCACCCCAGACTTATTCAGTTGATAAAATTACCTATTTAGAGAAGGTAGCCAAGAAGACAGCTTTAAAGGGAACCTGTCACCTGCCTTAAGCACCATGAAGTAACTAAGGGTGCTGTTAGGCGAGGGGACAGAGAGCGGGTGCTGTATTTCTTTATACTCACCCGCTTCCTAGTTCCCATGTTGCCCGCTGCTAAGGTCAGCATGCTGGTCAAAAATGTGAGTAAATTTAAGACCATTATTACCCTCTCCAGAAGTGGTCAACCAACAAGGTCACAAAGGAACCCAAGGCAACTGCTTAACAACTAAAGGCCCTTCTCACATTATCTAAAGTTAATGTTCAATAGTCCATTATCCGGTAAACAGGGAACAACAATGGTTTGCTCCACAGTATTGTAAGAAGACCGTTGCTATCCAAAAAAAAACATTACTACCTATCTGCATTTTGCTAAAGATCACCTGAACAAGCCAGAAGGCTATTGGAACAATGTTTTGTGGATGAATGTGACCAATATATTAAATGAGAAGTTTCATGTTTGCAGTAAAAAAACCCACTATATTACAGCATAAAAACTTCCCTCCATTTATTAAACACAGTGGTGTTAGTATCATAGTTTGGGCCTGGTTAGCTGTATCTGGTCCAGGATGGCTTGCCACCATTGATGTAACAATGAAATCTGAATTATGCCAGCAAATTCTAAAGGAAAATGTCAGGCCATCTGTACGTGAGCTGAATTTCAAGAGCACATGGGTCATGCCGTTCTACAAAAGAACAATTAAAAAAAATAAAGTTAACGTTTTGAAATGGCCACATCAAAGTCCTGACCTTAATCCCATAGAAATGTTGTTGAAAGACCTGAAGCCTGGTGAAACTTACCAACATAACACAGTTGAAGCTGTTTTTGTACGGAGGAATGGGCTAAAATTCCTCTATTTGTATTAAATGTGCGATGCACAGCTGTGTGATATGTGGTGAATGGAGTCAATGAAACTGTCATACGTGGGGATGTGCAATACACTCACAGCCATATGTGGTCTTTGCTGGCTTTCTACAGGCAGACCCAGTGTTTACAAATACCGGTAAAACGCTGCATAGAGACCCGCAGCGTTTTACCAATATGGACGTGGAAATGAGGTATAAGCCGATGTGCAGGACCAATCAACAATTAATAGAAACATTTAGATACAATTATTGCTACAGAACAGGTTCATACTACCGTGTTTCCCTGAAAATAAGACACTGTCTTATATTAATTTTTGCCCCAAAAGATGTACAGTGTCTTATTTTCAGGAGGGGTGGTCGGGGGGCTTATACTCACCTGGTCCGCGGCATTCTGATGCCTCCCGATGGTCTTTGACGGCACTGCGGTAAACTGCGTCCTCCCTGTCTGACATCTGAGCTTCTTCCTGGTGTCGGGGCTTTGAATACCCCGCCTCCAGCAAAGCGTGCACTGTGATTGGCTAATCGAGCCTCAGTCAGCCAATCTCAGCAGGCGCTTGATGAGCCAATCACAGCCACTCAGTGAATGACATACGGAGGCATCGAGACACCCCAGGCCAGGTGAGTATAGATTTTTTTAAATGCAGATTAGCTAGGTCTTATTTTTGGGGGAGGTCTTATATTTCAAGCCTCTCCCAAAAAGTGGGGTAGGTTTTATTATCAGGGTAGGTCCTATTTTTGGGGAAACACAGTAGATACTGAGAGCAAAGATTCACATACTTTTGCAAATCACCAACATGTAATATTTAATCATTTTCCTCATTAAATAAATAACCAAGTTCAGTATTTCTGATTCATTTGTTTGATTTGGTTCTCTTTATTTACTTTTAGGACTTCCATGAAAATCTCTTTTTTTATACTTGGAAATTACCCCTCTTTCACGTGATTGTTCAGGCTGATATAAAATTCTTATATTGATATTGCATCAGATATTTCATCAGGTAAGGGAAACATAAATTTGGTTACTACCAGTCTTCACTGGAAAATTGGAGAACTGGAGGAAGAAGCAATATAAAGAAATATTTAAGCATGGCAACAATTGCTGTAAAATGGCACATGTAAATACAGCATTAGACCTCCGACATACCAGCATTTTTTTTATTTGTTTGTTGGACGTGCAAATAATAGATGATCCATGCTCCTCCATGCTTGACCCTTTATACAGGTCTGTAGAGCAATGCTGGGAATTGAAAACCAAGCCAGAATCCATACACAGACAGCTGTTTCAGGGCTTTTGCCCCTCATCAGTGTGCATTAGGATCCTGGCTTGGCTAGTGAGAGGCCTATGATGTGCATCAGGAGGGGTAACATCATCCCTTAGGGAGAGCACCAAGAAGGTAAGCTAGGAGACTTATAAGGCCATCCATGCTTCTCTGGGTAATATGCAAATAAGGGAGATTGAAGGAGTGATGTTACCCTTCTCAACCCACATCATAGGCCTCTCACTAGCCAAGCTAGGATCCTACTGCACACTGTAGAGGGGCAAAACCCCCAAAAAACAGATATCTGTGTATGGATTCTGGCTTGGTTTTCGCACCTGTATAAAGAGCCAAGCATTGATTTGAAGGAATACTGACATCCAATAAGTGGTGCTGTTAGTGGTATTGTTCCATCTTCCTTATTTGTATATTACCCAGAGGAGTATGGATGGCCTTATAAATCTCCTCACTCATCTTCTAAGTGCTCTCCCTAAGGAGTGATGTTATCCCTCCTGACTCACGTCACAGGCCGCTCACTAGCCTAGCCAGGATCCTACTGCATATTGATGAGGGGCAAGAACCCCAAAATCGCTGTCTTTGTATGGATTCTGGCTTGGTTTTCAATTCCCAATCATTGCTCTACAGACTTGTATAAAGTCAAGCATTGATTTGAAGGAATGCTGCCATCCAATAGGGGGCACTGCAGAGGTATTGTTACATCTCCCTTATTCGCAAAAATAGATGACACATGTACAGCATATAGACCCATAATATTCAAAGAGGCAGCACACACTACCAATTTTCTTTCATGCAGACATTAACAATTGTGGCCCTGTTTTTGGTATAAAGCAGCCATGTTTTTCTAATTCTGGAGATCCCTTTAATTCATTTCCTAGTTGACTTCCATGAAAATGACACTACTGGTCACATCATGGACACATCCCAGCCAGCAGCTTTCCCTCGGAAAACTTTTTGCCTTTTAAGCTTCTGAATTTCATAATTATATGTTAGGCAAATGACGTGAATGTAACTCTAAAGACATAAGTTTCTGAAGGTGAAACTTGCAGTTTTCCTGCCCTGAATTCATTCATAAACTCGGTATGTTGAAAATAATCCTGCAGGAGTATAAAGCAATAAAAGAGTGACTTTGCCTACTAAAAACCTGTTCCAAACTTACAGCCAAATACCAGCGGGGATTTGTATCATAAAAAACACAAATACAAACTGACAGCCATATCTGTTAAACTGCCTCGTTTATCTCGCCTTTCTCACCTGGGCTTTTTGTGATTGCTGTGTTATCTTTCTTTACTGCAATGAACATTAATGATGCCAGCTTCCCTCTGCAAAGTGTATTTTATATGAGGCATCTTCTGTCGCATCTTGACATCAAGATTTGTTCTGAGGGCACATCATAATATATTTCTACCTGTGCCTGGCCTGCTGAAATGTAATTAAGAGGAACACATACAAAACAATAACTCTTTAACCCATCAACAGGATATCAAAGACTGAATATGTCATGTATAAGAACATAGATATGTGCTGACGAGAAAGTGTATTTAAGAGAGACTGTAAAATAAGATATTTTTTCCTCTCTTGGTTGGGTTGGTTTCATATGGTTGTAATATAGCCCCATTGTATCATGTGGAACACCATAAGTCCCCCAGAACTGATCCTAAAAAGGACCTGTCTGCCTTAGGCCATCTTCACACACAGTGTATGCAGCAGTAAATCTTCAGCAAATACGGAAGAAATATGAAGCTGCAAAAGCCGCACCTAAATGGTGCAGATTTAGCTGAGGATCTGCTGTGGATTTTAATGCTTTTATAAATAGGAATGCTGTGGATGTTGAATAAGAAGTGTTTTTAAAATTGCTGTGCATTTGTTTCAGGAATATTTCCTAAGCTCTCGCTCATAACCTGAAGGTTGCGAGTTCAATCCCCGCTTGGTTCAGGTAGCCGGCTCAAGGTTGACTCTTCCTTCCGAGGTTGGTTAAATGAATACCCTGCTTGGTGGAGGGTAATAAATTACTTGAAAGCACTGCAAAATAAGTTGGCGCTATACAAAAAACAAGTTTTTAAAAAAATAAAAAAATTTTACTAGAAGAGTGGCAGAATTTCCACACAAAACCCACTGCGGAAATTTCCATAGCATTTACACTGTGTGTGAAGATGGCCTTAGGGAGGATTCACATGTGGCCTAAAAATAACCCCATTACAAACAAATCTGAAAAAAATATGTGCAGATTCCAATGCAGATTTTGGTTCAGATTTGCTACAGAAAGGGTGTGGAAGAGCTGCAGATTCTACTGCTTGTATTGCCAAAGGCATAATCTACAGTTATTCTTATGCTTTTTGTTTTAACAAACCCTCCATGGTTTGTGACTGTACAGCATATGGTCCATAGTTTTCATCCTGGCTTCGGGCAACAGCTTTGATGAGCAATCAGTAAAATGTCAGCGAAGGATTGACCAGGAATTGCTCATGTAAAATCTGACAAAGGGGCACACTGCATAACCTGAGGATAAGCTGATCTCTGAAGATTTGGTCTATTGGGACCATGGTGTTCATTCTGGATGCATCTCATTTTTGTATGCTGGCTAGGATTTCCTGAAGCATGTTGGAGTACTGTGGTATGTTCTCTTCTTCTCTCTGGACTCTAGTGAAGAATCAACCCTAAAATCTCCAGAGCTTGTTTCTTTCCCATAAACATCCTTAAAAAACTTGATAATGGTTTCACAGTTTGATGCTCAGGTTCAGGTCGCAGGAGGACAGTTTTTTTGTGCATCTCCTTCCAATGTATTCAAGGCCAATTCTGTCTACAGCTCCAGAAGTAAATCGTACAGGCAGATAAAGTTTCTGGTCTAGCTACCCAGTCTGTGAGCATAATCTTCTGCCTGTTAACTTTGGTGAGGTGGCTTAGTATAGTGCCCATTGGTAGCACCCTTGTGAGGGTTCCACCACTAGCTGATGAGCTATTTGCGCTGTATGGCTCCATGTTCGACATAATATCCTGCCTCTCACTACATTAAATTTGTCAAGTGACACAAGAATCAGGGTACAAGGCAGATAGTGGGCTTACAAAAATATGTACTTTTAACAAACTTGGAGAATAAGTTGGCAGTAGAAGCTTTTGTTAACAGATTAGCAATATGTGGTTATTCTGAAATGCTAGACAACCTAACTGACTGTAATTCATAGTATGCTTAACTCTAACGTGAAGTGGGTATGGTAACAATCGTTTATAAATCACAAAGATCAGCAAGACACTTCAGCTGTAGAACATGTGGTAGTACCACCAAACATTTCAACTCAGAAATGGCGGTTGCCCGTACACAGTCCAAAAGCAATGCAAGTCTTGTCCAAACTAGCAGATGAATATGTGTTTTTCTGGTGTCGGCTCCAGCTTGCATATTTTTACTGGCACGCCTGCGTTTGAGTCACTTCCTATGTGCACATATTAGGCCTTTTCCTGAGGGCCCACCTTACTTACATATCTCCAGCTTGTTCACTACTGTAAACTAGGTGACGGATCTTTGGATGTCTGTTGAGGGTACTTTGATTTGCAGAGCTGCAGGACAATGTGAATCCTTTGTAGCAGACTCTTTAGCTATAGTCCCTGCAGCTTTGTTATCTCAGTAATGTTGGTTCTGGTGCTTTATGGAGCTGCACTTCTCGAACACCAGCTGCTTCCTTTCTTGCGCCACTGTCCCTCTGTAACAGACACAGATTCTTCAGGACATGTCCTCCACTGCTACCCAAGCCGAATCCTCCCTCCTTGGGCAGCTCTCTCCCATGAATGCAGTCTCTCTTAAGGTTCAGTATCTTTGGCATTGCTCTGCATCTTGCAGCTCTCTATGATCTCAAGTCCTCCAGATCTCCCACCTGACCTCTGCAGTCAATGGGAAGTCGTATAGAACACTCCATAGAGGAACTGTAGTAATGCATCCAGTAGAGTTCTCACTGTATAAGTGAATATGAAAGACTGAATGAGTGCTGTTTAATCGGAATGATAAGTGAATGAACCAATGATGATTTTTATGCCTGCATTAAATAAACGATGAGTGTAAAGAGAACAATTCTCATTCATCATGCAGTCGTTGGATCACATTTAGACTGAATGATCATCGTTTATTTTCACTCATTTGGATGGTTTTTTGAATAATTGTTCCATCTAAAAGCACCCTAAAAAGTGTCCTTTGCCTGGAACTGCAATCCATATAGAATAGTTGGGGTTAGCGATGGATAGGAGGAACATTGCATAGCTCCCTCCCCTGCCTCTGGACCTATGTTATCTCCCTCTTCCTCCTCTTCTTCCTGATCCTGCTCTTCCTCCTTCATATTGCTCCTATGTGTGGAGAATCATGTTGGAGAAGATGCCCACCTTTCTTGACCAACATCACCCTCCCTGCAGTCTTTAGTAATGGCCAACTGGCCAGTAAATTGGGGGGTGGAGGTAGGGTGTTACTACACCCCTGCCAGACAATAGGCAGCTGGGTGTGAATGCCAAAGATGTGAGCAGAGTATCCTGGCCTTTTTAACCAGCGAATGTTAAACTGGGCAACTGTTTAGGAAGCACTGCACTACCAGAATTATCACATGGGCCAGGCAAGCTATGTGTATGAGATTGCTGAGGCAAATGGCTGCCAGCAGGTTAGCCCCATTGTCACACATGACCTTGCCAGGCCTCAGATTGTGTGTCAGCCAAACGTTAGCCTGGGCCTGAAGAGCCATCCATAGCTCTTCAGCCATGTGACTGTGCTCCCTAAACAGTTGTGCAATGCTTGCATTCAGGCTCTGTGCTCACGGATGGTTGTGGTGGAAGGTTCCTTCTATGCACAACAACTATCCTGGGACATGCTTGAATATGGGGTTGATGTCAATGTCAATGAAGGTGGAGGTGATGGTGGAGGCTCAACTTCTGCTCTCTATTTCTCCCTCCTGACTCTCAAGCCTGCAGTCGACTTATTAATTGTGGAGTAGATGTGCTACTGCCCCTCCAGAAAAGTGTTCTCAGAGGCTACTGCACAAACAGGGAGGGAGATGGAGAAAAAAAAGTAGCTATATAAGCAGAAGAGGGAGCAGGATGAGACTGACTCTTTGCCTTCTGGTCTAGATGGGCTCTCCAAGGCAGCAGGTGGTGTTAATTCATGAGGCTGTTCCTACACATTGTGTTAAGGTTCTTTATCTCCTTGTTGACTTTTAAATCTTACAGCAGATCTTACAGAAGATCACTCTTCTGTCATCACCTGCAGTTTCAAAGAATGCTCTGTGAGTAGACCTAGCCATGGGCCTGATAATTGCTGCTGCGACTAATTGTAGCTAATGGTGGCTGTTGAGTCCTTTTGTTTTTGTGTGATACCCTACACCCTTTCTTGCCAGGGTGCTGCTCCACAACATCCGCCTCTACCTCCTCCGCCTGCAATCTGCTATGATGACTCTCCCTGACTCTCCATGTTAGATCAAGTACCTCAATCTCTTCCATTTCCTCTTCTTCTACATCATACTTCTCCTCCTGAGCGGACTCTACATTACAGTGAGCATCGTAAGCTGGCAGCTGTATTTCCACATCCCTGTGAGTACACTTTGCGTGTGAAGCTGTTGCTTCAGTCGGAGCCACCTGAAGTGTCAGCTTGACCTGTTCTCTACCACCTCCACCACTACCACTACCGACAGGTCCTCTACCCCTTGCTTTCTTTAGGTTTCCTTTTTCTTTATTTTTTATTCTTTTTATTTAGTTCTATTTTTTGTTTACTCATTAGTGTAGTTTTCTCTTACTTTTCAGCTAACTTTGTAGTTTGCAGAAAACCACACATAGCTGTGTAAGGCCCCTCTCACATACGGCATCAGTAAAGCGCCGCAATTTTGATTGCAGCGTTTTCTGCAATTTTTATCAGCGTTTGACAGAGTTTTTTAACCCACGCCATTATTCTGATGGGTGATGAGGTGTGTTAAAAGGCACGAAAATAGAGCAGACAGCGCTTGAAAATCACAGCATTAAAAAGCAAAGAAGCATAGAGTCTAGATCACGTGAGGTCATTATCCTCTTCTACTCTTCCTTAGTCAGACCTCATCTGGAATACTGTGTCCAGTTCTGGGCACCTCACTTTAAAAAAGACATAGACAAACTGGAGCAAGTTCAGTGAAGAGTAACCAAGATGGTGAGCGGTCTGCAAATCATGTCCTATGAGGAACGGTTAAAGGATCTGGGAATGTTTAGCTTGCAAAAAAGAAGGCTGAGAGGAGACTTAATAGTTGTCTACACATATCTGAAGGGCTGTCAAAGTGTAGATGAATCAGCCCTATTCTCATTTGTACAAGGAAAGACTAGAAGCAATGGGATGAAACTGAAATGGAGGAGACACAAATTAGATATTAGAAAAACCTTTCTGACAGTGAGGGTGATCAATGAGTGGAACAGGTTACCACGGGAGGTGGTGGGTTCTTCTTCAATGGAAGTCTTCAAACAAAGGCTGGACAAATATCTGTCTGGGATGATTTAGTAAATTCTGCATTGAGCAGGGGTTGGACCCAATGACCCTGGAGGTCGCTTCCAACGCTACCATTCCATGATTCTATGAATGTTGTGTTAGAGCGCAGGACTGTGAGGCCCTATTGAAATCAATGAGAGCGTTGTACCACTATTACCGCAGCATTCACAGCACCGCAGCAATCGCTGTAAAAAGTGCATGTGTGAGAGTGGCCTATGGTTTGCAAAGTAGGGTTATTTAGGTTTAGGTTGCTATGCATGGCTGTCCTTTTCAGTGTGGTTACCCTGTTTTATCCTTTATAGGTTAGTAATTTGGACATCTTAGGGTGCAATAGTTTTTTAAAAGATATGTATTTGTTTTATTTTATAACACAGCATGTTGTTTTCTGTGACTTTATACTTGCCTATATTATATATGTCTAGATCTTGTAATGCAGGTGTCCAATGAAATTGCTTTCAATATGCAAGATGGATGACACATTTGGGGACATCATCAAGGTTACCTGGTTGCTTATTGGCTGCATTCTGACCACTGTAGCAGATATTTTGGGAAATTCGATTTTCCCAAGACTTTCACCAAAAATAGTGTAACCAGTCTCTGGTGTTGTAGCCTGTGCTGGCCAAGAGTGTAGTCAGAGGAGTGCCAGGAGTCCGTAACAGATTATCATGTTTTGTAGTACAAGGGAGCAAGCAGGTAATTTAGTCAAGAGGAATGCCAGAGGTTGGTAACAGTAGGTCTCAGTTCACAGTACGAGGGAGGAAGCAGGTAATGTTGTCAGGAAAAGTGCCAGAGGTCGGTAACCGTAGGTCTCAGTTCACAGTACAAGGGAGGAAGCAGGTAATTTTGTCATGAGGAATGCCAGAGATTGGTTACAGTAGGTCTCAGTTCGCAGTACAAGGGAGTACAGCAGCATAAGTGGGAAACCCACCATTGCAGTCATGGGTGGCTCTATGATCTCTCCCGACAGCGGTGTCAGCATGGCCTAGCTCGGTCGTGCGCACACTGAACATAGTAAAGCATCGAGGCTTGAGATATTCCCAGCTTTGAACAAAAATGTCACGTGACACCAGCACCTCTTTTAGGCCGCTATTCACATGGCGCAAAATAAAGAGTCCACAGTCCAAGTGAAGTTTCCAAAAAATAACTGGAGGTGCACAGCTGTACTTTACTCACACTTTTCCAGCTTTGATTCTCCAACAAATCACTTGCTTAGTACATTTTTTAAGTACCACATATTCTTTACAAGATTTCGTTCCTTTTTCACACTTTTATTTTCACACACTTACTAGGAGACATGCTTCCCTCTGAACTACCGACCTCCTCAGTCCCAGTTATCTGATAGACCGTCTGTAGGGTTTGCACTCTTGACACAGTAAAGGCATTCATTCAAGCTTCTCTTTTCTCAAACTCCTTAAATTACTTTTCTTCTTTTTGTGGTAGCAGGAAAACCGTTACTCTACACCTTAGCGTCACGCTGGGATATCGACCGCCTCTGATTGCATTTTCTCAACTTCTTCTGAATCTTTCACCTAAGCTCCACCCCCTCACTACCCAAGACTTCCAACTACATCACTCACGTAGTTAAAAGATCCAAGCAGCAGGAAGGTGCATATAAACTGACAAAACGTTGTCTTTATGTGGAATTAATAAAGGAGAAGATCAATTTATATGCACCTTCCTGCTGCTTGGATCTCTATCTTCGTACTACTGGCTTATGGGCCCATGGCCATGGGTCTGCTACTGAGCATGCAGGACCACTGAAGCCCTCCACCTATGGTGTTATATTGTGTGCTGCTGACTTTCTCTACTACTTTTTATTGACTCATGTAGTTAAAGGGGCACACACACACACACAACAGTCATTCATACACATTAACACTACAGCTTTGGGCCACTACAGGTGGAAGCAGGTAACGTTGTCAGGAGAAATGCCAGAGGTCGGTAACAGTATGTCTCAGTTTGGTTGCAGAGGAGCAGGCAGGTAGTGGAGCTTGACTATGGCTGTGAGGCAAAATATTCTCGCACTGAAGCAGAGGCAGGGCCAGGCTTTTATAGTTTGCCTAATCAAGAGAAGGGCGGAGCCAAGACAGGGAACTGGATCAGGGATATGGGAACCAGGCTAAGGTCCAGCAAGGGATCTGTGCAGAAAATTGAATGGCTCAGCAGGGAGAGCTGCTGATGGGAGTTAAAAAGGTCCTGGGTTCGATCCCTGACAAATAGTGTTGACCTACCCGATCCAATTTAATGAAAATCAGTGTGATTTTGTCACCTAGCTTATCAAGACGACCAACAGTAGTGGTCATACAGAAGATTGATTTGATTTAGATTTCTCTTTTGTTTACTCACTTTGCATTTTGTTAATTGACAAAAACTATTAGCACTTCTTTCTTTTTAAAGCATTCTTACGTTGCAGTATTTTTTTCTCACCTACCTTTTTCACTACTCTACTGTAATTATGTAAAATATTTAAAGAAGACCTCCAGACGAAACTCAACTTTTTATCACTGCACCTTCCATCAAAGAAAGTATTTTGCTGGAGAGGACTGGCCATGTTTGTCTGCATTACTTTACCCTGTAATGCTTCACTTTCTCTGTGATGATGTTGTATGGAAATTGAACATGCCCTGTAATCAGCCTGTCTATGGCCAGTTTCAGATGAGCGTATTTTAAATCTGCATTTCTTTGTGTTTTGCGGACCATAATATGGAGTTAATGAAAATCTATGAATCTATTTACACAGGCATGTTTTTCATGGCTGCTTTTGTCCTTTTTTTGCTGAAAAATAAACTTATTATAGTCTATGGAAGGGATTAAAATATGGATGCATCAGTATGTCATTCGCATTTCATCAGTATTTGATCTGTATTTGCATTTGTTTTCTATCGGGAAAAAAAAAACATGTCCTCATTTGCTCAGTAAGAATAAACCAAATGAAAGTAAAAATAGAGAGGCAAATACTGATAAAATACGAATGCAATTTCCTCTGTAATACGTCCATATTATGTATGCTTTACAATACACTGGTGCGCAACTGCCCTAATAGCATGTTTCAATGATATCTCTACATGTTATTCAGCCTAAAACTTGGCTTCCTTCCATCTAGCATTTCAGCATTGCTTCTGATTCGCATTAGGAGTATATCCAATGGAATATAAAATGCTTTTGTTTATTTTTTAGCTTCCATTGTTAGAAATAACAAATTGAGGGATATTGCTTATTTCATTCAATTGCAATTTACAGTTTTCCTCCTACCTCTGCATTGTTTCCCCTCACTACATTGCATGCATATTCGATAGAAGTCATGTTGATGTTGAAGTCTTTTGTCTCCCTGCTATGTCACAACAATTGTATCTTAACTCCAGGATTAGTCTCTGTAATATGATTCTACTATACTTAATTCTGTAAAAAAAATATTTGCCATATTAAAATCCCAGTTGCCTAGACAACAACGTAGTGTGATGTGAGAACTTGTATATTACACTCCCTCATTCTGAAAGCTTGTAAGAGAACTGATGCCGTGTGCCATGAGCTTTAATTTCCCATGATAGATGCACACACTCTTCTTAAGACTGATCATTTTGTTCCAGAACAAACAGAGGAGAATTTAGTATTATGAAGATGAGAAGAAGTACTACAATACTTTCAATGATATTGCTGATGATGATAATAATAATCATTGTAATTGTTAGTACTAATCGCCATAGTATGAGCAGTATTTGCTGTAGGTCTTAAACTGCAATGTACAATAGAAACAATGTTCTCAGATGCTTCTTGCTGTTTAACAACAAGGAACAATATTTTCTTTCACTGCACAAAAGCAATTGGGGCTAATCCGTAAACAGCAGGTAACACTTCAAGTGCTGAGTGTGTTACCACCTCTC
Source organism: Eleutherodactylus coqui (assembly GCF_035609145.1). Classification (NCBI taxonomy): domain Eukaryota; kingdom Metazoa; phylum Chordata; class Amphibia; order Anura; family Eleutherodactylidae; genus Eleutherodactylus; species Eleutherodactylus coqui. The sequence goes on along the minus strand of NC_089845.1, from coordinate 81,064,160 downwards.
CAGAAACTGCATGAAAACGCTACAAGTAATGTATTGTAATATTTGTTTTCAAGGGATTATGTACAGCTGTGCTCTCTATGGTTGATGGATTTATAATACTATTTTCGCCCCCATCGTGTGATGATTGCACTTTGCATAATGCTCTTACCACCTTTGCTCTTTTCTGAAGTCACTCTGTTGGGAGCATGGTGTGGCCAAAGCCTCTGCTATATGTTTCACGGGTATAATGGACTAGGTTAATGACGTATTTCTTTGAATTATCTGGTTTATTTGTATTTTGTTTTTGCTAGGTTTTTTAATGTATATCTAATTAAAGTTTTAAATAGGGGCACTTTTTGCAGTGAAGTTTTGGTTTTGAGCTTAGCCTCTGCATATATATGTGTTTGGTATTATTGTATCTTGACGCCACCGGAACTAGGGGGTGGAGACAGGATGCACGCCCCCAACCAATGCCCCCAGCTGGACTGGCTGGCCAGGACAATGGGTGGGCATCCTCTCCCCAGCCTGCTCCTGTGAATGTGCCCTCCGAGGCTCGCTCGGGCTTAATGGGCTCCTGTCAATGTCCGCTCCACCGCTCTCCAGTCGGCTGCTGTCAATTCCCCCTCCTTAGGCTCTTGGCATTAATGGGCTCCTGTCTATGTCCCCTCCACCGCTCGTCGTCAGAGCTCGGAGGGATGAAGGCAGAGCTGCGGCGTTGGCCCCACTGACAGCTGAGGGCATGGAACTGTCAGTGGAGGAACTTGACAACGCTGCCGTTGGAAGCGACGCACCCAGCGGAGGAGTCCATGACACAAGCTCCGGTGGCCAGTGTTACAGTGGGGGAGGGAGCGGACAACATAGATTGACTGCGAGATGGAGGACCGCGCTGCACACTACCGGTGGGGGTGAGTGTGAGCAGCGGACCACTTGGCAGTCGCAGCACCGCAGACATCATCCACAGGACAACAGCGGGGTGTACATAGCCGGCACCACTCATCCCACATCACAGGGTATGAAGACACGCTGCCAGCCGGACATCCAACATCAGCAGTGCTGGACGGCACTTCATAGGTGACACCCTTACATCACAGGGCAGCGTATCTCAGTGCCGGACGCCAGGGTAACGGGGACACAGACTCCGGGGCTGGGGGTGACAGTGCTGGAGCAAGAAGGTAGAGCACACACTGCAACAAGGACCTGAGATTGTGGACACCCAGCCGGGCAATCACAGAGTCTCCGCAGCTGGCAATCTGCACAATACTGGCTGCCAATCGGAAGCTAGGGGCTTGATAGGGGGCGATAACTCCTGCTAACCCAGGTCAGCCCCTAGCTTCCGGTGGTATCAAGATACAATAATACCTATCTGTTCTTGGAAGTGAGCTCAACAGGGTATATTGCCTTGTAAGCTGAACTCATAGCTATGATAAAAAGATACAACTTATATTTATTATATGATTGAAAAAGGATACATTGCCATGAAAAACTTGGTATATTTTTGACTGGTTTTGCTTACTTTGTCCCTAAATACTTTAAAAGGGGTATTCCATGACTTTTACTATAGATGATAAGTCACCAATGGTTCATCAGGGGTGATGTGCTGCTCGGGATGCACCAAGGATCAGCTGATCCTGTGGCAGACTGCCAATGTGACAGGGCTGAAGATCCACATTGGTTATTCAAAAGAAAGCAGGACAAGAACCCAAAGAAACTTGCCAGTGAAAGTGCATAAAATTGAGTATTAATGAAGTCACCTGGTGTGGTGGTATTGCCCCAGTCAAAAGACAAACTACCACACCCATAGGTCACATCACCCTTTAGCAAAGTTTATTAAATGAACCATGCAACAGGAAAAACCCCCATCAAGTTTAGGCCATCCACTTGATGAGCACCAGTGATGAGCCCGATGGAACCTGGTCCTAGTTATCACAACACAGGAAATTAAAAAAGGAAAAGAAACCAGTGCTCACGGGTACATCCTGTAGCGTCTGCTACCATGTGCGGATAAAGTTATTTCCTGCGATAAACACACGGGGACTGTTAATATCACAGAACCCAACAAGCAAACAGAAAGTGGAAAACGAGAAACTAAAGTAAACAGGAACTTTCCCTATAGGACTCTGAAAGGTGAAATAATCCCTGCCTAAATAATGAGTGGATCGTCACAATAAGGACTCTCTCACGCCAGAACCTGGGGTACTCTCTCACCCTGACCTGGCGATACTACAAAATCCTATCCCAATACACACACTCCACCATTAAACAAAACACAGAATTTATCTTAAAGACTTGCAGAAAGCCCAGAAAGCAAAAGCTACAGACGAGTGACTGCACACAGCTATGCTCTCTAGCATGTCCAGAAGAAGACTAAATAGAACAATTGATTAGCACAGCACTAAGTATGAGGAGGGATTAAGAACCCTGCCAATTAACCCCCAGGTGCACTTAACCAGCAACCCAAACGAAACCTATTCCATCAGTAATTCAGATCACAAATGCACAGAGAACTCAGACCCCCAGCAAAGTAGCTCACACTGACATAACACCTCCTCAAATAATATAATATGACAAAAAGCCTAATTCACACAAGCAACATGGCATCAGCGCGAGAAAATTGCAGTGATATCGCATCACTGGTCCATGCAATATTGCTGCTTCTCACAATGATACCGCGACTTTGTAGCGCTACAAAGTTGTGTGACTTTGAAGCACCACATGCGAGGATTTTCGGGGTGGGTGGGGTTTGAAATATAAGCTCTACCCTGAAAATAAGCCGTAGCTGAAGAAAAACTAAAAAAATATGTATACATCACCTTAGAAGCGCTGCCTGCAGCTTTTACTCGGGTCCCCGGCACTGGTCTTCTTCTTCTCTTCTGGCTGGGGATTGAAAAATCCCCGCCTCCTGGAAGTGCTGGCTGTGATTGGCTGATGCTTAGCCAATCAGAGCCAGGACTCAATGAATGGCTGTGATTGGTTCATTGAGCACTGGCTGTGATTGGCTTAGCGTCAGCCAATCACAGCCAGCGCTTCCAGGAGGTGGGGATTTTTCAATCCCCAGCCAGAAGAGATGAAGAGAAATAGTGCCGGGGACCCGGAGAAAAGATGCGGCCGGGCTGACAGCGCTTCTAAGTTGATGTATACTGTTTTTTTTTTATTTTTTGTGCAGCCAGGGCTTTGGTTATGGCTTTGACAGTAAGATTTCCTACTGTCACAGTTGCATGGCACCGCACGAAAATTGCATTTTCGTGCGATGCGATGCAACAGAGAGGAAGGCTCCATAGGGAAACATGGGCTACAAAACCTCACGAGTCGCGAGCATATCGCCGGACCCGCAAGGTTTTTGTGTTGGGTTGTTGCATGCTACAAAACATCGCATGTGTGAAGGAACCCATAGGAAAGCATGGGCTTCACATACATGCGCTTTGTAGCATTGTAGCAATGCGACAAAATCGCATGACTTTGTCGCCCGTGTGAACTAGGCCTAATACCCATTACCCCCTTTTTTGAAGTTAACTCTATAGCAAATCACTTCAAAGGAAACAGTGCAAGTGCCAATAGGAGCAGTGAAGCTGTTAATTGCCAAAGCAATGTGAGTATACACATAAGCGTAACTTGAAACTCCTGGACCTAATGCAAAACCTGTAACAGGGCCGCCAACTATAATGCTTTATTCATAGTACTGGGCTCCCTACATGGAGAAGAGAGGCCTTATGGGTCCTCTGCATCCCCTATAGTTACGCCAATGAATATATACATCAGGTATAACAAGCTGCAACATGTTTTCGAGGTGAACTAAGGCCTCCTTCCCACGAGCGTGACGGGGTCCGCCGCGTAATATTACACAGTGAAGCCCGTCACGGCGCCCCCCAGAGCCCCTATACTTACCTGCGGGAGATAGCGTGAAATCGCTTCCCCGCCCACCACCGCCGCGTCACCGCCCGTCACCGCCCACCACCGCCGCGTCACCGAGCGTGTCACGTGACGCGGCCGGCCGTGTCACGTGACGCGGCCGGCCGCGTCATTTGGCGTCAGATGACGCGCGGCGGTGGGCGGGAAAGCGTTTTTTCACGCTATCTCCCGCTGGTTACAGCGGGAGATAGCGTGAACGGACGGCTTCCATTGACTGCAATGGAAGCCGTCAGTGCGTACAGCCCGTCCTCACCCGCAGAAAATAGAGCATGCTGCGGGTGAGGACGGGAGAAATCGCGGTGCGTAATTCCGCGCTGGAATTACGCATCGTGAGCATTGTGCTATTAGGTTCAATAGAACCTAATAGCTGCGGGCAACGCAGCGGATTTTCGCCGCGAATTACGCGGCGGAAATCCGTTCGTGGGAAGGAGGCCTAATAGAGACAAGCATCTCAAGCAGAATATGGAATGGACAATAAAATGAGTCTAGTTTTTGTACATACCTGCATGCGCTGCAGTTTTTTTGGACCTAATGTATGTATTCAAATTACCTTGACACTAAAAAGTGCTTGTTGGCACTTGCTCTGTTTCCTGAAACATTTTGGGAGTGATTTGCTATAGAGTAGAGATGAGCGAACGTACTCGTCCGAGCTTGATACTTGTTCGAGTATTAGCGTGTTCAAGATGCTCGTTACTAGAGGCGAGTACCACGCGATGTTCGAGTTACTTTCACTTTCATCTCTCTGAGACGTTAGCGCGCTTTTCTGACCAATAGAAAGACAGGGAAGGCATTACAACTTCCCCCTGCGACGTTCAAGCCCTATACCACCCCCCTGCAGTGAGTGGCTGGGGAGATCAGTTGTCACCCGAGTATAAAAATCGGCCCCTCCCGCGGCTCGCCACAGATGCGTTCTGACAGAGATCAGGGAAAGTGCTGCTGCTGGTGCTGCTGCTATAGGGAGAGCGTTAGGAGTTATTTTAGGCTTCAAGAACCCCAACGGTCCTTCTTAGGGCCACATCTGACCGTGTGCAGTACTGTTGAGGCTGCTTTTAGCAGTGTTGCACAATCTTTTTTTTTTGTATATCGGCCATGCAGAGCATTGCGTCCGCAGTCTGCAGTCATTGTACAGAGTATAGGGGCAGTACTGGTGAGGCAGGGAAAGAGTTATTCAGGCTATATACGCAGTGGGCTTTTTCCAAAAAATTGATCGATATCATCCCGCCAGAGGGAAACAGTATACATAATATTATACGCTGCCTACAGTATCTATCTGCTGGGGGTTGTAGTCCTAATTAATACGCAGCTAAGCGTTACAGCAGGCTTGCGCAAAATTGTTTCCTGGATCTGCTGTCTCTGTTACATCAGCGCTGTCATCCCGCCAGAGTGAAACAGTATACATAATATTATACGCTGCCTACAGTATCTATCTGCTGGGGGTTGTAGTCCTAATTAATACGCAGCTAAGCGTTACAGCAGGCTTGCGCAAAATTGTTTCCTGGATCTGCTGTCTCTGTTACATCAGCGCTGTCATCCCGCCAGAGGGAAACAGTATACATAATATTATACGCTGCCTACAGTATCTATCTGCTGGGGGTTGTAGTCCTAATTAATACGTAGCTATGCGTTACAGCAGGCTTGCGCAAAATTGTTTCCTGGATCTGCTGTCTCTGTTACATGATCGCTGTCATCCCGCCAGAGGGAAACAGTATACATAATATTATACGCTGCCTACAGTATCTATCTGCTGGGGGTTGTAGTCCTAATTAATACGCAGCTAAGCGTTACAGCAGGCTTGCGCAAAATTGTTTCCTGGATCTGCTGTCTCTGTTACATCAGCGCTGTCATCCCGCCAGAGGGAAACAGTATACATAATATTATACGCTGCCTACAGTATCTGTCTGCTGTATCAGCTCAGCATTTTAAAAAAATAGAAGCAAAATACTTAAGGCCTACTACTGGCCTTTGGCCACTTGACTGCTTCTGCGCTGTGAATTCCACTAGCTCAGTCATACGCACCTACGTCACACTACAGGCGTGCGCAAAATTGTTTCCTGGCTCTGCTGTGCGTTCCGTAAGGGAAGTCAGCCTCCAACCACAGGCCAATAAGCGGCACATTTAATTACAGCATTCTGTTTCTGCACTACTGGTAATACAGCATGCTGAGGGGTAGGGGTAGGCCTAGAGGACGTGGACGCGGGCGAGGAAACGGAGGCCCAAGTCAGGGTGTGGGCACAGGCCGAGCTCCTGATCTAGGTGTATCGCAGCCGACTGCTGCGGGATTAGGAGAGAGGCACGTTTCTGGCGTCCCCACATTCATCTCACAATTAGGCCTTAGTCAGACGGGCGATTTCTCGCGCGATTTGCGCATGCGCATGCGTCCGGCGATTTTATAAAACCATTGCTTTGCAATGGTATCGGACACATGAGCGCTTTTTATGCGCTCATCCGATAAATTATAGAACAAAAAATCGCAGATCGCACCTATCTGCGATCTGCGATTCCTGTTCTCTTCTCTATATGCGCTCAATGGGGCCGGCGGCAGCAGCGCCGACCCCATTGAGAACATATAGAAGACAGATCATTCTTCTCTGCCACAGCTGTAACAGCTGTGACAGAGAAGAACCATGTTTGCCCATTGAATTCAATGGAGCGGCAATACAGCCGCTCCATTGAAAGCAATGGGCTGCCGGCGTGCGCGGGGTGAATTGTCGGGAAGGGGTTAAATATATAAACCCTTCCCTGCAATTCATTCTAAAATGTGTTAAAATAAAAAAAAATTGTATACTCACCTTTCCGCTGCAGCCGGAGTCCAGCCGCGGCCGCTGTCAGTTCTCCTGAACTGCTTCTTGGCACTATTCAGCCGGCGGGGCTTTAAAATCCCCGGCTGCTGAATGATCTGCCTCTGATTGGTCACAGCCCTGACCAATCAGAGGCTGAAAACACTCACACACCCATTCATGAATTCATGAATGGGTGAGTGACTGCTGCCTCTCAGCGCTGAGCCAATCAGGGGCAGGTCTGACTCACATCCATTCATGAATTCATGAATGGGTGTGAGTGAGGCATGCCTCTGATTGGCTCAGCGCTGAGCCAATCAGGGGGCAGGTCTGACTCACACCCCCTTCACACCCACTGCAGGACGGCCACACGGAGCTCCGGCTGCCGGGAGAAGGTGGGTATACAATTTTTTTTATTTTAACACATTTTAGGATGGATTGCAGGGAAGGGCTTATATATTTAAGCCCTTACCAACAATTCATCCCGGGCTCGCCCGCAGCGCATTGCTTCAATGGAGACAGCTGTATTGCCGTCTCCATTGAATGCAATGCGCTGGACAGCTCCGGCCCGTTTCTAATGAAACGCGGCTAGGAGCAGATTTTCGGGGGATTTGCGGGCGACTTGCGCGCACCGGTCACGCGATTTGCGGATGCGCATCCGTCATGCGATCCGCACATCGCGCGAAAAAACGCCCGTCTGACTAAGGCCTTAATAGGGTCCACGCGGTAGACCTTTATTAGAAAATGTGAGCAGGTCCTGTCGTGGATGGCAGAAAGTGCATCCAGCAATCTATCGACCACCCAGAGTTCTGCGCCGTCCACTGCTGCAACTCTGAATCCTCTGGCTGCTGCTCCTCCTTCCTCCCAGCCTCCTCACTCCATTACAATGACAAATTCTGAGGAGCAGGCAGACTCCCAGGAACTGTTCCCGGGCCCCTGCCCAGAATGGTCAGCAGTGGTTCCTCTCCCACCGGAGGAGTTTGTCGTGACCGATGCCCAACCTTTGGAAAGTTCCCGGGGTCCGGGGGATGAGGCTGGGGACTTCCGGCAACTGTCTCAAGAGCTTTCAGTGGGTGAGGAGGACGATGACGATGAGACACAGTTGTCTATCACTCAGGTTGTAGTAATTGGAGTAAGTCCGAGGGAGGAGCGCACAGAGGATTCGGAGGAAGAGCAGCAGGACGATGAGGTGACTGACCCCACCTGGTTTGCTACGCCTACTGAGGACAGGTCTTCAGAGGGGGAGGCAAGTGCAGCAGCAGGGCAGGTTGGAAGAGGCAGTGCGGTGGCCAGGGGTAGAGGCAGGGCCAGACCGAATAATCCACCAACTGTTTCCCAAAGCGCCCCCTCGCGCCATGCCACCCTGCAGAGGCTGAGGTGCTCAAAGGTCTGGCAGTTTTTCACTGAGAGTGCAGACGACCGACGAACAGTGGTGTGCAACCTTTGTCGCGCCAAGATCAGCCGGGGAGCCACCACCATCAGCCTCACCACCACCAGCATGCGCAGACATATGATGGCCAAGCACCCCACAAGGTGGGACGAAGGCCGTTCGCCGCCTCCAGTTTGCACCTCTGCCTCTCCCCTGTGCCCCAACCTGCCACTGAGATCCAACCCCCCTCTCAGGACACAGGCACTACCGTCTCCTGGCCTGCACCCACACCCTCACCTCCGCTGTCCTCGGCCCCATCCACCAATGTCTCTCAGCGCACCGTCCAGCCGTGACTAGCGCAAGTGTTGGAGCGCAAGTGCAAGTACGCCGCCACGCACCCGCACGCTCAAGCGTTAAACGTGCACATAGCCAAATTTATCAGCCTGGAGATGCTGCCGTATAGGGTTGTGGAAACGGAGGCTTTCAAAGGTATGATGGCGGTGGCGGCCCCGCGCTACTCAGTTCCCAGTCGCCACTACTTTTCCCGATGTGCCGTCCCAGCCCTGCACGACCACGTCTCCCGCAACATTGTACGTGCCCTCACCAATGCGGTTACTGCCAAGGTCCACTTAACAACGGACACGTGGACAAGCACAGGCGGGCAGGGCCACTATATCTCCCTGACGGCACATTGGGTGAATTTAGTGGAGGCTGGGACAGAGTCAGAGCCTGGGACCGCTCACGTCCTACCCACCCCCAGAATTGCGGGCCCCAGCTCGGTGGTGGTATCTGCAGCGGTGTATGCTTCCTCCACTAAACCACCCTCCTCCTCCTCCTCCTACGCAACCTCTGTCTCGCAATCAAGATGTGTCAGCAGTAGCACGTCGCCAGCAGTCAGTGTCGCGCGTCGTGGCAGCACAGCGGTGGGCAAGCGTCAGCAGGCCGTGCTGAAACTACTCAGCTTAGGAGATAAGAGGCACACGGCCCACAAACTGCTGCAGGGTCTAACAGAGCAGACCGACCGCTGGCTTTCGCCGCTGAGCCTCCAACCGGGCATGGTCGTGTGTGACAATGGCCGTAATCTGGTGGCGGCTCTGCAGCTCGGCAGCCTCACGCACGTGCCATGCCTGGCCCATGTCTTTAATTTGGTGGTTCAGCGCTTTCTGAAAAGCTACCCACACTTGTCATACCTGCTCGGAAAGGTGCGCCGGCTCTGCGCACATTTCCGCAAGTCCAAGACGGACGCTGCCACCCTGCAACATCGGTTTAATCTGCCAGTGCACAGACTGCTGTGCGACGTGCCCACACGGTGGAACTCTACGCTCCACATGTTGGCCAGACTCTATGAGCAGCGTAGAGCTATAGTGGAATACCAACTCCAACATGGGCGGCGTAGTGGGAGTCAGACTCCTCAATTCTTTACAGAAGAGTGGGCCTGGTTGGCAGACATCTGCCAGGTCCTTGGAAACTTTGAGGAGTCTATCCAGATGGTGAGCGGGGATGCTGCAATCATTAGTGTCACCATTCCTCTGCTATGCCTCTTGAGAAGTTCCCTGCAAAGCATAAAGGCAGACGCTTTGCGCTCGGAAACGGAGGCGGGGGAAGACAGTATGTCGCTGGATAGTCAGAGCACCCTCATGTCTATATCTCAGCGTGTTGAGGAGGAGGAGGAGGAGCATGAGGAGGATGAGGAGGAGGGGGAAGAGACAGCTTGGCCCACTGCTGAGGGTACCCATGCTGCTTGCCTGTCATCCTTTCAGCGTGTATGGCCTGAGGAGGAGGAGGAGGAGGAGGATCCTGAAAGTGATCTTCCTAGTGAGGACAGCCATGTGTTGCGTACAGGTACCCTGGCACACATGGCTGACTTCATGTTAGGATGCCTTTCTCGTGACCCTCGCATTACACGCATTCTGGCCACTACGGATTACTGGGTGTACACACTGCTCGACCCACGGTATAAGGAGAACCTTTCCACTCTCATACCCGAAGAGGAAAGGGGTTCGAGAGTGTTGCTATACCACAGGACCCTGGCGGACAAACTAATGGTAAAATTCCCATCCGACAGCGCTAGTGGCCGAAGGCGCAGTTCTGAGGGCCAGGTAGCAGGTGAGGCGCGGAGATCAGGCAGCATGTACAGCACAGGCAGGGCAACACTCTTTAAGGCCCTTGACTGCTTTATGGCTCCCCAGCAAGACTGTGTCACCGCTCCCCAGTCACGGCTGAGTCGGCGGGAGCACTGTAAAAGGATGGTGAGGGAGTATGTAGCCGATCGCACGACCGTCCTCCGTGACGCCTCTGCCCCCTACAACTACTGGGTGTCGAAGCTGGACACGTGGCCTGAACTCGCGCTGTATGCCCTGGAGGTGCTTGCTTGTCCTGCGGCTAGTGTCTTGTCAGAGAGGGTGTTTAGTGCAGCTGGGGGAATCATCACAGATAAGCATACCCGCCTGTCAACCGACAGTGCCGACAGGCTAACACTCATCAAGATGAACAAAGCCTGGATTTCCCCAGACTTCTCTTCTCCACCAGCGGACAGCAGCGATACCTAAGCAATACGTAGGCTGCACCCGCGGATGGAAGCATCGTTCTGTATCCCCATCAAAAACGGGGACCTTTTCGCCTCATCAATCTGTGTATAATATTCCTCCTCCTCCTCCTGCTCCTCCTCCTGAAACCTCACATAATCACGCCGAACGGGCATTTTTTCTTAGGCCCACAAGGCTCAGTCATATAATTTTTCTAAACAATTTTTATACGTTTCAATGCTCATTAAAGCGTTGAAACTTTCACCTCAACCAATTTTTATTTTAACTGGGCTGCCTCCTGGCCTAGTTACCAATTAAGCCACATTAACCAAAGCGATTAATGGGTTTCACCTGCCCTCTTGGTTGGGCATGGGCAATTTTTCTGATGTACATTAGTACTGTTGATACAGCAATTTTTGTGGGCCCTCGCCTACAGTGTAATCAAATTAATTTTTAGCCCACCTGCATTACAGCTGACGTTACATCAGCTGTGTTGGGCACTGCAATGGGATGTATTTATGTACCGCCGGTGGCTTCCTGGCACCCACCCATGCTGTGGGTCCGCAGGGAGTTGTAAATGCATCTGTGTCCACTTCTAAAGAACCCCAGTCTGACTGGGGCATGCAGTGTGGGCCGAAGCCCACCTGCATTAAACATGACATTACTACCTCAGCTGTGATGGGCAATGCTATGATATATATTTATGTACTGCCGGTGGCTTCCTGGCACCCACCCATGCTGTGGGTCCAAAGGGAGTTGTAAATGCATCTGTGTCCAATTCTAAAGAACCCCAGTCTGACTGGGGTATGCAGTGTGGGCCGAAGCCCACCTGCATTAAGCACGACATTACTACCTCAGCTGTGATGGGCACTGCAATGGGATATTTTTATGTACCGCCGGTGGGTTCCAGGGAGCCACCCATGCTGTGGGTCCACAGGGAGTTGTAAATGCATCTGTTTCCACTTCTAAAGAACCCCAGTCTGACTGGGGCATGCAGTGTGGGCCGAAGCCCACCTGCATTAAACATGACATTACTACCTCAGCTGTGATGGGCAATGCAATGGGATATTTTTATGTACCGCCGGTGGGTTCCTGGCACCCACCCATGCTGTGGGTCCACAGGGAGTTGTAAATGCATCTGTTTCCACTTCTAAAGAACCCCAGACTGACTGGGGCATGCAGTGTGGGCCGAAGCCCACCTGCATTAAGCACGACATTACATCAGCTGTGATGGGCACTGCAATGGGATATATTTATGTACCGCCGGTGGCTTCCTGGCACCCACCCATGCTGTGGGTCCACAGGGAGTTGTAAATGCATCTATTTCCACTTCTAAAGAACCCCAATCTGTCTGGGGCATGCAGTGTGGGCCGAAGCCCACCTGCATTAAGCATGACATTACTACCTCAGCTGTGATGGGCAATGCAATGGGATATTTTTATGTACCGCCGGTGGGTTCCAGGGAGCCACCCATGCTGTGGGTCCACAGGGAGTTGTAAATGCATCTGTTTCCACTTCTAAAGAACCCCAGTCTGACTGGGGCATGCAGTGTGGGCCGAAGCTCACCTGCATTAAACATGACATTACTACCTCAGCTGTGATGGGCACTGCAATGGGATATTTTTATGTACCGCCGGTGGGTTTCAGGGACCCACCCATGCTGTGGGTCCACAGGGAGTTGTAAATGCATCTGTTTCCACTTCTAAAGAACCCCAGTCTGACTGGGGCATGCAGTGTGGGCCGAAGCCCACCTGCATTAAACATGACATTACTACCTCAGCTGTGATGGGCAATGCAATGGGATATTTTTATGTACCGCCGGTGGGTTCCAGGGAGCCACCCATGCTGTGGGTCCACAGGGAGTTGTAAATGCATCTGTTTCCACTTCTAAAGAACCCCAGTCTGACTGGGGCATGGAGTGTGGGCCGAAGCCCACCTGCATTGAACATGACATTACTACCTCAGCTGTGATGGGCAATGCAATGGGATATTTTTATGTACTGCCGGTGGGTTCCAGGGTGCCACCCATGCTGTGGGTCCACAGGGAGTTGTAAATGCATCTGTTTCCCCTTCTAAAGAACCCCAGTCTGACTGGGGCATGCAGTGTGGGCCGAAGCCCACCTGCATTAAACATGACATTACTACCTCAGCTGTGATGGGCAATGCAATGGGATATATTTATGTACCGCCGGTGGCTTCCTGGCACCCACCCATGCTGTGGGTCCACAGGGAGTTGTAAATGCATCTGTGTCCACTTCTAAAGAACCCCAGTCTGACTTGGGTATGCAGTGTGGGCCGAAGCCCCCCTGCATTAAGCACGACATTACATCAGCTGTGATGGGCACTGCAATGGGATATATTTATGTACCGCTGGTGGGTTCCAGGGAGCCACCCATGCTGTGGGTCCACAGGGAGTTGTAAATGCATCTGTTTCCACTTCTAAAGAACGCCAGTCTGACTGGGGCATGCAGTGTGGGCCGAAGCCCACCTGCATTAAACATGACATTACTACCTCAGCTGTGATGGGCAATGCAATGGGATATTTTTATGTACCGCCGGTGGATTCCAGGGAGCCACCCATGCTGTGGGTCCACAGGGAGTTGTAAATGCATCTGTTTCCACTTCTAAAGAACCCCAGACTGACTGGGGCATGCAGTGTGGGCCGAAGCCCACCTGCATTAAACATGACATTACTACCTCAGCTGTGATGGGCAATGCAATGGGATATTTTTATGTACCGCCGGTGGGTTCCAGGAAGCCACCCATGCTGTGGGTCCACAGGGAGTTGTAAATGCATCTGTTTCCACTTCTAAAGAACCCCAGTCTGACTGGGGCATGCAGTGTGGGCCGAAGCCCACCTGCATTAAACATGACATTACTACCTCAGCTGTGATGGGCAATGCAATGGGATATTTTTATGTACCGCCGGTGGGTTCCAGGGAGCCACCCATGCTGTGGGTCCACAGGGAGTTGTAAATGCATCTGTTTCCACTTCTAAAGAACCCCAGACTGACTGGGGCATGCAGTGTGGGCCGAAGCCCACCTGCATTAAACATGACATTACTACCTCAGCTGTGATGGGCAATGCAATGGGATATATTTATGTACCGCCGGTGGCTTCCTGGCACCCACCCATGCTGTGGGTCCACAGGGAGTTGTAAATGCATCTGTTTCCACTTCTAAAGAACCCCAGTGTGACTGGGGTATGCAGTGTGGGCCGAAGCCCACCTGCATTAAGCACGACATTACATCAGCTGTGATGGGCACTGCAATGGGATATATTTATGTACCGCTGGTGGGTTCCAGGGAGCCACCCATGCTGTGGGTGCACACGGAATTCCCATTGCGGAGTTCTACCTGCCTGTGACTATTTATAAAAAAACGCGGTCTGACTGGGGCATGCAGACACCTTGACAGAATGAATAGTGTGTGGCACATAGGTTCCCCATTGCTATGCCCACGTGTGCAGCTCCAGATGGAGGTGGCACAGGATTGGATTTCTCATTGCTTCTGTACAGCATTGTGGGCTGTCGCCCAGCCCCTTTTAAAGAGGGTCGCTGCCTAGCCGTGCCAACCCTCTGCAGTGTGTGCCTGCTTTTCCTGTGGCAGATGCACTTATAAATAGACATGAGGGTGGCGTGGCATGAGGGCAGCTGAAGGCTGGGCAGGGACAGTTTGGTGTGCGCTGTGGACACTGGGTCGTGGGGGAGGGGGGTTGGGCAGCATGTAACCCAGGAGAAGTGGCAGCGGAGTGTCATGCAGGCAGTGATTGTGCTTTGTTGGAGGTAGTGTGGTGCTTAGCTAAGGTATGCATTGCTAATGAGGGCTTTTCAGATGTAAAAGTTGTTGGGGGGGGCCCACTCTTGCTGCTATTGTGGCTTAATAGTGGGACCTGGGAACTTCATATGCAGCCCAACATGTAGCCCCTCGCCTGCCCTATCCGTTTCTGTGTCGTTCCCATCACTTTCTTGAATTGCCCCGATTTTCACAAATGAAAACCTTAGCGAGCATCGCGATATACAAAAATGCTCGAGTCGCCCATTGACTTCAATGGGGTTCGTTACTCGAAACGAACCCTCGAGCATCGCGAAAATTTCGTCTCGAGTAACGAGCACCCGAGCATTTTGGTGCTCGCTCATCTTTACTAGAGATCTTGTATAGGGGCCTGCAAGCTTAAACTGTACACCTCTGTCACTTGCAAAGATTTAGACTGCCCATACATTTTAGATAGCAGTGATAATTGAGACTTGTATCCATTGAGAAAACTTACAATTATGGTATTACAGAAATAATAGGCCATATATTTTCTTAAAAATTTGTTTTGCTTTTGACATGCTTCTGATAAGTCCTGTCTGCTATGTTTTCTCTGCTCACTTTCTGATAGAAAACGGAAAGAACAAGATTTATTACCTTTTTATTTCAATTTGATATGTAAGAAATGCAATAAGAGAACAGATCATTAATCGAAATTGTGGTTATAAAAAGCATTTGGATTTTGTTTCATTATTAATCACTCGGTTTGGAGACATAATGGCTTAACATTAGAGATGAGCGAGCACGCTCGGATACAGCAGTTACTCGAGCGAGCTTACTGGTCCAAGCGT
The DNA here is from genome assembly GCF_035609145.1 of Eleutherodactylus coqui. Lineage (NCBI taxonomy): Eukaryota > Metazoa > Chordata > Amphibia > Anura > Eleutherodactylidae > Eleutherodactylus > Eleutherodactylus coqui. The sequence continues at coordinate 81,049,000 of NC_089845.1, read as the reverse complement.
GCTCGAGGGGGGGTGCGGCGGGGGTAGCGGGGGGAGAGAGAGAGAGATCTCTCTCACTCTACCCCCCCCTCCCCGCTACCACCCGCTCGCTCAAGTAACTGCTGTATCTGAGCGTGCTCGCTCATCTCTACTTAACATCATATGGCAAAAAACAAATTTGCAAACTTTAAAAATGAAAAAATATGTAAATTCATAAAATGGAATATTCTGTAATGGTCACACAAGGAATTAGAAAGTAAAGAAACATTTTAAAGCTTATTTTAATAATATTTTTTGATAATTCATTGGTGGAAAAAGGAGGACTAAACTCCAATGAATATAAATGAATCTGGCTGTCAACTGGTTATATGTTGTTGTGATGTGATGGGGAAGATTTTGCTATGGCTTGAACTTTATTGTAGGCCAAAAGTGGGATGAAAGGGGTAGGGGATCTCACAAGTGAGGGCGTTTTTTTGGTAGAGCTTCTGTTATTAATTTGGGGATATTTAACAACAGGTGATGGAGAGCTGGACAGAATTGGAATTAATATGGAACAGGATACTATGGGGGTAAGATGTTTTGGGAAATTTATAAAAGAATTGGGTTGGAGGGAAATTGGGGAGGAGAATAATTCTGCTTAGCAAATATAAATAATAAAATATCGTTGATCAATATTTATGTAAGATGGGTGAGTGGATTAATTAGCCAATTAACATTTGGCTCCTTTTCTTAGGGTGAATCCTCATTGGCTCAAAGTTTTCCACTTAAAGAATTAAAAGATAAGAGTTTCTTAGCTTTAATGGTGATTCTTCCACAAAAGGAATATGGAATGTTTTAAAAGATGCTATTCAAATCCCACATGAGATTGATCTTTGCTGAAGTTGTGTAAAGGGAGTTATTCCAAAGTGATTGGAAATTTACTAATTTTGGAAATAAACTAATTACTAAATGCTGGATGTCAGTTAAATGCTCATCAGTTATGGATAAACTATTTTGTCAGAAGTACATTGGTACATTATAATTAGAGATGAGCGAGCGTACTCGCTAAGGCAAACTACTCGAGCGAGTAGTGCCTCATGCGAGTACCTGCCCGCTCGTCTCTAAAGATTCGGGTGCCGGTGGAGAGCAGTGAGTTGCAGGAGTGAGCATAAGGGAGCCGGGGGGAGAGAGTGATCTCCCCCCCATTCCTCCCCGCCGCTCCCCTCCCCTCACTGGCACCCGAATCCTTTGAGACGAGCGGGCAGGTACTTGCATAAGGCACTACTCGCTCGAGTAGTTTGCCTTAGCGAGTATGCTCGCTCATGTCTAATTATAATCCATGTGTAGAAGAAGTTCTGGCAAAGCCAGTGTAAATATCATAATTTGTATTTATGGTTGTAACGAGGGTTGTTGGTTTTTTATTTTTATCTCACCTGTGGATGGGGAGGAGGGGGGCAGTGTTCAAAAATTACGGAGGGTGGCAGAAAAAAAAGATTGTCAAATGTATAAGCATATAGGATTTTTAATTGTATATCCATACATTTTTGCTAACGTTTCGTATTTTTTTAAATACTTTATGATTTGTGAAAAAGTATAAAAAGGCAAGAAAGTTACTTCCATAACCTGATTTGGGAATACATGTCACTTAAATTACTACTTGATATATCATCCCCCCACACACGCTCACACAAGAAGAAACAAAATCACACTATCCTCAGTGACAGCCTGAAAGCATATTTTTACTTTCCATCACTGGCATCTAAATCATGACCCTGTTGTCTGTGACACGTACAAGTTTTTGCAAAAAATGTTAATTAAGAAGTATAGACAGTGCCTTTCCCAAGTGACCCGCTGAGAGTTCAGGCCAATATATATGAACTGATTGTTAGACAAGAACATTGACAGCATAGTTGGACTGACTCTTGTGAATGTAGTTAAAAAACATTGCCTCGAATAAAGGAGTTAAAGTTAGCAAAAGGTCAGATGAATTGGGCATCAGTAATTGAGAGGCCATTGTGGTTGAAAGAATAAAAAGAATGGACAAATAACTGACACATACTGCTTGCAAGTGTGAAGAGAAAAGCTGAAGAATTGAACTATAATGATGACATTTCAGAACTTGTGTTCTTTCTGGGAATGGCGATCACTTGTAATTCTTTACTGATTTTGTTCTTGGGATTTAAGATGAAAAACAAAATGCAAAAACAGGTTAGAAATAAAGCAAGCTGATTTCGAGAGGAAGGGCTCAGATATGGAAGAGGGCACCTACAATCACTGAAGATTACTAGGAAAACAAGCAAAAAAAGTTTTAAAAAAATTCTCAGTGGAACTTCATTTGTCTCTGGTGTATAGACTCAGAACAATCAGGTTTGGAGCCAATTTCAGTCCAGTGGCAGCATCTTGACTATGTGTCTTTCAACTAATACTTTGCTGAAGATGTAACATGCTTTCACAGCTGGCTGTGAACACTAGGAATGGATATAATCATAAACTGCAAACCCTGTTGTCTCTTCTCTGAAATTGGCCATTAAGTTTAATAAATACTAAAATATGTACTTACTATGTACTAGTGACTTATACTTTAAAGTGTGGCTAGTAGAAATGAGCGAGCACTTAATGCTCGGGTCCATATTATTTGAGTTGAGCTTTTCTCAAAATTCGAGAGCTCTACTCGAGTAACGAACCCCATTGACTACAATGGGAGACTTGAGCATTTTTGTATGTGGGACGCCGGGTCCCAAGCTTTTTTTTTTTTCTTGGTTCGTGTTCGTTCTCTATCTCTCTCTCTCTCTCTCTCTCTCTCCCCCTGCCTGCCTGCTAGCCAAACAATTTGCCATTGACGCGCGCTGCATCGTGGCAGGGAGGGGCCAAAACAGACACGTCACAGCGGGGAGGAGCCAAAAACTGGGGCGGGGTCGAACACGGCGTGATGCTCGTTCGAGTAACGAGCACCATCGAGTACGCTAATACTGGAACGAGCATCAAGCTCGGTGGAGTACGTTCGCTCAACTCTAGTGGCTAGATATTTAAAAGACTTCTGACATGTTAAAATGAGACCCCCAACAAATGCTAAAACAAACAAGCAGATGTATTCATCTGAGTGCAGTGCCCATTTGGTTCTTTCTGTCCTTGTTTGGAACATTGTATAGGCTCCATTGAAAGTCTATAGAGCCCACACACCACTGTGAACAGGGAATAAAATCCAAACAGGCAAAGTGCTCTGCTGGCTTGTTTTAGCGATTGTTCAGAATCTTAGCAGCCGTACCCTACCGATCAAAACTTTAAAAAAAGTTTAGTTACTCTTTGACTGTTTTTCACAGCCTAGATCACACTTGAGTGTACTCCCTTTGGTGCAAAATTGTTTCATATCTATGTTAAACCTAGATTGAGATTATACAGCTTTTCAGTATTTTGGGTTTTACAGAAAAACATTAAGGGTTGCTTCACACTGTTTGCGCTGAACAATACAATGGGTTTCCTTTCATTACTGATATTTTTCGTTTACATTTCATGCGTGTGCAGAAAAATAGGTCCTGCTCTATATTTTTGCATATTTGCACACCTAAGTGCCACATAGAAGTCTGTGGGAGGTGCGCAAATGTGCAATACACTGTGCACTTCTGTGAAATATAGAACACATTTGGACCTCATTAGGCTAAATAGCCTTTTAAATCAGGTGGGGAGGTGCCACACGTGCATTTAAGCAGACCCTGCGTGCGCAATAGCACAATAGAATAGCACAATGCACCGATACATAGGCAAATCAACTTTGAACTCTGCACAAATACATTGTGCTGAGGCAATCATATTTGTGCATATGCTCATCTGAAGCTGCCCCAATAATTATTCCCATTATCCCTTATGTTAAGATTTTTCTGTTGGTAAATTCCATGATTTGCTTCCTTGAAACTGTGTTGTGTTGGGTTTCTATTGTTTTAGACAGGCAGATTAATGCAGTCTGCTGAACTGTTCTATTTATTTAAATAAAAAATAGAGAGCTGATGAATCCCATTTATGTCAATGAGATCCATAAAGAGCTGTTGTTTTCAATTTTGACCCATTAAAAACTGGTCTACCGAATCTGTCAAAGAATGAAGAAAATGGTTAGAACAACCCGCTAGTGGTGTCTGAAAGCCTAATGAGGATCCAAAGAACCCATAGAGGTCAGAAAAAATAGTGCAAAAGTGGAACGGAGGTGCTGCCAACCAGATAAATGCCTCACTGGAAGACAAAGGAGAGGTAACAACTCCCTTTATTAACTTTTACAACCAGCTACAAAATTGTTTTTCAAAGTTTAAAGCCTCAAAAGTTATGTACAACTACAACTTGAGAGTTGCTTAGTTGTACATATCTTTAGGAGTCAGACACTTCCTGAAGCAGAAGTTGGTGCATGTGGAGATGGTTGTGTCAAGTGTTTCCACGATTTTAATATCAAGTCTGTTAGGCACTTAAACTTAATGCAAATAAGAAAGGAGCATCTTTAGTGTCCTGAAGGGTCCTCCAGGATAGTCACAGCAACTTTTGTCGTGGCACGCCTGCCTATGATTTTTCCTTAAAGGGGTTGTCCCGAGGCAAAACATCAAAATTTTAAATTAGCCCATTCCCCCTGTCACCCCCCGGCATAAAATAGCACTTTAAAGCGGTTTTTAAACTGCTTGCTACTCACCGATGTGATGAAATATGAACTTATAAAAATCTTCTCCCTAAGATGGCCGCCGGTCCTTTCCCAGGGATGCACCGCGGTTTTCTCCCATGGTGCACCGCGGGTCTTCTCCCATGGTGCACCATGGGCTCTGTGCGGTTCATTGCCGATTCCAGCCTCCTGATTGGCTGGAATCGGCACACGTGACAGGGAGGAGCTACGCAATGACGCGTAGAAGGGGGCGGAGCCAGAATGCCGCTCGTGCGCGGACCGACCAGAAGGGAGAAGACCCTGAAATTAGACGGAGCCATGGAGACGGGGACGCCAGCAACGGAGTGGGTAAGGGAATAACTGCTGTATGGCTCATGTTTAATGCACGATGTATATTACAAAGTGCATTAATATGGCCATACAGAAGTGTATAACCCCACTTGCTTTCGCGAGACAACCCCTTTAAGCATAGAAGGTGCCGCGCATCAGAGAAACCCAGTTTCTCCCCTTCCTAAGCTCAGAGCTTAGTGCTGACAATAGCTGGTTGCCTATTGGCTATATGTAATGCCTCCACTGATTGGTGAGTGAGTCCAGGGTGGGAAACCTTGGCATAAGTCCCTATGCAGAGTGGGTGGAGGGGAGAAAAAGTGTGGGAAGAGAGAGAGGAAGTGAAGGAGGAGTTAGGAGAGTGAGGAGAGGAGTTGGAGGAGAAAGGTGTCTGCAGCAAGTCGTGGTCAGAGTGGTGTGTGCTAGCAATTCAGCCGTGTGAGCAGTGTTCTACCAAAGCAAACGAGGATAGCAAGGTCTCTTTTCCGCTCCCTTGTCAATCTTGCAGTGAGGAGATCTGAGTTGGAGGCCAGTATTCTGCAAAACAGTGAGTTTAACTATCCAGTGAATTCAAAGTCAGGATTAGCTCAGCAGCCATTTTCAACCATCCTTCAACACCTGCATCATACACTTCCTGTAAGCCCATCAGCTAACCAATACTGAGTAACCTCTAGGAGAATAGAGAGAAAGCGTTGAAGAAAAGTGTTGTGTAAAGTACAAAGCTGCCATTTCAACGTGTTTGTTACGGCACTCTGACCCCCCCAGCGCCAGGTGGGGTGCCCTGAACTTCCCGCACCCCACTGTCCCTGCCTAATTGCCTCAACCCTGGCTAACCCCAGGCGGACAACTGGACGGCGGTCCCTATCCTGCCTAGGGACCTGGCGACTGCAAAGAAGGAACTATCTGACGGGGGACAGAGTGCTGACAGAAAAGGCAGATGGAATAACAAAACAGGAAAAGACTGGCTACAGGCAAACTGACAAGGACGCTGACTAGCAAACTAGGACTGACTGAGACAGGCTGCAGACAGAACTGACTAGCGGCTGACAGAACCAATAACTGGCAGTGAGCTCAGGTCACTGTCAGCCTTATAACTACAAGACTCCGCCCCGGGGGCGGAGAGTGGGAGGAACCAACTCCCCACTACAGCACAAGGGAGGTGGAGGAGTGCGGGCGGCACCCTAGGGGCAGACACGCCCACGCCGCCGCACACTGACCGCCCAACATCACCGGGAGAGCCCCGACGTTAGAGCTCCAGGACGCCGGAGCCGACGCCGAAGCGGCGCACGCCGTGCCGCCCTGCATGGTAACAGTATTAAACCACTGTATCACTGTTGGCTCTGCTACATCCTTAGGGCGAGCACCCACTGGCGTTTTTTTACCTGCGTTTTGCGTTTTGCGTTTTGCGTTTTTCCTGCACAGGCATAGAGATAACATGTGTTCCTGTCCACTGGCGTTTTTTTTGCATTGCGTTTGCGTTTTTAACATAGGAACTGTCAGTTGCATATGTGTCCTTATTTTTCTCCATGGAAATTAATGGCAAAGCCGCGAAAACGCCGCGGAAAACGCGCGGAAAAACCGCGGGACACGCGGCGAAAACGCTGCGTTTTTTTCCCGCGGGAAACGCAAACGCCAGTGGGTGCTCGCCCTAAATGCTGCAAAGTTCAACTGTGTTTCATTTCTTATATCACAAAAAGCTTCAGTAAATCTGCATGCTCCCAGTTTTACTAATTCAAGCTACTGGACTCGTCTCACGTTATTCTGCCATCATTAGACTTGTGACTTTAGGTTGGAGTACTGGCGTCACTCGTGACAAAACAAATTGTGTTTAACGTATCCTCATACGTTATCCTCACCACTGTGCGACAGCTAAGCGGAACCCCATTTTCGCCACTATCAGGAGGAATTACAGAGCCACCTGTGACAACCATCTTGCAAACCCTGTAGTCTCACCCACTTTGGCGCGCTCAGCTCGGCCGTTGCACATGTTCTTGCACTTTCATGTAAAACGTATTTAATAGAGATGAGCGAACGTGCTCGGCCACGCCCCTTTTTCGCCCGAATACCGCGATTTTCGAGTACTTCCATACTCGGGTGAAAAAATTCGGGGGTCGCCGTGGTGGCGCGGGGGGTTGCAGCGGGGAGTGGGGGGGAGAGGGAGAGAGAGAGGGCTCCCCCCTGTTCCCCGCTGCTACCCCCCACGCCGCCACGCCTCTCCCCGCCCCCCGGCGCACCCGAGTACTTTTCACCCGAGTAGTGAAGTACTCGAAAATCTCGATATTCGGGCGAAAAATGGGCGGGGCCGAGCGCGTTCGCTCATCTCTAGTATTTAACTTACTGATGTGAGTTCAGGACACAAAGCTTGGTTTAAAATGATCCCAGTAATGAAGTGACAAAAGATCATTTTAATAAAGTACAAGCGCCAAGTGTCTTGTCAAAGGTTAAAACACAGTTGGCAAAATTTTGTAAGTATGAGCAAATTTGTCAATCACAATAACAACCACTTCCTTGTTCCCCATCTAACCCTTCCAAGCAATAATTAATTTCTAGTCCCCATCATCTCTTGTATTATTTACCATTTTTATCATTTTCTTAAATCATGAGATAATGTATTAAAATAAATAAATTAATTAAAAAAATAAATAAATATATATATATATAATTTTTTTTATATATATATTTTTTTGAAGGAGTTAATTTGTATGCGCGGTATATAATTCACTGGGGCAGAGGAATTCTATCTCTGAGGCCTCGGTCAGACGGGCGATTTTTGGTGCGATCTGCGCGTGCGCATGCGATCGCCGTTTTTATTGAACCATTGCTTTGCAATGGTATCGGACACATGAGCGCTTTTTATGCGCTCATCCGATTTATTATAGAACAGAAATCGCAGATCGCGCCTATCTGCGATCTGCGATTCCTGTTCTTCTCTATATGCGCTCAATGGGGCCGGTGGCAGCAGCGCCGACCCCATTGAGAACATGTACTAGACAAATCATTCTCCTCTGCCACAGCTGTAACAGCTGTGGCAGAGAAGAATGATGTTTGCCCATTGAATTCAATGGAGCCGGCAATACAGCCAGCTCCATTGAAAGCAATGGGCTGCCGGCGATCGCAGGATGAATTTTCGGGAAGGGCTTAAAAATATAAGCCCTTCCCTCAAAATCATCCAGAAATGTGTAAAAAGTAAAAAAATATATATACTCACCTTGTCCTGGCAGACGGAGTTCAGCCGTGGCCGGCCGGCAGTTCTCCTGAACTGCTGTGAGTAGTATTCAGCAGCCGGGGATTTAAAATCCCCGCCTGCTGAATGAGCTGCCTCTGATTGGTCGCAGCCCTCACCCATTCATGAATTCATGAATGGGTGAGTGAGTGCTGCCTATGATTGGCTCAGTGTAGGGACCAATCAGGGGCAGCTCTCAGCTGAATGACAGCTGAGAGCTGCCCCTGATTGGTCCCTGCGCTGAGCCAATCAGAGGCAGCACTCACTCACCTATTCATGAATTCATGAATGGGTGAGTGAGAGCTGGCTCTGATTGGTGAGAGCTGTGACCAATCAGAGGCAGCCCTTCCCCGAAAATCACTACAGCGCTTGCCGGCAGCCCATTGCAATACGGTCGGCTCCATTGAATTCAATGGGAGAACATCACGCTCTTCTGCCACAGCTGTGGCACAGCTGTGGCTGAGGTTCGCGAACTTCATTATATGTTCTCAATGGGGTCGGCGCTGCTGCCGCTGGCCCCATTGAGCACAATGTGAAACCCCTGGAAGCGAAAGGCTCTAGGGGTTTCACATACATAGAACACCGGTTTACAGTTACATGAGTTCTGCGAACTGGTGTCCTATAATTTTCGCCGCATGTCAAATTCGCACATGTGACCGCTGCCATTGAAAAGCATTGGTTCTATCAAGTGCGAATTTTTTGACGTGCGGAAAAACGCATATAAAAACGCCTGTGTAACTGAGCCCTGATATGGGTTTCCGATAGCTGGACCCCCAATGATTAGAAAGTGACTACATATACTAGAAATATGTCATTCATTTCTATGATGTGAAACCCCTTAAATATACATGTTAGTAAATATTTTTAAAAGTTATACTCAAAGTGAAGTCAGTAAAAAATGTAAGAAGTTATTAGCCTAAAGATTTACAGTGATTCTTCTGGGTAAGACTAGTACTAGATCCTATTAACTTCTTAAGATTCTTCTTACAGATTTGTAATTCATCTGAGAGAACATTTGGTGCGATCCCTTGACAAGGTACAGTAGCCTCACTGCCAGACCATGTGGAGGATGTGATTCTGAGCATGAGAATTAATGTCTGCATGATGTTCTTTTCCTTATTGGCATCAAAGATTGAACATATTAACAAAGGTGTCTTGTTAGTGACACAGCATAGAGTGCCATCATAATAGATATTTTCCACATATCCACTAATAATTCTAATAGACAATATTCCTGTATTTTTTATATATAGAATTCTTATTCTATTTTTACTCTAACTGGCATACCTTATTGACAGTTTTAATATTACTACTTAAGTGTAATTTGTTTTGAGCAGTGGCACTGCTAGTTCTATATATGTTTTCACTCTCTCAGTTAGAAAATTCTCACCCAACGGTTTCATACTCCGTTACCTGTTTATTAGGGGTTAAGCCTAGCAATGCCCCTATAAAAAGGCTACATGTTTATGTAGCGCACAAGCTTTATTTTTAAGGGGGTTTTACCATTTTGTCAATTCTTGCCGGCTGACCTGCCTATTAACCTATGGCACCTGCAAGGGAAATACAGTGTATTTTTAGAGATTGTCTTCACTTGGGCTCATGGCAGATTCCCAAAATGGGGATGTCTCTGTGACCTAATTAGCAATACATCCTGACCTTTGAACATAGACAGGCTGGGTTCACCAGAGTAATAGACAGTTCTTGGGTCCTTATAAATGCAGCAATAAATAACTGCAAAGAGCAAATGATTCATTTGCTTTCAAACGACGTCCATTTTCATGTGCAGATAATCGTTTAAATTTTAACATAATTCTTTTTACCATAGTTACCGCGTTTTCGCAATAATAAGCCCTACCCTATGAAGCCCTATCCTGATTCGCGTCCCTTGCACTGGGCTGTGACACTGCATCACGCTTCCATGTCCTCCAGCACACCAACAGAGCAGTTCTTCCTGGTAGCAAGGCTAGAATACCCCGCTTCCAGCAAGCTAATGCTCTGATTGGTTAATCGAGCGCCACATCAGCCAATGACAGCCGGGCGATCGATTAACCAATTACAGCTATTCAATTATGTCATTCAATGAATGGCTGTGGTTGGTTAATCTTGTGCCAGCTCTCATTGGCTGACTTGGTGCTCGATTAACCAATCAGAGCATTAGCTTGCTGGAGGTGGCATATTCAAGCCCCACTACCAGGAATAACTGCTCTGTTGGAGTGCAGGAGGACACTGAAACAGCCAACACCGCAGCCCAGCGCGAGGGACCACTATTGTTTGAGGCAAAAATTAATATACAACAGTGTCTTATTTTCTGGGAAACACGGTAGTGCAGTCCATTATTGGTCTGTGAGGGGAGTGTGGAAATGCCTGGGAATGATCTACAAATGACTGAACAATCACCTTTTACACGAAACAACTGGCAAAAAATGAATTATTAATGAATATGAATTATTTTCATTAAGTGAACAATAAGCGAATGAATTATTGTTCATCGTTCAGTCGTTGGCCATGCTTACACTGAATGATTATTGGTAATTTTCTCATGATTCAAGGATTATTCGAATGATAATCCATTCTGTGTAAAAGGCCCTTTGTTAAAGCTTATGTCTGCGCTGGCTCATAGACCAGGTTCCCACGTGAGGGATGTCTGTATGACTTAATAAAGCAAATCCAAAAGCCTTGTCAACATGAAACCACTTTAACCTTTTTATATACCATGTTTCCCCGATAAAAAGACCTACCCCGATTTTCAGGGAAACGCAGTATTTTATCCTAATGAATATAAAGTAATAATCAACATCCAAATGAACTTGTTCCAAGCTGCACCAGCACTCTGGAATGCGCTATATCAGACAATCATTCTAATCACAAATATCCAGTCTTAAGCATGCCCTACAAAGACATCTACTTAGGCCTAATATCCTGTGTAATGTAACGCCTAGTAATATTGTAAAGACACCCCCCCCAAAAAAAAAACAAAAAAAAACATATTTTTAAAAGTTCTTCATTACATTACATAGTGCCATAAGAAAATACAACTTGTCACGCCAAAAAATAAGCTCTCATATAACTAGGTTAATGGAAAAAATAATAAAGTTATAGCTCTTGGATGGCAAGGGGCGGAAAACTGCAAAATCTCTAGTCTAAAAAGCGTTAATCTCTGTTGCTGGACAGAAGCTGGTAAGGTATAGCAATCTTTCCTTGATGGACTGTGGCAAAGAAATGCAGTGATGATAATAGGGGATAATGCAACAAGACCATTTGAGGTAAATGTATGACTGATCTAATTAAATGATGGTTTCTTGTATTAATTATAAATGTCTAGAATAACATAAGTTTTTATATTGCTCATATACAAGCTAACGAACCTGGAGGTCAGGCTGCAAGAACAGTTTTTCATTTGCTTTGCCTCTAATACAAGAGCTATTGGATAATCGTTATTAAAATGGTCGTTTATGGTAAGTCTGACCACGGCCATCAATAATAATAAAATGTGTCGAGCTAAGTCTATTTTTGGATAAAGAGGGGAACACTGTCCCTTATTTTATTCATGGGCTTTCATGCACTCTCACTTATGATTGATTTTCATAGCTTAGCACCAAATGTATCATTTTATTAAATATGTACGTAGAGAACTAAGACCTAACACCTTTTATCACTTATATTGACCTTCTGATGAGTCTGAATAAGATATGTACCATAAAATATGAATTATTCATAAACCATTTGCAAGGAATTAAATTCTTAGGGCAGGTAATCCTACAAGAGAAGGAAAAATGTCAAAATGTAATTTATTAAACACAACAGGTGCAAAAGTCTTTCATCTCCAACACAAATGTCAAAAACTATCAAAACCACTCCTGGTTACTGCCATTTCTTCTCTTTTAAATTCAATTAAAAATGTGTTTAGTGAATACAGTTGCTAAAATTAAGGCACATTTCCATATTAGTTCCATTTAGACTAACATATACCTAATGCATTATGATCCTGACCACTCATATAAATTAGTACTCTTTGGCAAATTTGGGTCCAATGGTTCAGTACACAAAGAAGCACACAAGTATAATATTCAATCTTCATCTGATTTCTGCTTTATTGGGACTAATTGGATTCCCATAGATAAACGACATAGGGCTCATGAATTTGGCAGAAACATATACATGGCGTCTTTACAGCAGCACACACAGTCCCTAATTGTTCTGTATCACTGAGCCGTAAAGTAATCCTAAGGTTAAAGGCACATGGCCGTATTTTCAAGCCATGTGCTTTCCAGATATTCGACACACAGTACAGGGAGCCATTATAGCCTATGAGGATATTCACATGCACCATTTTTCATACAGAATGATGGGCAGTGTGAAAACAAAATCATGGTATGTCCCAGTTTCATCCGTTTTTATGAACAGGAATTTTATATGCAATGTGCAGCATCCGTGTAGATCAGACAGTACATAGATGGATCTCCATGTGCTTAACCAATATGGGTTGCACCCAAGTTTCTCGGGCGCAAACAAAAATGTAGTTTTAGTCTGAAAGGAGTTTTCCAGGGAGAGTACTATGGATGACCTATCCTCAGGATTAATAACAGCATAGGAATGCGCCACAAGTTCTTCAAAAAGTCCCACTCACAAATATCCAATTCTCAAAATGTCGAGAGAGCTGCAGGACATAAAGAGGGTTTCCCTTCCAAGGAGGGGGCATCCGCCAACACTGAGGAGGGGAGCCGGCTGTGGTGGGAAGCTGCGACTGGTGAGATCTTGCCTTGGTGACCTTGGAAGGACTGCTGTGACTCCCAAAATACGGCAGCCCCTTCATACTCATGATCAGTGAGAATCCCAGCGGTCTGAAGGCACCGATCACATACTGACGGCACATCCAGGCTATATACACCATGGGTGTCGCAAATCTTCCGAAATAATATAGCCAGACAACAACAAGGTGTTGTTGTTATAACATCGAAACGCGTTGCCGCTTGTTGATCATACTGTCTGTGGATCATATTGAAAAATCTTGGATTGTACCCCAGTTGACTGGTGTGTACTTACTTCTATGATTGGAGTCAACACTTCAAGGAGGGGGCTTTTGAATACCACACACCCCCCTCCTGTCCAGTAAGTGTTTTTCTTTTACCAATATTCTATGTTTTTAGGACAAAGACTATATTTACAATATAGCACAATATCACGAAGCGCAGTGACATCTTTTTCTAAAAGAATACTATCCTCAGGATTGGTGGGGTCGCTCGGGACCCCAAACAATCAGCTAATTGTGCACTCGCTGACAGCACCTCAATTACACAGGGGTCAGAGCAGATGTTTCTGCTCCGACCTCTGTGAAGTGCCTGGCGCTGGTAACTGCAAACACTGCTCCCATTGATTTCAGACTTACGCTGCTTCTGCAGTGTAATTGCGGTGCTGTCAGTGGTTGCACAATCAGCTAAACGGTTGGGGTCCCAAGTGACGGACCCCAGCCGATCAACTATTGATGAACTATCTATAGGATAGGTCATCAATAGTATGCTCCCTGGAAAAACCCCTTTAAGCTTCTGGATGATATATTTGTACAGGACCACATTAAGGAGCCATAGGAGAATATGCTTCCAGGATATAATAGTCCTGTAATACAATACTACAAATGCTTTTATCTTGGATTCCATATGAATCCATGAGAATATGGAGGTATAGTATGAGTCCACAGACCTCTATGAGTACTGAATTATAACGTGAAACTTTTGAGATGCTCATATCCTTATTAATAAGGCAAATAGAAGAGGTGTCAAATCGCAATGAAGTATTATGGGAGACTCTAATTATCTGGATAGAATATGGGAAGACAAAACCTGCGGATCTCACAAGGGCGAGAAGTTCTTGAGAACAATTAAAGATAATTTCCTTAAACAACTTGTATGAGACCCAACTAGAGGGGGGGGGGGGGCATCCTGGACTTATTATTGAGCAGCAAACCGGACAGAATCACGAGGGTGCTGGTTGAGGGTCACCACAATATAAATAGTCACCACAATATAATTAATTTACAGCTGTCATTCAATAAGAAGCCTTATCAGGGAGCAACAAAGAAACTAAACCAGAGGTTCCCAAAATGGTCTATATGGTCCCCCAGGGATCAACTTTGACTTGTTGGGGTTCCATGTCAACATGAAAAAAAATTGGAGGTGCATGAGAAGCAAATGTGGGTCCATGGGAGCAGACTCCATTTAAGCAGGTCATCATCAACATTTAGGCTTTCTGTAAATGAGATAATACACCTTACACAGATTGTGTACATAATACCTATAATAGACATAGAAATTACTTACCCCTTTGATATTTCATAAAATTGTTTATGGGCTCTGGCAATAGACACCACAGACCTGCGCAGTAGTTAATTTACCTATAAAGTTTCTACTGCACATTGATTTCACGTGATCCACCAGAACCCAAGAAGTTTTGCACAAACTGTATCTATCTGCATTGTGGTGTGCTATGTTCATGTGCAAGTCTTTATAAGTTTTCATACTGCAGCAATGCATTGCACGTGTACTTGTTGCTTATCCTGCATAATGGACTATCGCAAGAAAGTTTTTGATAGCTTTTCCATCTTCTTACCTCGTGGAAAGGGGTTTTAGCATGGTTGGCAATCTTCTTACGAAAAAAAAGAAATCTATCGCAAATCACTGGACGTGGAGATTTGAGACTATACCTCACTAATTTGTAGCCAAATATTGACCAATTGCTATCAGAGCATCAGGCTCATCACTCCCATTAACCCCTTGAGTGGCACGCCCGGAAATTTTCCGGGACGAGCTCCACTGCTCATAGTGACATAGCCCGGAAGATTTCCGGGCTATGTATCACTATGGGAGCTGTAGCGCACAATGCCACAAGCTGTGACATTGTGCTCTGCCTGCACAGACCCACAGAGAACAAAGCAAGGGCTTTGAAAAACCAGCAGAAGATATTGCCGGCATATCGGCAATGTCCTGCTTTGTTTACAGGTTGCCATAGAGACCATCGGCTTGCCAGAAGCAAGCCGATGGTCTCTGTGGCAGGGAGAGCTGGTTGTTAGCTGTCAGAGGACAGCTAGGTACCTGCTCTTACAGCAGAGATCAGAGAAAACCTCCGATATCTGCTGTGTTAACCCTTTACATGCGGCAGTCTATGTGACTGCAGCATGTAAAGGGCTGTCACTGCAGAGTGTAAAGGGCTGTCACCATCAGACCCCTGGAATGTGATCAGGGGGTCCTGATGGGTCCCTGTAGAAATCCCCTAAAGGGACAAAAAAAAAAAAAAAGTTTAAAAAAAAAAAAAAGTTAAAAAATTATTTTTTAAAAAATTATAAAAACACTTGTCTCCCTTTACTTTGTAAAAAATCAAAAATACAATCACACATGTGGTATCCATGCGTCGTAATGACCCAGAGAAGGAAGTTAATACATTATTTAACCCCTTAATGACATGGCCCCTTTTTTTCTTTTTTCCCCATTTTTTTTCCTCCCTCCTGTTTAAAAAAATCACAACTTGTCCCGCAAAAAGCAAGCCCTTATATGGCCATGTCAATGGAAAAATGAAAAAGTTATGGCTCTTGAGACGCAACTGCAAAATTAGTTGAAATTCAATGATTAGACCATTTTAAAAAACCTGCCCTGGTGGGCACGACAGGGTGGTAGGAAACCCGCCACTCAAGGGGTTAATAGCATTATTTGTGAACTAATTTTATATAAGAATTTTACTAGGTTCTGATTTGTTTCATTCCAAATCCAAATATTTACTTGCATTTAGCGTTTTTTCAATAAACATCTTAATAAAAATTGTAAGTTTTTCTTTTTTTTACAATTACCCACTTTACAAAAAACCCTATCTAAGGCCCAATGTCCACTGGTAGATTTGAATTGCGGCACCCGCACAGATGATCCGCAGTTCAAGCCGCCCATAGAGAAATGTTGGTGTCCGCACCTGATTTAAAGCATGCAGATTTGATTTGCGGATCTTTACAAGCGGAAATCAAATCACAGCACGCTCCATTTGAGTGCGGATCCCACACAGACGGCATCTATTGAAGTCAATGGAAGCCGTCCCATCTGCAGGAAAGCAGGAGTTTGAAAAAAACAAAGTACTGCGCATGTGCACTGGCGCGCCGGCCAGCACTTCCGCACACATCTGCACTACAGAAGAAAGAAGACCCGGACACGTAAGCAGGGTCCTTTGGCCGCGGGCAGGGTCGGATTCTGTACATGAGGCCTAAGTGTGCAGCACTGTGTCAGCTGTGAAAAACCAATTTGACTTTAATAAATTAAAGGAGTTTTGTCATTAGAAAAAAAAATCCATGCTTATCTATTCCTCCCTTGTCAGCCTTCTTCCCACATCTTCCCCTCATCGATCTTCTCCAGGCTACTGCAGTCCCCCCACCTCCAGCTGGCCGGATCCTCTTCTTCCCGTTTTGGAGCGTCCATTTTCGCAATTCTCCTTCCAGCAGGTCAGTGTACGTACATTGACCTGCAGGTAGGAGAATACTGGCAATGTACGCTTAGTCAACAGAATAAGAAGCATCAGCTGGCTGGAGGTGATGTGACGAGGGGGACTGCAGGAGCAAGGAGAAGATGCGGTAAGAAGACTGATGGGGGAGGAATAGGTAAGTATTGGGTTTTTTTTTAAATGACAGAACTCCTTTAAGGAAAATTCAATATTAGGCAGGCACGGGGTCTACAGAAAACAAAAAAAAGCGGCAAGTGGTCTATGGGGCAAAAATGTTTGGGAACCTCTGAACTAAACTTTAGTAAAGCAAAATTTGATCAGCTTAGAACTGCTATCTGCAACATTAATTGGGGCAACATCCTCAAAAATAATAGTACAGGTGACAAATGGGAGAAGTTTAAAAACATCCTAATTACCTCATGTGAGCAGTTCATACCCTTTAAAAATAAAAGAACTACAAGTAGAAGGAAACCAATGTGGCTCCACAAGACGTTTAGGGGGTACAAGCGTAAAAAAAGAAAGCGTTTAAATTATTAAAACAAGAAGGCAGTGAAGAAGCACTAAAAACATACAGGGAAAAAAGCAAATTATGTAAGGAAACTATCAAAATTGCCAAGGAGGAGGCAGAGAGATTGATTGCCAAAGAGAGCAAAACTAACCCTAAACTATTCTTCAATTATTTAAACGGTAAAAAAATTTGCACTAAGAGCACTGGCCCTTTAACAAATAATGCAGGAGAAATGATAGAATATGATGGGGGAAGGCGAATCTATTAAATAGTTTTTTTCTCAAGTGTATTCATGAAGAAAAAAGAAATGTCACATGAGATACAGTGGGATAAAATGAACCACCCGCAAAATAGCCCCTGCCTAACACTCAGAAGGAAGTGCAGAGCAGGTTAAAAAAAAGAATAAAATCGACAAATCGCCGGGCCCAGGTGGTATACACCCTAGGGTTCTAACGGAACTAAGTGACGTGATACACAGACCGCTATTTCTTATATTTAGGGACACTTTTGAGACTGGGAATGTACCACTGGATTGGCGTATTACCAATGTGGTTCAAATATACAAAGAAGGGAGCCTGGTAACTACAGTCTCACTATAATAATTGGACAAATATTTGAGGGGTTTCTGAGAGATGCCATCCTGGAAAATTACAAGGAAAATAACGGTATAACTTCTCATCAGCATGGGTTCATGACAGGTTGATCAGCTTCTACATTGAAGCAAATCCTAGGCTAGATCTGGGAGAGTCTATTGATCTTGTGTATCTGGATTTTTCTAAAGCATTTGACTCCGTGCCACATAATAGGCCAATATATAAAATGAGATAGCTCAGACTGGGTGAAAATGTGTGTAGTTGGGTAAACAACTGGCTTGGTAATAAATGGTTCATACTCTGATTGGGCCACCGTTGCTAGTGGGGTGCCACAGGGTTCAGTATTAGGCCCCATTGTGTTATGTACATGGCCCGGAGAAACGGATGTCACCAATATACACTAAATGGGGTACTGCTAGGGAAAAGTGAGAAAAAACCTGGGGGTACTAGTTGACTATAGACTTAACTGGAGCAATCAATACAGATGTCCATGTCCATATCTGGCATAAACAGCATGAAGCTGTATCCCTTGGGTGTACTGTTGGGGTTCAACAGGCTGGTGGTTTCAGTGTCATGGTCAGGGGAGCATTTTCCTGGTTGGTCTAGGACCATTAGTCATCTATTATACCAGAATCTTTGAATGGTGAATGCTACAGGGATCTGTTAGCTGACTATCTGCACCCATATCTTCATGGAGTATTCCCCTACCACAGTGCCATCTTTTAACTGGACACTCCATATCATTGAGCTTAGATCACTAAGGAGTGGTTGGAGGAACATGACAACGAATTCTGCACACTGTATTGGCCCCCAACCTCTCCAGACTGAACATGTGTGATATGCTGGAAAGGGCTGTGATATCTGAAAAATGTGCATTAACCAATGAAGCTGCTGCAGCAGGCATGGGTCGAGTGGAGTATGGAGGATGTTCACCACCTTGTGAAATCTGTTTCCCGACATCTGAAAGCTCTGATCATCCAAAAAGGTGGACCAATCCATTATTGAGTAGTTGTTCCCAATGCAGTGATTGTTTAGTGTATATGGACGACAATACAAACCATTGGTGCCTCAATGCACCTCCATAAGGCAACACATTCTCACTGTAATAAAGCAAACCATAATTTTTTAATAAATCTGCGAGAATAAACTTCTATGTGACTCCAAATAAAGTTGGAGGCAATCCGAGATACAGTAAAGCTCCTTTGGGTTGTACTGTATATAGGACTTGTGTGACATGGATATGAAATATGATTGTTGGCATGGGCCTCTTTACTGGAGATCGAGTGCCTTATTAGTTCTGTTATTTTTTTATGTTAAAAGGACAAGTCGTAATGTATTTTGGGTAGATTCCAATACACAAGAAATGCTATTATTTCATACCTTTGGCCAGTAGACTTTTTGAATGGGGGTTATAACATTCTCACTGATGGCTATGGAATGTTACCCAATTTATAGCTTTTGCTATAAGAAAAAGCTAAAAAAAAGCTTATTATGTTGTGTTCTGTAAATTAGTTGCATGTAAGTATGATTTGATAACTGACAGCGTCTGCCTTCATATAGTAGCAGTTACTTTATATAGTAATGTACAAGCTCAAATATCTGATCATTTCTCTATATCTAGCTAAAAGGGGTGTAAAAGTGCAGACAAAAGGAGTATAAATCATGAGATTGTACCATGCTTGTTACTAACTTTAGGACCCAGACACTTGCAGGAGACAACAAAGCAGTTTTCCACAAAGATCTATTTTAGACCTAAATTGACAAAGAAAATATGGATCCAGGACGTTGGCACTATGCATCAAAACATCATAAACTGAGTTAAATGTCAACCCGCAGACAGAAGCAGATAGATAGATAGATAATGTGTAAAGCAGCTAAGCATTCTTTCTTACACAAATATAAAATAGCTAATAATTTGTGTTTACAACAAGGTGAGGATTCAGAAAAGAATACAATAAACTGGGATAGATCCCTCTGACTCAATGCCTCATTGAATGCCAATACCCTTTATACTAATAGGTCTCACAGTGATGACGGTGCTGCAAATCACATTTCCTCTAAGGAATTACTCACTAAAAGGATGATCCAGGCATCACTGCTACACAATTTATAGGGTTTCTCTAACTGGAAACAATTTAAAAGTTTATTTAAGAAAATCCTTATCATAGATGTATTCATTGTTATGATGTCACATTAGAACTTTTGGTAAAGGAAAATTGATCCATCACTTAGTCTAAGGTTACTCTATATTATTTAACATGCTCCATTTTACTAGGGTACCAACACTATATTGTATGCAGTTCATTCTCTTTCATGCAGATATAGTGTGTTATGCAGATGGTGCACATAGAACAGCATATGTCTAATTACTGAATGACAGTATTTCATGAGATATGTGGTGCAATCATATACTAATGTGTTATTCTCCCTTAATGAAGATCTTTATTTTACAGAATCCTATGAATCCAAAATGAAAGGTTGCCTCAATGACATTCTTACAACCCGCTAGTGCTTCTATAGATCCAACCACACTGGGCTGCTTTTATAGAATACTAACTATTTTCTAATACATGTTTCATTACAAAGGGAAAAATAAGGGCTTTTATTCTATTGGCATATGCCATCATTTTCTGGGAACTACACAATCACTATGATGTATGAGCACTGTAAAAGGGAACCAGTCACCAACTATAAGCACCATAAACTAAATTATGGTGCTTATAGTACATGTGAGTTGGAGTCCGCGCAACTGTGTCTTATTCTCTCCTTCCCTCCCATTCCTGCCCCCTGCTCCTGCAATGTATCCTGGCAAAATCAGTGCACATACAGCCAGCTTGCCCCTTTTCAGAATGCTGTGCATGTCCACCTGCATAGAGGTGGATAAGGTTGAGTGTGCACATCCTTCTAAAAAGAGTCAAGCTGGTGTGTGTGTGCTAACTTCACCAGTAGACAGCGCAGGAATGAGCAACAGGATGAGGGTGGGTTCCCGGAGTCCACGTCACCTGAATTATAAGCACTAGAGATCAGCGAGTATACTCATTTCGAGTAATTACTCGATCGAGCACCGGGATTTTTGAGTACTTCTGTACTCAAGTGAAAAGATTCGGGGGGCGCCAGGGGGCGCCAGGGGGCGGGGGGAGGCATGGCGGAGCGGGGGTTAGCAGCGGGAAACAGGGGGGAGCCCTCTCTCTCTCCCTCTCCCCCCACTCCCCACTGCAACCCCCCACTCACCCACGGCGCCCCCTGAATCTTTTCACCTGAGTACGGAAGTACTCGAAAATCGCGGTGCTCGGGCGAAAAAGGGGCGTGGCCGAGTAGGCTTGCTCATCTCTAATAAGCACTATAACTTGTTTTATGTTGCTTATAGTTGATGACAGGTTCCCTTTAATGGAAATATACCAGGTAAGCACAAAAAGCAGCCTGAATTGACCCTATTCTTATGAGTGTAGCTAATATTTTTTGATTATCCATTGCACATGAAATGTTTCTATCATGTTCAAACTAGTGTTAGACATAAGTTACTTAAGTAGGCCATACACTTATATTGCATACTACTTACATTAGATTGCTGTTGGGCAAAGCTATCTCTTCCAATTCATGGCATAAACATTATTATTCTTCTATGGGTAGAATGGAATAAGCCACCAGAGGTAAAACATACCTAATCCTTCTTTCCCTTGTTGTCTATTGCTGGAGGAATTTTGGTCTGCCCCATTAAAATGTTGGCCGATCCTGTCACAATAAGGGGGTTCTGCCAATATCAATCTAATGTGCGTAGTCATTAGCTAGGTTG
This sequence comes from Eleutherodactylus coqui, assembly GCF_035609145.1. Taxonomy (NCBI): domain Eukaryota; kingdom Metazoa; phylum Chordata; class Amphibia; order Anura; family Eleutherodactylidae; genus Eleutherodactylus; species Eleutherodactylus coqui. The sequence goes on along the minus strand of NC_089845.1, from coordinate 81,027,496 downwards.
CTGAGAAAACAACTAATTTTGAAGTTGGCAAATCTTGTCAAGGAGAAAGGATAGACCAAAAGTGATTAAAAACGTTTCTATGGTTATTCAGCAAATTAGATTAGTTGTGGTCCAAGTTGAGGGAACATTCAACATATAAAAGCACACAAAAAAGAAAGATCTCTAGATATCTCAGCAATTCCTTTCCTAATATCCTTTTTCCCTTTGACCATATCTTGCCTAAATTGCGATTGAACATGAGAAATCTCTAAATAAACCTTCAGGTGTCCCAGGAGAACAGTCATGTCTAATGTCTACCTTCCTTATTAACCTGTGTCTGGCTGCAACAACCCCCCATCTGCAGTAAGACATGTTAAACTTTGCTACATCTGCTGTTTGCCAACCAAAAATGGGACTGATCAAGAACAAATTAACTAAATTGCTACTTCCAGGATTTCTATGAGACTGTCCATTTTAGAAACATGTAGAAAATACTGCAGACTGACAGTGTGGTCAACAGTACATCTCCCGTGTTCTAGTATCAATCACTTCAAGTATAGTCTGCGTTGAATATTCAAATATATATATATATATATCAATGCTACAAAGAAGCCGATCTTATTGCAAAACAAGAAAACCTAATAAAAGATAAAATGTATGCACAGATATTGCTAATACTGGCAATAAATACTTTATCACTCATGAAAATGCAGTGTTCAACAGAAATCTAAAACCTAATCTAGAAATTGAAATAGCACAAGGGCATTTGAAGTTGAGTCTTTTGTTACAGTTACACACATTGTAATCGGACTTACCATAGTTCTCTGTGTGCTAAACTTATTTATGCAGAGCATGTAGCATTGTGACGTCTTCCAAGACTCATATATTGATCGTGCCGCCTATCAAACATGAATATTCATGAAGATTCTTAAATAATCATCTCATCGTCAAATATTAGAGCCCTGGATTCTTTGGTATTAAAGTATCTATTTGGTATGACGAAGGCAAAACTATTTTAGTAAGGGAATTACTATTTCAACTTGTATCTCAGAAAAATACAGAAGCTACATATTGGGATTTAATCTTGTTTTATAGAGAAACTCTAGTAAAGAAATATCCCCATCGAAGTCCTTGTTCTTATTAGCATTGTTTGTTTACATTGTTTCTTTTACAGCTCTTTGTTTAACATAGCTCTTTTAACTTTGTTTTCTCACAAACCTTCTCCTTCTACAGTGCTCTCATGTGCGGTTACTCCACCTGAGCAAATAATTGATTAAATGTTGTTGGCATCTTTGTAAAGGTCAGTTTGTTATTCTATAAATAAGGTTAGAATACTTCTGTATGTTTACTGCTTCTTCGTTAAGCGTTTTGTTTATTCTTTTTTGTATCCTTTATTACATACATGCCAGTGTATTACTTTACTATATGTCTCCAGTAGTTGAAAAGAAAGCAAAAAGATGCATAAGAAGAACTTTGCAGGCATATCTTCACAAATTTATGAATGGACTTGCCTGCTAGTGTCTGTCAGTAGTTCCTTGGTTTTTCCTTGCACACACTCTTGTGTTTAATGAAAAACATCCACATGGTGGTGCCCTTTAATCAGTTCTTTTTAGACATAGGCACTGCAGATATTTTAGAAATCGTGCAGAAAGTTGAGCCTTGATTATAAACTTAATTTACAATGCTTCTCTAAGATTAACAGATATTTCACAGAAGTGCTAATCTATAGGTGTAATATGGTTATCTGTTATGTATATGGCTCACAAAGTTGGGTGGGGAAAAAAAACATTTCTGAGCAAAAAGGGAATGGTCTTTAGCCTTGAGAATGTTCTTTATCATAATAGATCTAATTAATAATATAATATATCCTAAGGAAAAATAATCTAAAAGTCTTATTGTAATGCAGGTGAGGTATGAGAGGATATTTGTTAGTGGTGTATATGTAATTTAGATCCTGCTTCTTAAAAAAAAAAAAAAAAAGATGAAAAGAAAAAATAAATTTTCAAATGGATGATGGCATTTCACATTCTTGTAATTGTCTGTGTAAAACAGTATTATTTATTCCGTAACAGCCTGTTCTAAGCATATTGTCTAGGGAGGATCTTGGTTGGCTACCCACGTAATTGTGGTAGTCTCACGTCATTTTCTGTAAACGAAAGAAAGAAAAAAAAGGAAAGAAAGGAAATGGCAATATTTAATCTTCAGACTGCCTAATAAGGGATTTTCTACAGAGCCCCTATAAAATCTATAATGCACCTTTCTCTTAGCACCACTATTACCAGATATAATATAATGATGTAGACAATAGACAGAGTGGAAAATCCATAGTACTAAGGACCGTTATCCTGTATAGTGCACACATTCAACATGAATACATGCGACTAAAGTGTATAAAGGTCTCTTTACTAGGAAATCACATTAAACATATGTATCAGGGGTGACCATTTAGAGTTATTATACAATATAAAATATATATCACAGCAGCAGCTCCATTTCAGCACCAGCAAGCGAACAGCTCCTTTAACACAAGCCATGCCATAAGTGAAATCTATCATGTAATAATAACCTTATTTAAACAATTAAGCATTTAGGGAAATTCTGGAGATCGTAAAGATTCATTGGCAGATCAGAGATTTTCATTTAACTCCTTCTGGTGAGGGTACATATCATGTCTATAGCATATATACCCAAGCTTCATTTAGGATAAGATATACAGTATATCTGATATCTGTTACCTGAATAATTATGTGAGGATTTCCCTAGATGAAACTTTCTAAAATCAAGAATGAGCACTGGATACTTTTGCTTGTCACCTATGCTGTCAGAGATAATTAATGGAAACATTTTGCCAAAAGAGAAAAAAATATTGATGTGTATTTAAACGGAAGGGAATGTGCATGTCAGAATATTTATAAGAAAACTTATGACTGTGATCGGATCATCTGATGAGAATTGTTATCGTGTTCCTGGAGGAATTGGCCTGATGACGTCTTTTCTCATACTGGATCATTACGTGACTTACACTCTGAAAAAAAGGGAAGCTGTTTGATCCATGGATAAAAATCCGAGCACCACAGAATCACAAACAATAGCTGGTATTTCAAGGTAATATGCAGACAAACATTTACAAAGCAACCTCTTCCTAAAGTGGCGTTTGCAGTAACTATCCTGCATGTGTGTATATATATATAAATATATGTATATACATACAAGAACGGAGGGCTGGTCAACTTGAATTGCAGCACAAGAAGGAGAAGAAAGCAGCTAGAGAAACGCCTCAGGAGAAGTATCTTAGAGAAGATCTGATCTCATTGTCAGCATCTCAGCCCAAGACTCATAACAGGCTGCACCAGGCTCTCCCTGCCTCCCTGGCTCACTGCTTTTTTATATCTCATTCGCATTTACTTCCCAGCAGCTACAACTTGTTTTTTTTTTTCTTTCATGTACTTTTTCAGCTAGGGAGGTTATATTTTATTCTTTATTTTGTTATTCCTTTTGCTCTTTTTCTCATCTCAGTCGGAATCCACCTTTATTTTTCCCCTGGAATTGTGGCTTGCATGAAACTTTTAGTCCAAATAGCAGCAACCAGTCAGTTACTGTGTAATCCCAACCTGTCAGACAAGGCAATGCAGTCCACATTCTGAAAGAGAGAGCGCAAACTTGCAAGACACTTGGCTTTAACTTGGGACCTGACATCTCTGTTTCTGTGACACAGTGGAGTTTTTTTTTATATGGTAAGAACCCTGAATGCTTCCATATATGAATCGTTAGTCTAGAATTGGCAGTGGCATCCACTTTTTACATATAAGATAGGGTAAAGGTTAAATGTATTGTATGTTGGTAAATATTATGCCTGCCCCACTTGCATATGTATTGATCTAATTCATTTCAAATTGCACATCAATCTAAGCTAATGAGAAGTGCTTGTTGAAAATGTTTCCTTCACTTCTCTCGCCCGCAGAATGACAATGTACAGGAAAGCACTGCTCGCCTGGCTGTTGGTGTATGGAGTAATGCGCTGCACTGTCCACTCCTCACCTACTGCGCTCAAGTACCCAGCACTTAGGTAAGTATTAGACTAATTATTGTTATCAAAACCTGTTGTTGTGTCAATCAGATAATCTACTAATTTAGCACGTCCTTTGGAAAGGACTCATATTGCATTTCAGTATGATATACAGACGCTGTGTTAGCAAAGCATTTCATATTATAGCTGATTTACTACAAAGAAAACTAGGGAAGGGAAAGGGGTTGCCCAGAATGCATTCATATGCAGTGGGCTAGAATATCAGCAAAATGTGCAAAGACACCGTTTTATCAAAAATACTTGAAATCAGCAATTTTAATGTGAAAAATGTGCTACATTTTAAACACATTTTCCCCCTTTAATGTGTCTGTCTGACTCATATCCTTGGAATTTCACCATTATATTTTGCATTTTACATACAGATTTCTAAGGAAAAGATTTCACTTCCCAGAACATGGTTTTGCATTGCTTCAGAATGAGTAGTAGAATCATGTATAGGATTAGTGATAGTACATCTTTAAATGACAAAACATGACAGCCAGGGAAGCCCTCAGTGCTTCGTGCCATTGACTGCTGGCTGAGACGTTTCATACAATAGAACAGGTGCATAGCTTTTATTGTAACAGCAAATTAATCAAATTACAAGATATTTGAGAAAACAACGTAGCTTTTTAATTAAAAATAGTTTATTATCTGGAAGGCTGTATTCATTTAATTTCCTTAGGAGCTAACTATAGTTTCAAGGATCTACACTGGGATCATAGGAATATAGACCATATGCATTAATCCATTTTACTCATATTGTATGTGTCCTCAATACGCTGGTAAAAGCAAGAGACACCAGCGCTAATTTATGGCAGTTCACCTTAAAAAATGCTTAGTTCAAAGAACATTATGGCTAGATGTTGAAATGACTAGCATTGTATATTACTAGTGCCTTTCAAGATATAAGTCACATATGGAAAAAAAAAGCGAAAAAAATTATTTATCAAATGAAATATAGCAAATACCTTGCCACTATGGTCGTTAACAGAAATGATTCCAATTAGGCATTACATCTTCTCTTATTCTTGCTTTTTCTTGACTTTGTAATGATAAACACCTTAACATAATTTCAGCTATTTTCAAAAAAAAAATCAATATTTTATTGCTTTTGTTAGGCTCGATATTATTTGGCTTCTGAATTTCTTACACAAGTCACTTATTAGATTTATAAATAATTCATTGCCTGCTCTGAACATTGCTCACCCTTCTCGGTAGAATCACTCTTTCTCTTGCAATGAAAAACAAACATTTGAACATATACAAACAAAAGCTTTTGGAAAACGGGTCACAAAGCAATAAGTATAATGTAGTCATAAAATATATGCACATCTTGATTTCTGTACTTTTTACTTTATCTTATTTATTTGCTTTCCCACCATTACCCTATTAATTAATAATTCATTATTATTTCCTATCAATTGTTTTTCTCGTGCCAGCTGTTGCTGAGATATAACCCCTATCATCCAAAGCATAGAACTGTTGGAGTTTCAGTCCAGAAGCAGATGATATACCACAGGCTGTTTCAGCTTGTTGTGTGTTCGGTGACAATGGTCAGCGTAAACTGTTTGGGTGTGTTATCTATTTGGCTATGTTAATCTATATAATACCCAGGATCATTTGTCTGTGGTACAGAGAATCTGACACAGCTAAACTGTGATCCAGATTTAGCAAGAGTGAAACACTTTGGAAACATCTATTATTAATAATGCTGGCAGAGCAAACTGACAAAAATAGCTTACGGTGACCTACATCCCAGCAGATACAAACTGAAAAAAAAATCCTAAGGAGGAACTTGGCATGAAAAGAAACAAAACCCAACAAAGTCAGGACCCAGTCTTTCTAAATATACCCCTCCTTCTGTAGAAGGGAGCCGGGTAATGCTACTGCTAAGTATTTTCAGTGCTTTGTGGCCAATGCTTAGTGCTCTGATTTAATGTTTGGAAGCTGATAGTGTGTTTGATGATGCTGTTCTGCCAATAAAGGAAAGTTGTTTCCCTCACCCCCCCCCCCTTCCCCAACCTTTTCTAATCTTTCCTTTCCTCCCCTCCACCTCCCCTCTCTCCTCTCAGTTCCCTGTACTAATGATTGTAGGATTTGGCAGCTAGCTCTGGCCCAGCCCCAACCTCAGGTCAGCTCACAGATGGGCTGCTCTTGTTATTTCTCTCACGCCCACCTACAGATTGATAGGGTCTCAGGGGGTCTTTTTCCATCAGCGTCTGGAATCTCATCACTGAACAATATTCAGAAGAAAAAAAAAGACCAGTAATGTAGACACTAGAAATGAACCTTTGCCAGGGATTACATTGCTCCGAAAGGCACTGATCAAGTCATTATGCATTTTTTATTAATTAAGAGGCTTACAATTCATTCTCCTTTTTTCTCTCTGCTCATTAGGCTTGAAGATGAAGTGTATGATGAGGATGGTAACACTCTTCCAGGCTTTGCTTTTGATAACGATCCGATTGGTATTGGAAATCCTGCCTCGGTCTTAGATGATATGTACTCCTTTTATTACCCGCCGGAAAAGAGGTGAATTCAGACATTTTCTCTAAATGAGTTAAAACCTAGTTAAAATGATGTGTTGCATAGTCACAAATAACAAAATAAAATCTGCAAACACAATAACCCTGTTTCTGTTTCATGTCAGACCGTATTGTGACTTCTGCAGTGCATCTAAATTATTTAACAGGAGGTGCACATTTAAAGTGAAAATGGAAATTTATGGAAATTAATAACATTCAGCGCTAATCAGGTGGCATCTTGCAATTAAGCAGCATCCTGGGAAATTAACAAAAAAAAAAAAAAGCCGTGTATGTATATATAGCGTGAATGTGGGAGGAAAGGATATATCAGGCATAACATGTGGACTGGAGTAAAACATGACCCTGTGACAAATCAGTCTAGGCATAATCAGGAAGCTCTAATGGGTCAGCTGCACCCACCCTCCCTGCGCACATACACACATTCCATTGAGAAATGCTTCTTGCTTGAAAACAACACATGTTGATGTCAGATTTCCAGGAATCATCTTTCCATTTTTAATTTTTGTCTTTGCTGTTGTCAGACATGCTGATGATCTATTAAACAAAGCCTATAGGAATTTACTGGGGCAATTGTCTGCGAGGAAATACCTGCATACTCTGATGGCCAATCGCTTAGGGTAAGGTTGTGCTGTTAAAACGTAGTATTTGTACACATCCAAAAAAGGGAAAAAAATAAGTCCACATTCAGGCTGTAATCAATATTTATGAAGAACAGATTTGCCTTATTTACTGGAGCATATGGACAATGTAGCGCAAAATATCAGACAGTAGACACGTCTAGTTTATGGATTTCAAATGCCATGATATTTATTTTTATGATCCACATTTAGTAGGACTACACAGCTTCACCGTAGCAGTAAAGCTATAATAAGCTGTGTTGTTTATTTCACCTGGATTTACATTTCGGGGGTTCAATTCTCTTCTTTTATTGTCCAATATGTCGCTGATTATCCTTTGAAAATACGTAGTAGTTGTTCACCCTCACATAATATAGATTTCTGGGTTGGGTAACATTTTAATAACACTCAAGGGAACTCATTGCATCTACATAATGAATAATTCATAGGATGAATATATTGTCTCCAAACTGTCACCTTAAACTATCTGGCTTTAATGTCACAGTATATGAATTCCTTTTAGTTAGTAAAACCTGTGACTTCTTGTGTCAGATGTTTCATTTTGTTGATTTTGGTAATTCTCCTTTAAATTTCAATATTGAATGCTAGTTGGAAAACCAATTTAGACACCTGAGTGGGACTGAGATCGTTAGATAAGAGAACAGAACATGGTGATGCATGATGAAATTAATATTGATAGCTATTTAATATGAAGCATGCGCAGATGGGGCTGGCATGAGAGCATTACTTACATATGGCCGTGTAGCGCATAGTATTACTATTTGTCCATTCGTTTTATACCATTTATAAGTCTGGTAAATGATACCAGACTACAGAGGATCTAGGCTTGGATTTTTACCACTCAGATGACTGTGAATAATGCAGCACAGACAAAAGGCAATGTCTGCAATTTAAAGGATATTAGGAAGCCACCCTGATCTTGTCTCAATCAGTAGGTCGATATCTTGCCATATATTTCACAAGAAGAGCACAACTCTTTTCATGTTGTTGACAGGAAGCCCCTAGAGGCAATTAGGGTAGCAAAAGGCTGGGCAGCCTTGTAGTGACTGGTAATGAGACAGAGGCCTTAGGGAGTTGTCCAACATGAGGATCAAGGCATAGGGTTGCCTAATGGAGCTTGGGTAGATAGTGCGGCAGATGTTTGAACCCATGTGTCTAGGATTTATCCAAGTCTAATTCGGTTTGACATTAAGATATTTTTCTTGCAAGCAATAAGAGTTGATCATTAACTAACACGCACACAAACGCTCAGCATTGCTTGCTATTTTGATGCACACATTAGCCATCTGTCAGAAATCACATGTTAAAGGTGATAAACTAGAAACTCTTTATTGTAATTTATGTTCTCTTTGTTCCAAGGCGAGGCATTTTCTTTGACAAACACATCATTTGGAGGCCAACATAAATCAGGGTACAATTACAAGATAAACCTCTTCTAACTGCACAATAATAAATGGTATAACTGCAAGATAGCAGCTGATAGCTCAAAGTGTTTGGCAGATAAAGGAATAAGAAATCCATTTGTCATATTCCCCATGAGACTATATAGCTACCATATGCAATTCATTTGGGGGGATGATTCTAATCTGCCTCTTTTGAGAGAATAGCATTACTACTATGTATCTGTTGATGGCGGTGTTGTTGTGGGTATTATTATGGGGATTGGGAATATAGCAGAAATATTATACAAAGTGTCTTGTGAAGAAGCATGCTGCACCTTTTTAGGATTATCCAATTAAGTGAAATGTATCTACTTACAATTGTCCTTTTGCAGAAACACTAAGAATCAAATGGTGTGAATCCAGAACAGATTGAGATTAGATGTAATAAGGTGATTGTGTTTTTAATATACCGAGTGTGACTATTAGATGATCAATGAAATGTAAGAGTCTTGTGCAAGACATATATATCACCTTTGCATTCAACACACAGTATTTTAAGATAATTCTCAGGATGGGGCGGAAGGATGGGGGGGGGGGGCTCTATATGTGTTAATTATTAGTATTGGGTCATTGAAGAGTTTTTGAGTTCTTACTAAGAGTGTTGTTCCCATACTGCCAATTTAGAGTGTATTTCCAATTTCAGATATAATTTAAAAGAAAGAAGATCTTATGCGTGACAGAAAATCTGCCACCCATTACATTAAACTTTCGCATCCCATTGTTTTTTTCACAGTAGACAAGTCTTTCTGGTTCCCTGCTGCATGCTGTGTACATCTTTTCCAATGTTCAGTAGATGTGGCCATTGATTTATGGCACCTATCAACTCTAAGAGAATGGCTATCTAAGGAGAGCTCACAGACAAGTCTGTAGCAGGGTGCACAGGGGGATCAGTTGCTGTACCTAAACAATGGAACATAGATCACTACAGAAGTATATGCCAGATCTAGTGCTCATAAATTTTATCTGAATCTGGAATTATATGGTTGCCTAACTCAAAATCGCTTCAATGAGGCGTTTCCTACTTTTAAGTTGACTGTGTTTTGTGAATGAGTATGAGCTCTATTGTACGATGCTCTTGAGCCAAGTATCTCTAACACAGACTCTGCTAGAGAACAGAGCTGGGTGCATGTCGAGAGATGCTACTGTAGACTGCAACTCTTGCTTTTTGCCATTGCAGTGCATTGAGTAGCAGCAGCCTGGAAGATGATTCGGAACCACTATCAAAACGGCACTCAGATGGCATCTTCACTGACAGCTACAGCCGCTACAGAAAACAAATGGCTGTCAAGAAATACTTGGCAGCAGTCCTGGGGAAAAGGTATAAACAAAGAATAAAAAATAAAGGACGACGAGTAGCATACTTGTAGCGATGAGCAACCAGCCAACCTGTGTATACAGCCCAACAAAACGAAAAAAAAAAACACAAAAAAAATCATCACCAAACTGACTGAACAATCATCGCTCCTGTGTTATCTACAAACATGTATTTATGTATTAAGTAAAGCCATTAAATGAATATTTTGATAATAATATTGTTTTTCTTTTGTACAAAGCACTAGAGAACGCACAGATCTACTTTGTGGACCAATTAATAAGTTATATATGTAATATATAAATCTATATAAGTGATGAAGAAGAAGTACAATGTGTGCACAAATCTTAGAATTCACATGAGCTGTTTATGTTTTTATATAAAAAGAAATAGAAAAAAGACAATCATTGCTTTAAATATTTGCTCCTATTTTTGTAACTTGAAATTAAATAGATGGTATTTTTATCCGCAACAGGGTCGTAGACCTTAATTTTAATCTTTTGCTGATAGGCATATACATTAATGACCTAGTGTAAGGGATTATGTTGCTAATGATTTGGGAGAATTGCTCTAGGTGATTCTGCCTTTGGTGAGTGTGAGCACTGGCTCCTTTAATCTTTTTTAGGAGCACTGTCCCTCCTGTTAGATTTTTCCAAATGTTGTGCTGTCTTTAATTCCACTTTTATATGTATTTATTTTTACTCTAAATAGTTTCATGACCCCAAAGTTCTATTAAATTAACAGACACTTCAATGCACCCCACTTTAGGGGTAAGTTCAGAGTCACCTATTAAACTTTCAAATTTGACCAGGCACATACTAACATTGACTGGCAGTAAATATCTGCTAGTCAAGTGACAATATGAAAGATGGAAATAGGCACAGCACATTGTGTATGGATCTGCCCAAAATGAAGTTCATGGTTGTGGACCTGTCTTCTAAAAATTAATCTAAGTTCCTCTACAGGTCCATTACCCAACTGACGATGGGCAACTTGGTATTGGAACGTTATACAAAGTACATTGTGTTTCTCTCCAGTGCTGTCCATGCTTCTCTTCATGTGAATCTACCAAAAATATTTTCTTCAGCTCTAAGTCTAGATATTTATTTTGCTGTCTTCTTGTAGGATATTATACCTTTTTTCCTTGCCCTTCATCATTTTAGTACTGTAGTTCTGCAACTTATTTATTCTCCTAATTGTAAACACCTCATGTTATGTTTATGCAAGCTCTTATTGTAAAGTTAGGAACCCTGTTGTAGCTACTACTAAATAATTATGCACTACTACTAAAGTTTTGTTCTTTGTTTTTTGAGTCTTTAAAAGGTAAAATGTATTTTTCTACATTATGGCTTATTGCTTAGTAAAACTACTTTCATAAAACAACGTTTTGTCATAATATAATGTGTTAATGTGTAGCATTCAAAAAGTATTTACAATCAAATGTACAAAAACCACAAGAAAAAAGCAAAAGCAAAAAAAAAACGCAAGGAAATTGAGGTCTCTCTTGCTGTATGTCCATCTCATAACCATGCCTTTGTCTGAAGAGTTGTCTAGAAAATGTAAATACTTTTTTTTTTTACTTTTTACCTAAATTTATCTTAAAAGAAAACTTCATCTGAGTCACCAATGTCTAAGTCAAGAGCAAGACCACTGCTAGAGAAAGTGCACCAAACCGTTCAGCTTTTTATTCCTTCCAGTCTGATCAGAAACAGGTGATTGATCAAAGGAGCTTGACTAGAGTTCCTTCCTTGGCCACCCCCTGCCAACTGATCCTATTGCAAGCAGTACCTGCACATACAGTAGGAGTTTGGTTTGCATGACATCAATCTCACCTTCATTTTGCGTTTTCCTCAGGCAGTGTGACACAGGATGCAGTTTGCAGCTTTTGTGCCTTCCCTCGCCTTTTAAAACGCCACGAATCACAGATGGCTTTTTAGTGGCCCTACAATGCTGCAACACATCGGCTTGTATTTTAGTCTCATCTCTGTATTTCTTTGTAGTGGATAGGATTATAAAGTGTGTTAGCTGTTCAGATGATGTAGGGTTTCAGTTGCTTTTCGAGTTGAGTGTAGTAGGTATTGCATCATCTATTTAGCATCCGATCCTTTGTACAAATTACAATGAAGCCAACAGCCTTACTAAATTAAGTGGATCCGTTCTACGAAGATCTGCGTAGATGTAAGTCTATATTTTGTGTGCAACAGATTATTAATCGAAACGTGAATATTATTACACAACTATCTAGAACTAAACAATTGATTAATGTTATATAAAGTGTGCAAAGCTTGTGTTAATAAATTTTTGTATCCAATGCAATTTTGTCTAATGATTGGAAAGTAAGATCTTTGAAATGGCATTTATGCATCACCTTAAAACTTTAGATCAATTCATTTTTTTGTGTTACTCAATTTATTTTTATTTAAAAATTTGGACCCGTGAGGGATGTGTGTACTTTTGCAAAATCACTGGTAGTTTTTGTAATTGTCAAAGCTAAAATGTTTTTTTTTTTATAGAACTTTTTGTAAATACTAGTAATTCATTCCAACTAGCTCTGTTCAAATACATTTTACCAAAGCAACCATTAAATATACAGTTACTTATTTGTAGAAGTCCCATGGGTCTACATAGATGTTGTAAGATGAGGTTTTTGGTTCGGAGTGTGGTTGTGAAGTTCATTTTAAAACATATAAGGTCAGATTTCATATAGATTATATATCATGCTTGTAAATTATTCATTTTACTATTGCACTAGAATATGTTCTTTGTTTCTAAATGCAAACTTATTGAATGGAAAATGGATTCCCAAAGACTATAAAATCCATCTTAAGTGATCAGCAAGACTATAAACAGTACCAAGAAACAAGTATCTGCTGATGGAAGTGTAATGACATAGACGATGGATGTCTGAAAGAAGAGTCATGGAAGTGCATACTGTTGTAAAGAGTGAAGATGGAAATATTAGATTCCGTTTTTAGACTTCAAGGTTTCTTGAGAAAAAAAAAACAAAAGCCCGTGTATGAGTAGTCCTTGTGGGTTCAATGAATAGCAAACTACATGGACAATAATACTTCCTAACCCCATCTTCTATATGGTAATACCTCTCTAGCATATTTAGGGATTATCTGCACATTTGTTTACTTTATAGAGTAAGACCATACTGACCACACCGATAATCTATAAGTATAGCCATCACTAGGACAACATATCCAAAGGCCTTTATTTCTTTACAATACTCAATAATGCAGACCTAGATGAGCTTTTACAAGTAAATGAGCTTCTGAGCAAATACTACCAGTGAATGTATTACTACTACTAGTTAAGCTGTTTTATTCCTCAGCTTCACCAATATTCAGTATTTTTGGTTGCTTGATTCAACAAATTTGCAACCAGACTTGTCCAATTCTCATAAAATGAATGTATTGTATGTGATTCCTATTACTCGCTGTACAATTAAATCAAATAATCTACTTATAAAATGGACTTTCTATATTTTTAAAGTATAAGCACACTTTAAATTCTTTTTTTTTTCTAAAATGGACTGAATAGCTATTAATTTCCTGTCTCCTTTCCCTGGTAGTTTTATAGAACCCTCCTATCTTCTCTCATCTGTCTCCTGGCACTGTATAAGGGCATACACTACTCCACACGCGATGCACTGATTCACTGACAGTGCATAGAGTCTGGTGGGGAATGGCCACGCTATGAAGAGGAGAAGCTGTCAGCACAGAATGGCTTCTCCTCATACAGTGCCTGGGAACAGATGAGAAGAGGAAGGAGTGTAATACAAAAGCGCAGTGGGAAAGAAAAGTGATATACCAACTGTGAGGGATGTATAGAAATCAATAAAATATAAATCAGCCCTTTTTTTACAAACAGTAATATAGATAACTACTGTGACTGCACTAGAGATAATTGTGCAGGAACAGCACAGACAGGAGCTCCATGAAGTTAGTTGAAGACTGATTTCTCCAGCAATGATTTCTCCAAGATGCATAGCTAATGAGGTGTTTTTTTTTTAATTTACAGAATAGGCCGATTAAACACATTGCAAAAATTCTTATAATTGCCTATTCTGTACATTTTTAGAAAAAAAAATAAAGTGAAGTGATATTTTAAAGGATCCCTTATATGAAAATATACTTTTTTTTAGTTAAAAGCTACATTACTTGTATAGTGAGTGCTAAATACTTCTAACCATTGAAACATATATTGATGATATAACTATATGGATGATAAGACAAATGATCTAAATCTGGACAGAAACGCACATGTCAGATACAGTTTTGTCATCTAGATTACATTTGGAGAGCATAGGCAGATTACACTCACACAAGAACCTGTTGACACCTATGAGATAACTTTTAGGTATCATGAAAATAATTGACCTAAATAATGTTTCCGGCTGCTATACTGTCAATGTGTCCAATTTCTGACCAAACAAAAGACACCCAAATTCCATTTATTATCATTAAATATGAAATAACATATAATTAAGTTTATGAAGATCTAAATGTCTGGTGCTAATGTTCTCAATTTGTGTCAGCATATTTTACAACAGCAGTAGTGAAAAGATAAAATAAGCACAGTCTATAAAATGTAATTGCTTGGCAAGTAAAAAAAGTAGGCATTAATAGTTCTAATACATTATTCATAACAGACAATGAAACAATTCCAACATAAATAAATGAGTCAGTATGGTATTTCTCCCCTAAACTAAGTTTTACTTATTACTAATAATACTTTTAGAAAACATTATTCTAATTGATAAATACAATAAAAAAGTACTTTTTAAAACTTTTTTGTTCAGAATATACAATAAACACATTTATTTGGAACTCAAATACTGCAGATAACTTGTAGGGTTAGCACTACAGTCAATTACCAATGAAAGGCCCACCCTCAACTCTAGCCAGTCAAAAAAAATTTATAGTGGTCTCCAAGAAGGCATATAACTTAAATTGCATGCATGATCAATGTTGTAGTTCACCCCTGGAGGTGTGTACTAGACATATCAGCAGGCTATGTGCTGTGTAGCATTCTGAACTGTTGAGGAACATGGAAGACAACTGTCTTTTGTTGGTATCAGGAGGGAAAAAAGCTTTTTGTCAATACAATATATTGTTTGAGTGATAGTTATAAATAAAGAGGTTCACTCTTGATCCTAATTCTAGATGTAAACATAATTTTGATATGTTGAGAAAATATTTTACTGTACACTGCTTCTAGTACAAAACTCATTGATGACTAATTAGAAATATTCAAATTTTGATATTTTGATAAATTACTTGCTAACATATTTCACTTCTTCTATATGGCTTTGTGCACACTACTGTATTATGGCTACAAACAACCTCTAAATTGTACAGGGTCATAACATATCATCCATTAAAGCCTAGGGGGCCCTAATGTACCTCAGATTTCGTACACTGGCATTCAGAGGTTTTTTTGGTCTTGGATTGCATGTGCTAAATGGTGCCATGTTGCATCAAACATTGTTTTATAGAACTTCGACCCTGTAGAACTGTGAAGAAGAGAAGATACCATTCAGCAGCACATAGAAGGCTTACAACTCTATAAACTCTGTTCTCATGTCTCTGCTCTCTCATTAAAGGGGTTGTCCCGCGCCGAAACGGGTTTTTTTTTTTTTCAACCCCCCCCCCGGTCGGCGCGAGACAACCCCGATGCAGGGAGGTAAAGGAAGCTTACCGGAGCGCTTACCTTAATCCCCGCGCTCCGGTGACTTCAATACTTACCGCTGAAGATGGCCGCCGGGATCCTCTGTCTTCGTGGACCGCAGCTCTTCTGTGCGGTCCATTGCCGATTCCAGCCTCCTGATTGGCTGGAATCGGCACGTGACGGGGCGGAGCTACACGGAGCCTGCATTCTGCACGAGCGGCTCCATAGAAGATTGCAGAAGACCCGGACTGCGCAAGCGCGGCTAATTTGGCCATCGGAGGGCGAAAATTAGTCGGCACCATGGAGACGAGGACGCCAGCAACGGAGCAGGTAAGTATAAAACTTTTTATAACTTCTGTATGGCTCATAATTAATGCACAATGTATATTACAAAGTGCATTATTATGGCCATACAGAAGTGTATAGACCCACTTGCTGCCGCGGGACAACCCCTTTAAATTGATATCAGTTGAATTAGGGTATATGGTGAGTACTATATGTAGGTTTTCATGGACCTATAAAAGTAAGATTAGTCTTTCACAAAAAAATAAAATAGTGATGACTAAGCAAAGGCAAATCAAAACCACTGTATCTCACTACATAATGCTTGAATATCTGAGGTTTCTAATACCATAAAAAGTAGAACATTTACTGTAACTGTAATAGCATCTGAACAACTTTGACAAGGGCCAATTGGGATGGCTAGAAGACTGGATCAAGTCTTGTGAGGTGTTCCCGGTAGGTAGGAGTTAGCACCTACCACAACCAAAAGTGGTCCAAGAAAGGACAACCATTGAACCAGTCACAAGGAAATGGGTGGCCATTGCTCAATAATACATGTGTTGGTTTACATTGTAGCAAATGCTGTAGTAAACACTTCTGAAAAAAAGTTAAAGCTGACTATGATAGAAAGGTGTCAGAAGAACACATAGTGCATATGGGCTGGCATAGCCTCAGACCAGTCAGAGTGCCAATTCTGGTCTCTGTCTACTTCCAAAAGTGCTACAATGGGCATATGATCATCAGAAATGGAGCATGAAGCAATGAAAGAAGGTGGTTTGATGAATCACATTTTCTTTTACATTATGTGGATGGCCTGTTTGGTTCGTCATTGAACTGGGAAAGAGATAAAACTTATGTTCTGCTGGAAATCCTTAGGCACTGGCCTTCATGTGGATGTTACTTTGCTATGTACCAATTACGAGTTATTAAACATTGTTGTGGCCTCTTTCTACAGGATAGCCTTGCAAAAAAGTGTCCAGGAACCTACCCAATAATTGCCACTTCCTTTAAATCTTATGCTGATCCATGTAAATGCCAGTAACACTGACTATATCAGGAAGTTTGGGTCTCTTTTATATGTACCAAAATAATCAGTTACATAACTTGTGCAGGTCCAGTATACTTCTTCTAAATGACATAGAAGCTATTTTGGATAGAACACTTCTACCCACATCAATATCATAACGGTAGAGATTAGATTTTAGAACATTACTTTCTGTAGAAGCTAATATGATTGTGGCTGCTGCACAAACACTGCTATTTGCAATATGTGAGAGATATTAAGTAGACAGAAATTTATTCATACAACATTGACATTTTATTTGTTAAACTCCTACTCACAAATACGACATTTGGAGCCCCCAATAGAGCAACAGGTGTTCAGAATGTATCAGGGACACTTAGTGCTGTAAGTGGGACAGTGTGTGGTTTTCTAGCCATATGTTAGGTGGCTTCGTATCACAGTGATGTGACTAATTGCTGCATGCTAAAGGTTAATGTGTATATATTACTATAGTACTATAGGAGATTTGTACTTTATTTATATGTATTATTATAGGATTTAGTTCTCATCAGAATAATGGGAATTTAACATTCTAAAAGCAAGAATTGGAGCTACTGTTCACTATCTTCATACCAAATTATTTTACAGTTTTTGGCCTTTAATAAAGTACTATGCAAATATACAAATATTCATTATATGTACTTTTTCCTAATAAATCAAGTATTCACACTCACTTATAACCAAAAGCTTGCACAGCATGTGTGCAGGCTGCCCAGCTGTACAGGGCCTTGCTAGTAAGAGGGGTCCAGTGCTACCTCTAAACAAAAAAAAATAATAGTACTGTCCACCCTCTATTAGGTCACAAGTAACAGACTATGCTTATTCTCATCCATGTCTCACAATTACCATTATATTACCACACTGGTGAAGGGATGTTTGCAGAGCCATAAATGAGGAGGTCTATGGCTAGCATTCTACTGTCATCAAATTTTTGAAGGTCAATGATCAAAGTAGCAAGAAAAGACTTTATACATAAATACAGCCATGCTTTTTTCGAAGTTATTCTGAAATATGAACAGGTTTCATATATTGAATAATGGGAAAATAAACTTACCATGAGGCTACAGTATAATGCTTCCTACAAAAGAATTCTTAGTTTACCTGAGGCTTAGTCTCCAACATGGATAATCTCACATCTTCAACTTAAGTACAATAAGACAACTTGACAGAAAAAGATGAAAATGAATTGCTTATGGTAACTTATTCAAAAGCCTATTACTGGAAATATAATACCCCTATTTAAAATATAATCTTTCATTAAAGCGAAAACCCCCCAAAAGCTAATTACTGTTTATCTGCAGAGATGTAGCACAAAAAGGAGATACAACAAAACAAAATGCCAAAATATTTAGGGGTTTTGCAAGTTATAAAACATTGGTGGCAGTAGAAGGATGAGTCATGTATTAAAAAAACAGCAATACTCACCTCCCTGCTGTGGCGCTGCTCCCCTGCTGACACTCCAGACCTCCAGTCTGCTGTTTACTCCGGCTGCAGCAGTCCCATGGTTGCTTACCAACATGACTGCTGCAGGCGTTTGGAGGCCCTGACAGGAGACACCATCAATGAGGACCCATCAACTTGCCAGGGCTTCTACATTGGGACGTCACAAGACCAGAAGACCTGGCGTTGTTATCCAAACGGCAGTCTGGCCCCAAGGTGAGTATATTGCATATATATAATTTTAGGCATGGGGGCCACAAAGCTATATAAAACATTTAATTTGTACAACCTTTTTAAACCAACTACTTACAGTTGGCAGAGAGTCATTTAGATTGATACTTTTTTCAGTTGTTAAGTGGTTGGTTGACTTTCAGGTGATAACTGTAGGTAACAGAGCTGAGTATAGGTCCGTAATGGAGGCAGAGTGGGTGGGAGATCGCTTCTGTCCACCTGCATCCATTCACTGTACACAGACAGTTATTCATAGATGGAGGACTGCTGGTTTACAAAGGCCAATCATCGTTTGATTTTTATGCCAGGAGAAACTGAACGATGAATGAATTATCGTTAAGGCACTGCTTACATTTACATTGAATGATTATGTTATGGATAACGAGTGTGGACCCACTGGACTAACCTACTGGTTTGGCTTTTGGGCTACTCCTAGTGTGGCTGGCAGCTGACTACTGGTGGTCAGTTGGGGAATCTAGCCCTTTGTTAGTAAGGGGGAATCCCTGCCTATAAGTGGAGTAGGCGTCCTGATAAGAACAGCCCCACTGTCTTCCTCTCAGGCCTGACTATCCCTAACGGGATGCAGGAGTGGAGTACTGGGCACAGGATGTACCGATACCACAGGACAGGGCAGTATAAGCCACGGAACCCGGAATGGTACCGGTACCAGATTAGGCAGTAGACAGAAATGCATAAAGACACAAGCAAGGACAGAGACAGGATCAGACGGTAAACAAAGGTATGCATGGGAAAAGGAATAGGGTGACTAAGCTGGGTGACTGGAGCAGGCTTACACCATGCTAAGAAACAAACGTCAGAATGCAGTAAACATACAAGACAAAGGGCAGACTGAGAA
Source organism: Eleutherodactylus coqui (assembly GCF_035609145.1). Lineage (NCBI taxonomy): Eukaryota > Metazoa > Chordata > Amphibia > Anura > Eleutherodactylidae > Eleutherodactylus > Eleutherodactylus coqui. The sequence goes on along the minus strand of NC_089845.1, from coordinate 81,007,962 downwards.
GACAGCAGTGGGGAGGCTATGCAGGATGACCGAGCCAAACACACAAATGGGCTAAGGTGCAAAGACAGGGAAAAACCAATAAACAGGATACAGATACAGGTACAGGGTAAAACAGACAATAAAGACAGGAACAGGTGACCTAGGAAAGCCGCGTATCAGAAACTAACACAAGAACAATTCTCAGGCAAAGAGGAAGTGCGTCTGCCCAGCTTAAATAGGAAAGTAATGCCTATTAACCCCTCAGCTGAGCTGAGAGCCAGAGAACTGGTTAACTCTTTCAGTACTGCAAGAAAACAGACATATAGAGTCCATACACACAGGAAGGGCAGAGCGATGCTCGTGTCTGTCCGGAACCGCAAGTGGCTGGCAGACACGGGTAGAAGCTCTAACAGATTATAATTAAGGTTCCAATGATCCATTAAGAATCTGAACGATTAAGGGCTCTTAGTGTGAACCATTCCTTAGTACAAATGCCTTTCAGAAGATCTCAGAAGACATGTTAGGGAGGCATGTAGTTGGAAAAAGCAGCAAAAGCATTGCATTGCATTGCTGGGTGTACATCAATTCATCGTTAGACAAATTACTGTATCTAGAAATGGAGAAAATGCAAGATTGTTGCTACTCTCCCTAGGAATGGGTTCCAATTAAGGTCACTCTGAGAGCACAACGAGCAATCCTGAAAAAGGTGAGAGAGAATGGTCACAGAAAAAACCTACAGAAGACTCTGCAAACTGAAAAGACCTCTGATCATGTATCTACCATTAGAAAAACACTGAACAAGAATGGTGTTAATGGAAGAACATAATGACAGAAGGCATTGCTGTCCAAAAACATTTTGGTTTATTACAAGTTTGCCGAGACCATCTGGGAAATGCTTCTGGGAAAATGTTCTATTGTCAGACAAGAAGAAACTACTTCGCAGAAATGCACAAAGTGTTTGGAGATAGCATGCTGCAAACCAAAATCAAATCCTCATCCGAACTGTGAAACATGGTGGATAAGCTGCTTTGCTGACTTGGGGACTGCACGCCTTGCAATCATTGAGGAAACAATGAATTCTAAAGGACATTTTTCTGGGGAATGTAAGGGCAGCAGTCAGTGAGCTGAAGCAGAAAAGACATTGGATGATGACAATGACCAAAGCACACAAGTAAATCAGCTAAAGAAAGGTTAAAAAAGAGGATGATTTGCATTTTGGAATGGTCAAGTTAGAGTCCTAATAACCTTAAACCTATTGAGATGCTGTGGCATGATTCGGAGAGAGTTGTGCATCCGAGGCATCCCAGAAATGTTGATGAACTGAACAACATTTGCAGGGAGGAATTGTTCAACATTCCTCCTCAATGTCGTGCAAATCTTGTTTGCAGCTATAGGGAACATTTGATGGAGGTGATTGCTGCTCAAAGGAATCTACAGGTTATTAAACTCAAGTGGTCATTTACTTTTTTTTCTTGCCCTTAGGATATTTACTCATTGTACTCAATAAAAGACATGAAAGGTGCAACTGATTGTGCATTATGAGTTTAGTTACATTGTGTTTGCCTGTAATTGTGATGGTACAATTGTTCAATTACTGGGTTGGAGATTGCTTCCGGCCACCTTCCTCCAATCACAGCATTTACACTGAGCGATGATGTTTAAGTTATGTATGTCCAAGTAAGAAACGGAATGATAAGGAACCTTAGATAAAATCAGCCCACATTTTATTAGTCATCAAGGCAGAAATCAGGTAGTTTCGTAGGGTTCACTTACTATTCTTCCAACTGTACTGTTACAAGTTCACAGGGAATTGCAATTGTTGTTCTGCCTTTCATTTACAAAAAAAATTAAAAAAAATACAGATTGGACTTTAAGTGTTGTCCATAAATCAAATGATTTATTGTTTGAATGAGCAGCAATGTCAGAGTTTGCTCGTTCACTTAGGCGGGTATCACATGCCCAGATTTGGATGATAGATTCCATGATCGGCGTCGGCACTGTAAAACAGAGCATTGAAAGGCATGCATTTTTGAATTTTCCTTTACAACCACAAGTATGCATTGCGTATTCCCCAAGCGGAAGAAAAATCGCAGCTTGCTCTATTTTACCGCGGATGGCCTCCATTGATGTCAGTAGCAGCATTTGACCCTCAGTCCATACGCAATCTACATTATATATGGGCTGCGGGTACAGGCGTCATTGATAAGTGATGGCACGGAAAATACAAACAAACGAAAAAAAACCTGTGCTGCTCATGACTGCCTGCGTGCCTCCGCAGTCATGGGCAACAGAATTAATTGCAGTACGCAGAGTCACCGGCTGGGCTCACAGCATGTGGAATGCGACCTGGTGATGTCAGCCCGGCCTCAGGCAGCCTGTTTATACTGGAACATACATTGTTTAAGCATTGTAACTAGAAATTGTTCTGTCGTTTGCATTCACTGTACAAGTGAATGAAAACAACTGGTATTTAAACCGAATGATTAGTGAATGAGCCAGCAATGATTTTTATGCCTGCATAAAATGAACAATAAACGAAAAACAAATGATTTTTGATACTTCCTTCCATCATTGGCTTTGTTTAGACTGAATGATTTTCATTCATTTTCGCTCATTTGAATGGTTTTTTGAACGATAATGATTCCATGTAAAATGGCCTTTAGTATTTAGGTGTATTGGCATCTAGTGAAAAAAAATCCAATTTTGTGACATCACACTTATATTCAACTATAAGCGACACATATCCCGGAATAAACCTTTTACATTACTCACTCTCTATATCTACATTCTGTTTGCAAACTTAAAGGGGTTGTCCAGCTTGGAACTATTGATGAGCTGACCTTTGCCCGGGTTAGATCATCAACAGCGTATTGGCAGGGGTTTGTCAATCAGCTGTTTACTGGGTACGGAGCAGGAAACAAACAGCTCCATACACTTTGCAGCAGCTTGGGTTGGTATTGAGGGCACTGTTCCCATTAAGTTCATACAGCTAGTGCACAATAATAGGCCATAATAAATCATGACCTGTAGATAGTAATTAGTAAGAAATAGTGTCATACACACAGTGCCCCCTCTAATGTGCCCCACAGTAAATAGGTTCACATCAATAGCACACCCAGTAAATAGCACCATACAGATGAGGCTCCCTAAATAGTAACTATGCCCTAAAGCTTGCCAATCTATAAAAGCCACAGTGGTCAGACTTCGCACTGATTGCTTTACTTTGTAGAGTCTTTGAGAGCTCTGAGTCAGAACGCCGGAGAGGAGCTACTGGTCAAAGCACACCAGGCAGCAAGGTCAGTCCTCAAACAGAAAGGATATAGCTGGAAGAAGGGTCAAAAGTCAGCCAGGTCAAGAATCTAGAAGCTAATCCACATGAATAACACTAAAGTTGAACTAAGAAGAGACAATAACTGGCAAGAGGATCCTGGGGAAGCTGGATTAGTTAATTAGCAACTTCTTAACCCAAAACAAGAGAGGTGAGTTGACCCCTACTAAACTGTAGCTACTGCGTGTGGTCACATAGCAGAGTTAGGATTACAGTAATAGAACATCTGAGCTGAATAAGTCACCAGCATCAGATGGCTACATGACCATACGATTGTCTCACCGGCCAGAGTGGTGCTGGTTGGATGATCGTGAGTAGAGATGAGCGAGCGTACTCGGAAAAGCACTACTCGCTCGAGTAATTTGCTTTATCCGAGTATCGCTGTGCTCGTCCCTGAAGATTCGGGTGCCGGCACGGAGCGGGGAGCTGCAGGGGAGAGCGGGGAGGAACGGAGGGGAGATCTTTCTCTCCCTCTCTCCCGCCCGCTCTCACCTGCTCCCCACTGCGACTCACCTGTCAGCCGCAGCGGCACCCGAATCTTCAGGGACGAGCACAGCGATACTCGGATAAAGCAAATTACTCGAGCGAGTAGTGCTTTTCCGAGTACGCTCGCTCATCTCTAACTTTATGACAAAAGGCCACTTTAAGTTTCCAATCTGCTTCTCAATTTGTCAAAATTTTCACTCTGGGTCCTCAGTCCTAATATATCCAAGGAATAAATTTATGAAATCAGACACAAAAATGATATTCATGAATTATCACATGTGTTGTCAAGGTTGGGGAATTTCAACTTGTGAAAGTTACAAACTTATCTTTTTACATAATCAAGCTTACATTTTAACATATGGAACAAAATACGAATTTGGGATTTATTAGCATGTTGTATTTGCATCAAAAGCTGGATTCTACATTTGTTGTTATTTGTGCAGCATTTTCAAATGCTTGAAAATGAATTGTTAGCTAAATTGTACTGATTGTTAATGTGAATGTAAAGCTTCCCACATTGCCTGTTTGTCTGTACAATTTACTAGTTATTTATTACAATATGTCCAGAACTGTAACACCTTTCTGTAGTAATAGGCTCCCGTTGAGTAAAAGAAATATCACAAAGAAAAAGCTTGGTGTCCAAGTCCAAAATTCTATGAACTCCAGTGACGTTATTTCCACAATGAAGTCTTTAGAACTTGTTATATAGAAAAGCATCACACTGACTTCTATTTTTGCTATACTGTGACAAAAGTCTTTCAGCCTATTGTGCAGTGATATTATAAGGTTATATTGTGTGCTCTGAAGTCACAGACGCCATGGTCTAATGTGAAAACCTTCGAAGGGAATATATCAAGAACATTGCTTTATTACAAAGTACACTGAGTAACTTCTCCAACAAACCACACTATTCTCAATCTCCAGTTAGTCCAATTAATTCCTCATTAGCCAAACCCAGGTCTATGCACAAATCAAGCTACAAAAAAATGTACTGCGTAGTATATTATATATTTTTTTTTTCATTGCATATCAGCTTTGTAGAAACTCAGGAGGGTCTTCCTATTCTGTCAGAGATCAGCCCAGGAAGTTCCTTCCTAGTAAGCAATATGAATAAAACCTTTTGGCATATTCATTTTGGGAAGGTTAAACAATGGTGGTCAAAGTAGAAGGAATGCAAATATAGAAAAAGTATAGTGAATCACATAGCATAACACAAGTACAATCTTGCATATCGAATGTAGCTGTATTATATATTACTCCTAGTGGTCAGAAATGGGGCTATATACCATTCATAGCAGGGGTAATAATATACAATAAGTCCCAACCATTATAATAGCTTATGGTAAGTTTAATAGGGTTGTTAAAGGTGTTCTACTACTATAGATTTTTATCTCCTATTTATAGGACAGGTGATAAAAGTCTGATCGGTGGGGATCTCATCCCTGAGACCCCCACCCAGAGGCGTAACTTGAAGCTTCTGGGCCCCAATGCAAAATCTGTAACAGGGCCCCAACTATAATGCTTTATTTATAGTACTGGGCTCCCTATATGGAGAAGAGAGGCCTTATGGGCCCCCTAAGGCTCCTGGGCCCGGGTGCAACCGCATCCCCTGCATCCTCTATAGTTACGCCCCTGCCCCCACCAATCCCAAGAACAGGGGTCCCATGTCCCCCTCTCCCTCTCACTGTGGTCTCACTGCACTCCCTGCAGTGAGGATAAGGTTGAATGCCAATCACGCATACACGGTGCTGCTCCACTCATTTTCAATTGGACGTCTGGAGATAGATTAGTGCTTGTGCTCAGCTATTTCCATCAGCTCTATTGAAATGAATTAAGCTACTCCGTGTATGCTCGACCAGCACTCTATTTAATCTCCACATTACTGTAGGTGGGTGAAGTGAGTCTGCATATCTGAAAAGAGAGGGTCACAGGACCCCCGTTCTTAGCATTAGTCGGGTCTCAGTGGTGAGACATACACCAATCAGGCTTTTATCACCTATACTGTGACTAGATGATAAAAGTCAATTGTGGTACAACACCTGTAAATGGTTTTAAATTTCAACCAAAGACATATAACAGTGACCCACAGTGGATGATAATCACATACTCCAATATTGCAAATGATAGATGCACGTACCGCCTAACAGCAGAGGCTGAAGTAATTGGGTGAAAAACATCAAAAATTATTACTGATCTCACTAAGTTCTCTATGGTAGAGCAATATGTTTCAATAATGTCTACTTGCTCCTTATTGTAGTAAATCTGGTGTTGCACTGAGATCCAGCTTGGGGCTACAGCGTTCAGACGTGTGGATGCAAATGGAGTTGGAGGTAAGATCCTCTTTTGCGATGAAACAGAATATTGTGGGCATTTATTGGGACTCTCATAGTGAACTGGTGAGCTTTTAGGACTTTCTGTGTGTGTATTTTCTGTGTATCCCAGGGTTGGACTCTCTGTACTCTGAAATGCACACACTCTCTCTCCTGGCAAGGAGACTCTTCTCCCCCTCCTTCATGCAGGACTCCTGCACACTAGGAGACATATAGCTCTTTTTACAGGTCCTTGCCCAACCAATCAGTTGGTGACTAGTAGTTGCTAAAGGTGCTGGCACTGCCCTTTTATTTTTCAGCAACACCCTACTTGCTACCTTGGCAGAGTACTGCCCCACAACATCCACCTCTTTCTCTCACCTCCAACAAGCTACTACCGTATCATGACTCTTCCTGTCTGTGCATGTTGCATGAAGCACCTCATCATTTCAACCTCCTATATGTTATCCTTCTCCCCCTTGAGTGGACTCCATGTCACAGAGCACATTGGGAGCTGGCACCTCCATTTCCACAACCCCCTGAGTACACATTTCCTGTGGAGGGCTGACTCACTCTTATCTTCCTCTTGACATCCATAACCCTAAATGATCAAAAAGCTCCTCAGACTGATCCATGCGGCCTGCTTCGGAGAGCTTGGGGAATTTGGCAATGAGTGAAGTAGAGGGGGGATGCTCATGACCGACTGGTGCCTACTGACTGCTGTGTGACTGTGACTGGAGGAAGAGTAGTTGGCGGTACTTGAAGCATTTTGTGTCATTCACTCTGTGACCTATTCTATGGATGTGATGTATAGGCAGGACTACTTCTAAGGAATGGCAGTGGGCTTGCCTCACCTTCTGCAGAAAGTCGAGCTGTTGCTTCAGTGGGAGTTGCTGAAATACCAACTTGGCCTGTCCCCTATTACTTCCACCAGCTATTGCATGAACAGGGAGGGAGATGGAGAAAGAGGCAGCGGAAGAGGAAACGGGTTGAGGCTGAGTCTTTTCCCTCTAGCCCAGGTGGGCTCTCCCAGGCAGTGAGTGGTGGCAGTTCATGTGACTGTTCATACATGTTGTATTGAAAGACCACATCAGATCATTACTGGGTGGCCACTCTCCTTGATCTCTGCTACAAGGTTCAAATGACAAATCTCATGCTGGCACTATTAGGACAAACTATTAAGCAGCTTGAGGAGAGCATTTCCCATGGCCGCAGGGAAGCATTTGCAATGGATTGCAGCTCTGTGGCTCATGGTGAACTAGCATGAAGCCGCTTAGTTACCAGAGTCTGAGAGGGGTGCATTATTGGAATGGGAGAAGCTGGATGGTCGTATCGACAAATTGCCCATCTCCTGGGCCGTTCTGAGCAGACTGTTAGGTGGTGGGACCAGTAGATGTGTGAGGGCACAATATTTTTGCAAATGCAAGATTAGAATGGTCCCACTGGTGAGAATAAACGCCCATAGATTATGGCCCTGAAATAGTTACTACTCTATAGTTGATGGTTCAAAGCTCAGTTTAACTCTAAACGACCCTTGTCAATTGTTTTTTTTCCTGGTGTCCCAAGCATCAAAATCAGATTCCGAGCTAGATTAGACAGGAGAACTGCCGCTGAAAAATTTGGTGTATGAAACTGAGGAAATCTAAGCTATGTGATAAGTAAATAATAAAATCAGAATAAGATTTGTTTGAAACCACTGAAACCAGAATCTAGTGAAAACTAGAGCATAGGTGGGATGATACATTATATGATAGAATTACAGCCATTGAATTAAAATAAATATCTATTTTTATATAAATCAAAGACCTCTCCAGTCAGTCACCATTTTTTTATGATATTCACTACCACAGACAATTGTGAAAATGTACCTGGAATTCACCACTTACGTAATAAATGTGCCACAATTAATTATTTTCTTTTGACAGTGGCATACCTTTCTTATTGGCAGGGTACAAGACTGCTATAAGGCACCGTTGAATTGCTTGCTTCCCCTGCTTACTGTGACACAGTCATAGCACTTGCCTGCAACAGCCACTAGGAGGCACACACAACATGCAGGTTCATGTAGCTTCTACTGAGTCTAATACTAGTTGCAGAAATCCATAGCTAATTAGCTTCCGCTACTTCTGACTCTTTGTAGCTAGAATTACCAGTATCATCTATCAAGTCAGAAAAAGAGAACTCTCCTATACACTGTAGATAGATTAAGTAATTAACCCTTTCGGCTGCTCAGCTGTTCCCATAACTCCCATGGAAGGGAATGATTTGCGCTGTAGTGCTGTGAACATACGCGGTCACCTCTTCATTCATTCTCTGCCTCAGTCAGGTGACAAGAAACTACCCTTCCATGCTGTTTGTGGGTCTCTAATCTGCACATAGAATCTGATTCCAGAAGTGGGTCACCCATTTAGTAGACATTTATGGTATATATTCTGGATATGCCATAAATGTCCAAGTTTGGAATACTCTTTCAATTTTAACAAAAGCATAGTCAATTTGGAAGAGCTCTTATTAGAAATGGCACCCAAACTGGAACAGTGCAACACAGCCTTATCGAGTATAATAAGATGATAAACCATTTTGTTCAATAGCTGTTTCTCTTGACTCCCCCATAAACAGAGGACTATAAATGATTGCTATACACTGCTAAATCTGCTTCTCTCCATGTGAAGAATAATTGGGCATGTTTGTTTTCCCCCAACAGCAAATATCATGTGACAGTAGAAGCTCTCATATACATTTAATGGTCACTAACTTTTCAATCAATGCGTGCATATATGATAGTCAATGGAAAAATTGACAAAAGTGCAGGCCACTTTAGAATGATTTTTCAGCACAAAAAACATCATTTTAGTTAAAGTTCAGGCCACTAGGGGTCTCCCTTTCTTCTAATTTGATGTCCACTGCCTGTTGCCAAGTGATGCCTATCCCCAGTAACAGAGGACCGAACACATGAAGTTGAGCTGGGTACTGATTAATGTAGCCCATAGAAGTCTATGGAGACTAAAGGGGAATAGGGAGTCAGCTGCTGGATGGAGAGAGATTCACACAGATGCTGCCCGTAGCTAATAGTGATTGTTTACTGTGTTACAGCTACTAAAATCACATGTACAATGCACAGTACTTCTTTAGTGCCCTCCATAATGCTGTTATTTCTTTGCATGTTACAGAGAATTAGAAAGTAGAATCTGCAGTTTTCTCCATGTGCAATGAATAGAAGATATCATTAGTCTATACCCACTAGCTCAAAGACAACTGAGAATGAGAGATACAGCCTGCAGAGTGGAAAACTGTACCACCTCTGCTTCTAGGGGAAACACAGCCATTACCTTCTCTATTCTACATTCATGTAAATATGCTAAAGAACATAATTATATACTCAGGAGGATGAGCTGTGATCTTCTCTAGTATAACTGTGTGACCATCATCAGTAACTGTGATAGGAGTCTCTGTGTCTCCCTCTAAGCAGTTTCTATGGTAGGGTCCATCATAGGGATTATGCTAATTGGAAAATTAGCTTTGCAACAGAACATAAAATCAAGTAAATCTGAGTTGGTCAGAATGAGATCACATGACCATCTGAGATACAGGGGGCCAGGAGTTTCAGATAGAAAGGAATAACTAACCAAGGTAATACTAGCTGACTTATATATGCAAGCTATTATTAGGAAATTATAGCACCAGTGTTTCTGGTGGCGCAATGCGCCACACAGCTTTGCTGCATGCATGTCACAAAGAACTGCTAGATCTACATCACATACAGCTCTGATACATACATTCTTCATCCAATACAACACAGCACTTGGGATGAAGGACCTGTGATGATGTCACCGTCATGCTCCGGCCCTGATCATATGATGGTGACATCATCACAGGTCCTTCATCTAGAGTGAGTGAGTTACATGCTCTGCCCCTGATCACATGATGGGATGTCACCACAGGTCCTTCATCCCGAGTGAGTGAGTTACATGCTATGCCTCTGATCACATGATGGTGATGTCATCACAGGTCCCTCATCTCAAGTGAGTGAGTTACATGCTCCTTCCCTGATCACAAGATGATGATGTCATCACGGGTCTTTCATCCCGAGTGAGTGAGTTACATGCTATGCCTCTGATCACGTGACAGTGATGTTATCACAGGTCCTTCATCCCTGTGCAAATTATGGGCGGACTACATCCCCTACAAACCCCCTACATCCTCAGTTGCTATGGATTACTTATGAACACCTAGCCAGACAGCAGCTGTTTGCTTACAGGTCCTGTGATGACATCACTATCATGGGACCAGGGGCGGAGCATGTAACACTCGGAATAAAGGACCTGTGATGATGTCACCATCATGTGATCAGGGGCAGAGCATGTAACTCACTCACGGATAAACAGGTGGCTGTTAGTATTTTGAGTGGTGAATAGTTACATAATGAATGACATAAAATTTTACCAGAGTGGCCCTTTCAGAATCCTTGGAAACCAAAAGGAACAATGGGTTCCATAGTGTGTTACATTTACTTGTGTGTGTATGTTTAGATTTTGTATATATTTATAGAGAGAGAGATGCTACCTGTACAAGTAACAGTAAGGCCAGTCTCACACAGGCGTTTGTAAAATGTTGCATTTTTAAATGCGGCATTTTACAGCGTTTTTTTTTAAAAGCCCCATTAAATATCAATGGAGGCTCAGTACAGCGTTTTTAGTGGGCATTTAAAATGCCAGCTAAAATGCTGTAGAAAAACGCCTGTGTGAGAATGGCCTAACTCATCATGTTTCATTAATATTTGTTTTTTTATAGCCCTGTTTAATAAATAATATCTTACCCCAAACCCATATCTTTTCTAAAAGTAGACACTTTTACAACCTCATTGAGGACATACCACCTAGCACTTCACAATGGAGGGCACCTCTATGCAACTGTGCATGAAAGTGTAACATTTTGCAAAGGATGCATAACATTCACTGTTGTGGCTAAAAATTGGACCCAAGCGGAGCCTAAGATGCATATAATTTCCTAAAAATAAAAGTGCAAGATGTGCAGAGATGTCTACATGCATAGCTTCACATATTCAACACTAAACAGATCAAAAATCGCCATGATCCAGAAGTTGGTAAACGTCCAAGTAAGTTGAGTTAATCAATGTCCTAATTAGTTGCAGGATATGATAAGATGTGCAAGTTAGTTTTTATATTCTTACTTTTCAGTAGAAATGCATAAAAAAACATAAAAGGGCTGCTAACGTTAAAAAAAAGTTCTTGTATTCTCCCTGGGGGTCACTGTAGCAGGCGAATGGGGGAAGAGGTGACAGTAACACCCACCCCTCCTTTAAGGTGGTCATACACAATAGACTAAAGTTGATGGAAATAAACTAATTCAACCAAAATGATTGTCAGATGGGTGAAATTTTACAACACTTGATTATTTTAGCTGACCAATGACAGGCTATAGTTGCCTGAAAAGCAGTTGACCATGTTAGAAATTTTGTTTGATAGTCTGGCGAAAGATCTTTTCCTTATGACTACTCTATTTTTGAAAGGTTATTTCAATGTATGGCCAGTTTGAATGGCTGAATTGACTAATATAGACTAAAATGTGTATAGCTATGTCTATGAAATAATTCACAAGGCAATCCTCTGTTCAACGGTTATTCAACTAGAAAACTACCGCACCTTTATCTAATGTGCATCCATTGCAGATGCATCCCCGCGGCCACAGGGAAATGCTCTGCTCAAACTGCTTAACAGTCTGTCCAGGTACTGCTGCATTTTCAGGTTCCTCTTCACTGCTAGAAATAGATTTATCATTTTGGCCTTGTAGCGAAAATCAAGGAGGATGGACATTCGGTAATGATCTGATGTTTTGATGTGGGATATGTGATGGTCATTCTGCAAGCACTGCAGCAAAAAAGCAGTCATATGCCTCAGAGTGCCTAATGATGATGGCCCGCATTCCTTGGGGTCAAGCCTAAAGTCCTATGTAGACGGGTTGATAGTCGTCTAAATGACTGCATGAGCGCTGACGTCACTGCTAAGGTCATTATTGCTCGTGTAGAGCATTTAGATAGGCAGAAAACATTCTATGTGAAGCACTGAGCGAGCAGCTTTTACACACAGCGAGAAGCCAGCGATCCATCAATGTTTTTTAAGCTGACTTTCGTTTGTTTGGACTAATTTTGAGTGATAATCATCCCATGTAAATTGCCCTTAAGAGTGTCCTCCAGCTGGTTTATCTATCCACAGAGAATAACTGCAGTTAATGGTGGATGTAAGGAACTTTGCATAACTTCTTTCCCTACCTCTGGACCTATATTATATACCTTCTTTTCTTTTTTCTCCTCTATGCTTCTTCCATGGGTGGAGAAATGTATCGAAGAAGCCCCCTTCTTCACTCAAAGCCAACCTACCTGCATTGTTGAGTAATGGCCAGACAGTTGAGAGATTGGTATCCCTTCCTCCTGTGACAACAACATGTCATTGTCCCTGTGGTCCTGTAGTGTCTGTTCCAGCAGGCAGACAACAGATCATTCTGATCATTGCGTCATCCATTGACCATTTTGGTCACTTCCTCAAAGCAGGCTGAAACAGCACACACATCCTTGATCTGTAGCCATTCCACAAGTGATAAGTTAAAATTTGTGATGGCAGAAACAGCGAGTATAGCTTTGGCTTTCTCCCTGTTTGGGTTTTCTTTTTAATGTCATTTACAAAAACCCACAGGCGGCTTCATTAGAATCTAATAGGCTGGGATTCCAGAGTGGCATCATTTGTGAGCACAGAAGCACAGAACATATATATTTTGTACTTTCCACACACCCCATAGGCAGCTATGGAACGTATGCAGCAAATCCTGCTACAATCCCTCTTCCTGTTCAGGCCGAAGCTCCTTTGCCAGCCATTGACCAGGACTCCGGTACATCTGATTTAGATGTTACAGCAGCGTCTCCGTGTGTGGCAATGTTACGCTTTCTTCCGAAGCCACTTTTATGCAGTATTTAAATTGAAAAGTCTACTGTTCCTCCAATACAAGTATGGGTTCGAGTCCTGTGAGTGTCAAACTTATGAATCTGGAAATTGGTATTAAGTGTTATATGTAAATTCCCAGTGCTTCACCAACTGCCTACAGGAAATTAGCCGACACCTTTGCCCATAACAGCTGTGCTGCCCGTTCTCTTACCACTTCATGCAGATTTATCTGCCATCTAGTAATCTTACACTTCAGTTGTTAGTTAATACCAATTTCTATAAGCACTTAATAGTATAGAACTAATGATAAATGGTGCAGATTTGGGCTCATGCTACATATTGGTTTCGTCTTCATCGTGGCCTTCTCTCTGCTGCCCAGTGGCCCCTATGTGTGGCCGTACTTTTAGTCCTGCTTCACACGGATGTATTTGCATACGCATTTGCTATGTGTCCTGCAAGAGAGAAGACAGGAGCGGTTGCCTTCTTCTCTGGGTTCTCGGCTGTGACTACATTACAAGAGTTTTTTTTTACTATCGGCGGTATTAAATTCACGGCACTTGGTCCTTATAGGGTTAACCGACCTTCTATAATATGTTTCTATCACTTTACGCTATAGACAATTTAGTTGAAGAGCTTTCTTGATTTGAAACTGTTTTATTTTCATAACTTAATACAGCACAATCATACGGTTTTATGCTAAGAAATGAACACAGCTGCTCTTTTGATGAAATGTCTGCCACCTACGAGGTGTAAATCGTGGCAGACTGTTTTGTTAATGTGTTAAGTGTGCTACATAGCTACTTATCAGTATGTTGGTTTTGAGTCACTGTGTTTAATATATATTTGGAGTGATGATGGCTTTTATCCAAACTTTTTTTGATTCATTAGAACAGTAGTTAATTTACAGTGTACTTATGTTCCGCATTTTCTTCTCTGCATACTGTATATTTAAATCATGTATTTCATACTATATTTCAGGGCAAAACTGTACATAATCCAATGCTGAATAAGGTGACCATGGCAACACACCTATGTCTTGAAGAAGCCTCTGCTCCAGAAACCTCATTTGAAAATGCGCTACTAACACTAATGAGTCGAATACCAAAATCTGATACCGTACAACTAGATAGTGATGAGAAGCTTGGATTCATATTCATTTGTTAGCATCTCCCACCCCTGCCCTAACCTAGGGCTTAGACTCTGTCACATTTTGTCAGATGGGCAATATGTAAACCTATAAACCGTCCTGATGGTAGTTTCATACGCAATGGTTTTTTTTCTTGCAAAAAGCCACATTTTGTGCCATTTTTTAATGCATTTCTTTTTTAGCCAAAGCCACAAATGGATTCAAAAGAAATGGGAAATATGAAGAAAGTTCTACTTTTCCATCAAAAACTTTGACATTTTTCAAAAAAACTCTGTAAAACTACCTTTGTGCCAGTTTCATACACAGGGTTTTCATGGACTTTCAGTAATTTTTTTGTGTTTTTTTTCTCAGCTTTTGGCCCAAAATAGTTTTTATTTGAAAAATGGTAAACCCTCACAAAAAATAGTTACCTAAATATAACTAATGAAAAAATAAAGAAAAAGAAATAAAGGCTTTTTACTGCACACAAAGTTTATATAACTAAGCTAGCTTACTACAGGAATTAGTATTGAATTTCCATCATGCTTTCATCCTGCCTAGCACAGCATGTAATTAACGGCTGTGGTATATAATGTACATCTGTGAGATCTCATTAGTTATCACAAGACCTCTAGGTCTGAAAAAGGCCACCGACACACTTACCATGTGTCCAAGTTGCGCCGAGTCCATTATACAGACAGCTTGCACATTGACATACACTCACATGTCCTAATTAGAGATGAGCAAGCACCAAAATGCTCGGGTGCTCGTTACTCGGGACGAATTTATCGCGATGCTCGAGGGTTCGTTTCGAGTAACGAACCCCATTGAAGTCAATGGGCGACCCGAGCATTTTTGTATTTCGCCGATGCTCGCTAAGGTTTTCATGTGTGAAAATCGGGGCAATTCAAGAAAGTGATGGGAACGACACAGCAACGGATAGGGCAGGCGAGGGGCTACATGTTGGGCTGCATCTCAAGTTCACAGGTCCCACTATTAAGCCACAATACCGGCAAGAGTGGCCCCCCCCCCTCCCAACAACTTTTACTTCTGAAAAGCCCTCATTAGCAATGCATACCTTAGCTAAGCACCACACTACCTCCAACAAAGCACAATCACTGCCTGCATGACACTCCGCTGCCACTTCTCCTGGGTTACATGCTGCCCACCCCCCCACCCCCCAAGACCCAGTGTCCACAGCGCACACCAAACTGTCCCTGCCCAGCCTTCAGCTGCCCTCATGCCATGCCACCCTCATGTCTATTTATAAGTGCGTCTGCCACAGGAAAAGCAGGCACACACTGCAGAGGGTTGGCACGGCTAGGCAGCGACCCTCTTTAAAAGGGGCGGGGCGATAGCCCACAATGCTGTACAGAAGCAATGAGAAATCCAATCCTGTGCCACCTCCATCTGGAGCTGCAGATGTGGGCATAGCAATGGGGAACCTATGTGCCACACACTATTCATTCTGTCAAGGTGTCTGCATGCCCCAGTCAGACCGCGGTTTTTTATAAATAGTCACAGGCAGGTACAACTCCGCAATTGGAATTCCGTGTGCACCCACAGCATGGGTGGCTCCCTGGTACCCACCCGCTGTACATAAATGTATCCCATTGCATTGCCCATCACAGCTGAGGTAGTAATGTCGTGCTTAATGCAGGTGGGCTTCGGCCCACACTGCATGCCCCAGTCAGACTGGGGTTCTTTAGAAGTGGACAGATGTAGGTTAAACTCCGTGTGCACCTACAGCATGGGTGGCTCCCTGGAACCCACCGGCGGTACATAAATATATCCCATTGCAGTGCCCTACTCAGTAGAGCTAACGTCAGATACAATACAGGTGGGCTTCGGCCCACACTGCATGCCCCAGTCAGACTGGGGTTCTTTAGAAGTGGACAGATGTAGGTTAAACTCCGTGTGCACCTACAGCATGGGTGGGTGCCAGGAACCCACTGGTGGTACATAAATATATCCCATTGCAGTGCCCTACTCAGCAGAGCTAACGTCAGATACAATACAGGTGGGCTTCGGCCCACACTGCATGCCCCAGTCAGACTGGGGTTCTTTAGAAGTGGACAGATGTAGGTTAAACTCCGTGTGCACCTACAGCATGGGTGGGTGCCAGGAACCCACCGGTGGTACATAAATATATCCCATTGCAGTGCCCTACTCAGCAGAGCTAACGTCAGATACAATACAGGTGGGCTTTGGCCCACACTGCATGCCCCAGTCAGACTGGTAATATGTACCTTAACAGTAACCTCGTTGGTGGTAATGTGGTGGTGACTGCGGACCTAGTAGCGCGGTTTTATGTAGTTGGTTTTCGGAATGTGGCCATGATTAAGTGGTCCGTGGCGGGGGGATGGTGGTGGTGCTCTCTTGTTGTGTCGTTAAAGGTGAAATTCTTGGACTGTTGGAGGAGGAGGGGGATGTTTTGGAGGCACTATGTGTCCTCTCCACGTGTCCGTGGTTATATGCACCTTAACAGTAACAGCGTTGGTGGGAAATGGCCTCGCCGCCATCATGTCTTTGTGAAGCCTCTGTTTCCACACCCCAGTGACATACCATTAGCTGCGGTATAGGCAGAGCCCAGAATTATTAACCTTTGCAGCGGTAGTATTAGGGACAGGCCCCACTAACATATCACTAGCAGCAGTATAGGGGGAGCGCAGTCTTAGTTCCATTTCAGTAATAGTAGCACTCAAGACAGGCCCCAGTAACAATTCCGAAGCAGCAGTATAGGAGGAGCGCAGTCTTAGTTCCATTTCAGTAATAGTAGCACTCAAGACAAGCCCCAGTAACAATTCCCATTGCAGCAGTTTAGGGAGATAACAGTCTCTTTCACATTTCAGTAGCTGCAGTATAGACAAGGCCCCAGTTACATTTATGTAGCAAAAGTGTAGGCCAACCCCACACACCTTTCTGTACCATGAGTGCAGGCGAAGAACATAGAAATTACAATGATTACACTGTAGGTGAGGGCCCAAAAAAATTGGTGTAGCAACAGTACTAATGTACCTCAGAAAAAATTGGCCATGCCCAACCAAGATGGCAGGTGAAACCCATTAATCGCTTTGGTTAATGTGGCTTAAGTGGTAACTAGGCCTGGAGGCAGCCCAGGTTAACGAAAAATTGGTTGAAGTTTAAGTTTCATCGCTTGTAAGAGCATTGAAACATATAAAAATTGTTTGGAAAAATTATATGAGTGAGCCTCATGGCCCAAAGAAAAATTGCCCGTTCGGCGTGATTACGTGAGGTTTCAGGAGGAGGAGCAGGAGGAAGAGGAGGAATATTATACACAGATTGATGAAGCAGAAATGTCACCGTTTTGGATGGTGATACAGAACGATGCTTCCATCCGCGGGTGCAGCCTACGTATTGCTTAGGTATCGCTGCTGTCCGCTGGTGGAGAAGAGAAGTGTGGGGAAATCCAGGCTTTGTTCATCTTGATGAGTGTAAGCCTGTCAGCACTGTCGGTTGACAGGCGTGTACGCTTATCTGTGATGATTCCCCCAGCCGCACTAAACACCCTCTCTGACAAGATGCTAGCCGCAGGACAAGCAAGCACCTCCAGGGCATACAGTGTGAGTTCAGGCCACGTGTCCAGCTTTGACACCCAGTAGTTGTAGGGGGCAGAGGCGTCACGGAGGACGGTCGTGCGATCGGCTACGTACTCCCTCACCATCCTTTTACAGTGCTCCCGCCGACTCAGCCTTGACTGGGGAGCCGTGACACAGTCTTGGTGGGGAGCCATAAAGCTGGCAAAGGGCCTTAAAGAGTGTTGCACTGCCTGTGCTGAACATGCTGCTCGATCTCCGCACCTCCCCTGCTACCTGGCCCTCGGAACTGCGCCTTCTGCCACTAGCGCTGTCGGATGGGAATTTGACCATCAGCTTGTCCGCCAGGGTCCTGTGGTATAGCAACACTCTCGAACCCCTTTCCTCTTCGGGAATGAGAGTGGAAAGGTTCTCCTTATACCGTGGGTCGAGCAGTGTGTACACCCAGTAATCCGTAGTGGCCAGAATGCGTGCAACGCGAGGGTCTTGAGAAAGGCATCCTAACATGAAGTCAGCCATGTGTGCCAGGGTACCTGTACGCAACTCATGGCTGTCTTCACTAGGAAGATCACTTTCAGGATCCTCCTCCTCCTCCTCCTCCGCCTCCTCCTCCTCAGGCCATACACGCTGAAAGGATGACAGGCAAGCAGCATGGGTACCGTCAGCAGTGGGCCAAGCTGTCTCTTCCCCCTCCTCCTCATCCTCCTCATGCTCCTCCTCCTCCTCAATGCGCTGAGATATAGACAGGAGGGTGCTCTGACTATCCAGCGACATACTGTCTTCCCCCGCCTCCGTTTCCGAGCGGAAATCATTTGACTTTATGCTTTGCAAGGAACTTCTCAAGAGGCATAGCAGAGGAATGGTGACGCTAATGATTGCAGCATCGCCGCTCACCACCTGGGTAGACTCCTCAAACTTTCCAAGGACCTGGCAGATGTCTGCCAACCAGGCCCACTCTTCTGAAAATAATTGAGGAGGCTGACTCCCACTGCGCCGCCCATGTTGGAGTTGGTATTCCACTATAGCTCTACGCTGCTCATAGAGCCTGGCCAACATGTGGAGCGTAGAGTTCCACCGTGTGGGCACGTCGCACAGCAGTCGGTGCACTGGCAGATTAAACCGATGTTGCAGGGTGCGCAGGGTGGCAGCGTCCGTGTGGGACTTGCGGAAATGTGCGCAGAGCCGGCGCACCTTTACGAGCAGGTCTGACAAGCGTGGGTAGCTTTTTAGAAAGCGCTGAACAACCAAATTAAAGACGTGGGCTAGGCATGGCACGTGCGTGAGGCTGCCGAGCTGCAGAGCCGCCACCAGGTTACGGCCGTTGTCACACACGACCATGCCCGGTTGGAGGCTCAGCGGCGCAAGCCAACGGTCGGTCTGCTCTGTTAGACCCCGCAGCAGTTCGTGGGCCGTGTGCCTCTTATCTCCTAAGCTGAGTAGTTTCAGCACGGCCTGCTGATGCTTGCCCACCGCTGTGCTGCCACGCCGCCGACACTGACTGCTGGCGACGTCCTGCTGCTGCTGACACATCTAGATTGCGAGGCAGAGGTTGAGGAGGAGGAGGGGGGTGCTTTAGTGGAGGAAGCATACACCGCCGAAGATACCACCACCGAGCTGGTGCCCGCAATTCTGGGGGTGGGTAGGACGTGAGCGGTCCCAGGCTCTGACTCTGTCCCAGCCTCCACTAAATTCACCCAATGTGCCGTCAGGGAGATGTAGTGGCCCTGCCCGCCTGTGCTTATCCACGTGTCCGTTGTTAAGTGGACCTTGGCACTAACCGCATTGGTGAGGGTGCGTACAATGTTGCGGGAGACGTGGTCGTGCAGGGCTGGGATGGCACATCGGGAAAAGTAGTGGCGACTGGGAACTGAGTAGCGCGGGGCCGCCGCCGCTATCATACTTTTGAAGGACTCCGTTTTCACAACCCTATACGGCAGCATCTCCAGGCTGATAAATTTGGCTATGTGGACGGTTAACGCTTGAGCGTGCGGGTGCGTGGCGGCGTACTTGCGCTTGCGCTCAAACACTTGCGCTAGCGACGGCTGGACGGTGCGGTGCGAGACATTGGTGGATGGGGCCGAGGACAGCGGAGGTGAGGGTGTGGGTGCAGGCCAGGAGACGGTAGTGCCTGTGTCCTGAGAGGGGGGTTGGATCTCAGTGGCAGGTTGGGGCACAGGGGGAGAGGCAGCGGTGCAAACTGGAGGCGGTGAACGGCCTTCGTCCCACCTTGTGGGGTGCTTGGCCATCATATGTCTGCGCATGCTGCTGGTGGTGAGGCTGTTGGTGCTGGCTCCCCGGCTGATCTTGGCGCGACAAAGGTTGCACACCACTGTTCGTCGGTCGTTAGGCATCTCTGTGAAAAACTGCCAGACCTTTGAGCACCTCGGCCTCTGCAGGGTGGCATGGCGCGAGGGTGTGCTTTGGGAAACAGTTGGTGGATTATTCGGTCTGGCCCTGCCTCTACCCCTGGACACCGCACTGCCTCTTGCAACATGCCCTGCTGCTGCCCTTGCCTCCCCCTCTGAAGACCTGTCCTGAGTAGGCGTTGCACACCAGGTGGGGTCAGTCACCTCATCATCCTGCTGCTCTTCCTCCGAATCCTCTGTGCGCTCCTCCCTCGCACTTACTGCCCTTACTACTACCTCACTGCAAGACAACTGTGTCTCATCGTCATCGTCCTCCCCACCCACTGAAAGGTCTTGAGACAGTTGCCGGAAGTCCCCAGCCTCATCCCCCGGACCCCGGGAACTTTCCAATGGTTGGGCATCAGTGACGATAAACTCCTCTGGTGGGAGAGGAACCACTGCTGCCCAATCTGAGCAGGGGCCCGAGAACAGTTCCTTTGAGTCTTCCCGCTCCTGAGCATGTGTCATTGTAGTGGAGTGAGGAGGCTGGGAGGAAGGAGGAGCAGCAGCCACAGGATTCGGATTTGCAGCACTGGACGGCACAGAACTGTGGGTGGATGATAGCTTGCTCGAAGCACTTTCTGCCATCCACGACAGGACCTTCTCACACTGCTCATTTTCTAATAAAGGTCTCCCGCGTGGACCCATTAATTGGGCGATGAATGTGGGGACGCCAGAAACGTGCCTCTCTCCTAATCGCGCAGCAGTCGGCTGCGATACACCTTGATCAGGAGCTCGGCCTGTGCCCACACCCTCATTTGGGCCTACGCGTCCTCCTCCACGTCCACGTCCTCTAGGCCTACCCCTACCCCTCAGCATGCTGTATTACCACTGATTTCCCAGCCAGGAAATAAATTGGCGCAAGCCTGCAGGCCAAATAGAATGTTTCCCTTTTTTTTTTTAAAGGGAAGGCCCACTGACTATATTCAATCAGATAAGAAATGTGTTCCACAGAACTGCAGTGTTATATGAAGTGCAGCAGAGCGGTGATTTTTCCCAGGCAGGAAATAAATTGGCGCAAGCCTGCAGGCCAAATAGAATGTTTCCCTTTTTTTTATAAAGGGAAGGCCCACTGACTATATTCAATCAGATAAGAAATGTGTTCCACAGAACTGCAGTGTTATATGAAGTGCAGCAGAGCGGTGATTTTTCCCAGGCAGGAAATAAATTGGCGCAAGCCTGCTGTTAAACGTAGCTGGCTGCGTATGATTTCTTTATGTTCTCCACCCACCACACACGTACCCAGAACGCTGAAGACTGTCAGAGGCAGGCCAAATAGAATGTTTCCCTTTTTTTTTTAAAGAAAAGGCCCACTGACTATATTCAATCAATAATATATGTCTTCTGGCCCTGCGTACACAATTCTGTCCCTGTAGTATTACTGCAGGGCGCAATGCTCTGCACAGCCGATTTTGAAAAAAAAAAAAAAATTGTGCAACACTGCTAACAGCAGCCTCCACAGTACTGCACACGGATAGATGTGGCCCTAAGAAGGACCGTTGGGGTTCTTGAAGCCTACACTCACTCCTAACACTCTCCCTACAGCAGCTCCAACACAACAGCAATTTCCCTCAGCTAACTCACAACGCATCTGAGGCGAGCCGCGGGAGGGGCCGATTTCTATACTCGGGTGGCACCTGATCTCGCCAGCCACTCACTGCAGGGGGGTGGTATAGGGCTTGAACGTCACAGGGGGAAGTTGTAATGCCTTCCCTGTCTTTCAATTGGCCAGAAAAGCGCGCTAACGTCTCAGAGATGAAAGTGAAAGTAACCCGAACACCGCGTGGTACTCGTTACGAGTAACGAGCATCCCGAACACCCTAATATTCGCCCGAGCATCAAGTTCGGATGAGTACGTTCGCTCATCTCTAGTCCTAATTCTTGTTCATGATTCAAACAAGAATCGGAAATGCCATGATTTTTGTCCCACATGGACCACTGGTTTGCATTTAAAGGGTCAGTCTGCATAGCCTCATAGGCTATAGTGGGTTAATATACTCTCTATCGATTACCATGGACAGCACACAGACCCAATCACATTAATGTGCTGGAGGCCAAAAAAGATCACTTTCTATAGCAGTTATCTAACTGTTATTGATAAAAATAATTCTTGCAAGTGCTAATCACTCTTCAAATTAAAACCATATTGATCCCCCTTAATACTGTAGGTCTTCTTTAAAGTCTATAGTGAAATGTACAAATCATTTGGTGTTTTGACATTTTTGTAGATACTGGCATTGTAACTAGTCCTTGTAGCTCTAAGCGTACTACCCTTTTTCGTAAAAGATAGTTGAACCAATAATTTGGTCTGATGGGTTTGTTGTGATTTGGTATAGTGTGACAGCGGCCTGCACTGCTCCATGCAGATAAGAGACCCCTCCTTAGAGTGATGTCTCCTTTCTGTCCAAGTAAATGTCACGTTCCAAGTGTTAGATAGGATAATATCACTTTTTATTCCAATGTGCGATAAAACGGGCAACGCATTTCTGTGCTCACAGGCACCTTTCTCAAGCCATGTTTAGCTAATAAAATAGACATACATATATAGTAATACAAGTTAACTTACATTTAGAATCATCTGTGTCTGCCGATGGTCGCAGCGGTATTGGGGGCGTGTCAGAATTTGCAAACGTCATCACGGCCATCACGTGATCGGCGTGTGGCGTTTCTAAGATCAAAAATGCATTGAGGGTATTGTTAGAGGCATGTCAGGTGTCTCAGACGTCATCACGGCCGTCATGTGACGGACGCGTGATGTGCCCTTAACCCACATGTTATGGGCAGCGCTATGTATATGGATGCAACGTCATCGCATCTGTCATGTGATCGACGTGTGACGTTCATGCATCCGGGACGTTAGGAGCGGCATTACGAGTATAGTTTCACTATCCCCACCAACATCACGTGGGTATCATGTGACGTCTATTCATATTAGTGGAGTGCTACTTGTATTGGATCTTTCAATTACAAACATCCGACGGGGCTGAATGAAACTCTTGAAAAAAACTTTTAAACTAAAGCGAATAATACAAATGTCTTGCATATAAAAATAACATCTACTAAGAAAATATTTTTTAATAATAATTTTTAATGACATTTATGTATTTTATATTGATAATTGGTATTATGAATATTTATATTAATTTTTATATATGCTAAAACTTATTGATATATTGATCATGTGACTGCCGAATTATGCTACTAATAGAGATGAGCGAGCACCAAAATGCTCGGGTGCTCATTATTCGGGACGAAATTTTCGCGCTGCTCGAGGGTTCGTTTCGAGTAACGAACCCCATTGAAGTCAATGGGCGACCCGAGCATTTTTGTATATCGCCGATGCTCGCTAAGGTTTCAATTTGTGAAAATCTGGGCAATTCAAGAAAGTGATGGGAACGACACAGCAACGAATAGGGCAGGCGAGGGGCTACATGTTGGGCTGCATCTCAAGTTCCCAGGTCCCACTATTAAGCCACAATAGCGGCAAGAGTGCCCCCCTCCCCCTCCCAACAATTTTTACTTCTGAAAAGCCCTCATTAGCAATGCATACCTTAGCTAAGCACCACACTACCTCCAACAAAGCACAATCACTGCCTGCATGACACTCCGCTGCCACTTCTCCTGGGTTACATGCTGCCCAACCCCCCGCACGACCCAGTGTCCACAGCACACACCAAAGTGTCCCTGCGCAGCCTTCAGCTGCCCTTATGCCACACCACCCTCATGTCTATTTATAAGTGCGTCTGCCATGAGGAGGAACCGCAGGCACACACTGCAGAGGGTTACCACGGCTAGGCAGCGACCCTCTTTAAAAGGGGCGGGGCGATAGCCCACAATGCTGTACAGAAGCAATGAGAAATATAATCCTGTGCCACCGCTATCAGGAGCTGCACACGTGGGCATAGCAATGGGGAACCTATGTGCCACACACTATTCATTCTGTCAAGGTGTCTGCATGCCCCAGTCAGACCGCGGTTTTTTATAAATAGTCACAGGCAGGTACAACTCCGCAATGGGAATTTCATGTGCACCCACAGCATGGGTGGCTCCCTGGAACCCACCGGCTGTACATAAATGTATCCCATTGCAGTGCCCTGGACAGCAGAGCTAACGTCAGATTAAATGCAGGTGGGCTTTGGCCCACACTGCATGCCCCAACCTGACCGGGGTTTTTAATTCATAGACACAGGCAGGTACAACTCCCTATTGTATAGACCCTGTGGACCGACAGCATGGGTGGGTGCCAGGAAGCCACCGGCGGTACATAAATATATCCCATTGCATTGCCCATCACAGCTGAGGTAATGTCATGTTTAATGCAGGTGGGCTTCGGCCCACACTGCATGCCCCAGTCAGACTGGGGTTCTTTATAAGTAGACACAGGCAGGTACAACTCCCTATTGTGAAGTCCGTGTGGACCGACAGCATGGGAGGGTCCTAGGAAGCCACAGGCGGTACATAAATAAATCCCATTGCATTGCCCAGCACAGCTGAGGTAATGTCATGTTTAATGCAGGTGGGCTTCGGCCCACACTGCATGCCCCAGTCAGACTGGGGTTCTTTAGAAGTGGACACATGCAGTTACAACTCCGTGTGGAACGACAGCATGGGTGGCTCCCTGGAAGCCACCGGCGGTACATAAATATATCCCATTGCAGTGCCCAGCACAGCTGATGTAAAGTCAGCTTTAATGCAGGTGGGCAAAAAATTTATTGGATTACACTGTAGGCGAGGGCCCCAAAAAATTGGTGTACCAACAGTACTAATGTACGTCAGAAAAATTACCCATGCCCAACCAAGAGGGCAGGTGAAACCCATTAATCGCTTTGGTTAATGTGGCTTAATTTGTAACTAGGCCTGGAGGCAGCCCAGTTAAAATAAAAATTGGTTCAGGTGCAAGTTTCAACGCTTTAATGAGCATTGAAACGTATAAAAATTGTTTACAAAAATTATATGACTGAGCCTTGTGGGCCTAAGAAAAATTGCCCGTTCAGCGTGATTACATGAGGTTTCAGGAGGAGGAGCAGGAGGAGGAGGATGAATATTATACAGAGATTGATGAAGTTAAAAGGTCCACGTTTTTGATGGTGATAGAGAACAATGCTTCCATCCGCGGGTGCAGCCTACGTATTGTTTAGGTATCGCTGCTGTCCGCTGGTGGAGAAGAGAAGTCTGGGGAAATCCAGGCCTTGTTCATCTTGATGAGTGTAAGCCTGTCGGCACTGTCGGTTGACAGGCGGGTACGCTTATCTGTGATGATTCCCCCAGCCGCACTAAACACCCTCTCTGACAAGACGCTAGCCGCAGGACAAGCAAGCACCTCCAGGGCATACAGTGCGAGTTCAGGCCACGTGTCCAGCTTCGACACCCAGTAGTTGTAGGGGGCAGAGGCGTCACGGAGGACGGTCGTGTGATCGGCTACGTACTCCCTCACCATCCTTTTACAGTGCTCCCGCCGACTCAGCCTTGACTGGGGAGCGGTGACACAGTCTTGCTGGGGAGCCAGAAGCTGTCAAAGGCCTTAGAGAGTGTTCCCCTGCCTGTGCTGTACATGCTGCCTGATCTCCGCGCTTTCCCTGCTACCTGGCCCTCGAAAATGCGCCTTCAGCCACTAGCGCTGTCGGATCGGAATTTTACCATCAGTTTGTCCGCCAGGGTCCTGTGGTATAGCAACACTCTCGAACCCCTTTCCTCTTCGGGTATGAGAGTGGAAAGGTTCTCCTTATACCGTGGGTCGAGCAGTGTGTACACCCAGTAATCCGTAGTGGCCAGAATGCGTGTAACGCGAGGGTCACGAGAAAGGCATCCTAACATGAAGTCAGCCATGGGTGCCAGGGTACCTGTACGCAACACATGGCTGTCCTCACTAGGAAGATCACTTTCAGGATCCTCCTCCTCCGGCCATACACGCTGAAAGGATGACAGGCAAGCAGCATCAGTACCCTCAGCAGTGGGCCGTGCTGTCTCTTCCCCCTCCTCCTCATCCTCCTCATGCTCCTCCTCCTCCTCCTCAACGCGCTGAGATATAGACAGGAGGGTGCTCTGACTATCCAGCGACATACTGTCCTCCCCCGGCTCTGTTTCCGAGCGCAAAGCGTCTGCCTTTATGCTTTGCAGGGAACTTCTCAAGAGGCATAGCAGAGGAATGGTGATGCTAATGATTGCAGCATCGCCGCTCACCACCTGGGTAGACTCCTCAAAGTTTCCAAGGACCTGGCAGATGTCTGCCAACCAGGCCCACTCTTCTGTAAATAATTGAGGAGGCTGACTCCCACTGCACCGCCCATGTTGGAGTTGGTATTCCACTATAGTTCTACGCTGCTCATAGAGCCTGGCCAACATGTGGAGCGTAGAGTTCCACCGTGTGGGCACGTCGCACAGCAGTCGGTGCACTGGCAGATGAAACCGATGTTGCAGGGTGCGCAGAGTGGCAGCGTCCGTGTGGGACTTGCGGAAATGTGCGCAGAGCCGGCGCACCTTTCCGAGCAGGTCTGACAAGCGTGGGTAGCTTTTTAGAAAGCGCTGAACAACCAAATTAAAGACGTGGGCTAGGCATGGCACGTGCGTGAGGCTGCCGAGCTGCAGAGCCGCCACCAGGTTACGGCCGTTGTCACACACGACCATGCCCGGTTGGAGGCTCAGCGGCGCAAGCCAGCGGTCGGTCTACTCTGTCAGACCCTGCAGCAGTTCGTGGGCCGTGTGCCTCTTATCTCCTAAGCTGAGGAGTTTCAGCACGACCTGCTGACGCTTGCCCACCGCTGTGCTGCCGTGCCGCGCGACACCGACTGCTGGCGACGTGCTGCTGCTGACACATCTTGATTGCGAGACAGAGGTTGCGTAGGAGGAGGAGAAGGGTGGTTTAGTGGAGGAAGCATACACCGCCGCAGATACCACCACCGAGCTGGGGCCTGCAATTCTGGGGGTGGCGAGGACGTGAGCGGTCCCAGGCTCTGACTCTGTCCCAGCCTCCACTAAATTCACCCAATGTGCCGTCAGGGAGATATAGTGGCCCTGCCCGCCTGTGCTTGTCCATGTGTCCGTTGTTAAGTGGACCTTGGCAGTAACCGCGTTGGTGAGGACACGTACAATGTTGCGGGAGACGTGGTCATGCAGGGCTGGGACGGCACATCGGGAAAAGTAGTGGCGACTGGGAACTGAGTTCCTGGGAGTCTGCCTGCTCCTCAGAATGTGTCATTGTAATGGAGTGAGGAGGCTGGGAGGAAGGAGGAACAGCAGCCAGAGGATTCAGAGTTGCAGCAGTGGACGGCGCAGAATTCTGGGTGGTCGATAGATTGCTGGATGCACTTTCTGCCATCCACGACAGGACCTGCTCACACTGCTCATTTTCTAATAAAGGTCTACCGTGTAGACCCATTAATTGTGAGATGAATGTGGGGACGCCAGAAACGTGCCTCTCTCCTAATCCCGCAGCAGTCGGCTGCGATACACCTGGATCAGGAGCTCGGCCTGTGCCCACACCCTGACTTGGGCCTCCGCGTCCTCGCTCGCATCCACGTACTCTAGGCCTACCCCTACCCCTCAGCATGCTGTATTACCAGTAGTGCAGAAACAGAATGCTGTAATTAAATGTGCCGCTTATTGGCCTGTGGTTGGAGGCTGACTTCCCTTACGGAACGCACAGCAGATCCAGGAAACAATTTTGCGCAAGCCTGCTGTAACGCTTAGCTGCGTATTAATTAGGACTACTACCCCCAGCAGATAGATACTGTAGGCAGCGTATAATATTATGTATACTGTTTCCCTCTGGCGGGATGACGGCGCTGATGTAACAGAGACAGCAGATCCAGGAAACAATTTTGCGCAAGCCTGCTGTAATGCTTAGCTGCGTATTAATTAGGACTACTCCCCCCAGCAGATAGATACTGTAGGCAGCGTATAATATTATGTATACTGTTTCCCTCTGGCGGGATGACGGCGCTGATGTAACAGAGACAGCAGATCCAGGAAACAATTTTGCGCAAGCCTGCTGTAACGTTTAGCTGCGTATTAATTAGGACTACTACCCCCAGCAGATAGATACTGTAGGCAGCGTATAATATTATGTATACTGTTTCCCTCTGGCGGGATGACGGCGCTGATGTAACAGAGACAGTAGATCCAGGAAAAAATTTTGCGCAAGCCTGCTGTAATGCTTAGCTGCGTATTAATTAGGACTACTACCCCCAGCAGACACGCAGTAAACTGAAGACGGTCACAGGCAGCCCAAATATAGTATTTTTCCCCAATTTTTGGGAAAAAGCCCACTGCCTATATAGCCTGAATATCTCTTTCCCTGCCTCACCAGTACTGGCCCTATACTCTGTACAATGACTGCAGACTGAGGACGCAATGCTCTGCACGGCCGATATATAAAAAAAAAAATTGTGCAACACTGCTAAAAGCAGCCTCAACAGTACTGCACACGGTCAGATGTGGCCCTAAGAAGGACCGTTGGGGTTCTTGAAGCCTAAAATCACTCCTAACGCTCTCCCTATAGCAGCTCCGGCACCAGCAGCACTTTCCCTGATCTCTGTCAGAATGCATCTGTGGCGAGCCGCGGGAGGGGCCGATTTATATACTCGGGTGACACCTGATCTCGCCAGCCACTCGCTGCAGGGGGGTGGTATAGGGCTTGAACGTCGCAGGGGGAAGTTGTAATGCCTTCCCTGTCTTACTATTGGCCAGAAAAGCGCGCTAACGTCTCAGAGATGAAAGTGAAAGTAACTCGAACATCGCGTGGTACTCGTCACGAGTAACGAGCATCTCGAACACGCTAATACTCGAACGAGTATCAAGCTCGGACGAGTACGTTCGCTCATCTCTGGCTATTAATTTTGTCACTTTAAATTATGTGACCAATTCAGATAGATGAATATGAGAACAGGAGGAACGCAAGTAGCGCTCCACTAATATGGATAGACGTCACATGATACCCACGTATTGGAATCCAATGCCTCAGATGGTCATGTTTTTCGTCTGGGCGTGAAAACCATCATGTGAATAAAGCCAAAGACATACAGATTTTGTTGTGGATTTACTGAGCAGCAAATTTTGTCAATTAGTGCAGATTTTGCTGCATTTTAAACTGCTGAATGCATTCTACAGAACGAGAATTATGTCTCCTGCATGTTAGAAATCCACAACAACATTTCCACAAGATGTCCATAATTCCACAATTAAAAGCTTTTCCTTGCGGAAAGTGTGGCTGTCATGTGGACAAAAATATATGTTGGCATGTGGTTTTTAAATGCTTGCTAATGTTTTTTGCATGTAAATAAACAATTTACTGCTTAAGGCCTTAGTCACACGGGCGTTTTTTCACGCGATTTGCGCATCGCATGACGGATGCGCATGCGCAAATCGCGTGACCGACGCCGAAAAATCGCCCGAAAATCTGCTCATAGCCGCGTTTCATTAGAAACGGGCCGGAGCTGTCCAGCGCATTGCATTCAATGGAGCCGGCAATACAGCCGGCTCCATTGAATGCAAGCGCTGCGGGCGAGTGTGGGATGAATTGTCGGGAAGGGGTTAAATATATAACCCCTTCCCTGCAATGCATCCTGAAAAGTGAAAAAATAAAAAAAAGGATGTACTTACCTGCTCCTGGCAGCTGGAGATCCCCGCGGCCGTCCTGCAGTGGGTGTGAAGGGGGTGTGACTCAGGCTTGCCCCTGATTGGCTCAGCGCTGAGCCAATCAGAGGCAAGTCTCAGTCACACCCATTCATGAATTCATGAATGGGTGTGACTGAGATCAGCCTCTGATTGGCTCAGGCTGAGCCAATCAGGGGAAAGCCTGAGTCACACCCCCTTCACACCCACTGCAGGACGGCCGCGGGGATCTTAGGCTGCCGGGAGCAGGTGAGTACATCCTTTTTTTTTATTTTTTCACTTTTCAGGATGCATTGCAGGGAAGGGGTTATATATTTAACCCCTTCCCGACAATTAACCCCGCGTACGCCGGCAGCCCATTGCTTTCAATGGAGCGGCTGTATTGCCGCTCCATTGAATTCAATGGGCAAACATCGTTCTTCTCTGCCACAGCTGTTCCAGCTGTGGCAGAGAAGAATGATTTGTCTTCTATATGTTCTCAATAGGGTCGGCGCTGCTGCCGCCGGCCCCATTGAGCGCATATAGAGAAGAGAACAGGAATCGCAGATCGCAGATAGGTGCGATCTGCGATTTCTGTTCTCTAATTTATCGGACGAGCGCATAAAAAGCGCTCATGTGTCCGATACCATTGCAAAGCAATGGTTTTAAAAAATCGCCGGACGCATGCGCATGCGCAAATCACGGCAATAAACGCCCGTGTGACTGAGCCCTAAAATTGCATGTCAGCATGTTTTCACCTGCATCCCGGTTGCTACAAGAAGCCGGATAATTACATTGATTTCCCTGTTGATTTTGTTGCTGATTGATAACTTTTTTAGTAGTTTATTTATTTTAACTCAAACTAATTTATCTATCATAATATTACATCTAAACAAGAATCTCAGCACAGCCAGTCATTATACAGTAAGAAGACAATCTTTATTAGCAACCTATTTAAAAAAAATACACGGATGTAGGCCTCCTGCAGGCAGGCGGAAATTCTGCGGCGGGATTTCCCGCAGAATTTCCACCCATGCCCGCTGCCATAGGATTGCATCAGATCATGCAATCCTATGCACACAGTCACGATTTGTCAGCAAAAAGCAAATCGCGGCAAGTTCTATTTCTGAAACGTCACTAGTGGCACGCTGGCTCCGCTCTGCGCGTGCAACGGCTGGGCGGCAGCTGGCACATAGCAGAGAGAGGAGACTCCGGGAGCAGGTGAGCCACAGTGGTCACTACAGGGACACGGATCAGATCCCACTGCAAGAATTCTCGCAGCGGGATCCGACTCGGCCGTCTGCAGGAGACCGTATACATAATTAAAACCAGACTAGAGGTAAGCATACATTAACAAAGTGCAGATATATGGCTACCAAAAGACACATAGACTAATTCACAGGAGCAGGTAAGTCTATAGAATTTATAGTTATGCCCTTCACAGTTATAGACTAAAATAATAATTTTTATTAAGATCCTTTTAAAAAGACATGCATGGGCTATAGGACTAACGTAACAAAAACACAAAGGGATGTCACAATATCCCTTCCACACAACAGTTCCGTATTTTTGGATCAGGAGGTCCTGATGGTAAGTATCAATGACACGATAGTCGGTAATAAGGACACTCTTTGATCTTGACTAATAGTGTTTCTGATCAGTAAATAAGATCAAAAGCAAAGCACAAGTGAGCTGCACAGCTCTTCACTATGTTGTGTTTGCAAGTAATGTAGATAGTCAAAATAATAATAATAATAATAATAATCTTTATTTGTATAGCGCCAACATATTCCGCAGCGCTTACATAGACGGGGGATACAGAAAGACAAAAGTACAAAAAATTACAGAACCACGGTTACAATCGTAATCAGCTGATGGAAACAATAGGGGTGAGGGTCCTGCTCCAACGAGCTTACATACTACAAGTAATGGGGTGATACAGAAGGTAAAATGGCTGGAGGTGTGCACAGTATCGCGTGCTGGAGAGTGAGGGATGCTATATACAGACAACAGTCAGACATTTAGCTATGCGACGGCAGGATCAATATGACTACAGGAGCGGTTTATGATGGCTAGCAGGGATTGCAGTCAGTAGGTCAGGAAACATGTTATCAGGCGGTGTACAGAAGGGTTTGTTTAGGGAGTGCGGTATGCATCCCTGAAGAGGTGCGTCTTTAGAGCACGCCTGAAGTTTTTCGAGTCCTGGATTGCCCGGATGTTCTTTGGTAGTGCATAGATTCATTCATGAGATCTACAAAAGTGTAGATGGACTCATAGAACTTAGCTCAGATCACTGATAGTAGTCTGAGAAGTACAGACGAGTCCATCAATTTGAGCTCAAGTTCAGGCTTAGTTCGGGCTCAACGCGTTTCCCTACAGATACGTGGTTCATCAGGAGCAGAGCCTATGTTGGGCTGACTACTTGTGTCGATATGCACACTACTGTGTTGCGTGATAGATAGAGATCGATAATTAGATGGTTTAATAGTTTTTCAACCTCTGATAGTAAATAGATCACCATACAGATAAGGGATCTATTCAGCGTTATACGCTGTATTTCAGATAGAGCATTAGAAAGAAGGAAGAAGAGTGAATATATTCCTCTTCCTCACTTTTTCATGAAACGTTACCACTTAATCCTTTGTAGGAAGATATTTTTCAAGGTCAATGAGCAAAGGACCAACTGCTTAACAGATGAAAGTAGTCACCTAACTGGACTGACAGAAGGTGCTCAAAAATAGCAGTTGTAACTCCAATGCTCAAAGCCAACCAAAGGATAAGGATGCGGCTCATTAATAGTAGCTATTATCCCTCCCTCTCTTCGCCCCTTGCTGGCTGTTGGCACAGGGAGGGGGCAGGAGGGGGCGAAGCAGGAGACTAGCATACTAATTCTGGCCCTGTCCCATTCCCTGCCATTGCAAGCAGCCGGCAAGGGACGTAGAGGGGGATGGAAGGGGAAGGGAGTTTAGCAGAGCGGTATTCTGGGCTGTGGCATATACTCGCCGCACTTGGGCTGTCTGAACAGGCGCTTAAATGGGAGATGCAGCTGTGATTCATGGCTGCCCTGAGGCCATGACGCGGCCAGCCAAAAATTGCAGTGTGTGTGTGGAATCCTTAGGCCTCATGTCCACGGGGAAAATCAGGCCCGCTGCAGATTCTTCATGCAGAATCCCGCAGCGGGTCCCTCCTTTCCCGCAGACATGAGGCCTGAAAAGAAGATTTACTTACCTGTCCGGACGCTGCAGATCTTCCCTCTGTCGTGGCCAGATCTTCTTCCTGCGGCCCGCGGATGTGCTCGACACGCCGGCAGCGTGCCGCGCACAGGCGCCTTGCACTCTTATTTTTTTTTGAGCTCCTGTTCACCCGAGCTCTCGCGCTGGAGAGCAGAAATTCAGCTGCGGGTGTGCCACGGATCCGGACGGCTTCCCGCGGGAGACCCGCACTAAAATGGAGCATGCTGCGGGTGATTTCCCGCACACGCAATCCGTGCCTCAGGGGAAAGTGACATCCGCAGGTATTTAACTACCTGCATGTGTCCAATGCATCCCTATGGGGCGCGGATCACGCGTGCAGGACACCCGCTGCGGATCTGTCCCCGTGGACATGAGGCTTTAGACATACAAATTTTGGTGATAATTTTTCCACGACAGAATATTCTGCTGCATTTTGCAGGTTATGCAGTCATGTGTGAAAACACCCCTATATGGATTACAGATAAAGAAGAATTCATGCTAGTGGCAATAAATACTAGCTAGATATAGACATTAGCATTTGTATGACTTCACCAAAATTGCTGCTCTGTTCTGTTAGAAACTGATTTTGATTTGGGACATATCAATAATGTCAGCTGCTGTTGGTGAATTAATGACTTTTGTTATGTGTTGCTGAGCTGGCCTTGTTCTTTGACTTTTTGCCTGCTTGCTGTTTCTGTCTTGTGTTTAATAATTGTATTTGGCTTAGTAGCAGCTATCTGGCACAGAAGTTACTCTTCAGTATACAATTAACCCAGTAATACTTCCAATCCTTAAATGTAAGTTTAAGGGCTCTTTCCCACGAGCGTTTATTGGCCCGCCATTTTCACTGCTCGACCGATATTTGCTGTGATCTGATGCATTGGATTCCAATGCATCAGATCACATGGCCGTATTCCCATGACATAGAAGCGCCTGGCCGGCCAATATAGCGCAGTGTGTTTTTACATCGAGCCCAAAAGACAGTCCTGGAACTATCTTATGGGCCAGAATAACAATCGGCAACAGAATAAAACCCAGTGCTCCAGCGGTATTCTATAACAAAAATGGTATCAAAGCAAACCACTTACTTCACGGGGGTGCCTTGGCAGAGGCACCCCCAATCCCAGTAGGCATATAAATTGTAATCGGCAACAGGAATAAGTTAAACAAGTTTATTTCGTACAACGCGTTTCGGCCTTCACAGGTATAGGCCTTTTTTAAGTACAACAAAATCAAAAAGAACACAAAAACATATATATGCTCAGAGTTAATTACCTTTCTCCCCATAGCCACTAACAGCCATACCCACTTTCGGCGTGTAGTAATGACGTAGTAGTCGGGTGAGATCCGGTTAGGGAGATAAGCTTATGCTTCACGATACTTCTGGGTGTTGACGTATCGCGTTCGGACAGGTGACACAGACGTGTAGTCACATGACACCGCGTGACGAGGAAGTGATGGCGTGGATTCACGCGACCCCAGTGTTGGGGACTATGGTCGTACGGCTACGCGGTCATGTGCAAGGGTTGTTATGTTAATATTATTAAAAGGAGGATATTATATACAACAACTCCAATCACAGAAAGATATTTTATACCACATATTTATATAAAAAGTATTAAATATCAATATATTTAAAAGGCAGAAGCTCCGGGATATCTATAATTGGGTAGACCTTGACCCTCTATAGTTTATAAAATTAATGGAAAAATGTAAACTATAAATATATATGGAAATAAATATATAATTACCTTAATACTTAAATATCCTATTTACAATTCATAATAGGTAAAAATTATAATTTACGCACTTCCGTTCTATTTAAAACTCAATTAAATCTTCTCAAGGGTCTCATTGAGGCTGTGTGGATTTAATGCGTTAAAATGGAAAATATAAAACATTTCTTTCGCCTTTAATTTAGAAAATTTGCCACTGGGAATTTGTTCTACTGGAGTGATTTTAATAAATGAGGAATCTGAGTTATGATGTGTAAAAAAATGTTTTGAGACACTATGTTTTAAACATTTTTTTTATATTAGATCTGTGTTGGTTGATGCGATTACGTAATGAATTGGTAGTGCATCCAATGTAACGCATATTACATGGACATTTGATTAAGTAGATCATGTTTTCGGATCCGCAGGTAAGATATTGTTTGATATGAAATGGTGGAACATCTTGTCTCGTCTCTATAGGTTTCCTCTTCTGGCAGATGTTAAAACAGCATTTACAGCCTGTTTTGCCACATTTATAGGCTCCCAACATAGGGTAAGTGGAGACTCTATTATTTATTTTGGATTTTGACTTAATTTGTTGGGGGCGAGAGGAAGCCAAAATGTTGCCCAACATTTTGCTCCTCCTAAAAATAATATTTGGATTAGGCGAAAGTTCTTGCACCAAAAAAGGATCAGCCCTCAGGATGTGCCAGTGATTCTTCATTATCTCCTTCAGTTCTTTCTGTTTAGAATTATACCGAGTAATGAAGCTACAGTCATATCTATTATCGTTAGTTTTTACTATTTTTGAGTCATGTGATCTCAAGGGTCTCTCCTCTTGTTTTGCTCTTCAATAGGAGGTATGAACCAATGACATGGGATATTGTTTGTCCCTAAACCTTTTGCATAAAATGTCAGCCTGTGAGTCAAAATTCTCGATGGTCGAACAGTTCCGCCTAATGCGTTTGAACTGTCCGAAAGGGACATTAAGTTTCCATTGTTTCGCATGACTACTGCGAAAATCTAAAAAACTATTTGCATCAACTGATTTAAAATGCGTTTTCGTATGTATAGTGCCTGCATCAATATAAATATCTAAATCTAAAAATGTGATGTGAGTAGAACTAAAAGAGCCCGTAAATTCTAAATTCCATGTATTCGAGTTCAAATTGTCAATAAAAATTTAAACCTTCTCCGGTGTGCCATCCCATATAAGAATGATGTCATCTATATAACGTTTATAGGATTGGATATGGGGATCGGATAGTTGTTCTTCGAATGGGCCCATGTATAGGTTTGCATAACATGGCGCGCATTTAGTTCCCATTGCTGTCCCCCATCTGAATATAAAACTGGTTATTAAATTTAAAATAATTATTATGGAGGATCAGATCAACTCCATTTAGAATGAATTGCTTTGGGTGGACAGGTATCAGTTCATCTTTGTCTAAAAAATGTTGGACAGCACGGAGACCTTGATCATGAGGAATATTTGAATAGAGTGCACATACATCCAAAGTAACCCAATTATAGGAGTCTTTCCAGGTTACTAGTTGTATTAACTCCAATACACGTGAAGTATCCTTCAAATACGCGGGAAGGTTAACAACAATTTGTTGCAGTTGTCTATCTATATACGGCGACAAGTTGCTCATTAAGGGCCAGAATACATTGGCCGCTGCATGGGCCATTGGAATCAGCCAGAAGGGAGGAGAAATGAGGTGAGCCGGCGAGGGGAAGGGAAGGGGAAGGCTTAATGGCATGGTAGCCTCGGCGTATATGCCCCGGGGCCCATGCCATGTAAACAGGCGCACAAACATAAGATTTGTGCATCCATTCACGAGCTTTTACGCTCCAGAGGGTAGCGTATATTGGCCGGTCGTGAAAACAGCGGCTGATATACACTCGTGGTAATGAAGCCTTACATAGTTATTTAATATAAAAAGCGATTGTCACATTAAGTGCATACCTTTCCACTGATAAAATAAAATAAAAAAAACTTATTTGCATAGCGCCAACTTATTCCGCAGTGCTTTCAATTAATTTATATATTACCTCCCCACCAAGCTGGGTACTCATTTTACCGACCTCGGAAGGATGGAAGGCTGAGTCAACCTTGAACCGGCTACCTAAATCAAGTGGGGATTCAACTTGCAACTTTCAGGCCGTGAACGAGAGCTTAGGACTGCATTTCTGCTGCCTTAGCACTCTGCGCCACATTAAAAAGCACATTAAAAAATTGCCCCAAAATTGCAACTATTCAAAGCATTGGTTTTAATGTATTCATTCAGATGAACGATTTTGTTTTCGGTCGCCGATTTTATACGCAGTGTGAAAAGATAGGTCTTGGAAACTGAAAAAAAAGAAGAGGGGGAGGGAGTTTCCTGACATACAACGCTGGGAAAAGAACACGGCTGGCTAGATTTAAGCATTATTGGTCACTCCGAGCATTTGACAGTGATCAATGGTTCTCATCGCTTCTATGTATTTTTTTTCTGATACGCAGCATCGGCCCGTATGAATGGCTGAAAATACACGAATAAAGATCGGGACTCGATCCCGGCAATTCTTAATTCATGCGGTGCATACAGGCGAACATGTAAATGCATACAGTCGTGTGAAGGAGGCCTCAGATAGCTGTTGGCCAAACGCTCTGCTTAGTATAGAGCTGTAATAGGCCTTCTGTAGTGGTGCATGGGATGTCTACTGTATGTTTGTATGTCTCCAATTTCATATAGAGGCATACTGAAATATTCATATGAATCTGACAGAAAAAAAACTCACAATATCTCGATCAGATTCTGTAGGTATGGAGATATTCTCTCAGTGGTTGGAATATGTCAAGGGTTTGCAAGAATGTTGAAATATTACATTAAATTGGTTTTGTGAGAAATTGGAGTCCTTAACTAAATTTCAGCTAAGGTAGGGGTGGATACATATATATGTCATTATTAGAGAAATATAAAACAGGTTCATCATAAAGGTGCTTTGGAAAGGAATTTATAATAAGTTGATGAGCTTCTAAAGTCACTAGGTGCAAAAGAAAGATCTAGCTAAGTGGCAGGTGTTTTCAATTAATGAAGAATAGTTGAGGTAATTTTAAAGTAAAGGCCTAGAAAAAGCTAACGTGAAGACAAGTAAGCTTTATGGAAGAACTGAAAAAAAGACGTTAAATACGGAATTAACTCTTAAAACTAGACGTGTTAGCAGTGGACTCTCATAGGAACAAATATTTCTCCTAAACACCAGGAAAGGCTTCAACAGTATCAATATTATATGGCATCTAATAATAAATACGGCTAGGCTTCGATCAAATTTGGGCATTCGTTTAGTGGGAATGCTTGAATCTTCCTACAAACATAAACCCCAGATGTTTGCAAATGCTTAACTGTATCTACCTTTGACTCTCAGTAAAAAAAATATACTGTATTCTGCATGATACACATTATTTTTGTGTATATTTAATAGCATAGTCAACTGTATTTTTCAATTTTGTTGTGGTAAAACTACAACCAACCTATACCAGCCAAACAAATAAATGCCAAAATAGTGTATTTGGCATCTGTTTGGTTGATATAGGTTGGTTATAGTTTAAAATGCAGGAGAGAAATTTTTAGGTTAGGGCTACACAGCTACTTTGGCTGTGAAACTAGTTGCACATCAAAAAATTGCACTATAGGCCTGCTACATTACATGCTAGAGTGAGCGAATTTGGCTGTTACAATTAGCAAGTTCCGACAACTTGACAATTGCAAGAAATTTAAACCTGATTTATTTATTGTGATTATTGGGTTGCAGCATTTTTACAGCCACGCAATGATTGCATTCACATACACTAGGATGTGAAGTAGGTGAAATATTGGGCGATCCTGGGTCATGTGATATTTTTCTTGCCCAAGATCGCCTTCCAACTCTAGCCTGAGGCTTTGTTCCCACAAGAATATATCGACCGCCATTTTCACGGCCGGGCCAAAATATGCTACAAACTGAACAGTAAAAGCTCGTGAATGGGCGCACAAATCTAACTTTCATCGCCTGTTCTGACGGCATAGTCCACAGTGCATACACGCCGAGGCCGCCATGCAGTTGCCCCTTCCCCTTACCTTTCCCTCGACGGCTCACCTCCTCTCTCCACCCCTCCAGCTGATTGCAATAGGAGGGGGTTGGGCAGGGGGTTGCTAAGCACCGCCCCATCCCGCCTCCTCCCATTGCTGGCTGCAGACAAGGGGTGGGAAGGGGGTGGTAGCTTAGCTATGCCCACGTCCTGCCCCTTGCCTGCAGCCAGCAATGGGAGGAGCTGGGATGGGGTGGTGCATAGCTATGCCCTGCCCCACACCCTCCCATTGCAATCAGCCGGAGGGGAGGAGAGAAGAGGGAGGAAGTGTAGCAGTCATGCTGCTAAACTCCCTCCTACCTCCCTTCTCCGGCCACTGTCATTGGCTCCCGTGGGAGCCCATACATAGGCTGACGTATTCCAGCCCAAAAGATCGTTCCAGGACTATCTTTTGGGCCCAATGTAAAAATGCCCAGCACTATATTGGCCCGGCTGGGCACTTTTACATCACAGGAATACGGCCATGTTATCTAATGTATTAGAATCTAATGCATCAGATCACAGAAAATGGCGGGACAATATACGCTCGTGGGAAAGAGGCCTAATATAGAGAAACAAGATATTGGGAGTTTACAAACATGCTGAAATTGACACTAGTATTATGTCATCCAAATTGGCACTGTTCAACGGTTAGAACTTGTGTGGAATAATGTCCATTGGCATTGGATATTGCGAGCTACACAGAAAGGGGTCACAATCCACAAATGTGACATAAGCCAGTGGTTGAGCATTATGTCTAATGAAGTAAATTGGCCTTCACTTGTTTCGATGAACATATACAGATCTCGAGAGTGGTACTTTATTTGGTTTCTGACCCGGGGGCTGGATTCACACGAGTGTATATCAGCTCGGTTTTCACGCCGAGCCGATATACGTCGTCCTCATCTGCAGGGGCGGAGGATGGAAGAGCCAGGAGCAGGAACTGAGCTCCCGCACCCTCTCTGCCTCCTCTCTCCCCTCTGCACTATTTGCAATGGGGAAAGGCGGAATGGGACGGGGCTAATTCTCGAAATTTAGCCCCGCCCCCTTTCATTGCAAATAGTGCAGAGGGGGGAGAGGAGGCAGAGAGGGGGCAGGAGCTCAGTTCCTGCTCCTGGCTCTTCCATCCTCCCCCCCCCCCTGCAGATGAGGAGGACGTATATTGGCTTGGCGTGAAAACCGAGCCGATATACGTTCGTGTGAATGCACCCTAAGCTGTAGAAAGCAGCCCTGCAGTGTCCCTTACAATAATGTATAATATAGAAAATGGAAATGTAGAAGTAAAGCCCAATTTATTTGTGCTGTATCAGATATTGAACATTTTCTTGACTATTGCTGCTTCCACATCACTACACCTACAACACCTGTCTAGGATGTATTCAATAGAGACAGTTGATGGAGCTCATTGTTAAACTAGTGATTTATCACATCTTATTACTGTCTATTTTACTGATTACATATAATACTAGTATAGGTTTCGATAGCATATTCTATAAGTATAAATAGGGTATATCCTCTCTGAAACTTTTGGCTAAATTTAGAGCTAAACAGGAAAGAAAGCCCCTAATTATTGTCTTATGAACAGAAGATGAACATTTGATTTAACAACCGTAAATTGGCTCCACTTATTTCTAGCACTGACAACATTGCATTACGGCAATATACTGTTTGAGGCCAGAGAAAACACAAGTGCTGGCTAAAGAGAAAGATAGATGAGTATACCTGAAGTAGACATGATCAATAAAACTGTGTAATTAGACAATCTTCACGTAATCAATGAATACACACAAAGGTAATGAATGATCTTCTTAATTATCATGACTTCTTACTAAGGATGTCAATATTTGTACCACTTTTCAGTGTTTTAATGTACACACATTTAGCTCAGATTAAAATAAATTATCATAGTGTTGATTTTTATAATAAAGAAAAGCTAAAAATTAGTAATGTAGCAAATAGAAGGTACAGCTTTCCTTCAAAGCATTCCTGAGGACAAATCGCTGCACTTGGAAATAAATTGTAATAAGGTCTATTCTTACTAAGCTTTGACCCATGTCATTAAAAATGCTGTTGTTTCTCACAGTCTCCTTAGCAACTTACAGTTTGTCACATTAGAGTAAATGCTGATTGACAATTTGTAGTCTGTTTTCAAGAGACAGTAAGAAGCAGCTGACATATTCTTAAATGACATATAGAATTTGGATAATAGGGGAGATGGAGGAGGCCTAGGGCAATTGTGTATGTGGAAGGAGGTGGAGGTCGAAAAATAATAGAGGTTTATGGCATTATAGTTTTTATTAGCATTTTGGATACAAATAACCATCATATACACAGTTTTATATTGTAATTAAAAGAGGTTGTCCCACTTCTCGCTATTGATGGCATAACTATAGAGGATGCGGTTGCACCCAGGCCCAGAAACCTTAGAGGGTCCATAGGGCCTTTCTTCTCCATATAGGGAGCCCAGTACTATGAATAAAACAATTATAGTTGGGGGCCCTGTTACAGGTTTTGCATTAGGGCCCAGGAGCTTCAAGTTACACCTCTGACCCACAGGATAGGTCATCAATAGCAAATTGGCAGGGGTCCACCACCCAGGACTCGCCGGTGGTCAGCTGTTTCCATAAGTCAGTGTCTTTGTGTACTGAGCTGTGTGCTGGAGGAAGCAGACAGCTCTGTACATTACACAGTGGCCTGGATTAGTACTGCAGGGCTATTCAATTCAATACAGCAAAACAGCTTAGTACACAAAGACACCAGCCAGGGAAAACAGCTGATCCTGGAGGTCCTGGACAGCGGACCCCACCTAATCTGCTATTGATGAACTAACTTAAGGATATGTCATCAATATCAAGAAGTAAAACAACCCCTTTAAAGTAAATGCACTTGTGAATATATTCAAAAAATATTCGATAATTAATTTAATCCAGCTTTACAAGGATCAAGCAAAAGACATCAGACAATCTAGTTAATTAGATTGTCATAAAAATACGTAAACTATATAAGAAGCTTTTTCAACCACTTTCACTTACGAAGAGTCTCAGGTTCTTTGCCTGAGAGGTGAGAGATTGTTTTTCTAGTTTTTGTGTTGAAAACAAGAGGTGAACCATCCAATATCAGTATTATTCACTGTGCGATTCAAGGAATATTGCGGTGCAAATAGCAAATATTGGCGTACATTGGGGTTCCTGGATTTTTGATGGCAAGACTAGTTCCGCACACCTTGTTATAATTGCCATTGAAAATACCATAATGCCAGGCAAATTCTCATTAATGCTTTTATGAATAAAGCTTGAAAACTTATTTATATTATGCTATAATATAACTACATATAACTATATATAATTACAATTTCGATTCAATAAATGTTTATCAAAATGTAGTGGTTAAAATAATTAATGCCATGAGAGGAGAGTGATAAACAAAACAATGAAAAACAAGGGTTGGTACCATATTAGCCAGTAGAGCAAAATGTGATTGTTCCCAGCAAGAGAAACCAAGTAATCTTGTAGATATGATACCTTTTAATGGCTAACAAAAAGACATGATGTTATAGCAAGCTTTTGGACCTGAGGAACAACCCTGAGAGGTTC
The DNA here is from genome assembly GCF_035609145.1 of Eleutherodactylus coqui. NCBI lineage: Eukaryota > Metazoa > Chordata > Amphibia > Anura > Eleutherodactylidae > Eleutherodactylus > Eleutherodactylus coqui. Next base: position 80,965,594 of record NC_089845.1, on the reverse strand, counting down.
GAAAGCTAGCTATAACATCATGTATTTTTGTTAGTCATTAAAAGGTATCATATCTACAGGATTACTTGATTTCTCTTGCTGAGAACAATCACATTAAACAAAACAATGGACACGGCAAATATATTACACGTTCATTTAGATTATGCATTTTGCCTAAATTGTCTGCTCTTCTGTAAACATTTGCTCTTCCTACTAACATTTATTATTAGAGCTGTTATACCGCTAAATACATTTTAAATAGATTTTTAAATAATTGGTGTAGGAAGGAAAATCCTCTTCAAACTGACTACACTTCTGTTATGTGTGGGTGACTTATAAGGGATAATTTTACTGACTCTATATTGGAACATAACTCAATTTGTTCAACTGTTACTGTAGAAACCACAAAAGGTTTCCCTGGCTTCACTCCTATTGAGACTAATAAAACAAAATGGATGAAATGACTAGACAGTATTTTGCATCTGTATGTGAATTTTTAATATAGCTATTAATTGTGTTTGTAAAACTAAATAATTCTCAGTTGTAAATAACATATAAGAAAAGCCAGCAACAAAGATGCACTAAAATGAAAACTACTCTGAGTAGCTAGCCCTAATACTTTGCAATAAGGAGATCATGGGTTTGAATATGATTATGCATAGCGTTTGAGAGCTATGATTATCCCTTTTTAAATAGAAGCCAGTCCAGAAATTTCTGTTTTCTATGGCTTCAGAAAATCCCCGATGATTAGCTCTTACTGCCAAGGGAAGCTGCACCCAGTCATACATTTCCTGCAAGAGGCTTTAGAGTATTACATAATGGCTATTCAAATTAATGGTCAACCATCTAATAGATCAACACGTTGGATCTGCCAAAATGAGAGATGCTGATGCATAGACACATACTGCCTTTATAATGTCTACAGTATATAGCCTAATGGTGCACCTGCAGAAGACTTGTATTCATGGGGCAAGCCTTTTAGTATGGTTGTCCCCTCAAAAATATTGTTTATAGTTAAATCCAGACCACAATTCTAAAAATGTTTCTAGTTACACTAATAAAGGAAAAGTTTCTACCCCCAGATATCCCATGACTTATGTTAGAATAGCACCACTTACTGGATCTGTAGTACGACAAGTGTAAGCTGACTTACATTTTTCTTATGCAAAAAGTGTTCGTCCTCTTTATAACCTCAATCTGGCATTGAGGTATGCAAACTCATCCTCTTTGGTTTCCGTTCAATTTAGGCCTCTTTCCACAAATGTATATTAGTCTGGCGCTTTCACGGGCAGCCGATATATGCTGGAATCTGATGCATTCGATTACAATGCATCAAATAACATGGCTGTATTCCTGCGACGTAAAAGTGCCCGGCCAGCCAATATAGCGCAAGGGCGTTTTTACATCAGACCCAAAAAGTAGTCCTGGAACTATCTTTTGGGCCGGAATACGTCAGTCGCTGCATGGGCTTCCATGGGAGCCAATGACAGTGACTGAAGAAGGGAGGTGGGAGGCAGTTTAACAGCATGACTGCTAAACTCCCTCCCTCTTCTCTCCTCTCCTCCAGCTAATTCCAGTGGGAGGGGCAGGACAGGGCGGAGCTAAGTGCTGCCCCATCCCGCCTCCTCTCATTGCTGGTGAATCAGTGAGAGGGAGAGAAGGAGAAGGCTCAACGGCATGGCAGCCTCAGCGTATATGCGCCGGGGCTGCCATGCTTTTCGAACGGGTGCACAAATGTTAGATTTGTGCGCCTGTTCACGAGGTTTTACACCTCCCATCGTAGCTATATCGGCTGGCCGTGAAAATGGCGACCATTATACGCTTGTGGGAATAAAGCCTCAGTCTTCTATTTATTTCAAAGAATAACACAGTCAAACAGAAAGCAGCTCTAATAACATAATGAGACAAAAAATTTGCAGGTGTTTTCAATTAATGAAGAATAGTTAAGGTAAATTTGCATTTTTTTTGTCTCTAATGAACAACATATCTGTGAAGCACTCATGATCCTTTTCACCGCAACCACCACTATTAGCACCAGGGTTGTACTTACAGCTCATTCTGTCCTAGGCTCTGCCCAAACACCTCCATTAATGGCACACTTACACTTGCCAATTATTATCATGATTTGCTTGTTACTAAACAATCGTAATAGTAATTGGCTAACTAAGGTGATAATCAATAATAAACCATAATTTGTGATGTTGTAAAGCCACAGCCTGGTGTCAATGTGTGGATTGTATTCTCCAGAACTCGTGCTCTATTGGGAAATATGGGGCACACAATGCTGAACAGGAATCTGTTTACATAAATTAGCCCTAACACCAAATAATATATACTCCATAACTTGTCTGAATAATACTGCTTTAGGGCAGCTTTTTGCAAGTGTACGAGTAATTGCACATGCTCCAGTACAACATGTTTGTGCAGTGAATGAGGTTTGAGGTAGATTTGTGCATGTATTGGCGCATAGTACTTTTTGCACACACAGGGGCAGTCCACATGCATGCACAACAAAGCCCATAGAATTACTCAACATGTTGCACATTTGCATGCATATTGAGTTCGTATTTGCGCACCTCCCATATACTTCTATGGGGCCCTTGGTGCGCAAATATGCAGGAAAATAGAGCAGGACCCATTTACTTGCATGCGTGCAAAATGTGTGGAAAAACACAGCCCTGACAATAAACCATTGACATCAATGGGTTCTATTCCCTGCGCATTGTGTATATATTTTACATGCGCCAAAACACACACAACTACGGTCATCTGGAACTATCCTTACTGTGATTGCATAGCGCCACCATACCATACCTGAATACCACCACACAGTGACTGTACTTTTGGCATATATTCCCAGTCATGTTAAGAGGACAGTTAAAAGGTCAGACATTGACTTTTAGGAAAGCTATCTTCTCATAGGTGGTGCTACCAAGGTATTGTAACATCTCCTATTTGGATACCAACATATCCCAGTTGCGCATAGCATGGGCTTTTAAGCCTTTGACACTTTTTAAGTGATCTCCACGAAGAGAAACTGTACCGCTCCTGACCCACATCAACGGCCTCTCACCTAGGAAGCCAGAAAACTACTGTACACTGATGAGGGCCAACAACCTTCAAACAGATGTCTGTATATGGGTTTCTTTTCCTACTGGAGAAGACTCTGGTTTTGGCTTGTATTTGGCATTCCATGAAAAGGCATGCTTGGTCACTATAGCAAATGAATTTGTAGGTATTGAGAAGGATATCTGACAGCTGTAATATCATACGCCTATGGCCAGACATAGCCCTCCACCTAGCAACATACATTTTGACAATGGAAAATATGAAATAGAAACTAGGTTCCAGTTGGCACAAAACTGATGCATTAGGACATTGCTAATACATACAGACTAGAGGGCAAAATCATCAAACAGAGACTCTCTTTTTTTGGCCACTTGATGCATGCTAAGGGCTCAGTCACACGGGCGCCGATCCACCCGTGTTCCTGCTTGATAAGACGGCAGCACCGCGTGCAGACGACTCTCTGCATGACCGGCTCCATTACCGGCCATGTGTTCTTTCACCAGCCGATGCGGAGAGTCGTCCGCACCAGCAGTGCAACGGTCAGATTCGTGCAGGAACACGGGTGCCGGTGTGACTGAGCCCTAACTCACTGGAAACAGTATTGATGTCTGGCAAAGTCAGTGAAAAGAGAAGATCTGGGCAACAAAGAACAAGATTGCTAGATACAATCAAGGCCACAATGTCGATTGCGGAACTGAAAGAAGCGGTGAAAGACAGGAATGTGCGGAGAACATTGATCCATAGAGTGACCGAAGGTCGGATGTTCCTGAACAGATAATCATCAATACATACAGTGGCATGCAATTTCAGAGTAGCTTACCAGTTTACATAATAAAAATAACAGTGGTATTGTTCTTCACCTGACATATCTCTATTTAGTCAACAAGTTTATCTATTTACGTGTTGTCATTTATATATTCATATATCTACCTCCACAAGCCAATATAAAATGGAGATGCTTGTCATCTAAAATAGTGAATGAATCTGCTAAACAGAAATGAAAACCTGTTACACTCGCAAGTGATGGATTATATCTTGGGAAAGAGTAATAGTATGAATCATTTAAATATTTACTGTACGTTAAGGGTAATAATACGAGATGATGACTTTTTTTTTCCTGCCATACATTTATTAGTAGCAAACTGTGAAAATAAAGCCTAATTGTATAGCACAACAATGTAAACGGTTTCCCTAAGGAATTGTACATGTTTTGCCATCGATGACATTATTCATTCACTTTAATCTTTAGCTGTTTAAGGAAATGACATTTTCTATATACTGCACATCTCCATCTAACACTGCAAAGTCAGCACTATATGCTTTTAGAATAGAAAGTTTTCTATAGCAAAAATAGCAAGAGTTCACTTTTTTTTAAACCAACATTTCAGATTGTCAGAAAAGAAACAAAAAGTCTTCCAATAAATTACAGCTCTCCGCTTTGAACCATTTTCAAAATGTTTTACAATAAATTTGGCAGTTTGCATATGAACAGAAGGATTTTTTTCTGAACCTTACGGCTTTCACCACCCACTTTCAGTGTTATGTCAGCATTATTTCTCAGGAGGGGGAGATGAGTGACAATCGGAAGACTTATTTCATATATAGCTGCAACATACAGTCTCTTCATTATGTAAAGAACTAACCACAAGCTGAATACAGCAGTCAGATGAATACTAGTTGTGTTGTTTTAAAACATATAAAGTTCTCATATTGGAAAATATTTACTATTGCCAGTGAACTACTTAGCTATTGCGTAATTGCATAGCGGTTTGTGCTATTTCCTTCAACATAGTGCATATCTATCAAGGCATATTGCACATGTTATTGATAGATATGCACTATGTTTCAATAGCATGTGCAATATGGCTTGATAGATATGCACTATGTTGAAGGAAATAGCACAAACCGCTATGTAAGTATGCCTTGATAATATACCATGATACATGGGCAGGTACAAACACCAATTCTCAGAAGCATGCAGAAATGCAACATGCTATATGGGAGGGATAGTATAAGTGCAAAAAACTGATGAACAGCCTATCCCACACCCACCATACATATGTGCTTAGTATAATATCTGCACATAAATATGGCTTCTATAGGGTGCCAGTGCCACAGATATGTGTACTCTACCATGCAGGCTTACAGCCTATTAACCCTTTGCAATCCAATTTTGGATTCAGGGTTTCCTAGGGGGCTTTCTCTTTCTGCCATTATACAATGGCACCATCTGCTGGCTAGACCTAGTACTGCAGTATGTGACATGCTGGAGAGGTCCCCTGACAACAGAGCGGCCAGTAATCTACAGTAAGAATACCCTGCCGGACGTCTTCCGACATTGGAACTGTACAGCCTTCAATCAGAATGTCTTTAGACGTCAGACAGTGGATTGGAAAGGGTTAAATACAGCCATACTGCTAGACCAGGTAGGCTGCCCCATACCTTAACCCTTTCCAATCCAATTTGTAACCTGGGTTTTCTTGGGGGCTTACTCTTTTTCTGCCGTTATACAACGGCGCTATATGCTGGCTAAAGCCAGTACTGCATGAAGTGACACATTGGATAGGCTCTGACAGCAGAGAGGCTGGCGATATACAGTAAGAGAACTCCGACAAAGCGTCTTCCAACATCAGAGCTCTACAGCCCTAAATCATAATGTCTTCAGACGTCAGACAGTGGATTGGAAAGGGTTAAAGGGAGTGTATTACTTATATTTTTTACTAATTGAAACTGGATACAGAAACATATTCCATTTTTCTACTCTATATTTTATTTTCTGATTGAAGATTTTTTGTTCTATTGTCTATAGATGACTACGGGGGCTACCATCTTTCCTGAGCTGCATTTAACAATATTTAGAGATATGCTTTTCAGATGCTTCATGGGCCATTTATACAATGGACAGGAGTAGACCCATTGACTTGCATGGTAGACTGTTCTAGGTGCGCGATAGGACCAGCGCAGAGTTCATTTTTCGGGGAGGGGGTATAGATAGTCACAAGTTATCACCACTTGTAGAAATTAAAAAATACCAAGGCAGCTTCTAAAATAATCTTTTCCTTTATTCAAATATACGTTAAAACATCATGATAAAATGTATCAGCACATAACTTTATGTCCCAGCAGCATATGCATTTCGAAGTTCTAAGGCTTCTTGATCACAGTATGGTGGGCAAAAACATCACAGTTCCATTAAAAACCCAATTTCAACAAGGTGTAACGTCTGTGAGTAATTAGAGATGAGCGAGCACCCAAATGCTCGGATCCGCGTTATTCGAGTCGAGCTTTTCGTAAAACTCGAGAGCTCTACTCGAGTAACGAACCCCATTGACTACAGTGGGAGACTCAAGCATTTTTGTATGTGGGACGTCGGGTCCCGAGCTTTTTTTTTTTTTTGCTTAGTTCGTGTTCTCTCTCTCTCTCCCCCTGCCTGCCAGCCCAAAAATTTGACATTGACGCGCGCCCTGCATCGCAGCGGGGAGGGGCCAAAACAGGCACGTCACAGCGGGGAGGAGCCAAAAACTGGGGCAGAACACTTCTGAAACATTTTGATGGATATCTTAAATGTAGATATCTGTATACATGAAACATAAATTTTAGTAGCCATGAGGTACCAAAATATAAGAGACTAACCTCCAAAAGACCCAATTTTGGAAGCTACACCCTTAAAAGAATTCATCAAGAGGTGCAGTGAGCATTTTATGGCATCCATCATGTGGTATTCAGTAAATGACATGTTAACTTTATTCTGTGGGTCAGTAAGATAATAATGATACACAATTTATATCTTTTCTTTTTTAATGTCTTACAGCTCTTGCTCAACAAAAACATTTATCTTTGCCATATTCAGAGAGCCAAATTAGTTTTAACTTTCTGCTGTTACGGCACTCTGACCCCCGAGCGCCAGGTGGGGTGCCCTGAACTTCCCGCACCCCACTGTCCCTGCCTACTTGCCTCGGCCCTGGCTAATCCCAGGCGGACAACTGGACGGCGGTCCCTGCGCTGGCTAGGGACCTGGCGACTGACAAGAGAAACTAACTGATGGGGGGACAGAGTGCCGACAGAGAGGCAGATGGAAAAGGCCAACAGAACAAACAAAGCTACAGGCAGGCTGAAGAAAACTGACTGGCAAACTAAGGCTAGCTGAGAGTAGCTGCAGACAGACTAGCTAGTAGCAAACAGAACCAGAACAGACTGAGTAAAAGGCACACTAGAAAGAGACTGACTAGCAACTAGTACTGACTGACTGACTGACACAGGCAGAACTGACTAGTGGCTAACAGAACCAATAACTGGCAGTGAGCTCAGGTCACTGCCAGCCATATAAATGAGGGGCGGAGAGTGGGAGGAGCCAGCTCCCCCACTACTGCACAAGAGAGGTGGAGGAGTGTGGGCGGTGCCCTACAGGCGGACACGCCCACGCCGCCGCACACCAGCCGCTCCACGTCGCCGGTAGAGCCCCGACGTCAGGGCTCCAGGACGCCAGAGCGGCGCGCGCTGACAGCGGGACCCTGCGCTGCCCTGCAAGGTAACATCTGCTGGCTGAGCTATGTAGGGATTTTTGCAGGATGAGCTGATATTTTTATTGATACCGTTTTTAGTACTGCTGACTTTATTCCCTTTAGTGTTTCTTTTAAGAGTTTGGAAAAACAAAAAAACATAACTTTAGAATTGTTGTTTTTTTTGCTTACGCCATTCATTGTGCAGTATAAGTGACAGGTTAACTTTATACTGCCAGTTAGTATGACTTGGCATTACTAAATGTATATAATTTTTTAAAATGTTTAACTACTTTTGCATAGTAAAAGCATTTTTCTTAGAGAAAAACTATTTCATACATCACCATGGAAGAAGAAATGAAAAAAAACAAACAGCAATTTTGGCCTGTGTTTTCTTTTAGGGTGTTCACTGGCTAAGTAATGTGATAATTTTATATCTCAGGTTGTTAGAAATGCGGTAATACAAATTTTTAAAGTTCTTTTGGACGGAGGGAGTTCAGATGAATGGTGCATAATTGGTAAAATTGCATTATTTTCTTTATATTTACTTGATTTTTCATACCTCCAAACTTTTTTTTGCAACATTTATTATCTCACAAAGGGACTTGAAGATGCAAATGTTTAATTGCTTACATAATACACTGCACTACTTACAGAACAGTGTATTATGTAAATGGAAGTCATGGAAGCCACTGTTTGGCCCCTGGTTGTCCTAGAAACCATTAGCAGCCTGTGATCATATATAGGGGAATGTTGGGCTGAATGAGGGTCTTCCCTCCCTCTCTAACCCTCTTAAATGCCATGGTAGCACTAACCATGCCATCTTAAGGATTAAACAGCTAACTTGGATCCTGTCTGTTGCAGTTGGACACTGGCTGTCAGTTAGAGAGCGTACCCACACTATGCTATAGGATTCTGTCAGGGAAATACATCACAGGTGTATAAGACAGCATTGTGATGGGACCCCTGAACAGAAACAAATGTAACCATTCACTGTCATTAATGAAACCAACGTTTTTTTTGTCTGTTTGACAGGGTTTCGGTACATTTCTGTTATTTTTGAAGTGTAGAATAACATAGTCGACGCTGAATGTTTTAATTTGTTTTTGTTCAGGGATTCTTTCAAAGCAATTTTTTGACATCTATGACCCCTAGACAGAATCACGCAATGTATTGAAGGTTCAGAAGGGTATTGTTTCTCCTCAAGGAGATCACTTAGAAGGTGTGTGAGGAGACTTATAAGGCCATCCATGCTTCTCTGGGAAATATGCAAGTAAGGAAGATGTAACAATACCTTTGCAGTGCCACCTATTGAAAGGCAGCATTCCTGCAAACCAATATTAGACTCTTTATGAAACAATAATAACAATGACTGGAAATTGAAACCCAAGACTGAATTTTTCCCCCTCATTAGTGTGCTGTAGCTTTCTAGCTTGGCTAGATAGAGGCCTGTGATGTGGGTTGGGAAGGGTATGGTTTTTCCTTAACCCCTGAATCACTAAGCCTGTTTGCGCCTTAATGACACAGCCATAATTTTGGAAATCTGACATGTGTCACTTTAACATAGAATAACTCTGTAAAGGTTTTGCATATTCAAGTGATTCTGACATTATTTTTGTTTGCCACATATTGTACTTCATTTAGACCCATAGAATTTGTGGATATTTAATAAAAGCGCCCAAATTGGGAAAGTGTTGATAAAATTTTCATTTTTTTACATTTTCAACTGCAATATGTCAAATATGTGCAAACATACTGTACACATTTTTGCTAATATATATATTTCCATCTGTTTACTTTATTCTTGAAGCACATTTAGTTTTTTTAACCATTTTGGAGATGTACAAATTTAGGGCAAAGTCAGATGAGCACTTTTTTGCACGTGCCTATCAGCGAAAAAAAAATGTGTATTTGAGAGAACCATTGGTTCCCTATTTAGTGTTCAGATGTCCGTCTTTTACAGGCACAAAATACTTGCACCTGCAAAAGGTAGGGCATCTGTGTGACGGGAAGGTCCGTGCTGCATGTAAAATATCCCCGCGGGGAGCCCCCTCATCACTGAACACTGTGATAGCACTGTCACAGTGTTCAGTGACAAGGGGACTCCCCGTGGGGATGAAGGAGTCCCTTGCCACAGCTGTCACAGCTGAGGCAGAGGATCGTGATCTTCTCCCATTGCTTTCAATAGGGCTGGCGCTGCAGCCCACCGTTGAAAGCAAGGGGATGCAGGCAACCCCCCAGTGATTTTCTGGAAAAGGCTTGAAATATAAGCCCTTTCCTGAAAATCAGCCCTAGCTGGTGTAAAAAATAAAAAAAATATATACATAACCTTCTGCCACTGTCGGAGCTCCGATGCGTCTTGTCACTTGGTCCCTGGCACTGCTCTGAAGCACTTTCTGGAGGCGGGGATTTAAAAATCCCTGCCTCCAGAAAGTGCCTGTCTGGTTGGCTGAGTGCTCAGCCAATCAGGCAGCTCTCAGCCATTCATTGAATTTAGTAGCACCAACCTCATTGAAAGCATTGGGCATGAAGCTTCGGTCACTCGCATTTTTAACATGCTTGGAGCATTTTTTTTTGCGCACATAGGTGTGCAAAAAACAACGCTCGTCTGACTGAGCCCTTAATATTAATTATTAAAATTTTGAGGAAGATTTTGCTTTCCTACACCAAGCCAAGCTTGCAAAGGCTCATAGGTGTCAGAATGATAGATACCGCCACAAATGACTCCATTTTAAAATATACACCCCTTAAGATATTTACAGAGGGTTGTCAGGAGTATTTTGATCCCACAGTTTTTTCAGGAGTTAATGCAAGTTAGTGGAGAAAAAATTAAATTTCTAATTTTTGCAAATATGTCATTTTAAAGACTTTTTTTTTCTATAGTGCACATGAAAATGAGGATTTGCACCCCAAAATGGATACCCCTGTTTGTCCTGTGTTCAGAAACATACCCATTGTGGCCCTCATCTTATGTCTTAATGTACAAAGGGGCCCAAAACAAAAGTAGCAGCCGGTGGCTTTCAGAGCAGAAATTTTGCTTGAAGGTGTTTTAGACCCCATTGCCAACCTGTAGAGCCCTTGAGCTTCCAAAATGACAGATAAGCCCCACAAATGACCCCATTTTTACAACTAGATTTCTTAAAGAATTCATCTAGGTTTTACTGTGTATTTTAACACCACAGTTTTTGAATGAATCTAAGCAAACGAAAGGAAAAAAATATGATTTTCATTTTTTGGCAATTGTGATATTTTACAAACAGTTTTTTTTTTGTACAGCACACATATAAATGAAGACTTGCATCCAAAAATGGATTCCCCTGTTTGTCCTGTGTTCAGAAACATACCCATTGTGGCCCTAATCTTGTGTCTCTATGCACAATGGGGCCCAAACTGAAAGGAGCAGATGGTGGCTTTCAGAACAAAAATTTAGCTTGAAGGTGTTTTAGGTCCCATTACCCACTTGTAGAACCCTTGAGCTGCCAAAACGAAAAAGAACCCCCACAAATGACCCTATTTTGAAAACTAGACCCCTTAACAAATTCATCTAAGGGTGTGCTGTGTTTTTGACCCCACAGTTTTTGAATAAAGCTAAGCAAAGGAGAAGGGAAAAATTATGATTTTCATTCCTTTGGCAATTGTGTCATTTTAAAAACATTTTTTTGTACAGCACACATATAAATGAAGACTTTCACCCAAAAGTGGATACCCTGGTTTGTCCTGTGTTCAGAAACATACCCATTGTAGCCCCAATCTGCTTAGTGGACACATGACTAGGCCTGTAATGGAGGGAACACCCTTTGGCTTTCAGGGCACAACTGAATAAATTCTAGGTCCCATTGCTCACTTGTAGAGCCATCAAGCTCCCAAAATGATAGAACGCCCCTCACAAGTGACCCCCATTTTGAAAACTCGACCCCTTAACAAATATTTCTAGTAGTGTACTGAGCATTCTGGCCTCACAGTTTTTTGCAAAAATTATTATAAAGCATGTGAAAAATAAATAAAATTAAATTTTTTTCATAAATGTCACTTTCATGACATTTTCCTTTGTTTCAAGCAAGGAAAACTGGGAAGACACACCCAAATTTTATAGCACTAGTTCTTCTGTGTTCATCAATACCCCCATTGTAGCCCCAATCTACTTATAGGACACATGGCTAGGCCTATAATGGAGGGAACACCTGTTGGATTTCAGGGCACAATTGGTTAAATTCCAGGTTCCATTGCTCACTTGTGCAGAAAAAAAATTGACTCCCTAAGAAGAATCCCCCCGAGGGGTAATTACAGAGACCTGGTTGGGATGGGCACATGGGACAATAAAACCGGGTATCCTTCCTCCTCCCATGCTTGCTGCACACCTAACAGTTTTGAGGGGGGTATTTCTTGACCTCAGTGGCAGGAATCAGGTGTAAAAAGTGGCACTCTGTGAGGCCTTGGAAGCTTGCTGAGGTGTGTCGGTCTCACACAGAGGGGGCTCAACAAGCTGCTCCTGGAACTGCAAAAAAGCGAGTGTTTCTGTGGCTTCTTTTAAATTACGTATTACTGGTAGTGATCTGTATAATGCCGTGCTCACAAGGTCGTATGTGGTAATGCTTGCGGAGGCCTGCAGCGGATCCCAGCTGTGAGCCTGGCTGTGGCCCGGCGTAAAGCCGCATAAATGTACTGTGCATAACTGTGTATTTACGCAGGTGATCATGCACAGTACCCTTTTTTGGTTTGTTTGCTTGTTTATATTTCCTGTGCTGTCGCTTAGTGATGACGCGGATATCTGCAGCCCATACGCAATGCACTGCTCCAGGCACTCGGCTACGTTTGGTAGCCAGGAGGAAGAAGACTTTAAATTTTCAGGGCCCTAACCAGCTTCTGCGCTTACAAGCTGATATCCTGCTATCCATCTATCTGCGCTTGCAAGCCTGTTATCCGGCAGCCGATAGCAGGGAGCTGTCGCACTCGCAGACCCAAGGGCTTTACTCTACAGGGCCAGCATGTTTTTGCGGCCCTGCAGATTAAAGCCCAGAAAACTAGGACATGAAAACACTTATGGGTGGTCACTAAAGGGTTATGGTGAGCACCTAAAAGGTGAGTGAGGGGACTTATAAGGTCATTCATGCTCTTCTGTGAAATATGCAAATAAGGAAGATAGTAATAATCTTTATTTGTATATTGTCAACATATTCCGCAGCGCTTACAAAGACAGGGGGAATACAGAAAGACAAAAGTACAAAAATTACAGAACCACGGTTACATGTAATAATCAGTTGATGGAAACAATAGGGGTGAGAGTCCTGCTCCAACAAGCTTACATGCTACAAATAATGGGGTGATACAGAAGGTAAAGGGGCTGGAGATGTGCATGGTATGGTGAGGTGGAGAGTGTGGGATGCTATACTATAGAAACTGTGTGACTGCAGGGAGCAGTTGATGGTGGCTAGGAGGAATTGCAGTCAGTAGGTCAGGGAGCATGTTATCAGGTGGAGTACAGAGGGGTTTGTTTAGGGAATGCAGTATGCCTCCATGAAAAGGTACGTTTTTAGAGCAAGCCTGAAGTTTTGTGAGTCATGGATTGCCCGGATAGCCTTTGGTAGTGCGTTCCAGAGGACTGGGGCTCCTCTGGAGAAGTATTGGAGGTGGGAATGAGAGGTTCGAATTAAAGGGGCACTCAGTCTGGTTTCGTTAGCAGAGCGGAGAGCCCGGGCTGGGTGATGGATTGAGATGAGGGAGGCAATGTAGGGTGGCGCTGTGCTGTGGAGGGCTTTATGTATGAAGGTAGAGAGTTTAAATTGAATTCTGTATTTAACAGGCGGCAAGTGCAGTGACTGGCACAGGGCAGAGGCATCTGCGTAGCGGCTGGACAGGAAGATGAGCCTGGCTGCTGCATTCAGGATGTGAACAATACCTCTGCAGCGCCACCTATTGGAAGACAACATTCCTGCAAGCCAATGTTAGACCCTTTATACAAGCCTTATAGCAATGACTGGAAATTTTTCCATCTTCCTTATTTACAATGTATTGAAAAAACCTGTGGGAATGCTCCCTTGGTGATCACATGGGCTCTCCTTCTGGGCCTTTGTGACTATCAACACATACATGTACTTTGGGATGTAGGAATTGGAGCTTTTCCCCAATATACTTGCATGTGAAAATGCAGGAAGGGGTTAAAGAAGATCTGGCACCAGATTTCACAAAACTAATTACATGCATTATTAAATAGATCTCTTAGAACTGATGATGCTGGTATAATTATGTTGAAAATCCATGTCAGAATGGATGTATTTTAAAAGTTTTCCCACCAGATATTAAATTGAACATTTTGTAAGTGCAACTTTAGCTGGACTCTGAAATGCTCATCTTAATATCAGGCATGAAAACTTTCAAAAATGAATATACAACCATTCTGAAATGGATTTTCAAAGTATGTACAGCAGCCTCATCAGGTATAAGAGATCTATTTTATAATTTATGCAGTTCGTATTGTGAAATCTTCTGACAGATTTCCAAGTTAGGTCCATACCATGTTAGAGCATTATATTCATTGTTTTTGTTTGCATATGTCTGCCATTGACTCCCCATGTTAAAATAGAATGTTGTTAGGTATCCTTTTTTCTTAAATTTGCATATGCTTGTATTGAAAAGCAGAACCAACTACTGGGTTTCCCAGAAAATAAACCCTACCCTGATAGTAAGCCCTGCCCTGATTTTAGAAAGGGTGGCTTCAAATATAAGTGTTGCCCTGAAAATAAGCCACCGAGATGCTGTATTGCTGTTTTTTTATCTAGTGTAGCTATTTTCAGGGCAACACTTATATTTGAAGACCCCCTTCAAATATTACTCACTGAAGTGCTGCTGTCACCACTGCTTTGCCCCTCCTCCTGCCAATGTCATCACACCCATGCCGCTCACGTGGGATAGTAGACCCTGCCTCCTGATGTCAGTGGCACGTAATGGCGTATCAGAGTGCTGCGCCTGCCCCTACAGTGGGGCTCATGTGCAACCGACACTCAGGCCAGCACTTCCAGAGAGGGATAAGAGTGTGGACGTGGCAGCCTCCACCTAGAATCGCCCTTGGTTGCAATGGTGAGGAATCCAGCCAGGAAATAACTGCCCCTGCACTGTCCTGGGAGACATCCATCTAGGAAGGGAGAAACATCCCTTGCTGCCTCCAATCCAACAAAGAAGAAAAAGGCTCCAGTAATCTTCATGCCAGGCATTCAGTGAGCTCCTAGAACCTCTTGGGATAAATGTCTACTAACAGGACAGGAAAAACACTGAGGAGGTTGGAAAAAGGTGGGGCTTTAAACCTCTATGTGTTTTCCTTTCCTATGAGGATAAGCCAATCTCAGGTGGTGCTGTCGTGGAGAAGACTGGGGAAATGAACATTTACAAAGTCAAATAAATGTCAGCTACAGTGGTAATGTGCACTGCCACCAGACTTTGGAGCAATGGAAACATGTTTTTGGAAGTGGTAAATCATGTCTCACTATTTGGCAGCTGATGTAGGAATCTGAGTTTGGCAGATGCTAGAAGTATGCTACCTACAGTACTAGAATGTATAGTTCTTACTGTAAAACTTGGTGGAGAAGCGATAATCCTTTTAAGGGTTTGGACTAGGCACTTATTTCCAGGGAAGACTATTGTAAATCCTGCAGCATGCAAATACATTTTAGACAGTTGTATGCTGTATGTTTCCAACTTTGGGACAACAGTTGGAGAAGGCTCTTTCCTGTTATAGCATTACTATGCCCCTGTGTACAAAACAAGGCCCATGAAGACATAATTTGATGAGTTTGGTATGGAGGAACTAGAATGGACTGCCAGAGCCCTGGCCTCAACAACAAATATCTATGGGATAAATAAAAATGCTGACTGCAAACCAGGCGTTCCCTTCCAACATCAATGACTGACCTCACAACTGCTCTTTTGGCTGAATGGGTGCAAATTCCCACAGACACGGTTCAAAGTCTTGTGAAAGCCTTTCTGGGGGATTGGAGGCTGTTATAAGAGCAAAGTAATCACTGCTACATCTTAACACCCATGGTTTTGAAATGGGATATCCAACAAGCCCATATAGGTATTCAGATGTTCACTTACCCTTGTAAAATGTGGTCTGATTATTATCCAAGTCGCGATTATAGACAAACACAACCTTACTAAGCCAATGACTTACAAAAAGTAGTAGCATTCATGTCTTTTATTGAGCACATGAGTAAGCATTCACAATGCAGGCAAAAAAAAAGGTAAGTGAACCTCTGTGTTAATGACTTTTCCAAAAGCTAATTGGCAAAAGGTGTTTCACTTAAGGGATTGTAAGTGTGGGTTTTACACGTGCTTTGTCTATTAAATAAATCAAGCAAAGACTAGTTACTGGCAAATCTGTTCTTTTGAGCAGTGTTTGGCCAGTGTGAACCCTGCCTTGATGCAGGCCTCAGAAAACATGTTATAGAGGTGCATAAAGCTAGAAATGGGTACAAAACCATTGAAGACCTCAGTGTATATCAGTCCATGGTAGGATAAATTGTCTACAAATAAAGAAAAGTCAGGAATGGTTTTTATGGAGGCACACCATAAAGAAAGCCACTGCTGTTCAAAACAACATTACCTATCAAGTTTGTTTCAGACCATCTGAATGTTCCACAGTGCTCTTGAAAATTGTTCTATGGATAGATTAGACAAAAGTGGAACTTTTTAAGACAAATGCGCAACTCTTATATTTAGAAGATAAAGAACACAGTACACCAACACCAAAATATTAACTCTACTGGGAAGCATTGGGGAGGAAGCTTTATGCTTTGGAGCTGCTCAGTGGCCTCAAGGCCTGCTCACCCTATGAACATTGAAGGAGCAATGAATTTTAAGGTATATCAAAACATTTTACAGGAGAATGTCCATGACCTCAAGCTGAAGAGACATTGGGTGATGCAACAAGATAATGTCTCATGGGGTGCTGCTGTCGCTTCTCCTGCTGGGACTGCTGTTAGGTGCTGTCACTATCTATACACTGCACACCATGCTCTTTCCTTCTCTGACTCTTTGATGTCTGCCTTTAGGACTCTACTGTCCCTTTTGTTAAAAAGGCAACACATGCTCCCCTGTTTTCTCCCCGTCCAATCACCAGCTATCCCCAACTTTGAATGTCTAAGCAACTGGTCTTTTATAATCATTGTGACAAAGCCCCAGTTTGTGTTTTTCAATTCTGACCCTTGTCTTTGTTCCTGGCCATTTTGTCTTCCGAGCACCCTGACCCTGGCTTTGAATTCTTGACTTTGTTATTATTGCCTGCTGGCGGCCGTAACCTACTGCCTGGGCACAGTTATTGCTCTTGTGCCTCTGGCCCTGACCATAGTCAGTACTCTGGATATGAATTTGTTCATACCATTAGGTACTTCCAGTGCATCAGCAGTAGCCACTCAACTGGGGCTTACTTTGCAAGTAATGACTTAGGGACCCCACAGTGAAGACTAAATCCTACTTGAAGGGATCAATGGTGAACACCAGGGTTCCCCAAGTGCTACTTCCTCAGGTAGCCCAAAGTCAAACTGATGTGTCTATATCCACCTGTCTAACACAATAACCCAAATCACCCAAGTAAATCAAATAAATAATGGTTAAAAAAGAAGATTTGTCTTTAATAGAGTGGAGCGAACATACTCTGCCGAGCTTGATGCTCGTTCGAGTATTAGCATACTTGATGGTGTTCGTTACTCGAACGAGCATCAAATCGTGTTCGACCCTGCCCCAGCTTTTGGCTCCTCCCCGCTGTGACGTGCCTGTTTTGTCCCCTCCCCACCGCGACGCAGCGTGTGTCATTGGCACATTTTTTTGTCTGGCAGGAAGGGGAGAGAGAGAGAGAGAGAGAGAGAACGAACCAAGAAAAAAAAAAAGCTCGGGATCCAGCGTGCCACATACAAAAATGCTCGAGTCTCCCAATGTGGTCAATGGGGTTCGTTACTCAAGTAGAGGTCTCGAATTTTACGAAACGCTCGACTTAAATAACGCGGACCCGAGCATTTGGGTGCTCGCTCATCTCTAGTCTTTAATAATGGGCAAGTCAGAGTCATGACCTTATGCCTATCAAGATGGTGTGGCATGACATGAAGAGGGCTGTGCATGCAAGGCATCCCAGAAATATTGAAAAACTGAAACACATATGCTAGGAGTAATGGTCCAAAATTACAGCTAGAAGAAATATATGGTGGAGACAGATTGTTACTAAAGGGGGATATGCAGGTTATAATGTTCACTGGTTCACTTTCTTATTTTCCCTGAACTGTGGATGTTTACTCAGTTTACTTAATAAAAGACATGAATAGTACATCAATGCGGAAATCAAGGTAATTTCACTTACTTTTTCTTGCAACTGTATTAAACCCAATGATAGCGCAAGATGCAGTATGCTCTTAAACTCCTCCTAGTGGTAACTACAATTATTTTATTGTGATTAACTTGTCTATACAAGGGATTTGAAGCTCTCTATCACAAAAAATGGAATGATGTGATATAATGATGGCCCCAGATGTTCAGTATAGGATAATCACATTTTAGAGCCAATGACTCGCTTGGTGTTCTTCTCAGCATTTTTTCACAAGGATTTTGACTTTACTGACCTAGCACGTCCCTGACCACATCTTTTTGATTACCCTTGTCCCCGTTTTTATACATTTCTTATTCCATCCTGAACTCTGTAGTGCTTCTGGTCAAAACTCCCCAAACTCCAGACTACGCTCTTGTTCTGACCCTGTATATTACATCTACCATTTGTAGTACTTTTGGTATTGAGTCCCAGCTTGCTTCGGGGTACATTCTTGCCTCTCAAGGCTTTATATCCGATCTGTTTCCTAGTTGCAGTACTGTTTCATCATTGCTTACACTTCTGCTCCACCAAGCCAACTGAGACTATCCTGGGAGTCACGATCTGAGGATCCATTGGTAGCCTTAGACTCCACGCCCTAGTTTGGCCTGCTCCAAGATGATTGTAGTTGCCTGGACCTAGATTCTAGGGAACAGAATGTTACAAATTACAATATGTAGTTTAAATATTTTTCATGTATTTTAAATGTAATATTATTTGCATGTATTATTATAGTTTGAAACCTAAGCCAAAATTTTGCTGCTCAGAAAGCAGGATGAAATTCAACAACCCACACACAGTAGAACATTATATTCCTTGTTCAAAATCATCTACTGTACTACTTTTCAAATAGCCATAAAATATATATTTTCTCATTACTGCCAAGCATTACTAAAGCTGTTTCTCAAACATCACAGAACTTTCAAACTTTCCTCGTTTTCAGTCACAATGAGCTGTAATAAAATATTTATATACTTACTAATAGGAAAATGGTTGCACTGGAAGGTACTGGATTTTTCACAGTTGTCTATGATTAAAAATTGCATGCCACTCTAAGACTGGTTTCATGCACAGTGTTCTTATGAAAAATGACACTTTTTTAACATTTTTCATGGCTTTTATTCTTACATGAAAATGCTGCGGCCAGATGTTACTTTAGAGTATATAAAAAATGCTCTAAATACCAGCCGGTTTTTATTTGCAGCATTTTTGTGCCTTTTTTGGGGTCAGTGTCATTTTTTCAAAATGCAGCTGAATACTACGTGCAGGAATGATAGGGCAGGACCTATCTTCCCACTGTTTTTTTGAACTCGCGCACTTTGGCATGGGGTTTGAATAACCAAAAAAAATTTGGACCTGCTCTATTTTCCTGTGTATTTAAACACCCAGGGCCCTTAAGGCGTCTATGGGAGGTGCGCAAATACGTGCTCAAAATGCAAGATGATGCATGAAACACTGTGCAACACTGCAGGATTAAAACACAGCGGGGCCTCATTAGACTAAATAGCTTTTTAAATCAGGTTGGGAGTGTTTAATGCACACATATGAACTTTTCTTTAATGTGCAAATAGTACAATAGTACATACTTATTGAAAAAATGACCAAATATGGGATTGACAAAGCAACTGTTAGATGGATTCACAACTGTCTGAGTGATTGTACTCAAAGAGGGGTCATAAATGGCTGCACAACCAAGTGGAAGAATGTATCAAGTGGGGTAACACAGGGCTCTGTCCTAGGTCCAGTGTTGGTAAACGTTCTTATAAATGATCGGGAGAAGGGAATCAATGGGAAACTGATCAAATTTGACGACAGCACAAAAGCTAGGAGGGATAGCTAACACTAGGGAAAAGAGGGAGAGTATTCAAAAAGATCTAGAAAAGCTTGAACAGTGGGTGGCGACTAACAGAATGGTATTTACCAAGGAGAAATGCAAAGACATACCTCTGGGAAAGAAAAATGAAAAAAGCACATACAGAATGGAGGAATTGGATTAAGCAGCAGCACATGTGAAAATGACTTGTGTATACTAATAGATCATAGACTGAACATGAGTCAACAATGTGATGCAGCAGGCAAAAAGGCAAACACAATTCTGGAATGTATTAAGAGAAGCAAGAGAGTGTAGATCATGTGAGGTAATTATACCCTCTACTCTTCCTTATTCAGACCTCATCTGGAATACTGTGTCCAGTTCTGGGCACCCCACTTCAAAAAAGACATAGACAAACTGGAGCAAATTCAGAGAAGAGTTACCTAGATGGTGACCGGTCTGCAAATCATGCCCTATGAAGAACGGTTAAAGGCTCAGGGAATGTTTAGTTTGCAAAAAAGAAGGCTGAGAGGAGACTCAATAGCTGTCTACAAATATCTGTATGGCTGTCACAGTGCAGAGGGATAAACGGATCAGCCCTATTCTCATTTGCACAAGGAAAGACTAGAAGCAATAGGATGAAACTGAAAAGGAGGAGACACAAATTAGATATTAGAAAAACCCTTCTGACAGCGAGGGTGATCAATGAGTGGAACAGGTTGCCACAGGAGGTGGTGAGTTCTCCTTCAATGGAAGTGTTCAAACAAAGACTGGACAAATATATCTGTCTGCTATGATGTAGTGAATCCTGCATTGAGCAGGGGGTTGGACCAGATGAACCTGAGGGCCCTTCAAACTCCCTTGTGCAAATCAAAGTTGTTCACGGGGCAAATACATAGCGCTGAAGCATGTGCAATTGCGCATATGCTTGTCTGAAGCCGCCTTTATATGTAAAAAAAAAACCCTAGCATTTTCAAATGCATTTTTCATTCAGATTAAAACACCTGAAAATATCAGTGTTTCAAGGAGTTCTAATAGAACAGATGCTGGTAGTTAGCTGGTTGGAAGTAAAAGAGTTAACACATGCACTGACATCATTTTCAGGCTTAATAGACTAGCACATAGAAATCAATCAAACATTTTCTTACATTTGTCTAATTTGCAGCTGGTCAATCAAGTCACCTTGCTGAGTGGAATAGATTACTGTTTTGGATATCGTTAGTGAGTAATAAAGATTCTATGTCAATATGCTCCTCAGGTTCAGCTACATTCTGCTTACATTCTGGTAAATGAACCACTATGCACATAGTATAATAAAGCCAATTCTGTAAAGTATTTGTTTCTACATATTGTATGTTGTATAATATTAAAGGGGTTGTCCCGCGAAAGCAAGTGGGGTTATACACTTCTGTATGGCCATATTAATGCACTTTGTAATGTACATTGTGTATTAATTATGAGCCATACAGAAGTTATCAGAAGTTATTCACTTACCTGTTCCGTTGCTAGCGTCCTCGTCTCCATGGTGCCGTCTAATTTTCAGCGTCTAATCGCCGGATTAGACGCGCTTGCGCAGTCCGGTCTTCTTCTTTTCTGAATGGGGCCGCTCGTGCCGGAGAGCGGCTCCTCGTAGCTCCGCCCCGTCACGTGCCGATTCCAGCCAATCAGGAGGCTGGAATCGGCAATGGACCGCACAGAAGCCCTGCGGTCCACCGAGGGTGAAGATCCCGGCGGCCATCTTCACCAGGTAAGTAAGAAGTCACCGGAGCGCGGGGATTCAGGTAAGCACTGTCCGGTTTTTTTTTTAAGTCCCTGCATCGGGTTTGTCTCGCGCCGAACGGGGGGGCTAGTGAAAAAAAAAAACCCGTTTCGGCGCGGGACAACCCCTTTAATGGCTTTTTGGGTATACCATCAATGCCTGATGCGCAGAAAAATGGAGTAAGTCCAGCTTAGGGTAAAAACTCTCTGTCTTTACTGAACAATTTAGACAGACATAGAGGAACAAGAAGTATGTGTCATCTTACATGCTTCGGGCAAGCATGTTTGCCTGAAAAATGTAAGGTGGCACATAGTTCTTGTCCTCTACATCTGTCAGGATTGTTCAATAAAGAGAAAGAGTTTTTTATCCTACGCTGGCCTTACTCCACTTTCCTGTGCATCGGTTGTGGTTTCCAGCCAGTCCTTGCATGGGAGCGACTGCAGAGGAGCTGGTTTCTGGTTTTCACCAATACCTGAAGGATGCAGTTCTCACCTACACTGTTTTCATGGCCCATAGACTTGAAGAGAGTTGCATGCAAGTGTGTCCATCTCTCAACTGATTTCAATGCAAGAAGCAGACGATTTTAATAAGTGCACAAGTGGTTACAGGACCCATGTTAACCCAATAGCTGAGAATTCCACAAGTGGGACCCATGTCTATCAGAAATGTATGATATATCCTGTGAAGTATCCTTAGAAACCATGTCTTCCAGAGTGCCCCCATGAATAGTGCTATACATAACGTCAGCCAGAAAGTACCTCATACGCCTGGTCTACCAGAGAGGGCCCTCATCAACAGTGCTCAAGATAATGCAGATACAGGACAGAGACTTGGTGCTTTGAGATGCAGGACTCTGGTTAGGATGGGGATTTGAATGTACAGAAGATGCTAAAATTGCAACTGGCAGAAATCAGAATGGAAAATGTTGGGGTTATAATTTCTTATTAGTGCACCTTTGGCTTTTGAGTCCATACGTTCAAGAAATGCTATCCTAGCATAGAAATGCAAAAATTACAAATAGCTGCCAATATTTTTGCGGCTGTCTTAGTCAAAAAATAAAAAAACATATCTGAAAAATATAAGTATCATTCCAGTAATTGATTGCTCCAACACAGCTTTGTTTGGAAGCATTTTCTCATCATTTCTTTTTCTTTATTTACTTTATATTTTTTATAATACAGTGGTAGAAACTTTATATTGAAGATGAATGTAACACACCACACTTTACTATAAGAATCCAATCATAGTTGTACCTCAAGCATCTACTGTATCTAATACAAGAACAGATTTGAGTACTGCTTTTTGCCAAGTGTTTTGTTTGCTTCATAGGTGACTCACACTAAATATATAGTAATATGTCCTATGATTAAAATCCTATTTATAGGCATAGCATAGTGTGAAGTTAACTATTTCTCACATTTAAGAGGCAGTATCAGCACAGAAGGCATAAACACAACTATACACAGTATACTGACATTCTTAGGGCTTCGACAGGCGAACAAATGCTCAATTACACTAACCGCAACGGAGCATATTTGTGCATGAGCAAGTTATTTTTACACTCAAGTCTTCGTCAATGTGGCATATTTTTTCCCGTTCAAATCCAGTGCTGTTGCACACGCAAAACAATAATGCAGATACGATTGAAACTTGTCATCATTGACCCTGCCCACTGCAAGCAACTAAATAGGTGTCAGGTGGGGTGGTGAGCTATTCTCTGGTGCTTCCTGTTCTATCTGGGTTTGTGAGATTGCTTCTGAGCTTGGGGACATGACTTCTTCGGAAGAGGATGTTCTTTTGTCATGGGTGCTGTCTCACAGATTTGGGTAGTCATGTGAGATGCTGGAGGACGTGCCTAGAATCATTAGTAGTACTAGTAGTAGTAAACAGAGTAGCAGGTTCTGGGTGCATCCTCTGGTGTTGCAGCGTGAGCATAAGGGGCAATTCTACACTCTTTACTATAACTTGAGGCACCATCCGGACAGGTTCATCGCCTTATATCATTTGTCGGTACAGCAGTTTAATAAACTTCTGGAGGAGGTGCATTCCAGAAGTACACACAACACTAACATGCGTCGGTGTATCTCAGCTGAGGAAAGACTCCTGGTCACCCTGCAGTAAGTACATGGCCTGTTCTATTTTCTATTCTGTCTAAATTACAATTTTCTTGTACACTTTTTATATTTATTGTCTCTTGTTTTGTTCTGCTAATTGCCACATCAGTTTTGCATGCGTTTTTTTTGTTTGGCCAAACCCCGATTGTCACCTTCAGAGAGAACCAATACTGTGAAGATTTACATGTTTAGGGCTAGGTCAGACAATCATGTCTTTTTGTGCACCTATGTGTGCAAAAAAATGTGCTCCTCGCATAAGCAGAAAACGTGTGAACAGTCAAAATTTAATATGCGCAGCGCATAAAACTTTGCCCGTTCACTGGAGCAGCTGCTCCACGAAGGTCCCCTCATCACTGAACACTGTAACAGCACTGTCACAGTGTTCAGTTATGATGGGACTCACCGTAGGGGAGAAAGAATCCCCTGCCACAGCTGTCACAGCTGCCGCCCCATTGAATGCAACGGGATGAAGACAACCTCCACAAGGATTTTCGGGGAAGGGATTGAAATATTTGCGGGGGTTGCCTTCATTTCACTGCTTTCAATGGGACGGCAGCAGCACCTGCCCCTTTGAAAGCAATGGGCAGGTGACAGCTGTGGCAGGGGATTCTTTTGTCCCCGCTGCAGTCCCCTCATCACTGAACACTGTGAGAGCGCTGTCACAGTGTTCAGGGATGAGGGGACTCCCCGCAGGGATTAATGGAACCCTCGGGGAGTCCCCTCATCCCCGCGGGGACTATGGGGTTAACAGCGGGACATTTAAAAGGTGCTTCTGGCCAGAAGCACCTTCTAAATGCCCTGCTGTAAGCAGTGGGAAAGCTATTTCATGTGCAGGAGTTTCCATTAACTCTTGCTCCCATAGGAGTCAGTGGAAACTCCAGCAAAACGCACACCTACATCCTATCTTTTTTAGGTGCATGCTGTTTTGTGCTGCTAATTCCGCGCATATGAAGGCTTCTATAAGAACCACTTGGTTCTTTCAGAAGCATGCATAATGCGTGCGCAAAACACACACTCGTCTGACCGAGCCCTTTACCTTGTTTTGCTTGTTTTGTGTGTGTGTTTGCGTACAGTATTGTACTTTTTGCGCACGCAGGGCCAGTCCGCACACAAACATGATACACCCTGAAAAATAAGATCTGCTCTATCGTGTGCGTGTTTGCACACCAAAGAGACCCATAGAGGTGCATAAGAGGTGCGCAAACACTCACATCTGCTTGCCCAGGGTCGGGCTAAACACAGCACATATCTGTGATCATTAGCATCTTGTTAGGCTAATTAGCAATTTAAATCAGGGTGGAGTGATCCCCCTCCCTCCCATGTAAATGAGTGGTGCCTGTGCAAATATTCTCAGTATTTGTGGGATGACTGCTCCAGTGAGAAGGGGACGGGGAGCGTAGGGCAGGCTAGACAGGTCCTAGTGGTGGGGGACTCAATTATTAGGGGGACAGAGAGGGCAATCTGCCATAAAGACCGGGATCGTCGAACGGTGTGTTGTCTTCCTGGTGCTCGAGTTCGACACATCGCGAATCGGATTGACAGATTACTGGGAGGGGCTGGTAAGGATCCAACGGTCATGGTGCACGTTAGCACCAATGAACAAATTAGAGGTCAATGGAGGGCCCTCAAAAATGATTTCAGGGACCTAGGGTCCAAGCTTAGGGCGCGGACCTCCAGGGTAGTTTTCTCGGAAATACTACCTGCACCTAAGGCCACACTAGAAAGGCAGCAGGATCTTAGGGAGGTAAACAAGTGGCTCCGGAGTTGGTGTAAGAAGGAGGGATTTGGGTTCCTAGAGAACTGGGCTGACTTTGCTGTCGGCTACAGGCTCTACCGTAGGGATGGGCTGCATCTTAATGGGGAGGGTGCAGCTGTGCTGGGGGAAAAGATGGCTAGAAGGCTGGAGGAGTGTTTAAACTAGGGACTGGGGGGGAGGGCAAAATGAGAAATAGTGGGGTAGCCAGTGTAGATAGCAACCTGGGTCAAAGAAGTGGGAATGGGGGTCGAGCAGGGGGGGGGGGGGGTTTAGTACAGTTAGAAATGTGAGGTCAGCTATTAGTACGAATAGCAACAAAACGAATTTAAAAAACAAAAATAACGATATCAATTGTATGACCACAAATGCACGAAGTCTGATTGGTAAAGTGGGTGAGCTTGAAGCAAGAATGACTGATGAGAGTTATGATATCGTGGAATAACGGAAACATGGCTTGATGATAAGTGTGATTGGGCGGAGAATTTACAGGGGTACAATCTCTTCAGAAGAGACCGAAGGAACCAGAAAGGGGGAGGGGTATGTCTGTACGTCAAATCGAAGTTAAATCCGAGACTACGGGAGGACATAGGGGTAGGAGAAGAACAGGTGGAATCTCTGTGGGTAGAAATACAGGGAGAAAAAAATAATAAAATCCTGATAGGGGTTTTCTATAGACCACCAAAAGCAACAGAAGAAACTGAAAACTTACTATTAAGGCAGATAGAAGAAGTGTCAAACCGCAATGAAGTAATTATAATGGGGGACTTTAATTATCCAGATATAATATGTGAAAATGAGACCTGCAAATCTCACAGGGGTGATAAATTCTTGAGAGTAATTAAAGATAATTATCTGAACCAACTGGTGCAGGAACCAACAAGAGGGAGGGCCATTCTGGACCTAGTACTAACTTACAAACCAGACCGAATAAAGGGGGTACAGGTTGAGGGGCACTTGGGGAACAGTGACCACAATATAATCAACTTCCAGCTGTCATTCAATAAGAAACCTTATCAGGGAGCGACAAACAAACTAAACTTTAGTAAAGCAAAATTTGATGAGCTAAGAACTACTATCGGTAACATTAAATGGGACAACATCCTCAAAAATGCCAGTACGGAGGACAAATGGGAGAAGTTCAAAGGGATCCTAATCACTTCATGTGAACAGCTCATTCCCTTTAAAAATAAAAGAATCTCAACCAAAAGGAAACCAATGTGGCTCGACAAGACGGTAAGAGGGTCAATAAATGAAAAAAGAAAGCGTTCAAACTACTAAAGCAAGAAGGCAGCGAAGAAGCACTAAAATCGTACAGGGAAAAAAACAAAATATGCAAAGATACGATCAAAATTGCCAAGGAGGAGGCAGAAAGACTGATCGCCAAAGAGAGCAAAAACAACCCAAAACTATTTTTCAACTATATTAACAGCAAAAGGATTTGCAGGGAGAGCACTGGCCCTTTAACAAATAATGCAGGGGAAATCATTGAAGATGATGGAGGGAAGGCAAATGTACTAAATAGTTTCTTTTCAAGCGTATTCACAAACGAAAAGGAAATGCCACACGAGATACAGGGGAATAAAATAAACCCCTCGCAAAATATGTCATACCTAATGCAGGAGGAAGTGCGGAACAGGTAAAAGAAGATTAAAATCGATAAATCGCCAGGCCCAGATGGAATACACCCAAGGATACTAAGGGAACTAAGTGATGAGTTAGCTAGGCCGCTATAGCTAATATTTCTAGACACTATCAAGACCGATGTTGTACCATTGGATTGGCGCATTGCCAACGTGGTTCCAATTTATAAAAAGGGGACCAAAAGTGAGCCTGGCAACTACAGGCCGGTAAGTCTCACTTCAGTAACGGGAAAAATTTTCGAGGGGATTTTGAGAGACGCCATCGATGAGCACCTCAAGGAGAACAAGGGAATAACTCCTCACCAGCATGGATTCATGAAGGGTCGCTCATGTCGGACAAATCTGATCAGTTTCTACAATGAAGTAAGCTCTAAGCTGGACCAGGGAGAGTCTATGGATCTGGATATCTGGACTTCTCTAAAGCGTTTGACACAGTGCCACATAATAGGCTAATATACAAAATGAGACAGCTTGGATTGGGTGAAAACGTGTGTAATTGGGTTAAAAATTGGCTCAATGATAGAAAGCAGAGGGTGGTAATAAATGGCTCATACTCCGATTGGGGTGCCACAAGGTTCAGTATTGGGCCCCATTCTGTTCAATATATTTATCAACGACCTGATAGAGGGGCTGCACAACAAAATATCAATATTTGCAGATGATACAAAATTATACAAAATAATTAATGCAATGGAGGACAATGTGCAGCTACAAACGGACCTAAATAAGCTGGGGGCTTGGGCAGAAAAATGGCAAATGAAGTTCAATGTTGATAAATGTAAGGTTATGCACATGGGCAGCAAGAATGGTTGTTACCAATATTCACTTAATGGGGTACCGCTAGGGAAAAGTGATATGGAAAAAGACCTGGGGGTACTAGTGGACTATAGACTAAACTGGAGTAACCAATGCCAATCAGCTGCTGCAAAGGCAAATAAAGGTTTGGGGTGCATTAAAAGGGGTATAGGGGCGAGGGACGAGAACATTATCCTTCCACTATATAAGGCACTTGTCAGGCCTCACATGGAATACTGCGTACAGTTCAGGTCACCGGTGCTCAGGAAAGATGCTACGGTATTGGAGGGGGTTCAAAGAAGGGCAACTAAACTAATACATGGAATGACGGGACTGGAATACCCAGAGAGGCTATCCAAATTGGGACTATTTACTCTAGAAAAAAGAAGGTTCAGAGGCGACCAAATAACCATGTATAAGTACATGAGGGGACAATACAAGGATCTCTCCCAGGATCTGTTTATACCCAGGACTGCAACGGTAACAAGAGGGCATCCGCTACGTTTAGAGGAAAGCAGGTTTCATCACCAACATAGAAAGGGATTCTTTACTGTTAGAGCAGCTAGACTGTGGAACTCTATGCCTGAGGATGTAGTGATGGCAAAATCCTTAGAGAAGTTTAAAAGGGGACTAGATGTCTTTCTGGAGAGGAAGGATATTATAAGCTATAAATCTAAGATTATTTGTTAATCCGGGTATATAGGCAGGTAGGAACTATTAGGGGTTGATCCAGGGAACAGTCTGATTGCCATTAGGGAGTCGGGAAGGAATTTTTTCCTCAAAAGGGCTATTGGCTTCTGCTCTTGGTTTTTTTTGCCTTCCTCTGGATCAATAAAACAGGAGGCTAGACAGGCTGGACTAGATGGACATTGTCTTCATTCAGCCTTACGAACTATGTTACTATGTTATGTTGTTCTTTTAGGCTTTGCACACTTTTGAATATACATTTTGTAGCCCTTTTAATAACTTTGATTCACTCTAAAATTTATGAAGCATCATCATAGCCACTTTCCCTATAAAAAGGTCAAACACATGTAAGCCTGTATTAACTGTAAATTGTTTTCATAATAATCAATTAAGTGAAGCCTATGTATGTTACTAAAGTTATATTAAGCAGCAGTTAATGTCTCACAATGGGACGATCTGTGTATTTTGCAAGTCTCATCACACATGTTTTCTCAATCTGACTCTAACAGTTCTGGAATGATAGTTCTAGTAAACCATATTCTGCTTTCCAATCTGCCATACAGCAAATATTCACATGGTCACCTCTAATTGATTTGATCATTGGATTTTTATTATCAGAATGCTAACAAATGCACAATTAATTGCTAATTAATACTAATTATTTAAAGGATTGTTCTAGGCGGAGAAATCATGCCTACTACTCAAATATGTTTAAGAACCCATGAGAAGTATCAATTCAAGTACCCATAACTAATTAGTAGCTAATTTAATTTTAATGTTCTTTTTATTACAGCTTATGCACATGACCACTACACAGTTCAGTACACGAATCAACTATTTAAAGCCAAGGATAGGAAAGGATCAAAACTGTTATGGGGAGATCAAGAAAGCCATGCCCAAAACATGGCTTTGGGAAAGGATTTTTTGATATTCCTGAATGAGATCAGGTATTGTCCGGGACACCAAACATGCAGTTTATGCATATGTGTCTAATAGAGATGAGCGAGCACCAAAATGCTCTGGTGCTCGTTACTCGGGACAAACTTTTCGCGATGCTCGAGGGTTCGTTTCGAGTAACGAACCCCATTGAAGTCAATGGGCGACCCCAGCATTTTTGTATTTCGCCGATGCTCGCTAAGGTTTCCTTGTGTGAAAATCTGGGCAATTCAAGAAAGTAATGGGAACGACACAGCAACGGATAGGGCAGGCGAGGGGCTACATGTTGGGCTGCATCTCAAGTTCACAGGTCCCACTATTAAGCCACAATAGCGGCAAGAGTGGGCCCCCCCCCCTCCCAAAAACTTTTACTTCTGAAAAGCCCTCATTAGCATGGCATACCTTTGCTAAGCACCACACTACCTCCAACAAAGCACAATCACTGCCTGCATGACACTCCACTGCCACTTCTCCTGGGTTACATGCTGCCCAACCGCCCCCCCCCCCCCCCCACAGCGCACACCAAAGTGTCCCTGCGCAGCCTTCAGCTGCCCTCATGCCACACCACCCTCATGTCTATTTGGAAGTGCGTCTGCCATGAGGAGGAACCGCAGGCACACACTGCAGAGGGTTGGCACGGCTAGGCAGCGACCCTCTTTAAAAGGGGCGGGGCGATAGCCCACAATGCTGTACAGAAGCAATGAGAAATCCAATCCTGTGCCACCTCCATCTGGAGCTGCACACGTGGGCATAGCAATGGGGAACCTATGTGCCACACACTATTCATTCTGTCAAGGTGTCTCTGCATGCCCCAGTCAGACCGGGCTTTTTAATTCATAGACACAGGCATGTCCAACTCCCTATTGTGAAGTCCCTGTCGACCGACAGCATGGGTGGCTCCCTGGAACCCACCGGCGATACACAAAAATATCCCATTGCATTGCCCAACACAGCTGAGGTAGTAATGTCGTGCTTAATGCAGGTGGGCTTCGGCCCACACTGCATGCCCCAGTCAGACTGGGGTTCTTTACAAGTGGACACATGTAGGTTAAACTCCGTGTGCACCTACAGCATGGGTGGCTCCCTGGAACCCACCGGCGATACACAAAAATATCCCATTGCATTGCCCAACACAGCTGAGGTAGTAATGTCGTGCTTAATGCAGGTGGGCTTCGGCCCACACTGCATGCCCCAGTCTGACTGGGGTTCTTTACAAGTGGAAACGGATGCATTTATAATTCCCTGTGGACCCACAGCATGGGTGGGTGCCAGGAAGCCACCGGCGGTACATAGAAATATCCCATTGCATTGCCCAACACAGCTGAGGTAGTAATGTCGTGCTTAATGCAGGTGGGCTTCGGCCCACACTGCATGCCCCAGTCTCACTGGGGTTCTTTACAAGTGGAAACGGATGCATTTATAATTCCCTGTGGACCCACAGCATGGGTGGGTGCCAGGAAGCCACCGGCGGTACATAGAAATATCCCATTGCATTGCCCAACACAGCTGAGGTAGTAATGTCGTGCTTAATGCAGGTGGGCTTCGGTCCACACTGCATGCCCCAGTCTGACTGGGGTTCTTTACAAGTGGAAACAGATGCATTTATAATTCCCTGTGGACCCACAGCATGGGTGGGTGCCAGGAAGCCACCGGCGGTACATAGAAATATCCCATTGCATTGCCCAACACAGCTGAGGTAGTAATGTCGTGCTTAATGCAGGTGGGCTTCGGCCCACACTGCATGCCGCAGTCAGACTGTGGTTCTTTACGAGTGGAAACAGATGCATTTATAATTCCCTGTGGACCCACAGCATGGGTGGCTCCCTGGAACCCACCGGCGGTACATAGAAATATCCCATTGCATTGCCCAACACAGCTGAGGTAGTCATGTCATGCTTAATGCAGGTGGGCTCCGGCCAACACTGCATGCCCCAGTAAGACTGGTAATATGTACCTTAACAGTAACCGCGTTGGTGGTAATGTGGTGGTGACTGCGGACCTAGTAGCGCGGTTTTATTTTGTTGGTTTTCGGAATGTGGCCAGGATTAAGTGGGCCGTGGCGGGGGATGTTTTGGAGGCACTACGTGTCCTCTGCACGTGTCCGTGGTTATATGCACCTTAACAGTAACAGCGTTGGTGGGAAATGGCCTCGCCGCCATCATGTCTTTGGGAAGCCTCTGTTTCCACACCCCAGAGACATACCATTAGCAGCGGTATAGGCAGAGCCCAGAATTAGTAACATTTCAGCCATAGCATTAGCGACAGGCCCCACTAACATATCACTAGCAGCATTATAGGGGGAGCACAGTCTTAGTTCCACTTAAGTCATTGTAGCAGCCTACACAGGCCCACAGGAACAATTCCGAAGCAGCAGTATAGGAGGAGCATAGTCTTAGTTCCATTTAAGTCATTGTAGCAGCCTACACAGGCCCCAGGAACAATTTCGAAGCAGCAGTATAGGAGGAGCATAGTCTTAGTTCCATTTAAGTCATTGTAGCAGCCTACACAGGCCCCAGGATCAATTCCGAAGCAGCAGTATAGTGGGAGCGCAGTCTTAGTTCCATTTCAGTAGCTGCAGTATAGCCAAGGCCCAAGTTACATTTATGTAGCTAAAGTGTAGGCCAACCCCGCACACACTTCTGTACCATGAGTGCAGGCGAAGAACATACAAATTGCTATGATTAGACTGTAGGTGAGGGCCCCAAAACATTGGTGTACCAACAGTACTAATGTACCTCAGTAAAAATTGGCCATGCCCAACCAAGATGGCAGGTGAAACCCATTAATCGCTTTGGTTAATGTGGCTTAAGTGGTAACTAGGCCTGGAGGCAGCCCAGTTTAACTAAAAATTGTTTCAAGTTAAAGTTTCAACGCTTTTAAGAGCATTGAAACATATAAAAATTGTTTAGACAAATTAGATGAGTGAGCCTTGTGGCCCTAAGAAAAATTGCCCGTTCAGCGTGATTACGTGAGGTTTCAGGAGGAGGAGCAGGAGGAGGAGGAGGAGGAATATTATACACAGATTGATGAAGCAGAAATGTCCCCGTTTTGGATGGTGAGAGAGAACGTAGCTTCCATCCGCGGGTGCAGCCTACGTATTGCTTACGTATCGCTGCTGTCCGCTGGTGGAGAAGAGAAGTCTGGTGAAATCCAGGCTTTGTTCATCTTGATGAGTGTTAGCCTGTCGGCACTGTCGGTTGACAGGCGGGTACGCTTATCTGTGATGATTCCCCCAGCCGCACTAAACACCCTTTCCGACAAGACGCTAGCCGCAGGACAAGCAAGCACCTCCAGGGCATACAGCGCGAGTTCAGGCCACGTGTCCAGCTTCGACACCCAGTAGTTGTAGGTGGCAGAGGCGTCACGGAGGACGGTCGTGCGATCGGCTACGTACTCCCTCACCATCCTTTTACAGTGCTCCCGCCGACTCAGCCTTGACTGGGGAGCGGTGACACAGTCTTGCTGGGGAGCCATAAAGCTGCCTGGGCTGTACATGCTGCTCGATCTCCGCACCTCCCCTGCTACCTGGCCCTCGGAACTGCGCCTTCTGCCACTAGCGCTGTCGGATGGGAATTTTACCATCAGCTTGTCCGCCAGGGTCCTGTGGTATAGCAACACTCTCGAACCCCTTTCCTCTTCGGGAATGAGAGTGGGAAGGTTCTCCTTATAGCGTGGGTCGAGCAGTGTGTACACCCAGTAATCCGTAGTGGCCAGAATGCGTGTAACGCGAGGGTCACGAGAAAGGCATCCTAACATGAAGTCAGCCATGTGTGCCAGGGTACCTGTACGCAACACATGGCTGTCCGCACTAGGAAGATCACTTTCAGGATCATCCTCCTCCTCCTCCTCCTCCTCCTCCTCAGGCCATAAACGCTGAAATGATGACAGGCAAGCAGCATGGGTACCGTCAGCAGTGGGCCAAGCTGTCTCTTCCCCCTCCTCCTCATCCTCCTCATGCTCCTCCTCCTCCTCCTGAACGCGCTGAGATATAGACAGGAGGGTGCTCTGACTATCCAGCGACATACTGTCTTCCCCCGGCTCTGTTTCCGAGCGCAAAGCGGCTGCCTTTATGCTTTGCAGGGAACTTCTCAAGATGCATAGCAGAGGAATGGTGACGCTAATGATTGCAGCATCGCCGCTCACCACCTGGGTAGACTGCTCAAAGTTTCGAAGGACCTGGCAGATGTCTGCCAACCAGGCCCACTCTTCTGAAAATAATTGAGGAGGCTGACTCCCACTGCGCCGCCCATGTTGGAGTTGGTATTCCACTATAGCTCTACGCTGCTCATAGAGCCTGGCCAACATGTGGAGCGTAGAGTTCCACCGTGTGGGCACGTCGCACAGCAGTCGGTGCACTGGCAGATTAAACCGATGTTGCAGGGTGCGCAGGGTGGCAGCGTCCGTGTGGGACTTGCGGAAATGTGCGCAGAGCCGGCGCACCTTTACGAGCAGGTCTGACAAGCGTGGGTAGCTTTTCAGAAAGCGCTGAACCACCAAATTAAAGACGTGGGCCAGGCATGGCACGTGCGTGAGGCTGCCGAGCTGCAGCGCCGCCACCAGGTTACGGCCGTTGTCACACACGACCATGCCCGGTTGGAGGCTCAGCGGCGCAAGCCAACGGTCGGTCTGCTCTGTCAGACCCTGCAGCAGTTCGTGGGCCGTGTGCCTCCTATCTCCAAAGCTGAGTAGTTTCAGCAGGGCCTGCTGACGCTTGCCCACCGCTGTGCTGCCACGCCGCGCGACACCGACTGCTGGCGACGTCCTGCTGCTGCTGACACATCTAGATTGCGAGACAGAGGTTGAGGAGGAGGAGGAGGAGGAGGGTGCTTTAGTGGAGGAAGCATACACCGCCGCAGATACCACCACCGAGCTGGGGCCCGCAATTCTGGGGGTGGGTAGGACGTGAGCGGTCCCAGGCTCTGACTCTGTCCCAGCCTCCACTAAATTCACCCAATGTGCCGTCAGGGAGATGTAGTGGCCCTGCCCGCCTGTGCTTGTCCATGTGTCCGTAATTAAGTGGACCTTGCCACTAACCGCATTGGTGAGGGCGCGTACAATGTTGCGGGAGACATTGTCGTGCAGGGCTGGGACGGCACATCGGGAAAAGTAGTGGCGACTGGGAACTGAGTAGCGCGGGGCCGCCGCCGCCATCATAGCTTTGAAAGCCTCCGTTTCCACAACCCTATACGGCAGCATCTCAAGGCTGATAAATTTGGCTATGTTGACGGTTAACGATTGAGCGTGCGGGTGCGTGGCGGCGTACTTGCGCTTGCGCTCCAACACTTGCGCTAGCGACGGCTGGACTGTGCGGTGCGAGACATTGGTGGATGGGGCCGAGGACAGCGGAGGTGAGGGTGTGGGTGCAGGCCAGGAGACGGTAGTGCCTGTGTCCTGAGAGGGGGGTTGGATCTCAGTGGCAGGTTGGGGCACAGGGGGAGAGGCAGCGGTGCAAACCGGAGGCGGTGAACGGCCTTCGTCCCACCTTGTGGGGTGCTTGGCCATCATATGTCTGCGCATGCTGGTGGTGGTGAGGCTGTTGGTGGTGGCTCCCCGGCTGATCTTGGCGCGACAAAGGTTGCACACCACTGTTCGTCGGTCGTCAGGCGTCTCTGTGAAAAACTGCCAGACCTTAGAGCACCTCGGCCTCTGCAGGGTGGCATGGCGCGAGGGGGCGCTTTGGGAAACAGTTGGTGGATTATTCGGTCTGGCCCTGCCTCTACCCCTGGACACCGCACTGCCTCTTGCAACCTGCCCTGCTGCTGCCCTTGCCTCCCCCTCTGAAGACCTGTCCTGAGTAGGCGTTGCACACCAGGTGGGGTCAGTCACCTCATCGTCCTGCTGCTCTTCCTCCGAATCCTCTGTGCGCTCCTCCCTCGCACTTACTGCCCTTACTACTACCTCACTGCAAGACAACTGTGTCTCATCGTCATCGTCCTCCTCACCCACTGAAAGGTCTTGAGACAGTTCCCGGAAGTCCCCAGCCTCATCCCCCGGACCCCGGGAACCTTCCAATGGTTGTGCATCAGTGACGATAAACTCCTCTGGTGGGAGAGGAACCACTGCTGCCCAATCTGAGCAGGGGCCCGAGAACAGTTCCTGGGAGTGTTCCCGCTCCTGAGCATGTGTCATTGTAGTGGAGTGAGGAGGCTGGGAGGAAGGAGGAGCAGCAGACAGAGGATTCGGATTTGCAGCACTGGACGGCGCAGAACTCTGGGTGGATGATAGCTTGCTCGAAGCACTTTCTGCCATCCACGACAGGACCTGCTCACACTGCTCATTTTCTAATAAAGGTCTCCCGCGTGGACCCATTAATTGGGCGATGAATGTGGGGACGCCAGAAACGTGCCTCTCTCCTAATCGCGCAGCAGTCGGCTGCGACACACCTGGATCAGGAGCTCGGCCTGTGCCCACACCCTCACTTGGGCCTACGCGTCCTCGGCCGCGTCCACGTCCTCTAGGCCTACCCCTACCCCTCAGCATGCTGTATTACCAGTGATTTCCAAGCCAGGAAAGAAATTGGCGCAAGCCTGCAGCCAAAATAGAATTTTTTCCCTTGTTTTTCAAAGGACAAGCCACACTGCGTGTATTCAATGAATACAACTAAGTGTAATAACTGTGTTGTGGCCCTGCAAATGTGTCAGAGAACTGCAGTGATGCAAAGTTATTCGCTACAGCAGATCAGGGATTTCCCATGCAGGAAAAAAATTGGCGCAAGCCTGCAGCCAAGATAGAATTTTTTCCCTTGTTTTTCAAAAGGACAAGCCACACTGCGTGTATTCAATGAATACAACTAAGTTTAATAACTGTGTTGTGGCCCTGCAAATGTGTCAGAGAACTGCAGTGATGCAAAGTTATTCGCTACAGCAGATCAGGGATTTCCCATGCAGGAAAAAAATTGGCGCAAGCCTGCAGTAAAACGTAGCTGGCTGCGTCTGATTTTTTTTAACGTTCTGCACGCAGCACACACGTACCCAGAGCCCTGAGGACTGTCAGAGGCAGGCGAAATAGAATTTTTTCCCTTGTTTTTCAAAAGGACAAGCCACACTGCGTGTATTCAATGAATACTACTAAGTTTAATAACTGTGTTGTGGCCCTGCAAATGTGTCAGAGAACTGCAGTGATGCAAAATTATTCGCTACAGCAGATCAGGGATTTCCCATGCAGGAAAAAAATTGGCGCAAGCCTGCAGTAAAACGTAGCTGGCTGCGTCTGATTTTTTTTAACGTTCTGCACGCAGCACACACGTACCCAGAGCCCTGAGGACTGTCAGAGGCAGGCGAAATAGAATTTTTTCCCTTGCTTTTCAAAGGACAAGCCACACTGCGTCTATTCAATGAATAATGTATGTCTTCTGGCCCTGCCTACACAATTCTATCCCTGTAGTATTAATGCCGGGTGCAATGGTCTGCACAGCCGGTTTTGAGAAAAAAAAAAAATGCAACACTGCTAACAGCAGCCTGGACAGTACTGCACACGGATAGATGTGGCCCTAGAAAGGACCGTTGGGGTTCTTGAAGCCTACACTCACTGCTAACACTCTCCCTGCCTAACCACCACTTCTGTCCCTATTGCAGGGCGCAATGCTCTGCAGATCCAATTTTGAAAAAAAAAAAAAAATTACAGTGCTAACACAGTACTGCACACTATTAGATGTGGCCCTGAGAAGGACCGTTGGGGTTCTTGAAGCCTACACTCACTACAAACACTCTCCCTACAGCAACTCCAATAGAACAGCACTTTCCCTCAGCTAACTCACAAGACATCTGAGGCGAGCCGCGGGAGGGGCCGACTTTTATACTCGGGTGACATCTGATCTTCCCAGCCACTCACAGCAGGGGGGTGGTATAGGGCTTGAACGTCACAGGGGGGAGTTGTAATGCCTTCCCTGTCTTTCAATTGGCCAGAAAAGCACGCTAACGTCTCAGAGAGGAAACTGAAAGTAACCGGAACACCGCGTGGTACTTGTTACGAGTAACGAGCATCCCGAACACCCTGATATTCGCACGAATATCAAGCTCGGACGAGTACGTTCGCTCATCTCTAGTGTCTAACAGTCAAACATCTTTGAGGAGAATTAACAGGTGGGATGATCTTCATGGCAGAGACTGATTCTTGCAGATGTTTTTCTATAGTAAAGTAGGGGTTGAGCTGATTGGGAAATATGCGAACGGAATCAAATTATAGAAGTGAAACAGGGTACAGTATAATTATCTTGTCCATATCCCAGTGGCTTTGTAGCCTAAAACAATCAGCTATTATTTTCTAGCACTGTAGAAAGTTAAACTTGGTTCTGGTTGTTGTAGATAATAAGGCCAACAACAAAAAAGAAACAAAAAAGTCCACTATCCTCGTAAACTTCATAAAAGGTTATATTAAATTGTCTTCAAAAATGCATAGGATACAAACACAAATTCACTCTTGCGTGTTTTAGGCACTGCGGCGCATAGTCATAGCATGTCAGTAGAATCATGCAAATGGTTTAAAAGACATATAACGACCAAAAATGATCACATGATTAAAACAACCGTTACAATAAAAAACGGGAGCTGAAGAACACTTGTGTAATTAATGGTGGTTTCACATCTATGCTCGAGGATTCTGCTTTTCTGCTCTGTACAGGGAACAAGAAAGGGAATTCCTATGCCGGATGGATCCAATTGACTATAACGGGGTCTGTTAGCTTTCCACTTAGTTGCCCATCTTTTAAACAAAAGAAAGAGTGCTGCATGCGGTTTTTTTTCTTCCAATATTTTGACCCGGATCTGTGACATGCCGTATACCTTACAGTTTAATAATTTGCTATTTTAATTGCCTCCTCTTGGTGGTTGAATGACTCATTTAATACCTTGTACTTGTAAGCTGATGCATCACCTATGGATTTGTGAGAAATGAAACATTACTGCTGACCACTACATATTTTTTGCAGCCTTACATATCAGTGCACCAAACAAGGACAATGCACAAATATATAAGCTGTACTGTGTGGGTATGGC
Source organism: Eleutherodactylus coqui (assembly GCF_035609145.1). Lineage (NCBI taxonomy): Eukaryota > Metazoa > Chordata > Amphibia > Anura > Eleutherodactylidae > Eleutherodactylus > Eleutherodactylus coqui. The sequence continues at coordinate 80,927,209 of NC_089845.1, read as the reverse complement.
ATTCTTTTTTCACATATCATGGCACCCAGAGATTGCGACTTATTTAGTTGACGGTGGTGTTTTGTGTTATTATAAAACAAAAAGAAAACTAAACAGAGAAACAGCAAATACACACAGTGTGTATCAATGGCCTCAGATGGTGTTCAGTCACAAGTATGGCCACTACAAATTATTACCAAGCCTTACGCAACTAATTGGGTGAGGGAAATTCAACTATGATGTGCCAAACAAGGACAGCTCACAAAAGATACAAGCTAAACTCCGTGGCCTTCTGTTCTCACATATTGTTCCACCCAGGGATTGTGCATATCAGCTTTTTTCTTTGTTGTTTCTCACAAATCCATAATAGTGATACATCAGCTGTAGAAGTATAAGTTAATGAGCGATCCAGTCATCCAACAAAAGGTTGCGACTACCATAAGCAATTATTGAACTGTGAGGCATACTGGATATTTCTTCTAATAACCCGTTCCCACTATGAGTTGAATAGAAGAAAATTACTAATCCTACATTACTATGTAACTAAAGGGTTTACTACTAGAGATGAGCGAGTGTACTCGGTAAGGACAGATACTCGAGTGAGTATCGTCCTTCTTGAGTACCTGCCTGCTCGTACACAGAGATTCGGGTGCTGGCGGGCACTGTGTTGCGGGAGTGAGCAGGAGGGAGCAGGGGGGGAGAGAGACCTCCCCCGGGTCCCCCTACTCTCCCCCGCCGGCACCCGAATCTTTCCGGGCGAGCAGGCAGGTACTCGAAAAGGACGATACTTGCTCGAGTATCTGTCCTTACCGAGTACGCTCGCTCATCTCTATTTACTACACAAATATTCTTCGTCTCCCATTTTTTCTCTTAATGGTTGTTTTAATCATGTGATCTATGTTCTTTTTCAGTTGGTTGCTATCTGTCTTTTAAACCATTTGTATGATTCCACTGACATGCTATAACCAAGAGCTGAAGTGCCTGAAACTGCAGAACTTGTGTGGTTCTTATGAGTTTCTTAACCTGTATATATATACTACATTGTGATTTTTCATGTGTCAAAACTAGAAGGAGAAAAACAAATGGACTTATTACCCACAGCATTCAAAGTCCGGGTCTACCTTTCAGGCCCATTTACATACACTGATTATTACTCACAATTCGTTCAAACAAGCGAAAGCAATAATTGTTATGTGTAAACGGGAAGCCATCCTGCACTATTCGTTCACTTGTCGCTTATTGTTGAATTTCATTCTACATAAAAATAGTTGTTAGGTTAAAGGGCATTTGTTCAGTCATTCAGTCTTTCAAACGACTTGAGGGGAGGGGTTATTGTTTGCCCATCTAATCACAATGACTCATGCAGCAGTAGACAATGGCTTTTTCTTCACACTAATTAAAAACCTCCTGTGAAGAGATTCTTCGCATAAACACACGCACCTGAGCAAACAACATATACAGTGTTTACTTAGCTAATGAGGGAAATGGCGAGGATTTCAAACAATTATCTTTACGTGTAAAGGCTCAGCATTTTACAGCAAAGAGTCATTAAGTCGTTCGTTTAAACAACAATCGTTGCGTGTAAATGCGACTTTAGGCTACAAAGCAACCTAAACAAGATAATCATAGTGTACCTTGTTTCATTTCAATAATTCAATTTAGTTTCTATATCTGATGATCAGCTCAAACTCTTTACTTTACTATTAAAAAATTCTGCAAGAATCAGTCCCTGCCATGAAGACCTTTCTACCTGTTAATTCTCCTCAAAGATGTTTGAATGTTATACATATATGCATACTGTATGTTTGGTGTCACGGATAGTATCTGATCCCATTCAGCAGTATCAAGAAAGCCTTTCCCATAATCATTATTTGAGAAAGGCTTTCTTGATCTCCCCAGACAAGATCTGATCCTATCCTATCTATAATACAGTGGGGGGGAAAAGTATTTAGTCAGATACCAATTGTACAAGTTCCCCCACTTAAAAAGATGAGAGAGGCCTGTAATTGACATCCTAGGTAGACCTCAATTATAAGAGACAACATGAGAAAACACATCCAGAAAATCACATTGTCTGATTTTGTGCAAATTATGGTGGAAAATAAGTATTTGGTCAATAACAAAAGTACATCTCAATACTTTGTTATATATCCTTTATTGGCAATGACAGAGGTCAAACGTTTTCTGTAAGTCCTCACAGGGTTGGCACACACTGTTGCTGGTATGTTGGCCTATTCCTCCATGCAGATCTCCTCAAGAGCAGTGATGTTTTGGGGCTGTCGCTGGGCAACATGGACTTTCAGCTCCCTGCAAAGGTTTTCTATAGGGTTGATATCTGGAGACTGGCTAGGCCACTCCAGGACCTTGAAATGCTTCTTACGAAGCCACTCCTTTGTTGCCCTGGTGTGCTTGGGATCATTGTCATACTGAAAGACCCAGCCACGATTCATCTTCAGTGCCCTTGCTGATGGAAGGAGGTTTGCACTCAAAATCTCACGATACATGGCCCCATTCATTCTTTCATGTGTACGGATCAGTCGTCCTGGTCCCTTTGCAGAGAAACAGCCCCAAAGCATGATGTTGCCACCCCCATGCTTTACAGTAGGTATGGTGTTCTTTGGATGCAACTCAGTATTCTTTCTCCTCCAAACACAATGAGTTGTGTTTCTGCCAAACAGTTCTACTTTGGTTCCATCTGACCATATGACATTCTCCCAATACTCTTCTGGATCATCCAAATGCTCTCTAGAAAACTTCAGTCAACCCCAGACATGTACTGGCTTAAGCAGGGGGACACGTCTGGCACTGCAGGATCTGAGTCCCTGGCGGCGTAGTGTGTTACTGATGGTAGCCTTTGTTACGTTGGTCCCAGCTCTCTGCAGGTCATTCACTAGGTTCCCCAGTGTGGTTCTGGGATTTTTGCTCACCGTTCTTGTGATCGTTTTGACCCCATGGGGTGAGATGTTGCGTGGAGCACCAGATCGAGGGAGATTATCAGTGGTCTTGTATCTCTTCCATTGTCTAATTATTGCTCCCACAGTCGATTTCTTCACACCAAGCTGCTTGCTTATTGCAGATTCAGTCTTCCCAGTCTGGTGCAGGGCTACAATTTTGTTTCTGGTGTCCTTCAACAGCTCTTTGGTTTTCACCATAGTGGAGTTTGGAGTGTGACTGCTTCAGGTTGTGGACAGGTGTCTTATATACTGATAACAAGTTCAAACAGGTGCCATTACTACAGGTAATGGGTGGAGGACAGAGGTGCCTCTTAAAGAAGAAGTTACAGGTCTGTGAGACCCAGAAATCTTGCTTGTTTGTAGGTGACCAAATACTTATTTTGCACCATAATTTGCAAATAAATTCGTTAAAAATCAGACAATGTGATTTTCTGGATGTGTTTTCTCATGTTGTCTCTCATAGTTGAGGTCTACCTATGATGTAATTTACAGGCCTCTCTCATCTTTTTAAGTGGGAGAACTTGTACAATTAGTATCTGACTAAATACTTTCCCCTCCCACTGTATATATATATATATATATATTTTCAGTAATATGGGTGTAATATGACTACATGTGTAAATATGTACTATATGTAAATAGAACTGTGTGCAGAGGACTATCCTATAAAGTGTCTGAGAATCGTCCTCGACTAAACGGATAAAGATATATAGATATCGACTATGGTGGAGCTGAACTTCTTGTGTTTCTGCCATCTACTAACCAACCTACATGTGATATCTCCATCTTAGTCTGTGGTACCACTATAACTCCTTGACAGCACGCCCGCTCTATTGGTGTCAAATTTCATTCAAACCTTTCCTTCACTCCCCACATCTGGTCATTAGCTAGCTCATGTCACCTGCACTTCAAAAACTTCTTCTGAATCTGCCATTTCCTCACTGTGGAGACATCCGAAACTCCAATTGTTGCTCGTATCCACTCTCAACTTGAATACTCCAACTTGCTACTTATCACTCTTCCCCACACTAAACTCTCCCCTCTCTAATCCATCCTGAATGCAGCAGCTACACTCATCTTTTTGTGAAGGCACTACAATAGTGCCTCCACCCTGTGCCAGTCATTGCACTGGTTGTCTGTCAAATATAGAGGTTGTCTGTTTAAATATACAATTTAAACTCATCACTTTCATCCATAAGGCGCTCCACAATGCTGGCATGGTCGACCCCTCATAAACGCATGCTGATGAGGATTAATACTGTTGTTTTCCTTGAGGTATTCCAGGATGGCATCTCTCAGAAACCCCTTGAATATTTTTCCAATTATTGAAGTGAGACTTACTGGCCTGTAGTTACCAGGCTCTCTTCTTGACCCCTTTTTGTATATTGCAATGCACCAATCCAGAGGTACAACCATGGTCTCAATAGAGACCCTAAATATAAGAAATAGCGGTCTGAATATCACGTCACTTAGTCCTGTATTCCATCTGGGCCCAGCGATTTGTTGATTTTAATCTTTACTCTTGCGTTAGGCGGGTGATATTTTGTTGGGGGTTCATTTTATCCCCTGGCATCTCATGTGACATTGAAATCAACATCTGATTAAATTCTTTAAAATTATCTCTTATTCGACATGTGGCCACAGTGATGTATTTTAGGTCTTAAAATTAGCAGCGATGTAGCGACACGCTCTGTTTAACATTTTTTTTCCTACACCACATCAGTTCTCTGCAATGCTCTACCCTAGACATAAGGAATTATGTTTGTAAGACTCCATAAATGTATAAAGCAGCCTATAGTAATATTAACAGTGTTATAATGGGAACATCTGTCTGCAGCTGCACTATAGAGAACAGTGCAGGCACAGCTGGAACTCTCTCTTCTGCTATGTTTTTAATGAATATGGATTTCCTTAGCAACATCTTCACCTAGCTGCATAACAGAAGAGGAGTTTTGAAGGAAAAATCTACAGAATAGACTAATAAAACATATTGCAAAAATTCATAGAATGACCTATTCTGTACATTAAAAAATGACAGTTATATGTCAAACAAATATCATCCACATGCTGCAGAAACAATCAGCACAAAATCTTCAGCTTGTCAATTTTTGCAGCAGACTTTTAGTGTGGATTTTGTGTGGTGAAATCTTTGACAAGTGTACAGCATTTCCACACCAAAATCTGCAACGAAAACATAATTTGGCGCATGTTTTTTTGCTATTGTGGATTTTCTGTAGATTCGATGCATATCAGCTATATGCTGTTTTTGATGGATCGCTTTCTTTTACTGCATACAGTACAGGATATTTTTTTTTCCTGACAGGGAGAAGCATAAGCTTGGATATTTTCTCATATCTAAGCATTAAACGTAGTACTACCGCATTTCCCCGATAGTAAGACCTACCCCAATAATAACCTTACACTGATTTTCAGGAGGGGCTTGAAATATAAGCCTTCCCCCCAAAATAAACTCTAGCTACACTAGATTTAAAAAAAAAACAATACTCACATAGCCGGCGGCATCCCAGTGCCTCGTGCTGGTCTCTGGCGCTGCGGCAGGCTGTTGTGTCCTCTGTGCTGACAGCATTCTCTTCCTGGTAATGGGGCTTTGAATACCCCACTACCAGTGAGCGAGTGCTGTGATTGGATAGCGAGCGCCACTGGCTTAGCCAATCAGAGCCATGGGGGTTCCGAGCGGCAGTCCCTGACCAATCTGATATTGATGACACATCCCGAAGATAGGTCACCAATATCTTAACCTCTGTTAATCCATTTAATTCAATGATAATTCAATACCAAAACTGAACATGTGTTTTAATTATATAGATGGAAGGTGGGACCTCAAAAGCAATTCCACTAATGGGCCTTATGCACCCGAGTCCAACACAGGTCATGTGCATAATAAAAAGGAGATTAAAATTAAATTAGATACTAATTAGTTGTGGATACTTGTATTTGATACTTCTCATGCGTTCTTAAACATATTTGAGTTGTAGGCATAATTTCTCCACCTAGAATAATTCTTTAAATAATTAGTAATAATTAGCAGTTAATTGTGCATTTGTTAGCATTCTGATGATAAAAACATTTAAGGATCAAATCAATTAGAGGTGACCATGTGAATATTTGTTGTATGGCAGATTGGAAGCCAAAATAAGACTTGCTAAAACTGTCATTTCAAAACTGTTAAAAGTCACATTGAGGAAATGTGATAAGACTTGCAAAATAAACAGATCGTCCCATTGTGAGGCTGCGGCTTAATATAACTTTAATATACCTGGGCTTCCTTTAACCCTTTCCAATCCACTGTCTGACCTCTGAAGACATTATGATTTAAGGCTGTATAGCTCCGAAGTTGGAAGACATCAGTCGGGGTTCTCTTACTGTATATTGCCAGCCTATCTTCTGTCGGAGCCTATCCAATGTGTCACCTCATGCAGTACTGGCTTTAGCCAGCAGATAGCGCCATTGTATAACGGCAGAAAAAGTGTATGCCCCTAGAAAAAAGGAGGATACAAATTGGATTGGAAAGGGTTAATTGTATAAAAGGAAAATAGTTTACTGTTAATGTAAGCTTACAAGTGTTTGTTTTTTTCAGTGAAAGTTGCTATAATGCTTCATAGATTTTTTTCAGATAAAAAGGACTTTAGTGTGATTCAAAGTTACTAAAAGGGCCACCAAAATGTATATTCAAAAGTATGCAAAGCCTGAAATAACATGACACATATGGCACTTCTTGTGTCCTAAAATGCAAGTGGACTTGAATTATAATATGGTATTAACAAAAAAAAAAGTTAACCTTTCTGCCACATTTCTAAATAGAACTGATCAGATATCGGTTTTATTATACAACTGGTTGTATCCAAATATCAAATTTTCAACACCCAACTTGTATTGCCACCTAGTTGGCTTCCTTAGGGGAAAAGTTTGTTTTAAAAGAATATCCCAAGTTTTATTTAAAATCTTATACAGATCTTGCAAGCGTTTTTTATAGGTTGTAACATCCTAAATATCCCTGAGTTGCTCGCATATGTGATTTGAAGATATCAGTACGCAAAATCATACATGCTCGGTTGTAGGCCTTAGAGATTATTTCTTGGATATAAAGGTTTGACTAAAATCAACCATTAAAGGGGTTGTCCCGCGCCGAAACGTTTTTTTTTTTTTCAATAGGCCCCCCGTTCGGCGCGAGACAAACCCGATGCATGTGTTAAAAAAAAAAAACGGATAGTACTTACCGGCCGGAATCCCCGTGCTGCGGCGACTTCTTCCTTACCTTGCTAAGATGGCCGCCGGGATCTTCACCCACGGTGGACCGCAGGTCTTCTCCCATGGTGCACCGTGGGCTCTGTGCATTCCATTGCCGATTCCAGCCTCCTGATTGGCTGGAATCGGCACACGTGATGGGGCGGAGCTACGAGGAGCAGTTCTCCGGCACGAGCGGCCCCATTCACCAGGGAGAAGACCGGACTGCGCAAGCGCGTCTAATCGGGCGATTAGACGCTGAAATTAGACGGCACCATGGTGACGGGAACGCTAGCAACGGAACAGGTAAGTGAATAACTTCTGTTTGGCTCATATTTAATGCACGATGTATATTACAAAGTGCATTAATATGGCCATACAGAAGTGTAAACCCCCACTTGCTTTCGCGGGACAACCCCTTTAAGTATTTATACAGGATTAATACATACATATAATACTCTATATGCCATGAAGAGAGTTTCTTCCGGTAATGTCCAATAAATATTGGGTCATTTTGACATGAATATTTTTATCATTATGTCCGAGTTCTTGTTAAGGAAATTTTTCTGTGGACATCTAATGTATAGATTAGGGTGGTACAAGAGCCGTATCAAGTGGAGCAGCATATTCAATGTCTTGAAAACTGTTTTGTTTACAAACCCTGCATTATGAGTAATATGTCAGCTCAATGTACTCTGCATGCACTTTTGTGATTATGGCACCATGATATGGTTATAAAATGTGTATACAATACAATAGTATCTTAAATATTATCCTCATACTTGGGGGGTATCACCAGTATAATGATTTACTAGACATATTTTAAACAATTTGTATGCCGCTTTTTGTGGTAATAGGTCTGACTGTGGGCACTTTATATCCATGTTAACAAATAGATTATATTGCTCAGATTGTGGTTTTTTACACATATATGTTGATCATATCATAAAATCATTGAAGAATCATAGAATCCTAGAGTTGAAAGGGACCTCCAGGCTCATCAGATCCAACCCCATGTTCAATACAGGGTTCACTAAATCATCCCTGACAGATGTCTGTCCATTCTCTGTTTGAAGACTTCCATTGAATGAGAACTCACCATCTCCCATGGCAAACTGTTCCACATTATTCATCCTCACTCTCAGAAAGTTTTTTCTAATATCTAATCTATGTATCCTCCTTTTCAGTTTCATTCTATTGCTTCTGGTCTTTCCTTGTACAAATGAGAATAGGGCTGATCCCTCTGCGCTGTGACCGCCCTTCATATATTTGTAGACAGCTATTAAGTCTCCTCTCAGCCTTCTTTTTTGCAAGCTAAACATTCCCAGATCCTTTAACTGTTCTTCATAGGAAAAAGGACATGGTTTGCAGACCACTCACCATACTAGTAGCCCCTCTGTGAACTTGCTCCAGTTTTTCAATGTCTTGTTTAAATTGGGGTGCCCAGAACTGGACACAGCATTCCAGATGAGGTGTGACCAAGGAATGTAGAGGGGAATAATAGCCTCACATGATCTAGACTCTATGCTACTCTTAATTAAAGATGAGCGAGCACGTGTTTAAGGCTGATGCTCGAGTGAGCATCAGTCTTTTCGAGTAACTGATTACTCGTCTGAGCACCATGCAGGGGGGTGGTGGTGGGGAGCGGCAAGGAGCAGGGGGGGGGGGGAGGAAAGATCTCTCTCTCACTCTCCCCCACGCCGCCCTCCTGCATAGTGCTCGGCTGAGTAATCAGTTACTCGAAAAGACCGATGCTCGCTCGAGCATCAGCCTTAAACGAACGTGTTCGCTCATCTCTACTCTCAATACATCCCAGAATTGTTTTGCCTTTTTTTGCTACTGCATCACACTGTTGTAATATGTTCAGTCTGTGATCTATTAATATATCCAAGTCTTTTCACATATGCTGCTGCTCAGCTCAATTCCTCCCATTCTGTATGTGTTTTTTTTTCATTTTAATTGACCAGATGTAGGACTTTGCATTTCTCCATGTTAAATGTCATTTTGTTAGTCACCTCCCACTGTTGAAGCATGCCTAGATCATTATGAATCTTCTCTCTCTATTTTCCAGTGTTAGCGTTTCCTCCTAGCTTTGTGTCATTGGCAAATGTGATGTTTCCCCTCAATTCCCTTATCTAGATCATTTATAAAAACACTGAACAACAGTATGCCAAAGACAGAGCCTTGTGGTACCCCACTTGAGACATTTCTTCAAATGGATGTGCAGCCATTTGTGACCACTCTTTGAGTACGATCACTCAGCCAGTTGTGAATTCACCTAACAGTTGCCTTGTCATTCCAATATTTGGTGATTTTTTTTCAATACAGATGGTAAGAGATACTTTGTCAGATGTTTTACTAAAGTGAAGATTTACTATATCTACTGCATTTCTCTGATCAACCCAGTCCATGATTGTCACAGAAAGAAATTAGATTAGTCTGGCATGACTTGTTTGTTACAAATCCAATCAGGCTCTGGTTAATTACTCAAGTCTTATCCAAATACTCTCATACATCCTGTTTAATAATTTGTTCAAAGATCTTTTCCAGTATAGAAATCAAGATCACAGGCCTGTGGTTTCTTGGATCCACTTTATTCCCTTTTTTGAAGGTAGGTACAATGTTTGCTCTTCTCCAGTCTTCTGGGACTACTACTGTTTTCCAGGAATTTTCAAAGATTACATCGAGTGGTTCAGCTATTACTTCTGCTGCTTCCTTCACTATCGTAGGATGTAATTCATCTGGACCTGCAGACTTGAATTAATTTAAGCTAGCCAAGTGTTCCCTTACCATCTCTCTGTTTATAGATAGCCTGAATACTTTTATTCCTTCAATAGCACAGGGAAGATCAGGTGATGTTGCATTTACTTTCCAAAAGAAACCAGATACAAAATAGGAATTTAAACGTTTGTCCTTCTCAACGCCCTTTGTAGCCAATTCACCATTTTTATCCTGCATCTTTTACTTTTCTTTTGCTTTTGATATATCCCTAAAATCCTTTTTTATTGCTTTTGACCTCTCTTGCAAGCTTCAATTCATTATTAGCTTTAGCTTTTCTGACACTTGCCCTACAATTTCTGTGACTGCCTTGTATTCTTCTTAAGATATGTTACCTTCTTTCCAATTGATAAACATATTTTCCTTTCTTTTTAGCATGTGTTTAAGTCCTGTGGTCATCCATCTTGGTCTCTTTAAATACTTCCCATTCATCTTTTTTTTTCAGGGATTGTTAATGATTGTGCTTTGAGAATCTCATTTTGCAAAATTTCCCATCTTTCTTGGATATTTCTGTTCTTAAGAACATCCATCCATGATATCTTTCCTACCTTCTTTCTGAGTGCAATACAATCTGCCTTTCTGAAATCCAACTTTGAAGTCTACTAGAGATGAGCGAGCACCAAAATGCTCGGGTGCTCGTTACTCAGGACGAAAATTTCGCGATGCTCGAGGGTTCGTTTCGAATAACGAACCCCATTGAAGTCAATGGGCGACTCGAGCATTTTTGTATATCGCCGATGCTCGCTAAGGTTTCCATTTGTGAAAATCTGGGCAATTCAAGAAAATGATGGGAACGACACAGAAACGGATAGGGCAGGCGAGGGGCTACATGTTGGGCTGCATCTCAAGTTCCCAGGTCCCACTATTAAGCCACAATAGCGGCAAGAGTGGGCCCCCCCCTTCCAACAATTTTTACTTGTGAAAAGCCCTCATTAGCAATGCATACCTTAGCTAAGCACCACACTACCTCCAACAAAGGACAATCACTGCCTGCATGACACTCCCCTGCCACTTCTCCTGGGTTACATGCTGCCCTACCCCCCCCCCCTGCACGACCCAGTGTCCACAGCGCACACCATATTGTCCCTGCGCAGCCTTCAGCTGCCCTCATGCCACGCCACACTCATGTCTATTTATAAGTGCGTCTGCCATGAGGAGGAACCGCAGGCACACACTGCAGAGGGTTGGTACGGCTAGGCAGCGACCCTCTTTAAAAGGGGCGGGGCGATAGCCCACAATGCTGTACAGAAGCAATGAGAAATATAATCCTGTGCCACCGCCATCAGGAGCTGCACACGTGGGCATAGCAATGGGGAACCTATGTGCCACACACTATTCATTCTGTCAAGGTGTCTGCATGCCCCAGTCAGACCGCGGTTTTTTATAAATAGTCACAGGCAGGTACAACTAGGAATCCCCAACTCCGCAATGGTAATTCCGTGTGCACCCACAGCATGGGTGGCTCCCTGGAACCCACCGGCTGTACATAAATGTATCCCATTGCAGTGCCCTGGACAGCAGAGCTAACGTCAGACTAAATGCAGGTGGGCTTCGGCCCACACTGCATGCCCCAACCTGACCGGGCTTTTTAATTCACAGACACAGGCAGGTACAACTCCCTATTGTGAAGTCCCTGTGGACCGACAGCATGGGTGGGTGCCAGGAAGCCACCGGCGGCACATAAATATATCCCATTGCATTGCCCATCACAGCTGAGGTAATGTCATGTTTAATGCAGGTGGGCTTCGGCCCACACTGCATGCCCCAGTCAGACTGGGGTTCTTTAGAAGTGGACACATGTAGTTACAACTCCGTGTGGACCGACAGCACGGGTGGCTCCCTGGAACCCACCGGCGGTACATAAATATATCCCATTGCAGTGCCCAGCACAGCTGATGTAACGTCAGCTGTAATGCAGGTGGGCAAAAAATTAATTGGATTACACTGTAGGCGAGGGCCCCAAAAAATTGGTGTACCAACAGTACTAATGTACCTCAGAAAAATTGCCCATGCCCAACCAAGAGGACAGGTGAAACCCATTAATCGCTTTGGTTAATGTGGCTTAATTGGTAACTAGGCCTGGAGGCAGCCCAGTTAAAATAAAAATTGGTTCAGGTGCAAGTTTCAACGCTTTAATGAGCATTGAAACGTATAAAAATTGTTTAGAAAAATTATATGACTGAGCCTTGTGGGCCTAAGAAAAATTGCCCGTTTGGCGTGATTACGTGAGGTTTCAGGAGGAGGAGCAGGAGGAGGAGGAGGAATATTAGACACAGATTGATGAAGCAGAAATGTCCCCGTTTTGGATGGTGAGAGAGAACGATGCTTCCATCCGCGGGTGCAGCCTACGTATTGTTTAGGTACCGCTGCTGTCCGCTGGTGAAGAAGAGAAGTCTGGGGAAATCCAGGCTTTGTTCATCTTGATGAGTGTAAGCCTGTCGGCACTGTCAGTTGACAGGCGGGTACGCTTATCCGTGATGATTACCCCAGCCGCACTAAACACCCTCTCTAACAAGACGCTAGCCGCAGGACAAGCAAGCACCGCGCCAAGATCAGCCGGGGAACCACCACCACCAGCCTCACCAGCATGCGCAGGCGTATGATGGCCAAGCACCCCACCAGGTGGGACGAAGGTTGTTCACCGCCTCCGGTTTGCACCACTGACTCTCCCCCTGTGCCCCAACCTGCCACTGAGATCCAACCCCCCTCTCAGGACACAGGCACGACAGTCTCCTGGCCTGCACCCACACCCTCACTTCCGCTGTCCTCGGCCCCATCCAGCAATGTCTCTCAGCACAGCGTCCAGCCGTCGATAGTGCAACTGTTTGAGCACAAGCGCAAGTACGCCGCCATGCACCCGCACGCTCAAGCGTTAAACGTGCACATAGCCATAATGATCAGCCTGGAGATGCTGCCGTATAGGCTTATGGAAACGGAGGCTTTCAAAAACATGATGGCGGCGGCAGCCCCGCGCTACTTGCTTCTCAGTCACCACTACTTTTCCCGATGTGCCGTCCCAGCCCTGCACGACCACATCTCCCGCAACATTGTACGCGCCCTCACCAACGCGGTTACTGCCAAGGTCCACTTAACAACGGACACGTGGACAAGCACAGGCGGGCAGGGCCACTATATCTCCCTGACGGCACATTGGGTGAATTTAGTGGAGGCTGGGACAGAGTCAGAGCCTGGGACCGCTCACGTCCTACCCACCCCCAGAATTGCGGGCCCCAGCTCGGTGGTGGTATCTGCGGCGGTGTATGCTTCCTCCACTAAACCACCCTACTCCTCCTACGCAACCTCTGTCAAGCAAACAAGATGTGTCAGCAGCACGTCGCCAGCAGTCGTTGTCGCGCAGCGTGGCAGCACAGCGGTGGGCAAGCGTCAGCAGGCCGTGCTGAAACTACTCAGCTTAGGAGAGAAGAGGCACATGGCCCACGAACTGCTGCAGGGTCTGACAGAGCAGACCGACCGCTGGCTTGCGCCGCTGAGCCTCCAACCGGGCATGGTCGTGTGTGACAACGGCCGTAACCTGGTGGCGGCTCTGCAGCTTGGCAGCCTCACGCACGTGCCATGCCTGGCCCACGTCTTTAATTTGGTGGTTCAGCGCTTTCTGAAAAGCTACCCATGCTTGTCAGACCTGCTCGGAAAGGTGCGCCGGCTCTGCGCACATTTCCGCAAGTCCAGCACGGACGCTGCCACCCTGCGGACCCTGCAACATCGGTTTAATCTGCCAGTGCACCGACTGCTGTGCGATGTGCCCACACGGTGGAACTCTACGCTCCACATGTTGGCCAGGCTCTATAAGCTGCGTAGAGCTATAGTGGAATACCAACTCCAACATGGGCGGCGTAGTGGGAGTCAGCCTCCTCAATTCTTTACAGAAGAGTGGGCCTGGTTGGCAGACATCTGCCAGGTCCTTGGAAACTTTGAGGAGTCTACCCAGATGGTGAGCGGCGATGCTGCAATCATTAGCGGCACCATTCCTCTGCTATGCTTCTTGAGAAGTTCCCTGCAAAGCATAAAGGCAGACGCTTTGCGCTCGGAAACGGAGGCAGGGGAAGACAGTATGTCGCTGGATAGTCAGAGCACCCTCATGTCTATATCTCAGCGCGTTGAGGAGGAGGAGGAGGAGGGGGAGGAGCATGAGGAGGAGGGGGAAGAGACAGCTTGGCCCACTGCTGAGGGTACCCATGCTGCTTGCCTGTCATCCTTTCAGCGTGTATGGCCTGAGGAGGAGGATGAGGCGGAGGATCCTGAAAGTGATCTTCCTAGTGAGGACAGCCATGTGTTGCGTACAGGTACCGTGGCACACATGGCTGACTTCATGTTAGGATGCCTTTCTCGTGACCCTCGCGTTACACGCATTCTGGCCACTACGGATTACTGGGTGTACACACTGCTCAACCCACGGTATAAGGAGAACCTTTCCACTCTCATACCCGAAGAGGAAAGGGGTTCGAGAGTGATGCTATACCACAGGACCCTGGCGGACAAACTGATGGTAAAATTCCCATCCGACAGCACTAGTGGCAGAAGGCGCAGTTCTGAGGGCCAGGTAGCAGGGGAGGCGCGGAGATCAGGCAGCATGTACAGCGCAGGCAGGGGAACACTATCCAAGGCCTTTGCCAGCTTTATGGCTCCCCAGCAAGACTGTGTCACCGCTCCCCAGTCAAGGCTGAGTCGGCGGGAGCACTGTAAAAGGATGGTGAGGGAGTACGTAGCCGATCGCACGACCATCCTCCGTGACGCCTCTGCTTCCTACAACTACTGGGTGTCGAAGCTGGACACGTGGCCTGAACTCGCGCTGTATGCCCTGGAGGTGCTTGCTTGTCCAGCGGCTAGCGTCTTGTCAGAGAGGGTGTTTAGTGCGGCTGGGGGAATCATCACGGATAGGCGTACCCGCCTGTCAACTGACAGTGCCGACAGGCTTACACTCATCAAGATGAACAAAGCCTGGATTTCCCCAGACTTCTCTTCTTCACCAGCGGACAGCAGCGGTACCTAAACAATACGTAGGCTGCACCCGCGGATGGAAGCATCGTTCTCTATCACCATAAAAAACGGGGACCTTTTAGCTTCATCAATCTGTGTATTATATTCATCCTCCTCCTCCTGCTCCTCCTCCTGAAACCTCACGTAATCACGCCAAACGGGCAATTTTTCTTAGGCCCACAAGGCTCAGTCATATGACTTTTGTAAACAATGTTTATACGTTTCAGTTCTCATTAAAGCGTTGAAACTTGCACCTGAACCAATTTTTATTTTAACTGGGCTGCCTCCAGGCCTAGTTACAAATTAAGCCACATTAACCAAAGCGATTAATGGGTTTCACCTGCCCTCTTGGTTGGGCATGGGCAATTTTTCTGAGGTACATTAGTACTGTTGGTACATCAATTTTTTTGGGCCCTCGCCTACAGTGTAATCCTGTCAGGGAAATTTTCTGCGTACAGCACCAATCAGGCCCACCCCAATGCCCCGCTGCCGGCGGTAAAGAAGAGACACCACACACGGAGGTCTGGTATAGTTCCTCACATGGGGACATGACTGCGCGCTTTATTACAGATTACATGGGATCTTATACCCTTTGGTCTCATCACTAGGAATGGGTGATGGTCTCATTGGCTCAAATTCACCGCATAACTATATATGTTAAGTACGGATTTCCGCCTGAGGCACTGAAAATCATATACGTAGTTGAAGAGTCGTTATCTAGATACAGCGTTTCTGGGAAAACAGCCAAACACGCGGTCTTCGTGTCCGGTTCTTCCTTGCGGTGTTTAAGATACATTTTGTCTTCGCCTTGCAAGGCCTTTGGAATATCTGATGTAAAACGACAGATTAAGTTTTTCTCATTTTAACTTTGAATAGAACTTGCATACAGGTATAAAAGCATTAAAAACATATGGCAATATATACATATACCCTCACAATCCTAGTAATTTTTATGGGCTTCGCCTGCACTCATGCTACAGCAAGGTGTGTGGGGTTGGCCCACACTTTTGCTACATAAATGTAACTGGGGCGTTGTCTATATTGCAACTACTGAAATGTGAAAGAGACTGTTATCTCCCTAAACTGCTGCAACGGGAATGTTACTGTGGCCTGTCTTGACTGCTACTACTACTGAAATGGAACTAATACTGTGCTCCCCCTATACTGCTGCTTCGGAATTGTTACTGGGGCCTGTCTTGACTGCTACTACTACTGAAATGGAACTAATACTGTGCTCCCCCTATACTGCTGCTTCGGAATTGTTACTGGGGCCTGTCTTGACTGCTACTACTACTGAAATGGAACTAATACTGTGCTCCCCCTATACTGCTGCTTCGGAATTGTTACTGGGGCCTGTCTTGACTGCTACTACTACTGAAATGGAACTAATACTGTGCTCCCCCTATACTGCTGCTTCGGAATTGTTACTGGGGCCTGTCCTGACTGCTACTACTACTGAAATGGAACTAATACTGTGCTCCCCCTATACTGCTGCTTCGGAATTGTTACTGGGGCCTGTCTTGACGGCTACTATTACTGAAATGGAACTAAGACTGTGCTCCCCCTATACTGCTGCTTCGGAATTGTTACTGGGGCCTGTCTGGACTGCTACTACTACTGAAATGGAACTAACACTGTGCTCCCCCTATACTGCTGCTTCGGAATTGTTACTGGGGCCTGTCTTGACTGCTACTACTACTGAAATGGAACTAATACTGTGCTCCCCCTATACTGCTGCTTCGGAATTGTTACTGGGGCCTGTCTTGACTGCTACTACTACTGAAATGGAACTAATACTGTGCTCCCCCAATACTGCTGCTTCGGAATTGTTACTGGGGCCTGTCTTGACTGCTACTATTACTGAAATGGAACTAAGACTGTACTCCACCTATACTGCTGCTTTGGAATTGTTACTGGGGCCTGTCTGGACTGCTACTACTACTGAAATGGAACTAATACTGTGCTCCCCCTATAATGCTGCTAGTGATATGTTACTGGGGCCTGTACCTAATGCTACCGCTGAAATGTTACTAATTCTGGGCTCTGCCTATACCGCTGCTAATGCTATGTCACTGGGGTGTGGAAACGGAGGCTTCCCAAAGACATGATGGTGGCGAGGCCATTTCCCACCAACGCGGTTACTGTTAAGGTGCATATAACCACGGACACGTGGAGAGGACACGTAGTGCCTCAAAAACATCCCCCTCCTCCTCCAACAATGAAAACATTCTTGCCAAATACCTTTGCATTGGTCTGTCTGGTGGCAGTCCAAGAATTTCACCTTTACCGACACAACAAGAGAGCCCACCCACCATCCCCCCGCCACGGCCCACTTAATCCTGGCCGCATTCCGAAAACCAACTAAATAAAACCACGCTACTAGGTCCGCAGTCGCCACCACATTCCCACCAACGCGGTTACTGTTAAGGTACATATTACCACTCAGACTGGGGCATGCACTGTGGGCTGAAGCACACCTGTATTGTATGTGACGTTAGCTCTGCTGAGCAGGGCACTGCAATGGGATACGTTTATGTACCGCCGATGGGTTCCAGGGAGCCACCCATGCTGTGGGTCCACAGGGACTTCACATTAGGGATTTGTACCTGCCAGTGTCTATCTATTAAAAACCCCGGTCAGACTGGGGCATGCAGTGTGGGCCGAAGACCACCTGCATTTAATCGGACGTTACCTCAGCTGTGATGGGCAATGCAATGGGATATATTTATGTACCGCTGGTGGCTTCCTGGGACCCACCCATGCTGTCGGTCCACACGGAGTTTTAACTGCATGTGTCTACTTATAAAGAGCCCCAGTCTGACTGGGGCATGCAGTGTGGGCCGAAGCCCACCTGCATTAAACCTGACATTACCTCAGCTATGCTGGGCACTGTAATGGGATTTATTTATGTACCGCCGGTGGGTTCCAGGGAGCCACCCATGCTGTGGGTCCACAGGGACTTCACAATAGGGAGTTGTACCTGCCTGTGTCTACTTATAAAAAACCCCAGTGTGACTGGGGCATGCAGTGTGGGCCGAAGCCCACCTGCATTTAATCTGACGTTAGCTCTGCTGTCCAGGGCACTGCAATGGGATACATTTATGTATAGCCGGTGGGTTCCAGGGAGCCACCCATGCTGTGGGTGCACATGGAATTCCCATTGCGGAGTTGTACCTGCCTGTGACTATTTATAAGAAACCGCGGTCTGACTGGGGCATGCAGACACCTTGACAGAATGAATAGTGTGTGGCACATGGGTTCCCCATTGCTATGCCCACATGTGCATCTCCTGATGAAGGTGGCACAGGATTGGATTTCTCATTGCTTCTGTACAGCATTGTGAGCTATCGCCCCACCCCTTTTAAAGAGGGTCGCTGCCAGGCCCTGCCAACCCTCTGCAGTGTGTGCCTGCGGTTCCTCCTCATGGCAGACGCACTTATAAATAGACATGAGGGTGGTGTGGCTATGAGGCCAGCGTGTGGCATGAGGGCAGCTGAAGGCTGCGCAGGGACACTTTGGTGTGCGCTGTGGACACTGGGTCGTGCGGGGGGGGGGCGGGGGTTGGGTAGCATGTAACCCAGGAGAAGTGGCAGCAGAGTGTCATGCAGGCAGTGATTGTGCTTTGTTGGAGGTAGTGTGGTGCTTAGCTAAGGTATGCCTTGCTAATGAGGGT
Source organism: Eleutherodactylus coqui (assembly GCF_035609145.1). NCBI lineage: Eukaryota > Metazoa > Chordata > Amphibia > Anura > Eleutherodactylidae > Eleutherodactylus > Eleutherodactylus coqui. Next base: position 80,908,585 of record NC_089845.1, on the reverse strand, counting down.
TTTTCAGAAGTAAAAATTGTTGGGAGGGGGTGGGGGCACTCTTGCCGCTATTGTGGCTTAATAGTGGGACCTGGGAACTTGAGATGCAGCCCAACATGTAGCCCCTCGCCTGCCCTATCCGTTTCTGTGTCGTTCCCATCACTTTCTTGAATTTCCCAGATTTTCACAAATGAAAACCTTAGCGAGCATCGGCGATATACAAAAATGCTCGGGTCGCCCATTGACTTCAATGGGGTTCGTTACTCGAAACGAACCCTCGAGCATCCCGAAAAGTTCGTCCCGAGTAACGAGCACCCGAGCATTTTGGTGCTCGCTCATCTCTATTTATAATGCTTATTATTTATTTGCTTTTCTGAATTGTTCATATTTTGTCCAGTGTTATTGATAACTGAAGAATGTATATACTTTTAACCATGTTATGTATAGGAGTTAGATTCAGAGTGATTTAATTGTTAGTTTTTATTTTGTGGTTGTTTATGTAAAATTTCAATAAAAAGGATTTGGAAAAAAACTACAGGTTGTGCAGCCTACATACTACAATCTATATGTAGAACAGATAGATTAATAGACAACGTAATCAGTGCTACAGTTGATATAGTGAGAAATTCTGCATGTACTTCTGTAAGAGTAGATGAAAAATCCTTAGCCACCTTCATAAGAGAACAAACATATGCACCTAGGGTACCATCACCTGGGAGGCCCCAGGCAAGATAACCAAGTAGGTAACGAGATAGTACATTCAGAGTACATACTAGAACAGGGGTGGGCAATTAATTTTCCCATGGGGCCACATGAGAAATTGGAATGGTTTTAGAGGGCCAGACCAACATACGAAGGCTCCATGCACATTGCCTTAATGGGGCCGTATTCCAGCCGCCCGATTTGGACAGCCATCGGTTGTAACACCTACCAATTTGTTCCATTTTAGTCCTAGCTTGTCCATGGATGCATTTACCTCTGTAAACAAATCACTCCCCGTTGTAGTATCTTTCATTGATCGCATAGCTGCCAGCTCTTCCATCATCTCAAAGTTTTTTGTTATCCCACGTACAAAAATAAGTAACTGGGCTGTATCTCGGATATCACAGCTCTCGTCCAGAGCCAAGGAAAAAAAGGTAAAATCATCCGCTTTCTTTTGCAGCTGAAGCTCCAAATTCCCCGCTATGTCTTCGACCCGTCTCGTTATAGTTCGCCTGGAGAGGGGCACATTTGCGAATGCTTCTTTTTTCTCAGGACAAATTAGCGCTGCAGAGTCCACCAAACATTCTTTGACAAACTCCCCATCAGAGAATGGCTTACTGTTTCTTGCAATTTTGTAGGATACTACAAAGCAGGTCTTTACGGCTGCATCCCTGGATGAGTGAAGCTTTTTAAAAAATCCTTGCTGACTTTGCAGTTTTGCTAGCAAATCTTCAGATACCCGTGCCCGCTCTGCCTCCGTCAAGTTCTTGTATTTCTCTCCGTGTTTAGTCTCATAATGGCGATGCAAATTGTAATCTTTAAATACAGCTATCTGCTCTCCACAAACTAAACACACAGCTTTACCTTTGGTTTCAGTAAATAGATATTTAGAAGTCCATTCTTTGTTAAAAACTCGGCATTCTGCATCAATTTTTCTTTTTTTAATGTTAGCCGCCATATTTAAGGGTTAACAGCTAACCTCGGAAAATAGATTTTTTTAATACACAGTAGTATGCTCCTAGGAGAGGGCACAGAGAGCTGCCCCAAGAAGAGAGATTAAAAAGTGAATATTATTAGTATTATTATTCTAATTACAATGCAAAGGGAAAAGTCCTGACACTTACCAATGACGAGCGTGGAACGATTGTCCTGGCACTCCCCAAGGTCCGCAACGAGCATCCTGGCACTCAGAAGTTACAGTGGCATCACTTACTCAGCATCGGGAAGCAGTGAAACTACAAACTCCGAAGCCTTGTCCATTTTGTTAACTTATGTGCTGTTTAATAAAGTTATTCAAGCCTACGCATTCTAAATGCACATATTGGTAAAGATGTTTCTTTCTGTTAGCTAATTTACATACCACAGAATATAATTTATTCCAAAAAAACATATATGACATTATATGCATTTTAACAATGAATGAGTTTTTTTTTTTTTTTTTTTTTTTTTTTTTTTTTTTTTTTTTCTTATTATTTATTATGGGAAATTTATTAAGCTATATATCTATATTTATGTCATTTACTTTTTTTATATTTATGCGTATCTATATCTTATGAGATGCTATAGAACAAAAACAATACACTGCTTGTTTCCTTGTATAAAATATAAGATATAAGAAATAGAATGTATATGTATTTTTAACCTTAGGACTGTATAAAATAGTGCAAAAGTTAACACACACTTTCCCTACTAAAAACAGCGATTATATTGCATCGTTTTCATGGAGCTGGAGAATGACACTACAGCATTCTACTACAGTCACATGACCGTTCTCCATAAGAACATAAGAAGCTTAGACACCTATACATGATCAGGTGACTCACATTACAGGCGTTACGCCTACCCAACGGGACCCCATCATTGATCCATCGGCTCTCCCAAGATGACGCGGCACGCAAGTACAGCGTGACCGCGTCACCATATCATGTGACCACATCTCTAACTTTCCGGGAAGACGCGGCACGCACTGACAGCGCGACCGCGTCATTTGGTCATGTGACCACTTTTTCACTCCGCCGGCTCTCCCGGGATGGTGCGGCACGCACTGAGAGTGCGACCGCGTCATAGAGTCAGGTGACCACATCACTAACCCATCGGCTTCCCTATGATGACGCGGCACGCACTGACAGCGCGACCGCGTCATCAGACCAAGCGACCAATCACCTCTTGTGATGACGTGGAACGCTATAGCAGCGTCACCACGCAACTGAAAGTGAAAATTAAACACATAGTGCCACGTAGCACATCCGGGGAACCCAGCCACGTCACCACATTAAACATGGGACACATATGGACCTATCAGCTAAGTCTCCTCCCTCTAGATCTGCACAGACCCACCCAGAAAATGGAGTCACACACAAAATGAAAGCACTACCCAGAGACCTATAAATGTGAGGTAATGTGTGTTTTATACTGATGTGTACATAGGCTTGAGAAAGGTGCATGCTGCACCGAAACGCGTTGCCTCTTTGTAAATTTGCTTTTATACAAATAAAACCGAAGAAACCAACTTGTTTCCTGCCAATTCCATCGGCGACTAAGAGGACCCAGAGGAGTCAACACTTAGAGGAGGGGGCTTCTTGTTTTATACACCCCCCTCCTTTTGAGTAAGTGCCTTTCTATTTCATTTCCTTCTTTCCGTCCTCCACAGGACGGAGATTGTTTAAACTCCGCTTGACTTGTTGTAATCTTCGCGAGCGCATAGCTTTTTTTACTGAAACTCTGCTGTTTGTTTTTATTGGGGGCTCACTCTCCTGGCGAGAGTCCCCCCTTATTGTCTTTGCAGCTCTCCTCCTGTACGGAGGATAGGAGATAAAGCACGTTTGAAGTCGGTGTAGTATCCGTTGGCGCTGTCTGATCCACTGTATATATAAATTCCCCGCTATGTCTTCGACCCGTCTCGTTATAGTTCGCCTGGAGAGGGGCACATTTGCGAATGCTTCTTTTTTCTCAGGACAAATTAGCGCTGCAGAGTCCACCAAACATTCTTTGACAAACTCCCCATCAGAGAATGGCTTACTGTTTCTTGCAATTTTGTAGGATACTACAAAGCAGGTCTTTACGGCTGCATCCCTGGATGAGTGAAGCTTTTTAAAAAATCCTTGCTGACTTTGCAGTTTTGCTAGCAAATCTTCAGATACCCGTGCCCGCTCTGCCTCCGTCAAGTTCTTGTATTTCTCTCCGTGTTTAGTCTCATAATGGCGATGCAAATTGTAATCTTTAAATACAGCTATCTGCTCTCCACAAACTAAACACACAGCTTTACCTTTGGTTTCAGTAAATAGATATTTAGAAGTCCATTCTTTGTTAAAAACTCGGCATTCTGCATCAATTTTTCTTTTTTTAATGTTAGCCGCCATATTTAAGGGTTAACAGCTAACCTCGGAAAATAGATTTTTTTAATACACAGTAGTATGCTCCTAGGAGAGGGCACAGAGAGCTGCCCCAAGAAGAGAGATTAAAAAGTGAATATTATTAGTATTATTATTCTAATTACAATGCAAAGGGAAAAGTCCTGACACTTACCAATGACGAGCGTGGAACGATTGTCCTGGCACTCCCCAAGGTCCGCAACGAGCATCCTGGCACTCAGAAGTTACAGTGGCATCACTTACTCAGCATCGGGAAGCAGTGAAACTACAAACTCCGAAGCCTTGTCCATTTTGTTAACTTATGTGCTGTTTAATAAAGTTATTCAAGCCTACGTCATTGGTAGAGGTGCTTGAATAAGTAAGGCCTGAATAACTATTAGCACAGCACAGAAGTGAACAAAATGGACAAGGCTTCGGAGTGCATAGTTTCGCTGCTTCCCGTTGCTGACACCGGACTCATTGGTGAGTCACCAGGACACTCTTTGCGGGCCGGTCCGAGCTATTCAGCGGGCCGGATGTGGCCCGCGGGCCGTGCTTTGCCCAGGTCTGTACTAGAAGATAAAAGCTGACTCTATGTAGGGCCCCTTTTAGCTGCACATTTGTAGCCTTTTTCCGAAACTACAGCAAAAGTCATATTAGTCTAAAGTATTGGGGTATATTTGTGTATAATCTAACATACCTGACTCAATGCAATGCTATATTATGTAGAAAATACTATAGATAAACTTGGTTTTATTTTCCATAGAATTAATCTGCAGTAAAACAGAATACTGCTTCTTAAAGACAAGAGTTTTGCATTACTGATTTGCTTGTATATAATATGTATACATATGCGTTTTAACTCTCTCATCCAGTTTAGCCTTAAATCATGTGTTTTTTGTATTGCAATCTGATTAGTACTTCTAAGGCTTTTAATCTGGACATGCATGGTTACCTGTATGCTATGACTAAGGGCTGGCATTCAGCCTGAAATGCATCAGAAGGATTACACTCTGTCCTTATATTCCTGATAGAATTTTACTAATTTAAAAATAAATTCATAGCCTAGTACTGTCCTACTATCCTATTGCTCTGCTGTTGCCCTTTATCCACTGTGGTGCTAACCACAATGAAATGCTATATGATACACTGTATTATTTGTTAAAATGATGTAAAATGTATAATGTATAAGCATTATGGCATTTATGAAAAGTATACAAATTGCAGAAAGATCCAAAGCAAAACTGCAACACAAATATAAAGTGAATTTAGATGACGCTTGTATTGTTAGCAGAAGGTATAGTACGGACAAAAATTTGGACATACACAGGTGCTCTGTTTTCTGTTTTGTGATTTCTATCCCTTCTATATGCCTGTGGCTCTCAGAATAAAACTCATTAGATAAAAATCAATGTAACAGGATCACTTAATATTGGCGGGCCAACTGGTGTAACTTGTCCTCATATTAGCAGGGCTGGCTCTATAGCTTTGCAGCCACAATCCTGGTGATTTCAACAGTGTCTTGATTAATTTATAATCCCTCCCGTTCCCCTGTACTAGTTTTTCTTAGATTTGGTCCCTGCTGCTCACTGTCAGGAGGTTCAGCCAACTTTGATTGATAGTGAATAGTGTAGACCGCGCACTTGACACATTCACACTTGTTGTTTATTCGTTCAGTTGCTTCCGATTCTTGGTGACCTCATGGACCAGCCCACGCCAGAGCTTCCTGTCGGCTGTCGCCTTCCCCAACTCTACCAGGGTCCAGTCCATCACCTAAAGAATATCATCCATCCATCTTGCCCTTGGTCGGCCCTTCTTCTTTTTGCCTTCTACTTTCCCCAACATCAGCATCTTCTCCAAGGTATCCTGTCTTCTCATTATGTGGCCAAAGTACCTCAGTTTTGCCTTTAATATCATTGCCTACAGTGAACAGTCTGGCTTTATTTTCTGGAGTATGGACTGGTTTGATTTTCTTGCCGTCCAAGGCACTCTCAGCATTTTCCTCCAACACCACAGTTCAAAAGTGTTTATTTTCCTTCGCTCAGCCTTCCTTACGGTCCAGCTCTCACATCCATACTATGGGGAATACCATTGCTTTAACTATGCGGACCTTCATTGTCAGTGGGATGTCTCTACACTTGACTATTTAACCCTTTCCAATCCATTTATTTTTTCTCACCCATTCTCCCCAGCTCCAAATACATTTTCCCTGCACCCTCCTGATCTGACAGAGTTCAGGAGGGTGCAGGGAGGGACCTGCTTACCTGTCCGGTGTCTTCCGCATTCTCCCTCTGCCTCCCGGCTTGGTGATCATGTGACCGCTGGGGTCAGGTGGCACCTGGCGGTCACATGATCGCCGGGCCGAGAGACAGAAGGAGAATGCACAAGACGCCGGACAGGTAAGCAGGCCCCCCCCATGATGCAGGCTCCCGGCTCGGCGTTCATGTGACCGCCGGGGGTCAGGTAACACCGGCGGTCACATGATCGCCGGCCGGAATCTATGCATTGCATAGCGCTAATTGAGCGCTATGTAATGTGTAAAGGAGAAGGCAGAAAGGGTTAAAAACCCTTTCTGCCTTCTTCTCAGAGGTCCTCGATGAGGACCAGTGCAGGAGTGTATCTGCACCTGATGTGTCTGACGATCGGGTGCAGATCCACTCCTGCACTGCAGTGTCGGGCCTGCCCCGACATTGGAGCTGTGGAGGGAAATTATGATGTCGGGGCAGGCCCGACATTGGACTGGAAAGGGTTAATTGAGATTTGTCATTGCTCTCCTCCCAAGAAGTAAACATCTTCTGATTTTCTGGCTGCAGTCCGCGTCTGCAGTAATCTTTGCGCCTAGAAAAATGAAGCCTGTCACTGCCTCCATGTTTTCTCCCTCTACTTGCCAGTTGCCAATCAATCTGGTTGCCATAATCTTGTTTTTTTTATGTTTAACTGCAACCCAGCTTTTGCACTTTCTTCTTTCACCTTGGTAATAAGGCTCCTCAGCTCCTCCTCGCTTTCAGCCATCAACGATGTATATCATCTGCATATCTAAGATTGTTAATTCACACATTACTGGGAGCCAAATCTAAGAAAAAGTGGTGTGGTTGAATGTGGATGAGTATGGACAAAAGAAATTGTTAAACTATGCAAATGACTGCACTCAAAATAGGACGTGACAGGCCATCTTTAAAGCTCCTGAATTCCTTCAGTAAAACTGGTGTCTTCTCTGGCAAAGGGTCATTTGCGCCCTCGATGATCCAGGTATGACTGCTACTTATGCATCCCTCTCCTGAAAGTAATATGTATGGTTGAAGCAAGTCAGGTCTCTCAGTCTGCCTTTGTCCTCTGCTGCTCTTTTCTTGCCTCTTTCAACAGCATACGTTTAAGCAAAGTAAAAAAAAGTTATCAGCAATTGTACTATATATTTTAATTCTAAGTGCATTTATTAAATTGGCTTTAATTAATAAATAAATAATTAGACGTTCATAAGAAATCAACCTGAAAGGTCAAGGTCTAAGCTTATTTTAGCACTTTTGGAGTTCTTGCAATATTTTCATTGGATGGTTGCTGACAAAAAGAAGCACTTTTTAGAAATAATTGCATAATTAAGCAAATACATAAAGATCATTTACAAAAGGTTTTTAATATCCCATAAATTTTCTCAGTACTTTGTATCATTTGATAACCCGAAATTGTTCTTCTTTTCAGGGTCTTGGTTTAATGAAACCAAGTTATCTATTGTGCTAATAAGAAATGTTGCCATGGAAACATGAACTTTTATACTTGTACTTTTAGACTGATATTTTTGAATGTCATAAATGTGATTAGCAAAGTTAAGCAGCGCTGCTGATTTTGTACAAAAGTAATCGTACATTGATTTAAAAATGACTAATTACATCTATAAACTTATGAAAAGTGGATTTGATGAATATATTGAGATATTTAACCATGTCGTTGAAGTAATTCATTTGATTGCTTTGCAGTGCACTTTGAAACTTGTAGTTTCTACATCCATCTTACTTTCAGATAATTTATGTATTTATTGTTATTATGAAGAAATACACCATGCAAACAGCAAACTAGATTGCCCTATGACATGTACCAGCCAGTATCCTCCCATTTGCACATTTTTATATGATGTAAATGATATTGTTATATTGTGGAGTAGCAAATACAGGGAGATCTAATGAAGAAATCTTTTACAATTGCCAGAATTACCTGCCGCATCTCCTGCAGCTACAGTAAGTGGCTGAAAGCCAATTTGGGCTGAATTGATTGACTCTGGGAACTATAGTATGCAATTGTTTTTACTATTATCCCATCTCTGAGAATGTTTGTAGATATTTCTTTGATACTTCTGCTAAAATCTTTGTACTTACTCCATTAGAATTTTGCAAGCACATTCAGCCGCTTGTGAAATACATTTGTCTACAGTGTGTACTCTGAAATACTATATCTCAATCCTCACACCTTTTTATTCTTTACTTTAAGGCCTCGTTCACACGAGCGCTGTTTTGCGCACACCAATGTGCGCACACAACAGCGTGTCTATTAGAACTATTGGTTCCCAATGGTGTGTTCACATGAAAGTCTTTTGCAGCAGTGCAAATTCGTGCACCTGCAAAACATAGGTCATCCGCATGCCAAGAAGGTCTGTGCTGCACATAGATATTCCCCACGGGAGTCCCCTCATCACTAAACACTGTGACAGCACTGTCACAGTGTTCAGTGACAAGGGGACTCTCCGCAGGGAGTAAAGAATGACCAATCAGAGGCAGCGCTCAGCTGTCATTCAATGAATAGCTAATCGCTGCCTGTGATTGGCTGAGCGCTCAGCCAATCAAACACAGCCCTTTCAGAAGCCGGGTATTTTAAATCCCCGCTTGCTGAAAGAGCTTCAGTAAAGTGCCAGGGAGCCAAGCTGCAAATGCACCGAGCCCTGACAGCACCAGAGAGGTGAGTATATATTTTTTTTATTTTTTACAGCAACTAGGGATGATTTTCAGGGAAGGGCTTATATTTCAAGCCCTACCCCACAAATCACTACGGGGGTTGCCGGCATACCATTCCTTTCAATGGGACCGTCGGCAGCAGTGGTTGCCCCATTGAAATTAATGGGCATGGAGCTTTGTTCTTGTGTTTTTTGCGCACATACGCGTGTGCAAAACAACGCTCGTATGAATGAGACCTTAGGAATGTTGCACAGTGTTTCACTCAAGATCAACACCAATGCTTTTCTCTGGACTTTGAAGAAGCAACTCTATTGTTGTTACAGAGACAACCAATGTTTAAACATAGATATACTGCAATCTTGTTAATGCTTCTGTGTGTCATTTAAAAAAATGTCATAAAAGTAAGTTTATGAAGAGAGTTAAATAACCTGTAGCTTCTGCTTGAGCAGCAATCACTTGCACCAAATATTTTCAGTAGATGAAAAGATTTGCACAATGCTAACCCCTTAAGAACCAGGCTGTTTCGTACTTTAAGTACCAGACACTTTTATGGATTTTACCCATGTGGTGGTTTAACTACTAGAGATGAGCGAACGTACTCGTTACGAGTACTTACGCACCCGAGTACCGCCATTTTCGAGTACTTCAGTACTCGTGCGCAAAGATTCGGGGGGCGCCGGGGGGCGGGGAGAGGAGTGGCGGTGCGGGGGGTAGCAGCGGGGAACAGGGGGGAGCCCTCTCTCTCTCCCTCTCCCCCCCACTCCCCACTGCTACCCCCCGTGCCGGCACGCCGCCCCCCGAATCTTTGCGCGCGAGTACTGAAGTACTCAAAAATGGCGGTACTCGGGTGCGCAAGTACTTGTAACGAGTACGTTCGCTCATCTCTATTAACTACCCTATTTTTTTTCCTTCAGCTACCAAAATTATGTTTGCTGCGTTTTTTCCCTGTGACATGTTGGGCTTTTTTTTAATATCTTTTTCACTGACTTTTTTTTCCATTTATAGTTATATTTATAGTTTTGTTTCTGTTAATTAGTATATTTATGCTAAAATAAAGTATGGTAATAGGTTTCTCATTTTGTTTTGGATGTTTTGATATATAATATTTATGGTTTTGGATTACAGGGTGCATACGGTGATGGTTTTGGTTGGCGTTGGCCTTTGGTTATCTTCTTTTATATATCTATATTTTTAATTTTATTCTGTAATTTTGTTTTACTTATTTATGTAATATATAATTTTTTTTACTATCTATGTCCCCCATGACATCATATAAGACCTCTAGGGAACATTCACATGTTTTTTTATTTTAATTTGACACTTTTCCACTGTAGCTGGGGCATCCATAGGAGCCGCATCCAAAGGAGCCCCAGTTACAGGGAAAAACATCCCCTGTATTGACAATAATCACTGGCAGAGCTGATCAGGGTCTGCTAGGACCCTGTAGCTCTGCTGTGCCAGGAAATCCCAGCAGTCATGTGACCGCCAACTCGCATAGTGGAAGTTATACTTCCACTTTCACTTCTTAGTACATTAAGAAGGAGAAGGCAGAAGGGGTTCTCCTTCAGGTTCTCAGCTGTGACTAACAGCTGACAACTAGAGATGAGCGAACGACTCGGTAAGGGCGACTTCACAATCGAGCACCGCAATTTTCGAGTACTTCACTACTCGGGTGAAAAGTACTCGGGTGCGCTGTGGGTGATCGGGGGGTTGCAGAGTGGAGTGGGGGGGAGAGGGAGAGAGAGAGGGCTCCCCCCTGTTCCCCGCTGCTACCCCCCACTCCCCTCTGCAACCCCCCGCCCCACAGCGCACCCGAGTACTTTTCACCCGAGTAGTGAAGTACTCGAAAATAGCAGTGCTTGATTGCGAAATCGCCCTTACCGAGTACATTCGCTCATCTCTACTGACAACCTAACTGTATTTTTAATATCAGCTAGGATTAAAGCCCAGGACTAAGCGTCGTAAATTTACTGTGCTTGGTTCTTAATGGGTTAAGAAAAAATTTTGGACCACTCCTCTTTGCAAATGATTGTTTTGCATAAACAACCCTCTTCAGGTCCTGCCACAGCATCTCTATAGGGTTAACGTCAGGACTCTGACTTGGCCATTCTGAAACACAAATCTTTTTTTCAACAAATCTTTAGTTGTTTTTACTTGTGTGTTTCGAGCCATTGTCTTGATTCATTGCCCAACATCTCTTCAGATTGGTTTGAAGCATTTGCAGTGTGGATTGATTGTTAGTTTCTCTGTGCAAACCTCTGAGAACCTCCGTGTGAGTTTTTTAGGCTTGCATAGAGATGATGGGGCATTTAGGTTGTCAGAGTAGGGGGTTAATGTGATCTAACAGTGGTGGGAAATGAAACTGATAATTCTGCAATAAAGCATCAGGTAAGAGAATTCCAAGCTCTAATGTAGTTTGCAAATAGTGGCATAGCGATAATAATTTTCTGTAATGCTTCTTTAAATAATATGATAATTTTAGTTGCAATAATTGCTGCTAAAGATGGCCCAACCAATTAGTAATCTTAACGGCAATATACTTAAAAAAAACGTTAATAGGGATTCTTTTGTCTAATATTCATTTGTTTACAGATCAGAAAGCATTATGTGAGATACAAATACAATAATTTGAACATATTGACCCCTTTCTCATGCCCATCTATCTTAGAAATTGCTCTAATGATACACTGGCTCATGTTGATCTATCATGATATTAAAAATAGTTACTAATCAGGTCTAATTTTGATATTTTTCCATTTTCAGTAAGCATGAGTAACAGTGAAATAATTATGCATTATTAATATTGCTTAGAGCAATTATAAAAAGACTAATGTGTTACATTCAGATAATGTCATAAAAGCAAATTCTAAAATAGATCTGCTAAAGTTCCAAAGTTAGCATTTTTACAATATGTTTTCCTAATTAAGTAAAGAACACATGTATAAAGGTTAAATGCACAAAGGGTAATGCATACAGATACAATTTTGTTCAATGGAACCACAAATTATGATACGGAAGTATCTCCTAAATCACTGTCAAGTACAAATCATGATATCCTAAATCAATATAAGATACTTGTAATGACTTCACTTGTTCATAGTAATGCATTTCAGGTATTGAAAAAGGGGAGTTGTATCGCACCAACTTATTCCGTGGCACTTTCAGGTAATTTATTTATTACCCCCCAGCAAGCTGGTTACTCGTTTTACTGACCTCGAAGGGATGGAAGGCTGAGTCAACCTTGAGCTGGATACCTGAACCATGCAGGGATTGAACCTGCAACCTTAAGGTCGAGAGCGAGAGCTTAGGAGTGCATACTGCCACCTTAACACTCTGCGTCACACAAGGCCCCATAGTAGTTAAGCAACTTTTATTTTAATTTTTTCCCCCAATCTGTTCAAACATGCAAATGGGATATAGAGTGACAAAGACCATTTTTAAAAATCCTGCTGAGTAGCATTATGCTTCATTTACGCGGGATGACTATCGGCTAAACAACTGCACAAGCACTGATGTCACCGCTAGTTGTTAGTGCTTGTGCAAAGTGTTTGGGCAGGCAGATCAATGCTGACGTATTGCTCACTTCTTGCTGACTTATTGCTCAGCGCTTCACATTTTATGTGAAGGACTGAGTGGGGAGCGTTTACACGCAAAGAGAAGTGAGTGAACCAGCGATGATTTTTATGCTGGTTGAAAGTGATCGACAAGGAAAAAGTTAACGAATATTAAATGATGGCTTTGCATTTAGACATAATGATTCTCACTTATTTTCAGTTATGAGGTCACTGTAATCAAGAGCGGAACGCTTGACCAGCCTCTACCATTCCCCTTCTCCTCTTCTCAGTGATTAATTACTGAGTGGGGTGGAGAGTGACAGAGAGATGGAGTTATGTTCCGATCATGAATACAGTAGACTCGTACAGATAGGACAAATTTTACCTTGCTTATGGTAGCACATTTGTATTTCTACTATCTCAGTATGGATTTTTTTCATGGGAAAAATGAATCATTTATATTCATATGTTCATATAAACTACGTGTATTAAGTACATGTATCAGAAAAATGAACGAAAGCAAAAACATGTTAGGGTTGTGGGCCCTATTCTTTTAATATATAGAAGAATTACACAGTAAAATATCAGTATTTGCAGATGACACGATGCTATATAAAGAAACTAGCTGATATACCCGGCTTCGCCCCAGTTAATTTGGTACTGGTGTTTATCTGGTGTTCACATGGAAAAGCTTATGAAGTCTTTAGAGATACTGAGGAAAAAAAATATGTTCACCATTTTGCATAGTTCTCTGCGTTACCCAGGAAACACCACGGGGAGGCAACCATGCGACGTTTCCTTTATATAAAATGACATCAGGAAGTGAGAGAATTAGATTACATACGTAAAATTTGGACACTAATTCTTTTGCGCTTAGAATTGAATAATGGAGTTGGGACCCATTAGCTTTTCCTATTTATGACATAATCAATGCTTGTGCCAAATTTCACGTTTCTATGACACCGGAAAGTGAAAAAATTACATTCCATACGTAAAATTTGGACGCTAATTCTTTTGCGCATAGAATTGAATAATGGAGTTGGGACCCATTAGCTTTTCCTATTTATGACATAATCAATGCTTGTGCCAAATGTCCTGTTTCTACGACACCGGAAAGTGAAAAAATTACATTCCGCACATAAAATTTTGACGCCAATTCTTTTGCGCTAGAATTTAATAATCGAGTTAGGACCCATTAGCTTTTCCTATGTATGACATAATCAATGCTCGTGCCAAATTTCCCGTTTCTATGACACCAGAAAGTAAAAAAATTACATTCCGCACGTAAAATTTCGACGCCAATTCTTTTGTGCTAGAATTGAATAATCGAGTTGGGACCTATGAACTTTTCCTATTTATGACATAATCAATGCTCGTGCCAAATTTCACGTTTCTATGACACCGGAAAGTGAAAACATTACATTCCACACGTAAAATTTTGACGCTAATTCTTTTGCGCATAGAATTAAATAATGGAGTTGGGACCCATTAGCTTTTCCTATTTATGACATAATCAATGCTCGTGCCAAATTTCCTGTTTCTATGACACCGGAAAGGGAAGAAATTACATTCCATACGTAAAATTTGGACGCTAATTCTTTTGTGCATAGAATTGAATAATTGAGTTGGGACCCATTAGCTTTTCCTATTTATGACATAATCAATGCTCGTGCCAAATTTTACATTTCTATGACACCGGAAAGTGAAAAAATTACATTCCGCACGTAAAATTTTGACGCCAATTCTTTTGTGCATAGAATTGAATAATCGAGTTGGGACCCATTAGCTTTTCCTATTTATGACATAATCAATGCTCGTGCCAAATTTCCCGTTTTTATGACACCGGAAAGTGAAAGAATTACATTCCGTACGTAAAATTTCGATGCCAATTCTTTTGCGCTAGAATTGAATAATCGAGTTGGGACCCATTAGCTTTTCCTATTTATGACATAATCAATGCTTGTGCCAAATTTCACGTTTCTATGACACCGGAAAGTGAAAAAATTACATTCCATACGTAAAATTTGGACGCTAATTCTTTTGCGCATAGAATTGAATAATGGAGTTGGGACCCATTAGCTTTTCCTATTTATGACATAATCAATGCTTGTGCCAAATTTCACGTTTCTATGACACCGGAAAGTGAAAAAATTACATTCCATACGTAAAATTTGGACGCTAATTCTTTTGCGCATAGAATTGAATAATGGAGTTGGAACCCATTAGCTTTTCCTATTTATGACATAATCAATGCTTGTGCCAAATGTCCTGTTTCTACGACACCGGAAAGTGAAAAAATTACATTCCGCACATAAAATTTTGACGCCAATTCTTTTGCGCTAGAATTTAATAATCGAGTTAGGACCCATTAGCTTTTCCTATGTATGACATAATCAATGCTCGTGCCAAATTTCCCGTTTCTATGACACCAGAAAGTAAAAAAATTACATTCCGCACGTAAAATTTCGACGCCAATTCTTTTGTGCTAGAATTGAATAATCGAGTTGGGACCTATGAACTTTTCCTATTTATGACATAATCAATGCTCGTGCCAAATTTCACGTTTCTATGACACCGGAAAGTGAAAACATTACATTCCACACGTAAAATTTTGACGCTAATTCTTTTGCGCATAGAATTGAATAATTGAGTTGGGACCCATTAGCTTTTCCTATTTATGACATAATCAATGCTCGTGCCAAATTTTACATTTCTATGACACCGGAAAGTGAAAAAATTACATTCCGCACGTAAAATTTTGACGCCAATTCTTTTGTGCATAGAATTGAATAATCGAGTTGGGACCCATTAGCTTTTCCTATTTATGACATAATCAATGCTCGTGCCAAATTTCCAGTTTTTATGACACCGGAAAGTGAAAGAATTACATTCCGTACGTAAAATTTTGACGCCAATTCTTTTGCGCTAGAATTGAATAATCGAGTTGGGACCCATTAGTTTTTCCTATATATGACATAATGAATGCTCGTGCCAAATTTCACGTTTCTATGACACCGGAAAGTGAAAAAATTACATTCCGCACGTAAAATTTGGACGCTAATTCTTTTGCGCATAAAATTGAATAATTGAGTTGGGACCCATTAGCTTTTCTTATTAATGATATAATCAATGCTCGTGCCAAATTTCCCGTTTCTATGACACCGGAAAGTGAAAACATTACATTCCGCACGTAAAATTTTGACGCTAATTCTTTTGCGCATAGAATTGAATAATCGAGCTGGGACCCATTAGCTTTTCCTATTTATGACATAATCAATGCTCGTGCCAAATTTCCCGTTTCTATGACACCGGAAAGTGAAAACATTACATTCCGCACGTAAAATTTTGACGCTAATTCTTTTGCGCATAGAATTGAATAATCGAGCTGGGACCTATGAACTTTTCCTATTTATGACATAATCAATGCTCGTGCCAAATTTCCTCTTTCTATGAGACCGGAAAGTGAGAAAATTAGATTCCGTACGTAAAATTTGGACGCCAATTCTTTTGTGCATAGAATTGAATAATCGTGTTGGGACCCATTAGCTTTTCCTATTTATGTCATAATCAATGCCCGTGCCAAATTTTAAGTTTCTAAGGCATTGGGAAGTGAGTGACAGATTTAGATTATGTACGTAAAATTTCGAAGCCAATTCTTTGGCGCTAGAATTGAATAATCGAGTTGGGACCCAATTACTTTTCCTATTTTGAAGATAATCTATGCTCGTGCCAAAATTCATGTTTCTACGATATCGGGAAGTTGGAGAACTTTTGGCGAGTCAGTCAGTGAGTCAGTCAGTGAGTCAGTGAGGGCTTTCAGCTTTATATATATAGACTAGCTGATATACCCGGCTTCGCCCGAGTTAATTTGGTACTGGTGTTTATCTGGTGTTCACACGGAAAACCTTATGAAGTCGTGCTTACTTTAGAGATACTGAGGAAAAACATATGTTCACCATTTTGCATAGTTCTCTGCGTTACCCAGGAAACACCACGTGGAGGTAACCATGCGACGTTTCCTTCATATAAAATGACATCAGGAAGTGAGAGAATTAGAATACGTACATAAAATTTGGACACTAATTCTTTTGCGCTTAGAATTGAATAATTGAGTTGGGACCCATTAGCTTTTCCTATTTATGACATAATCAATGCTCGTGCCAAATTTCCCGTTTCTATGACACCGGAAAGTGAGAAAATTACATTCCGCACGTAAAATTTGGACGCTAATTCTTTTGCGCATAGAATTGAATAATGGAGTTGGGACCCATTAACTTTTCCTATTTATGACATGATCAATGCTCCTGCCAAATTTCCCGTTTCTATGACACCGGAAAGTGAGAAAATTAGATTCCGTACGTAAAATTTGGACGCTAATTTTTTACGCATAGAATTGAATAATGGAGTTGGGACTAGAGATGAGCGAGCACCAAAATGCTCGGGTGCTCGTTACTCGAGTCGAACTTTCAGTGATGCTCGAGAGTTCGTTTCGAGTAACGAACCCCATTGAAGTCAATGGGTGACTCGAGCATTTTTGTATATCGCCGATGCTCGCTAAGGTTTTCATTTGTGAAAATCTGCAAAACACAAGAAAGTGATGGAAACGACACAGAAACGAATAGGGCAGGCGAGGAGCTACATTTTGGGCTGCATCTCAAGTTCCCAGGTCCCACTATTAAGCCACAATAGCGGCAAGAGTGAGACCCCCCCCCCCCCCACTGTCAGCGTAAAGATCGTTCTCCTCTGCCACAGCTGTAACAGCTGTGGCAGAGAAGAACGATGTTAGCCCATTGAATTCAATGGAGCCGGCAATACAGCCGACTCCATTGAAAGCAATGGGCTGCCGGCGATCGCGGGATGAATTGTCGGGAAGGGGTTAAATATATAAGCCCTTCCCTGCAATTCATCCATAAATGTGTAAAAATAAAAAATATATATATACTTACCTGGTCCCGGCAGACGGAGTTCAGCGCGGCAGGCTGCAGTTCTCCTGAACTGCTCTGAACAGCTGTGAGTAGTATTCAGCAGTCGGGGATTTAAAATCCCCGCCTGCTGAATGAGATGCCTCTGATTGGTCACAGCCTGACCAATCAGAGGCATCCCTCACTCACACCCATTGATGAATTCATGAATGGGTGAGTGAGGGCTGCCTCTGATTGGCTCAGCGCAGGGACAGCTGAGAGCTGCCCCTGAGCCAATCAGAGGCAGCCCTCACTCACCCATTCATGAATTCATGAATGGGTGTGAGTGAGGGATGCCTCTGATTGGTCAGGCTGTGACAAATCAGAGGCATCTCATTCAGCAGGCGGGGATTTTAAATCCCCGGCTGCTGAATACTACTCACAGCTGTTTAGAGCAGTTCAGGAGAACTGCAGCCTGCCGCGCTGAACTCCGTCTGCCGGGACCAGGTAAGTATATATATATTTTTTATTTTTACACATTTCTGGATGAATTGCAGGGAAGGGCTTATATATTTAAGCCCTTCCCGACAATTCATCCCGCGATCGCCGGCAGCCCATTGCTTTCAATGGAGTCGGCTGTATTGCTGGCTCCATTGAATTCAATGGTCAGTGCTCGTTTAATCGAGACGAGTACCGCGTGGTGCTCGTCTCGAGTAACGAGCATCTCGAGCACCCTAATACTCGAACGAGCATCAAGCTCAGACGAGTATGCTCGCTCATCTCTAGTTGGGACCCATTAGCTTTTACTATTTATGACATAATCAATGCTCGTGCCAAATTTCCTGTTTCTATGACACCGGAAAGTGAAAAAATTACATTCCACACGTAAAATTTCGACGCCAATTCTTTTGCACTAGAATTGAATAATCGAGTTGGGACCCATTAGCTTTTCCTACTTATGACATAATCAATGCTCGTGCCAAATTTCACGTTTCTATGACACCGGAAAGTGAGAAAATTACATTCCGCACGTAAAATTTGGACGCTAATTCTTTTGCGCATAGAATTGAATAATCGAGTTACTTGGGACCCTTTCGCTTTTCCTATTTATGACATAATCAATGCTCGTGCCAAATTTCACGTTTCTATGACACCGGAAAGTGAGAAAATTACATTCCGCACGTAAAATTTGGACGCTAATTCTTTTGCGCATAGAATTGAATAATCGAGTTGGGACCCATTAGCTTTTCCTTTTTATGACATAATCAATGGCCAAATTTCACGTTTCTATGACATTGGGAAGTGAGAGATTTAGATTATGTACGTAAAATTTTGACGCCAATTCTTTTGCGCATAGAATTGAATAATCGAGTTGGGACCTATTAACTTTTCCTATTTATGACATAATCAATGCTCGTGCCAAATTTCCCGTTTCTATGACATTGGGAAGTGAGTGATTTAGATTATGTA
Organism: Eleutherodactylus coqui; assembly: GCF_035609145.1. Lineage (NCBI taxonomy): Eukaryota > Metazoa > Chordata > Amphibia > Anura > Eleutherodactylidae > Eleutherodactylus > Eleutherodactylus coqui. The sequence continues at coordinate 80,889,689 of NC_089845.1, read as the reverse complement.
CGTTAAATTTCGACGCCAATTCTTTTGCGCTAGAATTGAATAATCGAGTTGGGACCCAATTTCTTTTCCTATTTTGGAGATAATCTATGCTTCCGCCAAATTTCATGTTTCTACGACATCGGGAAGTTGGAGAACTTTTGGCGAGTCAGTCAGTGAGTCAGTCAGTGAGTCAGTGAGGGCTTTCAGCTTTATATATATAGATTAGCACTTGAGAGGACACAAGGCGGTTGCTAGAGGATCTGGATAAGTTGGGGGCAGAAAAGTGGCAAATACAGTTTAACCCTGATAAATGTAAGGTTATGCACATGGGCAGAGGAAATACATGTCACCATTACACACTAAATGGGAGACCCCTGGGTAACACTGACATGGAAAAGGACTTGGAGATGGACATATGTCTTTTTTCAGCCATACATACTATGTTACCATATGTGATTTTTTTTCTATGTCTCATTGCCTTTCAGTTAGTTTTAAGCACCATTATTAGGACATGTTTTCTGCATTTTTATTGTGTTCTACCATACATATTTTAAACTAGCTGATATACCCGGCTTCACCCGAGTTAATTTGGTACTGGTGTTTATCAGGTGTTCACACGGAAAATCTTATGAAGTCGTGGTTACTTTAGAGATACTGAGGAAAAACATATGTTCACCATTTTGCATAGTTCTGTGCGTTACCCAGGAAACACCACGTGGAGGCAACCATGCAACGTTTCTTTAAATAAAATGACATCAGGAAGTGAGAGAATTAGATTACGTACATAAAATTTGGACGCTAATTCTTTTGTGCTTAGAATGGAATAATCGAATTGGGACTCATTAACTTTTCATAGTTATGACACAATCAATGCTAGTGCCAAATTTCCCGTTTCTATGACACCGGGAAGTGAGAGATTTAGAATATGTACGTAAGATTTGGACGCTAATTCTTTTGCGTGTAGAATTAAATAATGGAGTTGGGACCCATTAGCTTTTCCTATTTATGACATAATCAATGCTCGTGCCAAATTTCCCGTTTCTATGACACCAGAAAGTGAGAAAATTACATTCCGCACGTAAAATTTGGATGCTAATTCTTTTGCGCATAGAATTGAATAATGGAGTTGGGACCCATTAGCTTTTCCTATTTATGACATAATCAATGCTCTTGCCAAATTTCCCGTTTCTATGACACCGGAAAGTGAGAAAATTACATTCTGTATGTAAAATTTGGACGCTAATTCTTTTGCGCATAGAATTGAATAATGGAGTTGGGACCCATTAGCTTTTACTATTTATGACATAATCAATGCTCGTGCCAAATTTCCTGTTTCTATGACACCGGAAAGTGAAAAAATTACATTCCGCACGTAAAATTTGGACGCCAATTCTTTTGCGCTAGAATTGAATAATCGAGTTGGGACCCATTAGCTTTTACTATTTATGACATAATCAATGCTCCTGCCAAATTTTACATTTCTATGACACTGGAAAGTAAAGAAATTACATTCCGCACGTAAAATTTCGACGCCAATTCTTTTGCGCTAGAATTGAATAATCGAGTTGGGACCCATTAGCTTTTCCTATTTATGACATAATCAATGCTCGTGCCAAATTTCCCGTTTCTATGACACCGGAAAGTGAAAAAATTACATTCCGCACGTAAAATTTGGACGCTAATTCTTTTGCGCATAGAATTGAATAATCGAGTTGGGACCCATTAGCTTTTCCTACTTATGATCATAATCAATGCTCGAGCCAAATTTTCCGTTTCTATGACACCGGAAAGTGAAGAAATTACATTCCGCACGTAAAATTTGGACGCTAATTCTTTTGCGCATAGAATTGAATAATGGAATAGGGACCCATTAGCTTTTCCTATTTATGACATAATCAATGCTCGTGCCAAATTTCCCGTTTCTATGACATTGGGAAGTGAGTGATTTAGATTATGTACGTTAAATTTCGACGCCAATTCTTTTGCGCTAGAATTGAATGATCGAGTTGGGACCCAATTTCTTTTCCTATTTTGGAGATAATCTATGCTTGTGCCAAATTTCATGTTTCTACGACATTGGGAAGTTGGAGAACTTTTGGCGAGTCAGTCAGTGAGTCAGTCAGTCAGTCAGTCAGTCAGTCAATGAGTCAGTGAGGGCTTTCAGCTTTATATATATAGATATTAAAAATCCCTAAATTAATGAATGTTTCAGCACTCTCAATGGATTACTTTATTAAAAGGCGGTGCAGTGATGACACCAGCGTCCAGAGCATATTCTCCAGATTTTTGGCCTTGGCTTTTAGCTCTTTGCCACACTATTTACTTTCAAAGACCATTAGCTGGATTAGTACTTTGGACTGCAAGACACAGGTAGCACATTAATGATGTACACCCCAGTGCAGACTGCACAATGACATCACTGCACCTCAAGTGGACACTATTAAACCCTTCACATTGGGGTGTGTGTTGAGAGAACTTGGGAGCTGACCCTTCTCCAAACTTAGTGGATGTCAGTTGTGTTAAACAGCTGACACCTACCAGCAACAGATGCAATTTGCATTAGCTGAAGTCATGACTATGTAACCACTAAAAATGCCATAGTTAATGTTGACTATGACATCTAAGCCATTAGAAAGAGGGAGGATCTCAATCAACCAATTGCCCCCCAACACAATTACAAGATGCTGATGCGTTGCCATAGAAGGCTCCCAGGCCTGGACATACATATGTGTCTATCATGTAAAAAGTTCAATATGTGAAAAGTGCAATGTATAGAATATAAAAGTGATGCAGTATGATGTACAAAAGAACAATCACGTGTTCAAGTCCCCTTAGTGAGACTAAAAAAAACATAAAAATAAGCTTGCTAAAATTGTTAAAACATTTAAAAAATATAATAAAAGTTTAGCCCCTTCCTTTCTCTAATTTCATAAAAAATATCTAGGCAACAAAAAAATTTAAACATAACTGATATTGCGGCAATCATAAAAGTGTCAACTATTAAAACACTGGTTATTTATCTTGGATTGCACAATTCCAAAATTGTATACTTTGGCCACTTCCCCTCTGAAAAATAAAAAAATTGATTAAAAAGGGATCAAAAAGTCATATGTGCCCTATAATAATAAAACTACAGTTCATTCTGCACAAAACAAGCTCTCAAACAGCCCCCTCATTGAAAATATTATGGGTCAAAGAGCAATTTTTATTTAAGTTTTTTTTAAGTAGTAAAACATAAAAACTTTGTATTATGGTATATTCATAATTGTAATGAACACAAAATTGAGAACAATAAAGTTAATTGGTCATTTTATCACACCATTAGTGCTGTACAAACTAAGAGCAAAGAGGCATTTTTTTCAATTTACTCCACTTGATATCTTGGTCAGATGAGCTTTTTTTTTGCTCGCCTATGTGCGCAAAAAAAAAAAGTGCTCCACAGATGTGTAAAATGCACGTGACCAAAGCTCTGTGCTTTTTTTTACATGTGCCCAAAATAGTGTGTGCAGGCCTTTAACGGGCAAGGTTTCAGATGCCCGTTCACTGGAGCAACTTTGCTTGTAGAGGGGCAGCTGCTCCACGAAGGTCGCCTTATCACTGAACACTGTGACAGCACTGGGGCCTTGACACCTGCACCGCTCCCTGCAATCTCCTCAATGGGGGCCTACGGGGCCCCCGAACATCATGTGGGGGATTTAAATGGTGCTGTCAGAATTCACAGTGGCATTTAAATGGCTAATAGCTACGACCAGTGATAACGGTGATATTCTGCTATTCGTTCATATTTAGACTGCTGTACACTGTCCTACATGATGTTATGCTTGTGTGTGTGTTACATACAGTTAGAGAGCAGAATCTGCAGTTCTCTGTGCACAAGTGTACAGAACACAGCATGACAGCAGACTCCTCCCACCAGTTCTAAGAAAAGTGAGAATCAGAGGTACACTCTACAGAGCAGGAAATGGGGAAAATGCAGGATACAAGTCATATAGTGGCCAGAAATAGTATTATTTTTCATGTGCACACATCATACATGGCAGATGTTGGAAGGTGTTGGAAGATAAATCCCTATCCCAGTCTCAAATCTCTGGCATACTGAAAGAGGTTTTCCCTAAGAATTGCCTGGCATTTTCTGCCATCCATGTTTCCTTCAGTCCTGACCAGTTTCCCTCTGCTGATGAAAAACATTCCATTCCCACAGCATGATGCTACCACCACCATGCTTTACTTTGTGAATGGTGCTATTGATGTGAAGGGAAGAATAACGTTTTCTATGATGCACAAAATGTTTACATTTATTCTCATTTGACCAGAGAACCTTCTTCCACGTGTTTGGACAGCCTGCCACATTCTTTTATTATTATTATTATTATTTTTATTATTAAGAAATTTTCATTGAATTTTTTGAGAAAGCATTTGTTACATGTTATGAAAATGTATTTCTAGAAATGAATCCCATAGTGAGTACCATATGCATAATACAAAATTGAACCATAAAAAAACAATAACTAAGTAGCGAAAACAGGGTTTAGCGGGAGAAATCAATCAAACAAGTTTTTCACATTAAATTGTATTTTTGGAGAAGATTACAAAGGGCATGGATTTTTTCATGAGCACTATGGTCAGAAACTACTGATATTAACTCTCTGATCTTAGGACACCTCCAATGTCTTGTTAAAAGGATCTTTACTGTTAGCAGGATGTGGCATATCAGTCATCTATAGGAGAGTGGGATACTGTCAACCTCCAGAAATAGAAGGGCCAGAGCTGGGTTTTTGGGTCACTCACTCCTGAAATGTTAGCAATCTTAATAAAAACCTCATTCCAAAAGGGAGCAACAGAGGAACATCCCCAGAATATGTGCACCAAGGATCCTTGATGTCTGCACCCCCTCCAGCATAAAACATCTGTCTCTGGTAAGTATCTTGCCAATCTTATTGGGGTATAAAACCATCTGGTTAGTAATTTGAAGTGGACCTCTAAATGTGAGGTATTGAGTATTGGCCCAATTAAATGCTACAAGCCATTGTTTAAAAGGAAAAACATTTGGCTAGGTCCTTTTCCCAATTCAAGATGTGTACTTTCTTAGAATCACCTAAATCCCCAGAAGTGCTGTATATGGTAACTGTTTTCCCTGAAGGCGGCAGAGAATAGCGAGGATAGCTTCCACTGGATTTCAACTGAGACACATTTACAGTCTGCCAGGAGTGAACTAATTTGAATGAATTTGAAAGGATCTCCTGCGAGGATTCTAAAATTTGGTACTATTTCTGGGAAAGTCCTCATCCTACCCTCTGACACTATACCGTTAATGAATGAAATATCTCTCTGCACCCAAATGTTTGGTATAAAGTATTCAAGCATCTCCATTGGTATGCTAACGGTCTCTCTCTCAGCATTTTGCAGTCCTCTTTTTGTTCCAAAAGACCAAGAGAGTAGAGATGCTGTCATAGGAGGTGAAAGTAACAGGGATTTAGGTGGAAAGTGTATGCTTGAGTTAGTACAGATAATGGATTGTGGCACTATAAGAGTTTTTAAAGTTTTGTTCCCAGTAAAGGAAAGCTCTATATTAGGCCAATTAGTCCAAAGATTGGAGGCACAGTACGACTAGGCCCCCCCTGTATGCGATGTAGGTAGATGATAGAAGCTGCTATTCTTGTTTTTTTTTATTGTTCCAGATAGATTTAGAGAGTTGAAATTTAGCTATTATATTTTGGGAGAGAGGTATAATTAGTGTTTGTAGAAAGTAGAGGATTTTAGCCAATATTAGCATTTTATTTAGGGCTATGCATCTGTTCCAGGAGAGTTCATGTTTACAGATGAAGTTTAGTTCCTTTTGAAGGGAGGAAAGGAGAGGCATAACATTATTTATTGCCAATTGGGATAGCAGGAAGCACAATTGGACCCCTAGATAGGGTAGATTCTTTGGTTGCCAATTAAAGCAAAATTCTTGTTGAATATTTTTCTTCAAGGTGTCAGAGATATTGAATCCAAGAAGTTGGGATTTACTAAAGTTTCATTTATAGTATGAGATTTGGCTGAAACGGGCAATAGAGCCATAGGCCTCTCTCAGTGAGGGAATAGGGTCAGAAAGGGTCCGAATAACATCATCTGCTAACAATCCTATTTTGTGTTGCCTAGACCCAGCTGAAATTCCCTTAACCCTTTCCAATCCATTTATTTTTTCTCACCCATTCTCCGCAGCTCCAAATAAATTGGAGCTGGGAGAATGGGTGAGAAAAAATACATTTTCCCTGCACCCTCCTGAACTGACAGACTTCAGGAGGGTGCAGGGAGGGACCTGCTTACCTGACCGGCGTCTTCCGCATTCTCCTTCTGCCTCCCGGCTCGGCGATCATGTGACCGCTGGGGTCAGGTGACACCTGGCGGTCACATGATCGCCGGGTCGGGAGACAGAAGGAGAATGCACAAGACGCCGGTCAGGTAAGCAGGTCCTTGCACGGTGCAGGCTCCCGGCTCGGCGTTCATGTGACCGCCGGGGGTCAGGTAACACCGGCGGTCACATGATCGCCGGCCGGAATCTATGCATTGCATAGCGCTAATTGAGCGCTATGTAATGTATAAAGAAGTGGGCAGAAAGGGTTAAAAACCCTTTCTGCCTTCTCCTCGGGGGTCCTCGATGACGACCAGTAAAGGAGTGCATCTGCACCCGATGTGCCTGACGATCGGGTGAAGATCCACTCCTGCACTGCAGTGTCGGGCCTGCCCCGACATCGGAGCTGTGGAGGAAAATGATGATGTCGGGGCAGGCCCGACATTGGACTGGAAAGGGTTAATATTTATGTTAGACCTAATTGATTCAGTGAGGGCTTTGATTACTAGGGAGAATAGAAAAGGAAACAAGGGGCAACCCTGCCGAGTTCCATTAGTTATCTTAAATGTCTTGGAAAGAGTGCCATATACCAGAACCCTAGCTGAGGGAAAGCCATAGAGTGTCTGAATGGCTGAAAGAATATTCCCTTGGATCCAAAATTTTTGTAATGTTGCAAAGGTAAACACCCCAATGAATGCTGTTGAATGCCTTCTCTGCATCCAGTGTCAGGAGCAGAGAAGGCATTCAAGAGTGCTCACCGCTGCAATGAGATTAATCATTCTCCCAGTGGCATTGGAGGCTTGTCTCTCCTTCATGAATCATAGTAACATAGTTCATTAGGCCGAATAAAGACAATGTCCATCTAGTCCAGCCTGTCTATCCTCCTGTGTTGATCCAGAGGAAGGCAAAAAACCCCAAGGAAGGCAAAGAATTCCACCTGGTCACTATGAATGGGATCAGGCAGAATTTCCAGGAGTCTGTGAGCAATCAATTTAGAGTAAATGTGTGTTGCAATTGAGTAGGGACATAGGTCTGAAATTGGTGGGAGAATCCCTCGGTTTATCAGGTTTGAATATGCTGACAATTGTAGAATGAAGCATTTCTTTAGGGAAGAGTACATTTGCTACAGCTTTTTTTTTAAAATCTTGGCTAAATGGGGGGTAAGACATTATGAAATGTTTTATAGTACTCATTAGTGAATCCATCAGGACCCAGAGATTTTAGCATTTTGAGGGATTTAATTATTTTGCAGACTTCACATGGCAGGATGGGAGCATTTAGGGCTGTAATCTGTTTAGGGCAAATCGCTGGAAGCTTAATTTTCTGAAGGAAATAATTGATTAATGTTAAAGAGGGTTGATGAGTGGATGCATCATCCTTCAGGTTGAAAAGCTTGGTGTAAAATTCGCTAAACTCATTTGTGATGCTTTGAGGGTGGGTAATTTTATATCAAGAAATTTCTTGTTATAATAAGTATAGTATTTTTAACTAAGGGGGCCTCTTTTTGATTAAGGATGCCAATAACCTGGAGGGTTTATTGTAAGAGGAGTAGTACAATGCTGGGGAGAATTTTAGGACTTTTCAAACTCCTCCAAAAGCAACAATTTAAGCTCATTATGCAGCTTAAAGAGTTGGTTATGGAGAGATGTCTGGGAGGAAATTTGTATGGATTGTTCAGCACTTTTGATTTGTTCAAGTAGGTTGTTGATGCAAGATTGATTGAGTTTTTTGTGTTGTGAACTGATCTTAATCGATATTCCCTGAATTAATGCTTAACGGGCGTTTCACACCGAGAAGGAATGTCATTGAATAGAAAATATTCCTCGGTTTTTGCTGAAAAAAGCTTGCCATACTTTGGGTTTTTCATGAGGGGAACTTTGATTTTCCATGTTCTAATGTTGTTTATTGGAGTGACTATGGTTATGCCTGCAAAGATGGGTGAATGGTCAGACAAAGTAGAAGTATCAGTAGATGAAGAGGAAAACTAAGAAAGAGACCATCGTAATTGGAGTATTATAAATAGAACCAGGAAGGATAATATATCTCCCTCTGAAATCTTTGTCAAATTGACTAAGTAGGAAGTCTATACTTTCGTGGAAAGCTACCAGAACCCCTGATTATTTCTTGTTGAAGAAAACCATATACATTTTTAGGAAATTTCAATGCAAGAATTTCAGGGTGGAAAGGGAGGAAACATGAGTTTCCTGTTGACACAAGATGTCTGATTTGGAGTGTAGGGAAATGCCCACTTGTAGGGAATCTTGGCTTCCCAGAGGGCTGATGTGATCTCAGAAAATATTCTTCTAGCTTGCATGGTAGCTGGTGATAGATTGGCAAATAATAGAATGTGCATGAAAGGACTGGGTAGCTTTTTGTTTGGGCGAGCAGCAAAGAGCAATGCCTCCTTAATATAGTAAAAATGAATCCTGGCAATGACATTGTGTGGAACATTTTCTAGTAAAAACTTCATTTTTTGCAGTCTATGCGCTCTGTCAATAAGAAACTCTTGGATGGCACATGAGGGCAGCAATGCTTTAAATAGTTTAAGCAGATAATCTTTAAGCTCGGATAGAGGAATTGTTTCTGGGGTGCGATGAATTTTACATCATACCTACTATTGCGGTCTTCAAGATCAGCTAACCTATTTTTAATATGCTGAACATCCTCAATAAGAGCATAGGGAGTGTCTATTAGGTCATTGTGTGAGTTGGCAAGCTCTCCTATTTTATTACTCTGTCGCCACGCTCGGAGATGGAAGGATTTAATGACGCTGCTAATTTCTGCAAGTCACCATTTATGGAGCCTTTAAATGCCACTATCATGTCTTTTATAAAGGCAGGCTTGTTAGAGGAAGGAACACTGAGGATAGAGTCAGTTACTTCATGTACTAGTAGCTGGGAAGATTGAGAATTGTTCATCCTGGGCCTCTGCTTAACTGGGCTGTTGGTGGGTGAGTGTGATGTGACAGAGCCTGTTGTGTGAGTAGGCACCATTTTGACTCTGTGTGGGGATCTGTACAGGAAGAGAGACTCTCCTTCCTTACCAGCCCTTCTGCAGATACAGTCCTGGAGATCGTTGTCTGCACCAGAGGAGAGCGTGAAGCAGTTGGGGAACTTCTGTTCTGCCAGTCTTCACGGTCTCTTGTATCCCCAGGTGATGAAGGGCCAGGATGTCCCATTCTAAGCTCTCCCTCCCATCCTGCTGTGAGCTGCAGGCCGAGAAAAACTCTGTCAGGCGCTTTGGCTGCACCTTATAAGTCCTCCAACGGGTCATCGCTGCAGTCCTCTATCACTAGCACTGAGTTTGACAGATAATAGCTGTGGCTGGCGTGCTGATTAGTTGCTCCTTAGGTGAAGCTCACAAAAGTGTGGCCATTGCACCTCGGGTCCAGGCCACGTCCCCCTGCTACATGTTTTTTGGCAATCTCCTAAAATGTTTCATTATGTTTTTCCCTACAAAAGGTTTTTTTCTGTAGTGACTCCTTCATAAAGTTCCACTTCAGGATGGAGAATATGTCTTATAGTGTCCCAATATACAGATATTTCCATCTCCACAGTGGACTTTGGAGCTCCTTCAGAGTTATCATTGGTGTCTTCTTGGAATCTCTGAGTAATGCCCTCTTTGCCTGGTCTGTGAGTTTTGGTGTGTGGCCTACTCTTGTCAGGTTCATTATTGTGTCATGTTCTTTCCATTTTGTAACAATGAATTTAATGGTGCTTGGGATTCCTATATTTAATTGGAATAGCCGCAAAGTTTACCATGGGATACTTTAAACACAATAAACTTTTACACTTATGAATCACAGTATGTGACTTTTATAAATTATTTGATAGAGTTTACATATGTACAAAAGAATGAAGAGCAGCAGAAGAATGACATGACTACATTTTCCATAGTTTCTGATATATCTATAAGAGATAAGGGATAACGGGAGTCAATGAAAACTTAGAGCCAGAATTCTTTATGTTTTTCTTCTACATAGTTAATACGGTTCTTAGCCGATCAAACAATGCTTTTCTAACAAGAGAACAGAATGCTGTGTGGAAGGTTTCAAGGAACCTTTGATTATGACAACTCAATATACAGCACATAGTTGTTGGAACATTAAGTTCTTGTTGCACATTTCAATAATGCCAAATTTTGATGACTGTATCATTGAAGTCAGTCAAACTGTTTATCAAATGGGCAAAACTGTTCACTCACTAATGCATATTATATTCAGTAGATGTACAATACATGTTGTAGTCTTACAACATGTACTGTAGATTAATCTTCAGTTACAGAGGCATTCTGTAAATCATTTACACAGTCTGAAACTTGCAGGCTACATGCAGTTTTTTATGGAAAATTTGCGTCAGAAAAAGTGCAAGAATTGGGTAAGGATTAGGAACTGTTTTCTAAGATGACTTGTAGGACCTAATCTTTAGTGAAGACTCCCTTACCCTCTTGCTACTAACAAAATGTTCTGGTAATCTTGTGTACATACATTTTGGGGGAACTTTCCTCTTTACAGGATGAGTTGAACTGAATTATGTATGTTTCTGGATTTACTGCATAATGTTCCAGAACAATGTGTTTAAAGACCTCAAACTCAACTCTTAAACTAGAGTCCACAATTCTGTAAGCTTATGCAGTTCCTTTTAGAAGCCACACTAGATGACATATCCACTTCATTCCTGGTACTTTCATTAAAGGACTTATCAGCCTTTAAAAATTGATGGCGCAGTCTTCAGGATGTATGCTCATTGATATGGAAAGACCTTTCAATCATTTACATAAGACTTCTAAAGGCCCATTTAGACACAAAGATTATCGCTCAAAATTCGCTCAAAGCCGTCTTTTGAGCGATAATCGTTGTGTCTAACTGCACTGACATCATGCAGTTTTCGTTAAGCTGTCGCTCATCGTTGTCTTTCAGCATGCTGAAAGACGACGATAAGCCTTATCAGGGATTCCCAGCAGGATACAGCTGATACTATTGTTTCAGCTGTATCCCGCTCCCTGATGACAGGCGGGGTACGAAGAACAGAGCAGTCCAGCTGTGTTCTCTATACCCCGCTTGGAGTGCTCGGCTGTATAACAGCCGGGCGCTCCAAGACGGGGAACAGCTGGATGCAGAAGACAAGTGGGGACATCTTTTGAGCAATAATTGTTGTGTCTAAATGGGCCTTAATGCAGAATGAGCAGGAATTAAATTGAATACATGTAAGCTATACTGATTTTTTCCACAAAATTATATATCCGTCTGCTCAGCTCATCCTGCTCTATAACCTACTCCCCACATATTGGACTCCATATTCAATGTAACAGGTTCCCTTTAAAGTCTTTATGGAGCAGTCATGGAGATTTCCTCATGGTTGGTAATGGACTTAATGCTTAGCTGTAGCTTTTAGCTGCTTCCACAAGCCGTTGCTTTTGATAATCTTATTTAAATTGCTTCCCTTTTATCCACTAATGTTTCTTCTACCCCAAGCAATGCCATTTTTCCTTATAGCACATAACTCTTTAATTTTTGAGGGTATTTATCTCTGAATCCCATCTTTCTTCTAGTTGCTCTTGACAGCTCTTTTCAGTGCTCCCTTAAAAACTAACCTATTCCAATGCTTCAATAAATTAATCCTTAGACAGCCCCCTTAATTCATGGGCCTTAACTTGCAAACTCTTGTGGTCCAATTTCTTTTCCATTTCCTGTCCTCTAATCTCAGTGCTTCCAACAGGTTTGTTTGACAGGGTAATTGGAGCATGCAGGGATGTGTGAGTGGTGGATCATCAAGTAAGCTTTATTTTGTGATGTGTAAACTACTCCACAGAACATCCCTAGGAACCAATGCAATTTATACCAGTAAGTCAACCATTAAGGGCAACAGAAAGCAGTGCCAGACACACCGATTTCAGTGGTGTATCACTTATAGGCTACTGGTTTTTAGTTTTCGAGCACTTACATATTAATCCCACAGTCCCCAGCGAAACATATGTCCAGAATATTCGTGAAGCCCCTCTAACGCTGCCCACCAGCTGTACTTATTCAGTGTAATTGCAAGAAAACTGTTAATCCTCATGGCTGGAGTTAGTGGAACCTCATGAATAAGCTGGACTCATCTCTTCCCATGAGCTGTAACTTCTTCAAAGCTACTGCATATTACCCTGTAAGTCACTGACTGTCGAAATCAACATGTCTGTGTCTATACTTTATACTGCCCTCTGTGACCCCTTTACCTGCTCCATAGTATTTCATGCCTGTAGCAACACAATTGGCTGTGGGTCTTTTAGAGAGATGCAAGGGCTATACAAGATTAGTGTCAGTGCTGAGTATAATAAGCTACATGCACAGTGCACTCTGTAGTTTGTTTTGGTGTACGAGTCTGGGTACTAGGGTACACATTCATTATGATTCACGGCACAATGAATGGGCCTTTTGGGAGTGGGACCTTTATATTAAGTGGGTGTATTTCAGAAAATTGCGTATTTGCGACCGCCCATTCACTTCAATAGCCTATTGCGATGCGTACTACGCACCAAAATAGGTCATGCCACATATTTTTTCAGGCAAATACACATTGCATGAAAAAATACACTCAAGTGAACAAACTAGAGATGAGCGAGCACCAAAATGCTCGAGTGCTCGTTACTCGAGTCGAACTTTCAGTGATGCTCGGGAGTTCGTTTCAAGTAATGAACCCCATTGAAGTCAATGGACGACTCGAGCATTTTCGTATATGACTGGTGCTCCGCTAAGGGCTTCATTTGTGAAAATCTTAGCAAATCACCAAAGTCATGTAAAAAACACAGAAATGAATAGAGCAGGTGAGGAGCAACATGCAGGGCTGCATTTCGGGCTCCGAGGTCTCACTATTAAGCCACAATAGTGGCAAGAGTGAGACCCCCCCCCCCCGCACTGTCAGCATAAAGATCGTTCTCCTCTGCCACAGCTGTAACAGCTGTGGCAGAGGAGAACGATGTTAGCCCATTGAATTCAATGGAGCCGGCAATACAGCCGGCCCCATTGAAAGCAATGGGCTGCCGGCGAGCGCGGGATGAATTTTCGGGAAGGGCTTAAAAATATAAGCCCTTCCCTGAAAATCATCCAAAAACGTGTAAAAATAAAAAAAATATATATACTCACCTTGTCCCGGCAGACGGAGTTCAGCTGCAGCCGGCCGGCAGTTCTCCTGAACTGCTGTGAGTAGTATTCAGCAGCCGGGGATTTAAAATCCCCGCCTGCTGAATGAGCTGTCTCTGATTGGTCACAGCCTCACCAATCAGAGGCAGCTCTCATTCACACACATTCATGAATTCATGAATGGGTGAGTGAGTGCTGCCTCTGATTGGCTCAGTGCAGGGACCAATCAGGGGCAGCTCTTAGCTGAATGACAGCTGAGAGCTGCCCCTGATTGGTCCCTGCGCTGAGCCAATCAGAGGCAGCACTCACTCACCCATTCATGAATTCATGAATGGGTGAGTGAAAGCTGCCTCTGATTGGTGAGGCTGTGACCAATCAGAGGCAGCTCATTCAGCAGGCGGGGATTTTAAATCCCCGGCTGCTGAATACCACTCACAGCAGTTCAGGAGAACTGCCGGCCGGCCGCGGCTGGACTCCATCTGCCGGGACAAGGTGAGTATATATTTTTTTAAAATTTTTACACAGTTTTAGATGATTTTCAGGGAAGGGCTTATATTTTTAAGCCCTTCCCGAAAATTCATCCTGAGATCGCCGGCAGCCCATTGCTTTCAATGGAGCCGGCTGTATTGCCGGCTCCATTGAATTCAATGGTCAGTGCTCGTTTAATCGAGACGAGTACCGCGTGGTGCTTGTCTCGAATAACGAGCATCTCGAGCACCCTAATACTCGAACAAGCATCAAGCTCGGACGAGTATGCTCGCTCATCTCTAGAACAAACCAATTGAAATTAAATGGGTTCTATTCACAGCACATTATGTGCACAAAATATGCGTACATAATACGTTCGCAAATACGCACATGTGAACAAGTCCTTATTACACAATTACAATTGGCACTTTGGAAGCAACCATAAGGTTGATGTGGTCCTCGGTGAAAAGGAGTTTGACACCCCTGATTTAGAGTAAAAGTATATTCATTGCTCAAGCTAAGACTAGGAAATTATTTGACTGTGTATTTCAAAGTTATTTGCTTCATTATTTTTTATTGAACTTTTCCAAATTACGACTGCCAAATTTAAAGTTAGCATTGATATAAAATATTAACAAACGCCTTTGAGCAAATTAAGTCTTACTTTTTATTTGCCCTTCATTGATCAAGCATCAAAATTAGTGAGCAAGCAAATGCTTCAATACCATGGTCTTAGTGTTCAGATTTTAGTTAGCATAACTTTGTAAGTTTTTGCAATTTTGATTGTTGCATATTAATGAATCACCAGCTGGGACATTCTAGGTTTGTAGAAATTCATTGCCATTTAATGGGCTTAGGTAGAAACTTTCAGGCTGACAGCCAATGCCTTTGGCTTGAATATAATCACTTGGTTTTTGTTATTCAATATGCCCTCAGGCAATTGAGCTGTTACATTTTATTTTGTTTAATAAAGTGTGTGGCCATATTTTTTTTTACTTAGCTCTGATATTACCTATATAGATTGTAACAGGATTTTCTACAAGTATATTATGTAGTAATACTATTAGAAATTAGATTATATTGATCATTTGATTTAAGTCGTAAAACCTAATTTTTTGTAATGGTTTATATTGTGCCAACACTTTCTATAGCAATGTTCAATGAATATATGAAGCCACACTAGTCCCTGTTATACGTCGGCTTTGGAATCCTATTGCCAGATTTCAGACTGACATGCATACAGATACTAGGGCCAATTTATAGCAAACCATTGGATGTATCTATATTTTTTTTATTGTTTTTCTTTTTTTTTTCTCCAGTCTGAATGCAAACCTGAGTACCCAGAGAAATGGCCGACGATGCTGCCCTAGGCAATTAGTCTGAATACACTCCAATATAACAGATATGCTGCACCTTTTCTGTACCTTATTTAGATTGATTTTATCATAGTCTTGTGTTTTTACATCGATTTTTAAGTTGAGAAAACACAGCATCCATGGCTGAGTAGAAAATAAGAATTCCAAATTTGCAAATTTTACTTTTCTTTCATGACATTTCATTAATATAATTTTTTGAAACAGCAAGATGTTCCAGATGTGGTGTTTTTGCCACTCACCGTCCACAAAAATAGTAAAATCAAGGCAAACCAAAGATACCTGCCCAATGCAGATCTTTACATGATAAAGTTCTTACCTCCTAGCACTCTTAAGGATTAAAAGTTGTGAGAATGGCGCTTGGGCTCAACAAAGTAAAAGAAAAATATAGATTTATTTAATGTGTAGGCACTCGCCAGCTACACACGGTCAAACCCTAATACGAGGGAAGGGGATGACCGCTACACCCTGAAGGAGCCCAGGAGCCTTAAATGAATCCCCAAGCGTCACCGAAAAAGCAGAGCTGCAGGACCCAACACCAGGTTCCAGGAGGTTCCCAGGATAAATAATGCAGAAGAAAACAAAAATAAAAAACATCCACGTTCCTTATATAGTAGAGTTGTATAAAGTGAACATGCAGGGATCACTTACGCCTCAGAGAGCCTTCTCTGTGAAGGCCCCCAATAAGGTAAAGAAGGCCTTCAGTACAATTCCACCTTGGCGGTGTGATCCATAGATAACCCGGGGGTGATGACATATAGTTATTTATTTAAACATAAAATATAACAAAACAAAAACAACAAAAAACAATCTCATAGCATAGCAGAAATATAAATAGTCTGCATACCAAAAATGGGCAGAATGGGCAAGGCGTTTCAGGTTACTAACCCCCTTTTTAGGCCTTAGTCAGACGGGCGTTTTTTGCCGCGATTTGCGCATGCGCATGCGTCCGGCGATTTTTTAAAACCATTGCTTTGCAATGGTATCGGACACATGAGCGCTTTTTATGCGCTCGTCCGATAAATTATAGAACAGAAATCGCAGATCGCACCTGTCTGCGATCTGCGATTCCTGTTCTCTTCTCTATATGCGCTCAATGGGGCCGGCGGCAGCAGCGCCGACCCCATTGAGAACATATAGAAGACAAATCATTCTTCTCTGCCACAGCTGTAACAGCTGTGGCAGAGAAGAACGATGTTTGCCCATTGAATTCAATGGAGCCGGCAATACAGCCCCTCCATTGAAAGCAATGGGCTGCCGGCGTGCGCGGGGTGAATTGTCGGGAAGGGCTTAAATATATAAGCCCTTCCCTGCAATTCATCCTAAAAACGCCCGTCTGACTGAGGCCTTAAATATCAATCGCAAGTAACGCTGTATTTCTGGACGCCGCGGGGCGGCACAAACATCTGGTCACATGAAGAGACCGCGCCAGCACGACAAATTATATTACAAAAAACTCTAAAACTATGGTTAGTAGTCTAACCATACTAAAAATAGAACACTTACATTACATCTATATAATAACGCCTCTTCCCTGTAGAATTTCATTTATAGTTTTTCAAGGACCTCATTCAGCCCCTTTGGTATCAAACTATTAAACCTAAAAATACAATACAATACCTTTTGTTTGAGTCTTGTAAAATTCAGTGTACCTTGTGTATCTCATAGAATGCCCCTGTGGGTCACAGTATATTGGACGGACCACAAGGTCTTTGAGAAATTGTATAAATCAACATAGACACAATATTCTAAAGCACATTGTTTCTAGGCTCTTTGCCACAGTGCATAATAAAGATGCCCCAGGTTTAAAAGTGACCCTACTGGAAAAAAATAGAATTTTTGGAATTTTACAAGACTTAAACAAAAGGAAATGTATTATATTTTTAGGTTTAATAGTTTGACACCAAAGGGGCTGAATGAGGTCCTTGAAAAACTATAAGTGAAATTCTACAGGGAAGAGGCGTTATTATTTAGATGTAATGCAAGTCTTTTATTTTTAATATGGTTAGACTACTAACCATAGTTTTAAAGTTTTTTTTGTAACAGAATTTGCAAGTCATTATTTGTATTAAAAAAAAAATTCTTCTTCTTTATGTGATAAGGTTTGGGTTCTTTATCATACGCTGTCTGTTTAATTATCTAGTATTCTTTAAAATTGGAGCATTTTCTATTACATTTTAATTAGATTATGAATAAGCACTGCATAATGGAATTTAATCTATTCTACATTTAACTTAATTTTTAAGAATAATGCATTTTATTAGATCAGTTTGACGAAGTATTTATTAATTTTTTAATTCATTAATTTAATGATTTATTATAGTATATACATTAATTGATGAGACTTTTTTTGATTCTGGAAATATATGTAAATTGTATTTTATGTTGGCAGGGTAAAGGATGTGGTAGCAGACAGTTTCTACCATATTATATAAGGCTACTGTTAATAAACAATTGGTTTGAAATAGATGTGCGTGTGTGACACACATTGTGCATTAGAACCACTGATGATGCAGCCTTACATGTGACCTCCTCCGTGAGCTGCACATTCACGTAACTGGCGTTGTGTTGACGCGGTTTCTTCATGTGACCAGACGTTTGTGCCGCCCCACAGCGTTACTTGCGATTGCTATTTAAGGGTCCTAGGTATGCAGTACAGGTAGGCTTGAAAAAGGGGGTTTAGTCCCCCGAAATGCGTTGCCCATTCTGACCGTTTTTTGGTATGCAGGCTATTTACATTTCTGCTATGCTATTAGATTGTTTTTTCTTTGCTTTTGTTTTGTTATTTTTTATGTTTAAATAAATAACTATATGTCATCACCCCCAGATTATCTATGGATCACACTGCCAAGGTGGAATTATACTAAAGGCTTTCTTTACCTTATTGGGGCCCTCACAGAGAAGGTTCTCTCAGACATAAGTGATCTATATGGGTTTTCTTTACACAACACTGCCGTATAAGGAGCGCAGATCTGTTTTTAATTTTTTTTTTCTTCAGCATTCTTAGGGCTATTGCCTACGGACAGATTATCGCTGCGAAATTCAGGGACAGACACCCATCATGAATTCCGCAGCAACGACTGGCCGTGATAGCTTAAAAGATTGTCCCCTGCCCACGAGCGGAAACAAACTGTGATTTTCCGCTCGCGGGGGAGAATAGCAGCATATTCCATTCTGTGTGGAAAATTGCATGGGCAGCTTCCATTGCAGTCAATGGAAGCCGTCCATCTTGCCATATTCTGCGCAGTGGGCACGATGGAAGTCCCGCTAGAATCTGCATCACAGCCCAGCGCCGGCGGGTCATGCTCTGCACTACGCATGAACGCTGGCTTGCTGGCTGAGACGCTCATGGTGGATCCGGAGAGATGAGTATGGGGTCTCTGCAGGGCGCCAGGTCTGATTATGCTGCGAAATTTCATAGTCGGAATCCGACCTGGTCATGGGCATGAGCCCTTAAGGAGAGACCTTTGGGTGTGGCTTATTTCCCGACACAACAAACTAACTCTTGCTCCTCCAATAGTTGAGAAGCCTGTTAGGCTTTTGTCAGTTTTTTTGGTTGCTTTTTTTGGCTTGTAAAATGCTATGAATTTCATGTGATTTTTATTACTATTGATTTTTGGATGGGTGTTTTATAGGCCAGTTTAACACAAATGTATTATGGGTGCATTTATGCATTCATAATGTGGAAAAGTATTCCAGCTTGACCATAAGTCTACTCACCTGAACTCAGAGCATCATAGAAATCCACATATTGCCTTTTTCAAATGCTATCCTGTTGTATATTAAAGCGCGAAAAAAGAAACACATGTAGAGCATGTTGCATTTTGAAAAAAAATTCCACTGACCCCAAAAATGTATTAAAAGTAAAGGAAAAAAGGCAATGTACATTGAGCTAAGAGCTAAAAAGTCTACTCTTGGCTCAACCATTTTACTTCCACTAATACATTATAGCAAACTTGCAGAAAAGGAGAAATTTGTGCTGCTGATTTATTTAGCTCATAAAAGATTATCTTGATAGGGTAAATTGTGGCAAACTGCCATCTAGGAACAGACATACCATATGTGCCACCTGTGTAGCTGCACAAATTAAACACTGCTACCTTAAAAATAGTAGTCCCTACTGTGACAAAATTGTCTCCCAATCACTATTAGATTGCAGGGCTGCCAAGTGAGGAAAAAAACATAGTCTACTATTTTTCTGACACTTTATTTTACAAAGGAAAAAAAGTAACTCCAAAGAGAAACTAAATAATGTATTACTTGCATATAGCATATTAAGCTACTATTGTTGAACTAGATATGCTAAACTGGAATTTTTAGTACAATAGTTGTGCTAATTGTAATCTGTGTCCAGAAGAACACTATTGTTGATATCCCTGAATAAGGAATGACAACCACAGTTTCCTCAATAAACAGTGACAACCATCACAAATAAACAGCTATGGTGCTTGGAAACAGTAACAGCTACTGTGCACACAAATAAAGAGTGACTGCCACAGTGCAGAAAAATAAACAGAGACAGTGCCCATAAATAAAGAGTGACAGTTAGGATGTCCACAAATAAACAGCATCAGCCACAGTGCTCACAAATAAATAGTGACAGCCACAGTACTCACAAATATACCGTGACAGCCAGGGTGCCTGGAAATAAACAAAAATGAAAAAAGTTTAGTATCGTGTTAGCCAGTAGAGAAAAGTGTGATTGTTCTCAGTAAGAGAAACCAAGTAATCTTGTAGATATGATACCTTTTATTGGCTAACAAAAATACATGATGTTATAGCGAGCTTTCAAACCTCTCAGGGTCCTTCCTCAGGCATAATGGAGCAAATCCAAAGACGTTATATATATATATATATATATATATATATATATATATATATATATATATATATATATATATATATATAATCATATGGGAGAGCATAAACATGGTGTACTTAAATTGCACTTGATAAATATCAGAGACAAGATAAGAGGGCAAAGATATGTTGGGATTAATAGCACTTAGATAAATACCAGGGAGGGATGAGCATAACAGTAAACAATTAGTTCAGTGACAAGGAATATGAAAGTTTATAGTCTCTATATTGATGTTAGGGGTCAGCAAAAAACAGTGACAGCCACAGTGCTCAGAAATAAACCATGACAGCCGCAGTGCTCAGAAATAACTGTGACAGCCAGAGTGCACAACACAATATATATTGACAGATACAGTGCCCACATCGATGGCCATAGTGCTACCCAATAACAAGTGATAGCAACTGTTCCTGCAATAAATAGTTACAGCCCCAGTGCACCCAAAGAACCCTGACAGTAATAGATCTTGCAATAAACTGTGACAGTTGAAGTTCCGGCAATAAGCAGTGATAGTCACACTAGTGCCTCTGTTTGCAGTGGTGTCCTGAACAACGAAACTGGACTGCTATGGAGTGGAATCGGGTGGTCTTCAGTGACAAATCCATGTTAAGTTTGGTCACTTACAACAGCCATGTTCGTGTCTGGAGAACTAGGGATGTGCGCCTTAATCCTGTCTTTGCTGTGTAGCGGCACAGTGCCCCTACTACTGGTGTGATAGTCTGGGGGGCCTTCACATAGGACAGTCGATCACCCCTAGTAGTGGTACGAGGGACAAGGACAGCTCAGTGATATGTTCAGGACATCCTGCAACCACATGTGTTGCCTGATGGCAGGGCTTCCAAGGCGCATTTTCCAGCAGACTAATGTTCACAAGGGTGTCAAAGGATTGCCTCTACAACATTGACAGACTTCCGTGGTGTGTCAGATTTATTGCCAATAGAACATGTATGGGACCATCTGGGACACCAACTTTGACTCAGTTACAGCAAATGTGGACTAATATGCCACAGGATACCATACAAAATCTGTTGACCTCCATTCCCACTTGTATCACATCTTACAACCAAGCTAGAGGTGGTACAACCGAGTACTAGAGCCTCCCTTCAAATGTTCAGTTTTGCACAATAAATTATCCGTTTGCTCTGATATTGTAATCACTTATATCAACATTACAATCACACATAGAAAGTTCCATTCGATTCCAACAACTCCTTCTAAGTGCTTTATTTTTATTACAATGAGTGTATTTGCAGACCTTACGCAGCTAGCAGTGTGGTGTGGGGAGTTCAATTACGCTGCACCAAATAGTGACAGCTCACAAAGATACAAGCTATATTCTGTGGTCTTCTGTTCTCACATATCATGCCTCCCAAGGATTGTAGCTTATTTAGTTGGTGTTGCTTTTTTGTTAAAACAATATAAAACAAAAAGAAACCCAAAGAGCAATACAGCTAGTTGACACAGTGCATGTCAGTAGCCTCAGACATCATTCAAAGTTGCCAGTCCGGCCATTCTAAATTATTTGCAGGCTTTACACAGCCAGCAGTGGTTTTCTGCAAACTACAAAAGTAGCTGATAAATTACTTAAAACTACACTGAATAGTGAACTAAAAACATAAATAAAAAGGAAACATGAAGAAAGCAAGGGGTAGAGTACATGTTGGTGGTGGTGGAGGTGGTAGAAGACAGGCTCAGCTGGCACTTCAAGCGGCATACAGTGAAGCAACAGCTCTATGTTCTGCTGGAGATGAGGTAAGCCTATTGCCATTTTAGCATGCAGAATAGGTCATATAGCGGATGGCAGTTGCAGGCACACAGTAGTAAGTCTGCACCATGAGATCATGAACATCTCTGCTTAACCCTGTGCCAAATCCCCTGCACCCTCCAAAGCAGTCCACATGGATCAGTCTGAGGAGCTGTTTGATTATTCAGTGTTGTGGATATCAACCGGGCAGTCTAAAGAACCAGAGGAAGAAGATCAAAACAATGAATGCACTGATGCGTTGAGTACAAACACATGGCCAAAGAGCTGTTGATGGTTCTGCAGGCCCAGGCTGACATGTTCCTGACTCCACACAATTTGAAGCCAGGTAAGGCTGTGTTACAATGGGGATTACCTGCTTACAGTCCTTCTACATGGCAATTTCACACATGTACCTTGCCTGGCTAATGCAATGAGCCTGGTAGAGCAGTGCTTCCTAAACAATTTTTCCAGGTTAACATCCAGTGCTAGAAAAGGCTAGGAAACTGTACTCAAACTTTTGGTGTCCACACCCAGCTGTCACATGTCTGGCGAAGGTGCAGCAACAGTTCGGGCTACCACCAAACCATCTCATCTGTGACGTGCCTACATTGTGTAATTCAACATTGCACATGTTGCAAAGGCTAAGCCAGCAGCAGAGAGCAATCACAGAGAACTAGATGGTGTATGATGTTAACAGGTGCTGTATGGAAATTGGTCAATTGACACCTATGGAGTGGCTGCAAGCCTGCTTTGAGGAAGCGACCAAAATGGTCAGTCATGATAACTATCCCTATTACCTACCTGCTGGAATAGACCCTACTGGGCCTAAGGACAATGATGTGCTGTTGTCACAGGGGGAGGAAGGGATACCAATCTCCCAACTGTCTGGTCAGTCCACCATTATTCAACACTGCAGTGTTCGTGGCTTTGGGCAAGAAAGGAGAGTTTCTTCTTCAGTAAGTTTCTGTTACGGCACTCTGCCCCCCGAGCGCCAGTTGGGGTGCCCTGATCTCCTGCACCCCACTGTCCCTGCCTACTTGCCTCGGCCCTGGCTAACCCCAGGCGGACAACTGGGCGGCAGTCCCTGCACTGGCTAGGGACCTGGCGACTGCCTAGATGGAACTACTAACAGGGGACAGAGTGCCGACAGAAGAGGCAGGTGTAACAGACCAACAAAACTGCTAGGTGAAACAAGGCTGGAGGTGTAGCTCTCAGGCAAACGAAAAGATACTGACAAGCAACTAGGACAGACTAGAATAGACCTGACTAGAGGCTAGCAGAACCACTAACTGGCAGTGAGTTCAGGTCACTGCCAGCCTTTAACTAAAAGCCTCCGCCCCGGGGTGGAGAGTGGGAGGAGCCGACTCTCCCACTGTTGCATAAGGGAGGTGGATGAGAGCGGGCGGCACCCTACGGGCGGACACGCCCACGCCGCAGCACGCTGGCTGCTCCACGCTGCTGCACGCTGGCTGCTCCACGCCGCCGAGAGATCCCTGACAGCACCGCTCCGGGACGCCGAAGCCGACCTCGGAGCGGCGCGCGCCGGCCGCGGGACCCAGCGCCGCCCTGCATGGTAACATTACCCCCCCTCTGACGGGGGACCTCCGGGCCCCCGGAAACTCGACCAGGCTTATCTGGAAAACGACGGTGGAACCGCCGTACCAACACGGGAGCATGAACATCACATGCGGCCACCCAGGAATGATCCTCTGGTGGAAAACCCTTCCAGGCCACCAAGTATTGTAGGATTCCTCGACACCGACGAGAGTCCAGTATCTCCTGGACCTCGTATTCGACTTCATCCCGGACCAGGGTGGGCGGAGGGGGACCGGAGGTGGGTATCACCGAAGGGACAAAAGGTTTCAGCAGCGACTTATGGAATACCCTGTGAACCCTCCATGTGGCTGGCAACCCCAGCTCGTAGGCGAGTGGGTTCACCACACGTGTGATGGCAAACGGCCCCACGTAACGTGGCGCCAGCTTCAAGGACGGGACCCGCAATTTGAGATTTTTAGAAGACAGGTATACCTTCTGTCCCACCCTGTAAGGTTCAGACACAGACAAACTCTTCCCACTGCGCAACTGCATACGGGCCCCCGCTGCCTCCAAGTTTCTCTGCACCTTTTTCCATACTCCCCGAAGCGTATCTGTGGCGTCATCAGCTGCCGGACAGAGCGACGGAGTAGGGATTGCTGTAAGGAAGCGAGGATGCTGACCGTATACACTAAAAAATGGAGACACCCCAGTAGAAGAACAAAGGCGGTTGTTTAGTGCAAACTCTGCCAACGGCAGGAACTCTGCCCACTGGTAAGCCTTTTCGCTAGCAAACAACCGTAAATATTGCACTAAGTCTTGGTTCTTCCGCTCAGTCTGACCATTAGTCTGCGGGTGGAACGCTGACGAGAAGGAAAGCGACGTTCCCAGGTTTCTGCAGAAGGCACGCCAAAACTGCGACACAAACTGAACCCCGCGATCAGATACAATATTTTGGGGAACCCCATGTAGGCGAATTATTTCCTTTACAAAAATCGTGGCGAATTCTTTTGCCGAGGGTAGCTTTTTTAACGCCACAAAATGTGCCATCTTTGAGAACCGGTCGACCACCACTAAGATAGTGGTGCACTTCTGGGATTCTGGTAGGTCAGTGATGAAATCTACTGATAAGTGAGACCAGGGACTGGAAGGAACCGGCAGTGGTCTCAGAGGACCCTCCGGAGGACGCCGCCGACTCTTATTGCGAGCACAGACCGAGCAACCCCTCACAAAGTTGCGGATCTCCTGAGACATGCCTGGCCACCAGAAGTATCGGAAGCAAAGCTCCAGGGTCCCCTGGAACCCTGGATGCCCGGCGAGAGCCGACGAGTGGGACTCATCCATGACTCTAGGGCGTAGGGTCTCTGGCACAAACCATCTGCCCTCCGGCACCCCTGACGGAGCGTCCTGCTGAGCATCCTGTAGTTGAGGGACGAAGTTAGACTCTAACGCTGCCACCACCACGCCGGGGGCTAAGATATTCTCGGGAGTCATGGTCCCACTGTCTGGTACCCCGAAACTCCGTGACAGGGCGTCCGCCTTCACGTTCTTCTCTCCGGGGATATATGTCACGACGAAGTTAAACCTGGCGAAGAACAACGCCCACCTGGCTTGACGAGCAGTGAGTCTTTTCGCATTGGCGAGATATACCAGATTCTTGTGATCAGTATATACGGTAATTGGGTGTCTAGCACCCTCAAGATGGTGTCGCCACTCTTCCAGAGCCCATTTGATAGCCAACAATTCACGGTTACCCACGTCGTAGTTGCGCTCTGCTGAATTGAACTTTCGCGAAAAGAACGCACATGGGCTATAGCCAGACCTCCCACTGACTTCCTGCGACAATACTGCTCCTGTCCCCACTTCCGACGCGTCTACCTCAATAAAAAAGGGTAGTCGTGCGTCCGGCTGTATTAGCACCGGGGCAGTCGTGAATGCCTTTTTTAGACGGCTAAAGGCCTCAAGGGCTGCAGGCGACCATTTACCCAAGTCAGCCCCCTTCTTAGTCAGGTCGGTCAGAGGTTGAGCAATAACTGAGTAATTTCTAATGAATTTGCGGTAGAAATTTGCAAAACCTAAGAACCGCTGGAGAGCCTTGAGGTTGTCGGGTCTGACCCATTGGGAGATTGCTGCTACTTTATCAGACTCCATCTGAATCTCTGTGGGTGAGATTACATAACCCAGGAAGGATACTTGTTTAGAGCCAAATGTACATTTCTCTAATTTGACAAAAAGTTGATACTCGCGCAAACGGGTCAGGACCAACCTCAGGTGCCGCACATGTGAGTCCCAGTCAGGTGAGTACACCAGGATGTCGTCCAGATAGATGACCAGAAATACCCCCAGGAAGTCGTGGAAGACTGCGTTCATAAAACCCTGAAACACAGCGGGGGCATTACAGAGTCCAAAAGGCATGACCAGACATTCAAAATGTCCTAACGGGGTGTTGAACGCTGTCTTCCATTCATCTCCCTCTCTGATGCGAATTAAATTGTAAGCCCCCCTTAAGTCCAGTTTGGAGAACCAGTGAGCCCCTACCACCTGATTCAACAAGTCAGGAATTAGGGGCAAGGAGCACTGGTTCTTCACAGTGATTTTATTCAAGGCCCGATAATCCACACAAGGCCTTAGTGTCCCGTCCTTCTTCTCTACAAAAGAAGAGACCTGCCCCGGCAGGGGACCTGGACGGCCGGATATGTCGGTTGGCCAGAGCTTCCGAGACATAGGACTTGAGGGCTTCATGCTCACGACCTGACAGATTGAAAATGGCTCCCTTAGGGATGGGACCGTCGGGAATCAGGTCGATACCACAGTCCCACTCCCTATGAGGAGGCAGGGCCTTAGACAGTTGTTTGGAGAATACATCCTGAAAGTCTGACAAATACTCCGGAATGAGCACCGTATCTGCGGAGCACACAGCTATGGTAGACAGGTGATTGTGACACGATGACCCCCAATGAGTCAATTCCCGGGTGGACCAATCAAATTGGGGGTTGTGCAGTGCCAACCAGGGCATACCAAGCACCACATCAACCGACATTTTTTCCATAACCAAGAAAGACATCTCTTCCAAGTGGAGGACCCCCACCGTGAACTGTAACCTTGGGGTCCTCCATCGTACCAAGCCTGTAGAGAGAGGGGTAGCATCAATGCTGGAAAAAATGAATTGGCGTCTTCAACGCCACAAATTCCGCCATCAGAGAACGGACAAAACCCAGACTTATCAAGTTAGCGGCTGCTCCGGAATCAATAAACGCCCGCCCTGATCGGGAAAAATCCCAGAATCTCACATGACACGGTACCAAAAGTTTAGGAAGTACCTGAAGTCTTAGGCGATCCTCCCTGCAATCGCCTAGGACTCGGAGTTTTCCGCCGGTTCCGGCTGCGGGCGTTGAGACCTCAGTGGGCAGGTTATCACCCGATGTCCAGCTTTCCCGCAGTAGAGGCAGAGGCGATGCAACAAACGGATCCGGCGTCGCTCTTTGGGGTCCAGCGGGTCCACCTCCATCGGCTCGGGCGCAGAGACTGGTAAGGAGGAGGAGGGACCAGGGCCACTGACCTCCCTGACTCTACGGGTCTGCCTGTCCTGCTTCCTAGACCTGAGCCTCCTATCTGCCCTCACCGCTAGCTCCATAGCCTCCCTTAAGGACCCGGGAACGGGATGGGAAATTAACAGGTCTTTAACTGCGTCCGAGAGGCCCTGCAGAAAAACGTCCTTCAGCGCGCTATCGTTCCATGTCGTATCCCCCGCATAGCGTCTGAAGTTGGAGCAATAGTCCTCCACACACGACGACCCCTGCCGCAGCGCCAACAACCGTGAAACCGCCAACCCCGCTCGGTCCGGTTCGTCGAAGATACCCCCGAGTTCCTGAAAAAAGGAGTCCACGGACTGCAGGCAGGAGGAACCCTCGGGGATGGAGAAAGCCCATGTCTGGGCCGAGCCCCGCAGCAGGGACATTATCAGCCCGACCCTCTGAGCCTCCGACCCGGAAGAACGGGGACGCATGCGAAAAAACAGGCGACACGCCTGTCGGAAGACAAAAAACTTGTTCCTCTCCCCAGAAAACACCTCGGGAAGAGGGCACTTGGGTTCGGGGCTGGTTGAGGCGTCCGACCCCTGCGACACCCCCCGCTGCTCCTGGGCCACCATGCGGGCGGATAAATCCTGGATCACAGGCACCAGGGCCTGCAGCTGGTTCGTGAGGGAACTGATCGCCTCCATGACAAACGGTTTTAAAGGGCCAGTTATTATGTTACGGCACTCTGCCCCCCGAGCGCCAGTTGGGGTGCCCTGATCTCCTGCACCCCACTGTCCCTGCCTACTTGCCTCGGCCCTGGCTAACCCCAGGCGGACAACTGGGCGGCAGTCCCTGCACTGGCTAGGGACCTGGCGACTGCCTAGATGGAACTACTAACAGGGGACAGAGTGCCGACAGAAGAGGCAGGTGTAACAGACCAACAAAACTGCTAGGTGAAACAAGGCTGGAGGTGTAGCTCTCAGGCAAACGAAAAGATACTGACAAGCAACTAGGACAGACTAGAATAGACCTGACTAGAGGCTAGCAGAACCACTAACTGGCAGTGAGTTCAGGTCACTGCCAGCCTTTAACTAAAAGCCTCCGCCCCGGGGCGGAGAGTGGGAGGAGCCAACTCTCCCACTGTTGCTTAAGGGAGGTGGATGAGAGCGGGCGGCACCCTACGTGCGGACACGCCCACGCCGCAGCACGCTGGCTGCTCCACGCTGCTGCACGCTGGCTGCTCCACGCCGCCGAGAGATCCCTGACAGCACCGCTCCGGGACGCCGAAGCCGACCTCGGAGCGGCGCGCGCCGGCCGCGGGACCCAGCGCCGCCCTGCATGGTAACAGTTTCTGCACCCATGGGTGAAGAAGAAAAGGGAGAGGAGAGGGATAATATACGGTCAGAGGCAGGGGGCTATGGTTTGTTCCTTCTAGCTATCACTAACCCTAGCTATTCTATGTGGATGGCCAGACCAGCTGACAGACACTCTTAGTCCTGACTTCAAGGAATGTGGGCCATAACCCCTAGGTACTTTGAGGCATAGAAGTGTTTTTATGCTGCAGGACTATCACATAGTCCACATCAAAACATCAGATCATTACTGGGTGGCCACTCTCCTTGATCCCCGCTACAAGACCAAAATGTCAAATCTCATTCTGCCAGTGAAGAGCGACCTCAAAATGCAGCAGTATCAGGACAGATTAAGCAGTTTGAGCACAACATTTTTCCATGGCAGCGGGGACGAACCTGCAATAGCCCGCAGCTTTGTGGATCATGGTGATCCAGCAGGAAGCCACCGCAGCAGCACCACCCCCGGTGTCAGGAAAAGCCTAACAGAGGTGTGGTATAGCTTTTTCAGCCTATCACAGCCTGCAGCAACAGCACACGATAGTACTCATAGTCACAGGCAGCATTTATCCATGATGGTCCAAGAAGATGTCAGCTGCTGTGTGGCTGTACTCAG
Source organism: Eleutherodactylus coqui (assembly GCF_035609145.1). Lineage (NCBI taxonomy): Eukaryota > Metazoa > Chordata > Amphibia > Anura > Eleutherodactylidae > Eleutherodactylus > Eleutherodactylus coqui. The sequence continues at coordinate 80,860,797 of NC_089845.1, read as the reverse complement.
ACATGGTGTTGGCACCTTTGACTTCTGGGTATCTAAGCTTGCACAACATGCTTTAGAGGTGTTAGCACATTGGCAGCAGGGCAGACAATCAGAAAGGGTGTTAAGCACGGCTGGGGGAGTGACAACTGACAGACCTATCTGTCCGTTTAGAAACAATGTGGAAAAAAAAGAGCCAGGCATGGGCTTTACATGCCTTCTTTACCCCCATGGCAGATTTCTCCGATTAGTTAGTATGACGACAATTTTTACACATATGACTGAGCATAGATTTATGTCAAAGACTACATTGTGCCATTAAGGTTTGGTGCTGGTGGTGGAACTGCTGCTTTTCTCCTTCTCTAGCTTCCGTCATGTTTTCTCCGCCTCCTTATTTCAAAATGAAAATTTTCTAAAGCCCAAGAAACAGCCATATCTCTAGAGGTTTTCCTAGGAGAAGGCCCATACTTGACTGTTCTGATCACCTGGTAGAATCTGTCTTTGTAAACTTTATGACATTACTTTTAAAACATACCTACTGTCTCTCATAAAATAATTTTTGGTAAATCGATTGCTTTTCCTTGGAGGAGTAGGATGCTGTGCTTGAGTGTTGTATTCATCTGGCAGAATTTCTAGTTGTAAAATTTATGACATTGCTTTTAAAACAAGCAACACAGATGCAGTCTTCCTTGGTGCAATTTTTGATCAAAGAGACCCGATGTAACATAGTATGTAAGGCCGAATGAAGACAATGCCCATCTAGTTCAGCTTGTTTAACCTCCTTGTTGATCCAGAGGAAGGCAAAAACCCCAAGAGGCAGAAGCAAAAACCCCAAGAGGCAGAAGCCAATTAGCCCTTTTAGGGGAAAAATGCCTTCCCGGCCCCCTAATAGCAGTCAGACTAGTCCCTGGATCAACCTCTAATAGTTTCTACCTGTCTGTATACCCGGATCAACAACCCACTGGTCAACAAAAATTTATATCCTGTAGGCCTTGTTTTGTTTTCAATGACACCGCTATGCTACTAAAATCACTAAAAAGACAAAAAGAATCTAGAAAAGTTAGAATAATTCACAGGATAAATCCCTAAAATGTAGCTTTTAACCCCTTAGTAACCAAGCCTGTTTGCGCCCTAATGACGCAAGTTCTATTTGGATAGTTATTGCTACCTAGGGTTAATGATATTATTATTGGGGCATAATCTGACCACGTGGCCGTCCCTATTTCTAATTTGATTACTGAAGTAAGGAGATTTTTATCCACCAGGCATAAATCTATGGGGGAAAATGTCTTGTGGCGCGGAGAGTAAAACGAATATTCTTTTGCAGAAGCATTGAGACATCTGAAAATATCGTACAATGCTATCTCCTGTATCCAATTTCCCAGGGTAGCCCCATCTCCTCTCCTTCTGTTAGTAGTATCCATACGTCTGTCTGGGACTAGGTTAAAGTCTCCACATATCACCACTGAGCCTTTCGCTACTCGATTAATTTTCTTGTGAGTTTGTTAAAAAATGAATTTGCTTTGAGTTTGTGACATAAACATTTACTACTGTCATTTGCTTATGACCATAAGAGCCCACTAAAATAATATATGGTCCCTAGGGTCGCTTATCTGTTTATCTATAACAAATGTTTTGGTATCATGAAATGCAATCAATACCCCTGCTTGTTTTCTTGGAGCACATGCAAAAACAGTTTGAGGAAATTTTTTGTGTGACATCCTCACACAATCAGAGTTCAATAAATGAGTCTCTTGTATACATACGATGTTGGCCTTACAGAGAATAGCTTCTCTCCAGGTGGAGCGTCTTTTGTATGGAGAGTTGAAACCATTGGCGTTCAGAGATATTATTTTTGTAGCCATAGCACCAACAGCGAGAGATGATTCCAGGAGCCCAGATGAGTACAGAAAGCGACGATGCCGGTAAAAACAAAACAACCAGAGAAACTAACAAAGTCCTCCTTTGAGAGATTATTCCAAGGCTGCATTGAGTAAGACGTAGATGCTGATCTACGGAGGAGAAAATCAACATAGAAAAGGAAAAAGACATGACAAGTATACACTGCATAATCATTTAGGGGTGAAATGTTCAGTACCACGGGCAAGGCACTCCATCTTGTAATGACAATGTAGTAACAGAAAAGAGTGGAATATAATGAAATCACTGCAAAGTCTAGGTTTTGCAGGAACCTTGTATTTGTTGTTGTTTAAGGCCAGCATTAATGTGGGTTGGAGACAGGACTATAGCGGTATACCCCACGACTTCAGAGCATCTTCCGCTAATTTAGGATCATGGAAAATGTGGTTTGTAATATCCTTGGTAACAATCACTTTCGTGGGGAAACCCGATGTATACGGGATGTCTGCCTTCCTCAGTGCCGCATTCACTCCTGTGAAACCTCGCCTCGCTTCCATTGTGGCTTGCGAAAGGTCAATAAAGAGGCGAATATTCTCGTACAGGCTAGGAAGAGATTTTAGTTTCCCCGCAGTGTTCATTAGAACTTCTTTAGTGCGAAAGTAATGAATGCGCACAATGATATCTCTAGGACTGTTCTCATTGAGAAACTTAGGGCGAGGAAGTCTATGCACCCTGTCGATTTTCAGCTCGTGTTCAGGTACATTAGGAAGGATTTTACGCATAAAGCGCATAATGAAATCGTAGATTTCCGTAATAGGTATCTTTTCTGCGACCCCACGAATCTTGACATTATTGCGCCTGTTCCTGTCTTCCAGGTCAGTTAACTTGTTTTGTAGTTTGGTAACTGTCCCTTCCAATTCGTGATGCGTATCGATTAGCTCGTTATGGGATTTATCCAACTCCTACATTTTGTTTTCTGCCTTATCCATTCTATCATTAACTTCCATTGCAGATGTGTTGACTTTAGATGAAAGCTCTTTAAGATCTGTGTGGATAGTGTCTCTGAGAGCTAGTATAGCTTCCTTGATATAGAGCTCTGATGCTGGCTTATTTGTGGCATAAAGATTCTGCAAATTGCACTCTCCCTCTCTCCCCCCTTCATATGCAGCAGAGTTCTTTGTGTTTTCTGTAATACATAGGCGTTGCTCTGCTTTTCAGGCGTTGCCTCTGATAGTAGGTGAGGAACTGCCCTGCAGCAACATGGTCGGTGCCATCTTGTATTTCAAGGAGCCTTCTACAGAGTCTCCTGATGCCACTAACCTTACAGTTTCTGAGTAGACCTCAACTTGCTGGCTGCTGCTTGCTCCTGCAGCCTCTGCACTGTTACCTCGGACTGTCTCGTCCTCAGATACACACTACAGCCGCTCATTTTGTTGTTTTGCTGGGGATCTGGGGGTGGGCGTGTCCTCTGTGGCCATTGCAGAGCAGGAGCTGTGTGCCCCGAAAGAACTCCTCCAGTCTTACAGGGTTGTTTTGTACTGACCTCCTCCAGGACATCGCTGGGCTATTGAAGTGCTCCCACAGCTGAAAAGGTAAGTTTCTCCTCTCTGTTAATGCTGTGAGCTGCTGCAGAGTGCCTTCACCGAGCACAGCCTTACCTGCAGCTCCCGGTGCCTCTCCAAGCCACGCCCCCATAATATAGACATTTTTGATTAGATATATATTTCCATCTGTTTATTTATTCTGGACAAACATTTGAAAAACTTTTGTTTTTTTAACCATTTAGGAGACGTCCAAATTTAACATTAATTATTAACATTTTGAGGAACATTTTGTTTTCCTACACCAAGCCAAGATTGCAAAGGCTCATGGGTGTCAGAATGATAGCTACCCTCACAAATGACCCCATTTTAAAAAATACACCCCTTAATGTATTCACTGAGGGGGGTCAGGAGTATTTTGACCCCACAGTTTCTTTTAGAAAATAATGCAATTTAGAGGAGAAAAAATAAAATTTCATATTTTTGCAAATACGTCATTTTAAAGACATATTTTTTTCTATAGTGCCCATGAAAATGAGGATTGACGCCCCAAAATGGATCTTCCTGTTTGTCTTGTGTTCTGAAACGTACCCATTGTGGCCCTAATCTTCTGTCTGGATGCACAACGGGGCCCAAACGGAAAGGAGCAGCCGATGGATTTCAGAACAGACGTTTTGCTTGAAGGCGTTTTAAAAATTTTGGAAACTAGACCCTTAACAAATTCATCTTGGGGTGCACTGCGTATTTTGACCTCAGAATTTTTGAATGACTCTAAGCAAAGCAGAAAGAAAAAATTACGATTTTAATTTTTTTTTAGCAATTATGTCATTTTAAAACTTTTTTTTTGTACAGCACACATAAGAATAAAGCCTTTCACCCCAAAATGGATACCCCTGTTTGTCTTGTGTTCAGAGACATACCCATTGTGGCACTAATCTTATGTTCGTATGCACAACGAGACCAAAATGAAAGGAGCAGCCTGTGGCTTTCAGAACAGACATTTTGCTTGAAGGTGTTTTAGGTCCCATTGCCCACTTGTAGAGCCCTTGAATGACCAAAACAACAGAGAACCCCCACAAATTACCCCATTTTGAAAACTAGACCCCTTAATGAATTCACTTAGGTGGGTACTGCATATTTTGACCCCACAGTGTTTGAATGAATCGAAGCAAAGCAGAAGTAAAAAATTACGATTTTCGTTTCTGTGTCATTTTAAAATAGTTTTTTTTGTACAGCACATATATGAATAACGACTTTCACCCCAACATGGATACACCTGTTTGTCCTGTGTTCAGAAACATACCCGTTGTGGCCCTAATCTTTTGTCTGGATGCACAATGGGACCCAAACCGAAAGGAGCATCAAAGTTTAACTGTCTTTTAACTTTTACATGATTGCCATTATCCATTGAAACTGCTCACCGCGGCAATCGGTACCTCCTCTGTAATGACTTTCTATCCATATTCCCACGCTGGCCATTAGATCTTAATTGCTCTATCACTTGAAACTGAAGGAGGTGTACATCATTATTATGGTATTCCTTCATATGGGTCACCAGGGGTGTTGTTTCCTCACATAATATGTTGCCGAAGTGGGCCAAGAAACAACGCCTGAACTGTTGTACCTTTTTCCCATTATAATTCAGGGGACATGGGCAAGTAGCCATAGAAATCACATTCTGGGACTTGCAGTTGATAAATTACCTATTCTCATATACCTAACTGCATTGATAAACTGAGACTTCTTTATTACAAATTTACAAGTTTTACAATCACCGCATTGAAATGTCCCCTTGATCTCTCTTGGCCATAACCAAATTCCTGGTGCTACACTTGGTGGAAGATGACTATGTACCAAATGATCCTTCAAGTTTCTTCCTCTCTTATGTGATGGATGGTTTAGGTGTAAGTACTTCATGAAGATCCTGATCCTCACGTAAAATATTCCAAAGGATCTTACATACTTTAAAAGCACTTGTATCATATGTTCCGATCATCTTAATTAGTCCCTCGTCATTAGAGCGAGGGACTAATTAGGGTTTCTAATATGGTCTTCAGCATTCTTTCAGTATCACCTATTCTCACTATATGAATTTTCTTTTGGGAATAAGGTAGCTACCGATTAAGTGGTTACTGTCTTGGCTTTGGAACTCTGGGGCCCTGAGTTCAAATCTTAACATTAATAATTGTATAAACAGTTTGGTTGGGTAGCTACAGTCTCTTCTATGGGAACTTAAAAATTGAATCCAGTTAGTAAAAGTCCTGGACAACCCCTTTCTTTTACTGAATATGTAGCATACAAGAATTTACATTCCCCACTCAATTTTAAACAAAGTCTTTGAGCTTATTTTTGAATAGGGACATTTCCATATAACCAGTATATACAAGCACAGAGAATAATATAAAAGTTCTGAACTGAACTCTGGCCGAAAGCCAAAGGATCATTATGATTGTTATACCCAGCTAGTTTGGCTGAGACAGTATCATTTCACAAATCCATTAGTCATAAAGAGAGTATTTAATAAGACATTCAATACTGCGCTCACTGCTCAGTCACACAGTCGCTAATTTAGGAATACAATCATGCAACTGAAACGGCTAGTGTATCGACGCCTAGCTGTAGTTACCTACCTTTTACAGGTTTCCTAATACATATAATTGCTAGACGCTGGAAAATTGATGCTGGAGAGATTCTATATAATACAGTAGAAGCCATGAACCGTCTTCAATGTAAATGTACAGTAATTTATTAAAGAATTATCAAATGGAAATACTTTATTGCAAAATACATTATAAGGTTGCTTTCAGATTGGCGTATGGTAAAACATAGTTTAACATAACAAAGTATGTTAGGCCGAATGAAGACAATGTCCATATAGTTCTGTTTTTTTTAACCCCTCCCCCTTGTTGATCCAGAGGAAGGCCAAACAAAAACAGAGGCAGATGCCAATTTAGCTCATTGGAAGAAAAAATTCCTTCCAGACTCCATAATGACAGTCTGAATAATCCCTGGATCAAGGTTTGAGTTCTACCTAACTTCAAGACCCTGATCAACAACCCTGCTGGTCATTTAATGTCTAGATCCTGTGCTCTAAAAGATTTCTAGTCCCCTCTTAAACTCCTCTACCGATTTTGCCATCACCACGTCCTCAGGCAGAGAGTTCCACAATCTCACTGTTCTTATAGTAAAGAACCTCTTTCTGCATTGGTGATGAAACCTACTTTCTTCTAGATGTAGCGGATGCCGTCTTATACCTTTGCAGTCCTGGGTATTGTTAGTGAAATGGATATGACCCCATGTTCTATCTTATGCGTAGCCATCTCTCTAGATAACTTATTGCTTAGATTTACTGTTCCAAGACGTTAAATAATGTATGGTCAACTCTGCGCCTGCGTGCGTTTGGTTGGCATTTTAGATGTTAAATTCTTTATCATGTATATGTGTATTCTTGGGTTTTTGCTTATTTTTCTGCATACTTTGTAGTATAGTGGTAAACTTGTATACTCCTTAGCTGTTGCATTTAATGCATAACTGATCACCCCTGCCGCCCCACCGAGCACGCTCGGAGGAGAAGGCAGTTACTTGAGAAGAGCCATGCTCGCTCATCTCTAATAACTAACTGTCCACAGATTATGAAAGAAAACGAGACTGATCATAGCTGTCCACTTTCTTCCATTGCTCCATGGTCCAGTTCTGATGATCACGTGTCAATTATAGTTGAATTTGATGGTGGACAATGGCCACGGAAAATGGTCTGGAGTTACAAAGCCCCATACACAGCAAGCTGTACTGCACTGTCTGTTCTGAAACCCTTTTGTTCATAGTCAACATTCACTTTTTCAGCAGTTTGTGCTATAGTGCATTGATGAGTCTTTTACGCCCATGAACCTGTTGCCAATCTACTGGTTGTTCGTTTCTGAACCACGTCTGGTAGGCATTAACCACTGCAACACACTACAAACCCTTCCAGTTTGAAGATGATCTTTCCCAGTTGTTTAGCCAATTAAAATTGCTTAGATCCTTTCACTTGCTAATTTTTCTTGCTTCCAACAAATTAACTTCAAAAACTGTTTATTTGTTGCCAGATATATCCCGACCTTTGACAGACACAAATATTACGAAATAATATTATTCACATTACCTATTAGTGCCTTTAGCTTTATGACTGATCAGTGCATATAAGTACACTGCTACACACATGCTGTGTGTGTATATATATATATATATATATATATATATATATATATATATATATATATATATATATATATATATATATATATATATACACAAACACATATGCACTCTGACACCATACCATAATACAAGCTTTCACTCCTTTCTCTTCTCTCTCACTCCACTCCACTGCTGTATATAATGCTGTTTGACATTTTCTAGGAAAATATATTTGCTGTTCCCCAGCAGATGGCAGTCAAATTTGCACACAGACTGTTTAGCTTAACCTATTACTATCCATGGTTGTTATTTAACAACTTTTTTGTTTAGAATTTTTTAAACTAGAGATGAATGAGCACGCTCGCATAAGCCAGTTACTCGAACGAGCCTCGCTCTTCTCGAGTAACTGCATTCTAGTGCTCGGCGGAGGTAAGCGGGGGGCGGCGGGGGTAGAGAGAGATCTCTCTCACTCTCTCTCCCGCTACCCCCCGCTATCCCCCCAGCCCCCGCCCGCCTCCTGAGCACGCTTGGACAAGAATGCAGTTGCTCGAGAAGAGCGAGGCTCACTCGAGTAACTGGCTTATCCGAGCGTGCTCGTTCATCTCTATTTTTAACCCCTTAACCCCTTAACGACCAGCCCATAGTGTTTTTACGTCCTCCCGAAGTGGGCTTTATTCTCTGAGGTAAAAACATGCTTCCTGCAGAGAATAATGCCCCTCGGGCTGTGGACGTGACAGCTCCATGCTGTCGGTGTCCGCAGGTAGCTGACAGCATGGAGCTGTTATCCCGGGCTGTTCGGACATCCCCCCGGCATTGAGATCGGCGCTATGCAATGGATAGCGCCGATCGCAAAAAAAGTAAATAAAAGTACACAAAAGTTAAAGATTCAGCTGCTCTGATGGATCGGATCCATCGGAGCAGCTGAAATTACTCACCCAGGTCCGGCATGCTGCTCCCCGCTCTCCTGCCGCTCCGGGGCCCGAAGCCGGTCTTCTGCGCGTGCGCGCCAGGCGGAATTACGTCAGCCGCATGCGCAGAAGGCCCGGCGGCGCGGGAGATTTAAAATCTCCTGGCTCCCGGCTCCTGTAGGTAGCCGGGAGGCAGGAGATGTCAGCGGGGACTGCCGTGAGCGGTCCCCGGTACCGCGATCGCCGTTATCCAATGGTTAGCGGCGATCGCGAAAAAGTTAAAAAAAAGTTTTTAAAAAGTCAGTTTCACCTCCCCTCATGGATCGGATCCATGAGGGGAGGTGAAAATACTCACCCCCAGTCCTCAGCGTTGTCCCGATGTCCCGGGACCCGAATCCCCGTCTGCGCATGCGCGCCCGATGATTGACATCGGGCGCGTGCACAGACGGGCTCGCGCCCCGGGGAATTTAAAATCCCTCTGCTCCTGGCTGCCATGTGTAGCTAGGAGCAGAGAGATTATACCGGGGACATGATCACTGTCATCCAATGGATGACAGTGATCATGTAAAGTGAAAAAAAAGTGTAAAAAAGTTTTTAAAAAAAAGTAAAAAAAAGTTTTTAAAAGTTTAAAAAGCGTACGTTTCATCTCCCCTCATGGATCATATCCGTGAGGGAGGATGAAAGTACGTACCTAAGGCCCCCAGATTTATCCGCGGACCTTACCACAGCTTCTGCACACGCGCCCGTCGCCAAAATGGCGGGCGCATGCGCAAAAGCTGTGGATTGCCAGGATAATTTAAATTCTCCCTGCTCCTGGCTACAAAACGTAGCCAAGAGCATGGAGATTTAATGGGGGTCCGCGGTGAGCGGTTCCTGGTCACGTGTTCGCCATTATCCAATAATGCCGATCACGTAAAAGTAAAAAAAAAAATTTGAAGTTTCATCTCCCCTCACTGATGCGATCGGTGAGAGGAGATGAAACTTTTTACCGGAGGCCTGCGTATTTGAACCCCGACGCGATCTTCCTCCGTGGACCTTCCCGAATTCTGCACATGCGATTGCCGGCAAAAAGCCGGACACATGCGCAGGAGTCGGGGAGCCCAGAAAAATTTAAAATCTCCTTGCTCCCAGCGACCAACGGTCACAGAGAGCCTGGAGCAGTGACGGGTGGCCTTGTTGAGCGGTCCTCGGTCACGTGATAAAAAGGTAGTAATCTACCTTTGGCCGGTCTCACATGACCGCATAGGAATTACAGATTCTGCATGTGTCTGATCCGCGGTAATACGCAGATCAATCGCATTGGATTACACAATTCCGCTCACATTAGCGGGTCGGAATTGCGTAATCCACTCGCAGAAAAGAGAACGCAGCAGGTTCTATTTTACTGCGGATATCGGCAACATAGAGCCCATTGTGCTCCATGGTCACGGATATACCCGCAGCCCATACGCAGCTACATTGTATACGGGCTGCGGGTACCCGCGTCATCGCTAAGCGATGGTGCGGGAAATACAAACAAAGGTGTACTGTGCATGACCGCCTGTGTGAGTAGGCAGTTATGCGCAGTACATTACGCAGCCGTACGCAGGGTCACAGCCGGGCTCACAGATGGGATCCGCTGTGGGCCTCCGCAAGCGGATTCCGCCTGCACCCGCGTGAGCCCGGCGTTATTCAGACCGCTACCTGTGATACGTATTTTACAAGAAGCCCCGGGAACGCTCGCCTTCCTGCAGTTCCAGGAGCACCTTGTTGAGCGCCTTCTGTGTGAGACCGCCGCACCTCATCAAGCTTACGGAGACTCACGGAACGCCACTTTTTACACCCCATACCTGCCACTGAGGTCATGAAATACCCCCAAAAAGCATGAGAGGAGGGGGGGGGATACCCGGTTTTATTGCCCCATGGGCCCATTCCAACCAGCCTCCGTAATTACCCCTGTCTTCGGAAATACTACACAGTTCACATTTTTACTTTTATCTAAGATTTGCGAACGCCAAAAAGGGCGTGGAGGGAGAGGGGGGGAATTTTTAGGGAGTCAATCATTATTCTGTACAAATAAGCAATGGGGCCTGGAATTTATTCAGTTGTGCCCTAAAATCCAACAGGTGTTCCATCCTTTATAGGCCTTGCCATGCGTCCTGTAAGTAGATTAGGGCCACAATGGGTATGTTTCTGAACTCGGGACAAACGGGGGTATCCATTTTGGGGTGAACGTCTTCATTCCTATGTGCACTGTACAAAAAAACTGTTTTTAAATTGAAAAAATTGCCAAAAAAATTGAAAATCGTAACTTTTTCCTTCTGCTTTGCTTAGATTCATTCAAATACTGTGGGGTCAAAATACGCAGTACACCCCTAGATGAATTCGTTAAGGGGTCTAGTTTTCAAAATGGGGTCATTTGAGGGTGTTCTTTATAGATTTGGCCGCTCAATGGCTCTATAAGTGGGCAATGGGGCCTGAAATTTATTCAGTGGTACCCTGAAATCCAACGGGTATTCCTTTCATTGTAGGCCTAGCCATGGGTCCTGTAAGTCTATTAGGGCCACAATGGGTATGTTTCTGAACACGGGACAAACAGGGGTATCCATTTTGGGGTGAAAGCCTTCATTTATATGTGTGCTGTACAAAAAAACCTGTTTTTAAATTGACACAATAGCCCAAAAAATGAAAATCCTATTTGTTTCCTTTTGCTTTGCTTGAATTTATTCAAAAACTGTGGGGTCAAAATATGCAGTACATCCCTAGATAAATTCGTTAAGGGGTCTAGTTTTCAAAATGGGGTCATTTGTGGGGGTTCTATATGGTTTTGGGCGCTCAAGAACTCTACAAGTGGGCAATGGGGCCTAAAAGGACTTCAAGCAAAATCTATGTTCTGAAAGCCACCGATTACTCCTTTTATTTTGGGCACCGTTGTGCATGCGGACATAAGATTAGGGCCACAATGGGTATATTTCTGAAAACAGCACAAACAGGGGTATCCATTTTGGGGTGTAAGTCTTCCTTCATATGTGTGCTGTACAAAAAAAGCTGTTTTTAAAATGACAGAATTGCCAAAAAAACAAAAATCCAAATTTTTTCCTTTTGCTTTGCTTGAATTTATTCAAAAACTGTGGGGTCAAAATACGCAGTACACCCCTAGATAAATTCGTTATGGAGTCTAGTTTTCAAAATGGGGTCATTTGTGGGGGTTCTCTATGGTTTTGGGCGCTCAAGAACTCTACAAGTGGGCAATGGGGCCTAAAAGGACTTCAAGCTAAATTTGTGTTCCGAAAGCCACCGGTCGCTCCTTTCATTTTGGGCTCCGTTGTGTATCCAGACATAAGATTAGGGCCACAATAGGTATGTCTCTGAACACGGGACAAACAGGGGTATCCATTTTTGGGTGCAAGTCTTCCTTCATATGTGTACTGTACAAAAAAAGCTGTTTTTAAAATGACAGAATTGCCGAAAAAACGAAAATCACAATTTTTTCCTTTTGCTTGGTTTGAATTCATTCAAAAACTGTGGGGTCAAAATATGCAGTACACCCCTAGATAAATTCCTTAAGGGGTCTAGTTTTCAAAATGGGGTCATTTGTGGGGGTTTTCTATGGTTTTGGGCGCTCAAGAACTCTACATGTGTGCTATGGGGCCTAAAAGGACTTCAAGCAAAATTTCTGTTTTGAAAGACACTGACTACTCCTTTCATTTTGGGCCCCGTTGTGGACTCAGATATAACAATAGGGCCACAATGGGTATATTTCTGAACACGGGAGAAATAGGGGTATCCATTTTAGGGTGTAAATCCTGATTTTCATGTATACTATAGGAAAAAAATATGTCTTTAAAATGACAGATTTGCAAAAATATGAAATTTTACTTTTTCTCCTCTAAATTGAATTAATTCCTGAAAAAAAACTGTGGGGTCAAAATACTCATGACACCCCTCAGTGAATACACTAAGGGGTGTCGTTTTTAAAATGAGGTCATTTGGGGGGGGTATCTATTATTCTGACACTCATGAGCCTTTTCAATCTTGGATTGGTATAGGAAAACAAAGTGTTCCTCAAAATGCTAAAAAGTAATGTTAAATTTGTACGTCTCCTAAATGGTTAAAAAACAACGAAAGTTTTTCCAATGTGCGCCCAAAATAAAGTAAACGGGTGGAAATATAAATCTTAGCAAAAATTTCTATATTATGTTTGCACATATTTAAGATATTGCAGTTGGAAATGTGAAAAAATGACGATTTTTTCAAAATTTTCCCAATTTTGGCGCTTTTAATAAATAAACACAATTTTTATCGGTCTATTTTTTCTGCCTAAATGAAGAACAACATGTGGCGAAAAAACAATGTCAGAATCGCTTGGATATGCAAAACCTTTCTGGTGTTTTTCCATGTTAAAGTGACACATGTCAGATTTGCAAAACTTGGCCTGGTCATTAAGGTGCAAACAGGCTTGGTCACTAAGGGGTTAAGGACATTGCCTATTTTGGGCATAAGGAAGCAATGATTTTTAGGGGATTTCCATCTCCACTTTTCAAAAGCCATAACTATTTTATTTTTCAGTCGACACGGCCATATAAGGGCTTGTTCTTTGCGGGGTGAATTGTAGTTTTTATTGGTGTATTTTTGGGTACATAGACAATATTGTAAAACTTTTATTAATTTTTTTTATGATAGCAGGGAGATAAAACACATTACTTCTGCCATTCATTTAGGGGTTTTTTATACAGCGTTAATCATGCAGCATAAATGACACAATACATTTTTTCTGCGGGTCACTACGATTACAACGATACCAAAAATATATTTTTTTAGGTTTTTCCACTTTTCCGCAATAAAACCCCTTTTTTGGAAATTATAATTTTTTTCTAAATTGCTGCATTTATAGTCCTCCATAGATAGAGCTCTGTATGGGCTTGATTTTCGTGTGATGAGATGTAGTTTCTATGGGTACCCTTTTAGTACATACAGCTTTTTTGATCACTTTTATTGCGTTTTTGGGAGGCAAAATGAAAAAAATAAACATTTCACCTCAGTTTTTTAGGGTTTTTTTACGCTTTTTGCCGTGCAGGAGAAAAAGTGTATTCAATCTGTTGTTCGAGTCATTACAGATACGAAGATAGAAAATATGTGAGTTTTTTATGCTAATAGGGAAAAAAGCACAAAAAAGCACTATTTTTATCTTTTTTTTACACTTTTTATGTCCTTATAGGGGACTTGTACCATAACACCTATGATTGCTATGATAAAGCATTGCAGGACTTCTGTCTTGCTATGCCTTATCGCTAGCAATAGTGATCATATGCAATGGCAAAGCAGGATGCCTGTAGCTGGCGTCCTGTTGCCATGGCAACCAGTCAGCCCTCCGCAATTACATCGCTGGGGTCCGATGACGTCACACAGGGAGCACCCTCCATCTGTGAGTCCTTTACGTATAAGGGGTTAACAGCGGGGGTCGCTGTCCGTATGCACCCCTGCTGTTGCAGCGGGAGGCCACTGACAGACGGCTCTCGCTGCCAGACAGCACGGGATCTCTTCTGATCTCACACTATCCACAGGGAGTATGTATACGTCCTGTTGCATTAAGTACCCCTCTCCCAGGACGTATGCTTATGCCCTGGAAAAAATCTGACAATTATGTTTGTGTCTGCTAAATATCAAACAGGAGGCTGCACTGCATGGAAGTGACTGCAATATACATAGGAGACACCTAGAACGTGACAGGCAATAAGTTGCAGGGATGTGTTTTTGCTGGAGTGGTCCACAAAAAAACATAAGGAGAAGAACCATGGAATTGAGGAATGAGGGTATGAGGGGAGGCTTAACTCCATAACCCTAGCTTATATACACTCCTGATCACCTTATGCTTTCCAAATATGATTCACTTGAAGGTGTGATCTTAGCTTCTCCTACTATTTCATACTATTTCCTACTATTTAATTTCCTATAAGATTCAAAAAAGTGATGGGTATGTTTTTTTTAGTATTTCATACTTCCTGACTTTTCATGTGCATTTTGTATATCTTTATGTAACATTACCACAAATTGTAATATGCAGCCTATGAGAGGATGCAATGTAAAGTGAGAAATGTGTTACAATCAGACTTCCATAAGTATCAAACAGCTTGCTTATTATAAGTGAAATGGTCTGAGAAGAGATCTGACAAATGTAAAATTCCATCCAAAACCGGCATATCTGAAACTGTCAAACTATTGCGCTATGGTCAATAAATTCTGTGTTAATAGACAACTGGGTCACCAAGAATGTGCTGTGAAAACAAGGTGTAAATTAACTGCAAATAGCTTGCAAAATATTTAACATGAAGCCTTTCAGGAACCTTTCACCTTGCAAAGACAATATTTTCTGGTAATCTCCTAGAGCCATTGCTGGACAGAGCCTTCAGGGCCATAAAACTGCATTTGAAAGCTTTGCTATTCTACAATCAGCTGCTGGTGCTGCAGCCACAGTATGTGCCTCCAATATCCTGTCAGGCTTAGTGCCCCTCAGCCTGACAGCAATGGGCAGAATAGTAGTGGCTGGCACTGGTAATTGCAGGTGCAGCTCTTATTAAAATCAATAAAAGCTGTGCCTGCAGTTACGCCACTACACCGAAGTCAGAGCTAACTGCTTCTATTCTGTACCCCTGTGTGTTTTAGTGCTGACCACTGGCGCTCGATCAGCTCATCGGTCGGGGTCCCAGCTGATCAACTATTGATTACCTATCCTGAGGATAGGTCATTAATAGCATTAGCCTGGAAAACCCCTTTAAAGGTAATTTAAAAAATTAATTTATATTGACAATATTTCTTTAATTTCCCTGAGACCCCTATGCGTTATGTCCATGTTAAGCGTTATTACAGCATGCACAGCATGGACGTAAGGCAGTATCCACACTTGATGAATAAACACCAGTAAGTCACATGTAGGACACAGTAACCACCACCAAATACAGCCAAATGGGAAAAAGGGGGATGTAGCCCCCTAAACTAGGTACTGGAATACCCCTGCCTAAAGTAGGGGTGATTAGCCCATATCCAAAATGTGGGCCACCGAACTGTCCCTAGGTGGAAACGGGGAATGTCTATAAACAGGTGGTAATAACAATAGACACAATCGCAGAAGTAACACCAATATATATATATATATTATATATATATATATATTACACATACACCAGTTACGTGTCTCAAGTAAGAAGGCTGCACCCAGGGGGATAGGAACCAGAACAGCTTCACCAACAGAAGATGAATAATTGGCACCCTGTAGGAGCAGGGGCTGACATATATAAACCTCTACTATAATAGTTTGGCCAGCCACAAAACACATAAGGGATTTCAACATTTGGCTTCCAAGAAACCCTCTGCAATGACGAGGAACCCTAAGATATAACAGATATGTGACCAAAAAAGTATTATAATTAGAGATGAGCGAACGTGTCCGTAACGGACACATCCGCACCCGGACACCGGCTTTAGCGAACACTGGAGTGTTCGCGCGTAAGTGTCCGGGTGCCGCCGGGGGGCGGGGAGATGCGCGGCGGCGCGGGCGGCAGTAGCGGGGAACAGGGGGGAGCCCTCTCTCTCTCCCTCTCCCCCCCGCTCCCCGCCGCACCCCCCCGCGCTGCCACGGCGGCCCCCGAACTTTTTCGCCCGAACACCGAGGTGTTCGCAAAGTTCGGTGTTCGGGCGAAAAAGGGGCGGGGCCGAACGTGTTCGCTCATCTCTAATTATAATGTGTCTCGTACTGATATTGTGCCATCAGTCCATTTCCACATCACGGCCATTATGCCATGACCCTGTTGTGGCTGTTGGGCCGTGACACCATGTTTGAAGCTTAGTTCAATGAACTCATGTTAAAGAAGTCTAAAATTGATTGGTCTGACAGAAAGGATGGGAGTGAATTTTGATGGATCAGGTAGTTGGAGAATTTAGGGGACACAGCCATCAGTTTGAGTTATGTGCCAGTGAAATAGGGGCCGAGTATTGACTTGTTGGACATTTTTAATCATAACATTTTACTTCATTAAAGCAAATAGACTTCTTGTTATGTCAGTGCAGGCTGCAGGGGATAGTGACCTACATGGACGCAACCCAAATGTGGGCTGGCCACTCCATTGCATTCCCCCTGAGCCAAGGACACACCATGCCAATGATGAACATAAGGTTGTGTTCACACAGGGAGAGAGAGAATGTGCATAGACAACAACACAGACAACAGACATCAACGACAATCTTTACTGTAATGCTATAACGGATATACCGGATGTGCGTGCAAACAAACAACAATGACTGATAAATGCCAAAACACTTACCAAATACTAACACGCATAAGCAGATGGAATAGCTAATAAATATGAGGTATTAGTTAGTAATTTAGTAAGCGGCAGACGCGTTTTTTATTCGCACTTATTGTGCGGTGACACGATCATAAAATTCACACATATAGTGCAGCCCCATTGAAAGCAATAGGACAGGATCGCTATCCCCTGCTGCGGCTGTGACAGCTGCAGCAGGCGATTGCTTGGATGTGAAATCCCTAGATGCTCTCACATCCAGGGGTTACACCTTGCTGTCAATGGAGCCGGAGGCAGCAGCGCTGGTCCCATTGAAAACATAGGGAGAAGATCGCGCTCCTCTGCCACAGCTGAAAAATCCCCGGCCAGAAGAAAATGAAGAAGAACAGTGCCGCAGACCTGGGGAGAAGATGCACCAAAGCCGGACACCGTTTCTAAGTAATGTATTATTTCATTATTTTTTTCAGTTTCTAAGGCTTATTTAAGGGCTTTAACAGTAGGATTTTCTACTGTCAAACGTGCATCAATTTGCACGAAGACCACATTTTTGTGCGAATCATGAAAGGCTGTCCAATTTGCATGTGCGGATTTTTTTTTAGCTTGTAAAAAAATGGACATGTGACCGTTTACATTGGAAAGCATAGGTTCTAATAGAGCCATTTTGTTTTCGCACCTATACATGTGGGAAACAACGGCTTGTCTGACTGAGCCCTAAGGGAGAATATTTTTCTAATGAGATGCTGTATAGAGGCACTATATGAAGGAACATAGAATATCTAAAAAAAAAATTTTGTAATGAGGTATAAGGCACAATCTTAGGGTGCGTTCAGACGAGCGTGTTTTGGTGCGTACTTAGGTGCGTACATACGTCCGCACCTAGGTACGAGCAAAAGCACGCGTGAACACAGCTGCCTGCTTGTTGTCAATGGAGCCGCGGCTGCTGCCGGAAAACAATGCTCTGCCGGTCCCCTGCATTTTTTTCCAGGGAAGGGTTTTACTTATAAGCCCTTCCCTGAAAAAGAAACATTTTAGTGTAAAACAAAAAAGAATAAAAAAAAACGTACCTGTCCGCCGCTGCTGTGACCCCCGCGGGCATGAAGAGCACATCTGCCGCATGCCGCCGATGTATCCTTCACCCCCGCTAGTTAAGAGAATTCCCTGCTGCTACATCTGCCACATCTGTGGCAGATGCAGCAAAAGGAATTCTTCAATTCTCAACCGCAGCTGTCACACATGACAGCTGCAGTAGAGAATCCTGCTACCGGCATCCTGTCAATAGCTTTTCAGGGAAGGGCTTCATAAGCCCTTCCCTGAAAAGCCATTTAAAATAGTTAAAAAAATTTAAAAAAAAATAATTCTCACCTCCCTTCAGCTGCCGGGGCTCCGCCACGACTTCTAGCTCTGTCCCCAGCTCTGTAGTTCTGAGCTATCAGCAGCCGGGGACTTAAAATCCCCGCCTGCTGGTAGCTCTGATTGTGGTTGGCTGAATTGCTTCAGCCATTCACAATCAGAGCTACCAGCAGGAGGGGATTTTAAATCCCCGGCTGCTGATAGCTCAGCAGCGCTACAGAGCCGGGGACAGCGGCAGAAGTCCCCGCTGAGCACCGGCAGCTGTCAGTGGCTTTGCAGGGAAGGGCTTCATAAGCCCTTCCCTGAAAAGTCTTTTAAAATAGTAAAAAAAAAAAAAAAAAAAAAAGGTACTCACCTCCCTTCAGCTGCCGGGGCACAGCCGGGTGTTCTCCTGCTGTCCCCTGCACTGTGGTGCTGAACTGCTGATCTATCAGCAGCCGGGGATTTAAAATCCCCGCCTGCTGAAAGAGTTGTATGTAATTGGCTGAGGTCAGCCAATCACAGGCAACTCTCACCTGTCATTCATTCGGGGAGAGTTGCCTGTGATTGGCTGAGCACTAGATCAGCACCACAGTGCAGGGGACAGCAGGAGTGCCCCCCCCCCCCTCCCCCAACAACTTTTACTTCTGAAAAGCCCTCATTAGCAATGCATACCTTAGCTAAGCACCACACTACCTCCAACAAAGCACAATCACTGCCTGCATGACACTCCGCTGCCACTTCTCCTGGGTTACATGCTGCCCAACACCCCCCCCCCGCACGACCCAGTGTCCACAGTGCACACCAAACTGTCCCTGCGCAGCCTTCAGCTGCCCTCATGCCACGCCACACTCATGTCTATTTATAAGTGCATCTGCCATGAGGAGGAACCGCAGGCACACACTGCAGAGGGTTGGCACGGCTAGGCAGCGACCCTCTTTAAAAGGGGCGGGGCGATAGCCCACAATGCTGTACAGAAGCAATGAGAAATATAATCCTGTGCCACCGCCATCAGGAGCTGCACACGTGGGCATAGCAATGGGGAACCTATGTGCCACACACTATTCATTCTGTCAAGGTGACTGCATGCCCCAGTCAGACCGCGGTTTTTTATAAATAGTCACAGGCAGGTACAACTCCGCAATGGGAATTCCGTGTGCACCCACAGCATGGGTGGCTCCCTGGAACCCATCGGCTGTACATTAATGTATCCCATTGCAGTGCCCATCACAGCTGAGGTAACGTCCGGTTAAATGCAGGTGGGCTTCGGCCCACACTGCATGCCCCAGTCAGACTGGGGTTCTTTAGAAGTGGACACATGCAGTTACAACTCCGTGTGGACCCACAGCATGAGTGAGTGCCAGGAAGCCACCGGCGGTACATAAATATATCCCATTGCATTGCCCATCACAGCTGAGGTAATGTCATGTTTAATGCAAGTGGGCTTCGGCCCACACTGCATGCCCCAGTCAGACTGGGGCTCTTTAGAAGTGGACACATGTAGTTACAACTCCGTGTGGACCCACGGCATGGGTAGCTCCCTGGAACCCACTGGCGGTACATAAATATATCCCACTGCGCTGCCGATGTTGGAGTTGGTATTCCACTATAGCTCTATGCTGCTCATAGAGCCTGGCCAACATGTGGAGCGTAGAGTTCCACCGTGTGGGCACGTTGCACAGCAGTCGGTGCACTGGCAGATGAAACCGATGTTGCAGGGTGCGCAGGGTGGCAGCGTCCGTGTGGGACTTGCGGAAATGTGCCTAGAGTCGGCGCACCTTTCCGAGCAGGTCTGACAAGCGTGGGTAGCTTTTCAGAAAGCGCTGAACCACCAAATTAAAGACGTGGGCCAGGCATGGCACGTGCGTGAGGCTGCCGAGCTGCAGAGCCGCCACCAGGTTACGGCCGTTGTCACACACGATCATGCCCGGTTGGAGGCTCAGCGGCGCAAGCCAGAGGTCGGTCTGCTCTGTCAGACCCTGCAGCAGTTCGTGGGCCGTGTGCCTCTTCTCTCCTAAGCTGAGTAGTTTCAGCACGGCCTGCTGACGCTTGCCTACCGCTGTGCTGCCACGCCGCGAGACACCGACTGCTGCCGACGTGCTGCTTCTGACACATCTTGATTGCGAGACAGAGGTTGCGGAGGAGGAGGAGGAGGGTGGTTTAGTGGAGGAAGCATACACCGCCGCAGATACCACAACCGAGCTAGGGCCCGCAATTTTGGGGGTGGGTAGGACGTGAGCGGTCCCAGGCTCTGACTCTGTCCCAGCCTCCACTAAATTCACCCAATGTGCCGTCAGGGATATATAGTGGCCCTGCCCGCCTGTGCTTGTCCACGTGTCTGTTGTTAAGTCGACCTTGGCAGTAACCGCGTTGGTGAGGGCGCGTACAATGTTGCGGGAGACGTGGTCGTGCAGGGCTGGGACGGCACATCGGGAAAAGTAGTGGCGACTGGGAACTGAGTAGCGCGGGGCCGCCGCCGCCGCCATCATACTTTTGAAAGCCTCCGTTTCCACAACCCTATACGGCAGCATCTCCAGGCTGATAAATTTGGCTATGTGCACGTTTAACGCTTGAGCGTGCGGGTGCGTGGCGGCGTACTTGCGCTTGCGCTCCAACACTTGCACTAGCGACGGCTGGACGGTGCGCTGACAGACATTGGTAGATGGGGCCGAGGACAGCGTAGGTGAGGCTGTGGGTGCAGGCCAGGAGACGGTTGTGCCTGTGTCCTGAGAGGGGGGTTGGATCTCAGTGGCAGGTTGGGGCACAGGGGGAGAGGCAGCGGTGCAAACCGGAGGCGGTGAACGGCCTTCGTCCCACCTTGTGGGGTGCTTGGCCATCATATGTCTGCGCATGCTGGTGGTGGTGGCTCCCCGGCTGATCTTGGCGCGACACAGGTTGCACACCACTGTTCGTCGGTCGTCTGCACTCTCAGTGAAAAACTGCCAGACCTTAGAGCACCTCGGCCTCTGCAGGGTGGCATGGCGCGAGGGGGCGCTTTTGGAAACAGTTGGTGGATTATTCGGTCTGGCCCTGCCTCTACCCCTGGACACCGCACTGCCTCTTGCAACCTGCCCTGCTGCTGCCCTTGCCTCCCCCTCTGAAGACCTGTCCTCAGTAGGCGTAGCAAACCAGGTGGGGTCAGTCACCTCATCGTCCTGCTGCTCTTCCTCCGAATCCTCTGTGCGCTCCTCCCTCGGACTTACTGCCCTTACTACTACCTCACTGATAGACAACTGTGTCTCATCGTCATCGTCCTCGTCACCCACTGAAAGGTCTTGAGACAGTTGCCGGAAGTCCCCAGCCTCATCCCTCGGACCCCGGGAACTTTCCAAAGGTTGGGCATCGGTCACGACAAAATCCTCCAGTGGGAGAGGATTCGGAACCCTTGCTGCCCATTCTGGGCAGGGGCCCGGGAACAGTTCCTGGGAGTCTGCCTGCTCCTCAGAATGTGTCATTGTAATGGAGTGAGGAGGCTGGGAGGAAGGAGGAGCAGCAGCCAGAGGATTCAGAGTTGCAGCTGTGGACGGCGCAGAACTCTGGGTGTTCGATAGATTGCTGGATGCACTTTCTGCCATCCACGACAGGACCTGCTCACACTGCTCATTTTCTAATAAAGGTCTACCGCGTGGACCCATTAATTGTGAGATGAATGTGGGGACGCCAGAAACGTGCCTCTCTCCTAATCCCGCAGCAGTCGGCTGCGATACACTTGGATCAGGAGCTCGGCCTGTGCCCACACCCTGACTTGGGCCTCCGAGTCCTCGCCCGCGTCCACGTCCTCTAGGCCTACCCCTACCCCTCAGCATGGTGTATTACCAGTAGTGCAGAAACATCACGCTGTAATTAAATGTGCCGCTTATTGGCCTGTGGTTGGAGGCTGACTTCGCTTACGGAACGCGAGGAAATAATTTTGCGCAAGCCTGCTGTAACACTTAGCTGGCTGCGTATGAATTAGGAGGACAACTACACCCAGCACAGACCCAGTACACTGAGGACAGTCACAGGCAGCCCAAATAGATTTTTTTTCCCAAATGTTTTTGGAAAGACCCACTGCCTATATTCAATAAATATATGTCTTCTGTCCTTGCCTCACCGCTACTGGCCCTGGAGTATGTAAAATAACTGCAGACTGTTGCACTGTGGACAGGAATACAGCGGTGATGTAACAGCCAACACAGAGCCAGGAAATAATTTTGCGCAAGCCTGCTGTAACACTTAGCTGGCTGTGTATGAATTAGGAGGACAACTACACCCAGCACAGACCCAGTACACTGAGGACAGTCACAGGCAGCCCAAATAGATTTTTTTTCCCAAATGTTTTAGGAAAGGCCCACTGCCTATATTCAATAAATATATGTCTTCTGTCCCTGCCTCACCACCACTACTGGCCCTGGAGTATGTAAAATAACTGCAGACTGTTGCACTGTGGACAGGAATACAGCGGTGATGTAACAGCCAACACAGAGCCAGGAAATAAATTTGCGCAAGCCTGCTGTAACACTTAGCTGGCTGCGTATGAATTAGGAGGACAACTACACCCAGCACAGACCCAGTACACTGAGGACAGTCACAGGCAGCCCAAATAGATTTTTTTTCCCAAATGTTTTTGGAAAGGCCCACTGCCTATATTCAATAAATATATGTCTTCTGTCCCTGCCTCACCACCACTACTGGCCCTGGACTATGTATAATTACTGCAGGGCGCAATGCTCTGCACGGCCGATATACAAAAAAAAAAAAAATGTGCAACACTGCAAAAAGCAGCCTCCACACTACTGCACACGGTTAGATGTGGCCCTAAGAAGGACCGTTGGGGTTCTTGAAGTCTAAAATACTCCTAACACTCTCCCTATAGCAGCTCCGGCACCAACAGCACTTTCCCTCCTCTATGTCAAAATAAATCTGTGGCGAGCCGCGGGAGGGGCCGATTTTTATACTCGGGTGACACCTGATCTCGCCAGCCACTCACTGCAGGGGGGTGGTATAGGGCTTGAACGTCGCAGGGGGAAGTTGTAATGCCTTCCCTGTCTTTCTATTGGCCAGAAAAGCGCGCTAACGTCTCAGAGATGAAAGTGAAAGTAACTCGAACATCGCGTGGGACTCGCCTCTAGTAACGAGCATCTCGAACACGCTAATACTCGAACGAGTATCAAGCTCGGACGAGTACGTTCGCTCATCTCTAATGCTTGATTAATACAATAAGCACCGTAGTCTACCAATTTTAAGTGGCCCACAGATAGCGCTAGAAGAGAAATTGCACAGTGCCAGTCGATATGGATCTTCCGTGCTTTTATTTTATTTTACTCTCAGGACAACCTGGGGGCCATGGCGACTATTCCATCAGTAGAAATTGGCTAGTCAAAAATATGGTACTAGCACACCCATTCCCATCGTAGGGCAAAGAAATTGAAACGGGTACATTTCCCTGTCCAAAAACAACTCGGCTTTTCCACTATTGTAGCAGTACGGACCAAGTCTATACAGATTTATTTTGACAATCAAAACAGAAATTAGATCAAAGAACAAAAGAAGGGGGGTAGTCTTTTTAGTTCTAATGTACTGGATCGAGTCCAGTTGTCGACGTAGACCCCAGCTTTGATCTATACTGTGTTCTCATTTAAGACAATGTAAATTAGCTCAAATAAAATTAGATATTTGTTGACTCGATGTTTAAACAGCTCGTCTCGCAAAAAATAAGCCCTCATAGAGCTCCGTACATAAAAAAATTAAAAAGTTACAGGACTTTGAATGCAGCAATTTAGGAAAAAAAAATTCCCAAAAAAGGGTTTTATTGCAGAAAAGTGGAAAAACCTAAAAAAAAGTAATAATTTTGGTATCGTTGTAACCGTACCGACCAGCAGAAAAAATGGATTGTGTCATTTATGCTGCATGATTAACGCTGTAAAAAAAAAATAAATCTATGGCAGAATTGATGCGTTTTCTCTCCCTGCTATCATAAAAAAAAATAAAACTTTTACAATATAGTCAATGTACCCAAAAGTGGCACCGATAAAAACTACAGTTCGCCACACAAAAATCAAGCCCTTATACGGCTGTGTCGACGGAAAAATAAAAAAGTAATGACTTTTGAAAAATGGGGAAGAAAATCGGCCACAAATCGTTGCGTCCTTAAGCTCAAAATATGCCATGTCCTTAAGGGGTTAAACTTGTTTACTAATAAACATGAAGTTTTAATTTCATCTTCAGTTCTGGAGTCTACCATTGATACAGCATATCCTTACCCGGGAACAGGCCTCCTTGCATCAATACCAAGACTTGAAGCATGTGTGCTTCTTTGTTTTTTTTTTTACATTTATTTAACCCCTTAATGACCATGATATGCCTTTTGACAGCCTGTATCGGCGATCTATGTATGATGTAATGCTATGGCATTACATCATACTGCAAGACCGATCAAAGTATAGCAAGTTGTTGTCCCCTCTGGGGACTTAAAAATTTGAAAATAAGAACAGTAAAGTTTTACCAATTATTAAAAAAAGTTATAAAAGTTCAAAAAACCCACCTTTTTACCATATTTGTAATAAAATAATCTAAATAATAAAGCAAAAATACATATTTGATATCACTGCATCCCTAATAGTCCGATCTATCAACGCAACACTTTATTTACACAGCTCGCTGAACGGCGTTAGAAAAAAAATAAGAATGTTAGAAATGCACTTTTTAGTCACCTTGTCTTCAAGAAAAAATGCAATCAAAAGCAATCAAAAAGTCATCTGTATTTCAAAATTGTACCAATGCAAACTACAGGATGACTTGCAAAAAATGAGCCCTCGCACAACTATGCAGACAAAAAAATTAAAAAGCTATTGCGTGCAGGAGATGGAGGCAGAAAATCATTAAAAAAAATTAAACAAGCTATTCAGGTCTAGACTTTCTTATGTTTAGGTGACATGGATAACAAGTCCTGTCTTCTCAAACTTGAGATGTGAAGCATACTGACCTCTATCTCTCACAGGACTATATTGCAACATTTGTCACCCTTGTGATAGGCGTTAAACTCGCTCATGTAAATAGACTCTAATGCTTGATACATCTGCTTTGGTTCATTATTAGGGATGAGTGAGTATACTCGCTAAGGCACTACTTGCTCGAGTAATGTGCCTTAGCTGAGTATCTCCCCGCTCGTCCTGAAAGATTCGGGTGCCGGCGTGGGGCGGGGAGCTGCGGGGGAGAGCAGGGAGGAACGGAGGGGAGATCTCTCTCTCCCTCTCTCTCGCCCGCTCTCCCCTGCTCCCCACCGCGACTCACCTGTCAGCTGCGGCGGCCCCCGAATCTTTAGGGACGAGCAGGGAGATACTCGGCTAAGGCACATTACTCGAGCGAGTAGTGCCTTAGCGAGTATACTCGCTCATCCCTAGTCATTATATATGCATATGCATATTCATGATTGTTGCTGCCTAATAATGTGGTTCATGTTATGCCCATTCTCAGACCAATCACTTGCCCACATGGGGTGCCTTGCACTTTCCCCAATAGGGTAGAAGGCTTTATCCCTGTATTAATGCTGTGTGGCATTTCTCTTAGATATCCTTTTTGGATTCTGCCTCCATGCACCTCCTTTCATTAAGTGCCCTTTAGCTAATTGTTTTGAAGAGATTTTCTATGTTTTTATTCCCTTATTTTACAGTTATTTTACAACTAAAATGGTTTATATTTATAAAGTTTGATAGCATTTTGTTCTAGTCTCCAAACTGTTTTGAAATAAGAAAGTTCAGCATATTCTATTTTAAAACTTTAATGCTAGTAGGGGCTCAGAAAATCTGGAGAGACAAAAAGATGATACACAGGGTGAGTATGTACAGTGGGTATATAAACTCTACACACCCCTGTTAAAATGCCAGGTTTTTGTCATGTTAAAGAATCTGACAAAGATAAATAATTTCAGATTTATTTCCACCTTGAATGTGGCTCGTTTCTGTACAATTCTATTGAAAAAAAAATGAAATGTTTAGGGCGAAAAATATATTTAAAAAAAACTAAAATAATGTGGTTGCCTAAATATACACACCCTAAAACTAATACTTTGTGTATGTACCCTTTGGCTTTATGACAGCATTCAGTAATTTTGGATCAAAGTAGCATATCTTGACTTGATAATCTTTGCCCACTCTTCCTTGCCAAAGCCCTTCAAATCTGTTAGATTGCGAGGGCATCTTGTGTGTAGCGTCCTCTTCAGGTCAACCCATAGATCTTAATTGGATTTAGGTCTGTGTTCTGGCTGAGTCATTCTAAAACTGTAATCTTCTTCTGGTGAAGCTGTTTTTTTGTTGTTTTGGAGAAAGGATTTGGGTTGGGGTTGTTGTGCTGAAAGGTGAAATTCCTCTTCTTATTCAGCTTTTTAGCAGAAGCTTGAAGGATTTGTGACAAAAATGACTGATATTTGGAAGCGTTTATAATTCCATTCACATTGAATAAAGCCCTAGTTCCAGCAGCAGAAAAACAGCACCATAATGCTGGCTCCATCATCTTCCCTGTAGGTATGGTGTTCTTTCAGTGATGCACAGTGTTGGCTTTGCGCCAAACATACCTTTTGAAATTATAGCCAAAAATTCAACCTTGGTCTCATCAAACCATAACACATTCTCTCACATACTTTTGGCAGACTTAATGTAGGTTTCGGCAAACATAGCCAGGCTTGAATGTTTTCCTTTGTTAGAAAAATCTTTCATCTTGCCACCCTACCCCACAGCTCAGACGTATGTAGAATACATGCGCCAAACATACCTTTAGGCATTTTGGCCAAAAAGTTCAGCATTGGTGTCATCAGATCATAACACATCTACATACGTGGATGTGTTCCTTTGCTAGAAAAGACTTTTGTCCTGAGACCCTAGCCCAAAGTCCAAATATATGAAGAATACAGGAAATCGTTGTCACATGCACTACACAACCAGTACTTGCCTGAAATTCCTGCAGCTCCCTTAATGTTGCTGTAGGCCTCTTCGTAGGCTTCCAACCATTTTTTCTGGTCTTTTCATCAATTTTTGAGGAATGTCCAGTTTTTGAAAATGTCACTGTTGTGGCAAATGTAATCAATTTCTTGATGAGCGTATTCCCTGTGTTCTATGGTACATGTAATGCCTTGGAAATGTTTTGGTACCATTTTCCTGAATGATAACTTTCAACAATCAGATCCCTTTGATGTGCTGTAAACTCTTTACAAATCATGGCTTTTACTGAAAAGTGCAACTAGGAAAATGTCAGGAAAGTCCTACTAGAAGGGCTAAACTTTATATGGGGTAAATCAGAATCACTTTACATAATGGTAGCCGTGCACCGACTGCTATTTAACATGCATTTAAATGTCATTGGCTAGTTATAAATACAACAACATCCGCAAATATAAGAGGGAGTTCACACTTTTGCAACCACATTATTTTAGTTTTTTTATTTTTATTTTTCCACCCTTAAAGATTTGTTTGTCTTCTAATGGAATTGTACAGGCAAGGATTACATTGAAGGTGAAAATAAATCTAAAATAATTCATCTTTGTTGGATTTTTTAACATGACAAAACCATGGCACTTTAGCAGGGGTGTGTAGACTTTTTATATCCACTGTACGAACAATTGCAATTGGTTGACAAAATAAGGAATTAGGCCTCAGTCACACAGGGCGTTTTTTCGCGCGATTTGCAGATCGCATAACGGATGCGCATCCGCAAATCGCGTGACCAGGGCCGACGATTTGCTGAAAAATCTGCACCTAGCAGCGTTTTCAGCAAAACGGCCCAGCGCTGCCCGCTATCCTCTGCCACAGCTGTGGCACAGCTGTGGCAGAGGAGAATGATGTTCGCCCATTGCATTCAATGGAGCCGGCAATACAGCCGGCTCCATTGAAAGCAATGGGCTGCGGGCGATCTCACGATGAATTTTCGGGAAGGGCTTAAAAATATAAGCCCTTCCCAGAAATTCATCCAGAAATGTGTGCAAAAATTAAAAAATAAATATATACTCACCTGGTCTTGGCAGACAGAGTTCAGCCGCGGCTGGCCGGCAATTCTCCTGAACTGCTCTGAGTAGTATTCAGCAGGTGGGGATTTTAAATCCCCGCCTGCTGAATTGGCTGCCTCTGATTGGTCATAGCCCTCACCAATCAGAGGCAGCTCTCACTCACCCATTCATGAATTCATGAATGGGTGAGTGAGTGCTGCCTCTGATTGGCTGAGCGCAGGGACCAATCAGAGGCAGCTCTCAGCTGTCATTCAATGAATTCATGAATAGGTGAGTGAGAGCTGCCTCTGATTGGTGAGGGCTGTGACCAATCAGAGGCAGCCCATTCAGCAGGCGGGGATTTTAAATCCCCACCTGCTGAATACTACAGAGAGCAGTTCAGGAGAATTGCCGGCCGGACGCGGCTGAACTCCGGCTGCAGGAAAAAGGTGAGTATACTTTTTTTTTTACACATTTGCAGGATGGTTTTCAGGGAAGGGCTTATATTTTAAGCCCTTCCCCGAAAATTCATCCAGCGCTTGCTGGCATCCCATTGCTTTCAACGGAGTCGGCTGTATTGCCGGCTACATTGAATTCAATGGGCGAACATCGTTCTCCTCTGCCACAGCTGTTACAGCTGTGGCAGAGGAGAACGTTCTCTAGTATATGTTCTCAATGGGGTTGTCGCTGCTGCCGCCGGCCCCATTGAGCGCATATATAGGACACAACGATTCGCAGAACGCAGATAGGCGCGTTCTGCGTATCGTTGTGTCCTATAATTTATCGCACATCCGCATAAAAAACGGACATGTGCCTGCTCCCATTGGGATGCATTGGGTCTATAGATCTGCAGATCGCAAGCGCATCTGCAGATCGGACAAAAAAACGCTCATGTGACCGAGCCCTTAAGAGGACTCACCTTTTGGTGTTGTATTAGTATAGGCTCAACACTATTGCAGGATATATCAAGATCACAGAGAGTTGCTGTCGGTGTAATTTTCCCAGGAACAACAGATGCCAGTTGCATCTGAGAATATAAAATAATGATGGAGATTAATTGTGGATCATTCTTGTAAGAAGGTTATGCAACCTGAAGTCACAGATTCTGACAACAGCAATGAAGATGTTAAGCTACCTTTTATTCGGTATACATAGTCTAAGTGAATGGACTACTCTATTAGACCACGTATACCGAATTAAAGGCAGCTTAACATCTTCACCATTGCTGTCAGAGTCTGTGCCCTCAACTCTTTATGGTGACAATCACCGGCTCACCTCCATCATTATTTTAAAGCTTTATCATCATAGATGCTGAAACTTTGATCTTAATACTAGACAGGTCATCCTCTCAGTATGATCATTATTTTGCATTTTTTTTTATGTCCATTTGAAAATCAATAAAAATCAGAATGCTAAAAACTTTGATAAGTCTATGAGGAGTTAAATGTTTTTTTCGGTGAAACTAAACAAATACTCTCTGACTGCTAAGTGCAGTTACTGAGCAGCAGCATTACAGCTTGTGCCTTTCTAACAATTTTCTATTTAGTTCAAGAAGTTGGTACACAGTAAATTGTTTTTTGGACATAAGTTAATGACCCCATCAGTGACAGGTGTGCGTCTTGTTTCTTCCATTTCCATCAAATTCTCCCAGTAATCAGCATGTATGGCCTTAGAGGATGATCAATATAGAGGAGCTGACTTTATTGATTCAACAAAGATCTTTGATCCGGTGATTCACCAGCACATATTGCTATTCTGTTGGCCTTTAGTGTTCCGAGAGCAGTAATGGCAGAATGGTTGTTTAATTGTGGTAGTGTACTGTATGTCAGTTGTAAATAATGATCAAAATAGAGTCATGTTAAGGTCAATACCTAATCTTTTCAAACACATTCAGCTCTTTCACAATTCTTGAGTGAACATATAAATTACATTGTCTTTTAACCAGCGTCTCTGTTTGTTGCCAATGTTATTTTATTTGGATATTTGTTTCTTTTTGCTTTATTTAATATACTAGAAATGGGATAAAATGAAGGATTATTAATTCATGAATAAAATATGAAGTTATACTTTACATTTAGAAAAGTGAATACTTTGTAATGCAGGATTATTTATTTCTAAACGTGATAACTTGTTAAGACAGCAACTCAAACAAGTCAATGTAATAGGCAAATAACATGATTAACATTTGGGTGTAACTCCAGGGAAATGTAGTTAGAAAAAGTGCATTGATAAAAGCTTTTCCCTGATTTGTAATTGATGGCATTAATAAAAGTACACAGGAAAAAAACTACTAAGTCTAGTGTTTCATACACTAGTCTTAAACCAAAGTATGTTAGAGTGAGCTTCACCAAATTTATTAAGAGACATATACCTTATAATTATTTTGGCATATCTTGGCACAAATTGACATTTCTGCCAGCTATAAGCATATGCAGATTGATGGAGTGATCTTGAGTCATCCCCTCCCATCTAACCCCACTGACTTTCTTTGTTATTTTTCATAAGAGCTGAGAGAAATTAAAACTCAAAAAATGTAGTGCAAATATGGCGTGCAGCAAAATGGATGACTTTCGACTCTTCTACAGAGGTGGCTCAATGTTGGCTCAGCCTTCCATCCTCCTAAGGTCGGTAAAATGAGTACCCAGCTTGTTGGGGGGTAAAAGCTGACTGGGGAAGGCAATGGCAATGGCAAACAAGAACAGTCTGCCAAGAAAACATCACAATGTGACATCACCCTAGGGATCAGTCATGACTCGATGCTTGCACTAGGGGACTTTACCTTTACCTACACAAAAAAATAACTAGCATAAATCATTTAATAAATTTCCACAAAGTTATTTGCAATGCCATTTACTCTATTGGAGAAACCTTATCAGGGTTTTTTATCTCTTACATTTTGGTTTCATCAAGATAGAGTCAGAGTTTATTTGTTCATTAAAGGGGTTTTTCCAATAAAAGTAATTAGAAAAAAATCAAATTAAAAAAAAAATGTAAGTGAACACTTCTGTCTGCACACTGTTTACATCAGCAGCAGCAGTCATGTGTCCTTTCTTTACCCATGGGATTGCTGCAGCCAAAAAAAGTCAGACAAGGACGTCATCAGTGACGTCCTGTACACCTGCCACAGTGTTTCATCATTAAAAGTGCACGTGACACGTTTTCGGGATAGCATACGCACGCACAAAAACACACTTCTATTTGCAACAATGCATTCCTTATGGTGTGTTCACATGTCCCTACTTTGCAGGTGCGTGCCTGCAAAGATAGGACATGCGTGCAGCATAGGGAATGCACACATTGTTTTCGATGGAGCCGAGGCTGCTGCCGGCGGCTCCATTAAAGAGAATGGTCTGCCGGCACCCCTGCATTTTTTTCAGGGAAGGGCTTTACATATAACCTCTTCCCTGAAAAAGAAAGATTTTAGTGTAAAAAAAAAAATGCAGGCATTCTCTTCAATGGAGCCGCTGCCGCTGTTCCCTGAAAAAGAAAAATTTTAGTGTTAAAAAAAAAAATTATATGCTTACCTGTCCGCCACTGCAGTCCACCCCGCGGGGATGAAGAACACATATGCTGCATGCGGCAGATGTTCCCTTCATTCCCGCTAGTTAAAAGAATTCCCTGCTGCTACATCTGCCACATCTGTGACAGATGCAGAAGAGGACTTCTTCAATTCTCTACCGCAGCTGTCACACATGTCAGCTGCGGTAGAGGATTCTTCTGCCGCCAATTGATTTCAGGGAAGGGCTTTAAATATAAGCCCTTCCCTGAAAATCAAGTATAAGTGGTTTAAAAAAGAAAAAAAATAGATTCTCACCTTGTTTCAGCTCCCGGGGCTCAGCCGTGTCTTCCCCTGCTGTCCCCTGCACTATGGTGCTGATCTATCAGCAGGCGGGGATTTAAAATCCCCGCCTGCTAAAAGAGCTGAATGTGATTGGCTGAGGTGCTCAGCCAATCACAGGCAGCTCTCCCTGAATGAATGACTGGCTCAGAGCTGACATACTATATAATTTGTGAGCAAGAAATCTTTATTAATACCAAAACAGTGCCGAGGATTACGTTGTATTTTTTCAATCTTTGATGTCTGTCTTTGTCAGCCCTATTTTAATGAGAATCAATAAAATATTGTTTTAGGTTGTCTATAACTGTGAAGGGCTTCTACTTTAATTTACCATAGACTTCTTCTTCCCCAGTGACTACCGCTATCCAATGGATATTGGCGATCACGGAAAAGTTCAAAAAAGTAAAATAAAGTAAAAGTTTCACCTTCCCTGATTAATCGAATCCATGAGGGGAGGTGAAAATATTCACCCCCATCCTCTGCAATGTCCCGGACCTTCCAGGACCTTATGTCGCCTTTTGTGCATACGTGCCCGAAAGAAATGTCGGCCCACGTGCTCAGAAGGGTTTGCGCCCCCGGGAGATTTAAATTTTTTTTCCTTCTGCTATGCTTAGATTCATTCAAAAACTATGGGTCAAAATGTGCAGCTCACCCCTGGATGAATTCGTTAAGGGGCCTAGTTTTCAAAATGCGGTTATTTGTGAGGGTTCTCCATTGTTTTGGCCACTCAATGGCTCTGCGAGTGTGCAATGAGGCATAAATCACCTTCAAGCCAAATATCTGTTCTGAAAGCCACCGACTGCTCCTTTCGGTTTTAGCCCTGTTGTGCATACAGATATAAGATTAGTGCAACAATGGGTATGTTTCTGAACACAGGACAAACGGGGATATCCATTTTGGGACGCAAGTCTTCATTCATATGTGTTCTGTGCAAATAAAACTTTTTGTTAAATGACACGATTGCCAAACAAATGAAATCATATTTTTTTCATTTTGCTTTGCTTAGATTCATTCAAAAGCTGTGGGGTCAAAATATGCAGTACACCCCTAGAGGAATTTGTTAAGGGGTCTAGTTTTAAAAATGGGGTCATTTGTGGGGGTGCTGCTTTCGGTTTGGGCCCCATTGTGCATAAAAACATAATATTAGGGCCACAACAGGTATATTTCTGAACACAGGACAAACAGGGATATCTATTGTGAGGGAAGAAGTCCTCATTTTGATGTGCGCTATAGGAAAAAATATGTCTTTAAAATGACAATCAGATTGGTCCCTGCGCTGAGCCAATGAGAGGCAGCAGTCACTCACCCATTCATGAATTCATGAATTGGTGTGTGAGTGAGATCTGCCTCTGATTGGTCAGGCTGTGACCAATTAGAGGCAGCTCATTCAGCAGGCGGGGATTTTAAATCCCCGGCTGCTGAATACTACTCACAGCTGTTCAGAGCAGTTCAGGAGGACTGCCGCCGGCCGCGCTGAACTCCGTCTGCCGGGACCAGGAGAGTATATATTTTTTTTTATTTTTACACATTTCTGGATGAATTGCAGGGAAGGGCTTATATATTCAAGCCCTTCCTGACAATTCATCCCGCGATCGCCGGCAGCCCATTGCTTTCAATGGAGCCGGCTGTATTGCCGGCTCCATTGAATTCAATGGTCAGTTCTCGTTTAATCGAGACGAGTACCGCGTGGTGCTCGTCCCAAGTAACGAGCATCTTGAGCACCCTAATACTCGAACGAGCATCAAGCTCGGACGAGTATGCTCGCTCATCTCTAGTCATGTGCTGTCTAGAGATGAGCGAGCGTACTCACTAAGGCAAACTACTCGAGCGAGTAGTGCCTTATGCGACTACCTGCCCGCTCGTCTCTAAAGATTCGGGTGCCGGCGGGGGGGCAGGGAGCGGTGGGGGAGAGCGGAGAGGAAAGAGGGGGGAGATCTCTCTCTCACTCTCTCCCCCATGCTCCCCCCTGCTCACTCCCGCAACTCACCGCTCTCCCCCGCCGGCACCCGAATCTTTAGAGACGAGCGGGCACGTACTCGCATAAGGCACTACTGACTCGAGTAGTTTGCCTTAGCGAGTATGCTCGCTCATCTCTAATGCTGTCCCATGAAGCTATTCACAGTCCAATGGTCTGTGTGGAATAAAAATCACAGAATGTCCTACGATCATCTATTTTCACAGACAAGAATAGGACATACAATGAGCATTGTCCCAGCTGATTGGGCAGCATATGGATGGGTATGTGACCAATCCCTAAAGAGAACCTGTCATCTATCCTGACATGTTTGTTTTTGTTCTTTTTTAGTAAATACTTATATTCCCCATAAAATAAGAATTCTAAAGCATATTTTCTTAGAACTCTGTGTTGGGTTGTTCCTCTGTTATTCCTCTTACAAACACCCCAACTGATAACTCACTGTTGTCAATTTACTCAATAATTTCTAGGAGGAGTAACAGAGAAATTGGACATCACAGAGCTCTAAGAAAAGATGCTGCTAAATTTTATGGGGGAAACAAATATTTACTAAAACAGACATGTCTTACAGGTGAAAGGTCCTCTTTAAATTGGTATTCCAGCCAGAAGAATTATTCACTTAATGGATAATTATTCACTTAATGGATAATAGCTGCTAAATCAGTGGTAGTTCAACTACTACGATCAATAGCCAAAATGTGGGACACTAGTCCAGCATCTCTTCATTAAGAAGACCATCTACCACAATATGGTGCCAATAAAAACTGCAGCTGGTCTCACAAAACAAGCCCTAACAAAGCCCCAATGGAAAAGATATGAGTCTGAGATTTTGACAACATAAAGCAATTTTGATTTAAGTTTATTTTTTAAAAGTACTAAAACAGAACAAAAACTATATAAATATATTATTTCTGTAATCATACCGTCATGCAAAGTAAAATTAACATGTCAGATTTGCTGAGCAGTGAATCAGAAAAATTGAACCCCAAATACAATGGTGGGATTACATTTTTTTAAATTCCAAATAATACATGGTACATGAAATGGTGTCATTAAAAATTACAACTCGTATAACCAAAAAAGGTCTCCATATGGCTACGTTGGCAGACTAACAAAAAAGTTAAGTTATGGCTCTTGAAAAGTGTGGATCAAAAAACAAAAGATGCCTTTAGCACTGAGGGGGTTGAAAAAAAAAATTGTAATTAAAAAGACATTGAAGAAATGACTTTCATCACAATGTTGCTGATAAAATATAGAGAGCAGTGGATACTTTAAAATAAATTGCAGTGTTATAAATATCGAGCCAAGGTTTACCGCAGGATTATAAATATAGCTCTAGCTGCCTTTCCATAACGTCATTTTATCTGTGATCTTTTGCCCTTTGGATTCATTTTTTTCTTGCTTTGCAAATAATTGGTCATAAACCCCCAAAGAAGTCTAACATATCTTCTAGAAAACTTCTCTTTCTCTTGCATTTTTTTTCCCAACAAATTGTATTGAATTTTTGATCTTTCTGTTCTTTAGCCCTTATACCTTAATCACATTGAAATGTAGCATACAATGTAGTATAAAATTAGGACTATATACTGCAATTGTAATCTTTATACAAGGTAGAGTCAAAAAATTATCCTCACTCTGGCTGTAGAATTTATTTTAATCAACATTCAGAAAAAAAAATTGCATTATTTTTAAAAATAATTTTCCTGCTTTTCAATACACTTCGTCCATTGGTCAACAAGCTTTCATATTCTTTCACTAAAAAATATTTTAAGCTGAGTTGTGAGCCAAGAATGCACAGCTGTCTTCACCTCTTCACTAGATATGAAGCTTCATCCTCTTAGGGCTTCTTTTAGGAGACCAAACAGTTGATAGTCCAATAAGGCAAGATCAGGACTATAGGGAGGATGCATTAACAACACCTTAAAACAAGGTTTTTGGAGAATCTGGACAGTACGGGTAGCGATGTGTGGATGTGGATAGCATTCCTTTGTGTTTTATTTGAATTTTATGCTTCAGTTTTTCAGTGAGCATCTCACTGTAATGAGCACTGTTGGTTATTGGACCTTTTTACAATATTATCCCTTGAGAATACCAGCATCTGGCTCCTTCTTCATCGGTGAAACATCTGCGACCTTCCGTGAGCTTCTCTTTCCCTCCACACATACTTCTTCGCAACAAAACACTTTCTCCATACAATGCACAAAGTGCTCAATAATTGGCACCAGACATATCCTCAGACCACAAAAAATAAATCACTGCCCACTGCTCTCCTTTCGTGCAAATCACAAGTGGAGCATCTATTTTTTCTTGCACTGCAGTCACAAATTAACTGACTTAACATGTTCAAACCTCCACAGCAGTCATTGGGGAGACGGCGACCTACAACATAAAGTGTTGATATGATGAATGCGGATAATTTTTGACTCACCCTTGTATATTTAGATTATACATTTGAAATGGTTTGGAAATTCAAAGAAAATCCATAACTTGAATTTAAAGCACTAAAATAAATTGTAAATTAAATCTAACGTTGCTGCTATTACTAAAGACTACTTGAACTAACTGCAGCTCTAAAGTTATCTTCACATGGCTTCCGCACAATGCAGTTTCTAGGGAAATTGGTAAACAGAGAGAATGTCAAAAAGTACCCCCAACTTCAAATAATGTTGAAAATGTTTATAACTAGAGATGAGCGAACGTACTCGGATAAGCACTACTCGTCCGAGTAATGTGCTTTATCCGAGTACCTCTCCGCTCGTCCTGAAAGATTCGGGACGCGCTGCGGAGCGGGGAGCTGCAGGGGAGAGCGGGGAGGAACGGAGGGGAGATCTTTCTCTCCTTCTCTCCCGCCCGCTCTGCCCCGCTCCCCGCTGCAACTCACCTGTCAGCAGCGGAGCGCCCCGAATCTTTCAGGACGAGCGGAGAGATACTCGGATAAAGCACATTACTCGGACGAGTAGTGCCTATCCGAGTACGTTCGCTCATCTCTATTTATAACACCACACAATTAGATTAACATATCTAAATATATTTCTTATTGTTTACTCCATTATGTTGATCTTACAAATATCAAAATGTAAAGTAAACTTAATTTCTCAACCTAATACACATCTCGGCTGCCGAGAACCTCATAATATACACATAAAAGTGATACAAGCAATTTAATGCAATTCCCACAGGCCCTATGTTTGTTCACGTGCCAAAAGTATACTAATAGATTAATATGGATTGTAAGCCTCAGTGGGGACATAAAACATCAAGTGATGTAATATGCAAATGCTTTATAAATAAAGGTGATTAATATGAAAAACAGGGAGAACATACAAATTCCATGCAGATGTTGGCCTTGGTCAGATTTGAAACTACAAACCCAGTGCTACTAGGCAACATTGCTAACTGCTGATCTATCAATGTTATACCTCAATTTTAGGGATATTAGTAAAGGTTTGGTTCAGTGAACCATTTAATTCACAATTTTCAAAAGTTCCCTCACTGTTACTCATTACTTTCAATACTTCCTCAGATTTGTCGATTTCAACATAAAGGATGAACAGGATATGGGTGTTTTATATAGAAATTAGTTCACCTGCTAATTTAAACACTTTTAGCACTCACATGTACTGTAGGTACACATCATTTATATAAATATCCTAGAAAACTGTAGTTTATGAAGTAATGGGACTATGAAACCTGTTTAAAAGAGAAATTGTCTTTGTTACTACCTTGAAATAAGAAAAAGTCCATATCACATATGTATTTGTCTCCTGTGTGACTACCTGCATAAGCATAACATTAACCCATTAAGGACCAAGCACTGTAAATTTACGGTGCTTATTCCTGGGCTTTAATCCCAGCCGATAAATATATGGTGCAGCATTAAAGCCCCTGCTTCTGCAATCAATCAGAAGCAGGTCAGGTTGTCAGCTGTTAGTCACAGCTGAAAACCCAGAGGAGAAGGGAGAAGTGGTTTTTAACTCCTTCTGCCTTCTCCTTTCCCTAGTACATATCGCTCAATGTACACTATGTACTAAAAAGTGAAAGTGGAAGTGTTTCTTCCACTACCCGAGCCGGTGGTCATGTGACCGCCGGGATCTCCCGTTACAGCAGAGCTGCAGAGTCTTAGCAGACCATGATCAGCTCTGCCATTGGCTATTGTCACTACAGGGGATGTTTTTCCACTGTAATTGGGACTCTTATGGATGCCCCAGCTACAGTGGAAAAGTGTGTGACAAAAAACAACCAAACATGTGAATGAATACCCAGAGGTCTTATATGACATCATGGGGGACATTAATAGTAAAAAAAATAATTACATAAATAAGTAAAACAAAATTATAGAATAAAATACAAAATAAATACATAAAAAAGAAAATAACCCAAAGCCGACACCAACCAAAACCGTCGCCGTATGCACCCTATAATCCAAAACCATACATATTATATATCAAAAGATCCCCCCAAAAATGAGGAACCCATTCCCATACATTCCCATTCCCAAAACAGCCCTATATGTTTAACCCTTGAGGGGTTAAATTATTGCTGCTAATTCTAAAGGGAGAGCGCTGTGAACTTTTATTTCTTTCCTGTATGATCCTAGTTATGCTTTCTTTACACTAAGCTCCACTGAGCAATAGAACAGTGCCAGAGATCAGATCAATACATACATGTCCTCCCAGAACTGACTGCACATATTGAGTAGTTCTCTGTTATTCTTCAATATGGGCTAATTATTCGCCAACGAAGATGTAAAAGTAGTTATACACATTAGATAGAAGTGGGTTCATGGTTTAACTGTTGAAAGAATTCAGGTGTATGCTCATTTTGCAGATACATTCCTACATATTTCAGTTCATATTGGCTGTTACAGCTGTTCAATATGGCCATATAAGCTCAGTGACATGGGGTGACCAGCGAACAATCTTTTTGTGAACATTCTTTCAAAGAAAGATTTTTGCCTGACTGTCAGATGAAAATTTCAATCGCAACAAACTTCTTTCCAGATGATCACAGTCTGACATCAATCAGTTAAAACAATCATTCATTGTTATAGTTCACTTGACGAATGATCATTTTGGTCAAAATAATCAATTTTCATCAACTTTAGTCTAATATGTATGGGCAGCTTAACAACTCCATACGTCTGAGCATTTTTATTTTATAAGTAAACAGCTATTTAACTCAATGGAGTCTGTCAGCAGTTTTGTTGATGCTAAACTGGTAATAGGACTAGGAAGGGGCAGGGGAGGGTATGTAATTATCAGAGATGAGCGAGCACCCAAATGCTCAGGTCCGCGTTATTCAAGTCAAGCTTTTAGTAAAATTCGAGAGCTCTACTCAAGTAACGAGCTCCATTGACTACAATGGGAGACGCGAGCATTTTTGTATGTGGGATGCCGGGTCCCGAGCTTTTTTTTTTCTTGGTTCGTGTGTTCTCTCTCTCTCTCTCCCCCCTGCCTGCCAGCCAAAAAATTTGCCATTGACACGTGCTGCATCTTGGCGGGGAGAGGCCAAAACAGGCACGTCACAGCAGGGAGGAGCCAAAAACTGGGGCGGGGTCGAACATGGCGTGATGCTCTTTCGAGTAACAAGCACCATCGAGTACGCTAATATTCGAACGAGCATCAAGCTCAGCAGAGTACGTTCGCTCAACTCTAGTAATTATCTTTGCAAATATCACTTTATTTTAAGAAGGTCTGAGAAAATTAACTTTTAATTGATGGATGCTGATGAGACAATGAGGGTGATACTTCTCTTTGAGGTGCCCTCCATCCTGTTCAATCAGCTACTCCACACCTCTTATTGCTAGCTGTATTGTCCAACTAGGAGACCCCTACAGCAACACCATGGAGAAAGAGGAGCGCACTTATTAGAGAAGTCCCACGCTCATAGTATTTGTGGCAGCTGTGCTTTGACAATTGAAAGCACATTTTCTCGGACCTTCTCCAAATCATAGACACAGGTACCTTTACACGTCTCTCCCCTACCACAACCTAGTGCTGACAGCAGTCTTGTATCTGCAAGAAAAGAAAAACTACCTTGTATAATTGCTATTGATCCTGTTATTACTGTACTGTATCATTTGGACAAATAAGAATACTCTAATTA
Source organism: Eleutherodactylus coqui (assembly GCF_035609145.1). Taxonomy (NCBI): domain Eukaryota; kingdom Metazoa; phylum Chordata; class Amphibia; order Anura; family Eleutherodactylidae; genus Eleutherodactylus; species Eleutherodactylus coqui. The sequence continues at coordinate 80,820,855 of NC_089845.1, read as the reverse complement.
GGCATACTGTTTGGAACTATATCTCTTCCTACTATGAATAATGTGTTACTTGTTTTCATAGAAATAAATAGAATTAGATGTGCTGTTTATTTTACAATTTGGAAGCCACTAATTCTCGCATATAAAGTCTGAAGGTGTTTTATCTCCTCTTAAAATTAGACCTGGTCATGATCTTGAATGATTTGTGTGTATTATGTTGAATCATGGCTTTATCAATGTGATCAAGTGTATCTCAACCATCTGCAGATAAAGGTCATTTTTGCATTGAGAGGGATACCTGGTATTTTGTGTTAGCCAGTCATTGCTCTGCCCCCTGAGACACTGTTCTTGCTGGGATTAATGAAAATTTAAATTGAGGATTAGCAGCACTGGAAAACTCTCAGTTGGAAATCCTTTCAATTAAACTAAAATCTTTTCTTCTATCAGGACTTCCCTGATTTTAGTTGCATTTATAACACATTGAAATAGCACCTGCCTACCTTTATCTGGCCCAATAAACAACAATATAGATAGAACATTTATTATATGGTTACAGTTTATTGTGTTTTCTTTTTTTCGTTGTGTTTCTTTTGAAGAGATGCGGCTATCTGATTTCTGTACCGTATGGAAGCTGCTTTTATATATGCACAGGCACATACACACACGCGTTAACATCCACACTATGATTCAAAGTCAGGGCAACCCGAAATATCTTCTGAATGAAAACAGATACAAATAGGAAACTTTGTAGAACACTTAGGCTGGGTTCTCACAGGGCAGAATCCTGGCAGAAATCTTGCGGTTTTGCTGCAGCAAAAATCTTGAACTTTCCACCGGGAAAGCACTGCTAAGTGCCGCGGATTTTGAAACGGCCTGGCCGCATGCTTTTCCATTGCGGCCAGCACTCCGAAAGAGAGCAGCGCGGCCACAACGGAAAAAAAAAATAGACATGCCGCGGCTAGGGTATTCGCGCTGCAGCGCCAGCTTCTGCCGACTTTGCCACTACAGACTAGCCATCCTGTGTGGATGAGATTTTTGATAAATTTCATCCACGTGCCTGGCTGAGCCCAGTATTAGTGGCCGCAGGCAGATTTGCCGCAGTGAAATTCCACATTGAATTTCCACGGCAAATCTGCCCTGTGTGAACCCAGCCTTAGATTGTTGGGAGGAAAACTTTTTGGTACTACAGTGCAGACTTCTTTGTGGCAGCCATCTTGGATCTAGCCAAAAAAAATTCATTGGAAAGGAAGTCATGGGGCATATGATATAAAGGTTAAAATTTCATCCAAAATTGATAAAAGCAGTCATTTTTCAATGCATGCAACCGTTTTTGAGTTATGACTGATGTCATGCTGAGTATTAATAAAGTAATGTTGTATTATTTGGTATGGAAAACACTAATTGCATGTCTTTTCAGGTACCAGAAGATGCTGTTAACAATCCAGGATAGAATGGATATCATCCCGATGGTCAGTAACAGATGTTCATGTGAAGTGACTAACGTTTTCAATCAAAAGCACCCAGAAAAACACCCAGTGTGTGCAAGAACTCTTAGGAAACTGGTACTGTCCAGGACTAACTGAGAACTGCTTGTCTGAGCAGTGCTTACGGTCTCCATGTGTCGATAGCTAGCTGTTTTCATGAAGAATCCATAGAAAAGCACTAAGCACCTGGCAGTGGAGCGTGGTGTGAGTCAACCAACTGTTGTAAGGATCTTTAAGACACTGATTTTGCATTCCTTGGACTATACGTTTATACATTTGATGTGGATACATTTGCAGCACATTTCTGGCTGAGGAGTATCTTCTGGTTTTGCTTATTTTTATATATATATATTAGACACAAGGGTTGCCAGTCCCACGGATGTATGTAACTCCCATGGGTGTAACTATCATGGAAGTGTGCAGTTACTAGACCTTACTATAGGATATCATGACCCATAGTGGTGATTCTACTGAGCAGCCGATATGATTTCTGAAATAACTCTGGCATCCCAGACTGTCTCCACAATTCCAGGAGAAGCCTGTGGTTTTAATTAATTTGAAATAGAGAGAAGGTCCAGATACACTTCTCTGTATTTTTAAAGGGAATGGTTTAACCAGAGGTTATATAAACCAAAGTAGCAAAACCATTCAAAATTTCACTAACAGTGCCATCATCTACTTTAGAGACCAAGTTCCCTGCAGGAAGGGAGATTGTTTTTCAACCATGGTTGTCTAGGCTTCTTACATGACCTTCCTTTTGCACTGCTTCCCATTATATGGACAGTGGTCATATAGCTATCCAATGGGTGCCATGCCATCCTTTGTTACCCTTATGCTGGCTCTGCTGCATCCACTGATACTGCTGCACTTTCTGCGTCTGTCTGCCTCTTATATACTGCTAAGCAGCTGTGGTGAAAATATAATTGGCTATTTATAGCCCTCCATTTTGTATCTCATTGTAATGCAGGCCTATATACATTTATGTTCCTTTATCCTCCATTTTGTAACTTAAATACGAAATGCTATGAACACTCATGTGGACTTTAAACCTGTTTGATGTAGGCTTAGTTATCTAGAACAATGTTAATTGTATTAACTATAGTTACTATGTTAATTGATTCAACAACAATTACCAGAACAATGCTAATTGTGTTGACTACAATTCTGTTTCTATAGGTTTGTTTGAACTCTGTCCATATACATTGTATCACCATAAATCTGTTGAGTCTGTTAATCCTGTGATACCATCATCATTGTCTATGGAATTGATTCTGAATCTTTCATCAATGAAGCTGGCTATTTCAGATGGTGGGGGGTCTCAGATTGATAACATCTTGGATGCAAAGCTTGGAAGCATTTTGGACCTGTGATGGGGAATGTCCTCTCACAGTGTTGTTCCCAAGACACCCTCCTGTTTTCTGATTTTTCACCGTTGCTTCTCCGGTTGATGTACAATGCAGATAAGTATACTTAAAGGGGTTGTCTTGGGAAATCAAGTGGGGTTCAGCACTTCTGTATGGCCATAATAATGCACTTTGTAATATACATCGTGCATTAATTATGAGCCATACAGAAGTTATTCACTTACCTGCTCCATTGCTAGCGTCCCCGTCGCCATGGATCCATCTAAATTCGCTGTCTTCTGGCGTTTTTAGACGCGCTTGCGCAGTCCGGTCTTCTCCCTGGTGAATGAGGCTGCTCGTGCCGGAGAGCTGGTCCTCGTAGCTCCGCCCCGTCACGTGTGCCGATTCCAGCCAATCAGGAGGCTGGAATCGGCAATGGACCGCACAGAGCCCAGGGTGCACCATGGGAGAAGACCCGTGGTGCATCGTGGGTGAAGATCCCGGCGGCCATCTTGGTAAAGGAAGAAAGAAGTCGCCGCAGCGCGGGGATTCGGGTAAGCAATAAACTTTTTTTTTTTTTAACCAATCCCTTGGGTTTGTCTTGCGCCGAACTGGGGGCCTATTGAATATAAAAAAAAAAACCGTTTCGGCGTGAGACAACCCCTTTAAGGCTCTTTGTGATGTGAGTATTAATGTAACCATTGTTTAACTATTGTTTAGCAAAACGTTTATGTAATATCACCTACTTTTATGTAAATTTGTTTAATTTTATCATTTATTCGTTTGTATTAATAAATTTTGTTGTATCAACCCACTTGTCCTTCTTTAAAGCCACATCCGAACTTGTTGTTTTCCAGGTGGCAAAACAGCAGCCCATCCCTCTGGATCATGACTTGCTATTTACATCACTGCCTGCTCCATCAAAGGGGCAGAATCTCCATCCCATATAGCCTCAAAGAGGTTGTGCTCAGTGGCTCCAACGTGGCAACAGGTGCCTTTTCCACATGCTCCCCTACCCACCTCATCTCTGGCTGGCAGAGGGGAACAAACACCGCTTGGAAGCACTATTCACACTTATGCTAGCAAGCGTCAGTCACATGTGTCCCTGCACTCCCTATTATTGCAGTCATAGTCCACTTCTGTCAATGGCTATACGATGCTCTAAACAGAAAAGGGGAAAGCAGGCAGTGCCTCTCCCTTACACAATCATGGTGTCGATGTTGTGAAAAATGTGTACGTCAAGAAGGAGATTGTATTGAGAAGTGACAATTATTTCAGCTTTCTGGGGTAAGTATTTTTTTTTTTTTAAATAGGAGACCTTAGAACTTGAATGCACCTCATATGGTAAGATTGTGTGGGGAAAGTAGCAAAAGGCAGCCATGTTTGTACTACAGAAAAGTAGAAGAATTATTGTTAGAGTGAAGAATCTCTGTTGTTGAAGTGCATGCATGCAACTATTTACAAATTGGTTGACCCAGTGGGCTGGTAAAAACATATACTTGCCATCTCCATAGTTACTGCTTAAAATGTCATATGTGACAGGAGAGAGAAAATCTAAAGACTTTCACAGTTTCCTGTATGGAGTATGACTAAATCAATCGAGTGCCTACTTATGATTGAAAATTCTAGCAAAGGTGGTAGAAGGCATCAATGAGGATTTAAAGGAGAAAAGGGGATAGATCACTATCTTTTCTTTCCTGTGACTCACAATACTATGGTACTCAACACTAGTGCTACCAGAATGAGATTTGTAAACATTGAAAATTTAGATCACCAACTCTTTGCTATGTCTGTACTTTGATAATTGGCACATTTGATACTTATATGTCCCTCATATAAGCCATTGGAAATACAGATACTGTCTCGTCTATTAAATGGCAGCATCTTCAACAGGATGCAAATGTAATTTGCCTGCTGGTCTTTTGAGAAGGACAAAAGTTCAGCTTTGGCACTGATATATTTCTTTCATGCAACAACATGACAATACTACATGTTTGACAGGACACTGCAATGCCCAAATGTGTTCCCATGGGGCCCTTAGCTGAATTGCTGTTTGCACAACTTGATATGACAGACAAATCAATGAGTGAAGTGAAAAAATGCATCACTGGGGATTGATGCAAGCGGACACAAATTATTTTCATGGCCTCACTCTTTCTACAACAATTTTAGTACTCTTAGGCCTCCTTCCCACGAACGGATTTACGCCGCGTAAATTCACGGCAAAAATCCGCTGCGCTGCCCCCTGCTATTAGGTTCTATTGAACCTAATAGCTCAATGCTCACGATGCGGAATTCCACCGTGGAATTTCGCACCGTGAAATCTCCCGTCCTCACCCGCAGCATGCTCTATTTGCCGCGGGTGTACGCGGTGAAGGCTTCCATTGCATTGATTGGAAGCCGTCCGTTCACGCTATCTCCCGCTGTAACACAGCGGAAGATAGCGTGAAAAAACGCTTTCCCGCCTACCGCCTACGCGGTGGGTGTGTCACATGACGCGACGGCGGTGGGCGGGGAAGCGTCTTCACGCTATCTTCCGCTGGTAAGTATGGGGTCTCTGGGGGACGCCGTGACGGGCTTCACTGCGGAATATTCCGCTGCGGAGCCCGTCACGCTCGTGTGAAGCCGGCCTAAGATGTAGAAGCAATGTTAGACAATCACATCTGACTTTAAAATTCCCCACTCTGTGAGGAGCTACATATCTAATCAGAATAGTGTACCCATATGTCATAGTTAGCATTTTCTTCCTCATTGTTCCTTCCATACCTGAATACACATTCTCTACCCACTTTCCAGGTCTTGCTCAGCACTATAACATTATCATTCTGATGGGTAGCACCACCACCATTGACTATGCCAATGCTACCTTTATATCTGGCAACTAACTCTAGTTAGACTCCGTACTTAACTGCTATTACAGCCTCTAGCCTTTTTGAGTATGATACCACGTAGTTTGCACATCTAGATTTGGAAATTTTTTGCCATTCTTCTCAGATCATTTTAAGCCCTGCCAGGTTGGATGGGGACCATCTGTGGACAGCCATTGTAAGGTGTCTCCAGATTTCAAGTCAGGGCTCTGGCTGGGCCATTCAAGGATATTCACAGAGTGGGAAAGGGAACCTTCTGCCCAGAATGAGGTCCCTTGCACTCTGGCTCAGGTTTTCATTAAGAATATCTCTGTACTTCATTCAACTTTCCATCAATGCTGACCAGTCTCCCTGTCCCAGCCACTGAAAACACCCTCACAGGATGCAATAATCTATCCCTTTGCTCTGATATTGTAAGCATTTATATCTCCGTTACAATCACACATATAAAGTTTCATTCGATTCTGACAACTCCTTCTAGGTGCTTGACTTTTTTTTTTAAATGAGTGAATTAGTGGGGGCAGTGTGCTGCTCCACAGCAAAGGCAAGACCTTGGCCATCATCAGTGCACAAACAAAGCAGAGATCAATTTCCAGCAGCACTGCAATAGTCCTCTAATAGAGTCAGGCAGAAAAAATGCAAACGCCAGTGACAGAGCCCAAACCAGACGAGCTCCACAAATACAGTCCAGAAAAAGAGAATAGTAACTGGCAGCAATCCAAAATGTAGAAAGATACAAAAAATATTTATTTACCCCATTACATAGAATAAAAGCGACGTTTCGGTCAAACAGACCTTCCTCAAGCTAAGCTTGAGGAAGGTCTATTTGACCGAAACGTTTTTTTTATTCTATGTAATGGGGTAAATAAATATTTTTTGTATTTTTCTACATTTTGGATTGCTGCCAGTTACTATTCTCTTTATCTGCAGTGCACAAACAAAGTCGACAGTGGGTGGGTGTCAAAGGTCAAAGGCAATACACCTAATGGGCGGCATGAGACCAAATATATATATATATATATATGTATATGCATTCTTGTGAAGTTTAATCATTATTGCTTTCATTTAAAATCAAAGGAAGATTTTTGTGCTTGTCTTATGTATGATTGAGCTAAGCATTTCATGAACTTTGATGTTCCTCTGAAAACTTAATGGCACAACTTCATTCAAGTCAGCAACAGTGTTCATTAAATATTCATGCCAAATGGAGGACATGTAAATACCTGTTCTGCACAGTTGAAAGGTAAAATGTTAAAAATAATGTCCATTTTACTCTCTTTGTAATTTTAAATCCAGAATCTAGTAGATGCAATGTTGCCATGACTAAATCGCCATAAGCTTGTATGTAAATTTTATGCAAGTCAATGCCAAGACAAAGAGCAGGGGGGATAGGTTATCACCGTGTGTATATAGCCCTGCACAATAGCAATGTTTTATTCATTACCAGTTTTCAATGTTGTACTTGGCACGGTGAAAAGGTTATATAATCACAGGTCCTATAAGACATAAATACAATAAAATACAATAGCTATGAATTTGATCAATGCTAACTGTGTTCATTGAGTGCAATGACTCATGCAAAGCTACAATAATATGAATATTTTTTCTTATCTACTCGCTATCTCAGAATAGTAAATGGCTTTCTAAGTATTGTTTGTCAATTCTTTGCTTTTAGAAAACCATGTTCTTCTCCTTATCAACACAGTAATGTTAAAATCTTTTAGGATGCAACTGCAAATGCAATCTAAGTAGAGGAATTATTCATAGTTAAGTCTGAAGTATGCTGCGTTTTAATGGGATTATTGAATACCTGTTGTCTGGCGCACATACTACCTCCATTTAAAACCACAAAGTGCAGAAAACATTAAAATTAACCGCTTAATTGCTAGTTTACACTATGCATTCATTTTGAATTAGGGTTCAAAATGTCTATATAGATTAATGGATACATGCTTTAAACTCAGATTGTCATTGCAAGTTTTATCAAGCATAGGGCCTGTTTCCCTTTTAAAATAAGAAGAGGCATGGACTCAACTCAAGCTACAATTGCAAAAAATTCACAATTTTCTTCAAGGAGCATTAATAATTTGAGGTTTTTCTGTTACAGGTTACTATATTTCATTTGCATGTCACAGCAGGGGTTGTTGGCAAATTATTAATTCTTGTCTAAAGTTTTTTACATGTACAGTACTGTGTAAAATTTTTAGGCAGTTTTGGAAAATTTTGCACAGTATGAATGCTTTCAAAAATAGAAGTGTTAACATTTTTTTTTCAATTAACAATTAAGTGCAAAAGTGAATAAACCAAAAAAATCTAAATCAAATCAATATTTGGTGTGACCACCCCTTGCCTTCAAAACAGCATCAGTTCTTTTTGGTACACATGCACAGAGTTTTTGAAGGAACTCAATAGGGTGGTTGTTCCAAAAACATCTTGGAGAGCTAACCACAGATCTTTTGTGGATGTAGGCTTGTTCAAATTCTTCTGTCTCTTCAAAAAATCCCAGAAAGACTTGATGATGATGAGATCAGGGTTCTGTAGGGGCTACATCATTACTTACATGACTACTCATTTCTTTCTTTTATATAATTGTATATGGATTGAAAAAACACTTTTGTGTTATTGCAAATAAACCCCGAAAGTATAAACAAAATGTACAAGAATATTACTTTCAAGAAATAAACTCACAAACAAAACATTTCTAGTGTTAGGGCTCATGTCCACGGGGAAAAGATGATTTAAAATCCACAGTGTTTTTCCCGCACGCATATCCGCACCCCATAGGGATGCGTTGGGCACCCGCAGGTAGTTAAATACCTGCGGATGTAATTTTCCCCTTGAGGCGCAGATTGCGTGTGCAGTAAAAAAAACGCGGCACGCTCCATTTTAGTGCGGGTCTCCCGCAGGCTTCTATTGAAGCCTATGGAAGCTGTCCGGATCCGCGGCACACCCGTACCAGAATTAAAACTTACCTGTCCGGACACAGCGGATCTTCCCTCCGTCGCAGCCGGATCTTCTTTCTTTGGCCCGTGGATGTGCCCAGCGCATGCGCACGGCACTCTTCCAGTGTGCCGAGCACATCCGCCGGGCCGAAGAAAAAAGATCCAGCTGTGACGGAGGGAAGATCCGCAGCATCCGGACAGGTGAGTTTATTCCTATTTTTAGCCTCATGTCCCCGGGAAAGGAGGGACCCGCTGTGGGATTCTGCATGGAGAATCCGCGACGGGCCTGATTTTCCCCATGGACATGAGGCCTTAATGTCAAAGGACAAATTTTTACATCAGAGAATTATAGGGAAGAGGACAAACGGAACATGACATAGAAGGATAAAGACTAAGTAGCAATCAGACCTTACCTGAAGAGTAATCCAAAAGGTATCTCCGAGATCCCAAATTCCAGTAAACTGATCAATTTTGTCAAGGTTGAGCACTGCATGATATTCAGTTCCTAACTTCTTAATACCAGCATGCAAATCCAGAGCAGAAGACGTGGTGGTCTGCTTCCAATCAGACATTGTGCAGCTGTTAGGATGTGGAGCAGTAGCCTAGTGGTAGCCTGCTGTATTGGAAAGGGGAGAAGATTAAAGGGGTTGTCCCGCGGCAGCAAGTGGGTCTATACACTTCTGTATGGCCATATTAATGCACTTTGTAATATACATTGTGCATTAATTATGAGCCATACAGAAGTTATAAAAAGTTTTATACTTACCTGCTCCGTTGCTGGCGTCCTCGTCTCCATGGTTTCGGACAAATTTTCGGCCTCTGATGGCCAAATTAGCCGCGCTTGCGCAGTCCGGGTCTTCTGCTTTCTTCAATGGAGCCTCTCATGCAGGATGCCGGCTCCGTGTAGCTCCGTCCCGTCACGTGCCGATTCCAGCCAATCAGGAGGCTGGAATCGGCAATGGACCGCACAGAAGAGCTGCGGTCCATGGAGGAAGAGGATCCCGGCGGCCATCTTCACCGGTAAGTATAGAAGTCACCGGAGCGCGGTGATTCAGGTAAGCGCTCCGGTAAGCTTTCTTTAGGTCCCTGCATCGGGGTTGTCTCGCGCCGAACGGGGGGGGGGGGACGGTTGAAAAAAAAAAAAAACCCGTTTCGGCGCGGGACAACCCCTTTAAGTAGATAAGCCTTTGGGTGTAAGGGTATGTCAAACCCAAGGATGCAATGAATAAGCACTTCAGTCTTCCCCCAATAAGGGCCTCTCAGAGGGCAATCCCAATATATGTAAAAGAGAGAGCCCTCAAGCAATCCACATCTATGGCCAATTGAAAGACGGGGAAGGCATTACAACTTCCCCCTGCGACGTTCAAGCCCTATACCACCCCCCTGCAGTGAGTGGCTGGGGAGATCAGGTGTCACCCGAGTATAAAAATCGGCCCCTCCCGCGGCTCGCCTCAGATGCGTTGTGAGATAGCTGAGGGACAGTGGTATCGTGTTGGAGCTGCTATAGGGAGAGTGTTAGGAGTTAGTGTAGGCTTCAAGAACCCCAACGGTCCTTCTTAGGGCCACATCTAACCGTGTGCAGTAGTGTGGAGGCTGCTTTTAGCAGTGTTGCACTTTTTTTTGGTATATCGGCCGTGCAGAGCATTGCGCCCTGCAGTAATAGTCCAGGGACAGAAGTGTGGAGGCAGGGAGAGTGTTAGGAGTTAGTGTAGGCTTCAAGAACCCCAACGGTCCTTCTTAGGGCCACATCAAACCGTGTGCAGTATTGTGGAGGCTGCTTTTAGCAGTGTTGCACTTTTTTTTTTTTTGGTATATCGGCCGTGCAGAGCATTGCGCCCTGCAGTAATACTCCAGGGACAGAATTGTGTAGGCAGGGCCAGAAGACATATATTATAGATTGAATATACGCAGTGGTCCTTTTGAAAAAAATATTTGGAAAAAATCTATTTGGCCTGCCTGTCACTCTGCTTAGTGTTCTGTGTCCGTGTCTGCTGGGGGTAGTAGTTCTCCAAATAAATACGCAGCCAGCTAAGTGTTACAGCAGGCTTGCGCCAAATTATTTCCTGGCTCTGAAATCACCGGTCTGTTGCAGTTAATAACAGTGCAACACTGCAGTTCCGTGACACACTGCAGGGACAGAATTGTGTAGGCAGGGCCAGAAGACATATATTATAGATTGAATATACGCAGTGGTCCTTTTGAAAAAAATATTTGGAAAAAATCTATTTGGCCTGCCTGTCACTCTGCTCAGTGTTGTGGGTCCGTGTCTGCTGGGGGTAGTATTTCTCCAAATAAATACGCAGCCAGCTAAGTGTTACAGCAGGCTTGCGCCTAATTATTTCCTGGCGTTCCGTAAGCGAAGTCAGCCTCCAACCACAGGCCAATAAGCGGCACATTTAATTACAGTGTTGTGTTTCTTCATTCCTGGTAATACAGCATGCTGAGGGGTAGGGGTAGGCCTAGAGGACGTGGGCGCGGCCGAGGACGCGGAGGCCCTAGTCCGGGTGTGGGCACAGGCCGAGCTCCTGATCCAGGTGTATCGCAGCCGACTGCTGCGGGATTAGGAGAGAGGCACGTTTCTGGCGTCCCCACATTCATAGCACATTTAATGGGTCCACGCGGTAGACCTTTATTAGAAAATGAGCAGTGTGAGCCTGTCCTGTCGTGGATGGCAGAAAGTGCTTCCAGCAACCTATCGTCCACCCAGAGTTCTGCGCCGTCCACTGCTGCAACTCAGAATCCTCTGGCTGCTGGTCCTCCTTCCTCCCAGCCTCCTCACTCCATGAAAATGAGACATTCTGAGGAGCGGGCAGACTCCCAGGAACTGTTCTCGGGCCCCTGCTCAGATTGGGCAGCAGTGGTTCCTCTCCCACCAGAGGAGTTTATCGTGAGTGATGCCCAACCATTGGAAAGTTCCCGGGGTCCGGGGGATGAGGCTGGGGACTTCCGGCAACTGTCTCAAGACCTTTCAGTGGGTGAGGAGGCCGATGACGATGAGACACAGTTGTCTATCAGTGAGGTAGTAGTAAGGGCATTAAGTCCGAGGGAGGATGAGGTGACTGACCCCACCTGGTTTGCTATGCCTACTGAGGACAGGTCTTCAGAGGGGGAGGCAAGAGCAGCAGCAGGGCAGGTTGCAAGAGGCCAGGGGTAGAGGCAGGGCCAGACCGAATAATCCACCAACTGTTTCTCAAAGCGCCCCCTCGCGCCATGCCACCCTGCAGAGGCCGAGGTGCTCAAAGGTCTGGCAGTTTTTCACTGAGAGTGCAGACGACCGACGAACAGTGGTATGCAACCTTTGTCACGCCAAGATCAGCCGGGGAGCCACCACCACCAGCCTCACCACCACCAGCATGCGCAGACATATGATGGCCAAGCACCCCACAAGGTGGGACGAAGGCCGTTCACCGCCTCCGGTTTGCACCGCTGCCTCTCCCCCTGTACCCCAACCTGCCACTGAGATCCAACCCCGCTCTGAGGACACAGGCACTACCGTCTCCTGGCCTGCACCCACACCCTCACCTCCGCTGTCCTCGGCCCCATCCAGCAATGTCTGTTAGCGCAGCGTCCAGCCGTCGCTAGCGCAAGTGTTTGAGCGCAAGCGCAAGTACGCCGCCACGCACCCGCACGTTCATGCGTTAAACGTGCACGTAGCCAAATTTATCAGCCTGGAGATGCTGCCGTATAGGGTTGTGGAAACGGAGTCCTTCAAAAGTATGATGGCGGCGGCGGCCCCGCGCTACTCAGTTCCCAGTCGCCACTACTTTTCCCGATGTGCCGTCCCAGCCCTGCACGACCACGTCTCCCGCAACATTGTACGCGCACTCACCAACGCGGTTACTGCCAAGGTCCACTTAACAACGGACACGTGGACAAGCACAGGCGGGCAGGGCCACTATATCTCCCTGACGGCACATTGGGTGAATTTAGTGGAGGCTGGGACAGAGTCAGAGCCTGGGACCGCTCACGTCCTACCCACCCCCAGAATTGCGAGCCACAGCTCGGTGGTGGTATCTCCGGCGGTGTATGCTTCCTCCACTAAACCACCCTCCTCCTCCTCCTCCCCCTCCAACGCAACCTCTGTCTCGCAATCAAGATGTGTCAGCAGCAGCAGCACGTCGGCAGCAGTCGGTGTCGCGCGTCGTGGCAGCACAGCGGTGGGCAAGCGTCAGCAGGCCGTGCTGAAACTACTCAGCTTAGGAGATAGGAGGCACACGGCCCACGAACTGCTGCAGGGTCTGACAGAGCAGACCGACCGCTGGCTTGCGCCGCTGAGCCTCCAACCGGGCATGGTCGTGTGTGACAACGGGCGTAACCTGGTGGCGGCTCTGCAGCTCGGCAGCCTCACGCACGTGCCATGCCTGGCCCACGTCTTTAATTTGGTGGTTTAGCGCTTTCTGAAAAGCTACCCACGCTTGTCAGACCTGCTCGTAAAGGTGCGCCGGCTCTGCGCACATTTCCGCAAGTCCCACACGGACTCTGCCACCCTGCGCACCCTGCAACATCGCTTTAATCTGCCAGTGCACCGACTGCTGTGCGACGTGCCCACACGGTGGAACTCTACGCTCCACATGTTGGCCAGGCTCTATGAGTAGCGTAGAGCTATAGTGGAATACCAACTCCAACATGGGCGGCGCAGTGGGAGTCAGCCTCCTCAATTCTTTTTCAGAAGAGTGGGCCTGGTTGGCAGACATCTGCCAGGTCCTTGGAAAGTTTGAGGAGTCTACCCAGATGGTGAGCGGCGATGCTGCAATCATTAGCGTCACCATTCCTCTGCTATGCCTCTTGAGAAGTTCCCTGCAAAGCATAAAGGCAGCCGCTTTGCGCTCGGAAACAGAGCCGGGGGAAGACAGTATGTCGCTGGATAGTCAGAGCACCCTCCTGTCTATATCTCAGCGCGGTGAGGAGGAGGAGGAGGAGGAGAAGGAGGAGGAAGATGAGGAGGAGGGGGAAGACACAGCTTGGCCCACTGGTGAGGGTACACATGCTGCTGGCCTGTCATCCTTTCAGCGTGTATGGCCTGAGGAGGAGGAGGAGGAGGATCCTGAAAGTGATCTTCCTAGTGAGGACAGCCATGTGTTGCGTACAGGTACCCTGGCACACATGGCTGACTTCATGTTAGGATGCCTTTCTCGTGACCCTCGCGTTACACGCATTCTGGCCACTACGGATTACTGGGTGTACACACTGCTCGACCCACGGTATAAGGAGAACCTTTCCACTCTCATACCCGAAGAGGAAAGGGGTTCGAGAGTGTTGCTATACCACAGGACCCTGGCGGACAAACTGATGGTAAAATTCCCATACGACAGCGCTAGTGGCCGAAGTCGCAGTTCCGAGGGCCAGGTAGCAGGGGAGGCGCAGAGATCAGGCAGCATGTACAGCACAGGCAGGCCAACACTCTTTAAGGCCCTTGACAGCTTTATGACTCCCCAGCAAGACTGTGTCACCGCTCCCCAGTCACAGCTGAGTCGGCGGGAGCACTGTAAAAGGATGGTGAGGGAGTACATAGCCGATCGCACGACCGTCCTCCGTGACGCCTCTGCCCCCTACAACTACTGGGTGTCGAAGCTGGACATGTGGCCTGAACTCGCGCTGTATGCCCTGGAGGTGCTTGCTTGTCCTGCGGCTAGCGTCTTGTCAGAGAGGGTGTTTAGTGCGGCTGGGGGAATCATCACAGATAAGCGTACCCACCTGTCAACCGACAGTGCCGACAGGCTTACACTCATCAAGATGAACAAAGCCTGGATTTCCCCAGACTTCTCTTCTCCACCAGCGGACAGCAGCGATACCTAAGCAATAGGTAGGCTGCACCCGCGGATGGAAGCATCGTTCTGTATCCCCATCAAAAACGGGGACCTTTTCACTTCATCAATCTGTGTATAATATTCCTCCTCCTCCTCCTGCTCCTCCTCCTGAAATCTCACATAATCACGCCGAACGGGCAATTTTTCTTAGGCCCACAAGGCTCAGTCATATAATTTTTCTAAACAATTTTTATACGTTTCAATGCTCATTAAAGCGTTGAAACTTTCACCTCCACCAATTTTTATTTTAACTGGGCTTGCTCCTGGCCTAGTTACCAATTAAGCCACATTAACCAAAGCGATTAATGGGTTTCACCTGCCCTCTTGGTTGGCCATGGCCAATTTTTCTGATGTACATTAGTACTGTTGATACAGCAATTTTTGTGGGCCCTCGCCTACAGTGTAATCAAATGAATTTTTAGCCCACCTGCATTACAGCTGACGTTACATCAGCTGTGTTGGGCAATGCAATGGGATATTTTTATGTACCGCCAGTGGGTTCCAGGGAGCCACCCATGCTGTGGGTCCACAGGGAGTTGTAACTACATGTGTCCACTTCTAAAGAACCCCAGTCTGACTGGGGCATGCAGTGTGGGCCGAAGCCCACCTGCATTAAACATGACATTACTACCTTTGCTGTGTTGGGCAATGCAATGGGATATATTTATGTACCGCCGGTGGCTTCCTGGCACCCACCCATGCTGTGGGTCCACAGGGAGTTGTAAATGCATCTGTTTCCACTTCTAAAGAACCCCAGTCTGACTGGGGCATGCAGTGTGGGCCGAAGCCCACCTGCATTAAACATGACATTACTACCTCAGCTGTGATGGGCAATGCAATGGGATATTTTTATGTACCGCCGGTGGCTTCCTGGCACCCACCCAAACTGTGGGTCCACAGGGAGTTGTAAATGCATCTGTTTCCACTTCTAAAGAACCCCAGTCTGACTGAGGCATGCAGTGTGGGCCGAAGCCCACCTGCATTAAACATGACATTACTACCTCAGCTGTGTTGGGCAATGCAATGGGATATATTTATGACAATCTCTCACAAAAGGGTAGTGGCAGCATCTAGGGCGTAGTGCAAAAACATATACTTTATTCCTCCAAAAACATGCTACGTTTCGACCCTCATGGGGTCTTTATCAAGCATTGGGTCCACCTGCATTAAACATGACATTACTACCTCAGCTGTGATGGGCAATGCAATGGGATATTTTTATGTACCGCCGGTGGGTTCCAGGGAGCCACCCATACTGTGGGTCCACAGGGAGTTGTAAATGCATCTGTTTCCACTTCTAAAGAACCCCAGTCTGACTGGGGCATGCAGTGTGGGCCGAAGCCCACCTGCATTAAACATGACATTACTACCTCAGCTGTGATGGGCAATGCAATGGGATATTTTTATGTACCGCTGGTGGGTTCCAGGGAGCCACCCATGCTGTGGGTGCACACGGAATTCCCATTGCGGAGTTGTACCTGCCTGCGACTATATATAAAAAACCGCGGTCTGACTGGGGCATGCAGACACCTTGACAGAATGAATAGTGTGTGGCACATAGGTTCCCCATTGCTATGCCCACGTGTGCAGCTCCAGATGGAGGTGGCACAGGATTGGATTTCTCATTGCTTCTGTACAGCATTGTGGGCTATCGCCCCGCCCCTTTTAAAGAGGGTCGCTGCCTAGCCGTGCCAACCCTCTGCAGTGTGTGCCTGCTTTTCCTGTGGCAGACGCACTTATAAATAGACATGAGGGTGGCGTGGCATGAGGGCAGCTGAAGGCTGGGCAGGGACAGTTTGGTGTGCGCTGTGGACACTGGGTCATAAGGGGGGGGTGGATTTGGCAGCATGTAACCCAGGAGAAGTGGCAGCGGAGTGTCATGCAGGCAGTGATTGTGCTTTGTTGGAGGTAGTGTGGTGCTTAGCTAAGGTATGCATTGCTAATGAGGGCTTTTCAGATGTTAAAGTTGTTGGGGGGGGTCCACTCTTGCTGCTATTGTGGCTTAATAGTGGGACCTGGGAACTTGAGATGCAGCCCAACATGTAGCCCCTCGCCTGCCCTATCCGTTTCTGTGTCGTTCCCATCAATTTCTTGAATTGCCCCGATTTTCACAAATGAAAACCTTAGCGAGCATCGGCGATATACAAAAATGCTCGAGTCGCCCATTGACTTCAATGGGGTTCGTTACTCGAAACGAACCCTCGAGCATCGCGAAAAATTCGTCTCGAGTAACGAGCACCCGAGCATTTTGGTGCTCGCTCATCTCTATGTCTAACCTGTATACTCATTTTTATTGTTGTATTTTTGTTTTATTTTTTCCCCTTTTATGTTTGCTTTCAGTCTTTGTTACATACTGTTTATGTTATAACTAGAGATGAGGGAGCATGCTCGAAAGTACTTATTACTCGAGCGAGCACCACGCGGTGCTCGGGTGCTCGAGAAAATTTCACCCTTTCCTCCCAACATGTCTATTTTTTGCTAAAAAGTATATGCAAAATAGCATTTTGCATACACTTTAGCAAAAAATAGACAGTGTAAAATGAGTACAGTCTTGTTATATAGTGCGGATGGACAGGACACACACTAAATTGTTTTCAATGGAGCCACGGCTGCTGCCGGCAGCTCCATTGAAGACAATAGTCTGCGGGCACCCCTGAATTGTTTTTCATGGAAGGGCTTTACATATAAGTCCTTCCCTGAAAAACTATTTTAGTGTAAAAAAAATTAATTAATTAATTAATTAAACACTTACCTCTTCGCCACTGCCGTGTCCCCCGCGGGGATGCAGAACACATCTGCCGCATGCTAGTAAAAAGAATTCCCTGCTTCTGCACCTACCACATCTGTGACAGATGCAGCAGAGGAATTCTTCAATTCCCTACTGCAGCTGTCACACATGACAGCTGCAGTAGGGGATCTTGTTGCCAGCTCCCTGTCATTGGATTTCAGGGAAGGGCTTTAAATATAAGCCTTTCCATGAAAAAACAGTAAAAGTAGTGTAAAAAACAAACAAAAAAAATACCTCCCTTCAGCTGCCAGGGCTCAGCCACGTCTTCTCTGTGCTGTCCCCGTCTCTGTAGTGCTGATCTATCAGCAGGTGGGGATTTAAAATTTCCGCCTGCTGGAAGAGCTGAGTGTGATTGGCTGAGGTGCTCAGCCAATCACAGGCAGCTCTCGCCGAATGAATGACAGGCCGCTTCAGAACAGTGATCCATGTAATGTATGAAGCTATCCAAGGTATGTGAGCCAGTCTCTTGAGTGCCCACCACTGCTGACCACTTGCCTGGTGCCTTCTTTCCCATTGCAACCACAGGTGGGCAGAAAAAAAGCATCTCTTTTAGCAGTGCATATTTAGGAGCTTGTGAGCTATGCGTCCATTCACCCCGCTGCTGGCCATGTCCCTCAGGCTCCTTGTTTTTCTTTACACTGAATATTGTTTTTAATGACATTAGCTATAAATTTGGGGTTGTTGTCCTGTTACAAAATAAATTTGGAGCCATCAGACACCTCCCTGATGGTATTGTATGTTTGATAAGTATCTAACTGTATTTCCCAACATTGGGAACACCATTAATACTGTACCCAACTCCATTTGCTGAAAGGCAGACCAAAACTTGCAAGGAACCAGAAAATGTTGCCTGCAAACACTCCTTATTTCACCATGCTCCAGTCATTCGGCATGCAAACTGCCTTCTGTTACAGCCAAATGTATCACATTTTGACTGGTCAGTCCAGAGCACTTGCTTCCATTTTTCAACACCCCGGTTCCTACAATATGTTTTCATGCATAGTTGAGTCACTTGTCATTGTTTCCATGTTGACGGTATGGCTTTTTGGCCACAATTCTTACATGAAGACCATGTCTGGCCACACATTAGATGGGTGTACCTGAATCCCACTAGTTTCTACTAGTTCTGAACTGATAGCACTGCTGGACATCTTTCCGTTTCAAGGGAAATTAAGCATGATGTATTTTTCATCTGCTGCACTGTTTCCTTAGCTGACCATTGTGTCTATGGTCATGGTTTTGTTGAGGCCACTGAACAACTAAGCACCCGTATTTCTTCACTGAGATCTCTGATGAAGTGGTCCTGGACTGATCTTCAACAAGTAAGGATTTTCTCACCTGAAAGACAAAATAACAACATATTTTTTTTAATCATTTTCAAAATTCCACTTAAAGGGGTTGTCCGGCCACACAGGGTAAAAATTTTTATAATGCTGCTGCTTTCCTTTCAGTAAGGATAGTAACAGACAGCATACAGGGGCTCAAACCGGCAGTCAGATCAGCTGCAATGTCAGTTTCTTACCTTAGATTCTGATCTTCACTGCAGCTTTCAAAGATAGCGCCTCTGTGCTGCCTTCTCACATGCTCTGCGCTCTCCCTCTTCTGTGTGCGCGCTCTCGATGGTAGTAAGAGACATGAAAAGGCAGGATTTCCCTCAGCTCACGTCCTAGCCCCGCCCACGACACACCCACCTCTATTGAACTGCTCTACAGTCTCTCCCCGCCCAGGCCCCGCCCCCTGCTAAAGTAAAGTAAAACAAAACATTTCCCTACGCACACATGCCCTCATAGTGCCCCTCCCACAGCGACCCCCCCCCACACTTCTGTCAGCCGGGTCCCTGCACACACACACACATCACTGCACCCCCCCCCCTTGCACACATCCATCCATCCATCCATCTCTCCCTCTCCACACCCCCCCCCTTCCCCCGGGACTTCTGACAGCCAGGTCTCCAGACACCACGAACACACACACACACACATCACTGCACCCCCCCCCTGCACACATCCATCCATCCATCTCTCCCTCTCCACCCCCCTCCTTCCCCCGGGACTTCTGACAGCCGGGTCTCCAGACACCACGAACACACACACACATCACTGCACCCCCCCCCTGCACACACCCATCCATCCATCCATCTGTCCCTCTCCACCCCTCCAACTCCTCCTCTCCAACATTTCCAACATTTCTCCCCTTCTCCCCTTCCACATACTTTTCAAGTCCCGATGGTGTCTCCTTGGCTCTTCTCCAAGCAGCAGCGGCAGGCAGTCACTCACTCACTCCGCTCTGGTATATGAAACCAGGAAGTGAGTGTACTGCGCATGCGCCGACCGGCGGCGCGCGTCCCCTGCAATGATTAGGGAAAGAGTGCGGTCCCAGCGGAAGAACGAAGAACTGCGCATGCGCGGAGGGGAAGAGACGCGTTCCCGCGCCGACGAGAGCTGCTGCCGGCCCGACAAGAAATACAGACGATTTCTTGTCGTAACCTGGGACGACCGTGGGGCAACACAGGGGGGGGGCATCACTAAAGGTAAGTGAATAACTTCTTTTTGCAACATTTTCCATGCACAATGTACATTACAAAGTGCATGGAAATGTGCAAACAGAAGTAATGAGATATGATGTTTATGGCCGGACAACCCCTTTAAGCTTTGAAGTTGATAGTACAGTCCTTGTTTGTCTGAACATTTATTAGTTGGTTTATCATTCACAATTTCACAAATTTCCTATTTTTGCTGTGATAGTGGTTTGGTGCAGAGGTAGAAGTTCACCATCTATGATGTTTCAAAAATTGCATTTTTTAAACTTTTTTGGATGGCAGTGGCTAGATCATTACATCCATTTACCAAGGTGTGGTGTACTTCTTCCTAGAAGTATCGGATAGCAATATGGTCTGAGTGTTGGGCATTCCTCTAGTCCAAGGAGCTTCTTTTTCCTCCACCAGTTGGATAAGGAGTTCCTTATTGATGTGCACAGTATACACCTCCTCATTCTCCTTGGTGGAATGTGTGAAACCCTGAAAACAAAAAATAGCTAATCAGCTAGCAATATCGTATTTCTCATTTTCAGGGTTTGATCATACACTTACTCCTAGGAAACACATCCATTATCTGGGATGATTTTTTACTCCAATCTTTCATTGACTATATATACTAATGCACATTAGTGTGCTTAACAACAGCACTATACTAACATTTTCAGAATTCAACTTGCTGCCTATATTCATTTTTAAGTTGACCACTATCAGTCTGAACCAATGAGGGTTCACAGCACTAAACTCTCTATTATTGAATCTATCAGGGATGCAGCAGCCACACAACTATTTATGTCCACTATGACTCCACCCTGGGCAGGTCACTACACTGGTGCTTGTCCACTATAGAAAATATATCAATAACATGCATACAGGTCTATACCGTGTGGATCCACCCAATCCTCTTCCTTAACTATGTCTACCACCCTTCCCATGTTTTCTGTACCAATTCTAAGAATACACAATTTCCGTGATCTGCAGATTGTTTCTAAAATGCAAGAATCAATAAAGGAAATAACCAAATTATGCATGCTGACTTCTCTGTGGCCATCTTGAGCTCGCCAACACTCTTTGGAAGCTCCCCGTAAGTAACCAAAATTGGCTACATCAAGCCGGGCAGCTTGTTATAGTCAAATGAAAAATAAAAAAATTAGTTTATGTACTGAATTGACATATCATTTTCGTAATTATGGGTACTTTTGGTGTATATTCCTAGCATTTTTGATGCTGGGCTAGGCAAAGGTGGTGCTGTCATGAAGTGCACAAAATATATTAAAGGCAAAAATCTGTTAATACATTTGGTGCATGTGTCTGCCCTCCCATTTACCAAGGCTGAAATCTATAGCAGCTGCAAGCTATCATAGGTCTTAGCTATAATAGTCTAGTCGATTTTCTGCAAATTTTCTAAGGCCAGTGTAAAAAGAATGAGAGTCAAACATTATGGCATTTGCCATCACTGGTCATTTTTATACACCATCAATTTGGAGTATACATTTTTACAAATATGTCCCTTTGGACTTACGCAACAGGGTCTAACTAATGAGAAGACCTCCTTCCATTACTTCATCGTTCCCTATCAGGATGTTAAAAACTGGTAACTGAACTAGACAATATTTAAGAAATGCAGTCTGTTTTTTTCACAACACATTTATGACAATCTTTTCAAACTTTTTTTCTGTCCAGCACAGGCTCTATCCTAGGTCTCCGTCCTCCATGCAGAAAACTACTATGAGAGGGAAAAGATAACAAAACCAGGATGGACCCATTGGGTTCAATGGGTGAAACAAAGATCCCCTAAATCTCTGTTTCAAAAGGTTTCCCGCCCAGTAAGCCTTTAAAGCTGGATAGAAAAGTGCTGTCCTTTTCTGTCTAGCTAAAAAGACTGCACAAGATGGAAACCATGTGAAATGGACATGAAAGACATCTCTGTCTCACTTATTGAACTTTATGGTTCCATTCTGCTTTTTTGTCCCAAGGTAGTTTTCTGCATAGAAGAAGTGCAGTGAGGAAAGCCCCTTAGTATCTGAATTATACATATATATTGTATCCAATATATAAATGTATTGTTAGATGCATACATGTATAATTATGAATAAAAGGCAAATAATTGTAATATTTTTAGCCTTTGTGTTAAAGTTGATGGTGACAGATTGCAGCAAAGTGACTTGTGATAACACAATATTGCAACTCAACTTACCATCTGTTTTTGATATTGTATTTTTTCTTTTTTTTTTGCTTTCTTGTAAAATCAAATTAAAATGAGCATGTTTATGAACTAATAGTTATTCACTCTTGAAATGTGGTGTCAGATTACTCTATGTTCATTTAGTCATAAACTGGCAATCAAAGTGATTGTTGCTATCAAAGAATTTGAGGAATTATGAAAATAAAGTGCTTAGAGTACATTTTGCTGCCAAGCAAATCAACATAGAAACTAAAATAATGAGATTCCTCTCAGATTGTGCACATACTGCTTACAGAGATATTACTACTGCAACTTAGTATAAAACTTTGCTGTATGTATCCTTTGCTGTATATAGCAGCTGGTACGGTATAAGATTGTTTGTCTATTCTTCCTGAAAAGTATCGATGGACATACAGTAAGTATTATTGTATCTTGACGCCACCAGAAAGTACTGATGGGGGCAAGATTGACAGGGGAATGACGCCCCCTGTACACGATTGGCTGCAGAGCTGGTTCGGCTGCAGGTCCTGGAAGGCCACTAAGGATTTCTTGAAAAGGCACAGACCGGCCCCCGTTGCAGCCATGCAGCCCCAGATGCAAGGGGCTTCCCTGCCGGCGTCCCAGAAGGCGGAACCCCCCTCAACATTGAAGCGCAGCGGGGGTCGTCAGCTGGGAGGCCAAAGCACAGTGAAGCGGCTTTCCCGACGGCGACCCAGAAGCGCGTGGCCCCCCTACCTTCATGGCCAAAGTGCCATCCTGCGGATGGCGGCAGCATTGGGGGCTGTGAGTGGGGGAGCGCCCGTCACGGAGCACAGAGGTTGCAACTGGGATAGAGGCGTGAGGTGGCGGGCAGGCGGGATGCATGCCTGACATGATGGGCAGGATGCATACTTGAAATGCCAGGCGGGACCGAGCACACATCATCAGCAATGCACCCAGCACAGACATGACGTGTGGAGCAAAGCAGACAGACGGTGTCCGTGTTACCCTGCACATGGAAGCGGGACAGCTGCTCCACTGACACTGATCACTGCAGCATGTGCATTGATTTGTGCCTGCCCCGGAGGGTTAGGCTGAGGGTTTGTTTTCTTCTTAGGCTTACAATATAAGATGTAAATGCTGCCATGCCAGCATTTACAGCTAATGATGTAAGCCTAACAGGAAAACTAACCCTCATCCTAAGCTAGCAGGGCAGGCAAAAAGTAATCCACTCGCTGCTAGGACCTTCCAACATTGACCCAATCTGGAGCTAGGGGTGTGACAGGGGCGTTCCAACATGTAAGCCCTGTCAAACCCCTAGCTTCCAGTGGCCTCAAGATACAATAATACCCATACAGTATACATTGCAACCTTATAAGGGAATCTATCTTTTAGTTTTTGAAATCAAGTTTTTAAGTAATATATGTTTTTCAAATATTAGGTTGTGGTGCTTTTAATCTTTTTTGTTTCAGTAAAATATTCTGGACAAAAATGCATATAAATGTCCATAAAATATTAATGGGTGAGTAGTAGAGTTGAGCGAACATACTCTGCCGAGCTTGATGCTCGTTCGAGTATTAGCGTACTCGATGGTGCTTGTTACTCGAACGAGCATCAAGCCATGTTCGACCCCGCCCCAGTTTTTGGCTCCTCCCTGCTGTGACATACCTGTTTTGGCCCTTCCCCGCCGCGACCCAGCGTGCATCATTGGCAAATTTTTTGAGAGAGAGAGAGAGAGAGAGAGAGAAAGACGAACCTAGAAGAAAAAAAAAAGCTCGGCACCCGGCATCCCACATACAAAAATGCTTGAGTATTCCATTGTAGTCAATGGGGTTCGTTACTCGAGTAGAGCTCTCAAATTTTATAAAAAGCTCGACTCGAATTACGCGGACTCGAGCGTTTGGGTGCTCGCTCATCTCTACTAAAGACAGATAACACAGGTTCAAACTATGAACATTTGATGATTGGCAAAGGTCACCTTTGTTGGGGGTCTTCAACGGAGACCACTGCTGATGTTGCCTGAGTCCAAATTCCAAGGAAAGTTATAGTGAGTACTCGGAGAACCATAAGAACCCACTACACACACAGCATAGTGAATCAAAATGAATTCTGCTTTATTAGGAGAAACACACAGCTTATATAGGCCGTCGCCCGCACAGGGTGTGACTTTGAAGAATTACTTATTAGCTCATTCCATTCTTGCAAAAACAACTTATCTTGAAAAAGCACATCTGCTGCGCTCAGGCGCATCCGGCCACAAACTTGAAATGTCAGTAGGAAGCGTATCTACTTGGTTCCTTATCTGGCGCCTTGTGTCTTAACACAATGTCCTTGGTAGAAGGTCCAGACTGGAAAGGCAACATTTAAGTTAATGTCTTCATTGTTCTATTTATCCTTATTTTTCTTATATTATGTTACTTAGAAACAAGATTAACCCTTAACACCTTCTCTTCCTTTTTTCTACTCTTGCACCTCTGAACTTCGCATGCTCACAGTCCTCCCACATAGAGATCAATAAGTCTTTGTTCAACTTCATGTAAGTGCGCCTGTACTTTGGCCAGGAGTCCCAGCCCAACTGCAGGTCTAATGTATCCAAATGACAGCATTATAGCAACACAGGAGAATCCAAGGTTTTATTTTAGTTTCACTGTTTTGATTTCTTAGAGAAGTAGTATATAAAAGATAACTTTTATTAATTATAAAATGATAAAAGAATGCCTGGACATGCAAAAAACTATAAAACAAAACAAACATTCAACACAGCCCACCACCAAGATCACATCTGATCAAATTTTCATATTATGTCTGATCCAGATGGACTTCAAACTCAGAGTGTGTATTATTTTCAGTTTCAGATATAGTGATACTCCAATCTCTGAATCACTTGGATTACTATACACACTCATAGGGCAAGTACCTTCATGTGGATGCCCAATTATGATGTTCCCCACTGAATAGAGTCTTCGAATCAGGCAGTATTTCTACCAATTTTCACTAAATGTAAAAATACGGTACTATAATGGTTTTACTGTGCTTATGTATATATACACACTGTAATTGGATGACCAAGGGAATTATTGATATTATCCACTTAGTCCTCTGGATCAATCGTTCATCTATTTGTATAAATATTGCTGCCCGCATGTACTTCACATCAATGCACTTATTGTTGTGCGTAGTTCTAATATAGGTTTTTTATCCAATGCTGCAGCAATATAAAATTCTGTCCAACTGGGTTTATAGTCACAGATTTTAGAGAGATTATTTCATCGAGGTCTTGTGGTTTGCTACTATACACTTTAGTCTTTGGTTCGACGCATTTCTGTTGTTTAATTCAACTGATCAGGACCAATTTTTATATATAAAAAGAAACCTAATGGTAAAGGATTCTTGCTTCGTAAGGTGTTGCTCACTTTAGACACCCAAAAAGTCAGGTATACAGTGGTGAGAGCACACATACCATTTAGATGTGACAGCTCTCTATTGCTGAAAGGGTCCAGAAGACATAGAGATAAAGAGACCTGCAGTCTAATGATTGACCAGGTATCTAGTGCATATTTTCCATTTTCAACCTAAACTCATCTTTGTTCTCCTATGCTACTATTTTAACAATATTCCGTGTTCTATACTAAATAGCCTAAGCTAATACTTAGTCTTGCAGCATAGGTTAATAATAAAATAAAATAACAAAGAAGTTTGGCAGAGTCTCCTGCCTACCGTTCAGTAGACAGTGATTAACTGATTGTCTCTGCCTCGGTAAATAAGGTTTTATTTTAGAAAGCTTTACCTATATCCAGGTCTACTGAAGAATGTCAGTCATGGAAAAAAGAAGCACCCAACCCTCCTGAATACTAGATGTAAAAAAATGTTAACAGGTCTCAAAGAGAAGGATTTGTAGTGATCTCTCTGGTAAGAGTAGCCAGTGACCTAGAGCATCTATAGCAATGCTGGATTGCAGGCAGCCCAGTGATGATTCTTTTGGTCCTTCTAGGTTAAGTGACTCAGGACTCAGCAAACTGATGAGAAGAGAATGGTCAATGCAACCATTACCTAAGTGACCACTTGGTTTTGGAGGAGCTTGGAGAGCTGCCTAAGTAAGCAGCTGGATAGCCCAAGCAGTGAGCACCGCCAATAGCACTACTACTAGAATCCCATTGCCCCCTAAATCTGTCTGTGCATAGTGATCATGCTGTTAGTTTGGGTCATTAGACCCTCAGCCAAGCCAGGATTTGCGGACATAATACTGGCATACAAATAAATCCACATATGGTTTATTCATCATGCTTCCAAGTAGCAAATGATGCTTTCCCATCTGCAGATTGTTTTGGCAGGGCCTCTGCAAGTCCGTACATGCTGGTGAGGCTCTCTGACTTTTTTATGATCATTTACAGTAACCCAGACAAGATGTTGTGCCATAATTAGAGATGAGCGAGCACCAAAATGCTCGGGTGCTCGTTACTCGGGACGAACTTTTCGCGATGCTCAAGGGTTCGTTTCGAATAACGAACCCCATTGAAGTCAATGGGCGACCCGAGCATTTTTGTATTTCGCCGATGCTCGCTAAGGTTTTCATGTGTGAAAATCTGGGCAATTCAAGAAAGTGATGGGAACGACACAGCAACGGATAGGGCAGGCGAGGGGCTACGTGTTGGGCTGCATCTCAAGTTCACAGGTCCCACTATTAAGCCACAATAGCAGCAAGAGTGCTCCCAAAAACTTTACTTCTGAAAAGCCCTCATTAGCATGGCATACCTTTGCTAAGCACCACACTAGCTACAACAAAGCACAATCACTGCCTGGATGAAACTCCGCTGCCACTTCTCCTGGGTTACATGCTGCCCAACCCCCCCGCATGACGCAGTGTCCACAGCGCACAACAAACTGTCCCTGCGCAGCCTTCAGCTGCCCTCATGCCACACCACCCTCATGTCTATTTATAAGTGCGTCTGCCATGAGGAGGAATCGCAGGCACACACTGCAGAGGGGTTGGCACGGCTAGGCAGCGACCCTCTTTAAAAGTGGTGGGGCGATAGCCCACAATGCTGTACAGAAGCAATGAGAAATAGAATCCTGTGCCACCGCCATCAGGAGCTGCACACGTGGGCATAGCAATGGGGAACCTATGTGCCACACACTATTCATTCTGTCAAGGTGTCTGCATGCCCCAGTCAGACTGGTAATATGTACCTTAACAGTAACCGCGTTGGTGGTAATGTGGTGGTGACTGCGGACCTAGTAGCGCGGTTTTATTTTGTTGGTTTTCGGAATGTGGCCCGGATTAAGTGGGCCGTGGCGGGGGGATGTTTTTGAGGCACTACGTGTCCTCTCCACGTGTCCGTGGTTATATGCACCTTAACAGTAACCGCGTTGGTGGTAATGTGGTGGTGACTGCGGACCTAGTAGCGCGGTTTTATTTTGTTGGTTTTCGGAATGTGGCCAGGATTAAGTGGGCCGTGGCGGGGGGATGGTGGGGGGGCTCTCTTGTAGTGTCGGTAAAGGTGAAATTCTTGGACTGCCACCAGACGAACCAATGCAAAGGCATTTGCCAAGAATGTTTTCCCCGTTGGAGGAGGGGGATGTTTTTGAGGCACTACGTGTCCTCTCCACGTGTCCGTGGTTATATGCACCTTAACAGTAACCGCGTTGGTGGTAATGTGGTGGTGACTGCGGACCTAGTAGCGCGGTTTTATTTTGTTGGTTTTCGGAATGTGGCCAGGATTAAGTGGGCCGTGGCGGGGGGATGGTGGGGGGGGGCTCTCTTGTAGTGTCGGTAAAGGTGAAATTCTTGGACTGCCACCAGACGAACCAATGCAAAGGCATTTGCCAAGAATGTTTTCCCTGTTGAAGGAGGAGGGGGATGTTTTTGAGGCACTACGTGTCCTCTCCACGTGTCCGTGGTTATATGCACCTTAACAGTAACCTCGTTGGTGGGAAATGGCCTCGCCGCCATGATGTCTTTGGGAAGCCTCTGTTTCCACACCCCAGAGACATACCATTAGCAGCGGTATAGGCAGAGCCCATAATTCGTAACATTTCAGCCGTAGCATTAGGACAGGCCCCACTAACATATCACTAGCAGCATTATAGGAGGAGCGCAGTCTTCGTTCCATGTCAGCAATAGTAGCACTCAAGATAGGCCCCAGTAACAATTCCGAAGCAGCAGTATAGCGGGAGCGCAGTCTTCGTTCCATGTCAGTAATAGTAGCACTCAAGACAGGCCCCAGTAACAATTCCGAAGCAGCAGTATAGTGGGAGTGCAGTCTTCGTTCCATGTCAGTAATAGTAGCACTCAAGACAGGCCCCAGTAACAATTCCGAAGCAGCAGTATAGCAGGAGCGCAGTCTTCGTTCCATGTCAGCAATAGTAGCACTCAAGACAGGCCCCAGTAACAATTCCGAAGCAGCAGTATACTGGGAGCGCAGTCTTCGTTCCATGTCAGTAATAGTAGCACTCAAGACAGGCCCCAGTAACAATTCCGAAGCAGCAGTATAGTGGGAGCGCAGTCTTAGTTCCATTTCAGTAGCTGCAGTATAGCCAAGGCCCAAGTTACATTTATGTAGCTAAAGTGTAGGCCAACCCCACACACACTTCTGTACCATGAGTGCAGGCGAAGAACATACAAATTGCTATGATTACACTGTAGGTGAGGGCCCCCAAAAATTGGTGTACCAACAGTACTAGTGTACCTCAGTAAAAATTGGCCATGCCCAACCAAGATGGCAGGTGAAACCCATTAATCGCTTTGGTTAATGTGGCTTAAGTGGTAACTAGGCCTGGAGGCAGCCCAGTTTAACGAAAAATTGGTTCAAGTTAAAGTTTCAACGCTTTTAAGAGCATTGAAACATATAAAAATTGTTTAGAAAAATTAGATGAGTGAGCCTTGTGGCCCTAAGAAAAATTGCCCGTTCAGCGTGATTACGTGAGGTTTCAGGAGGAGGAGCAAGAGGAGGAATATTAGACACAGATTGATGAAGCAGAAATGTCCCCGTTTTGGATGGTGAGAGAGAACGTAGCTTCCATCCGCGGGTGCAGCCTAAGTATTGCTTACGTATCGCTGCTGTCCGCTGGTGGAGAAGAGAAGTCTGGGGAAATCCAGGCTTTGTTCATCTTGATGAGTGTTAGCCTGTCGGCACTGTCGGTTGACAGGCGGGTACGCTTATCTGTGATGATTCCCCCAGCCGCACTAAACACCCTCTCCGACAAGACGCTAGCCGCAGGACAAGCAAGCACCTCCAGGGCATACAGCGCTAGTTCAGGCCACGTGTCCAGCTTCGACACCCAGTAGTTGTAGGTGGCAGAGGCGTCACGGAGGACGGTCGTGCGATCCGCTACGTACTCCCTCACCATCCTTTTACAGTGCTCCTGCCGACTCAGCCTTGACTGGGGAGCGGTGACACAGTCTTGGTGGGGAGCCATAAAGCTGTCCAGGCCCTTAAAGACTGTTGCACTGCCTGGGCTGTACATGCTGCTCGATCTCCGCACCTCCCTTGCTACCTGGCCCTCGGAACTGCGCCTTCTGCCACTAGCGCTGTCGGATGGGAATTTTACCATCAGCTTGTCCGCCAGGGTCCTGTGGTATAGCAACACTCTCGAACCCCTTTCCTCTTCGGGAATGAGACTGGGAAGGTTCTCCTTATAGCGTGGGTCGAGCAGTGTGTACACCCAGTAATCCGTAGTGGCCAGAATGCGTGCAAAGCGAGGGTCACGAGAAAGGCATCCTAACATGAAGTCAGCCATGTGTGCCAGGGTACCCGTACGCAACACATGGCTGTCTTCACTAGGAAGATCACTTTCAGGATCCTCCTCCTCCTCCTCATCCTCCTCAGGCCATACACGCTGAAAGGATGACAGGCAAGCAGCAGGGGCACCGTCAGCAGTAGGCCAAGCTGTCTCTTCCCCCTCCTCCTCATCCTCCTCATGCTCCTCCTCCTCCTCCTCCTGAATGCGCTGAGATATAGACAGGAGGGTGCTCTGACTATCCAGCGACATACTGTCTTCCCCCGCCTCCGTTTCCGAGCGCAAAGCGGCTGCCTTTATGCTTTGCAGGGAACTTCTCAAGATGCATAGCAGAGGAATGGTGACGCTAATGATTGCAGCATCGCCGCTCACCACCTGGGTAGACTGCTCAAAGTTTCCAAGGACCTGGCAGATGTCTGCCAACCAGGCCCACTCTTCTGAAAATAATTGAGGAGGCTGACTCCCACTGCGCCGCCCATGTTGGAGTTGGTATTCCACGATAGCTCTACGCTGCTCATAGACCCTGGCCAACATGTGGAGCGTAGAGTTCCACCGTGTGGGCACGTCGCACAGCAGTCGGTGCACTGGCAGATTAAAGCGATGTTGCAGGGTGCGCAGGGTGGCAGCGTCCGTGTGGGACTTGCGGAAATGTGCGCAGAGCCGGCGCACCTTTACGAGCAGGTCTGACAAGCGTGGGTAGCTTTTCAGAAAGCGCTGAACCACCAAATTAAAGACGTGGGCCAGGCATGGCACGTGCGTGAGGCTGCCGAGCTGCAGAGCCGCCACCAGGTTACGGCCGTTGTCACACACGACCATGCCCGGTTGGAGGCTCAGCGGCGCAAGCCAGCAGTCGGTCTGCTCTGTCAGACCCTGCAGCAGTTCGTGGGCCGTGTGCCTCCTATCTCCTAAGCTGAGTAGTTTCAGCACGGCCTGCTGACGCTTGCCCACCGCTGTGCTGCCACGCTGCGCGACACCGACTGCTGGCGACGTCCTGCTGCTGCTGACACATCTAGATTGCGAGACAGAGGTTGAGGAGGAGGAGGAGGAGGGTGCTTTAGTGGAGGAAGCATACACCGCCGAACATACCACCACCGAGCTGTGGCCCGCAATTCTGGGGGTGGGTAGGACGTGAGCGGTCCCAGGCTCTGACTCTGTCCCAGCCTCCACTAAATTCACCCAATGTGCCGTCAGGGAGATGTAGTGGCCCTGCCCGCCTGTGCTTGTCCACGTGTCCGTAGTTAAGTGGACCTTGCCACTAACCGCATTGGTGAGGGCGCGTACAATGTTGCGGGAGACGTGGTCGTGCAGGGCTGGGACGGCACATCGGGAAAAGTAGTGGCGACTGGGAACTGAGTAGCGCGGGGCCGCCGCCGCCATCATAGCTTTGAAAGCCTCCGTTTCCACAACCCTATACGGCAGCATCTCAAGGCTGATAAATTTGGCTATGTGGGCGGTTAACGATTGAGCGTGCGGGTGCGTGGCGGCGTACTTGCGCTTGCGCTCCAACACTTGCGCTAGCGACGGCTGGACTGTGCGGTGCGAGACATTGGTGGATGGGGCCGAGGACAGCGGAGGTGAGGGTGTGGGTGCAGGCCATGAGACGGTAGTGCCTGTGTCCTGAGAGGGGGGTTGTATCTCAGTGGCAGGTTGGGGCACAGGGGGAGAGGCAGCGGTGCATACCGGAGGCGGTGAACGGCCTTTGTCCCACCTTGTGGGGTGCTTGGCCATCATATGTCTGCGCATGCTGGTGGTGGTGAGGCTGTTGGTGGTGGCTCCCCGGCTGATCTTGGCGCGACAAAGGTTGCACACCACTGTTCGTCGGTCGTCAGGCGTCTCTGTGAAAAACTGCCAGACCTTAGAGCACCTCGGCCTCTGCAGGGTGGCATGGCGCGAGGGTGCGCTTTGGGAAACAGTTGGTGGATTATTCGGTCTGGCCCTGCCTCTACCCCTGGCCACCGCACTGCCTCTTGCAACCTGCCCTGCTGCTGCCCGTGCCTCCCCCTCTGAAGACCTGTCCTGTGTAGGCGTTGCACACCAGGTGGGGTCAGTCACCTCATCGTCCTGCTGCTCTTCCTCCGAATCCTCTGTGCGCTCCTCCCTCGGACTTACTGCCCTTACTACTACCTCATTGCAAGACAACTGTGTCTCATCGTCATCGTCCTCCTCACCCACACAAAGTTCTTGAGACAGTTGGCGAAAGTCCCCAGCCTCATCCCCCGGACCCCGGGAACTTTCCAATGGTTGTGCATCAGTGACGATAAACTCCTCTGGTGGGAGAGGAACCACTGCTGCCCAATCTGAGCAGGGGCCCGAGAACAGTTCCTGGGAGTCTTCCCGCTCCTGAGCATGTGTCATTGTAGTGGAGTGAGGAGGCTGGGAGGAAGGAGGAGCAGCAGACAGAGGATTCGGATTTGCAGCAGTGGACGGCACAGAACTGTGGCTGGACGATAGGTTGCTCGAAGCACTTTCTGCCATCCAGGACAGGACCTGCTTACACTGCTCATTTTCTAATAAAGGTCTCCCGCGTGGACCCATTAATTGGGCGATGAATGTGGGGACGCCAGAAACGTGCCTCTCTCCTAATCGTGCAGCAGTCGGCTGCGACACACCTGGATCAGGAGCTCGGCATGTGCGCACACCCTCCCTTGGCCCTCCGCGTCCTCGGCCACGTCCACATCCTCTAGGCCTACCCCTACCCCTCAGCATGCTGTATTACCAGTGATTTGATTTCACAGGCAGGAAATTAATTGGCGCAAGCCTGCAGGCCAAATATAATTTTTTAACTTTTTTTAAAAAGGAAAGGCCCACTGCCTCTAGTGAATGAAAAATAAGTTTAATAACTGTGTTGCGGCCCTGCAAAAGTGTCACAGAACTTTACTGTTGCAGAGTTATTAACTGTGGCAGAGCAGGTATTTCCCAGGCAGGAAAGAAATTGGCGCAATGCTGCACTCAACCGTAGCTGGTTGCGTCTGATTTTTTTACGTTCTCCACGCAGCACACACGTCCCCAAAGCCCTGACGGCTGTCAGAGGCAGGGCAAATATACTTTTTTCCCTTTTGTTTAAAAGGAAAGGCCCACTGCCTCTAGTGAATGAATAATAAGTTTAATAACTGTGTTGCGGCCCTGCAAAAGTGTCACAGAATTTTACTGTTGCAGAGTTATTAACTGTGGCAGAGCAGGTATTTCCCAGGCAGGAAAGAAATTGGCACAAGGCTGCACTCAACCGTAGCTGGTTGCGTCTGATTTTTTTACGTTCTCCACGCAGCACACACGTACACAGAGCCCTTAGGACTGACAGAGGCAGGGCAAATATACTTTTTTCCCTTTTGTTTAAAAGGAAAGGCCCACTGTGCCTATTCAATGACTAATAACTGTGTTGTGGCCCTGCCTACACAATTCTGTGCCTGTAGTATCAATGCAGGGTGCAATGCTCTGCACCGCCGATTTTGAGAAAAGAAAAAAAAAGCAACACAGCTAACAGCAGCCTGCACAGTACTCCACACAGTTAAATGTGGCCCTAGAAAGGACCGTTGAGGTTCTTGAAGGCTACACTCACTCCTAACATTCTCCCTGCCTAAGCACCACTTCTGTCCCTAATGCCAGGTGCAATGCTCTGCACCGCCGATTTTGAGAAAAAAAAAAAAAAGCAACACAGCTAACAGCAGCCTGCACAGTACTCCACACAGTTAAATGTGGCCCTAGAAAGGACCGTTGAGGTTCTTGAAGGCTACACTCACTCCTAACACTCTCCCTGCCTAAGCACCACTTCTGTCCCTAATACAGGGTGCAATGCTCTGCACTGCTGATTTTGAGAAAAAAAAAAAATTCTCCACTGCTAACAGCAGCCTGCACACACGTAGATGTGGCCCTAAGAAGGACCGTTGGGGTTCTTGAAGCCTACACTCACTACAAACACTCTCCCTACAGCAACTCCAATAGAACAGCACTGTCCCTCAGCTAACTCACAAGGCATCTGAGCCGAGCCGCGGGAGGGGCCGATTTTTATACTCGGGTGACATCAGATCTCCTCAGCCACTCACAGCAGGGGGGTGGTATAGGGCTTGAACTAGCAGCTGTCATTCAGCTGAGAGCTGACATTCAGCTGAGAGCTGCCCCTGATTGGTCCCTGCGCTGAGCCAATCAGAGGCAGCACTCACTCACCCATTCATGAATTCATGAATGGGTAAGTGAGAGCTGCCTCTGATTGGTGAGGCTGTGACCAATCAGAGGCAGCTCATTCAGCAGGCGGGGATTTTAAATCCCCGGCTGCTGAATACTACTCAGAGCAGTTCAGGAGAACTGCTGCCGGCCGCGGCTGAACTCCGTCTGTCGGGACCAGGTGAGTATATATATTTTTTTTATTTTTACACATTTCTGGATGAATTGCAGGGAAGGGCTTATATATTTAAGCCCTTCCCGAAAATTCATCGTGAGATCGCCCGCAGCGCATTGCTTTCAATGGAACTGGCTGTATTGCCGGCTCCATTGAATTCAATGCGCTGGACAGCGCTGCACTGCTCCGGCCCGTTTCTATTGAAACGCGGATAGGAGCAGTTTTTTCGGGCGATTTTTCGGCCCCGGTCACGTGATTTGTGGATGCGCATCCGTCATGACTAAGGCCTAAAAGTGTTATTTTGGGTTTGTGTACTTTTTTTCATCATGCGGGATAAATAATTTGTTATTTTGATAGATCAGACTTTTAGGGCCGTGGCAATACCAAAAGTGTTTTGTTTTTAAATATATTGATTTTGTTATTATTATTACATAAAAGGGAGGGTACATTTTTTAGATCCTTTATATTTTACAATAATGAAAAAAACTTTTTTCACTAATTTTTCACTTTCTTTTTAGTCACCATAGGGGACTTGAGCTTGTGATCGTTTGATCGCTTATACCGTATGCTGCATTACTTTAATATTGCAATATAGGATATTTCAGACAGCATTCTAGTAATACTGGCTGCAGGCTTGTCTTAATAGGCAGATATACATGCCAGCCCTGGGGCCTTCAGAAGGCTGAATGCTGAACACTAATAAGGACATTTTAATACTGCTGTCAGAATTGCTAGTGGTACTTGAATGATTAACAGCCAGATTCTGTGTGCACTCTGATAGCTGCTGCGAACGGGGGTCCACTGTCAAAGACAGCTGACATTGGCCACGTATAGAGTGGGCTCAGCTTCAAAGCCATTCCATATTAACCCTATGCACCTAGAATGTAAATATACACATAGGATTGCTGAAGGGTTAAAGTGTTTTAGTGTTAAAACATAGCAAATCATTTAAAACACTGTATATCGCCCTAATTATAGTGCCCTAGATAATAATGGTATCATATTATTTATCCTGCACATTGAGCGCCATGAAAATGCAATACAAAAAACAATGGTGAAATTACCCGCCCCCCAAGCCACCCCACCAAAAAAATTTAAAGTTGTACAATACATTATATGTACCCTAAAATTGTACCTTGGGGTGCATTCTCACGAGTGTGTGCGTGTGCCGTAGATAGGTGTGCACAAATCCGCACACCCATGTAAATACACAAATACGCGTGAATGCAGGTCCGTGCAGCATTGCTTTCAATTAGGCCACTGGATAGGATGCCGGCAACCCCTGCAGTGATTTTCTGGGAAGGGCTTAAAATATAAGCCCTTCCTTGAAAATCACCCGTGGTTTGTGTAAAAAAATAAAAATATATATATACTCACCTTTCCGCCGCTGCCATGTAAATATTCCTCGCGGGGAGTCCCCTTGTCACTGGACACTGTGACAGCACTGTCACAGTGTTCATTGACAGGGGGACTCCCCGCAGCTAGTAAAGAATCCCCTGCCACAGCTGTCACAGCTGTAACAGCTGTGGCAGAGGATTACTTCATCCCCGCGGGGAGCAAAAAATCACCTGCTACAGCTGTGACAGCTGTGGCAGAGGATCGTAATGTTCTCCTATTGCTTTCAATGGGTCCGTCACTTCTGCAGTCCCATTGAAAACAATGGGCTGCCGGCAAGCCCTGCAGGGATTTTCTGGGAACGGCCTTAAATATAAACCTTTCCCTGAGGGCTCAGTCCCACGGGGGCTGATGCGCCTGTGTTACTACACGATAAGACTGCCGCACTGGGTGTGGACGTCTCTCTGCATGACCGACTCCATTGCCGGCCATGTGTTCTATCTGCCAGCCGGTGCAGAGAGTTGTCCGCACCAGCAGTGCAGCGGTCTTATCCTGCAGAAATACCGGCGGATCAGCGCCCGTGTGACTGAGCTCTGAAGGTCATCCCGGGGAGACCCCTTGTCACTGTGTCCAGTGACAATGGGACTCCTTGCGGAGATGAAGAAATCCTCTGCCAGAGGTGAAGCAGAGGATTGCGATGTTCTTCCATTGAATTCAATGGAGCTGGCGCTACAGCAGGCTCCATTGAAAGCAATGGGCTGCCAGCACGTCCTGCAGGGATTTCCATGGAAGGGCTTTAAATATAAGCCCTTCCCTGAAAATCATCCCTAAAATGTGTAAAAATTTAATATATATACTCACCTCTCTGCAGCTGCCAGGGCTCAGGCGTGTCTAGCCGGGTCTTCTCCTGAACTCCTATGAAGAGCTTTCAGCAGGTGGTGGATTTTAAATCCCCGCCTGCTGGAAGGGCTGCCTCTGATTGGCTAAGCACTGTAACGAATCAGAGGCAGGTCTCAGCTGTCAGTCAATAGCTGAGTAGCGCCGGCTCTATTGAATTCAATGGGAGAACATCACGCTCCTCTGCCACAGCTGTCACAGCTGTGCCAGAGGATCGCGATCTTCACTGTATGTTCCTCGGGTCGGCACTGCTGCCGCCGGTCCCACTGAGCACAAAGTGAAACCTCTGGATGCAACAGCATCCAGGGGTTCCACATACAAAAAAGACGGATGCCGCAGTTACCATATTAATATATTTTTTTAGCCAACATTTTACTATAAACTGAATAGACATAGCGAGTAACTGTGTCATAATGGTTGAATTCATCAAGAGAAATTGTAACATAAATTTTTCTAAATTAAAATTTAAAAAAATCTTTCAATTTCATAAAACGTTTTGATTAAAATCCTATTTCACATATCAAACCATTAATCATAATATTCATTAAGAAGAAGCACATGTTGCATTTATACGCACACCGAACTTTAGTTTGAATGTTTTATGAACCTGAAAAAGAAAATGTAAGAAATAACTTTACCATATGGTGTTGATAGCTGCAAAGTACAAATAACATATTTTCATGCCGACATAACAATTGATGAGATTTCTCTATGGACGGAGAAACACTGCATAATTATCTTGAGAGGGGAAAAAAATCCAGTTTAAAATTCAGAGAGCTCCATAAAATTAGATTTATGAAAATATTATTTAGTATTGAATTCCTGCATAAATATTCTCACAAAAGATAACTGCAGACACATCTCCATGAAAATACATGACTCCTGTAATACATTTAGAAACAGTTAACCCTTAAAACATCAAAATATTTTTCAACCAAAGTAAACAAAATTAAGTGAGTTTTTAGCATACGCCGATTGAATAGGTGTATTGGACATAGAGGAATGCCTCGATGATACAGATCCCTTCCTCCAGGCATCCCTCACTTTTCCATGTGATAACGTAAAGGGTACTGGTGGTTTTAACGCTGCTAAAAAGGCTACAAGGGCAGACCACTGACAAACAGTTTTTTTCCAAAAATAAATTTGTAAGGGTGCCTTCACACTGGCAAGAAAATCATGCGAGATTTGTCCGTTGCAAAATGCACAAATCTCGCACAAATATGAAACTTATTCTTTTGAATGAATTCATTCACATTAGCAATGTTTCCCTGCCTGACACTCCTGCTATGCAGGACAAAAATCGCAGCATATCCTAACTTTCTGTGAGATCTCCCATTGTTTTCAATGGGGTGGGTGGCAGCAAGACTGGTCCCATTGAAAACAATTGAGAACTCTGTGATCCCCTGCCGTGGCTGCGACAGCCGCGGCGGGGAATTCCTTCATCCCTGCTGTGATACAAGGCTGTTTTCACATGAAAATGCCTCGCATCCATGGACTTCACATGGATGGCGAGGGCGTTACCTGGCTGTGTTTCACGGCCCAATATACCTCCCGCCAATGTGAAGGAGCCCTTAGTGTTCCAGTTAAAAAAATGCAAAAATTGTCTTCAAAACGTTCCCATGCCGCATGCAAATGTCTTCAGCCCAGTCTGGTGGGCAAGCCTGGACCATCTCTTCTTGCCGAAGCTTTTTGCATAAATCCACCCACCTCAATTGCAGCTGTGTACACCATCAACGGAGCACTTTGAACTTTCATGCATGTGCTGGAAGTTCGCAGACTGGAGTATGCGCAGATGGGAAGAAGAAATCTACCCACAAAAGAAATCTGCACATTCGCTGGTCTGCAAACTTCTAGCCCATGTGTGACAAAGCACTCCATGGGTTACATAAACAGCAGCAGCCAAGGTGAGCAGGTTTATGAAAACTGCCCAGCCAGAAGAGACAGTCCGGGCTTGCCCACCGCTCTGGACCAAGGACATTTGCATGCAGCGCGGGAAGGTTTTAAACATGATTTTTACAGGTATGCTTGCAGTAACATGCTTATATTTGGAAAGAACTATTCGTCAGTAGTCTGCCACTGTAGCTTGTTTATTAGCCTTAAAACCACTGATAGATACCCTTTAAAGCTCTTGACATAATTATAATGTCAAGGGTTTCAATGGCAAAAGAATTTAAATATTTTAAGTTTTTTTCAATTCTACTTTTTTTTTTTTTTACTTTAGGGACCAATGCAGTGAGAGTGCTGCAACATATTCAGTTGCACAATTGCTCATGATGCTGGCTTAACCCCTTGAGTGGCACGCCGGGAAATTTTCCGGGACGAGCTCCACTGCTCATAGCGACATAGCCCGGAAGATTTCCGGGCTATGTATCACTATGGGAGCTGCAGAGCACACTGTCACAAGCTGTGACAGTGTGCTCTGCCTGCACAGACCCACAGAGAACAAAGCAAGGGCTTTGAAAAACCAGCAGAAGATATTGCCGATCTGCCGGCAAACTCCTGCTTTGTTTACAGGTTGCCATAGAGACCATCGGCTTGTCAGAAGCAAGCCGCTGGTCTCTGTGGCAGGGAGAGCTGGTGCTTGGCTGTCAGAGGACAGCTAGGTACCAGCTCTTACAGCAGAGATCAGAGAAAACCTCCGATCTCTGCTGTGTTAACACTTTACATGCTATGTGACTGCAGCATGTAAAGGGCTGTCACTGCAGCTTGTAAAGGGCTGCCACCATTGGACCCCCGGAATGTGATCAGGGGGTCCTGATGGGTCCCTGTGGAAGTCCCCTAAAGGGACAAAAAAAATTAAAAAAAAAAAAGGAAAAATTTATAAAAAAAATAATAAAAACACTTGTCTCCCTTTACTTTGTAAAAAATCAAAAATACAATCACACATGTGGTATCCGTGTGCGTTGTAATGACCCAGAGAAGGAAGTTAATGCATTATTTAACCCCTTAACGACATGGCCCCTTTTTTTCTTTTTTCCCCATTTCTTTTTTTCCTCCCCCCTGTTTAAAAAATCACAACTTGTCCGGCAAAAAACAAGCCCTTATATGGCCATGTCAATGGAAAAATGAAAAAGTTATGGCTCTTGAGACGCAACTGCAAAATTAGTTGAAATTCAATGATTAGACCATTTTAAAAAACCTGCCCTGGTGGGCACGACAGGGTGGTAGGAAACCCGCCACTCAAGGGGTTAAACGTTAGCTGTGAATGTAATACAGAAAGTTAGAAGGGACCTCCAGGGTCATCAGATCCAACCCCCTGCTCAGTGCAGGATCACTAAATCATCCCAGACAGATGTCTATCCAGCCTTTGTTTGAACACTTCCATTGAAGGAAAACTAGCCACTTCCTGTGGCAATCTGTTCCACTCATTCATCACCTTCACTGTCAGAAAGTGTTTTCTAATATCTTACCTGTGTTTTCTCCCTTTCAGTTTCATCCCATTTCTTCTAGTCTTTCCCTCTGCACTGTGACAGCCCTTCATATATTTTTGGACAGCTATTAAGTCTCCTCTCAGCCTTCTCTATTGTAAGCTAAACATTTCCATATCCTTTAACCGTTCCTGATAGGACATGATTTGTAGACTGCTCACCATCCTGGTAACTCTTCTCTGAACTTGCTCCAGTTTGTCTATGTCTTTTTAAAAGTGGAGTGCCCAGAACTGGATACAGTATTCCAGATGAGGTCTAACTAAGGAAGAGTAGAAGGGGATAATCTATAAGTTATAATGGTGTTCCTATACAATAATACCATTGTTATGCAATATTTCTGGTAGCTTCTGAGTTATAAATGTACTCCCTTTGTATTCAGTCTGCAGATATATTGCCTCCTCTGCTCATGATCTCCATTGTTGTTGGTTGTATGCTTGTCCTTCAGATAATGGCCATGCTACTATTTATCTTTATGTTTTATCACCCATTTGAACTGAACAATTACCATAATGAATTACTAACTTAGAGATGAGCGAGCATGCTCGTCCGAGCTTAATGCTCGGTCAAGCATTAACATACTCGGAACTACTTGTCACTCGAGCAAGCCCCGGGCGGTGCTCGGACGCTCAATCAAATTTCAGGGGGGAGGGAAAGAGAGAGAGAATTGAAAAATGCTCGGGTCTCCAGCGGGTCCATTGAAAAATGCTCGAGTCTTCCATTGATTTCAATGGGGTTCGTTACACGAACAGAGCTCTCTAGCATTACAAAAAGCCTGGCTCAAGTAACTTTACCCGAGCATTTGGGTGCTCGCTCATCTCTAGTAACTATAATTCAATTGTAATGATATGTATTGATGAGTTTGGATACTGGTGAAAAGCTACCTAAAATCCTACAGTTTGTATGCTTTTGGGTGGCAAACCCAGGGAGATGAGACTGCTCAGGGGAAGACACTAGGTTGATGTGTGATTCAAGTTATACTGTTCAGGACTGTACCATGTAATATGTTTGCTCCAAGGGAGTGAAACTGTTAATAATAAGTTCTTAGTAAAATGTTTGATTTTTGCTGAGCCAATATTGCTTCTGTCTGCTTATTGCTTCTCCATCCTAATATCATCTGCATTCTTTCCTCAGGCATATAGTATCTATAGTCTTGGAAACTATATTAGTATACAGTATTTTGGTATGCCACATTGCCGCATAGCATCGGTTGAAAATATAGTAACATTTGTATGCACTGGATTGTTTTTTCATTGTCATAAATTTGTATGCTGATTATTCCCTTAAGAGATCTAATTTTTATCTTATGGTGGTGTTTTGAGTCATGTTGATAAAACTGTATCTATGATGATATATATGATGATATAAAAGTGTTTTCTGTTTGCAGTATTCATTTTTGAGTAAGTAATAGCTAAAATAATAGCCCTCTGCAGGGCATTAACTGTATTTTAATTTGAAATGTTAACAAATGTACTGCATTGCCAATTTAATGCAGCTTGTATAATGTTAGTTACAGCCAAACTATTAACTCATATGTCATGATGAGTAAGAGGGCTCTAAAATTATATTTACACTTACTGAAATATTCTGGAAATGTTCTATTTTTAAGATTATGTCTCTAATTTTATTTTGATAGCTATTTAGTTTATATAATTTTATTTATCTATGAACTCTTTGGGCAGGGAGAACGTTTGAAGTAAAATTTACTAGAATCTTTCCATTGTTTGTTATGTATTTCTTTGGACAAAACTTGTAAATTAAAATAGGCAGATGGATGAGCAATTTTTATTCAGTAAGACCAATATTTATCCGGTCTCAAGCTAACGGATTTGAATTGCGGATTCTGCAATCACTGCCCGTACTTGTGATACCCAGTAATACCCGGACATTGCAATGCATTGACCTTTACTGAATCGCTCACACATGTGGGTAGGAATTTCGGATTCTGCGAGCAGAAGAAAAATCATGGCATGCTCTATTTTACCACAGATTCCACGTGTTTAAGCTCAATTGATCTCTTTGGATGCGTTCGATACACGGTGCATATGTAATTACATTGCGTATGGATGCGGGTTTGTACACAAGTTGCTAGGAGACCAGATAACAAATGGTATAAAGACAGCAGGAATTTGTGGGCAGACAATGCAGGATGGAGTCTGGGGAGCAACACATCATCCAGACTGCTGTCTGCAACCTCTGCTTATTCTTCTGGGCTCTTACTCAACAAGATTAAGTGTTTTATTTTTAAAGCGCTTTATACTACTTTCAAAAAAAGTAGTATAAAACCAGCGAAGTCTAGAGAGCAATATCCAGTACTGAAAGCATGGTTCTCAGAACAGCTCTCACCATGACATATGTTGAAAATGGATGGAAAATATGGGTTCTTCTTTCAGGAGCTCCACCCCTACACCCCTTTGTTTGTATTTAGAAAAGGGTATTTTGTCACAATGCTCGAGTTGTTAGATTGTGTCTAAACATCTGTCCTCTCTTAGGGCATCAGAAAATGGTTTCTTGTGACGTTTTGGGAAGAAGTGAGGAACAAAAAGAAAGGAGAAAATAGTGTAGACAAACATTTTTAGGAGGAACACCACAAGACATCAAACAGTTAGGCTGCCTGTCCACGGGCGAGTTTGAATTGCGTTCCCCGCGGCCGTATTATCGCAGTGAAATGCAGTGAAAGCTCTCCATAGCGTTGCTATGGAGAGCGCAGCCGCCCTGTCCATGAGCCGAGAATCTTTGCGATTCTCCGCTCGCGGCTGGCAAATCGCGGCATGCTGCAATTTGCCACGATTCTCCGTGGTCCTCCGCTGCCAGCCTATCTGTCAGATAGGCTGAAAGCGTAGATCCGTCAGCCAGCTCCTGCTTCCGGACAGCGGTATCCCCCAGCGGATCTCCGCTGAGGGATACTGCAACGCCCGTGGACAGGCAGCCTTAAGGTGATTAATCCTAAGTGAAGATAGTGGGTTGAATAGTGAATCTAAATAGCAAAGACTTTTATAAAAGGAGGTATTCTGGGTCCACATTGTGGCCAAAAGGGTTTAATGAGGTATACTGCCTTAATGTATTTCTCTAAATGACATTTGACTTAAAGAGAAGAGTAATGTAGTTAAGTATCTCATGAATTCAAATTTTTCTCCAGTGCTTTCAACTAGAGAAGAGCGAGCACCAAAATGCTCGGGTGCTCGTTACTCGAGTCAAAATTTTCGTAATGCTCGAGAGCTTGTTTTGAGTAATGAACCCCATTGAAGTCAATGGGCGACTCGAGCATTTTTGTACGGGACCGATGCTCCGCATAGGTGATGACTTGTCAAGCACCAAAAAACATCAGAAAGTCATAGGAACACCACAGAAACCGATAGGGAAGGGCAGGGGTAGCATGCATGGCTGCATCTGAGGCTCCCAAGTCCCACTATTAAGCCAAAATGGAGGCAAGAGCCTGGCGGTCACCCCCTAACAATTTACTTCGGACAAACCCTCATTAGCAAGGCACACGGGCTGGCACATCTTAGCCAAGCGCCACACAGTCAAGGACAATCACTGCCTGCGGATGACACCGCTGCCTCTTCTCCTGGGTTACGTGTTGGCATTGCAGTCCAACCCCCTTCCGCACGACCCTGTGTCCACAGCGCACACAAAAGTTTCCTTGCGCAGGGTTCAGCTGCTCTCATGCCACATGCTCGCTTCATAGCCACACCACCCTCATGTCTATTTATATGTGCGTACTGGATGAGGAGGAACCGGAGGCACACACTGCAGAGGGTTGGCAGGGCCAGGCAGCGACCCTCTTTGAAAGTGTAGGCGATAGCCCCCAATGCTGTTGAGAATTGATGATAAATTGACGCTCGATCATCATTCCAATCCCGTGCCACCTCCGTCACAAAATTGTCAGGAGCCGCAAACGTGGGCATAAATGGGACTCAGGTGCCAGCACTTCTACACATCTCCACAATGCAGCAATACTCTGTGTGGGAAGCACGTGAGTGGGCCCAGGGTCAGGCTTGGTCCCAGCCTCCACCTTGTGTGATCCAAGGAGCCACGAGTTACATAGCAATGGGAAATCCATGTGTCCCCACACAATTCATTCTGTGTAGGTGTCAGATAGCTCAACACTGCAATGGGAAGGCTTTGAGTTCCTAGGGCTCGCCTATGCTGTAGGTTCACAAAGATGGTATTACACAGGAAGAAATCAGAGTGCCCAAACATGGCAGAGTTTCCCCCCGCCAAGGACCTCTGCCCACATTTCCACCCTAGTCAGTCAGTGTATTTGTGCCAGACAGGTAAAACACCGCAATGGGAAGTCTTTGTGCACCCACAGCACAGGCGAGCCCTTGGAACCCAAGGAAAGTATTACACATAAAGAAATCAGAGCACCCAAACATGGCAGTTTCACCCTGCCAAGGACCTCGGCCTCGGCTCACACCCTCATTAATTGTGGGCATAAAACGGACTCGGATGCTAGTGCAGCTGTGAACATCTCATTAATGCAGTAACTCTCCTTTTGTTTGGCCCAAACCAGTGTCTCAGAAAACTGTGGCAACATGAGAGAAAATACATGTTGCCCAGTGCTGATCCCCAGACCCCATGCAAGAGGAGGAGGTGGCATAATAAGGCCGAGAAACCATGACCGAGGTAGGACCCGCAATACTCTGTGTGGGAAGTACGTGAGCGGGCCCTGGGTCAGGCTCGGTCCCAGCCTCCAACCTTGTGTGACCCAAGGTGCCGTGAGTTAAATTGCTATTGGAAATCCATGCGTCCCCACACACTTCATTCTGTGTAGGTGTCAGATAGCTGAACACTGCAATGGGAAGTCTTTGAGTTCCTTGGGCTCGCCTACGCTGTGGGTGCACAAAGATGGTATTACACAGGAATAAATCAAAGTGCCCAAACATGGCAGAGTTTCACCCCACCAAGGACCTCGGCCTTGGCCCCACATTTCTGCCCTAGTCAGTTAGTGTATTTGTGCCAGACAGGTAAAACACCTCAATGGGAAGTCTTTGTGCACCCACAGCATAGGCAGACCCCAGTAACATTTCTGTAGCAAGAGTATAGCCGAACCCCAGT
Organism: Eleutherodactylus coqui; assembly: GCF_035609145.1. NCBI lineage: Eukaryota > Metazoa > Chordata > Amphibia > Anura > Eleutherodactylidae > Eleutherodactylus > Eleutherodactylus coqui. The sequence continues at coordinate 80,776,160 of NC_089845.1, read as the reverse complement.
AACATTTCTATAGCAAGAGTATAAGCAGACCCCTGTAACATTTCTGTAGCAAAAGAATAGGAGAACCCCTGTAACATTTCCGTAGCAAGAGTATAGGTGAACCCCTCAAACCACTTAGTAGAAAAGGTATAGGCGGACCCCAGTAACATTTCTATAGCAAGAGTATAGGCAGACCCCAGTAACATTTTTATAGCAAGAGTATAGGCGGACCCCGGTAACATTTCTGTAGAAAAAGTATAAGCATACCCCAGTAACATTTCTGTAGCAAAAGTATAGGCAGACCCCTGTAACATTTCTGTAGCAAAACTATAGGCAGACCCTTGTAACATTTCTGTAGCAAAAGAATAGGAGAACCCGTGTAACATTTCCATAGCAAGAGTATAGGCGAACCCCTTAAACCACTCAGTAGAAAAGGTATAGGCAGACCCCAGTAACATTTCTGTAGCAAGAGTATAGGCGAACCCCTCAAACCACTTAGTAGAAAAGGTATAGGCGGATCCCAGTAACATTTCTATAGGAAGAGTATAGGCAGACCCCAGTAACATTTTTATAGCAAGAGTATAGGCGGACCCCGGTAACATTTCTGTAGCAAAAGTATAAGCATACCCCAGTAACATTTCTGTAGCAAAAGTATAGGCAGACCCCTGTAACATTTCTGTAGCAAAACTATAGGCAGACCCTTGTAACATTTCTGTAGCAAAAGAATAGGAGAACCCCTGTAACATTTCCGTAGCAAGAGTATAGGCGAACCCCTTAAACCACTCAGTAGAAAAGGTATAGGCAGACCCCAGTAACATTTCTGTAGCAAGAGTATAGGGAGACCCCTGTAACATTCCTGTAGCAAAAGTATAGGCAGACCCCTGTAACATTTCTGTAGCAAAACCATAGGCAGACCCCTGTAACATTTCTGTAGCAAAACTATAGGCAGACCCCTGTAACATTTCTGCAGCAAAAGTATAGGCAGACCCCTGTAATGTTAAAAGTATAGGGAGACCTCAGTAACATTTCTGTAGCTAAAGAATAGGCAGACCTCAGTAACAATTCTGTAGCAAAAGTATAGGCAGACCTCAGTAACATTTCTGTAGCAAGAGTATAGGTGAACACCTGAAAAAATTTGGTTACCAAATGTGTAGACGAAGGCTGGAAAAATTAGTTAGATAACAGTATAGGTGAGGGCCAGAAAAATTTGTGTACCAAGAGTACAAGTACACCCCTGAAAAATTGCTCAACCACGAGGGCAGGTGAAACCCATAAAAAATTTTTAAAGATATAGCTCGTTTTTGCTTAATTTGTAACAGAGCCTGGAGGCAGCCCTGTGAAAAAAATTGGTTTCAGTTAAAGTATGAATACTTTTGAAATTTTGAAAAAGTGTAAAAAACTTTTAAACACAGTCTTGTGGGCCACAGAAAAATTGGCAGTTCAGCGTGAGGAGGAGTAGGAGGAGTAATAATATCTGAGAGTGATTGACAAAGCTAATTCCCCCTTTTTTGTGGTGATAGAGGATGCATTTTTCTCCAGTTGCAGCAAAAAGAATCATTAGGTTCCGCTGCTGTCCGTCGGTGGAGAAAAGAAGTTTGGGGACATCCAGGCTTTGTACATCTTTATGAGTGTAAGCATGTCGGCACTGGCAGTTGACAGGCGTTTACACTTATCCGTGATGATTCCCCCAGCTGCACTAAACACCCTCTCTGACAAAACGCTAGTGGCAGGGCAGGCCAGCACCTCCAAGCATACAGTTTGTGCCACGTATCCAGCTTTGACTCCCAATAGTTGTATGGCGCATAAGCATCACGGAGGACGGTGGTACGATCGGCTACGTACTCCCTCACCATCTTTTTACAGTGCTCCCTCCGACTCAGCCTTGACTGGGGAGTGGTGACACAGTCTTGATGGGGAGCCCTAAATCTGGCAAAGGCCTTGGAGAGTGTTCCCCTTCCTGCGCTGGACTGGTTGCCTGATCCCCGCTCCTTCCCTGCTACTTGGCCCTCGGAACTGCGTCTTCTGCCACTAGCCCTGTCAGATGGGAAGTTTAGCATCACTTTTTCCACCAGGGCCCTGTGGTATTGCATCACTCTCGTACCCCTTTCCTCTTCGGGAATGAAAGTGGAAAGGTTCTCCTTATACAGTGGGTCAAGAAGGGTGTACAGCCAGTAATCCGTAATGGCCAGAATGCGTCTAACGTGAGGGTCACGAGAAAGGCAGCCTAACATGAAGTCAGCCATGTGTGCCAGGGTGCCAGTACACAAGACATGGCTGTCGTCACTAAGAAGATCCCTTTCAGGATCCTCCTCCTCCTCGTCCACAGGCCATACACGCTGAACAGATGCAAGGCAAGCAGCATGGGTACCCTCTGCAGTGGGCCCAGCTGTCTCTTCCCCCTCCTCCTCCTGCTCCTCCCCCTCCTCCTCCTCCAAAACGCGCTGAGATATAGACATGAGGGTGCTCTGATTATCAAGCGACATACTCTCTTCCCCCGTCTCCTGTTCCGACCGCAAAGCGTCAGCCTTTATGCTTTGCAGCGAACTTCTCAGCAGGCATAGCAGAGGAATGGTGACACTAATGATTGCAGCATCGCCGCTCACCATCTGGGTAGACTATAATCCATGTTGGCCAGAATGTGTCTAACGCGACGGTCACGGGAAACGCAGCGTAACATGAAGTCAGCCATGTGTGCCAGGGTCCCAGTATGCAACACATCGCTGTCCTTACTAGGAAGATCACTTTCAGGATCCTCCTCCTCCTCTTCGGCCCATACACGCTGAACAGATGAGAGGCAAGCAGTATGGGTACCCTCTGCAGTGTGGCCAGCTGTCTCTTCCCCCTCCTCCTCCTACTCCTCCCTGCCCTCCTTTCCTCCAAAACGCGCTGAGATATAGACAGGAGGATAGTCTGGCTATCAAGCGACATACTGTCATCCCCCGTCTCCTGTTCCGACCGCAAAGCGTCGGCCTTTATACTTAGCAGTGAACTTCTCAGCAGGCAAAGCAGCGGGATGATAACGCTAATGATTGCAGCATCGCCGCTCACCATCTGGGTAGACTCCTCAAAGTTTCCGAGGACCTGGCAGATATCTGCCATCCATGCCCACTCCTCAGTAAAGAATTGCGGAGGCTGACTACCACTCCGCCACCCATGTTGCAGCTGGTATTTCACTATTGCTCTATGCTGCTCGTACAGCCTGGCCAACATGTGCAGCGTGGAATTCCAGCGTGTGAGCACGTCGCACAGCAGTCGGTTCTCTGGCAGCTGAAACCGACGTTGCAGGGTCCTCAGGGTGGCAGCGTCCGTGGTGGACTTGCGGAATGTGTGCAGACGCGGCGCACCTTGCTGAGCAGGTCAGACAAGTGGGGGTAGTTTTACAGAAATTGCTGAACCACCAGATTGAAGACGTGGGGCAGGCATGGCATGTGTGTGAGGCTGCCAAGCTGCCACCAGGTTACGGCCGTTGTCACACACGACCATGCCTGGTTGGAGGCTCAGAGGAGAAAGCCAGAGGTCGGCCTGCTCTGTCAGACCTTGCAGCAGCTCAGGGGCCATGTGCCTCTTGTCACTTAAGCTGATTAGTTTCAGCACGGCTTGCTGATGCTTGCCCACCGCTGTGCTGCTGCGCCGCGCGCTACCGACTGCTGCCGACGTGCTCACGCTTCTTAATTGAGAGGTAGAGCTGGCAGGGATGGAGGAGGGGGGGTTTGGAAGAGGTGGCATAAAACGCTGCAAATACCAGCACCGAGGTAGGACCCGCTATTCTGGGTGTGGGTAGGACGTGAGCGGTCCCAGGCTCTGACTTGGTCCCAGCCTCCACCAAGTTCACCCAATGTGCCATCAGGGAGATATAGTGGCCCTGCCTGCCAGTACTTGTCCACGTGTCTGTGGTTAAGTGGACCTTCCCAGTAACCGCGTTGGTGAGGGCACGATTTATGTTGCGGGAGACGTGCTGGTGTAGGGCTGGAACGGCACACAGGGAAAAATAGTGGCGACTGGGGACCGAGTAGCGCGGGACTGCCGCCGCCATTATGTTTTTTTTTTTTTGTTTTTTTTTTTTCAATATTAAATCTTTATTTGGGATATAGACATGTAATATACACACAGTTTATAAGACATGTAATAGTTGCAGACATGTTAACATTACTATGTTGTTGTTTTCTATTTAAATCATGCAATTGTCAAATCCCATTTTTTCCTTATATCAATAATATTAGAACGGATAAACATTTTCAGAAATTGTATATAAAAGAAATACTTCGATACAACATGTATCGTATTGAATGAACTTGGCATTTTTGTGCAGCTTTAACTTTTTCTAATAAGGTTACCTCCATAGCTCCCATGCCTCTTTGTGTTTTTTTAAAGAGTTGTTTCTTAGTGCTATCCACTTTTCGGATAATTGTTGTTCTGCCATACGGTCCCTAAATTCCCCAAAGGATGGAGGTGTGGCTCTCTCCATCTTCTCGCAATGAGAGATTTTGCTGTCATAAGGGCATGACCCAGCAAATAACTAATTTTTGTAGGGTATTTATTTAAGCCAACCAATAATAAGGTTAGTTTTGCGGATCTTGTGATACGGGTTTTTAGAATTTCGTCTAGATGATTAAGAATAAGATCCCAGTATCTCTCAAGAGCAGGGCATGCCCAAAATATGTGCGTTAGAGTACCCTTTTGGTCACAGTTCCTCCAACATTTGTCATTGGTGTTTTGGAATCTTGTGGCCAACAAGCACGGTGTGTAGTACCATCTCAGATTTACTTTAATTTGTGTTTCCAGTATCCCCAGACCTTTGGTTGAGCCACATGCCGTTTTATACGCCTTTTCCCATGATTCCGTTGAAATAACTGTACCCAGTTCGTTTTCCCAACTAAGCATATGTGTTTTTTTGGATAATTTGTTGTCGCCTGTCAGAATATCATAGAAATATCTGGTTTCGGACTTTCTCAGGAGGGGTTCTGATGTGATCTTTCTTTGGACTTCCATCGGGATTTCTATCTTATATATAGGAGACTTTTTAAGGAAATTTTTTATTCTGGTATAATTGAAGAGGTCTTTTTGGAGAAGGTTACATTTTTCCTGTAGGATTTCAAAAGGTTTTAGTTCCTCTCCTGTCATTATGTCCTCTAAGTTTTCCACACCCCTTACTCTCCAGGTGTCAATTCTTAAATCAGATATAAACAAGTTTAGTATTTCAATTGGCAGTTTTGGTTTTTTGTGGGTATCGTAGGTGGCTACTTTTTTTGTGTATTCTTCCCAAATTTTTAGGGAGGATGCCACTGTAGGAGGCAAATTTTTGGGAGGGATGTTTAGGGCAAGGTTGGTTGACATGGCCGCGAGTGATGCGCCAAGTAGCAGTAGGTGTCCTTTGGGTGTTTTTGTGAGGCAAGTTTCCATGCCTACCCAGGCCATTGTGTTGTCTCTTTTTGTCCAGCATCTGGTTTGGTTCAGGATAGTAGCTTTAAAATATTTTTCTAGGTTAGGTATATCTGCGCCTCCTTTTCTCCGGTTTGAGGCTAAGATTGAAAGGGCTAATCGTGGTTTATTTCCCTTCCAAATGAATGCAGATAGTTGTGCTTGTAGTTTTTTGATTGTGCTTTTTGATATGGGGATCGGCAGGACCCTGAACAGGTATAAGATTTTTGGCAATATTTTCATTTTATAGGTCATGATCCTGCCTAGCCAAGATAAATTTATTCTTGATAGATGGTCGATTTCTTTTTGGATTGTTTCTAAGAGTGGAGTATAGTTAATTCCCTCTAGTTTATTTATGTCCGCAGAAAGTAATATGCCCAGATACGGGATGTTGTCAGCCCCCCATTTGAAAGAGAATTCTGATTGGATTGCGTGCTGTAGGCTTTGTGGGATGTTTATGCCTAGTATTTTGGATTTGTCAACATTAAGCTTGTAGTAGGATACTTTGCTAAAATGTTCGAGGATCTGGCAGGCAGCTCTCAAAGACTCCAGGGGGTGTGTTAATGTGAGGATAATATCATCGGCGAATAGGCCAATTTTGTGTTGGCGGGAGTTTAGAGGAATTCCTCTTGTTTCTATAGAGGATCTTATGATTTCGGCCAGGGGTTCCACCATGAGGACATATAGTATAGGGGAAAGTGGGCATCCCTGGCGTGTACCATTGGAAATGGTAAATTTATCTGAAATGTCGCCATCTATTAACACTCGAGCTGTGGGGTAGGAGTACAGGGCCCGGACGGCGCGAATCACACCCCCCCCGAGGCCAAATTTATTTAGCGTTTGAAACGCATATCCCCAGTGAACCCTATCAAAAGCTTTTTCTGCATCCAAAGCTATCATAGTTGTTGGGGATCTAGAGATTTGTGAGGAATATAAAAGGTTGAGAACCCTCCTCGCGCCGTCCGAGGCCTGCCGCCCCTTTACAAAACCCACCTGATCAGAATGCACAACACTCGGTAGGACATCGAGTAATCTATTTGCTAATATCTTTGCATATATCTTGACATCTGTGTTGAGCAAGGAAATGGGCCTAAAGTTTGCTGGATCGTCTGGCTCTCTTCCTGGTTTGGGCAACACTACCACCGTAGCCTGGAGCATCTCTTCAGGAAACGATCCTTTTTCCATAGCTGAACTGTAGAGTTTTCCCAAGTAGGGAGATAGGGAGTTTGAGAACCATTTATAATATTCTGCCGAATATCCATCTGGGCCAGGCGCTTTTTGGTTTTTCATGGAGGAAATTGTTTCCGCCACCTCGGATACCGTTATTGGGCGATCTAAACTAGCGGCTTGGACTGAGTTTATTGATGGTAGTTTAATTTTATTCAGGAATTTTTCTATATCTTCGTTGTTAGGGTGGGAAGTTTGTGGGTCATCTTTTAAGTTGTATAATTTACTATAGAATAGGCGGAATGCTTCCAATATTTGTTTCGGGTGGGATATTTTAAATTCTTTGTTTTTTGAGTTCCAAATGTATGGGATGTTAGTTTTAATTGACTTTTTCTTTGTCAGGTTTGCCATCCATTTAGAGGGTTTGTTTAGGGATGCGTAGACATTAGCACGTTGGGAGGTTATTTCCCTGTCGTGATCCCCTTGCAGCACCCTACGCAGTTCTAATCTTGTTTTGAATAGGTCGTTATATATTTGCTGGTTTGCATTAGTCTGGGCTAGACTTTCTAATTGTTGGATTTTTGTCAGTAAGGTATCAGTTTTTTCTAGTTTTTCCTTTTTGTACCTAGCTCCTAGTTTTATAAGGATACCCCTCATGTAAGCTTTGTGTGCTGTCCAGAGCAATTCAGGGCTTACATCAGGCGTATTATTTAAAGTGAAGTAGTCTTCAATTGCGTTTTGGATATTTTGGATATTTTTGAAATTTGGGTATTTTCATTAGATAAGTATTGTTTCTCCACATTTTATGAAGGTGGCGGAATCCCCCAATTGCCAGAGATGTCAGTATCGGGGCGTGATCCGACCAAGTTATTGTGCCAACCTCAGCCCTGATTGTAGAGGTTATGAGAGACCTGTCTACCAGGCACAGATCTATGCGAGAAAAGAACCTATGTCTTGCAGAGAAAAATGAGTACTCCCTGGCGGAGGCATTGAGACACCTAAACGTGTCAAAAAGTGCGGCTTTCTTTATCCAGTTGCCTAGGGACATACCCCCTCTCACTTTGTCGCTTGTGGTGTCGACAGATCTCTCTGGTACCAGGTTAAAATCGCCATTTATGATTATAGATCCCTTGGCTACTTTGTTTATTTTTTTGTTTATTTTGTTTAGAAATTTGATTTGGTTTGAATTTGGGACGTATACGTTAGCTATAGTGACCTGTGTGTTTTTTAGTGTGCCCACCAGTACTATGTAACGTCCTTTTGGGTCACATATTTGTTTATCAATTTTTAGCGGGGCTGTGTCTCTAAATGCTATCAGCACTCCTGCATGTTTCTTTTGTGCGCAGGCTTGTATAACCTGGGGGAATTTTTTGTGTGTCATTCTATGACTGTCTGTGTCTACTAAATGTGTTTCTTGGATACATACTATATCCGCGCCGAGACGGCATGCTTCTCTCCACACGGAGCTTCTTTTGTAAGGGGAATTCAGGCCATTGGCGTTCAGAGACATCAATTTTGTGGCCATTTTCGCATGGCGGGTCGTTTGCACGGGAGGACGGAAGACTGGAGGTATCTGTGTTTATCTGCCAAAAAATAATTGAAACGAGAAACAACAACAAACGAGTAATGCATCAGATTACCAGTATCAACCTTGCTACCAGAAGTGTTTTTGCCATGTGAAGAGAATACCGCACAGGATAGTATTGAACAAGTTGTAACTGTTCCTTCGCTGGTAGCGGGTTTTTGCATGAGACGCAAGGTGAAACAACAATAAACCTTCAAAAAAATGTTTATACAAGCTTGTGCCTGCATGTTCGGTGGGGGGGGTCAAAGTCACTAAGGTGAGAGGACTCACATCTCTGTATTCCAGAATGGACTGTAGATTTAATGTGTCCTTAAGTGTCCTTTGGTTTTTTAAACGGTTTTTTTTTTCTTCTTTTTCCTTTCCAGGAACATAAAGAGGGAAAATTTAGTGGGATCTTTTCTTCCTTCTTCTTGTTCTAGCTTTATTTTCCAAACTTGTCGGAACTGCTTTTCTCGGAGGTAGAGGGCGGAACTTGTTTAGGGGCGGGGGTTGGTACGCCCCACGATTTTAGTGTCTCCATAGCTGTAGAGGGGCTGTGAAATACATATACTGTATTAGCTTTTGTAGCAATGATTTTTGTGGGGAAGCCCCATCTGTAGGGAATATTTGCCTCTCTCAATGCCGTTGTTACAGCTGCAAAACTACGTCTCGCCTCCATAGTAGCTTGTGACAAGTCTATGAATAGACGTATGTCAGCATAAGGACTTGGAAGCACCTTTAGCTTTCTCGCAGTGTTCATGAGTGCCTCTTTGGTGCTATAGTGATGTATGCGTACTATGATGTCTCTAGGTGTATTTTCCTTGAGAAACTTTGGGAGGGGGAGTCTGTGGGCTCTGTCTATCTGCAGCTCCTGTTCTGGGATGTTCGGGAGGATCTTTTTAAGGAATCGTGTGATAAATCCCTTTATTTCAGAGTTGGAGATTTTTTCTGAGACACCTCGCAGTTTGACGTTGTTACGTCTATTTCTGTCCTCAAGATCCGTTAATTTTTGTTGTAGTTTGGCAACAGTCCCCTCTAATTCGTAGTGGGCATCAATCAAGGAGTTGTGGGATTTAACTATCTCTCCCATTTTTGTTTCTGTTTTTTCTATACGGTTGTTAACCTCTTGAACTGAAGTGTCAACATGAGATGTTAGGCTTTTTAGATCTAGCTGTATAGTTTCTCTCAGAGCTAGTACTATCTCTTTAATATATAACTCTGAGGCTGGCTTATCTGAGGCTGATAGATTAGCTAGCCCGCTCTCCTTCTTGCTATTTTGAGCATTTGCAGGAACTTCAGGGGCTTCTATGCATGTGTTATCTGACATTCTCTGCCTCTGCTTCTCGGGACTGCTTGTGGGGGAGGGGGCACTCAGTGACAGCGTGTCCGAAGCCATCTTATCTCCCTTAGAGCGCTTTATGCTGTCTTCTATCAGGGGAGGGTTGCTTGCTCCCATCTCTTGTCCTGTCTCTGGGATATCTCCTGTCTCCTCTATCCCCTCTGCAGTGTCCCCTCGCTCACCTTTGTTAGCTGGGATCGGAGCCTCCTGCACCTTAGCTGTCTGTGAGCTGTCGGCCATGTCAGAGGGGGGGCTGCGTGCTGGGAAGAAATCCTCCAGCCTGGCAGGTTTAACTTTTGTTGTTCTCCTCCTTGTTGCCATAGCTGGGTTCCTGGTAGGTTCCTGCAGCTTGTGGTGTATTTTTTGTTCTTCTGGAGTTGCTTTGATGTTGCTTAGAGTCCTGTTCTAGACGGAGCCTATGCAAAAACTTCCATCTTGGTGCCTCTCTAAGCCACGCCCCCCGCCGCCATTATGTTTTTGAAAGCCGCCGTTTCCACAAGCCTGTGGGGCAGCATCTCCAGGCTGATTAATTTGACAATGTGCACGTTTAAAGCTTGTGTGTGCGGGTGGGTGGTGAAAGTGGCAGCATTCAATGAGCGTTTTGAAGTAAAAAGATCAGGATTTTATTGCTCCATATTAAAAGACAAGTACAGGCAACGTTTCGACTAGAATATAGTCTTTATCAATTGCCCACAAGTCAGATCTTAAATAGTGGCAGCAAGTGAGGGTGAGGGCGGGACAAATCCACCCTACACCAATCAAACACAAGACAGTCAACATAACACTAATTAATTGATTAAAACAAGCGGTGCAGTCGCCTTATACTCTGTCCAATCTAGGCGCGTCCAGCAGGGGAAGGCATCAAGTGTAGCTGAAAACAGTTGACAGATGAAGTACAAGTGTCCTAAGCCACATATATATGCAGCATCGTAATATAAACCCAAGGTGGTGTCTTGTAATATTTGGGGTTACAGTTTTGATACACCGTCACCACATCAGAGCGCGATGACGTAACCGCGTAGGTGCCTCGTGCATGCGCAACGGCAATACACATAACTATTACCCGAAAGGATCAACGCCACACACAAGATGGCTGATTAATTTGGCAATGTGCACGTTTAAAGCTTGTGTGTGCAGGTCAGTGGCGGCGTAATTGCGCTTGTGCTCCAACGTTTGTGTTAGCTACAGTTGAACGCTGCGCTCAGGGACATTGCTGGATGAAGTTGAGGACGGTGGAGGTGAGGGTGTGGGTGCAGGCCGGGAGGCGTTCGTGCCTGTGTCCTGGGAGGGGGATTGGATCTGTGTGGCAGGTTGGGGCACAGGGGAAGAGGCAGTGGTGTGACCTGGAGGTGGTAAATGGCCTTCGTCCCACCTTGTGGGGTGCTTGACCATCATATGCCTGCGCATGCTGGTGGTGGTGAGGCTGGTAGTGATGGCTCCCCGGCTGATCTTGGTGCGACAAAGGTTGCACACCACTGTTCGTCGGCCATCCGCGTTCTCACTGCTTTGGGAAACAGTTGGGGGTTTCTTCGCTCTGGCCCTTCCTCTTCCCCTGGCCACTCCACTGCCTCTTCCAACCTGTCCTGCTGCTACACTTGCCTCCCTCTCTGAAGCCCTGTCCTCCCTGACAGACAACTGTGTCTCATCATCCTCATCCACAAAAAGCTCTTGAGACAGTTTCCGGAAGTCCCCAGCTTCATCACCCAGACTCCGGGAACTTTCAAAAGGTTGGGCATCGGTCACGACAAACTCCTCAGGTGAGAAAGGAACCATTTTTTCCCACTCATGGCAGGGACCCGAGAACAGTTCCTGGGAGTCTGCCTGCTCAGAATATGTCATTTTCATGGAGTGAGGAGGCTGGGAGGAGGAGGAGTAGCCAGAGGATTCAGAGTTGCAGTCCCTAGGCCGGGAGTAGTGGACTGCGTAGAAGACTGGGTGGTCGATACATTGCTGGACGCGTCTTCTGCCATCCACGACAGTACCTGCTCGCACTGCTCTGTTTGTAATAAAGGTCTACTACATGGACCCGTTTATTGTGATATGAAGCTTGGGAGCCCAGAAACTTGTCTCTCTTCTAATCCCTCAGCAGCCGGCTGTGATTCACCACACCCAGGAACTTGGCCTGTGCCCACACCTACACTTGGGCGCCCGCGTCCTCGACCCTTACCCCTACTCCTCATCATGGCGGATTAAGAATAGAGCAGGGCCCAAATAAATTACCGCATTGTACAGCGCTGACAACTGTGGCTAATTCACCGCACACAGAGACTTGTAGATAGTGGAGGCTCTATGCTGTGACTTGAAAAAATTAACCAGCTGTCTTGCGCTGATACCTAGGGGCAATTTACCGCTCGCAGAAACTTGTAGATAAGAGAGGCTGTATGGAGTGGGAGAAGACTCTAAGGCCAGTAGATAGTGCTGGTAACTGCGGCTATCTCAACCCCACCAAGGAAAGGGTATTGTGAGACGCTCTGCACAGCGGCAGAGCTGAAATACTTTGCAGTGGCCCAGGAAATATTACAGTACTGTTTAGCGGTGAGACCTCTGTCTAATGCACTGCAGGCACAGAACGGTATAACTGAAGTAGTTTGCAGTAGGCTAGGAAATGTTAGAGTACAGTTTCACGGTGAGAGCTGGTTGTATGGCACTGCTGACTGAGAACACTATTACTGAAAGGCTGGGAACAGGCCTAGATGCGTAATACAAAAATTGATGCACTACTGCTCCCAGCCAGCCACTACTGTAAAACACACGGTCAGATGTAGCCCTAAGAAGGAGCGTTGGGGTTCTTGCACGGATGGTCAGGACTGTATAACTCTCCCTATAGAAGTGGCTGCGTCCATAAACTCTGTGTTATGCACTGCAGACACAGAACAGTATAATTGAAGTAGTTTGCAGTAGGCTAGGAAACGTTAGAGTGCAGTTTCACGGTGAGAGCTGGTTGTACGGCACTGCAGGCTGAGAACGCTATTACTGAAAGGCTGGGAACAGGCCTAGATGTGTAATACAAAAATTGATGCACTACTGCTCCCAGCCAGCCACAACTATAATGCACACGGTGAGATGTAGCCCTAAGAAGGACCGTTGGGGTTCTTGTACAGAGGATCAGGAGGACTGTAAAACGTTCCTTATTTAAGTAGCTGTGTCCCTACACTCTGCCTTATGCACTGCACACACAGAACAGTATTGTTGAAGGGCCTGCATAGCCCTAGATGCTTAAAAAAATTGGTGCACTACTGCTCCCAGCCAGCCACAACAGTACTGCACACTATGAGGAGTAGCGCTAAGAAGGACTGTTGGGGTTCTTAAAGACAGGATCCTACTCTAACACTGTCCCTATATCAGCAGCAGCCCAGCCCCTCACTACTGTGGGGGGGGGGGGGGGGGAGAGGGCTGGCACGTCACAGCAGGAAGTGGTAATGCATTCCCCGCATGTCTATTGGCTAGAAAATGGCACTAAACATGTGGGGAAGGAAATGTAATTAACTCGAGTATCGCGTGGTATTCGACTTGAGTAACAAGCATCTCGAGTTCCCTAATACTCGAACAATCATCAGGCTTGGACGAGTGTGCTCGCTCATCTCTAGTTATGATAACTTGAGGACAGTAACTTTACATTTTCCCACAGGTATGCCCTTTTTTGAGAACTATTCGGCCCTTTAACATTTAGCGATACAATAATAATCACCCTGTTTAACAGTTGATAAAAAGGCATAGTTACATAGCGATTTATACAGTCAAAGCTATGGAAAGTTTGCTGCCAGGGGCATCCTTCTTGTGCCAAACAGACCAATGTGTGTACCTGGTAAATAATGAGAAGAAAAAAAGTAGAGAATAAAGACATACAACATTAACATCAGTTTATCACTATGCTGTCAGAGAAGAAAGTACTGTAACAGGTCCTCCAAACTGCAAGGTTTGTTTGAGGGTTTGTTCATCTAGAGCACATGTGTCAAACACAAGGCCCGCTGGCCGAATCCGGCCCGCTGCCTTGTGTTATGTGGCCCGCGGGGTGCCGACGCCGCTGACCACTGCAGCAATTACCAGCTGGGGTGCCGCAGCTCCCCACTGGTAATCACGCCGGCAGCGCTGATCCCGGCACACACTGACGTCAGTGTGCAGCCAGGATCCTCCTCCCCGAGTCCCCTGCTCTTTAGTTCCGCAGGAGAGGACTCGGGGAGGAAGCGTTCCGGACTACACACTGATGTCAGTGTGCATCCGGGCTCAGCGCGAGAAGAGGAGGAGCGGCGCTGACAGCAAGGAGGAGGTAAGTATATGGGTTGGGGGGGGGGGGGCGCTTATTATTGTTAATGAAAGGGCTTATTACTGGGGCGTCTTTATTGTTACTGAGGGGGCTTATTACTGTGGGGGGGGCTTATTATTGTTAATGAAAGGGCTTATTACTGGAGGGGTCATTACTGGGGGGTATTATTGTTACTGAGGGGGCTTATTACTGGGGGGGTCATTACTGGGGGGGCTTATTATTGTTACTGAGGGGGCTTATAACTGGGGGTGGTCATTACTGGGGGGGACTTATTATTGTTACTGAGGGGGTTTATTACTGGGGGTCATTACTGGGGGGGGCTTATTATTGTTACTGAGGGGGCTTATTACTGGGGGGGGCTTATTACTGGGAGGGTAGCTTATTATTGTCACTGGGAGGGGGCTTCTTATTGTTGCTAAGGGGGGCTTCTTATTGTTGCTGAGGGGGGCTTCTTATTGTTGCTGAGGGGGGCTTCATATTGTTGCTGAGGGGGGGCTCATTATTACTGGGGGGGGCTCATTACTGAGGGGGGCTTATTACTAGGAATCAACGTGAGAAGAGGAGGAGCGGCGCTGACAACAGGGAGGAGGTAAGTATATGGGTTGGGGGGGCGCTTATTATTGTTACTGAAAGGGCTTATTACTGGGGGAGGGGTCATTACTGGAGAGGTTATTATTGTTACTGAGGGGGCTTATTACTGGGGGGGCTTATTATTGTTACTGAGGGGGCTTATTACTGGGGGGGGTCATTACTGAGGAGGGGCTTATTATTGGGAGGGGGCTTCTTATTGTTGCTAAGGGGGTTTCTTGTTGCTGAGGGGGGCTTCTTATTGCTGAGGGGGGGCTTATTACTATTACTGAGGGGAGCTTATTATTACTGGGGGGGGGCTCATTACTGAGGGGGGCTTATTACTGGAAGGGGCTTATTACTGAGGGGGGCTTATTATTACTGAGGGGGGGGGTTAACGTTGTTACGGGTTTATTACTACTGAGGGGGTTAATATTACTAATTGGGCCACTGTGGGGGTCATTATTTTTACTGGGGCCACTAGCAGGATCACTATTAGGGCTCGTTCATATGGGTGTAATTGTATTTTGGTCGCGCAAATACGCTGGGTATTTGCGCTATCGAAAATTGCTTATGCCTGTATATTTGCGTTTGCAAAAATGAACGCAGGTGGGCCCATTGAAATGGTGGGCAAATATGTAGTAAATACATAGGTTTCCTGTGCATTAACCACATATTTTCGCGGCCCATGTACACGGGCGGAAATTCCGTGGCAGGATTTCCCGCAGAATTTCCTTCTGTGGAAGCTGCCATAGGATTGCATTAGAAAACGCAATCCTATGCAGATGGCCGCGATTTGTCCACACGAAATCTCGCGCAGAAAACAAATCGCGCCATGCAGCCGGCACATCACAGAGCTGGAGCCGCGGGAGCAGGTAAGTACCGTGCTGGTTCCTGCAGGGGCGCGGGTCGGGTCCCACTGCGAGAATTCTCGCAGCAGGATCCGACCCGGCCATCTGCAGGCGGCCTTACAATCGGCCCTTTGAAGGTTACCATAAGCCTGATGCGGCCCTCGGTGAAAATGAGTTTGACACCCCTGATCTAGAGTAACACACCGACAGGACATACAAAAGTTTACAATGTGATTGCTTGAGGGATTTCACGATGCACCAATCTCCCGACAAATGCTGAGGAATTTAATTAGGGTCTTTGGACGGTAAGGAAACGTTTACGTTCCATTGCTCTAGAATGCAGACTCCATCTTCCAAAGACTTGACAACAAAATTGGTGTTGTCCTTAGTGACCAGAAGCCATTCAGAAAATTCCCATCTGTACAGGATTATGTTCCTTGAATGTCGTTGTAAATGGGAGTAATTCTCGCCTTTGAGCCACGGTTGCTGTAGACAAGTCTGCGTACAAAGACACGATTTGAAATGTGTGCATACAGTATATATGCATGTCTCTTCGGATCTGTTTCATTATGTCTGAGGAAGAATCCTGAGTCGGTTCAAAAGCTCACTATAACATCATGTATTTGTGTTAGCCATTAAAAAATATCATATCTACAAGATTACTTGGTTTCTCTTGCTGAGAACAAAGATTGAAATTACATAGGTACAGGATTTGTTTTCCTAGTGGCGTCTAGCAATTTTTCCTTTATATGGAAGAAGTGGATATGGGCCAAAACATCCCTCAGTACACTGTCTTCCAAGTGTTTAGGGTGAGAGAGTCAATGTACCCTATCAATTATAAAGTCCTGTACTGGACACTCTGGCAACAATGCTTTCATGAGGCTCTGTAGATATTACAGAAGTTCAAAGGCGGACACATTTTCTGGAATCCCTCAGGATTTCACCTTGTTGCGGTGTGGCCCATCTTCCAAGTCAGCCACCTTAGCTCTAAGCTGAGAAAGCTTCGGCTGCAGCTCGTAATGAGCATCAATGAGGGAATTATGTGATTTTGCAAAGTCCGCCATTTTTGTCTCTACATGTTTAATTCTACAATCTGCCTCAGCGATAGCAAGGTTAATGGTTTGAATGAGCTGAGCAAAATTAGATTGTATGGAGATTTGTACGGCCTTCAACATAGCTTTCATGGAAATAGAAAACAAAAGCCTCCGGCTTTTATTTTGACATTACTGATTAAAACATCTTCCAAAAAAAATTTTTTTGTGTTTAGATATTTTGAATATATGCTATGAATAAGAACTCTGTTCGAAACATGTAAGCACAAAAAACTTTGGGTCTGCCTTTGTTTTTCTGAGCTAGCAGAAGGAGAAGATGCTGCAGCCAGCATTTGACAAAGTAGTTGATGATGACGTTGCTGGTGTAGAGACTTCCACTTGTATCCATGGGATTGCTCTCCAAAGCGATCAGAACAGTGTGGCTGGGAAGGAAAGTCTCGCTATGTGAAGATCTGAAGCTATGCCCTCGCCGCAGCTATAAATGCAACAGTTCTGCCTCTACAAAGGAAGGGCAACATATTCTATTCATAGGCATGTCCCAGAAGGGCTTCCTCATACAGAAAGCCTCAAAGACAGTAGAGGTTACTCCCATGCACATACATCATTGCTGCCTCTTCTGCACACAGCTCTTCCACGCCATACTAATAAGACAGGACTCCCTGTGTCTACTGCAAAAGGAGGGCATTCATTGAACTTCTGAAAGTGCTGCATATGTAAAAGAGGGAGGGATTAGTCGCTTATGAATAGCATCAGCTTTGCATAAAATGTATTAACCTTGGCTAGTGTCAGGTTGTCAGCCATGAAATCAGAGCAGCTCAGGTGGCCTACTATGTAATTAAGACTATTTATCTACTGGGAATCTGCAAGGTAGGGCAAGGGCAAGTCCTCCTATGAGTAAAATAAATTACTTTAAGGTGAGAAACAATAGTAACAGTATAAAAAGTATTCCTTTTTTCCAAATTTGAGATTCAACAACATTTGAGATGAACTGAAAAAATTAATTTGACAAGTTTAAGATTTACTGTTGGGGAATTAAAGAGATTTTCCCAATAATGACATATATTCCAAATCCACAGAATAGGGAATAAATGTCTGATTGCTGGGCGTCTGACTATGGGGTACCACCAGACATTTGCATACCCTGAGTTCGCCATGTGAATGAAGTAGTGGTGCCCTTGTGTGAGCATTGTTTCATTCACTTCTATTGGATGAAAGGATATCAGTGTGCTCAGTAATCTTCCTCTGTCCCATAGAAGTGAACAGAATGGTGGTCGTGCACGCACACCACTGATCCATTCACATGAGGATCTCAGGGTGCGCAGATGTTGAGATTGCTGGGGGTCCAAATGTTTGGACCCTCAGCAATCAGACATTTATGCCCTATACTGTGAGTAGGGGATAAGTGTCAATAGTAGGAAAATAGCTTCAAAAGACCAATTGAGTTGCTTATTATATACATATTATGCAATGATTAATTTTCTACTTGATGAATTAGGTAAAATGATTCATTCATCTCTAATAATAACCTTTGCTTTTAAGACTAAAAGAGCACAATGCACAAAGTATTGTATTTTGCTCAAAACAGAGTTCAGAAAGCAAAGGCATTTCAATTAAAGAGTACGTGAGTGAAGTGGGAACATGTTATTCCTTTGGCAATAATCTTTTGCTAGGTGACCAAGAAGCATCTAGCAGAACCTATAACTTGTGCAGTAGACTGTGTTTATTAAACTGTTAAAAATAGTAATAGTGTTGGGTTGCTCCAAAATACGGTTTAACAAGTAAAACCACAGTAATTCTCAATGCAGCAGTACTTGATATTTTGTAGTGGGATATCAAAAATTTTCTAGATATAGAGGGAATAGCGAAAAGGTGCTTTCAAAGTGTTTATTTATTACACATAGACCGAAAATAACTTTTTTTGAGAGAGTTGTTGGTGAGTAAATGTGTTTATGATTTAGTTTGTACTTTCGTTAGCTCTTCTGAGGCTGGTTTTTGTTCCACTCTGAGGCCTTAGTCACACGGGCGTTTTTTCACGCGATTTGCGCATCGCATGACGGATGCGCTTGCGCAAATCGCGTGACCGGCGCCGAAAAATCGGCCCAAAAATCGCCCGAAAATCTGCTCCTAGCCGCGTTTCATTAGAAACGGGCCGGAGCTGTCCAGCGCATTGCATTCAATGGAGCCGGCAATACAGCGGCTCCATTGAATGCAAGCGCTGCGGGCGTGCGCGGGGTTAATTGTCGGGAAGGGGTTAAATATATAACCCCTTACCTGCAATGCATCCTTAAATGTGAAAAAATAAAAAAAAAAGGATGTACTCACCTGCTCCCGGCAGCTGGAGATCCCGGCGGTCGGCCTGCAGTGGGTGTGAAGGAGGTGTGACTCAGGCTTGCCCCTGATTGGCTCAGCGCTGAGCCAATCAGAAGCAAGTCTCAGTCACACCCATTCATGAATTCATGAATGGGTGTGACTGAGCTCAGCCTCTGATTGGCTCAGGCTGAGCCAATCAGGGGCAAGCCTGAGTCACACCTCCTTCACACCCACTGCAGGCCGACCGCCGGGATCTCCAGCTGCCGGGAGCAGGTGAGAACATCCTTTTTTTTTATTTTTTCACATTTAAGGATGCATTGCAGGTAAGGGGTTATATATTTAACCTCTTCCCGACAATTAACCCCGCGCACGCCGGCAGCCCATTGCTTTCAATGGAGCGGCTGTATTGCCGCTCCATTGAATTCAATGGGCAAACATCGTTCTTCTCTGCCACAGCTGTTCCAGCTGTGGCAGAGAAGAATGATTTGTCTTCTATATGTTCTCAATGGGGTCGGCGCTGCTGCCGCCGGCCCCGTTGAGCGCATATAGAGAAGAGAACAGGAATCGCAGATCGCAGATAAGTGCGATCTGCGATTTCTGTTCTCTAATTTATCGGACGAGCGCATAAAAAGCGCTCATGTGTCCGATACCATTGCAAAGCAATGGTTTTAAAAAGTCGCCGGACGCATGCGCATGCGCAAATCGCGGCAATAAACGCCCGTGTGACTAAGCCCTAAGGGCATAGTAGTGTAACATGCTGCTGTATTATGTGTGTAGGTTAAAAAGATGCAATTTTTGGTTTGTACAAAATTTTGTAATATTGTTTATACATCTTTTTACTATTTCATAAATTATGTTTTCCTTCCTAATTACTATTTGGAGGCTACATTTATTATAGTAGGTAGGTAAAAGGTAAAGTCCCCTGGTGGGACCACTGAGTCATGAGTGACTCTAGGGGTGATGTCACATTGTGACATTTTCTTGGTAGACTGTTTTTTTGCGTGGTGGTTTGCCATTGCCTATATCAGTCATCTTTACCACCCAGCAAGCTGGGTACTCATTTTACTGACCTCAGAAGGATGGAAGGCTGAGTCAACCTTGAGCCGACTACCTGACCCAAGTGGGGATTGTACTCAAAACTTTCAAGTCATGAGCAAGAGCTTAAGACTGCATTCTGCTGCCTTAACACTCTATACCGCACAAGGCTCTTATTATAGTAATCTTGCTTTAACTCTCACTTTTTCATAATATGACAAACCTCATGCGTCTATAGCGATGGCTATAAACATAATTACATTTATGTTTCTTTCCATTGGATATGTAATTCCTTATCAGTGTGAAACCACATGGATTTTTGGTCAGTCTATGTGTGTGGGCAGGAGCTTCATGCAGAGTAAGACATTATAGATTGTCATTAAAGGGCAATTGTCACATTGAACATGTTGTATTAACTGGGGGCATCATGTTATATAGCATCAGGAGATGAGCAGATTGATATATGTTTAAATGGAAAAAAAACCTTCTAATTTATTGATTTTAATCCATACTTACTGTAGGTTTATTAGTCAGATGGGTGGTCCTATTTAGTTATTGACAAAATTCATATTTGTCAAGAGGCTCTGTTTAGAACCTCCTATACAGAATCTATCAGATTTGACAGGAAGAACATTAGCGCAGGGTGGTTCATCCTGTCAAAGTGATCAAAACCACAATGGGACCCGGCAGACATCAATATAGGTTAATAGGATAAATCCGGAGCTGTGTCAGGATTTCTTTAATCAGAAGCCACAATGCAGATATGAACAGTGCCTATCTCTTTATGTATGCTATATACGTTGGCATATGGAAGCACCATATGATG
Organism: Eleutherodactylus coqui; assembly: GCF_035609145.1. Lineage (NCBI taxonomy): Eukaryota > Metazoa > Chordata > Amphibia > Anura > Eleutherodactylidae > Eleutherodactylus > Eleutherodactylus coqui. The sequence goes on along the minus strand of NC_089845.1, from coordinate 80,755,788 downwards.
ATACATTGAGTTGTATGCATTACGCCTCAGGCAACGACTACACTGACACACTTTTGTAGCATTGAGCTGTGATAGCAACTGACATACTACAGTTTCAGTTCATGTGAATGCACTGAGTAACATGATAGTTTTATGTCAATGCAATTTCAATGAGATTTCCATACGAAAAAAATATCACTAAGACCAAGTCACACACAAACAAGTCCGGATTCCATATACCCGGCCATCTGTTTTTTTTTCCATTCAGCATTGTAGTGAAATGTTGGAGGGAAACTGATGCCAGAACTGATCTCATAGTTTTTTATAGGACAATTCATGGCATCCAGTAAATCAGTTTTGATGCCGGATGCCTCTCTACACCTGACAGAAAAGAGTGACATGTCAATCTTGTTTGGCTATGTCTGGCAATGGACGGTGGAACAGTGCAAAAAGTACACCAAAATGGTATCAGTTGTGTTCAGCTCCAGCATGAAATCACTGGCCAGACACAACTAATATGAGGGACCACAATATTACATGGAAGTCACAGAAAAGTTTCCCGAGTCTGCAAGACAGTTACTACTGAAAGCATTGTGAGAGAAAAGTAAATGCAATAGCATAATTCCCATTTGGATAAATATTTGTGTAAATTAAGAACTCAAATGACTACCCTGTTAGTGAATTATTGGACTGTTCATTGCTAGAGATGAGCGAACGTACTCAGTAAGGGCAATTTCGCAATCGAGCACCGCGATTTTCGAGTACTTCACTACTCGGGTGAAAAGTACTTGGGTGCGCTGTGGGGCGGGGGGTTGCAGAGGGGAGTGGGGGGTAGCAGCGGGGAACAGGGGGGAGCCCTCTCTCTCTCCCTCTCCCTCCCACTCCCCGCTGCAACCCCCCGCTCACCCACAGCGCACCCGAGTACTTTTCACCCGAGTAAAGTACTCGAAAATCGCGGTGCTCGATTGCGAAATCGCCCTTACCGAGTACGTTCGCTCATCTCTATATCATTGCTAATTTACATGTATTAAGCCTAAACAATGATATTTCTATAGTTTTTTTTATACCTTGCAATGGATTTTGTTTATATTATGTGTACAAAGCCCAGAGTTCGTCAAGTTGTAATATTTTTAGAATCATTGTCTGGTTCCTTGCTAATGTACTACATATACCGAATCGCTATTGCTAAAACAGTTCTAAACATCTCATTATTTCATCTTGTTATATCAATTTCAGGTAAATTATCTTAGAGGCGATTGTGTTGTAAGTACAGAAGATAACACTTCATATGACATCTTCCCTCTTTCTAACTCCTCATCCTGAAGTGTTGGTCATACATTGATGAAGTGAAGTGGTTACTAAGTACCACAGCTAGTAGAACGCAGAAGTAGAAAAAAGGAAACAAACATTGGTTCTCCAGAAGTTATTTATTACTAACTGTATGCTCACAATTGCTGTAGAAAATGAATCAATCATGAAATTACACAGGGCTTTGAATGATGAGTCCCTTATACATTGTGTGTATTGATGTTCTTTTATATTTACATATTGCTTGGCAATAACCTAGTGCCCATTTTTGATGCATTTTATTCATCAGTGTTTATAGCTTAAACCTTGTTTAGACGCAATGATTATCGTTCCAAAAATCTTTTGAGCGATTTTTGAGCAATAATCATTGTGTGCTTAACAGCGCAAGGTGATCGCTCAAACGTTGAGCAATCACATTGCGCTCGGAGGGAAGGATGCAGAAGACAATCGGGGCCACTTGTCTTTTGCATCCAGCTGTTCCCCGCACAGAGTGCCTGGATGTCATATAGCCGAGCGCTCCAAACGGAGGATGCAGAAGACAAGCGGGGCTTCTTGCCTTCTGCATCTAGCTGTTCCCTGTTCCCAGTGCCCAGCTGTTATACAGCCAAGTGCTCCGAGCGGAGGATGCAGAAGACAAGCAGGGCCACTTGTCTTCTGCATCCAGCTGTTCCCCGCTCAGAGCACCCAGCTGTTATACAGTTGAGCACTCCAAGCGGAGGATGCAGAAGACAAGCGGGGCCATTTGCCTTCTGCATCTAGCTGTTCCCCGTTCCCAGTGCCCAGCTGTTATACAGCCAAGTGCTCCGAGCGGAGGATGCAGAAGACAAGCGGGGCCACTTGTCTTCTGCATCCAGCTGTTCTCTGCTCGGAGCACCCGGCTGTTATACAGCTGAGCGCTCCGAGCGGGGTATGGAGAACACAGCTGGACCGCTCTGTTCTTCATACCCAGCCTGTCTTCAGGGAGCTGGATACAGCTGAAGAATAGTATCACCTGTATCCTGCTGTGAGTTCCTGATAACTGATCGTTGATCTTTCAACACGCTGAAAGACAGCGATGAGCGACGGCTTAACGAAAATTGCACAATGTCAGTGCAGTAAGACACAACGATTATCACTCAAAAGATGGCTTTGAGTGATTCTTGAGTGCAAATGGCTGTGTCTAAATCAGACTTTAGATCAGGGGCAGATGATGATCACATTTGCAACCTACACAACTGCAGAGGGGCCCCTCTAAACAAGGGGCCCACTGCAAAGTAAAACATGAATAATAGTGCTGCTGTTTCTTTATTAGATTGCATGAAGGGACTAGAAAGAAATTCTAGAGTGATTTTTTAGAATATTGTGAGAAAGCTGCTCTCTCCTAAGTGCCTCACTTTCAGCAAACTAGCTGTTGGAGAGCAACAGGCCTATTTATTATGCTTTCACATGGACACTCCACTGTCTATCAGAGGCCAAATGTCACCAGAAATTAAACATAAATTCAAGATATACCATTTATATACAGATTTATATGCTGAACTATCACTATATTAGGAACATCAACTCAATAACGGGTTGGTCCACTTTTTTAGGTGATCACAGCTTTCAGACTCAATTCGACCTATGCCCACTTCAGCAGCTCTGTCAGTTGGTGCAGATTTTTCAGCTAAGTGGGAAAAGATCTCTTAGCCCTTCCTAGCATATCGAAAACATGTTCAATGGGGCTACAGTGCAGTAAGTTTGGCGATAAAGGCAGTGTGGAGAATTCTTTACCACGTTCCTCCCACGGTTCCCTACTGATCTGAGTTCCATGTCACAAAGTGTTGTTCTATTAATATATGGTACTGTTGTCAGGGAGAACTTCCAGAAGATATGGGTGTAGATGGATAACTAATAGGTCCCTGTAGTGTGCCCCATTCAAAGAATGTGCTATGATGACTAATGGTCCTAGGCCACGCCAGAAAAATGCTTACCAGACCATGACACTTTTCCATGGCCTGTTGAATCTCAACGGTGCATGCATGGGATACAGCTACATGCTGTTTATGCCAGATGCGGACCTGTCCATTGATATGGTTCAGAGGAAATGGGACTCATCACTCCAGGTGACCTTTTTTCATGTGTCTAAAGTCCATTGATATCTTTCATGGAGCCATGAAAGATGTTGTTGGTCAGTCTTCGGCTATTGAACCCCAGTCGACATAAGGTACATCACATTATCATTGCGGAAATTTGTCTAACTTCCCCACTGTTGTACATCTGGATCAGTTGGAGCACTGTGGCCTACCACTTTGTTATCTTCTCTTGGCTGTCTGGCCATGGTTCAACCAGTCTTAGTGCACTCATGTCTGTGTCCAACTTCTATGAATGTGACTCAGTTGCTAGCACTCTTGACTTTTAGTGCTGGGGTCCTAGGTACAAATCCCATCAAGATGTTGCCCATGGTCAAATTTGAACCTAGAACTCTAACAAAGAAACATAGCAGTGCTAACAACTGACCCACCACACTGGCCTGTTCTGCTCTAGAGGAGAAGAACAACAACAATAATAAACATAAAAAATAGATGTTGCCCTTGATCATATTTGTACCTAGAATAAACCAGTGCTAACAACTGAGCCACCACACTTCTTCTCCTTTTTACTGAGGAGAAAAAGGTTGCAAAGACTAAGAATAATAAACACAAACAGAACATACAAACTCCATGCAAATGTTGTCCAGAATAATCTACTTATTTTCCATCTTCTTTTTTTCATGTCCTTCTCCTCCTTATTATACTTCTTAGTTTTACTGCTACTTATTTTCCTTCTTCTTCCCCATCATATTCTTCTTATTTCACTTCTGCACTTGAGGAGGAGGGGGGAAGTCCAAGCATGGTGGCTCAGTCATTAGCATTATTGCCTTGCAGTGCTGGAGATCTAGGTTCAAATCTTTCTAATGGCAACATTTGTGTTGTTTTTTAATGTTTTACTTGTGCTTATTTCTCCTGTTCTTCTCTTCCTGTGGCACTGAAAGAACAGATGTGGTAGCTCAGTTGTCAGCATTGCTACTTTGCAGGACTAAAGTTTTAGGTTTAAATTTGACGAAGGGCGACATCTGGATGACTTTTTAATAGTCTATTTGCGTTTATTCTTCTTTGCTAGAGCAAAATGGACAAGTGTGGTGGCTCAGTTCTTAGCACTGCAGCTTTGCAGTGCTGAAGTTGTAAGTTCCTCTTTGACGAAGGGCAACATTTGGATACAGTTTTCATGTGCTCTTTGTGTTTATTCTACCTGTTCTCCTTCCCGTGAGTAAAAAAGACGAGTACGGGACTCACTTGATAGCACTGCTGGAGTTGTTAGTTTAAATCTGACCACAGGCAACATCTGGATAGGTTTTTTGTGTTCTCTTTGCATTTATTCTGAATGGAGTTTTGAAATGAATAGTGCTAGCAACTTTCTCTCTCTCTTTGATTTTGATCTGGGCCAATCACAACAAGCAACACTATCAGACATTCCCCTACCAGCGCCTACTAGGCCCTGTGATCAACTGTTACATCCAAAAGTGTGAACCTGAATCCTGAATAACTAAAATAATATATGAAGAAGTTTCTTCATTGAAGTCATTGTTTAAACATAATTATTGCTTTAAATATTTAGCACTGGTCTTAACATTGAAATTTCAGTCGGAGATGCTTTCAAATTTCTTTTGTGTGTGGTAATGAAACAAATACAGCCTTTGTTAAATCTTTTAGCAAAGTAATTATCACTTGCCAGTCTTAAGTCACAGCAGTACAGACACATGCAAAAAATTGAATGGGCTAAATGATGTTAGATGTCTTGAAACACCCCCTACATTTGCATGCACAAAATCCATTTCTCTACATTAAGTCTGTAATTTCAAGGTTAATTATGTGGCAAGTAGATTTATGAAGAGAATGCCTATTAAATGTCAGAAAGAGCACTTTTAACAGCCAGTTGATATGAAGTGAACGTATAATAATAGTTTTAGTGATTCTAAATTAATTCTGCATTTCTGTAACTAATCTGGAGTGCTGTTAAAAACTCTTGTCGAGAGAACTCACAAATATCTCAAGTGATAATTCATTTATCTGTATTTTTCATTTCTCCTGAAAGATTAAAATGCAAAATATGCACAATTAGCCATACAATTAGAGGAAGTCTGTCCCTGTTTTTTCACCCCATGTATGAATGCTATCCATTCCTTTGCTTCTATTCTGAGCAACCATGCCCTTAAAATCAGCTTTTTTTCACTCCACACACCATATTAAGACTAAACTATCTGTTGGACAATTCAGTCATCGAATTGGTCCAGCTTCTTTCCCCTACTTTCATGGTAATTCAACCCATTGCTGATTTATATCTCCAGCACTGAGAAGCTGAAGATGACATGCATTCATGACACAGTGCATTTGCCGCATTTCAGGGAAAAGCACATGTGAAGCGCTGAGCAAGAAGCCTGCAATCCAGCAGTGAACTCCGCCTGCCTAGATACTCTGCACGAGTGCTAATGACCATATTGGTGACGTCTGCACCTGTGCAGTCGTTTAGATGACTGTCGTCCCATCTAAATGAGACATTAGGTCTTCATTCCATCTGTCTATGGGTCTGATCACACAGTAGAGCTAGTATATCAAAAATTGCTAAAATGTTAATGTTGGCAATGTTATAAAGCTGTTGAGAACACATAGTGCAGCTTCCTGTGTATAGGGCTGTGTAGCTGCAGATTAGTGAAAGTGTTTATGCTGCTCACTGTCCTTGAATAAAAGCAACTGCAATAGACACATAAACATAAAAATGGAAAGTGCTGGCTCTTTAAAAAGTAATGAGGGAAAAATTGTAGAGGGTGATGAGGAGAAAGGAAATTTGTTAGTTTTTTTTCCAGTGTATTCTCCCAGGAAAATGAAATGCCAGGTGAAATGAAGAGTGATAAAGTAAACTCCTCAATATATTCCACCAGTCTAACCCAGGAAGAAATGCTGAGCCACATTAAAAAGATTAAAATAGACAAATCACCAGGGTCCTGATGGCATACATCTCCAGGTTTTAAGGGAATTAAGTAATGTGAGAAATAGACAATTGTTTCTTATATTTAAGGACTCTGTAGTGATTGGATCTGATCCACTGGATTGGTGCAAAGGAAATATGGTGTCAATATTCAAAAAGGGGTCAAAAGTAAACCTGGAAACTATAGGCCAGTAGGTCTAACTTCATATCGTGGGTAAAATGTTTGATGGATTTCTAAGAGATGCTATCCTAGAGTACCTCAATGAAAATAACTGTATAACTTCATATCAGCATGGGTTTATGAGGGGTCGCTCCTATCAAACCAATCCGATCAGCTTCTACAAGGAGGTAAGTTATAGACTGGACCGGAGAGAGTCATAATATCTTGTATATGTTGATTTTTCCAAAGCGTTTGATACTGTGTTGCAAAAGGACTTGGGGATTTTAATTATCTGCAAACCTAACTGGAGCAACCAGTTGTAAGGAGCTGAAATGCATCCTCCGGCTGCTTTTATATGGGATATGTAATGGCACAGTTTGAATAATAAAGAAAAGCATATCCTTTTTAGAGAATCACCGGCTTCCTTTCCTTTCCTGGAGAAAATATATAGTATTATTAGATAATATGTGTATATTCTTCTATGCATGTGGATCAGTTGGTAGCATTATTGCCCTAGGTTCAAATACCATCATGGGTAACATCTGCATGGACTTTGAAAAACTCTGCCCACATGCTGCCCTCGGTCAGGTTTGAACCTACAAATCCAGCACTACAAAGCAGCAGCACAAACAACTGACCTACCACACTTGCCTTTTCTGCTCAGTATTAGGAGTAGAATAGCAAAAATAAATATAAAAAGAAAAGAAAAGTCTCATCTAAATGTTCCCCTTAGTCATTTTTGAACATAGGGCTGCAAGACAGTGGGGTTAACAAGTGAGTTATCATGTTTTGTTTTCCTTTTCTGTATGAGGAGACAGAGAAATGCCAACAGGTAAGTCCATTGTCCTTGAACATGTTGGAACTTGGAACTCTAGTACTAAAATAGAACAGGGCTAATGACTGAGCCATCATGCTTGCTGTCCCTTCTTCCTTCTTCTCTGTCTTCCTCTTTCTTCCTCATCTTCCTTCTGAGGAGATTGAAAAGAAGAAGAATGTGAAGGAGAAAATAAGGAGAAGACAAAGTATAAGAAGGAGAAGGAGAACAAGTAGAAGGATGATGGGAAAGGGAAGAATGTAATAAAGTAGAATGAGAAGATCTTCTTTGCCTTTCCTTTTTATATTTCTCATTCACTTCCAGAAAGGAAGAAGCAGGAGGAGAAAGAAAGAAGAAGCTTGGTGGTTCAATGACTAGCACTGTTGTCTTGCAGCACTGGGGTTCTAGGTTCACGGCTGGTTATGGACAACATATGCATGGAGTTTGTCTGTTCTCTTTGTGTTTATTACACTTGTCTTTCTCCATCCTCTCCTTCTCTGGAGAAGGGAAACAGAAAATGTGTGGTGGCTCAGTTGTTAGCATTGCTTCCCTGCAGTGCTAGATTTATAGGTTCAAATCTGTACAATGGCAGCATTTGCAGGGGATCTATGTTCTCTTCCTGTTCTCCTTCTCTGAAGCAGAAAGAACTCAGCTGTTAGCAGTGCTGACATTGTAGATTCCAATCTGGCCAAGGGCAACATCAAAATGGTATTTTTATGTTCTCATTGTGTTATTTATGGTTGTTGTTGCTCTTCTTCTCCTCTGGAGCAGGACAAACAAGTTTGGTGGCTCGGCTGTTAGTGTTGTTGTTTTGCAGTGCTAAAGTTCTAATCTGACCAAGGGCAACATCTGAATGGGATTTTTTTTCTGTTCTCTTTTTGTTTATATTAGCTGTTGTTCATCTCCTTTGAGGCAGAACAGATACATGTGATAGCTCAGTTGTTAGTGCTGCTAGAGTCGTAGGTTCCGATCTGGCCAAGGATAATATCTAGGTGGAGCTTTACAAAGTCCATGCAGATGTTACTCCTGATGGGATCTGAACCTAGAAACACAACTCTAAAAGGCAATAGTGTTAACTACTGAGCCGCATCAATAGAAGAACACGCACATACCCCTACCTACCTCTTAGATGTAAAATGAGTTTTGCTATAAATCCGATTTTGCAAAGATATGTACAATTTTATCGCCTGGCTGATTATGATGAGCAACACTACTAATAACTTTTTATAACTATATCAGGGAACAAAATCTCTCCCGGGATATATTTGTACCAAGGACTGTGACTGTAACAAGGGTTTCTACACACAAACGAGGGAGTTCTTTATTGTAAGGGCAGTGAAACTATGAAAATCTACCTGAGGATGTGGTGATGGTGAACTCTCTAAAAGAGTTTAAGAGGGGCCGGGATGTCTTTGTGTATAACAGTATTACATGTTATAGCCACTGATTACTTCAGTAGGATTGTTAATCCAGGGACGTGTTCTGATTGTTAGAGTGGAGTTGGCAAGGAATTTTTTTTCCTCTAAAATGAAGAAAATTGGATTGCATCTCATGGTTTTTTTTTTTGCCTTTCCCAGGATTAACATTAGAAGTAATAGGCTTAATTAGATGGATAAACGTCTTCTTTTTAGCCTTACACGCTGTTACTGTGAGCACTGGCTAGCACATGCAGAGTTCTTTTCTTAACTCCTTCCTACAGTCTCTCTTATACAGTTGCCATCTTAAGCAGTTTTAGAGTATGATCAATTTTTAGCAGATCTATTGGTGTATGGAGCTGATTTTGAGCTGCACAACTTTCTGCAGCGAATCATGTTTCAAAATGCCATAAACGTTTCTACTACATTAAAGGTTGTTCCGTCTTTTCTTCCTTCTTTTCAAGGCTTTCCTTTGACTTTCAATTTTGAAGACTTTAGAATTAAAAGTAGCTATACTCACAATGACACTCAAATACCATTCATAAAGTATATAGAAAAGAATGTTAACCAGTTACAATAAGAAGTTAGAAGTAACTGAGTTTTTAAAATAACTTTTGATTGAAGTTTTAAGTATAAAAGATTCCCAGATCTCGGGAGAATTTGACTTCAAAGAGTCAATAGAAATAACAGTGAAAATATAAAGAAGCAGTCTGGTTTTAGAGATAGGGAAAATAAAACTTTAAAAAAGGAGAAAAAAAGATGAGAACAGAAAAACAATATATCGTCATATTAAGACATACAGTATACCGAAACGATGCATTGTAAAGAGATTAGACATAACTCAGTTTATTACCAAGATGTAGAGGAAGTTAAACTAAAGCTGGCCATACACTTTAGATAGCTATTGGACAAACACTTGTACTGTCGACAGCTACTGCCTCTTACCCACCATCCTCATGCACACGTGGCTAAGCATGCAGTTGTGTTGAATGGGAGGAGGAGAGTAGACTGCTGTCAGACACCACTGGTGGCAGCTTATCTCCTCTAAAAGGTTCAGGCATGTTGAAATCCAATATCCCTATTCTTATTACACCTAGTATCTGCTATCAAGAAAAAGCTGGGTCACCGCTATACACATTAGATGGTCAGACGGTCCTCCTGAAATCAGTGAGTTTGGTTAACAGAAATGAACAAGTAGACCACAAGCAAACATCCTGCTGTGAAACTGTACAAGGAAATAGCCTGGAGGTACACTAACATAAAGAAAAGAAGCTAGGAAAGATCAAATTAGAGCTGATTCAAGAAGAGAAATATCAAATATAATTATCTTTAAAAGAGAGAAAAACATGACTTCTTAAGAACAGAGAGACTGGGGAATAAACTTGTTTCCTGCTTCTTGCATAGTGAGGTTTTCTTGGAGTTTGCAGTTAGTGAGCACTTAAAAAGTTTAGTAATGTTTAATTCAAGGGAATTGATACAACAGAAACGAGGCTTTAGACTAGAATTAATACAAAGATATAGTGCCATAGGGGTTTGCACATGCTATTATAGTTGTGTGGATAAGGAAAAAAGACACTGGGTGATGAGAGTTGTCTTGTAATATTTGACTTCATTATATCATGTTTAAAATCTGAAATTAAAGAGGAAGGCAACTAAATTTTGATGGAAGATGTTACGTTCGGAAATAGTCTAATTTGCGTTTAATGACCACAGATATATTTTCATTATTGTGTCGCTATAGTCAAAGACCGATAACATTTTTATTCATGTATTGCTGTATGTTGCTCTATGAAGACTTTTTTTTTTTGCAGAATGAGTTCTATTTTTCTTGGCAACACTTTGGGGTACCTATTACTTAAAGGGGTGGTCTCGCGAAACCAAGTGGGGTTATACACTTCCGTATGGCCATATTAATGCACTTTGTAATATACATCGTGCATTAAATATGAGCCATACAGAAGTTATTCACTTACCTGCTCCGTTGCTGGCGTCCTCGTCTCCATGGTTCCGTCTAAATTCGCTGGCAGCTTGCTTTTTTAGACGCGCTTGCGCAGTCCGGTCTTCTCCTTTCAGCACGAGCCGCTTCAGTGTGCTCCCCGCTACAGCTCTTCTGCGCATGCGCAGATGATCTGTCACTGCTCGGGAGCGCGCTGGAGCGGCCATTCTGTACCTTCCTCTGTTAGAGGAAGGTGCAGAAACTGGAGCTGCCGCCCGGAGAAGCCGCCCAGCTGCCCTGCCGTCCAGGTAAGTGATGGGCCGGGGGGGGGGGGCTGCCGCTGCGCCGGGGGGGGGGGGGGCTGTCGTCGCTGTGCTGCGCCGGGGGGGGCTGCCGCTGCGATGGGGGGTCTGTCGCTAGGCCGGAGGGGGCTGTCGCTAGGCCGGGGGGGGCTGTCGCTGCGATGGGGGGTCTGTCGCTAGGCCGGGGGGGCTGTCGCTGCGATGGGGGGGCTGTCGCTAGGCCGGGGGGGGCTGTCGCTGCGATGGGGGGGCTGTCGCTAGGCCGGGGGGGCTGTCGCTGCGATGGGGGGGCTGTCGCTAGGCCGGGGGGAACTAGCGCTGGGCCAGGGGGGTAAGTAATGGGTCGGGGGTGATGTTCACTGACAGGTGAAGGCCCCGGAGCCCAGCGCTGGGCTCCGGGGCCTTCACCTGGGCTGAGGGTCTAGCGCTGGGGAGCCGGGGGCTAGCGCCGGTTACCTGCTGCCTGGCGGTGGGTGACTGGTCGGTGGCTGCGGGGCGTCTGGTCGGCGGCTGCGGGGCGTCCGGTTGCCATGGAGACACAGCTGGCAGCGTCTCGGGAGCGCGCACGTCGGGCTGCAGCGAGCGACGGGGAAAGAGCCGGCGGCCATCTTGGGGAAACTTTTATAAGTTGCTGAAACGCTGGAACGGTAAGTACAAACCAGCTAGGAAAGTCATTTACAGGGGTAATTAGTAATGTATGTTTAATTAGGGGGATTGGGCAAAAAAAAAAAAATCACTGCTTCCTCGAGACATCTCCTTTAAATTTATTTATTAACTCATTCTTGAGGAAAATGGTAAAAAGCAGCAAATCTATCATTGTATGTCAACTGAAATGGATAACGACTTAGTTTTTAGTTGAAATTTCATTTGACAGTAAACTGGAGCAAGCAGTGTCAAACAACTGCTGCAGAGGCAAATAAGATCTTGGGGTGCCTCAATAGAGGCATAGATATTAGAGATGAGCGAACCTACTCGTTTCGAGTAATTACTCGATCAAGCACCGCAATTTTCGAGTACTTCAGTACTCGAGTGAAAAGATTCGGGGGGCGCCGGAGGGCGGCGTAGCAGCGTGGAGGGTAGCAGTGGGGAACAGGGGGGAGCCCTCTCTCTCTCCCTCTCCCCCCCACTCCCCGCTGCAACCCCCCACTCACCCACGGCGCCCCCCGAATCTTTTCACCCGAGTACGGAAGTACTCGAAAATCGCGGTACTCGGGCGAAAAAGGGGCGTGGCCGAGTAGGCTCGCTCATCTCTAATAGATATATATGATCTGGATCTATGGGAAGATATAAGCAGATTGAAATTCCATCTGATTGAAAATGCATTCAGTGCAAAGGGTTTGTTCTACACAATAAAATAACAAAGGATTGTAGTCTTATTTTTGGTTCAAGTTGCTATAACATTTGCATTAGATTCAGGAGCAGACTCGGGTAATATGTGACCCCTGGTCTAGTCCTCCAGGGACCACTGGGTGGAGCAAGTCTTTCGGAGTTTGGTGCTGCCGGGGTATTCCCTCTATGAGTACAGCTTGCCACGCTATCAATGACACTGCACGTCAGGTCAGCTGCACACAAACTACAGCTCTCTACCTTCCTGTTTCTTTCTTTTCAATGCCCTCTGAAGTGCCAGGCAGGAAACAGGAAGGGAGGGAGCTGTGGTTTCTGGATAGCACTGACCTCATGTGTGGTGTCAGTCATGGCATGGCAAGTTGCACTGATAGAAGGAACAAAAAATGTGCTCACACCTGGGTGATCCTGCTGTTTCATAGAGAGGTATGGTAGTGATTGGCTGAGTTTTGAAGCCCGAAGACTGTGAGGGGACAGAAACAAGTTACAATTACCTTATGGCTATATGCAAGCATTGGGCACAATTAGTGATGGGACCATTGAGGGGGCACAGAGAATATACAATTACTTTGTGAGGGGGGAAAATAGAATTAAAAATTACTTTGTGGGAAGCAATAGAAAGGATATTAATCTGTTGTGGGGGGGGGGGGGGACAAAAAGGGGGAATTATTACTATCTGTGGGCATAAAGGGCTATTACTGTGAAGACACTTATTGAGCACAATTGAGGTATTATTGATTTTGGTGAGAACTATGGGGGAACTATTACTTTGTGGGGCACTAGCAATATGGGGGCACTGAGAAGGGCATCAGAAGTAATGGCAAGATGGGGAGAGTGCACAGAGATGAATCGGGGCTGAAATAACTTGTCATGGCAGTCTGGGCCCTGATAGAGAAGGAAATGGATGACTGTAATTACTGAAGGTAATAGCGCTGCAATCACTATCATTGAGAAGAGCTGGTATCTGACTATATTATATGCTGCCAGCATTCTTGAGAGGTATACCAGAGCTGGGCCAGTGTATATGTGCATGTCATATTATAAACATCTTATAGATATGCTCTTGGTATATAATTTAATAATTTTTATGGAGTGGGGAGAAAACACACATCTTGGGGCTTACGCTTCTACTCTTTTAATCTTTTTTGAGTGACTGTGTGGGTGCGTTAGCAGGTAGATTTTCTTTACTGGGGATCAGGGCCAATATGGGGCATGTTTATTCAGGGAGCACATTGTGGGGCATACTTTCAGAAGCACAGTTTTCTGAAGACCCTGATCAAAACTGTAATCACCCTTCACTAAGGCCAGTATGCCCTTACCATTGCAAAGGATATACTGGGAATTGTAGTTTCACAAATTACAAGCTTATATGCCAGCTGTTAGCCTGACTTTGCAGGTTGGTTCTGGTGCTGTATTTATGTTATCAGCTTGGTTCTGGTGGTGTATTTATTTTAAGAGCTTGGTTCTGTGGTTGTATTTGTGTACTGGGGTTATTTTTGTTGCTGCATTTATGTTACAGAAGGTAGCAGTAAACAGGTTACGGATGTGCTGCTGCTCATGAGCCTGTGCTAGATGCCTTGTGCTGGGCTAAAATTTGCCGACCACCTTTTTTGCTGGATTGAGGGAGGTACAGTACTAGCTCTTCGGCTCACATTTATGATACATTTATCACCTATCATTTGACTGAGTGATGAATGTTTAGAGTTGGAAATCCCCTTTAGGGATGATATACTCAAACCTACATATATTACACTTTCTTTGACCCTATTACTGGCTACAGGTTTTTCACACATGGTTTTCAATGTGACAGCTTTCTCTATTAAATGTCACTTGGGGGAAACTGTAACACATTTGCAATACGGCTGATGGTTAGGGAATGTTGCCGTTAACGAAAACTTTGCTGCATTTTCTGAACACAATTTCTAAACTTCGGTTCAACACAATTTAACATCTGAGCTCTATGGGTATTGAGAAATATGAATGAAATCATATATCTGAACATGTCCTAATTTTAATGTATCATTGTAATTTTGAATTATTTATATGAAAGCAATAAAAGGGTAAAATTCCTGCTTGTTAATGAACTTTAGTTCCTCAAAATCCAAAAGACATTAGATATACAGCAGCAAACTAAATGTTTCCTGCTTCACTCAATGATGGATCATTAATGTATTCAAGAGTAAGATTAGAAATGTAGAGTAATACGCTTAAACTGCCAATCTCCAGCTAAGCCAGTTACTATGTAGCTCATAAAGATAGATGTTAGATTGTTCTATCACATGTGAAAATGGATTTTGAACTGTATGCAAATTCATAGCTGTATACCCTTTAAGAACTTTATAGTAACCTACATTTTCATACACTGCTTTGCATTATGACATCATTGTTTTAGACGTATCTGTATGTATATGTGTACAGCATCCAACGCATCTACAGTATTGTAAATACACATAGAAAATGCAGCTTTATTTTAAGTTTCTTGCTGCCCTGCTTATAGCTTTTGAATTACCATCTGTTTCTGCTTCCTCATTATAAGCCTTTTAATGAGAGAGGTTATAAAGAACAGGATATTGAGTAAGGGAGAGGCTTTGCTCATCCTGTTCAATGACTTGACATTTAATTGTCTTCTTTTTGTTTAAAGTTTGTGGTGCAAATACTATATATGAAAAGGGAGATATTGTTTTAGCACTCTATAAATTCAATATAGCGCACATGATCCAAATGTCATAATAATACTATATTGACTTCTATTCAATATATTTCCATGGAATCTGAAATGTATTAAGTTAAGTACTAAAATGCAAAGTTCGTTTAATTATTACTACATTTATAATTTCTCCGTAACTGCAACTAGCAAAAACACTATGCTCGTATTACTATTAGGTTGTTGTCTAACTAGACACTACACTTTCAATAAACTTTTCATAAATCAATAGTACATGCAAATATAAGATATATCTCATCAGAGGAAAATGCTTCTTTCTGCACTTATCAAGCTCCTTTTCTAATCCAACTGCCTCCTAAATGTTTCATTCACTACAAAAAAAGTGCTCAAATCTGTCTTGGTAGACAAGACGGACTAACAGCTTACTGATCGATCAAATTAAATGTTACCTGTAGAAGTTTATTAAGAGGATAAGTGGGAGAAGAGAGAAATCAGGTAAAAAAAAGTTGAGAGATGCACACAGATGCTGCTGCAGCTAATGGTAAGTGTTTTATTGTCTCACAACTACTCGATACACATTTAGGCCTTAGTCAGACGGGCGTTTTTTCGCAGCGATTTGCGGATCGCATGACGGATGCGCATCTGCAAATCGCGTGAACGGGGCCCGAAAATCGCCTGAAAATCTGCTCCTAGCCGCGTTTCATTAGAAACGGGCCGGAGCTGTCCAGCGCATTGCATTCAATGGAGCCGGCAATACAGCCGGCTCCATTGAAAACAATGCGCTGCGGGCGAGTGTGGGATGAATTGTCGGGAAGGGCTTAAATATATAAGCCCTTCCCTGCAATTCATCCAGAAATGTGTTAAAATAAAAAATATATATATATACTCACCTTGTCCCGGCAGCCGGAGTTCAGCGCGGCCGGCCTGCAGTGGGTGTGAAGGGGGTGTGAGTCAAGCCTGCCCCTTATTGGCTCAGCGCTGGAAGCCATCAGTGCGGGAATGTGCAGAAAATTGAGCATGCTGCAATTTTTATCCCGCATGTGCGATCTGCACTGGGGTAAAATGACATCCGCAGGTATTTAATTACTTACAGATGTCCAATGATTGTCTATGGGCACATTGAACTGCAGATCATTCGCACGGCTGATCGGCGGGGATTCCACAATTCAATTTTGCCCGTGGACATGAGGACTTAAAATAGTTTTCTAGGGATAAAAAATGGTCTAAAATGTTAAAACAAAAAAGTTCTCAATGTGCTCACTATTACAATTCTTGACTGTTTGCACCTGTCTTGGTCACTTTGGGTAACTCTGTCTATACTTTTTCGTGATGGAATGACCAGGGATGGATTGGCAATAGACTCCATCTGCAGGAAACTCAATAGGCCATGAGGGCCTTGGAGTTGATGAGAAGGCTCTTGAATATAATAAAAAACTATTTATACTCAACTCCTGGTTGCTGCAGTCTGCATCGCTCCTCTTCCTTGCTGACTTTCAAGTAGCACAATCATGCTCATGTTCTGCACTTCAGAAACAAAGAAACTATGTATGCGGCTTTCTCTATTGTAGTTTATGGGAGTTGTGTTTTATTACCCCCATAAACTACAAAATTACACTCTTATAAGTGTATTTTTTTCGCCCATAGTAAGGACTAGTGTCCTGGACCAACCATGGGTCTACTAACCCCCATTCACAGTATCATAGGGATCTATGATGTTGTAAGTTTGAGTCAGTAGACTCACAGTCAATTGTCAGTAGACAACAGTGAATTCATGAATGGGTGTGAGTGAGAGCTGCCTCTGATTGGTCAGGCTGTGACCAATCAGAGCCAGCTCATTCAGCAGGCGGGGATTTTAAATCCCCGGCTGCTGAATACTAGAGAGAGCAGCTCAGGAGAACTGCCGCCGTCCGCGGCTGAACTCCGGCTGCCGGGACAAGGTGAGTATATATATATATTTTTTTTTTACACATTTCTGGATTAATTGCAGGGAAGGGCTTATATTTTTAAGCCCTTCCCGACAATTCATCCCGCACTGGCCGGCAGCCCATTGCTTTCAATGGAGCCGGCTGTATTGCCGGCTCCATTGAATTCAATGGGCAAACATCGTTCTTCTCTGCCACAGTTGTTACAGCTGTGGCAGAGAAGAATGATTTGTCTAGTATATGTTCTCAATGGGGTCGGCGCTGCTGCCGCCGGCCCCATTGAGCGCATATAGAGAAGAGAACAGGAATCGCAGATAGGTGCGATCTGCGATTTCTGTTCTATAATTTATCGGACGAGCGCATAAAAAGCGCTCATGTGTCCGATACCATTGCAAAGCAATGGTTTTATAAAATTGCTAGACGCATGCGCATGCGCAAATCGCGCGAAAAAACGCCCGTCTGACTGAGCCCTGAAGGTGACCACCGAGCTGCAGGTTGTGCACTCTTGCTCTAGAGTGATTTCTGAATGAACATTTTAACATACTGTAGAATAAAGTAAACCGACTTGAAATATCATAAATAGCAAGACTGATAATCCATCAATCACTACACTGGTGAAAGGAAGCACAATGTTCCTATTATAGTAATTGATAAAATACAATACACTTTATATCTACTATGCTGTGATTCAGCAATGGCTCCCAGTAGTTTTAGGAAAAAAAATGAAGCCATGATATTAAATAATATAAAAACTTAATAAAGAAAGAAACTCAGAAAAATAGGCCCACAAAGTTATTTTATTTAGACCTAAAGAGAATACATCATAAAAGGTTCTGCTTGTTTTATAGGTTTAATACATCTAGTAGCCTCCCAATGGTGGCTGCAAATACAGAAGAGTGACAAAATAAAGTCTGCACAGAAAGACTGAGCTGAGCACTCAGACAGTACAGCTAATCAAATAAACATTTTCTACTGAACAATGTCTGAAATTACTGTAGATAGTTCATAAATTAGATACTTATAAAGTATAATTAGAAAGTCTCTATCAAGCATCGTTTGAGGAGAATTATATTGTAATGTTCTGCTATTAACCATTACATTTACTGATTCATCTTCTTAATATCATACATTTTTGCTCAGTTTCCAAAGTGTTTTAATCATGTATCCAATGAACCAGGAGACTCTGAGAGCCATCTGGGCCCCTTGGCATTAAAACTTATTGGCCCTTTATCAGCCACTATAGCCATGGTACTTTTGGAACACCAGCCTGAGCTTCCTCCAACAGTCAGGCCAGAGATGAAAGGGAGAAGAAAGACTTTGCACAGCAGTCTACAGAGCTAAAACAGCAAGTCATGACCAAGAAGCTGTCTTTACAGTCCTATCTCTGCTGTGTATTCTTCATTTACGTGAATTTGGCTGGTTATGAACTGCATTCTTTTATGTGTTCCTGACCCTACATGACGGGAATATAATAGGATTTGCCAACTGAAGAGATTTACTGAGAGATCTAACATAGGATGTAAATGTATGTATGAGTGTGTGTAAGTATATGTATGCAGTGTCCATGTAAATTTGCCCCCAGGTTTGATGGGACGGTCCCCCGAGGGCTCGGGGTGCATAGCCTCATCCACTAGAGAGGGCAAGGAAAAACTAGCATCTCAGGAGGTAGAGTACAACCAGCTCCACAATCAGGAACTGCCTGTATCCTGTTTCCATGTAGCATAGAGTAGGTTGCTGGTCGGTACTGTAGTTGGCCAGGGCACACCATAACTGTAACTGTCACAGCTCTTTGGATAAATCAGAGACAGGCCACATCTTGTAATGCTTGCTAAGTTTACTTAACAGAAAAAAAGAGTCCAAACAGGAACATGACACTCAGAAAACTGAAGTATTGCAGATTGGGTAAGTCTCGAATGTCATGTTTCTTGGCTCTGGTACCACCACCTAGGAACAATTTTAATGGCAGTTTCGCTATCATTATTCTGTCCATAAGACATCAATGCAGTATTTAACCTCTATATCCGTTGGGGTAAATTTCAGCAGCTGAAGTGTTTTTGTTTACAATCAACTGTCATTTTTCTTGCACCCCACCTTCTCCCAGCTGCGTCACACACCGCCTTAGGCCGTGGGCCCCACCTGAAACCACCAGACCTGAGCCAAGTACGCACAATATCCAAAACCGTCCCCAGTTTAAAGGCACAGCCACATCAATTTATCAAAAATTAGTTATGCATTTCTCTATGGTAATTTACACTGTAAGTAAAGTTACCTCACCCCCTCCCTTACATGTGTGTGTGTTTGTGTAGTGGCCTAAAAAAGGCACTTCATATCGCTATTTAGCTGTGAAGACCAATAATATAATAACCGGCCCCAGGGGTTTCATCTGAGTCAATTTACACAGATGATTCAGGTAACCTAGTAACCAAATAGGTTGTGATTGGCTGCAGACAGATTGGTCAGGTGACAGAGGCGATAAATAGCCAGAGAACTGTCACAGGAGGCAGAGTAGTGACAAGAAAGTGAAGTGCCAGAAAGAGGAGTGATTAGGAGAAAAAAAGATGCCAGGCAAAGGAGTGCAAGGCAGAGAGAGAGACAGAAATAAAAGCGCCCGACAGAAGAAAAGAAAGTGCCAGGCAGGAGAAAGAAGTGAAAAGAGACAGAGATCAGCCGTGATAGTGAGAGAAAGTGAGAAACAAGAGAATAATCTGAGAAACCGTGAGTAAGTGAGAAGGAGAGTCAGATTTGACAGTGAACAGAGGAAAAATAAAAGAGATGTAAATGTGAAAAGAGGGAGATAAAGAAATAAAGAGATGTAAATACAAAGAAGGATAGAGAAAAGAAATCCAGAGTAAGCTCCCAGTATATAAATGAGTTAGACACAGTCGTCTACATTGTTGCAATTTGTGTATCATTTATTATGCACAGAATGTGATGAAAAAACTACCTCATTTCACTGCTTTACTTAATAATATCGTGTTTACAACAAGTTACGCAAAATTTCTGACTCAGTGTATCATTCCACACATCACCTCTCACGACTACAAATTGTGCCCAAGGGCACTGGTGTCCGAACAAAACAAACAAAACAAAAGGAAAACAAATCACAATTAATTGCCAGCCACAAATAATAATAAAATTAGCGCTCACCATAGCGCTTTGTGGCATCATGATAGCCCTTTATGGCATCACAACATATGGTTCTGTAATTATAATGAGTAGCAGAATATGTATTAATTTGTATTAGCATAAGGCTGGACCAACCCTTTAAGGTTCTGTTTGCATTACATGTATGGCCTCTGACTAAAGGGCCATTTACAGGGGACAATTATCATTTACCAAACATGAGTTATACATTTCTCTATGATAATTTGAACAATAATCACTCTATTACTGCTTTGCAGAAAATGGAACTAAATATATAGTAGCTGTGTGCATAAGCCCATAGACCAGGAGAGGATAGACCTTAGACTGGAAGTCTACTATGGGTCCTGTATAAAGTGTGTGAGCCCCCCCCCCCCCCCCCCCCCCCCCAGTCTAAAGTTTTGTAACAAACAATGTCATCTTCTTAAAGTGGCAGCAACTAAGAATTCACTAGAATCCAAAATGTTATTTATTTATGTTACAGCATAACACATTGGTCTGTACATTACTTCTTTGTTTCTCTAAAAGGCACATGTCAACTCAGGCCTTTCCCATATAAGCGCAAACTAGCTAGAATTTAGCAACTCCCTTCTCAGTAGTTCTAAAGAATATACATACAGGGCTATGAGTAAATTTTCAGGTACTCTGGCGTAAGGCGGCTTCAGACAAGTGTATGCGCAAATATGCTTGCCGCAGCGTATTTGCACCTGAACAAGGTATTTTTGCAAAAGTAGCTGCGTTGAACTTGTGCTGAGTTTCTATTGGGACAATCTACTATTTTTGGGATCATCAGGGAGACCTGTGATGTCCTTTGGTAGTGACTGATGCCTTTGGTGATGCCTTTGCCTTCTCTCATCAAGATTGGTTGGACATCACCGAGGAATTTCTGGATGCGGTGCAGTTACCCAACTTGTACTTGTACTTCACTGCAGGAAGTGTCCCGCAATGCAGGGCGAGATTCTACAAGAGAAATGAGGAGCTCCATATCCACTCTTCGTGGCATTTTGGAAATTATATATTAAGAAATATCCACACTGTAACTACCAGACAATTAGCTGTAGACTTTATAGTGTCCTGCCAGGTGGTTGCAGGTGTGTGCAAAATGACGCAGCTTTTCACGCATATTTGTGCATTTTTCATGAGCAATGAGGATGAGTAGGAGCAGTAGCATGTATACTTTAGGTGTCACATCTGTGCAGGGTGATGTTAAAAACTACAGTAGTAGATAGACTTATGCACTGCAGAACAGTTAACGCCACAACTGAAATATGTAGCCCAAATGTAAAGCCTGTGCGACACCTGGGTATAACACTCAGCACGGCAATCGGGCATGCCACACACCATGCTATGCTGAATGGTAGCACCACTCCAGGGAGAAGAAAGCCTGTCCCTAACTAGCAGGGAAGGTGAAGGGTCCCTACCTAGAAGCAGAGTATTTGTCTCGATAGAGATGGCCCCACAGTCTTCATCGTGGACCCTGGCTGTCTCTGTAGAGGCCAATGGAGAGATGAACTGAACAGCTAAGCAAAACAGAAATGAACAGCAGGAAAACAACTGAAAAGGAACCTGCAGCAACTTATTTGCGAGCCGCAATACACCCAGCACAGAAGAGCTCCAAACTCCAAGGATTCCACCATGGAACGGAATAAGCAGCACTGATCCCCAGGAGGGGTGAGAATATATAGTCACTCTGCACCTGAAAACTGGCAGAGTGAATAGAAAACCACACCTCAACTCTACTCCCAGGCATGACTAATCCAGAATGCATCCATGCAGCAAAGGCAGACAGCACCAGCAGACTCTGCACATTGTGCATTAACCCTTGACCTTCTTAACAAGGCAACAGGTCTTTACCTGTGTTGAGGCCACCATGCCACAATGTTGTCACGACCGACAAGCCGCGACATTCGGTCTCTCCTCTGCAATTGATGAACAGACTGCAGACTTCAGATCCAGTAGTGGGAAATGGGGAGCAAAAGGTTGAACCACCACCTTCACCGACACCGACATCTATCCAATATTTCAGCGTATCTCAGGTCAGCAGCCATCGCTCCATCCCCAACTATGGGAATGTAAAAAACAAACAAACAAGCAATCATTCGCGAGCACAGAGCCTAAATGCAAACAATGCACAGTTGCTTGCACTTGCAATGGAAATGCTGCCCTTCAGGCTGGTGGACACAGATGCCTTTTGCAACATGATGCTTTGTGTTAACCCGCAATACCAGATTCCTGCAGATACATGTATATTTTAAATCTGAAGTCTACGTGAGCTATAAACTAGCATAGATTTTAGCTATAATTTACACCAATTTCTGATATAAATTATAGTAAATCATGCCCCTAGTATTAAGCCCCACACACTTTTAGTTTTTTTTAAAAAAGTGGTGCTGCTGAAGTAAACTTTAAAAAAGTTAAAATATTTGTAATTTTATATGCCAGAACTCTGGAGCCATCATGTCACTACTTTACCTCCATTATTCTTTTTGACTACATCTAAATATTTGAACTTGTCTCAACAGTTGTTGGTCTTTGCAATTACCTCACATGGTTTTGTAAATGCATATTTTAAGTATGTAATGACACAGCATTTGCTAACACTGTTCTAAAAAAAGCTGTATGGAACTTATTTTTAACCTATGACTCACAGTCATTGCTCACATACAGTAATTAGAATCTTTCCATTCATTCACACATAACGTGATAAAATAAATAATTTATCCAAAATGATTTCTATTCTCACTTTTATAACAGATAATTCTAAAGTTACTGATTTTTCCAGGTTGACACTTATTTAACAGCCAAAGATGTCTAAAGTCACAACTCATAAGTTTAAGTATTGGGGGAAATTATCAAAATCCTGTTCTATTATTAAAGCTATGATGTATTATTATAAAAGTTGTTTTCATCTTTTGATCATTTCCAATAATAATGGTAACAAAAAAACATAATAATAATCATTATAGCAGTACCAAGTGCTAAGCTGGACAACGGTCATGGTAGAGCGACCAAAGCAATGTAAAAATTAAACCTGTGTTGTTTGTCTGTGTCCAGGTCTAGAAACTTCCTGACAACGTAATATGCATTTAGTTTGGCTGCTTTCTGCATCAACATGTAGTTTTGTTGTGTTTGTCAATGAGTGTGATGTCCGGTCTGTTGTGGTGGATTATTTTGTCTATGACTATAGTTCTGTCGCAGTACAATTTGAGTGTATTGTTTTCTATGTTTTGTCTGTGGAGTGTATTTGTAGTATGGAATATGAGTGTCTGATAGTTTGTCCTTGTGTACAAGCTCTTGGTGGATTATATTTGCTACTAGATTATGTCTATGTAAGAAATATGTCTGTACCAAGAGCTTGCAACGGGAGGTGATGTGCTGCATTGTTTCTGCCATGATATGGCATTTTCTGCCATAGTAAGTAAGGTGTTGCAGCGTCCGAGCAAGGCACGCCAAAGCGGGGAGACCCCGGGGTAGTCAGGATGACTGTCACGGGTGGCTCTGCAATCTCACCCAACAATGGCGACAAGGTGCCTGCTCGGTCGCGCACAGTAGCAAAAAGGATTAAACAGTCTATCATTGGAAACAATAGGTTTTTGTGTTGTCACGGTGATGCCAGTATCTCTAACATGATGGACCCTCGGTGTGCGCATAAATAATTAACACGAGTCCTGGAAGCTTGGTGATGCAGACTGAAGATACGCAGTTTACATCAACTTTTGCATAAATGTGGGAAAATAACAATTACGGTCCTTTAAACATTTGCAGTAGACTCTTGAGTTACAGTAGATGAGAATGTTGTTCCTTACTCTCCCTGTAAAGTAAGTGTGCAGAATTTTAGTTAAAATTTTTAATCGCTATAGCCCTTGGAACGCCATGTCTTATTTTCTTCTTCTGATTCTAATTCATCGGCTCAGAACTCTGCACTAGTCCTCTCTAATGTATTACCCTAAACTATCCAGGCAATCCTTGACAAACAGAACTTCAGGTGTACTCTAAAAAGGCACCTCTTCAGGGAGGCATACCATATCTCCTAAACCAAAGCTCTCTCAAGTCCACCTAAAACATGCTTCATGTCCTACTGACTGCAATCCCTGCTAGCCGCAATCAACCACCCCCTGCAGTTATTCCGATTTAGCCACTATACAGCTCAATTTGACCATTGTCTATGTGTATATCATCTCACACTCTCCACCTTGCCATACCCTGCACATCTTCAGCCTCATTACCTTCTGTATCCCCTCATTATTAGTAGTATGTAAGTTCATTGGAGCAGGCCACTCATTCCTGCTGTTTCCATCAATTGATTACTAGATATAACTGTGGATTTGTTTCTTTTCCCTCTGTTTTGTAAGTGGTGCGGAATATGTTGACGCTATATAAATGCACTAGTCTACTGTTTGGAGAAGTCTGGCCAAAAGTAGTCTTGATGGAAGAATTATAGCCAAAAAGCCAAACATTAAAGTAGAAACAAAGCTAAGGTACTCAGTTATGCATAAAAATATAGGAACTGAGGTGCAGATAAATGGTAACAAGTGCTCTGAACTGATGCCAGAAAGCAGTGTGTTCACTGAAGGGTTGAAGAGCAGTACAATGATGAGTGTCTGCAGGCAGCAATGAAGCATGGTGGAGGTTTCTTGCAAGTTTGGGCTGCCTTTCAGCAAATGGAGTTTGTGATTTGCTCAGAATTAATGATGTCCTTTGAAATGCAGTCAGATACTGATCAATTATTCTGCAGCAGGACAATTACCTAAAACATACAGCCAATCTAATTAAGAACCATCTTCAGCATAAAGAAGAATAAAGAGCCCTGGAAGTGATGATATGCCCTACAGAGAACCCAGATCTCAACATCATCAATGGATTACAATCTAGGAGGAGTCAGAAGAATTTAAGCATTTGCACACTGGTGGATCGTCTATTGAGACTTATGGGCCATTTATATGGGACAATTATTGCTCAAAAGCCGTTCTACGTATGAAATTGAGTGATAATCATGTAGTGTAAATACCAAACAAAAATCTATCACTATTCCTTCCCAGTGCATTATTGCTGACTTTCAGTCAGCATAAAAACTAAAACTGGATCGCTGGCTTCTTGTTCTGTGTAAACGCCCCCTGCTCAGCACTTCACATAGAAGGTGAAGCGCTGAGCGAAAAGCGACCAAGAAGCCCATGATCCAGTGGTGAACTCTGCCTGTATAAATGCTTTGCACGAGCGCTAACGACCTTAGTCATTTAACTGATTGTCGTCCCGTGTAAAAGGGCCCTTAGAGTGGTTTACCACAGGCCCAACGGCCATCCCAGAGATTACCACTCCTGTGCTTTTACAAACGTGCAATAATTGCTCACTGTGTGGCAGCAAAATGTGCCAGTCTATTGCGTCCAACCGCTTCAATTCACAGTAAGCAGCATTCATTCATAGATGAACATCTGCCTGTTTACATGGGCTGATAGTCATTTGATTTGTTTATGCCTGCATGAATGACAAATAATAAGTAAACCATTTTCATTTGTCATTCAGTTGATTAGCCTGTTTGCACTGAACAATTAGCATTTACTTTTGCATGATTCAATGATTAACTGAACACTAATCATGCAGAGTAACAGAGCCTTTAGACTGCGGTAACTACACACAGTGGTATGTAGAGGTTGCAGAAGACAACCAATACAAAATGTTGTAATAAAGCATTTGTTGGACTAGGAGAGATTAATTAATATGATTTATCAGTATAGTTTTTCTATTTGTTAATTGCCAATATATTCTATATTATGTCCCATTTAGATGGGACGACAGTTGTCTAAACAATTGCACAAGCATCAATGTCACCGGTAAGGTCAATAGCACTCATGCAGAGCATTTAGACAGGCATAGTTCACTCCCATGAACTTGCAATATTTTTTATCTTGATTGAAAGTCAGCTATCACGACAAGTGAATGAATATTAAATTATTTTTTTTGCATTTACACAAGACGATTATCACTCAATTTTGTTTGAACGAATTTTGAGCGATAATCATCCCATGTAAATGACCCTTGACATTTGGCCTGATATCTGCACTGACTAAATGTTCCTCACATAATCTAATGTAAACAAGGTAGACTAAAGCCCCATTTAGACACATAGATTATCGCTCGAAATTCATTATAACGATAAAAGTGAGCGATGGTTTTGCTTTTAAAGATGAACGTTTTTTCCTTATGAAAATCATCAGAAAATGTTGGGCTTTTCAGCCATTGTATTATTGTTGTGTCGTGTATGCATTGAAAACTACCCTAAAATCGCTGAGCGACTGAATGATGTCATTTTGACCAAATGAAAAGCAAACGGTAGAACAATGGATTTTAAGCGGACTGAAACTGAAACGATGAGCGAATCAAGATAGACACAACGATCATCGCTTAAACGATGGCTTTCGAGCAAATTTCGAGCGATACTCCTTGTGTCTAAATGGGCCTTAAGATAAAAGTCCTTTGAATACTTCTTTTTAGAAAGAAATTAAAAGTTTTTCTGTCTGTTTTTAGATAGTTCTAACCAAGACAATCCAATGTGACTAGAATGTGTTAATTATATTAATTCATAATTATCATGTCAGGAATGGATCAATCAATATATAAAGTGGGTCTTGTTGGCAGTTAGCCAAAATTCCTTTTTATGATCCCCAACAAAGGCCTTGGGGTTAGATTCTGTTGTAGTTCTGGACTAGAATCTCAGTGATTCCATATTCTTATTGTTTGTCCTTTTATTTATTATTTCTCACTTTAAATGACTTTGTTCTTACTTATTCTCAATAATAAACTTCCTTAAATCTTTCGCTGTGTGACAGGATTATTGGGTGCCGAAGTATTGATTTTTTCATCATAACAGATCACGAAATACTAAATGTCAATTGACTTTCTAAAAATGATTAAACATATGCAAATATGTTTCATAGACCATAATATGATTCATGTTCATATTATCTCCTCAGTCGTTTCCTTGGACTTTTATATTACTTTAGTAAACTCAAACCTATATATTGCTAAATTATAATTTTTTAGACCTACTTAGCTTTGATGTTTGATTTCTTTATGCATAGACAAAGCTGCATTTGAGAAAATCATGTAACATGAATTCACATATTTTGGACAGATTGTTTACATCATTTGCATTATTATTTCTTTGTGCATCTACAGCATATAAGTAATAAATAAAGTACAATTTCATTTTACAATATATTTATTTTAAAAAGTAACTTTATTGGTTTCCGTTGTAAGCTGGTTATAAAAAGTTAAACTCATTTTCCATGTCTGCCTTTGATAACACACTATACACTTTAACAAGCTTGGCTCTGATCCCACTTACCAAGCATGAAATAGATTCGTACTTGCAAAGCTTCACAAGGAGGTTTATAGCTCCTGTAATATAGATCAATGAATTAAATTGTCCAGAACAAATAAGGTGAAAAGGGCGATACAAAATAACAAAACAGAACACCGACAGATAATGAGTTACTGTTGTTAACATAATATTAATTATCTGATTTATGGTAAATTAGATGTTAAATTAATTTGTATTTATCCTCCAAATGATGGAAGTGACCATTTAGGTACTTGTCATACTCTACTGCATTTGATTTAATCCATAGCAAATAGAATATGTGATTAAATTGTAATCACAATTACGATTTTGACCAAAGCTATTTGCTGTGCTCTAAGCAGACTAAAACAATTACTGCCTCTTAACATTTTTATTTGAAACGTAAGTAAGAAAGAGTATAAAAACAATTAAAAGTTCTAATAGAAAAAAATACAAAATAAGAATGCTATCGTGTATTTCAGCTTAGAAATTATACAATTTAAAAAGCCACATCAAAACTGTGCCCAAATTACACTAAATGTATGTGAAATGTGCCTTTTCACTGTCAAAAAGAAAACAGTTGAGAAAAGAAGGCTTGGTTCAGCTGTAAAACTACTTTTAGAGTCATGCATCAAAGGCAAATATTTAAAAAGGCACAATTATTATTTATGACTCTAATTCTTGAGTGTTCAAAGTCGTCATAAAACGAAAGCCAAGGAATCAGACAATTCCAAATGCACCAGACTTATTAAGGGGTATACACCTTTAAAATTCTCAAAAACGACCTCCTCCAATTTAATTGGTGCAAAATGTGGTCCAATTTTAAATGCAATGTAAAGGAATCAATAGCTGTAGGGATGTTATGGCTAAAGATACAGATTAAAGAACAAATACTCAATGATATACTCAAGAAGTAATGGATATAAAATTAAAATGGCTCCTCAGCCATCATGACCTTTCTAAAGCTGCACAAAAACACACCTAGCAATCAATATACCTCTATATAGTCCATTTTGAAAACCCCACATTTTTTTCCAAAATAAACTCTAATGAGCAAATTTCAATTGTACATTAAATATACAGTGAAATAAGAAGCCAGTAAGATGCATAAAAGCAATGATAGTAGGAGATTTATAAACAAATAACAAGGAAAAACAATGCAAGAAAAACACAATGAGAAGTACAACCTTGCACTATAATCCCAACAAATACAAAATAAATATAAAGAAAGGAGGTTGTCACAGACTGAAATAATAATCTTAAACAACAGATCACAAGATGTTGCAGTAAAATAGGGAGTTGATCCACTTCTTCTCTGAAGACATATGCATTGTAAAATTCCCATGAACACTAGCCAAAGACCTCCCCATCTTACAGCTGATGTTAATTCGAGTAATGTGTTTGGATATTCAAGTGTTTTGGTAATGTTATAATATTTTGCTACTAAAGTTTTCGCCACCACAAGAATATGAAAAACTGAGGTTTTATCTATTAATAGTAAATTTGCTATGCCAATATGCAGAAGTGTTAAAGAGTAGAGATGAGCGAATCTACTCGTTTCGAGTATTTACTCGATCGAGCACCGCGATTTTCGAGTACTTTAGTACTCGGATGAAAAGATTTGGGGGGCGCCGGGGGGCGGGGGGAGGCGTGGCGGCGCAGGGGGTAGCAGCGGGGAACAGGGGGGAGCCCTCTCTCTCTACCTCTCCCCCCCACTCCCCGCTGCATCCCCCAACTCACCCACGGCGCCCCCCGAATCTTTTCGCCCGAGTACGGAAGTACTCGAAAATCGCGGTGCTCGGGTGAAAAAGGGGCGTGGCCAAGTAGGCTCGCTCATCTCTATTAAAGAAATGTCCCATTCCACAGGAATGCTAAGGAAGATATTCAACCAAGTATCTAATTTGATTCCAGAAAGGCATTATAAGAGACCAGTCCCTAAAACATATTTTATAGTTCCTCTAGCACTTTTACATCTCCAGCACTGGTCTGTGGACGTGTGAGATATTACTGCAAGATGATTGGGAGTAAGTTACTAGCGATTGAAAAAATTTCTTGCTGATTCTAGCAGGGCAATACATTTAAGCAATAAATATACTATTGTAAATATTCTATTCTATTCGTCTTCACTAACAGAGTGGCCTATGTCTCTCTCCCAGTGTTCTATACAGGGGATCTTCTCAGCCCATAAGATGTTACCTTTAGCAATGTAAATTCTCAAAATACCCTTTGTAGTTTTGTTCAAATTAGCAAAAGCTCGTTCAAAAGTAGTTTTAAGGGAAGATTTCAAACAGAAAAGTTGTTCTAGACAATGTTGTATTCAGAGATAATTCTAAAATTCTTTGGAGGATATACCAAATTTATTAATAATATTGCACAAAATGACATAAGATGAGAGCCCTCCCATATATCTGAAAAAAATATGCTATACCTACACTTGGCCAATTGTTAAGTACAATATCTGGGATAATAAAAGGCAAAACTTTAATAGGTACTTCAGAAATTCTAAGACGAATAATGGCTTTCGACATGGCAGTCTTGCCTTAATAGTTAAATAAGACTGGCTGTCAGTCTTGCCTTAATAATTAAATAAGATGAGCTAGGTCTCAAGATATTTAATTATGTAAGTCATTCTTAAATGTTAGCTGGTAATGAGTCAGAAAAATAATTTTCCATAATTACGCAATGTTTAGAGGGTGTATGACTCTTCCGCTGTGAGGCTTGGAATCATAGAAGTGTAATAGTAATGCGAAACTTGTGCCATTATCTGACTTGGTTGTGTGCTTCAAAAAGGAACTCATTGGTCCCGAAACACGTTGCACTTTGTTTTGTTCACATTGAATAAACCATTATTCATTCATCTCTTCGACAAGTCTCTACTTTGTCCACAATTACGTATAACGTATAGCCTTTTGGTTTACCCTTGACTGTGCTTTGATGCAGTTAAATACATTGGGACACTTTTTTCCAGTTTTCATTTCTCCCTGGGGCCGGCTGGTCTCCAGGAATCCCTCCTTGCTTTAGCTCTCCACTGGATGTCCTCCAAGAAAGGGTGTTTCCTTTCTGCACAGTACTCATTTCATGCGCACATTTTAGACAGGTATACCTGATCCAAGGTTTTGACCGCAATGAACCTGGCTACTTTTCCATGAGGAGCTGTCCTAACAAGTTTTGGTTTGCGAGTCCTATTTACATGATCTATTAGATTTTAAAAGTGTTGAGTACCATTCACCGAGAATTTACCCTTAGCAAACCCTACCTGATCTTGAAAAATCAGGAAAGGTAAGATATTAGCTAGTGGATTTGCTAAAATCTTGGAATAAAGTTTCAAATCTGTACTGAGTAGGGAGATGGGTCAGAAATTTCTCAGCCTATCTGGTAGTTGCTAGAGATGAGCGAACGTACTCGGTAAGGGCGATTTCGCAATCGAGCACCGCGATTTTCGAGTACTTCACTACTCGGGTGAAAAGTACTCGGGTGCGCTGTAGGTGAGCGGGGGGTTGCAGAGGGGAGTGGGGGGTAGCAGCGGGGAACAGGGGGGAGCCCTCTCTCTCCCCCTCTCCCCCCCACTCCCCGCTGCAACCCCCCGCTCACCCACAGCGCACCCGAGTACTTTTCACCTGAGTAGTGAAGTACTCGAAAATCGCGGTGCTCGATTGCGAAATCGCCCTTACCGAGTACGTTCGCTCATCTCTAGTAGTTACCCAATATGAGGGAATTAAATAGATGAATAGTTTTATAATAATTTAAAGCCTATCTCTTCATAATAACGCCTTTACGTGATATATAAGTGGTGTGGGGAAATTTATATGAGAATAATCATATACCATGTAAGAAATAATCAAATGCATCAAAAGCCAATTTTCAATAATCAAAGTCCAAATGTCATTGAGCAAAGAACATTAGAACAAAAATATGAGGTATATGACCTTATGTTAATATGAAGTGTTTGTTAAAGGGGTTGACCACTTTCTGTTGGCAATTTTCTAATCTGTGGGAGGCAGAAAAATGGATAACTTACCAACATATATCTATTAGAGGTTCAGCACTTTTTTCTTGGTGCAGAAGTCATGCCCTCTGGTAATGTGTAACATTTGTGTAATAATTATGGGGGTAACTTTATTTACAGACAGCACTTGTAGAAGAATCAATTTTTTAGACTTTGGAGGCACAACTACAAATGGTAGAAGAGCCACTGTGCAGGCAGAAAGAGGAGGTGTTTATGACTATGGAGACAGATGCAGGAATGCATGCTGGGATTTGAAGTTCCATTTTTCCTTAAGTCCCACCCACACAAGCACGCTGGAGAGAGAACTATCACAGGAGTGTGGAGAAGTGGAGGGGTTATGTTAGTTACATAGAAATAGTTCATTTAGCTTGAAACAATTCTTTGTTGCTCTGTTTAATTTTATACAGAAAGTGGCCAACCCTTTTAAGTATAAGAATTAAGATGTATTCCCTCATCATCATCATAGAGAAGCTTAATGATTGACCTATTGTTTGAGACAGATCACATACACAAGAACCTTGTCATAGGAACACATATTTAGTAATAAAAGACAGAATTAAATCATAAACATAAGAAATACATGATGAATGAACCATGGGTGATGATCTAAAGGAAACAAAACTGAGATAAATCAAAGGTCTAAATCAAGAAATTAACAAAATATCCAGTCAAATTAACTTAGGAGTAGAAGTCGGAGCCTAATGGCAAAGTAGAGCATATTATACAAAAATTAGTTATAGTCAGCATATTTTGCGAACAGACCTTAGCTGGATTATGATATTCTTAGTTTTTGGTCAGAATGAATGGTTGTAAGCAAACATACAATAACTAAGCTGTCTGCAACAGGAAATATGACTTAGAAATCTGTTGCACACTTTCATGTTTTAAACAATTTTGTGGTCATGCCCTGAAGCTGTATATCAGTTATAAAGTCTAACAGCTGTTGACCCTTTGGTAGGCCTTGTTGGTCTACGATAGATCGCTAGAATTATAGTATTACCAAAATGATAGACGTGTATAGGTTGGTAACGTCAAATAAAACCAAAATAGAGTTCTCTATAGTTATCAAAAAGAAGAGACGGGTAGAGCTACTCCTATTAAGGATGTAATCCTGATAGTCAGAATAGGTTTTTGTAGCATAGTTAGTATGGTGCTGCCAGTTCAATTACCATTACCATAGGTAATGGGGAATAGAAATGCTTAATTGTAAAAAGGAGAAAATGATGGAACGTGGGTGCAACCCTTGTATTGTAAAGAGCATTATACTGAAGGGATTAACCCAGGGTTGAACACAGATTCGTTGGCGATTAAATATATGTCCAGTGTATCTATATATTCTGTCTGTCTGTCTATCTCTCTAATCAATCACAAAGATGTAGAGGAATATGAAAATACAGACCCAATTATAGATAACTAAAAAGCTTTCATTTTTGAGGAAAGAGCGCAAAGACATACAATATGGAACCATGTAGTTAGCCCACCTCCCACATCATGGTGACCTCACTCACTTGGGTCTCTACACTGCATACTGTACCTATAGAATAGCAGACAAAATAGACGTTCAGTAGGTAGGAATCCATATTTTTTTTATGCTAATTAAAATAGCCTTGAACAGGTAAGAGGAGCACACAGCCAAGATGGAGGCACTCACCAGTCTCACAAGTACAATGGAAACATTAGTCAACATCTCCTGGTAAAGTAAAATATATGGACAGGTGCAAACAAACTCAAAGATACCGCAGCACTCTGAAGGACGCTAAAATGTATGTAAACATGTAATATTTCTATTATTTTGCATTACCATTACATTTATTAAACGTATAAATTTGAAGTTCTTAACGTACATTTTGATTAAATTTGTTATACAGATGTAGCAAGCATTAAATGAATCATGCTACACTATCATTAAAGTGCACCTATATTGTTTGCATAGCACGCTACTCAATCACGCTGCAGTAGAATGGCTGTACTACGCAATTAGTGTAGAACACTGTGGCTGAAAAGGTTACATGCATAAAGCGCTGGTGGCTATTTTATCACTGGCTACATCTATGTATAAATAAATATGTCAGGAAAGCATCCATTCGAATAAACACACAGATTTGTTGTAAACTAATTTAATGAATATTAGTCAACTGGCGTTGGAAGACACTTGGAACAATGACTCTGCTTTCTGCATGATTTTTGAAGTTTGGAAATAGTTTGGAAGGTTGGAAGTTTTTTTTAAAGGATATTTCACAATTAAATTGGGAGAGTCGTGACTGATGTAAATTAGGTTGTTTGTTTACTAGACTATTATCACCTACATATACAAATAACATGCCTGACATACAGTTTTGCTGCAACTGGTTTTTAAAGGACATGGATACTGCTCATCATGATCAGTTGGGCAATAAAACTATTTTCACAAAATCGGATCAGTTCAGCCAGATCCTATTTCTGGCGAAAATTGCTGCAAGATTAGCTTACCCATTAGGTAGGTGTACCTCTAACACTTTTACCTTGCAGTGCTCTAGTTCTAGGTTTAAATCTAATCAAGGACGGGGTGTGGCTAAACCTGCAATGAAGTCAGACGTGTGGGGATAGAGAACCTCATCTGGACTATCTAAAACCTCATATTTAGAGGTTTTCCAGGCTCTAAATCCCACCAAGGATATGGCAGACAACCTCTGGAATTGCTAGGCTGCAGAGAGAGGGTCTTACATCCTTCCCTGGCTACTTGGAACACCCGTGGCACTTTGAACTGAGCACAGCAGGAAGCTGGGGACTCGATTTTGAAGGAGGCCACGGGAGAGCGCCACAAAAAAGACGTGAAGCCATCACTGGGGCCACGGAAAGCAGAAGCTGATTACCTGGGAAAAATGGAGCTTCCTACCCAGGCACTGACTCCAGTAAGAGGCGAGGTGGTTAGCAGAGGTGTCCGAGATCCCGCACTCTGCACCGAGGTTCCTGGAGCATTGTGGGTAGTCACTGGAGAGAACTGCTGCCTAGGACAGTGCAATGCAGGCCAGGTGAGAGTCTCCCATGGCAGGGAGACTGACAGGATGGAAGCCTGTGTTGACAGTTAGGTGTGAAAGCAGCAGAAGTATGTGAACTGTACTGTCATTAGGATCTCCACGGGAGGCTCGTAAAAAAGAAGCTCAAGTGCTGCCCATAGCCTCCCCCTTACACTCCCTTCCTCACTGAAGTGTGTTGAGGAGTACTGGGTAACTCCAACATAGGACCCAGAGAACCAATATGAATAGATTTTCAACTTGGCCTTGTGCCTGTCAGCCCCCCCCCCCCCCCAATATGCACTATCTGCTCCAAGTGACTCTTTAGCTTTCATCCATCTCACTAAGGTAGAGAGATCCGACAGACAACCTTATTCTCCATCTACTTTATAACTGTGTTACACATCATTAAAGGGGTTGTCTCGCGGCAAACATCAAAATTTAACATTACCCCATTTCCCCTGTCACCCCCTTGGCATAAAATAGCAATTTAAAGCGGTTTTTAAACCGCTTGCTACTCACCGATCCGACGAAATATGGAGTTATATAAATCTTCTCCCTAAGATGGCCGCCGGTCCTTTCCCAGGGATGCACTGCGGTTTTCTCCCATGGTGCACCGCGGGTCTTCTCTCATGGTGCACCATGGGCTCTGTGCGTTCCATTGCCGATTCCAGCCTCCTGATTGGCTGGAATCGGCACACGTGATGGGGCGGAGCTACGATGACGACGCGGTGACCAGCTCTCCAGCACGAGCGGCCCCATTCACCAGACAGAAGACTGCACAGCGCAAGCGCGTCTAAAAATGCCAGAAGACAGCGAAATTAGACGGATCCATGGCGACGGGGACGCTAGCAACGGAGCAGGTAAGTGAATAACTTCTGTATGGCTCATATTTAATGCACGATGTATATTACAAAGTGCATTAATATGGCCATACAGAAGTGTATAACCCCACTTGCTGCTGCGAGACAACCCCTTTAAGGCCGCAAACCCAAGTCTTCCTACACACCCTATACAGCTGCAATTACTTTATCAAGAAGCAAGATGGAAAAGA
Source organism: Eleutherodactylus coqui (assembly GCF_035609145.1). NCBI lineage: Eukaryota > Metazoa > Chordata > Amphibia > Anura > Eleutherodactylidae > Eleutherodactylus > Eleutherodactylus coqui. The sequence goes on along the minus strand of NC_089845.1, from coordinate 80,720,430 downwards.
TGGGGAAGGAGAGGACCAACCTAGCTCTGGGCAGCAGTTGACTTCAAAAAATTAAGGGGACTTCCAATGCTACCTAAAGAAGAAAAGCACCCAATTCCTCAAAAAAGCTCTGGCTCAGGCTACTCAACCCATTCACTCACAGCTGAATGGCATAAAGACAGAAATCTTACACATAGGCTATACAGTGAAGGAGCTAGAGAATTCCCACATTGCCATCATCACACAAACCAATGATGTAACTGACCATGTGGAGATGCAAAGAGACCAAATTGATAGAACTATGACCTTAGAGGAGCAAACAAAGCTTTTCTAGATTTATATGGAGACATGAAAGACCTCGATGCCCCCCCCCCCCCCCCCCACACACACACACACACTGGTTCAGAGGAGGGAGTGGGGTGGGATAAACCTATCAGACATGCTTCCTATGTGGCCCTTGGCTACGCAAATCTATTTATGGCATACATTGAAGAGGAGTACATATATACCTCCTCAGCCTGGACCAACGTCCAGGTCTGGTGGAGGTATATTGATCATGTATTCTTGATATGGGGAGGTAATGAGATGGAACTTAATCTTTTCCATCAGGAATTGAAAAGTATTTTTCCTGGCTTAATGTTCACCATCGTGTATTCATTAACACAAATCCAGTTTTTGGATGTTCTGGTTAAAAAATAGGGTGCCACTCTAACTACAGACCTTTATCGTAAAATGGCAGACAGGAATAATGTTCTTAGTTTCTCGAGCTATCATCCTCTGGGTACTCTTAGATCACTTCCTTGGAGTCAGATGCTTCGCAGCAGAAGGATAGATGGAAGAAATGGCCAATAAATTCCTAGCAAGGCGATATCCTGAAAGATTGGTTCAACAGTCATGTTCTCGAGTACGCAATAAGACCAGAAATGATTACTGTTACCAGGGCAAAGGAAATCTAATACGGATAGGATTCCGTTTGTTTTAATCTATTGTACAAAAAGTGTAGAGATTTCTAAAATCTTGAGGAGACATTGTTGCACTCTATCTGGATGTTTCCCTGAGATACTGGAGTTTGGCAAGCCTTCTATTATGGCTTATCACCGTGGTGCTAACATCCATGATCGTGTGGTTAAAACTGATAGACGGTTGTATGGTGATGATGGTGGTATGGCCCCACTCATGAGTAAGAGGGGATGTTACCCCTGTATGGGATGTGCCTCTTGTGGCAATCTCATTAAGGGGGACAGGTTCTACCATCCTGGGTCTAGAAGGAGGTTTGACATCCATTGATGTTTCTCCTGTAGATCTATGTTTGTAATCTATATGGTGGTTTGTCTCTGTGGTTTGATATACATCGGGGAAACAACCATGGAAATTAGACATCATATATCCAAACATGAAAGTATGATTCATACAAGCGACAGAGATGTACCAGTGGCAAAACACTTTTTGGAAGCTGAACATTTCATCAGCCAGCTCCATTTTCGGGTCATTGATGAAGTTCCAGATTCACATAGGGGGGACGATAGAGAGGGCAGACTTATGTTCTTAGAGCTTAAATGGATTTACACCCTAGACACGCTGTCCCCAAAAGGCCTCAACTTGGAATACAACACAGCTCCATTTTTTATCATTAAAGGAGTTGCTCCTTATATGCTGGAGAGGTACTTTGGTTGTGTATAGTTTTACTGGGGGTTTGTATATCGGTTTATTTATTATCTTAGACTGTAATGTTGATCAATTTGTGGTTTACTTAAGGTTTGTATTTGCCATAATAGTTTGAATATAACATTTTAATTATCATGTTGTGTTTTTCCTTGTCTTCTGCAGTCTGTGGCCCAATCTCTTTGCAAAGGCTGATGTTCTCCATGATGTTCTCTATTATAATCGGATTGTGGCAATCAATGTAAGCTGTCTATGGAACCAATCTGTGATGTGTCTTGTCTGATGAAATTATCTACAAGAATGACTACTGATTTGATTTTTTATCTAATTCTGGCAATTTATGATATTGTGCATCTAATAAACATAAATAATTATTTCTATATTGATGTCTTTTTGCTCTTTTGGAGGGAAACCTTTCACATCCTTTTTATTGCCTTGAGTGTTGGATTATTATTACAGTGTACTGCTAACTGCAATATTGATGGTTTGGTTGGGGCTCAGTTAGGTTTTGGGGGAGCGTGTTTATTTGCTTGCTCAAATTACAAGAGGTTCTTGCAATTACATATAGGGTCATGCAGTCAAATCAGAACAATTCAGCAGACCGGGTTGGTACTGATAGACTTATACATATAGTTCCAACACTTGAGGGATTTGTGGTCCTCTTGGTATGTGGCAGTGTTTTTTCGTACTGGTATTTCCTCCTCCTTCCTGTAGCAGCACTTGTTATGGGTTGCAAGTGCGCAGCTGTCATCCATTGACATTGAAGGTGTCGGTAGTTATTTGAGTAGGTTGTCATCTTGACATGCGCAGAAGTGGACCATGGGTTCTGTGGTTTTTTGCTGTGTATAACTCATCTCGTGGTGCTGCAAATCTCTCTCATGCACAATGGACATCTGTAACCAGATGTCCGTTGCACATGCACGACGTGTGAATGTTCTCTTTGTGTTTATTCTTCTTCTTCATTTTCTCCTCTGGAAAAAAAAAATCACTAAGTTTCAGGCTATACTCATGCCTTTATTCGATTCCAGACCCCCTAATTTACAACTTGCAAACCTGCTATTACACATTTTTCATGCCCCTTATTAGCTACTTAAGAGTTTATGCAAAGATGATCGCTCAAAACTGTCACTCAGAGCAATCATCTTTCAGTGTAAATGGGGCATGAAAGAGGCTGCAGCACTCCAACAAGTGCTGTGGCTCATTTAGTCAGTCTGACCCTCACCAAACAGATATTGGTGGCCTATCCTGAGGACAGACCAACAATTTTCAAGATAACCCCTTTTAAAAACTCCTATATCTCATGAAACCAATTCAATACCATATCTTGACATGTTAACAAAACCCCTGAAATGCTGAAACTCACATCACAACCATTGGGTGGTTAGAATTAATACACATAAGATACAGTAGGTTGAAAGATGACACAAGTTTATTAAATCCAATCTATAGTTCTACTGTGTTCTTCCAGACGGATGCTAAATATTCCATATTAGGGCAAAAATTCCCTCCACGATTTGAAATCAGGCAGTCAGAATAAATCCCTGACTCAACATCCCATCCCTAAATATCTAGTACTCATAGCCTTTACTACCCAGAACTTGTAATGTTGCATTTATTTTTCAAAAATGGCATCCAGACCCCTCTTTAAATTGTTCAATGTATCAACCAACACAACACCATGTGGCAGAGTTCAATAGTTTCAGCGCTACTATGGTAAAGAATACCTGCTTTCTTTCATCTAAACATAGGGAATGCCCTCTTGTCATGCACACAAGCCTTGATGTAAAAGATCATTGGAAATATTTCTGAAAATAGACCTTATGGGCCCTCTAAAAATCCAGGGCCCAGGTGAGACTGCCTCTGCATGTATTATAGTTACGCCCCTGTATTAGATCCTTTCTAAACTATATTTTTTCCAAACTGAGTTACTCCAAGTTTGATAACCTGTTTTGGTTTTACAATCAACCCATTCCTCCATGCCTCATGTCCACGGGCAAAAGAAGAATTAAAATCCGCAGCGGATTTTAACTCTTCTCCTGCCCGCGGATCCGCATCCCATAGGGATGCATTGACCACCCGCTGGTAGATAAATACCCGCGGATGGTCAATAAAAGTGATTTAAAAAAAAATGAAGCATGAAAAAATCTAGACCATGTTCCATTTTTGTGTGGGTCTCCCGCAGGGACGGCTCCCGCAGGCTTCTATTGAAGCCTATGGAAGCCGTCCGGATCCGCGGGAGACCTAAAATAGGAATTTACTCACCCGCTCCGGTTCTTCCCTTCGCCGAGGCTCCATCTTCTCTCCGTCGCGGCCGGATCTTTTTTCTTCGGGCCGGCGCATGCGCAGGGCACGTCACCGACGTCATCCTGCGCATCCGCCGAGCTGAAGAAAGAAGATCCGGCCGCGACGGAGAGATGACGCCGCGGCGAAAAGGAGATCCGGAGCGGGCGGGAGGTAAGTTTATTCTTATTTATTCTCATTTTAAGCGCTCATGTCCGCGGGGCAGGAGGGACCCGCTACGGATTCTCCATGGAGAATCCGTAGCGGGCCTGATTTTCCCCATGGACATGAGGCCTTAATTATCTTGTTCTTTGTATAGTCAGCAATATCAAAAATTGTTCATAATGTTCTATGTGCGGTTTGATTACTTATTTATATTGAGACAGAACTATGTACTTCTCCTGAGTATACATGTAACAGCCTTAGTAATTACTAGAGATGAGTGAGCACCAAAATTCTCGGGTGCTCGTTACTCGGGACGAAATTATCGCGATGCTCGAGGGTTCATTTCGAGTAACGAACCCCATTGAAGTCAATTGGCGACCTGAGCATTTTTGTATATCGCCGATGCTCGCTAAGGTTTTCATTTGTGAAAATCTGGGCAATTCAAGAAAGTGATGGGAACGACACAGCAACGGATAGGGCAGGCGAGGGGCTACATGTTGGGCTGCATCTCAAGTTCCCAGGTCCCACTATTAAGCCACAATAGCGGCAAGAGTGGGCCCCCCCTCCCAACAACTTTTACTTCTGAAAAGCCCTCATTAGCAATGCATACCTTAGCTAAGCACCACACTACCTCCAACAAAGCACAATCACTGCCTGCATGACACTCCGCTGCCACTTCTCCTGGGTTACATGCTGCCCAACCCCCCCCCCCCGCACGACGCAGTGTCCGCAGCGCACACCAAAGTGTCCCTGCGCAGCCTTCAGCTACACTCATGCCACACCACCCTCAAGTCTATTTATAAGTGCGTCTGCCATGAGGAGGCACCGCAGGCACACACTGCAGAGGGTTGGCACGGCTAGGCAGCGACCCTCTTTAAAAGGGGCGGGGCGATAGCCCACAATGCTGTACAGAAGCAATGAGAAATATAATCCTGTGCCACCGCCATCAGGAGCTGCACACGTGGGCATAGAAATGGGGAACCTATGTGCTACACACTATTCATTCTGTCAAGGTGTCTGCATGCCCCAGTCAGACCGCGTTTTTTTATAAATAGTCACAGGCAGGTACAACTCCGCAATGGGAATTCCGTGTGCACCCACAGCATGGGTGGCTCCCTGGAACCCACCGGCTGTACATAAATGTATACCATTGCAGTGCCCTGGACAGCAGAGCTAACGTCAGATTAAATGCAGGTGGGCTTCGGCCCACACTGCATGCCACAACCTGACCGGGGTTTTTAATTCTTAGACACAGGCAGGTACAACTCCCTGTGGACCCACAGCATGGGTGGGTGCCAGGAAGCCACCGGCGGTACATAAATATATCCCATTGCATTGCCCATCACAGCTGAGGTAATGTCATGTTTAATGCAGGTGGGCTTCGGCCCACACTGCATGCCCCAGTCAGACTGGGGTTCTTTAGAAGTAGACACATGCAGTTACAACTCCCTGTGGACCCACAGCATGGGTGGCTCCCTGGAACCCACCGGCGGTACATAAATATATCCCATTGCATCGCCCAGCACAGCTGATGTAACGTCAGCTTTAATGCAGGTGGGCAAAAAATTAATTGGATTACACTGTAGGCGAGGGCCCCAAAAAATTGGTGTACCAACAGTACTAATGTACCTCAGAAAAATTGCCCATGCCCAACCAAGACGGCAGGTGAAACCCATTAATCGCTTTGGTTAATGTGGCTTAATTTGTAACTAGGCCTGGAGGCAGCCCAGTTAAAATAAAAATTGGTTCAGGTGAAAGTTTCAACGCTTTAATGAGCATTGAAACGTATAAAAATTGTTTACAAAAATTATATGACTGAGCCTTGTGGGCCTAAGAAAAATTGCCCGTTCGGCGTGATTACGTGAGGTTTCAGGAGGAGGAGCAGGAGGAGGAGGATGAATATTATACACAGATTGATGAAGCTAAAAGGTCCACGTTTTTGATGGTGATAGAGAACAGTGCTTCCATCCGCGGGTGCAGCCTACGTATTGTTTAGGTATCGCTGCTGTCCGCTGGTGGAGAAGAGAAGTCTGGGGAAATCCAGGCTTTGTTCATCTTGATGAGTGTAAGCCTGTCGGCACTGTCGGTTGACAGGCAGGTACGCTTATCTGTGATGATTCCCCCAGCTGCACTAAACACCCTCTCTGACAAGACGCTAGCCGCAGGACAAGCAAGCACCTCCAGGGCATACAGCGCGAGTTTAGGCCACGTGTCCAGCCTCGACACCCAGTAGTTGTAGGGGGCAGAGGCGTCACGGAGGACGGTCGTGCGATCGGCTACGTACTCCCTCACCATCCTTTTACAGTGCTCCCGCCGACTCAGCCTTGACTGGGGAGCGGTGACACAGTCTTGCTGGGGAGCCAGAAAGCTGTCAAAGGCCTTAGAGAGTGTTCCCCTGCCTGTGCTGTACATGCTGCCTGATCTCTGCGCCTCCCCTGCTACCTGGCCCTCGGAACTGCGCCTTCGGCCACTAGCGCTGTTGGACGGGAATTTTACCATCAGCTTGTCCGCCAGGGTCCTGTGGTATAGCATCACTCTCGATCCCCTTTCCTTTTCGGGTATGAGAGTGGAAAGGTTCTCCTTACACTGTGGGTCGAGCAGTGTGTACACCCAGTAATCCGTAGTGGCCAGAATGCGTTAACGTGAGGGACACGAGAAAGGCATCCTAACATGAAGTCAGCCATGTGTGCCAGGGTACCTGTACGCAACACATGGCTGTCCGCACTAGGAAGATCACTTTCAGGATCCTCCTCCTCCTCCTTCTCCTCAGGCCATACACGCTGAAATGATGACAGGCAAGCAGCATGGGTATCCTCAGCAGTGGGCCAAGCTGTCTCTTCCCCCTTCTCCTCATCCTCCTCATGCTCCTCCTCCTCAACGCACTGAGATATAGACAGGAGGGTGCTCTGACTATCCAGCGACATACTGTCTTCCCCTGCCTCTGTTTCCGAGCGCAAAGCGTCTGCCTTTATGCTTTGCAGGGAACTTCTCAAGAGGCATAGCAGAGGAATGGTGACGCTAATGACTGCAGCATTGCCGCTCACCATCTGGGTAGACTCCTCAAAGTTTCCAAGGACCTGGCAGATGTCTGCCAACCAGGTCCACTCTTCTGTAAAGAATTGAGAAGGCTGACCCCCACTGCGCCGCCCATGTTGGAGTTGGTATTCCACTATAGCTCTACGCTGCTCATAGAGCCTGGCCAACATGTGGAGCGTAGAGTTCCACCGTGTGGGCACGTCGCACAGCAGTCGGTGCACTGGCAGATGAAACCGATGTTGCAGGGTGCGTAGGGTGGCAGCGTCCGTGTGGGACTTGCGGAAATGTGCGCAGAGCCGGCGCAACTTTCCGAGCAGGTCTGACAAGCGTGGGTAGCTTTTCAGAAAGCGCTGAACCACCAAATTAAAGACGTGGGCCAGGCATGGCACGTGCGTGAGGCTGCCAAGCTGCAGAGCCGCCACCAGGTTACGGCCGTTGTCACACACGACCATGCCCGGTTGGAGGCTCAGCGGCGAAAGCCAGCGGTCGGTCTACTCTGTCAGACCCTGCAGCAGTTCGTGGGCCGTGGGCCTCTTCTCTCCTAAGCTGAGTAGTTTCAGCACGGCCTGCTGATGCTTGCCCACCGCTGTGCTGCCACACTGCGCGACCCTGACTGCTGGTGACGTGCTGCTGCTGACACATCTTGATTGCGAGACAGAGGTTGCGTAGGAGGAGGAGGAGGAGGAGGAGGAGGAGGGTGGTTTAGTGGAGGAAGCATACACCGCCGCAGATACCACCACCGAGCTGGGGCCCGCAATTCTGGGGGTGGGTAGTATGTGAGCGGTCCCAGGCTCTGATTCTGTCCCAGCCTCCACTAAATTCACCCAATGTGCCATCAGGGAGATATAGTGGCCCTGCCCGCCTGTGCTTGTCCACGTGTCCGTTGTTAAGTGGACCTTGGCAGTAACCGCATTGGTGAGGGTGCGTACAATGTTGTGGGAGACGTGGTCGTGCAGGGCTGGGACGGCACATCGGGAAAAGTAGTGGCGACTGGGAACTGAGTAGCGCGGGGCCGCCGCCGCCATCATACCTTTGAAAGCCTCCGTTTCCACAACCCTATACGGCAGCATCTCCAGGCTGATAAATTTGGCTATGTGCACGTTTAACGCTTGAGCGTGCGGGTGCGTGGCGGCGTACTTGCGCTTGAGCTCCAACACTTGCACTAGCGACGGCTGGACGGTGCGCTGAGAGACATTGGTGGATGGGGCCGAGCACAGCGGAGGTGAGGGTGTGGGTGCAGGCCAGGAGACGGTAGTGCCTGTGTCCTAAGAGGGGGGTTGGATCTCAGTGGCAGGTTGGGGCACAGGGGGAGAGGCAGCGGTGCAAACCGGAGGCGGTGAACGGCCTTCGTCCCACCTTGTGGGGTGCTTGACCATCATATGTCTGCGCATGCTGGTGGTGGTGAGGCTGGTGGTGGTGGCTCCCCGGCTGATCTTGGCGTGACAAAGGTTGCACACCACTGTTCGTCGGTCGTCTGCACTCTCAGTGAAAAACTGCCAGACCTTTGAGCACCTCGGCCTCTGCAGGGTGGCATGGCGCAAGGGGGCGCTTTGGGAAACAGTTGGTGGATTATTCGGTCTGGCCCTGCCTCTACCCCTGGCCACCGCACTGCCTCTTCCAACCTGCCCTGCTGCTGCACTTGCCTCCCCCTCTGAAGACCTGTCCTCAGTAGGCGTAGCAAACCAGGTGGGGTCAGTCACCTCATCGTCCTGCTGCTCTTCCTCCGAATCCTCTGTGCGCTCCTCCCTCGGACTTACTCCAATTACTACTACCTGAGTGATAGATAACTGTGTCTCATCGTCATCGTCCTCCTCACCCACTGAAAGCTCTTGAGACAGTTGCCGGAAGTCCCCAGCCCCATCCCCCGGACCCCGGGAACTTTCCAAAGGTTGGGCATCGGTCACGACAAACTCCTCCGGTGGGAGAGGAACCATTGCTGGCCATTCTGGGCAGGGGACGGGAACAGTTCCTGGGAGTCTGCCTGCTCCTCAGAATGTGTCATTGTAATGGAGTGAGGAGGCTGGGAGGAAGGAGGAGCAGCAGCCAGAGGATTCAGAGTTGCAGCAGTGGACGGCGCAGAACTCTGGGTGGTCGATAGATTGCTGGATGCACTTTCTGCCATCCACAACAGGACCTGCTCACACTGCTCATTTTCTAATAAAGGTCTACCGCGTGGACCCATTAATTGTGAGATGAATGTGGGGACGCCAGAAACGTGCCTTTCTCCTAATCCCGCAGCAGTCGGCTGCGATACACCTTGATCAGGAGCTCGGCCTGTGCCCACACCCTGACTTGGGCCTCCGCGTCCTCGCCCGCGTCCACGTCCTCTAGGCCTACCCCTACCCCTCAGCATGGTGTATTACCAGTAGTGCAGAAACAGAACGCTGTAATTAAATGTGCCGCTTATTGGCCTGTGGTTGGAGGCTGACTTCGCTTACGGAACGCACAGCAGAGGCAGGAAAGAATTTTACGCAAGCCTGCTGTAACACTTAGCTGGCTGCGTATGAATTAGGACAACTACCCCCAGCAGAGACCCAGTACACAGAGGACGGTCACTGGCAGCCCAAATAGATTTTTTTCCCCAAATGTTTTTGGAAAGGCCCACTGCCTATATACACTAAATATGTCTTCTGTCCCTGCCTCACCACTACTGGCCCTGGACAATGTAAAATTACTGCAGACTGTTTCACTGTGGACAGGAATACAGCGGTGATGTAAGAGGCAACACAGAGGCAGGAAAGAATTTTGCGCAAGCCTGCTGTAACACTTAGCTGGCTGCATATGAATTAGGACAACTACCCCCAGCAGAGACCCAGTACACTTGTGGACAGGAATACAGCGGTGATGTAAGAGGCAACACAGAGGCAGAAAAGAATTTTGCGCAAGCCTGCTTTAACACTTAGCTGGCTGCGTATGAATTAGGACAACTACCCCCAGCAGAGACCCAGTACACAGAGGACGGTCACTGGCAGCCCAAATAGATTTTTTTTCCCAAATGTTTTTGGAAAGGCCCACTGCCTATATACACTAAATATGTCTTCTGTCCCTGCCTCACCACTACTGGCCCTGGACAATGTAAAATTACTGCAGACTGTTTCACTGTGGACAGGAATACAGCAGTGATGTAAGAGGCAACACAGAGGCAGGAAATAGTTTTGCGCAAGCCTGCTGTAACACTTAGCTGGCTGCGTATGAATTAGGACAACTACCCCCAGCAGAGACCCAGTACACTTGTGGACAGGAATACAGCGGTGATGTAAGAGGCAACACAGAGGCAGAAAAGAATTTTGCGCAAGCCTGCTGTAACACTTAGCTGGCTGCGTATGAATTAGGACAACTACCCCCAGCAGAGACCCACTACACTTGTGAACAGGAATACAGCGGTGATGTAAGAGGCAACACAGAGGCAGGAAAGAATTTTGCGCAAGCCTGCTGTAACACTTAGCTGGCTGCGTATGAATTAGGACAACTACCCCCAGCAGAGACCCAGTACACTGAGGACGGTCACAATGCTCTGCACGGCCGATATACAAAAAAAAAATGTGCAACACTGCAAAAAGCAGCCTCCACACTACTGCACACGGTTAGATGTGGCCCTAAGAAGGACCGTTGGGGTTCTTGAAGCCTAAAATAACTCCTAACGCTCTCCCTATAGCAGCTCCGGCACCAGCAGCACTGTCTCTGATCTCTGTCAGAATGCATCTGTGGCGAGCCGCGGGAGGGGCCGATTTATATACTCGGGTGACACCTGATCTTGCCAGCCACTCATTGCAGGGGGGGTGGTATAGGGCTTGAACGTCGCAGGGGGAAGTTGTAATGCCTTCCCTGTCTTTCTATTGGCCAGAAAAGCGCCCTAACGTCTCAGAGATGAAAGTGAAAGTAACTCGAACATCGCGTGGTACTCGTCTCGAGTAACGAGCATCTCGAACACGCTAATACTCGAACGAGTATCAAGCTCGGACGAGTACGTTCGCTCATCTCTAGTAATTACCAAAAAAAATACTGAAAATTAAAATACAAAGAAGGTAATAGCTAAAATTAAAAAAAAACTTGGTAAATAATTCACAGGAATATCAAAATTGAAATGTGTTTATAACATACATAAACAACCAAATTGTTTAAGTGTCACTAAAATTAATCTCTGCGCACAGTCAGTATTTTACATCAGTATTTGCAAGCTAAAACTAGGAGTCAGTCCAAAACATGGAATAGGCACAAATCTTTCCATTAACGTTTGTATCTCTGTGGGCTGCACTCCTAGTTTTGGCTGACAAATACTGATGCAACATACTGACAAAATACTACCACGTGAAAGTGGGCTTATTTTGCTTTTCATGAAGAGATTATTTAAAAAGAATTGACTTTTTCACAAGCAATGAAAGTATATGATCCACACAAACGTAGGAACTAAGTACGTTTCCTAAACGAATTCTCAATCTAAAATTCTCATGATTCATTGAATTCCCAGTAGGAGGCTTTAACTATTTTGTAGATCACTTAGTAGATAGATTCTAGTATGTAGCAATTTCAACCTTCACGAACTATATGCAATGAACATACAGTATTTAATCTGTATGTTTTGCAAGATATAATCATTAGAGCTGAGCTTAATGGCAACTTGTAGATTGGCAAAATAGCACCACCAGGGTGGCTAACTATCCATAAATTCATGGACTATAATTAAAAATGGGTGACTTTTGTTCCGTACTTGTAATAGGACATAGATGCTTCGTAATTGTTTTGACGCTAGCGGTGCCTGTACTGATTATTGTAATTGTACTTAGCATTTTACAATTCACAGAAAATATTGATATTCATATTCCTTAAAATATTTATGAATTTGTCTGCCCATCATCTTTGACCAAGTTGTAAAAAGGAGGTTGAAAACCCTATAAACCACGTTTTTTACAGGTTGCCTTGCTTTGCAGTTAAACGTGTCAAAAGTCCTCAGAAGTGGGATTCAATAAAGAGAAAACATAGCCTTCCGTCGGTGTTTGTCACAGGTGTAATTTCAAATCAAATAAATCAGTTTCGCTCAATAACGCTTTGGTTGCTATCAGCAAAACAAGTTTCTTTTTTTGACAGTTTTCATAAATCTGCTCTATTGTTGTAAAAAGTGTATTTTTCTCGAGAAATTTTGAGTCTATACTTTTTTCAGGGGCATACATGGAGGGGCAAGTGGGGAATGTGCCCTGGGCACAGTGAAGATGCAGGGAAGGGGGGCACCAGCCCAGCTTTAATATCACATTAGGATATCAGATAATGGCTCCCAGTCATTTGTAAGTGTGGTGGGCAGCTGCAACATTATCTGATATCATAAACAAACAGAGGCAGTCTGTGTCCAGTGAACTGATGCTAGCCACACCATCAATCCGATCAAGCAGCATAGGACGAGAATCTCACGATTCTTGTTTACCCGAGCAAATGAGCAGGTAACATCATCAGCAACTCACCCGCACTCAGACAGCATGTTTAGACTGCATGATTGTCATTGAGATTCATGCAGTTCTCGGGCACAAATCATATAGTATTTCACATTCCTATGTGAAATACTGAACAATCATAAGAATCACTGAACTGCACAATAAATTGCCAAACTGGTGCTGATTTTTATACCGTCTGAAACTGAACAATGAACAAGCGCACAATTCTTGTTTGTCATTTAGTCGTTGGCTGCGTTTAAACTGAATGATTACACTGGTCAACAAATAAAAACTTTTTTCTGCATCTGGTTTGAAAACAAGTTGGTTCAACTAATTTTGGGGTGATGAATTCAGTGGAAGAATCAGATTCTATCTATCACATCACATTTCTGAGATACATAGCACTATTACATAGACAATAATACGGTATTGCCAAATATTGTCTGGTTTTAAATACAAAAAAAAAATAACACTCAGAACTAAATGTTTTTTTCTGGTAATGTATTTGTGAATGAAACTCAAAAAATACCGATATGCTGAGGTAAGAATGAAGAGAAAGGCTTCATGCAGATTACAGCAAACACTAAACAGCAGTACAGATAGACTCATGTCAGTAACCTTCCTGCTCAACTACATTGTTCTGCCATCTAGTGACCATTTTTAGAACTTCATCCACTGTGTATTACATTCAAATAAAGAGTTTAGCTTTGTCACTGATTTAATTTTATATAAATAATTCACCAGAAAATGAGCAAAACCACAAAAAACTTTTTTTTAAAATTGGTAAAAATCTAAATTACATAAAAACCTTACATAATGCATCTTATCTAAAGGTAAATTCAGATTCCACACCCAAAAATCCATAAGAATTGATATATCACACACCAGATGCAAAAATACTGTTGAGCAGTGTTATTGTTCAGTTTAGCTTGTTTGAACGATTTGCTGAGCAATAGCTATTTTATGTTGCATTTAGACTAAACGATTACAATGCAGTATAAAGGCCTCTTTATATAGAACGAGAATCGCTCAAAAATCGCTCAAAGGCATCTTTTGAGCCATTCTCTTTCTGTCTAAATGCAGGGACATCGTGCAGATTGAGCTATCAGCTGTTATCAGCAGAGCAGGCTTTTATCAGCCAGCTGCGCTGATAAGATTCTCTGTGCCTGTGTCCTGCTGTGACTTTACAGTGGGAACACTCGCAGTCAGAGCAGAGAAGAATACAGCAAAACAGCTGTATTGCTCTATTAGCGGCCGCGGCTGTGTCCCGCTCTGCTTGCATATTCTATAGTAGCTAATTATCTACTATAAAGTATGCAAAGAGGATCGCTCAAAACTGTCACTCAAACTATTGTTTGAACGACTTTTGAGCGATCATCTATCAGCTCTCTTGTGACCTCTGCCTTCTGAAGATGTAAATAAGTTACGTCTCACCTCCCCATCTGCTCCATGAATGTTGCTGCTGCCTCCTCCTCTTCCCTCTGTGCTGGAACTACCTGGTTGTGTCCCTGTGCTCTGGGTAACCCAGTCATAGCCCCATACATACATTTACCATGCATACATATACTTACTATACATATATGTATATACAACCATGATTGAACTTTATAACTGATTACCACTGTTGCATCCAGGTATCAGCTGTCAAACACAGGTGACACCTACCATGGATGGTGGTGGCTTGGATCCCAATCCTGTTTCATTTAACCCCAACACACATCCTGCGTGTATGAATGGTGGATGTCTCCAATGGAGGGGTTACTGTAATGTAAACCCTTTTGTTTTTTCCCTTTTAAATCTTTCAGTAATGGCTTATTCACATGGGCCTCCTTGGGTCGGGTGCGCAGACATCCGTTGGGGTCACATCCATGAGAATAAGCCCTCACACAATTTAACTGTATTTTACTTATAGCATAAGAAATCTAAACTAAAGGAAGCCGATGGCTTCTGAAAAATGCCTTGCCTTTAATAATTCTGGGCCATGCAGAATAGGATAAAACTACGAAGAACGCATTTCGATCCAATGCAGGATCTTGTTCACCTTATAGACATTACACCTCACTTTCTTTTTAAAACATATGCAATTAAAGCCAAGGACAAAAACTTGAAAGTTAACCCTTGCCTGTCTGGCGGATGCAATTAACCCTTTTGTCCCTGAGTAGAAGAGATTCATATGGATTTTTTTTCATATGTATATTATATGATTCAGAAGAATAACTCTTGCTATGTCAGTCAATATTTTAAGCCACCTATCAGATATATAACATTATTATAGTGTACATATAACATATAATAGATTCTGGTGCATACCAAAGATATCTAAACCTAAAATCAATATAAATAAATGTAGCATAGACATATAAAAATATAATACAATGACTTTTAAATAATTATCATAAACTTGCTAGCTTAGTAATGTTTTCAGATTTCTGTATTTGCATCATTTTTATATATTTATTAGCACAAAAAATAAATAAAAAATGATTAATATATCAATATATGTACAGTAAATCTGCTTTAACATTCATACCCTGTAATGCCACTGATAAATTTAACTTGATTCCACAAAAAAACAACCCCGCAGACAGCTACTTTAATGGAAAAATAAAAAGTTATGATTTTTTTTTTTTTTTAAAGTGGGGAGGAGAAACCAAAAATAAAAAAAAAAGCAAAGAAAAATGCCCTGAAGTGGTTAATTAAAGGCAAGTATCACTAAAATATAATCGTACATGTTGTCTCTTCAACAAATGTGGTTCAGTGGTTAGCACTGTTGCCTGGCAGTGCTAGGGCCCCAGATTCAAATCTCATCAAGGACAACATCTGCATGAGAACTCCATACAGATATTGCACTTGGTTAGATTTGAACCTAGAACTCCAACACTGCAAGGCATTAGTGCCAACAACTGAGCCATCATAATAGGTCTTTTGTCTCCAGAGGAGGAGAATGATAAGAATAAACACAAAAAGAACATTTTAACTCTATACATATTTTGCTTTTGGTCAGATTTTAACTTAAGATCCCAGCAAGGCAATAGTACTAACCACTGAGCCACATTCAAAGAAGAGTCACCACCACTCTGCATTAAGGAGTCCTTTTGGAGTCCAAATTAGTCGGGGGGTCACTCCTGACCCAATTATTCAAATAATTGCTCATTACTGACCAGGAATTGAGCGTTTTACAGTCTCTCCTGCTCAGATGCTTGTGAAGTTATTGCTGATATTGTAACACAGAAGCATTAAAGGTTGCTTTGTAGTGCTACTTTATAGTTGGAGAATATTTCTGGATGCTTTTTACTTTCATTAACAATGATTCACTGTTTTAGTATTTGTGATTTGCAGTGTATTCATTTTTTTTCTTTATAATGCCTGTAATTGTTACTACCTTCTCGTTTTAGCAACTTAAATGCTTTAATTTTACCATTCATTGCACCTCTTACATTTTCATTAGAGTGGAGCGAACATACTCTGCCGAGCTTGATGCTTGTTCGAGTATTAGCGTACTCGATGGTGCTCGTTACTCGAACGAGCATCAAGCCGTGTTCGACCCCGCCCCAGTTTTTGGCTCCTCCCCGCTGTGACGTGCCTGTTTTGACCCCTCCCCGACGCGACGCAGCGCGCGTCAATGGCAAATTTTTTGTCTGGCAGGCGGGGAGAGAGAGAGAGAGACCTAGAAAAAAAAAAAAAGCTCAGCAGCCGGCGTCTCTCATACAAAAATGCTTGAGTCTCCCATTGTAGTCAATGGGGTTCGCTACTCGAGTAGAGCTCTCGAATTTTACGAAAAGCTCGACTCGAATAAAGCGGACCCGAGCATTTGGGTGCTCGCTCATCTCTAATTTTCATTTGACCACATTGTTTTTCTCTTGTTACTAACACCCTTAGGTCCCCCTCACACACCCGTAAGCGTTTTTACGTGTGCCCGCCGGCGCCATGAAAACTTGTGAACGGGCACACAAATCTGACGTTTGTGCACCCGTTCAGACAGCATGGGCCCAGCGCATATACACTGAGGCCACCAAGTCGTCATGCCGATGCCCTTCCTTCTTCTGTAGTTTAAATACTAATTACATTTTAATATTTTGCAGCTGCATTTTTATATGAATGAAAGTTTGTATCTAATTTGAAGCTAAACCTGGGGTAAATTTTCATAGTAAAATGGACACACTAGAGTTATTAAAATCATTGACACCAAATGCAATAAGTGCTGCTAATATCAGTTAGTGCTTTGCAGCTATTGGCTGAAGCTGCACCACATAAACTTCCTACTCCACTATACCCCTGAATATACAAAGCTCCCCCTTGCACAGTAAAGTGGCATGCAGCCACTGGGATGTGTGGCTAAGACCCATGCTAAACCCCACCCCCTCCTGATTGGAGATAAAAACTAGAGAGCAGGGATAGGGAGCAGGTGAAAGCACTCATCAGGCTTGGGTATATTAGTGCTGTAGCGCTGTACTGGGGGATCGTCCGTGGCTAGAGCCACAGCCAGGACAGTATTTCCCCAAGGGGATCATAGTTCATTGGGAAATGTGATGTTGTATTATGAGAGTTTAGTGTTTATTATTAACAGAAGATGTGATATACTGTGATGGGGACAAGGCATTTGGTGGTAAAAGCATTATGCACAGATGAACATTGTATTGGATGGAACTGTATTGGAGTTGTCCCTTTGCATCTATGGTATGTTGAGTCCACAATGACACAAGGCTACTAAAATGTAGATCTGCTCTTGCATCTATAGTGCATGAAGGCACAATGTTGCCATGAATGGACTTTTGAGAATATAGGATGGAGTACGAAGTTGAGTATGGAGTTCTACAAGGACTGATTGAAGGGTCCTCATCTTCAGCGCACCTGGATAATTTTTCTCTTCTGGTAATCCCTGCTTGGACTCTCCATTGTTCCAAAAGTACTGGCTGCCGTTGAAGCGTATCTGCGCTTTTATGGTGTTGTTTCATTTCACAGACACTGGAGGTACCAATCATTTCTAATCCTTTATTTAATGTACTCTATTTTTCGGTCTCTCTGCACTATGAAGCACATTTCTGTTTTGTCTATGCTTAGAGGCAACTATATGACCAGGAAGGAGATGGATGAAGAGGCAGCTACAGCAGTGGGAGAGGGAGCAGAATGAGGCCGACTCTTTGGCCGCCTGCAGACGAGCGGGTCGGATCCGGCGGCGAGAATTCTCGCCCGGGACCCGACCCGAGCGCCTGCAGAGACGAGCGCGTACTCACCCGCGCCCGGCGGCCCCGGCTCTTTCATGTGCCGGCTGCCGGGCAGCCGGCGCATGCGCAGACTGGAGCCGGCGGCCGGGTGAGTGACGTTTCTGTGCGAGGCTCTGCGAGCCCCACACAAAAATAGGACATGCCGCGGTTTGTTTGCCGCGCGAGATTTCGCACGGCCAAACCGCGGCCGACTGCATAGGAGTGCGTATTGTAATGCACTCCTATGCAGGCTTTCAGTGGCGGAAATCTCGCGGGAAATCCGGCCACAGGATTTCCGCCCATGTGCAGGCGGCCTTTGCCCTCTGGCCCAGGTGGGCTCTTCAATGTAGTGGGGGATGGGAATTCCTGTGGCTGTTCATACATTGTATGTTAAGGTTGTTTACACTCTTGACATGTTTTAAATGCAAAACTTTCAGATGACCACTCTTGTCATCATCTGCCAATACAAAGAATGCCTAGGCTGCACAAGTAAGCAAACCTAGCTGTGCATCTGATGTTGCTGCTTCTGCAAATAGTAGTAACTGAGGGTGGGGCACTGCACTTTGGCTTTTCTGCAACACCCTACTCACTGTTTTGACTGGTTGCTGCCCCGCAATGTCGGACTCTTCCTCCTCCCCCTGCCAGCTGCTATGATGACTCTTCCTGCCTAACCTTCTTAGATCCAGTACTTTATTCTCCTTTTCCTCTTCATCATCCTTCTCCTCGTGAGTGAATTCTATGTCACAGTGAGCATCAGGAGCTGGCACCTCCATTTCCACATCCCCCTTACTACACATTGCCTGTTGAGGGCTGACTATGTGAACTGACTCATCCTTATCATCCTCTTTGGAGGAAAAAAATGGTTGGGCAATGGGCATCAGTTCATTCAATAGCTTGGTCTTCCCCTCTGATTATTTGGACTGTCCTATTGACATCCATGCCTGCGACTGGAAGGAAGAGGAGGTGGTAGTATTTCAGGCATGCTGTTATCCACTCTGCTACCATGCTGTTCTCCATGCTTCAAATGAAATGCAATGGCAGAACCACTTCTAAGGAATGTCAGCAGACTTGCCTTGCCTCCTGCAGAACATGGAGCTATTGCTTTAGTGGGAGCTACTTGAAGTGCCAGCTTGTTCCATATGTAATTTTTCAATTAACTCTGTAATTTGCAAAAAAAAAAAAAAAAACACTGCCAGCTGCAAAAAGCCTGCAAATAATTCATAGTAGCCTGACTCATGACCATCTGAGGCCGCTGACACTGTGTGTATTTGCTGCTTCCCTGTATGGTTTTCCTTTTCTTTCATATTATCATAAAATACCACCACCAACTATCTAAGTGGCAATCCCAGAGTGACATGACAAGTGAGAACAGAAGGTCACCTAAAAAGCTTGTATATTGGTAAGCTATCTCTGTTTAGCATAGCATAGTTGAATTCCCCAAGCCCCACTGCTAGCTGCATAAGGCCTGCAAATAATTTGTGGTGGCAGAACTGGCGACTTTCAACATTGTCTGAGGCTACTGACATGCACTTTGTGTATTTGCTGTTTCCCTGTTTGGTTTTCTTCTTATTTTATATTAACAAAAATTTGGTGAAATTGTAGAGGTGCCCTGGTTGCTGATTGCCTGCACACTGACCTCTGTAGCAGGCAATATGGGAAATTCGGTTCCCCCGAATTCTTTTGCCAAAACTCAGGTCAGAATTACCTGATTCAATTTGGTTAAAAAAGGTTCAATTTTATCAGCTGGACAATAAGCAACACTAATCATTACTACAATCACTTGTCCCATTGAGCTGTTTGTATAACTCCCCGTTTACACAGGAAGAAGTACAGCTGACCAGTGAACATTTCTATGCTTGCTAACAAGTAGCAATCAGCTGAATAATGAGTAGTCGCTTGTTCATCTGCTGATCATCATCCCTTTTACACTGTCTGATGACAAATGGTCTTCCTCAATAATTGGGCTATGTAGAAGGGTCTTTAGGTCCCATTCAGACATTTTGGATTGATATGAATTTCATTGAGGATTCTGCTATGACATCTGCACATGATTTGCATGAAATGCTCTTGCAATGCACTAATGCAAGTGAATGAGATTTTTACAGCTAGTTCACCGGGAACTAATTCATATGGATTGTTTTCTTTTTAGAGAGAAAAAATCTCTGAAAAATGTAGTATGCTTTTTCTCACAGATTCTATACAGAAAACACGGTTTAACCCCACATGTATCAGCCCTATTGTATTCTAATTCTCATGTGGATTCATGGTACATGAAGCTGCAAATCCATGAAAGAAATTGGATTTCTAGCGTACATTCTTTAGTAAATATGTGTCAGTATATGATACCTACACACAAAAAGATGCAGACTAAACTATATAAAATAATATCAATACATAAAAAAGAAAGAAAAAAAGGACACCATAACACTCACCTTAGAAATATAATCAATAACATCTAAATTGCATTAACGTTATGAGCAAATATTGTAAGGCAGACACAGCAAAAAAGCAATTAGCACTGCTAATATATATTAAACTGCATCAGTGCTTACTTCTTTTATCACTGCTTTATAGGCCAACAACTTTAATCTATACATGAATGAATGTTAAAAACATGAACAAGGTAATAAATACAATGAATACTAATTAATCATTGCAAATATAACAAACATTAACCCTTTTCAATCCAATGTCTGACATCTAAAGACATTATGATTTAAGGCTGTACAGCTCCGATGTTGGAAGACATCCATCGGGGTTCTCTTACTGTATATTGTCAGCCTCTCTGCTGTCTGAGCCTATCAAACGTGTCGCCTCATGCAGTACTGGCTTTAGCCAGCATATAGCGCTGTTGTATAACAGCAGAAAAAGAGCCCCTTAGGAAAACCAGGATACAAATTGGATTGGAAAGGGTTAAAGTGCAAGTGCTGACTAATCTATACATAATACTGCCTCATGTAAAACTGCATAAATATTTTTTTTTTTAAATGCTTATAGCAAAGGTACAATTCTGAACCATGTATTAACCGAGACGTGAGAGAAATAGCGCCTGCCCCAACACGCATTTAGGACCAACCTTCATCACGTGTGTCAGACATTTGAACATACTCTTATACTATACACAGCATTTAGGAAACTTGCATTTGAAGGACCAGAGTGAAAGAATTAAAAGCCTTGACATGTTACATGACCTTAATAAGTCCTTTCGACTACTGTAATTATAAAAATTTGCCAAGAGTTTCACATTCAGTATTCTAAACGTAACAATAGATGTCCAAATAATGAAGAATGATCGGCATTATTCTGATAACATGTGTATAAATAGTTTAAAAAAAACAATAATTTTATCCAATAATGGAATCCCAAATCCTTTCCATCTATTATAGTATTAATCACATTAGATTATTTGGGGAAAATGTTGTCTCAAAAAGCAGCCTGGCAGGAATATTTCTAAATGACTAATCTATTTAAGTTAGATTAAAACAGTAATCATTTTATTTTACAAGATCAGAAAGTGTTTGTGCTCTACTGGAATAATAGCTTGTCTTAACCTCCAAATATAATCACATCAAACTGCATCAGTGATTAGCACTTAACATAGACATGAATATTTTATAGAATCATGTCTTCAAACTGAATAAACCATACTTCTTTTATTATTCTTAGATAGAGTTCTGACTTATAAGGGACCTTTCACACGGGACAGAATTAGTCCACACAGGCATTTCTGCATCACAATGTTATCCCTATGGGGCTTGAATTCCGCACCTGTTCAAATCTGTACATCTTTACTTTAAAATCGCAAGATTTTATTCCATGGTGGAAAAGCTTTCTGTGGCAGAATTAAGGACATCTTGTTGTTGCAGATTTTTAACATACAGAAGATGTAATTCCACAATAAAAACCGCAACAAAATCTAGTTGACAAAATCCGCATCTGCGCTGTATTCTGCGGTCAATTCCGTCTCAGGTGAAAGGTTCATAAGAAGAGGTCTGGATTTAGAGTTAACAACTTAATGTGTCCATTATTTGCCATTGCAACCAATGATAGTCTACATTCTGGGACAAACCTAAGAATTGTAATGATGGTTGTTTCAAGTATCTTAGTGCCCACAACAGAGGCAACAAAATGATCTTAAAGGGGTTGTCCCGTGAAAGTAAGTGGGGTTACACACTTCTGTATGGCCATATTAATGCACTTTGTAATATACATCGTGCATTAAATATTGGCCATACAGAAGTTATTTACTTACCTACAGGGGGTGTCCCCCCTGTGCTGGCATCTCCGTTTCCATGGCGCCGACCAAACTTCTCCTCTGGTCGCACGAACAGTCGCGCTTGCGCACTGAAGATTCCTCTTCTTGATGGTCCAGGCTCACGAGCTGCGTCCTGGCTCCTCCCTCTTCTTTGCATGATCGCGTAGCTCCGCCTCCATCACGTGGTGCCGATCAGCCAATGAGGTGGCTGGAATCGGCAGTGGAGCGCAGACTGGAGAAGAAATCCACGGTGCACCATGGGAGAAGACCCGCGGTGCACCGTGGGAGAAGACCAGCGGCGCCATCTTGGAAAGAAGATTCTTCAAAGCTGCAGAACGGGGATCCAGGTAAGACTTAAAAAAAACCAAAAAAACAAATAGATGCGCTTTTACTGTGTACTACGTGGGGGTCTGTGCAAAAAAAAAAAAAATGTTTCGGCGCAGACAACCAGTTTAATTATATCGTTCATGTCAGCTTTCTACATAAGTTACATTATACTGTTTTACATGGCTTGGTTTCATTGTTAGTGACAGCATTCCTTTCATACCTCTGGTGGTCTATGGTGAAGGAGCATGCATAAAACAAGGTGTTTATTGGTTAGTATTAAATAATTCTTTAGGTCTATAGTGCTTTGTTGGTTACCATTTAGCCACTCATTGTAGTATTATTCTTATTTTTGTTGTGTTTATGATGCAGTCAGCATCAGTGGTGGTCTTGATCTGGAAAGTGGGCCTATAGTTTTATTGTACTTAATGAATTGGTCCAGAAGTCCTATAGTTGGGGTTCTGTCTTTTGAATGAATAGACCCTAATTCCCTTGTAATCCACCTCAAAGAGTTGCATAGCTACATTACAACCTCCATTGGGTCTTAAGACAGGAAAGCTGTCTAAACATGGTGGGAGTTGCAATTTTGCAAAACCTGGAAAGCCACAGGTTGGAAATCATTGTACTGAACAATGTGTAGACATCTTGTGCAATTTTTTAACAGGTAATATGTATTTCCTGTTTAAAGAGTACCTGCACTTTTCCGTTCGGAGCACTCCTGCTCCATCTGCCTTTTTTGTCTCCTTCTGGAGGTTAAAGATGGCCCTATACACTTATACAGCATTTATATAGAGCTATATAGGGCCATCTTTAGCTGCTAGAAGGAGCCGAAAAAAGCCAATGGAGCAGAAGGGCTTCGAAGGTGAAAGTGTAGGTGGCCTTTAAAGGTGTTTTTTTAAATTACTCTGGAAAACTCTACAGATCTGGCAAATATGTTGATTATTAACGGAAAGAGTTTAACCTATTAAGCCACTATGACATATAGTTAGGTCATGGTAATCTCACAAAAACTGTGTCTGTGCAATAAACAGCTGAATTCAGATGAGGATGGACATCTGGGCTCCTGCTGTAATGCCCTGGATCAGAGATAACTCTAATCCTAGCGGTTTAACCACTTAGATGCCACAGTCAATTGGCTTAACAGAGGCATTGTCACCCCCCATTAGCACTTCACAATGTGATCATGGGGTGTCAACAGGTGGAAGCAGAGTGGCCTAATGAAGACCTCCGACCACCAACTAGATTCTGCAGGAGCCAAAAGTCTTTCTACTTTTCTACTCTAGTAATCAAATCCCCTATTAGTCAAGTTCCATAATGGGATTAATAAAAAAGTAAAAGAAAGTTTATTAGAATGTTTAACAATATAGAGAATGAAAAATAAACTGAAAGATCACTCTTTTCTCTCACAGATTGCTTTATTTTGTAAAAACTAAAACAATTTTTTTTAAAAAACTACACATAATTGGTATCATTGCATCCCTAACAACCTGAACTATCAAAAATATCATAATATTTAACCCATATAGTGAACAACGTAAAAAATATAATTTCTAGATTTGCTGTTTTTGTTCATCCCGCTGCCCAAACAATGGAATAAAACTAATCAAAAATCATATAAACCTCATTTTTTAGACAATAAGACATATTGGACCATAGCACACACCTAAGTTTTAGTTGGAAAAAAGTGAGAAAAAAAATATTTCGGAGCAACAGCTTAC
This sequence comes from Eleutherodactylus coqui, assembly GCF_035609145.1. NCBI lineage: Eukaryota > Metazoa > Chordata > Amphibia > Anura > Eleutherodactylidae > Eleutherodactylus > Eleutherodactylus coqui. The sequence goes on along the minus strand of NC_089845.1, from coordinate 80,696,384 downwards.
TCTCCGTATCTCTGTGTGTAACGGTGCTGATATTGGGTGTCTAATTAGCTGATGGGACGGGGTCTCAAGCTGTGGACCTCAGCCGATCCACAATTGATGACCTATTCTGAGGATAGTCCATTTATAGTATCCCTAGAAAACCCATAAGTAGAAGGAATTGTGCACTATGAGGCCTTAGTCAGACGGGCAATAGAGCCGCCTCCATTTAAAGCAATTTGAGAAAAATAAAGTTGAACAGCAGCACTCACCACTACCAGTTCGGGGGGGAAAAAATTCTAAGCTGTATCCTTCAGCCTTGTCTGCACGCCCAGACCGGGAACGAGTCCAGATTCCCAAAGATATGCATATAGTAAGAAAGACGTCAGGCAGCAGGTTTGGTGCGATTGTATTTTATGCATTCATGGGAATACACAGCTTGACAAAGACTCATACTTTAGAGTCGAAACGTCGCCATCTTGTGTGTTGAGGAGGCATTACTATCTGTGTATTCTCATGAATGCATAAAATACAATCGCACCAAACCTGCTGCCTGACGTCTTTCTTACTATATCCATTTAAAGCAATGCGCTGCGGGCGAGCCCGGGATGAATATATAAGCCCTTCCCTGCAATTCATCCTAAAATGTGCTAAAATAAAAAAAAATTGTATACTCACCTTCTCCCGGCAGCCGGAGCTCCGTGCGGCCGTCCTGCAGTGGGTGTGAAGGGGGTGTGAGTCAGACCTGCCCCCTGATTGGCTCAGCGCTGAGCCAATCAGAGGCATTCCTCACTCACACCCATTCATGAATTCATGAATGGATGTGAGTCAGACCTGCCCCTGATTGGCTCAGCGCTGAGAGGCAGCAGTCACTCACCCATTCATGAATTCATGAATGGGTGTGTGAGTGAAACCGGCCTCTGATTGGTCAGGGCTGTGACCAATCAGAGGCAGATCATTCAGCAGGCGGGGATTTTAAAGCCCCGCCGGCTGAATAGTGCCGAGAAGCAGTTCAGGAGAACTGACAGCGGCTGCGGCTGGACTCCGGCTGCAGCGGAAAGGTGAGTATACAATTTTTTTTTATTTTAACACATTTTAGGATGAATTGCAGGGAAGGGCTTATATATTTAACCCCTTCCCGACAATTCACCCCGCGCACGCCGGCAGCCCATTGCTTTCAATGGAGCGGCTGTATTGCCGCTCCATTGAATTCAATGGGCAAACATCGTTCTTCTCTGCCACAGCTGTTACAGCTGTGGCAGAGAAGAATGATTTGTCTTCTATATGTTCTCAATGGGGTCGGCGCTGCTGCCGCCGGCCCCATTGAGCGCATATAGAGAAGAGAACAGGAATCGCAGATCGCAGATAGGTGCGATCTGCGATTTTTTGTTCTATAATTTATCGGACGAGCGCATAAAAAGCGCTCATGTGTCCGATACCATTGCAAAGCAATGGTTTTATAAAATCGCCGGACGCATGCGCATGCGCAAATCGCGGCTAAAAACGCCCGTCTGACTAAGGCCTCAGGAAGTTAAAAGTTAATTCACAAAGAAGAGAATTTAGTGAGACGTTTCGGTCCACTAATAATAAACATTCCTCAAACACAGATTGCCAAGCATTAAGTGTATTGAAAATTGTAAGAATATAGTGAAAGAGGAACTGCAGGCAATTTTCTATACCCTTCATTCTCCATGTTGCGGCTGGGATCTGCTCCTTTCCAGTAATCTGGTTCAGGTCTTGTATTTGTTTCTTTTCATCTTCTGGATCTGATTCGAGTGGTTTTTACTTGAGACTTGCTTGATCTCAATTTGGGAGGACTATCTAACTTGGTCTTGTGCTTAGCTCATTGCTGTTTATTTTCAGTCTCCCTCTGACAGTAGTGGAAGTCAAAGCTTGGTGTTGGATCTCCTGTTTGCCTGATGCTTCACAAAGCTAAGTACTGCAGTTACTATAATTTATATTTTGTTTTCTGTGGTTTTCTCCAACCCCATTTAGGATCTGCTAGTGGCCAAGATACGTGGTCAGGTTCGCCCTTGTTAGGGCAGGTTATAAGGACACTGTTTCCCTGGTGACTGTTTTCTTTATTGTTTACCATTGTTTTGCGTGCATTTGCGGTCTATTAGTTCACAGCCCATGCGTATTTGAGACTTACGGGTCCAGTGCGTCCAGTTTGGATGTGATACTCTGTGCTGCAATGTTTCTGTAATTCCTATCCACTTCCACTGGTGTTATGGAAACACAGAAGAATCAGTCTGACTGTTTCATAATCCCAGCCACTAGTGGCCACAGCATACAGATGTGTATTCTCATATCAATCGTAATTGATTGACATGGGAATGTCATTTTAATATTTACACAATGTGGCGAGATTTATGAAACTGTCTAAAAGACAAACTATTTTTATTGCCCATAGCAACCAATCACAGCTCATTTTCCAGAGCTTAATATGAAATGAAAGCTGAGCTGATTGATTGCTTTGGGCAGCAAAGACAGTTTCTGTTTCAGGCAGTTTTCATAAATGTTTAAGCACTAGGAAAAATTAACAACTGATACCAGTGCCTCCAGAAAACAAAAGGAGCACCACAGCCACACAATTAGGCCTGCACTTAGGAATTGTGCAACCTGGGTATTCTTTGAAACAGCAGGTGATGAAAGAAGAGTGGTCATCTGTAAGATCTGCATTAGCATTTAAAATGCAGAAAGAATGTAAACAACTTTAACACAATGTGTAGGAATAGCTACACGAATTTGCACCACCCGCTGCCTTGGAGGTCTCACTCATCATGCTTCCTCTTCTGCTGCTATAGCTGCCTCTTCCACCATCTCCTTTCCTCTAGTAGCCTCTGAGTAGAGAGTAGCAGTTTTGTTTTGAGGCAGCAGCACACGTCCTTCAAGTGTCTCCTCCACAATTGATAACTGGGCTGCAGGCTTCAAAGCCAGGAGAGGGAAACATAACTGATATTGAGCAGCCACGATCACACAATTACCACCACCTACACTGACATTGACCTCTACACCATATTCCAGCATGCCACAGGTGAACAACCAGCCCTTCATCCTCCATGTATGGGAACATAAAAAAGAATATCACTTAAACCAGCCATGAGTACAGAGCCTGAATGCAAGCATTGCGCAGCTGCTTGCAATGGAAATGCTGCCCTTCAGGGTAGTGGACATAGACGCCTTTTGAAATGTGATGCTCCATATTAACTCGCAGGACCAGATTCCCAGGCACCTTTTTTTTCTTAAAAAAGCTGTCTCTGCCTTGCATTGTCATGTTAACGTGTTACTGGCGTTGCAGAACATTGTCATTGGCCTGACATGTGGTCCAGCAAGCATAGCCAGGGGCATTACATATCCTTAACAGCAAATTGGTCAATGTCCAGGAGGTGGGGCATAAAGCTCAAAGTGGTGGTCTGTTTCATACTTTCATAAGACTTGTGGGACATTCATGCGTGCCTGTACCCTACTCACCCCTCGTCATTCTCTTCCTCCACCTTGTCATACCACCTTTAAACACCATCCACATCGGCACAGATATCCATAGGTGACAAAATCCAGCCTCCATATAGCACTGCACATGGTAAACAACAACATGCTTTTCTAAAACTATAAGGTCTAGGGTAGCATGCCAACATGGCCGAAAAGCTATTGACAGCTTAGCTGGCCCAGGCTGACATGTGGATGACCCCACACAATCGGAAACCAGGCAAGATCATGTGTGACAATGGGGCTAGCCTGCTGGCAGCTCTTTGTCCCATAAATCTCGCACACATGCCTTGCCTGGCCCATATGATGAACCTGGTAGTGCAGCATGTACTATATGGATGTCAGTCACTTGACACCTGTGGAGTGGCTGCAGATCAAACATGTATGTGAAGTTTTAGCCTGCTTTGAAGAAGCGATCAAAATGGTCAGTCGTGACGACGCACTAATCAGTATGACCAACCCTGTTGTCTGCCTGCTGGAACAGACGTTATGGGGCATCAGAGACAATGATGTGTTGTCACAGGAGGAGGAACGGAAAGAAGGGATACTAGTTTCCCAACTGTCTGGCCAGTCTGCTATTGCTCAACACTGCAGGGAGGGTGACTTTTGGCAAGAAAGGTGGGAGTCCTCTACAACAGGATTATATACTTACAGGAGAAGTATAGAGCAGAAGGAGGAAGAGACGGGCATAATAAAAGGTTCCTTCCATCCATCACTAACCCCAGCTATTTTCCGTGGATGGTGGCATCAAAAGGAGGATGTTCTTAGGCTTGACCCCGAAGAATGTGGGCCATTGACCTTAGGGATTTTGCAGCATATGAGTGCTTATATGCTGCAGTGCTTGCAGAGGGATCGTTGCATAGCCAACATCAAAACATCAGGCCACTGTTTGTAATATGGACCAAAATAGGACATGCTGTGATTTTTTTTCATATGCATTAATATGAAGAGCACATGTCTAAATACCCCAATACAAAATATGGTTTTAACTATCTATATTAGGGCAGCTTCACACAGGCGTATGTGCAGATTCCCACACATCCCAACGTATTTGGGGTTTAGGGGTTGCAGCCTTAGAATGGGAAGAGTGTGCAGAACAAAGTTATGGCTACTATAAGTCTCAATGGCAGTTCTGTGCAAATTGCTCCTCCATTTAGCAGTTTGGCTGTCTGCATGTTTGGAATGTGGTGTTTCTACCTGCCCTCTTGTATCAGTATATCAGTAAGAATATGGCCTCTTTCTGTGATTTTTTTCTGTTTGCATTTCTTTTTTCTGTGATTGCATTGATGTTAGTATAGAGACCCACAAAGAAATGAGGACCTTGTCGTGGGCTTGTGACTTTGTGTATTTTGGCCAAAATATTAACCAATATCTCGTATTTATCGGTATTTATCAGTAACATGCAGTGTGGCTTTGAACGCTGAGGGAGCCCAGGGTACCAGTGCCAGTGTGGTTCATCTGTGGGGTACAGGGAAGCCAGCTAGATTAAAATATGGCATCAATAATAGAGTGTAAGCCTGCATGATGCACTACATGTACCATGTGGCCTAACAATCTGTGTCTGCTTTTTTTGTGCAAGAATAATACTAAGCAACTGCCCCCTCAATGTAAGGTCGGTGTGTGAGTGGCTCCTCACCAGTACCTTGCACCTGTGCTAATTGTCCTCCATTTAGCAGTTTGGCTGTCTGCATGTTTAGGGATGTGGCTTTTTAACTGCCCTCTTGTATCAGTAAACATATGGCTGCTTTCTGTGATCTTTTTCAATGGCAGTCTGGACCCAGTGAGATGAAAACTAAATACAGACAACTGGGGATTCTGAGAGACGCCATCGATGAGTACCTCAAGGAGATTAAGGGAATAACTCCTCACCAGCATGGATTCATGAAGGGTCGCTCATGTCAGACAAGTCTGATCAGTTTCTACGAGGAAGTAAGCTCTAAGCTGGACCAGGGAGAATCTATTGATCTTGTATATCTGGACTTCTCTAAAGCCTTTGACACCGTGCCACATAATAGGCTAATATACAAAATGAGGCAGCTCGGACTGGGCGAAAACGTGTGTAAGTGGGTAAAAAATTGGCTCAACGATAGAAAGCAGAGGGTGGTAATAAATGGTTCATACTCTGATTGGACCACAGTCGCTAGCGGGGTGCCACAGGGTTCAGTATTAGGCCCCACTCTGTTCAACATATTTATTAATGACCTGATAGAGGGGCTGCACAGCAAAATATCAATATTTGCAGATGACACAAAATTATACAATATAATTAATGCAACGGAGGACAATGTGCGGCTACAAACGGACCTGGATAAGATGGGGGCTTGGGCAGAAAAATGGCAAATGAAGTTCAATGTTGAAAAATGTAAGACTATGCACATGGGCAGGAGGAACGGATGTCACAAATATTTACTTAATGGGGTACCGCTGGGGAAAAGTGATATGGAAAAGGATCTAGGGGTATTAGTGGATAATAGACTAAACTGGAGTAACCAATGCCAGTCAGCTGCTGCAAAGGCAAATAAAGTCTTGGGGTGCATTAAAAGAGGTATAGGGGCGAAGGACGAGAACATTATCCTTCCATTATATAAGGCACTTGTCAGGCCTCACATGGAATACTGCGTACAATTCTGGACACCGGTGCTCAGGAAAGATGTCACAGTGCTTGAAGGGGTTCAAAGAAGGGCAACTAAACTAATACATGGAATGACGGGACTGGAATACCCACAGAGGCTATCCAAATTGGGACTATTTACTCTAGAAAAAAGAAGGTTAAGAGGCGACCAAATAACCATGTATAAGTACATGAGGGGACAACACATGGATCTCTCCCGCGATCTGTTTACACCCAGGACCACGACGGTAACAAGAGGACATCCGCTACGATTAGAGGAAAGTAGGTTTCATCACCAACATAGAAAGGGGTTCTTTACTGTAAGAGCAGTTAGACTGTGGAACTCTCTACCGGAGGAAGTGGTGATGGCAAAATCGATAGAGGAGTTTAAAAGGGGACTTGATGTCTTTCTGGAGAAGAAGTATATTACAGGATATAAATATTAGGTTAAGGGTCAATCCTGGTATACAGGCAGGTAGGAACTATTAGGGGTTGATCCAGGGAACAGTCTGATTGCCATTAGGGAGTCGGGAAGGAATTTTTCCCCCAAAAGGGCTAATTGGCTTCTGCCCTTGGGGTTTTTTGCCTTCCTCTGGATCAACACAGTAGGATAGACAGGCTGGACTAGATGGACAATGTCTTCATTCGGCCTTACATACTATGTTACTATGTTACTAAAAAGAGACAACATCACCTGTGATTACTGTAGGTAACTGTATTGTAATTATTATCTCAGTGTGGAGCTAGTATTTGAGAACACTATACAGTAACTGTATTTACTAGAGGTATACTAGAGCTGTGCCACTATAAAAAAAAAAGCCCACCGCGTTATAAAACCTGTCTTATAGTATATATAATTCATTTCAGTGGTTCTGGTGCAGTATTTATGTAATTAACCTGTTTCTGGTATTTATGTCACAAGCTTGTTTCTGGTATTTATGTACTAAGATTAGTTCTGGAGCTTCGTTTATAAACAGGTTAAAGGTGGAAGGTCACGGTGGGGTTTGCTACGCACTGCCAAACCATGCCCACCCACGGTGGCCAATGCCTGCCCAATTTTGCCAATAATTTATGTGTGGCCATGGTTTGCTTGTGTGGACAGCCCCATTGTGTATCCATCCTAAGGGTTTGTTTACATCTAGTGGATTTGATGCAGTGTAAAAATGTGAAGCAAATCTGTGCTAAAAATCCAAGTCAAAATCGACAACTTTTGGTGCAGATTTCGACATAGATTTAGTTGTAGATCTGCAGTAGATTTCACCTCTTCCTGCTATGGAAGCACATCAAAATAACACACAAAATAGTGTGATTTTTTCTGCTACATAAAATCCACCCCAAGAGTGAGCCACTACTCATGGGACATGCCCCCTGGCTAAAATTTGCCAGCCAGCCCCTAGTAGTACCACATTGTAAACTGCACACGGGATTACAGTAATGATTAGATACAGTAGCATAATGGATAAGTCATTTTCAGCTCTCCTGATACACTATATATATGTTTAATATTTAACTCCTTAATGACTGTCCTATCTTCAGCTCTAACGGCCAATTTTTCAGTTTTTTTCATTATCGCATTACACACACCATAACATTTTATTTTTTTGACAAAGCAATATAAGGGCTTTTTTTTGTGGAACAAGTTATATTTTTAAGAGGATCATGTTTTGGTACAGATTGTATGACTTACTTATTTTTTTCTTTGGTGGTAACGAAAAAAACTGAAATTCTGCCATTGTTTTTTGGGTTTTGTTTTTACAGGGTTCACTGTGTGGTAAAAGGAACATTGTTATATTATGATCTAGGTCATTGCGATTAGGGAGATACCAAATTTATATAGTTTTTATGTTTAAGGCCTCATGCACACGGGCATGCACGGATTTCGTGCGGGAATCCTCCCGTGCCCGCTGCCTGCAACCCCGCGTACCTGTCAGAGGAATCTTCTTTTTGTATGCGAATGTATCGCCGCCGATACAGTGGACGACATACCGTTGCCGAGGCGATGACGCGGATCCGCAACACTTCTGCAATGGAAGTCGTCCCTACTTATCCGCTTTTAAAAATAGAGCATGCTGCAATTTTATTTCGGCACGTAGAGGCCACAAATAATACCCGCTGGTCTGCATGGAGAGAGGAATCTCTACGCACATCAATGGGCACATTGAGCAGCGGATCGTCCGTACCTGCTAACAAGCGCAGAATCTGCTGCTCAATTTGCCCCATTTGCATGAGGCCTTACTATTTTTGCACAATATAAACACTTAAAATATTTGCTTTTGCATAGCGGCATTCCAAGAGCTATAAAAAAAATGTTTTTCCAATGAGCGAACCATATGAGATCTTGCTTATGGCATTGATGCAATATTTGAGAACATATCACATTTTGATCACTTTTTATTCCATTGTTTTGGGGGGGAGATTAAGGGAAAATACTGCATTATAAATTACATGTTAACTTAATTCTGTGGGCCGGTATAAATAGTGCAATATCAATTTTATAAGTTTTTTATGTTTCACCAATTTTGCATATGTGGTGATACTAATTCTGTGGTGGATTTTTTTTTAACCTGGAGTATATTATTAGCCTTCTGGGCGCCATACAAACCAATCTGCTCCTGTTGCAGGTGGTTAAGGGGGGTCAGAAGGAGCTGATGAACAGTCAAAAAATCTATTTTGTTCCCCAGGCTGATAGCTGCATCAGGCTCCCCTACTTGCTCCATGCAGCCGCTCACACCTCCTCCCTACAAGTTTCCATCCAGGACAGCACCACTGCATGCAGACATTCTTCTGGCACCCAATGCAGTCCAGTGGGGTTGGCATGACTATTTCCTCCTCTCTACAGCTCTGGAGTCAGTGGCCTCTCCTCCTTCCTCCCAGCATGCAGCTGGAAAACAATATATGTGTGTTAGCAGCCCACAAACTCTTACACATAGCAGCTGGCCCACCAAGTAGGACATTTTACTAGTCCAGGCCTGCGATACATGGATTCAGGCATTAGCCATTTGAGCCAGGTGTCTAGTGGATGGATATAGTGAATCATGGCTGTTTCTGTTGTTTTTAGTTTCATAAATCTCTCCCAATGTGTGACTCTGACCTTTTGGGTTAAAGTGATATTCTGGGATTTTAACTGTTGGTGACTATAGATGAGCGAACGTACTCGTCCGAGCTTGATACTCGTTCGAGTATTAGCGTGTTCGAGATGCTCGTTACTCGAGACGAGCACCACGCGATGTTCGAGTTACTTTCACTTTCATCTCTGAGACGTTAGCGCGCTTTTCTGGCCAATAGAAAGACAGGGAAGGCATTACAACGTCCCCCTGCGACGTTCAAGCCCTATACCACCCCCCTGCAGTGAGTGGCTGGCGAGATCAGGTGTCACCCGAGTATATAAATCGGCCCCTCCCACGGCTCGCCACAGATGCATTCTGACATAGCTCAGGGAAAGTGCTGCTGATGCTGGAGCTGCTATAGGGAGAGTGTTAGGAGTGATTTTAGGCTTCAAGAACCCCAACGGTCCTTCTTGGGGCCACATCTGACCGTGTGCAGTACTGTTGAGGCTGCTTTTTGCAGTGTTGCACCTTTTTTTTTTGTATATCGGCCGTGCAGAGCATTGCGTCCTTAGTCTGCAGTAATTTTACATAGTATAGGGCCAGTAGTGCTGAGGCAGGGACAGTGAAAAATGTGAAAGACATATCCAGTCTATATAGGCAGTGGGCTTTTCCAAAAAAATTGGGGACAAAAAAATATATTTGGGCTGCCTGTGACCGTCCTGACTGTACTGCGTCTCTGCTGGGGGTAGTAGTTCTAATTAATACGCAGCCAGCTGTGTTACAGCGGGCTTGCGCAAAATTCTTTCCTGGCTCTGCATTGCCCGTTACATCATTGCTGTCCTCCTGTCCAGAGGGAAACAGTCTGCACTGCAGTAATTTTACCTAGTATAGGGCCAGTAGTGCTGAGGCAGCGACAGTGAAAAACGTGAAAGACATATACTGTCTATATAGGCAGTGGGCTTTTCCAAAAAAATTTGGGAAAAAAATATATATTTGGGCTGCCTGTGACCGTCCTGACTGTACTGCGTCTCTGCTGGGGGTAGTAGTCCTAATTAATACGCAGCCAGCTAAGTGTTACAGCGGGCTTGAGCAAAATTCTTTCCTGGCTCTGCTGTGCGTTCCGTAAGCGAAGTCAGCCTCCAACCACAGGCCAATAAGCGGCACATTTAATTACAGCGTTCTGTTTCTGCACTACTGGTAATGCACCATGCTGAGGGGTAGGGACGTGGACGCGGGCGAGGACGCGGAGGCCCAAGTCAGGATGTGGGCACAGGCCGAGCTCCTGATCAAGGTGTATCGCAGCCGACTGCTGCGGGATTAGGAGAAAGGCACGTTTCTGGCATCCCCACATTGATCTCACAATTAATGGGTCCACGCGGTAGCCCTTTATTAGAAAATGAGCAGCGTGAGCAGGTCCTGTCGTGGATGGCAGAAAGTGCATCCAGCAATCTATCGACCACCCAGAGTTCTGCTGCAACTCTGAATCCTCTGGCTGCTGCTCCTCCTTCCTCCCAGCCTCCTCACTCCATTACAATGACACATTCTGAGGAGCAGGCAGACTCCCAGGAACTGTTCCCGGGCCCCTGCCCAGAATGGGCGGCAATGGTTCCTCTCCCACCGGAGGAGTTTGTCGTGACCGATGCCCAACCTTTGGAAAGTTCCCGGGGTCCGGGGGATGAGGCTGGGGACTTCCGGCAACTGTCTCAAGAGTTTTCAGTGGGTGAGGAGGACGATGACGATGAGACACAGTTGTCTATCACTCAGGTAGTACCACTATATAGTAGCCACTATATCTCCCTGACGGCACATTGGGTGAATTTAGTGGAGGCTGGGACAGAGTCAGAGCTTGGGACCGCTCACGTCCTACCCACCCCCAGAATTGCGGGCCCCAGCTCGGTGCTGGTATCTGCGGCGGTGTATGCTTCCTCCACTAAACCACCCTCCTCCTCCTACGCAACCTCTGTCTCGCAATCAAGATGTGTCAGCAGCAGCACGTCACCAGCAGTCGGTGTCACGCGGCATGGCAGCACAGCGGTGGGCAAGTGTCAGCAGGCCGTGCTGAAACTACTCAGCTTAGGAGATAAGAGGCACACGGCCCACGAACTGCTGCAGCGTCTGACAGAGCAGACCGACTGCTGGCTTGCGCCACTGAGCCTCCAACCGGGCATGGTCGTGTGTGACAACGGCCGTAACCTGGTGGCGGCTCTGTAACTCGGCAGCCTCACGCACGTGCCATGCCTGGCCCACGTCTTTAATTTGGTGGTTCAGCGCTTTTTGAAAAGCTACCCACGCTTGTCAGACCTGCTCGGAAAGGTGTGCCGGCTCTGCGCACATTTCCGCAAGTCCCACACGGACACTGCCACCCTGCAACATCGGTTTAACCTGCCAGTGCACCGACTGCTGTGCGACGTGCCCACACGGTGGAACTCTACGCTCCACATGTTGGCCAGGCTCTATGAGCAGCGTAGAGCTATAGTGGAATACCAACTCCAACATGGGCGGCGCAGTGGGAGTCAGCCCCTCAATTCTTTACAGAAGAGTGGGCCTGGTTGGCAGACATCTGCCAGGTCCTTGGAAACTTTGAGGAGTCTACCTAGATGGTGAGCGGCGATGCTGCAATCATTAGCGTCACCATTCCTCTGCTATGCCTCTTGAGAAGTTCCCTGCAAAGCATAAAGGCAGCCGCTTTGCGCTCGTAAACGGAGGCGGGGGAAGACAGTATGTCGCTGGATAGTCAGAGCACCCTCCTGTCTATATCTCAGTGCGTTGAGGAGGAGGAGGTGGAGGAGCATGAGGAGGAGGGGGAAGAGACAGCTTGGCCCACTGCTGAGGGTACCCATGCTGCTTGCCTGTCATCCTTTCAGCGTGTATGGCCTGAGGAGGAGGAGGAGGAGGAGGAGGAGGAGGATGATCCTGAAAGTGATCTTCCTAGTGAGGACAGCCATGTGTTGCATACAGGTACCCTGGCACACATGGCTGACTTCATGTTAGGATGCCTTTCTCGTGACCCTCGCGTTACACGCATTCTGGCCACTACGGTTACTGGGTGTACACACTGCTCGACCCACGGTATAAGGAGAACCTTTCCACTCTCATACCCGAAGAGGAAAGGGGTTCGAGAGTGATGCTATACCACAGGACTCTGGCGGACAAGCTGATGGTAAAATTCCCATCCGACAGCGCTAGTGGCAGAAGGCGCAGTTCCGAGGGCCAGGTAGCAGGGGAGGCACGGAGATCAGGCAGCATGTACAGCACAGGCAGGGGAACACTCTCTAAGGCCTTTGACAGCTTTCTGGCTCCCCAGCAAGACTGTGTCACCGCTCCCCAGTCAAGGCTGAGTCGGCGGGAGCACTGTAAAAGGATGGTGAGGGAGTACGTAGCCGATCGCACGACCGTCCTCCGTGACGCCTCTGCCCCTTACAACTACTGGGTGTCGAAACTGGACACGTGGCCTGAACTCGCGCTCTATGCCCTGGAGGTGCTTGCTTGTCCTGTGGCTAGCGTCTTGTCAGAGAGGGTGTTTAGTGCGGCTGGGGGAATCATCACGGATAAGCGTACCCGCCTGTCAACCAACAGTGCCGACAGGCTTACACTCATAAAGATGAACAAAGCCTGGATTTCCCCAGACTTTTCTTCTCCACCAGCGGACAGCAGCGATACCTAAACAATACGTAGGCTGCACTCGCGGATGGAAGGATCGTTCTCTATCACCATCAAAAACGGGGACCTTTTAGCTTCATCAATCTGTGTATTATATTCATCCTCCTCCTCCTGCTCCTCCTCCTGAAACCTCACGTAATCACGCTGAACGGGCAATTTTTCTTAGGCCCACAAGGCTCAGTCATATAACTTTTGTAAACAATTTTTATACGTTTCAATGCTCACTAAAGCGTTGAAACTTGCACCTGAACCAATTTTTATTTTAACTGGGCTGCCTCCAGGCCTAGTTACAAATTAAGCCACATTAACCAAAGCGATTAATGGGTTTCACCTGCCCTCTTGGTTGGGCATGGGCAATTTTTCTCAGGTACATTAGTACTGTTGGTACACCAATTTTTGGGGGCCCTCGCCTACAGTGTAATCCAAATAATTTTTTGCCCACCTGCATTAAAGCTGACGTTACCTCAGCTGTGCTGGGCACTGCAATGGCATATATTTATGTACCGCCGGTGGGTTCCAGGGAGCCACCCATGCTGTCGGTCCACACGGAGTTGTTACTGCATGTGTCCACTTCTAAAGAACCCCAGTCTGACTGGGGCATGCAGTAGGGGGCCGAAGCCCACCTGCATTTAACATGACATTACCTCAGCTGTGATGGGCAATGCAATGGGATATATTTATGTACCGCCGGTGGGTTCCAGGGAGCCACCCATGCTGTCGGTCCACACGGAGTTGTAACTGCATGAGTCCACTTCTAAAGAACCCCAGTCTGACTGGGGCATGCAGTGTGGGCCGAAGCCCACCTGCATTAAACATGACATTACCTCAGCTGTGCTAGGCACTGCAATGGGATATATTTATGTACCGCCGGTGGCTTCCTGGCACCCACCCATGCTGTTGGTCCATACGGAGTTGTAACTGCATGTGTCCACTTCTAAAGAACCCCAGTATGACTGGGGCATGCAGTGTGGGCCGAAGCCCACCTGCATTAAACCTGACTTTACCTCAGCTGTGATGGGCACTGCAATGGCATATATTTATGTACCGCCGGTGGGTTCCAGGGAGCCACCCATGCTGTCGGTCCACACGGAGTTGTTACTGCATGTGTCCACTTCTAAAGAACCCCAGTCTGACTGGGGCATGCAGTGTGGGCCGAAGCCCACCTGCATTTAACATGACATTACCTCAGCTGTGATGGGCAATGCAATGGGATATATTTATGTACCGCCGGTGGGTTCCAGGGAGCCACCCATGCTGTCGGTCCACACGGAGTTGTAACTGCATGTGTCCACTTCTAAAGAACCCCAGTCTGACTGGGGCATGCAGTGTGGGCCGAAGCCCACCTGCATTTAACATGACATTACCTCAGCTGTGATGGGCAATGCAATGGGATATATTTTTGTACCGCCGGTGGCTTCCTGGCACCCACCCATGCTGTCGGTCCACACGGAGTTGTAACTGCATGTGTCCACTTCTAAAGAACCCCAGTCTGACTGGGGCATGCAGTGTGGGCCGAAGCCCACCTGCATTAAACATGACATTACCTCAGCTGTGCTGGGCAATGCAATGGGATATATTTATGTACCGCCGGTGGCTTCCTGGCACCCACCCATGCTGTCGGTCCACACGGAGTTGTAACTGCATGTGTCTACTTATAAAGAACCACAGTCTGACTGGGGCATGCAGTGTGGGCCGAAGCCCACCTGCATTTAATCTGACGTTAGCTCTGCTGTCCAGGCCACTGCAATGGGATACATTTATGTACAGTCGGTGGGTTCCAGGGAGCCACCCATGCTGTGGGTGCACACGGAATTCCCATTGCGGAGTGGTACCTGCCTGTGACTATTTATAAAAAACCGCGGTCTGACTGGGGCATGCAGACACCTAGACAGAATGAATAGTGTGTGGCACATAGGTTCCCCATTGCTATGCCCACGTGTGCAGCTCCAGATGGAGGTGGCACAGGATTGGATTTTTCATTGCTTCTGTACAGCATTGTGGGCTATCGCCCCGCCCCTTTTACAGAGGGTCACTGCCTAGCCGTGCCAACTCTCTGCAGTGTGTGCCTGCGGTTCCTCCTCATGGCAGACGCACTTATAAATAGACATAAGGGTGGTGTGGCTTGAGGGCAGCTGAAGGCTGCGCAGGGACAATTTGGTGTGCGCTGTGGACACTGGGTCGTGCAGGGGGGGGGGGGTTGGGCAGCATGTAACCCAGGAGAAGTGGCAGCGGAGTCTCATGCAGGCAGTGATTGTGCTTTGTTGGCGGTAGTGTGGTGCTTAGCTAAGGTATGCATTGCTAATGAGGGCTTTTCAGAAGTAAAAATTGTTGGGAGGGGGGGGGCCCATGGGGGGGCCCACTCTTGCCGCTATTGTGGCTTTATAGTGGGACCTGGGAACTTGAGATGCAGCCCAACATGTAGCCCCTCGCCTGCCCTATCCGTTTCTGTGTTGTTCCCATCACTTTCTTGAATTGCCCAGATTTTCACAAATGGAAACCTTAGCGAGCATCGGCGATATACAAAAATGCTCGGGTCGCCCATTGACTTCAATAGGGTTCGTTACTCGAAACGAACCCTCGAGCATCGCGAAAATTTCGTCCCGAGTAACGAGCACCCGAGCATTTTGGTGCTCGCTCATCTCTATTGGTGACCTATGCTCAAGATTGGTCATCAATAGTTATAGCCTTGTAATACCCCTTTAAATAGAAGCTATTCAGTTAACATATATATATACCATTGTTTGCAGACTTTCCTTTAATGATTAATATTCACGATAGATTATGATTACTGCACATTCAATAGGTAATTCTGTGTTCTTCTGTCATTTGTCATATTTGCATACTATCTATTGTTATATTAGCTTATAATTATGTGATTACTATGGCAGCATAAAACATTTTACTGATGCGTTAATTGGCATGCATTATATAACTACTTTGTGTGCTTAACGTATATGCAGCTTGATAAAAGCGCTATTTCTAAATTGTTCCACGATAAAATAAAATATGTCATTATTGTTTTGATATTTTAAACTTATTGTTAAAACAACAGTATAAAATCAATTAGTAGTTCCAAACTCTGTGGTAGTATGGAAATCAATGAATGAAGCCTTAGGGCTGCCACCCACTTGCGCTTTCTTAACGCTGCATTAACACAACGATTTTTTTAACGCAAATGTCAGTGGGACTTTATAATGTTAAACACACATCGCACAAAAATCGCAAAGCACAAACTTGCGATGCGTTTTTAACATTAGAAAGTCTCATTGACATTCGCGTAAAAAAAAATGCAGCGTTAGGGCTTATTCACACAACAGTTTTTATGTTCAGTTTTTTGCGAGCCAAAACCAGGAGTGTTGAGAAAGTACAATGGAAAGATTTGCATGTCTTCCGTATTTTGGACCCACTCCTGGTTTTGGCTCACAAAAACTGAACATAAAAACTGTCACAAAAACGCCCATGCGGATACAGCCAAGGGCTCCTGCACACTGGCGATCGCGATATGGCTGCATTTTTTAAACACGAATGTCAATAGGACTTTCTAATGTTAAAAACGCATTGTACAAAAATTGCAAGTTTGTGCTTTGCGATTTTCGTGCGATGCGTTTTGAACATTAGAAAGTCGCATTGACATTCCTTTTTAAAAAACGCAGCCATATCGCAGTCGCCAGTGTGCAGGAGCCCTTGGCTGTATCCGCACGGGTGTTTTTGTCATCCGATTTTGTAGCAAAACAACAGTGCTACAAATCGCATGTGTGTAGAGCTCATGCTTTCCTATGGGTTCATTCACATGAGCTATGTTTTGTAGTCTAGTCTAGTGTGAGACTACAAAATCGTGGCATGCTCTAAACAGCCGCGATCTGCTATTTTTTTGTAGCCAATGTTTCCCTATGGAGGCTGCTACTTTCTCGCAATTTTAACATTAGAAAGTCCTATTAACTTCCTCGCTGCAAAATTGCGCGATTTTATCACATGAGAAAATCGCGGGCAGCAGCGACGCAATGTTACATTTTTCCAAGAAAAAAGCATCACTGACGCTACAAATTCGCATGTACATAGCAGTGATATCGCAGCTATTTTGTAGTAGTAATATCGCTGTCACCCTTGCAAATACAGCCTTAGGCCTCATTCACACGAGCATGTTTATTTGCGTACATAGGTGTGCGCAAAACCACGCGCCCATGCACGTTCAAAAACACACTTGAACACAGGTCCATGCACATTGCTTACAATGGGGCCACCACTGCTGCCCCCTGCAATGGGCACGGACCTTCCGGCAATGGGCATGGTCCTGCAATTAGCTGCCGGCAACCCCAGCAGTGATTTTCGGGTAAGAGCTTTACATATAAGCCCTTCCCATAAAATCATCCCTGGCTTGTGTAAAAAATAGAAAAAACATATACTCACCTCTCCGTCGCTGCCGGGGCTCAGGCTCGTCTAGCCGCTTGGGTCCCCGACAGTGTAGTGACATTCTTTCAGCAGGTGGGGATTTAAAATCCCTGCCTGGTGAAAGGCTGTATCTGATTGGCTGAGCGCTCAGCCACTCACAGTCAGCGCTCAAGCATTCATTGAACTCAATGTATTAAACTAAAATTTGATGATTTTACTGCAGTGGTGAGCATGTGTGCCATCTAATGACACCAAAGTCATCCACCAAATGTCAGGCAAAGGGGTCAAAGTGTGGTGCAAGAAAAAGCCTGTAGGGTTTTTTTATGTTAGGTATGTATAGACTAGAGATGAGCGAGCATACTCGCTAAGGGCAATTGCTCGATCGAGCATTGCCCTTAGCGAGTACCTTCCCACTCGGAGCGGCTGGGGAGAGAGGGGAGGAACGGAGGGGAGATCTCTCTCTCCCTCTCCCCCCCCCCTCCACCCTGCTCATGGCCGCAACTCACCTGTCACCCGCGCCAGCAGCCGAACCTTTTTTTCCGAACTGGGAGATACTCGCTAAGGACAATGCTTGATCGAACAATTGTCCTTAGCGAGTATGCTCGCTCATCTGTAGTATAGACTAATTTCTTTAAAATTGTTGGTATAATGCCAATATTTACACGTTAGTGTTAAGTATTCAAAATATACAGTATATGCAAAACAATTTGACTTTATTACCAGAGCTAATTACATTGTTGTTTGACCACTGCTGTGTATGCATTATGATCTTATCAATGAACAATTGGAAAGTGCTTTTTTAGATACAGGCACCAGACTTTGACAGGACTACATCCAAATAGCATCTGCTACATATTTCAAATTAAATAAACTGGCACCAGTTAACTTTTCTTCTTTCCCAAAATGCAATGGCTTATGTCTGTTCCATCTGCCATTTAACATAAAAGCATGGCTTTTTAATTCAAACTCAATATTATTAAAATGGAGTAAAAATCATATTTATATGTCATAGCATACAAAAAAATGTAAGTAAAATGTAATTTTTCAGCTCGGTAATGGTTTTGCTCCTCTATGAAGAATGCAGTTGTTTTCTTTTCCAGGAGCTTTGTTAATTTTTCATTTGCATGTTTATCGCATTATGTAAACACTGTGCATGTAAATGTTAAAACAACATCTCCAAGCATGGGGATATGCTGAGAGTTTACTGCATGCTCATAAAAAATGGTGATTAATTACTATGATGCTTATTCTTCAGTCTAGCTGCTTATCACAAAAAGATTAAAGATTACATATTTTGGACATTGGCTAAAAAAAATATGTTGTGAAAAGTGTGCTTAACCCTTTAATGCCCACTCTAAGGCCTCGGTCACACGGGGGATTTTCCGTACGATCTGCGCATGCGATGTGCGACTTTATAAAACCATTGCTTTGCAATGGTATCGGACACCTGCGCGCTTTTTATGCGCTCGTCCGATAAATTAGAGAACAGAAATCGCAGATCGCACCTATCTGCGATCTGCGATTCCTGTTCTCTTCTCTATATGCGCTCAATGGGGCCGGTGGAAGGAGCGCCGACCCCATTGACAACATATAGTAGACAAATCATTCTTCTCTGCCACAGCTGTAACAGCTGTGGCAGAGAAGAATGATGTTTGCCCATTGAATTCAATGGAGCCGACAATACAGCCAGCTCCATTGAAAGCAATGGGCTGCCGGCGATCGCACGATGAATTTTCGGGAAGGGCTTAAAAATATAAGCTCTTCCCTGAAATTCATCCAGAAATGTGTAAAAATAAAAAAATATATATACTCACCTTGTCACGGCAAACGGAGCTCAGCCGCGGACAGCCGACAGTTCTCCTGAACTGCTATGAGTAGTATTCAACAGCCGGGGATTTAAAATCCCCGCCTGCTGAATGAGCTGCCTCTGATTGGTCACAGCCTCACCAATCAGAGGCAGCTCTCACTCACCCATTCATGAATTCATGAATGGGTGAGTGAGTGCTGCCTCTGATTGGCTCAGCGCAGGGACCAATCAGGGGCAGCTCTCAGCTGAATGACTGTATTGCCGGCTCTATTGAATTCAATGCGCTGGACAGCGCTGCACTGCTCCGGCCCATTTCTAATGAAACGCGGCTAGGAGCGATTTTTTTTTTGGCCCCGGTCACGCAATTTGCGGATGCACATCCGTCATGCGATCCAAAAATCGCGGGAAAAAACGCCCGTGTGACCGAGGCCTTATGTGGACTATATTCAAATAGCTAAAGTTTATTTTGTACAACATAAAGTGATTTACAAATATATAATTCAATGCTTTGTTCACCATAGTAAGACATGGTGAGAACATAGAATGTCTGGCCTGCTCTATTTGAGTAGTGCAATGCCCATTTTAAGTGAATGCTATGCGAGTAGAGCTTTGTCACATGGTAGACTATTAATGCAATTAATGTAGTGCGCTGTCAATCAAGGTGGTGAATGATACATCTTCTGTATGCATTTTTTCTTGTGACAAATGCAGCTTTACTTTTTAGCACATGGCTATTGCTTATTAGAGATATTTTTAGTAAAAAAAATCTTATCTGCAATATTCTATTTAGATTTTTTTTTGCCATTGATTAATTGATTATTTTCATCAATCAAATTTCCTGGTTAGGGGCCCTTTCACACATGGCAAATTTTTCAGCATTTCGAACCACAAATCCGCACCTTAATCTGTTGCTGCAAATTCCACACCAAAATCCACACGTTTCATTGCAGATTTTGATGCAGAATACCAGAACTAGCCATTTTCATTCCACATCAAAATCCACATGGAGCCATGTGGATTTTGCTATGATAATTGCTTCGGCATGCAGTGCGGAATGTAGAAAAATTCTGCCCCAGTGAAAGGGCCCTTTAGGTCATGTGTCTGGATTATTTTTTTATTTTTTGCCAGGATCTTTTTTTTAACCTCTTTCATGAAGTGACTTTCAAAAAGGCTAGAAGTACCATTTGCAAACTTAATTATTATATCAGTTTCTGTTTTACATCTTTGTGACCAGTCTACCCATAATCTTGTGTTTGCTAGGACCACCAGTGGTAGCCACTTCTCTATTAATTGTTCAATTAGCCATATTGCCGCTGTTATCGTTTAAACTTCCTTCTGATATTTGCTCATAGGCAGCAATCCAGGACCATCCGTACTCACTGCTACATAAGTCTTTACACTTGAATGATCACTTTTTTAAACGTATTTACTATATATTTCTAACTTATTTCTATTCCTTAATGTTATCTAACCTTCTTATACCGACCCTTATCTCTGACAGATGATTACCAGTTCCACAGCTGTTTTTAAGATTTTAGCAGCTGCTGCTATATTTGAGTGCAGTAACACACATTGCATTGGAACAAGACATCTTAAAGAAAAACACATAAAGAGGTGAAAGACATATTGGCAGAATACTTTCTTCAAGTGTGTTGAAATATGTACATCACATATAAGCTGTGTAATGATGACAAATATAGAACTAAATAACAAAGTAAATAATCCATATTTACAATTATTTCTGGGGGGAACAAATGACAGCTCCTTCATCTGTAAAAATATTTCCCCAAGTTGGCTAAATAAAAAGCAACCCTCATATGCAAAGCAGTTTCACAGGTCTGATTCCTAAAACTTAACCTTTACTACTACCGTATATATAGTTAAAAAATATTACCGTATATAACAACAAGGGACTATAATTGAAAAAAATAAACAAATTGTAAATAAACTAACCCGCCACCTTTTGTACAAACTAAATCTACTAGTATCACAAATAAACCACTTAGGCCTTAGTCAGACGGGCGTTTTTTCGCGCGATTAGCGGATCGCATGACGGATGCGCATCCGCAAATCACGTGACCGGGGCCCGAAAATCTACTCCTAGCCGTGTTTCATTAGAAACGGGCCGGAGCTGTCCAGCGCATTGAATTCAATGGAGCCGGCAATACAGCCGGCTCCATTGAAAGCAATGCTCTGCAGGCGAGTGTGGGATGAATTGTCGGGAAGGGCTTAAATATATAAGCCCTTCCCTGCAATTCATCCAGAAATGTGTTAAAATAAAAAATATATATATACTCACCTTGTCCTGGCAGCCGGAGTTCAGCACGGCCGGCCTGCAGTGGGTGTGAAGGGGGTGTGAGTCAGGCCTGCCCCTGATTGGCTCAGTGCTTATATATTTAAAGGGGTTGTCCCGCGCCGAAACGTTTTTTTTTTTTTTTAAACCCCCCCCCCCCCCCTGTTCGGCGCGAGCCACCCCCGATGCAGGGGTTAAAAAAACAAACCGGAGAGTGCTTACCTGAATCCCGGCGGTCCGGCGTCTTCATACTCACCTGCTGAAGATGGCCGCCGGGGTCTGCTCCCTCCGTGGACTGCAGCTCTTCTGTGCGGTCCATTGCCGATTCCAGCCTCCTGATTGGCTGGAATCGGCACGTGACGGGGCGGAGCTACACGGAGCCGGCATTCTGCACGAGCGGCCCCATTGAAGACAGCAGAAGACCCGGACTGCGCAAGCGCGGCTAATTTGGCCATCGGAGGCCGAAAATTAGTCGGCACCATGGAGACGAGGACGCCAGCAACGGAGCAGGTAAGTATAAAACTTTTGATAACTTCTGTATGGCTCATAATTAATGCACAATGTACATTACAAAGTGCATTAATATGGCCATACAGAAGTGTATAGACCCACTTGCTGCCACGGGACAACCCCTTTAAGCCCTTCCCGACAATTCATCCCGCGCACGCCGGCAGCCCATTGCTTTCAATGGACAAACATCGTTCTTCTCTGCCACAGCTGTTAAAGCTGTGGCAGAGAAGAATGATTTGTCTTCTATATGTTCTGAATGGGGTCGGCGCTGCTGCCGCCGGCCCCATTGAGCGCATATAGAGCAGAGAACAGGAATCGCAGATCGCAGATAGGCGCGATCTGCGATTTCTGTTCTATAATTTATTGGACGAGCGCATAAAAAGTGCTCATGTGTCCGATACCATTGCAAAGCAATGGTTTTTAAAAATCGCCGGACGCATGCGCATGCACAAATCGGGCGAAAAAACGCCCGTCTGACTAAGGCCTAAATCTGTATCCACTACCTCGCTAATTTAAAAAATATGCAGTGAATGTAGTCTATCTAGATACATCATAGACATCCCAAGGCGATGTTAGTCGTTCATTGATATAGCAGTGATTTAGATGTTAAAGCCTAAGATAAGAGGCCACCACAATTGAATTTCAATATTACTGATATTGATTATGGGGGGTCAACTCCCGGATAATAATGACTGATAGCTAGAGTTGAGCGAACATACTCGTCCGAGCTTGATGCTCGTTCAAGTATTAGCATACTCGATGGTGCTCGTTACAATTCAATTCCTCCTTTCTTGGGCTTTAACATCTAAATCACCGCTATATCATTGAATGACTGACATCGCCTCGGAATGTCTATGATTTATCTAAATATACTACACTCACTGTATATTTAATAAATTAGTGAGGTAGTGGATACAGATTTAGTGGTTTATTTGTGGTACAAGTAGATTTATTTTGTACAAAAAGGTGGTGGGTTAGTTTATTTACAATTTGTTATTTTCAATTATAGCCCCATGTTGTTATATAATGTTTTTTAAATATATAGAGTAATAAAAGTTAAGTTTTAGGAATCAGACCTGTGTAACTGTCGAGAATCATACCTGTGTAACTGTCGAGAATCATATTGATTCATCTGCCTCAGTCAAAGTGACTCATATGCAAAGCAATTGGCTTTCCAATGCTTTTTATTTGACTTGACAAATTAATAATTCTCCTAAATCACTTGTGTTTGTCGTAAGACTCATATAGTATAAAATGCAAAACAATGTTAAGCTCCAAAGTCTTTGTAGTAAAACATAATTGACACTTTATTTTAAAATAATCTTTCAATGTTTTGCCTTACAGTTTTAGGAAATATTAGGGGAGAGGCAAATACATCACTATGTTTCACTGTAATTAATGTTTTAGAAAAAACCTCATCAATGCTATAAATCAGCATAAAAATAACCCAATGCACAGCACCATGTCTGAACAACCAGAACATAAAAAGAAAGCTTTATAAAAAGTATCAGTTGTCTGTTGCCAAAAATGGTTAAAAAAAATATACAAATATGAGCCAGAATTAATACAAAAATCTGGTCATTTATAAGACAAATATGGGCTGAAATACAAATACGGATTTCAGCATTTCATGATTCATGGTCTTACAGATGTATTCTTCCTTACCTCTTCTGTTGTTTGGACATGTCCAGATATGGGGTTTTATGAGATACAGATTTTTAAAGCACAAGTTTGCAGTACTCTGTCCCAAAATCTCTATCCTATATGTCTATTGTGGCCAGCCATTGGTTATATTGTGAATTGCAGAATTCAAGGGTTTTGCTAGCATGTCACAATATTCTATTAAATTGCTTTCAGAACATGTTGCCGTCCTTAACCAAATTAGTGGTATTGGAAACATTTTTATACATAATCTGTAAATATGTCTCGATAAGAGGAAGTTTTACCTGACAGCCATAGTCTTGCAAGATGAATTTGTAATTATTGCATATTTGTTATTAGAATATACTCATTAAAAGTAAACTTTCTCATGCGTGTCACAAAATAATTTAGAACGTACTCATGGTCTGACTTGGAGGAGGCTTCCCAACTCCAGGTCCTTTACCATGTGTTTGCACCATTTCCAACTTATCTACAGTATGAGAAAATACACATATGTTCCCCATTGTGTTTTTAAAGCTTTATCTCAGCAATCCATGCATAATACAGGGCTATTGGACTGTACATTTGGTGAGATCTTACTTAGTTACCTTGAATTTTATGAAAAAAAGTCACATCAACAAGGTAAAGGCAAATACAAATACAGGCAATCCTTATTCAATGCTCATTGACCTCCAAATAGTTTAGCATGTTATTTATAAGTCAATCTCCTTAATTCTAAATAAGATTTAAAAAAATTGGATATCCACTTTCACCATGACCTTAAACTATAAACTTCAGGTTCTTAACACTCATTTTGATCAAATTGTAAGAGCCCATCTGCCAACTACAAGGTGACTTCTCCAGATGGGACCCTACACTAACAGCCTTACCTATCATGGGCCTAGGCCAGTGATGGTGAACCTTTTGAGGACCGAGTGCCCAAACTACAACCCAGAATCCACTTATGTATCACAAAGTGCCAACACATCAGGGGGCGGGGCTTATCACGACGTATGATTTTACCCCCGTCATTCTAAAAAGCACAGGACTGCTTCAAAATAGACGGTGCAGATTCTGACTGCTTTTTGGACGCGGAAATACTGCAGAACGTCCTCAGCGGAGATTTATGTGGAAAATTATGCAGCATTTCTGCATCTAAAAAGTAGTCAAAATCTGCACCCTGTCTATTTTGAAACAGCCCTGCCCATTTCTGCCACATGTAAACATACCCCAGCGGTAATAGTGACACCCCCCCAAGCAGCCCCAGCGGTAATAGTGACACCCCCCCAAGCAGCCCCAGCGGTAGTAGTGACACACCCCCAGCGATAATAGTGACATCCCCCAGTGGTCCCCCAGCAGTAGTAATAGTGACACCCCCCATTAGTAATAAGAGTGACATACCCCAGCGGTTCCCCAACAGTAATAATGCTCGCTTCCCCCCCCCCAGCGGTTCCCACAGCAGTCATAATACACCCCAGTGGTCCACCAGCAGTCACAATGCCACCCCCTGCTGTTCGCCAGCAATAATAATGCCCCCCTCCCCCCAAGCGGTTCCCCCAGCAGTCATAATGCCCCCCCCCCAGCAGTCATAATGGCTCCCCCCCAGTGGTTCTCCTGGCAGTCATCATGCCCCCCTTCCCCCCCAGTGATTCTCCCAGCAATCATAATGACTCCCCCCAACAATTCTCCCAGCAGTCATGCCTCCCCTCCCCCAGCAGCGATTCTCCCAGCAGTCAGAATGTCTCCCATCCCCCCCCCAGCGATTCTCCCAACAGTCAGAATGTCTCCCATCCCCCCCCAGCGATTCTCCCAGCAGTCAGAATGCCTCCCATCCCCCCCCCCAGCGATTCTCCCAGCAGTCAGAATGTCTCCCATTCCCCCCCCAGCGATACTCCCAGCAGTCAGAATGTCTCCCATTCCCCCCCCCAGCGATACTCCCAGCAGTCAGAATGTCTCCCATCCCCCCCCCCAGCGATACTATCAGCAGTCAGAATGTCTCCCATTCCCCCCCAGCAATTCTCCCAGCAGTCAGAATGTCTCCCATCCGCCCCCAGCAATTCTCCCAGCAGTCAGAATGTCTCCCATCCCCCCCCCAGCAATTCTCCCAGCAGTCAGAATGTCTCCCCCTCCCTCCCCCCTGCCGTCGATTCTCCCAGCAGTCAGAATACCCACCCCCTGCCCCACATACTTACCCCTCCTCCTCGTGGGAGCACCGCTCCTCTCCTGCCTGATCCCAGGTGCATACTGAAGGCAGTGTACTTCTGTTGGATGCCTTCTCCCCCTGCTCTTGCGGAACCAAAGTAGGAGACGCGGGGGACGAGGGAGGAGGATTCTGGTTGCACACTGACTCACAGTGCCCCTGCTCTTGCGGAACCAAAGTAGGAGACGTCAGGGGACGGGGGAGGAGGATTCTGGTTGCACACTGACTCACAGTGTGCACCGGGATCAGCACAGATAACAGCGGGACCAATCAGATTGGTCCCTGCGCTAAGCCAATGAGAGGCAGGAGTCACTCACCCATTCATGAATTCATGAATGGGTGTGTGAGGGAGATCTGCCTCTGATTGGTCAGGCTGTGACCAATTAGAGGCAGCTCATTCAGCAGGCAGGGATTTTAAATCCCCGGCTGCTGAATACTACTCACAGTTGTTCAGAGCAGTTCAGGAGGACTGCCGCCGGCCGCGCTGAACTCCGTCTGCCGGGACTCGTTGAGTATATATATATTTTTTATTTTTACACATTTCTGGATGAATTTCAGGGAAGGGCTTATATATTTAAGCCCTTCCCGACAATTCATCCCGCGATCGCCGGTAGCACATTGCTTTCAATGGAGCCGGCTGTATTGCCGGCTCCATTTAATTCAATGGGCTAACATCGTTCTGCCGGGACAAGGTGAGTATATATTTTTTTATTTTTACACATTTCTGGATGAATTGCAGGGAAGGGCTTATATATTGAAGCCCTTCCCGACAATTCATCCCGCGATCGCCGGCAGCCCATTGCTTTCAATGGAGCCGGCTGTATTGCCGGCTCCATTGAATTCAATGGGCTAACATCGTTCTTCTCTGCCACAGCTGTTACAGCTGTGGCAAAGGAGAACAATCTTTATGCTGACAGTGCGGGGGGGAAGGCGGTCTCACTCTTGCCACTATTGTGGCTTAATAGTGGGACCTGGGAACTTGAGATGCAGCCCAACATGTAGCCCCTCGCCTGCCCTATCCGTTTCTGTGTCGTTCCCATCACTTTCTTGAATCTCCCAGGTTTTCACAAATGAAAACCTTAGCGAGCATCGGCGATATACAAAAATGCTCGAGTCGCCAATTGACTTCAATGGGGTTCGTTACTCGAAACGAACTCTCGAGCATCACTGAAAGTTCGACTCGAGTAACGAGCACCCGAGCATTTTGGTGCTCGCTCATCTCTAGTCATTAATCATTCAAAACTGGACAACCCTTTTAAAGCATTTAAAGCAGTGTGCTGTTGTATCTTGTGCTTAGAAGCTGAACATTGAGGAATATTTACATTAGTAACTGGAATGGATTTGACTAGAAATTCAGTTGCACTTTGTATGGTTTGTGTCACTGCTATATGAAATAATATGATTTAACCCCTTAAGGACCAGGTTGTTTTGTACCTTGAGGACCAGATACTTTTTAGGGATTTTACCCATTTGGCGGTTTTACTGCTCTATTTTTTTTCCTTTAGCTACTAGAGATGAGCGAGCATACTCGTCCGAGTTTGATACTCGTTCGAGTATTAGGGTGTTCGAGATGCTCGTTACTTGTAACGAGTACCACGTGATGTTCGAGTTACTTTCACTTTCTTCCCTGAGAAATTTGCGCGCTTTTCTGGCCAATAGAAAGACAGGGAAGGCATTACAACTTCCCCCTGCAACGTTCAAGCCCTATACCACCCCCCTGCAGTGAGTGGCTGGCGAGATTAGGTGTCACCCGAGTATTGAAATCTGCCCCTCCCGCGGCTCGCCACAGATGCATTCTGACATTAGTTCAGGGAAAGTGCTATCATGTTGGAGCTGCTATAGGGAGAGTGTTAGGAGTATTTTAGGTTTCAAGAACCCCAACGGTCCTTCTTAAGGCCATAAATCTTCTCTATATGCGCTCAATGGGGCCGGCGGCAGCAGCGCCGACCCTATTGAGAATATATAGAAGACAAATCCTTCTTCTCTGCCACAGCTGTTACAGCTGTGGCAGAGAAGAACGATGTTTGCCCATTGAATTCAATGGAGCCAGCAATACAGCAGGTTCCACTGAAAGCAATGGGCTGCCGGCGATCGCGGGATGAATTGTCGGGAAGGGGTTAAATATATAAGCCCTTCCCTGCAATTCATCCAGAAATGTGTTACAATAAAAATATATACCGGCGTATAAGGCGACGGGGCGTATAAGACGACCCCCCAACTGTCACCTTATACGCCGGCAATACAGTGGAGCAAAGAATAAAAATCATTACTTACTTCTTCTGACGTTCTGCGGCGCTGCTGCAGGCTGTCGCTCCCTCCTGGTTCCCGGCAGAGCATTGATTTCTCTACGAAGGGCTTTAAATTCCCGCCTCTTGCCGCTATTGTGGCTTAATAGTGGGACCTGGGAACTTGAGATGCAGCCCAACATGTAGCCCCTCGCCTGCCCTATCCGTTGCAGTGTCGTTCCCATCACTTTGTTGAATTGCCCAGATTTTCACAAACGAAAACCTTAGCGAGCATCGCGATATACAAAAATGCTCGGGTCGCCCATTGACTTCAATGGGGTTCGTTACTCGAAACGAACCCTCGAGCATTGCGAAAATTTCGTCCCGAGTAACGAGCACCCGAGCATTTTGGTGCTCGCTCATCTCTATTAGCTACCAAAATTATTTTTGCAGCGTTTTTTTTCCGTGACATATAGGGCTATTTTTTTATATCTTTTTCACTGACTTTTTTTCTGTTTTTTAGTTTTATTGGGGGTAAAAAGCTAAAAAAAATTATTTGTTTAAGTTATAATTTTTTAAAATTATTTTTATATTTACACTAAATAAAGTAAGGGAACGGGTTCCACTATTTTTTTTGGACGTTTTGATATATAGTATGTATGGTTTTGGTTTACACGGCGCATACGGCGACGTTTTTTGTTGGCGTCGGCTTTGTGTTATTTTCTTTCTTATGTATGCATTGTTGTTTTATTGTAATTGTAATTGTGTTTTTTTACTATCTATGTCCCCCATGACATTATATAAGACCTCTGGGGGACATTCACATTTTTTTTCTTTATTTCACACTTTCCCACTGTAGCTGGGGCGTCCATAGGAGCCCCAGTTACAGGGAAAAGCAACCCCTGTAGTGACATTAGTCACTTGCAGAGCTGCCAGGGTCTAGTCTGGCCCTCCAGCTCTGCAGTAGCAGGGAATCCCAGGAGGTCACATGACCCCCCCTGGGCTCCCAAAGTGAAAGTGCATGTTACTTTCACTTTCCCCACATAGTGCTCATTGAGCACTGTATATCGGGGAAACAGAAAGCAGGAAGGGTTAAAAACCCCTCCTGCCTTTTGTTCCAGGTTATCAGCTGTCACTAACAGCTGATAACCCGTTCCTGCCTCTGACTGATTGCAGAGCAGGAGACTTAAAGCATCGCCGTAATTTTACTATCGGCGGTGCTCTAAGCCCAGGACCAGCCGCCGTAAATTTACTGTGGCTTGTCCTAAACGGGTTCAATGTGCATTGTTAGTAATATCATTGAAACACTGACAGGTTCATAATGGCATTACCTAATATAAAAAGTTTGATTGCACACTTGTTCGTAAGGTCCTTTTACATGCATTAATTATCATTCAGATTCTCGCTGGATTGTGGGAATCTGAGCAACAATTGTTCAGCGTGAGCACTGCCAGCAACTCAACGAAAACAATAATTCATAAGCTTATTGTTCATCATTCAGTTTGTACAGGCATAAAAATCAAATGATGATTAGCCATTTATTCATGAATGACTGCCTGCTTATTGTGAATAGAGTGGGTGGCCAGGAGCGATCTCTGGTGTGCTCAACCACAATTCACTGAGCGATCATCACTCCTGTGTGAAAGCACAGGAACTATAATTGTTGAGGCAACTATCGGGTGCCTAAGTGCCCGACAATCTTCCTATATAAAGGTATCCTTAGGGCAAAGTCAGATGAGCGTGTACTTGTGCGCGCGTATGTGCGCACAAAAAAGCCCGTCAACGGATGTGCTAAAAAGTGTGTGACTGAAGCTCCATGCCCATTGCTTTCAATGGGCCTGCTGCTGCTGCCGGCCCCATTAGAACCAATTGCATGCAGGCAACCCCCGCAGTGATTTTCGGGGAAAGGCTTTAAATATATGCCTCTAATTGGCTGAACACTAAGACCAATCACAGGCATCGCTCAGCTGTCATTCAATGAATGGCTGTGCACTGCCTATGATTGGCTGAACACTCAGCAAATCAGACCAGCACTCTCAAGAGGTGGGGATTTTTAAATCCCCGGCCAGAAGAAAATGCTTTAGATCAGTGCCTGGATCCAAGAGGAAAGACGTGCCGGAGCATGGACAGCGCTGCTAGGTGAGTCATGTTTTTGGGGTTTTTTTTCTATGCCAAGGATGATTTTTAAGGTAAGGGCTCATATTTAAAGCCCTTCCCCGAAAAATCACTGCGGGGGTTGCCTGCATCCCATTGCTTCCAATGGGGCCAGCGGCTGCGGCGATGGCCCCGTTGAAAGCAATGGGAGAACATTGTATTCCTTTGCCACAGCTGTCATAGCTGTAACAGGGAATTCTTTCATCTCCGCGGGAAGTGCCATCATCACTGAACACTGACGCACGCAAAATACACGCTTATCTAACTGAGCCCTTAAGGTGCTGTTGCACCTAACAATTTATTATTCAAATAGAGAGAACAAGAGAACAATGTCAGAGTTTGCTCATGCAGCCTGTTTTTAAGGGCGCCCACCCACTGGCGTTTTTTTTCCCTGCGAAATTCGCAGCATTTTTTTCTCTGCAGGGGTCTATGGGACTTGTAATGTTAAAATCGCGATCGCGCAAAATCGCGATTTCGCGGTAAATTGCGATTTTGAGCGATCGCGATTTTAACATTACAAGTCCCATAGACCCCTGCAGAGAAAAAAATGCTGCGAATTTCGCAGGGGAAAAAAAACGCCAGTGGGTGGGCGCCCTAAGGCAGATTAATTATTTACTTGTTCACTCGCTGTATAAGGGAGGGAAAATGACTAAACGATCGGTATTTAGACCGAATGATTAGCGAATGAGCCAGCAATGATTTTCATGCTTGAATAAAATCAATGATAAGCGAACAAATCATCGTTCATCATTCGATCATTGGCTGTGCTCACACTGAAGTTTATCGCTCATTTTCACTCATATAGATGATTTTTTGAATGATAATGGCTTAGTATAAAAGAGTCTTTAGACAGCAGAGTTCTAGAAATGCTACATCCAATTGTTTAATAAATCAAAACAATGGTATCTGGGTTACAACAGTATTCTAATAAAACCTTCATGTTCTCATCAGAGCTAAGTTCAAATAAAACTGTAAAGTATCTGTAGTAAATTGAACTCTCCAACTTTTTGCTTGGACTTGAACTCAACTCTGGTAATATTTTAAAAGTTGACAGTCATATGTGTTGTAGCCATAAACACATCTTTATTTCAAAATGTAAGTTCAAGAAAATCTAAAATCATAGCTGAAAATGTAGGTTTTAGTGCAGTTATTTGGAGAAAATCAAGAGCACTCTTGAATGTTTGCAGTTAGATCATAAATTAATTGTATCAATTTTAAAAAAAGAGCAAATGTTCAATATTTAAAAAAAAAAACTCCTCCTTGTTGTACAGTGATTGCACTAAGAATGGATTGTAACTGCTGATGCCAATGATTGGCTGAAGTCATCACATGCCACGATAGCACACCTTAATATGCTGCTGCGGATGTCCTCTTCATTCGGCAATCATATGACATAGCGTATGCGTATGATGTCATCACACACACGCTAAATGGAATGCATTGCGTTCCACACCTTTCACGGAGCCCCATGACGTCAATAGAATGCTACCGACCAGCATGAGAACGCCGTAACATATAAGAAAGTAAGTTCTGTATTATCATTAGGCTTGAGAAAGGGGTTCAGAGCACCCCAAAATGCGTTGCCAAAAGACCTATCTGTGTGTATGCAGTGTGTTCTGCCCCACATAAACCGAAGCTACATAACATTCCATTCTAGGTGTTTAGTGGTTACAGCACCATCTAGCTGTGTTACAAATGTATTACAACTTGTTTTCCTACCATAAAGAGTGATGCATTATGGGTAGTTTGCAAGGCATTGTGGGAAGAAGGAACTATCTTCCAGTCAGAGACAGACTTATCTTTGCTCTCTCCTCTTCAAAATCCACCATCTTTGTAAAAGCATATCTGGTAAGAAAACTACCCTTGTTTCAGAGACAGTATGTTATGCAGAGCTGTTCAGTGGTCAGTTGTGTTGTTACTCAGGGAGTTATAACTGTTTAGTTAGCCATGCAGCACTATGTGTAGCAGCCATTTTGCCATGTACCTCCATGTTAATGTTATGTAATGTTTCCTATGCATCATACTTATGCAAATTATCTGTATTCTTATAGTTTTACCACAATCAATCCACGCATTATCACAAGCCCAATCGCATTGAATGCACGCTTGTATGCTACGATCTGTTAACCAATAAACCTGTCAGATTAAGAAGAACAGTTTGTTTATTTGGAAGACAGAAATGGTTAAGCTGAATGTCGGACTGCACACTGTGTGAACGTGTAAGAAGACAGAATACAGTGCCTGTACTACTGATAATAAACTATTTGGATGGACGCCTGCCAGCACCTACCTCTGGTAAGTTTGGCTGACCTGGACTTGAGGGGGAGTTGGCTATAGTCCAAACCCCCCCCAGTGAGGTAAGTTCTCCCTCTGGATACCCTCATTTATTACAAGTAGCGCAATAGAGAGGTTTTTGTATAGTCATATTGACTACTATTTTATTGTCTATTACCGAAGCTGTGAAACCCTGGATTTATTTCTATGCTGCTTTCCCGACTACTGCCAACCCATATGATGATTACAGATTACATCCTTGGACGATAGGTGTGGAGCCTAGCCCTAATTGGCAGGCTCCAGACCAGGTGAGTCCCTACTATACTTTTGATAATTTGCACAATTATTGAAGAAAGAAATACTAATATTACTCTATATTTTATAATACACTTTTTATTATAGTACCGTATATTACTATATCTATATATCCCCTCTTTGGAGCGTGGACACAACATTTTATATATATCATTCTCTGCATGTATACATTCAGATTTTGGTATGGAATTTTCTACATGTGTGAAAGCCACCTTACTACTAATTAAGTGATCATCTCTATAAGGGCGAGCACCCACTGGCGTTTGCGTTTTCCGCAGCGTTTTCACCGCGTTTCCCCGCGATTTTTCCGCGCGTTTTTCGCGGCGTTTTCGCGGCTTTTCCATTAATTTCCATTGACTTTCATGGGTGCATTAGGAGAAAAATAAGGACACATATGCAACTGACAGTTCCTATGTTAAAAACGCAAACGCAACGCAAAAAAAACGCCAGTGGACAGGAACACATGTTATCTCTATGCCTGTGCAGGAAAAACGCAAAACGCAAAACGCAGGTAAAAAAACGCCAGTGGGTGCTCGCCCTAAAAGTGGAAGTTTTGGCAATTAATTAGTCTGAAGCATTCAAGCATGTGTTAACGCAATGCCCAAGACTAACAACATCAGGATGTATCTTAGCGAAGCAATTGTTGCTGCCCATCAATTTTACAAGGATTGTAAGGCCATTTCCAAACAATTTGGAGTCCATGATTCTTCAGTAAAAAAGATTATTCACAGGTGGAAAAAATGTTCAAGACAGTTGACAATCTTCCCAGGAGTGGATATCTCAACAAATTAATCTGCAAGATAAGACTGTGCAATGCTCAGAGATATTGCAAGAAAAACAAAAGCTACATCTCAGACTCTAAAAGTCTCAGTTAGTATATTTAATTCTTCAAATTGTTCACATTCATGACAGTACAATTAGAAATAGACAGAACAAGTATGGATTGTTTGGAAGGGTTACCAGGAGAAGGCCTTTTCTTTTAATGAATGAACATGGCAGCACGGCTGAAGTTTGATATGATTCATCTGAAGAAACCCCAAGATTTCTAGAACAATGTCCTTTTGACAGTTGAGACTAAAGTGGAGATTTCTGGCCATGATGCTCAGTGTCACCTTTGGTGAAAACTAGAGATGAGCGAGCACCAAAATGCTCGGGTGCTCGTTACTCGGGACGAACTTTTCGCGATGCTCGAGGGTTTGTTTCGAGTAACGAACCCCATTGAAGTCAATGGGCGACCCAAGCATTTTTGTATATCGCCGATGCTCGCTAAGGTTTTCATTTGTGAAAATCTGGGCAATTCAAGAAAGTGATGGAAACGACACAGAAACGGATAGGGCAGGCGAGGGGCTACATGTTGGGCTGCATCTCAAGTTCCCAGGTCCCACTATTAAGCCACAATAGAGGCAAGAGTGGGCCCCCCCCTCCCAACAACTTTTACTTCTGAAAAGCCCTCATTAGCAATGCATACCTTAGCTAAGCACCACACTACCTCCAACAAAGCACAATCACTGCCTGCATGACACTCCGCTGCCACTTCTCCTGGGTTACATGCTGCCCAACCCCCCCCCCCCCACGATCCAGTGTCTACAGCGCACACCAAACTGTCCCTGCCCAGCCTTCAGCTGCCCTCATGCCACGCCACCCTCATGTCTATTTATAAGTGCGTCTGCCAGAGGAAAAGCAGGCACACACTGCAGAGGGTTGGCACGGCTAGGCAGCGACCCTCTTTAAAAGGGGCGGGGAGATAGTCCACAATTTCAGGAGGAGGAGCAGGAGGAGGAGGAGGAATATTATACACAGATTGATGAAGCAAAAAGGTCCCCGTTTTTGATGGGGATAGAGAATGATGCTTCTATCCGCGGGTGCAGCCTACGTATTGCTTAGGTATCGCTGCTGTCCGCTGGTGGAGAAGAGAAGTCTGGGGAAATCCAGGCTTTGTTCATCTTGATGAGTGTAAGCCTGTCGGCACTGTCGGTTGACAGGCGGGTACGCTTATCTGTGATGATTCCCCCAGCCGCACTAAACACCCTCTCTGACAAGACGCTAGCCGCAGGACAAGCAAGCACCTCCAGGGCATACAGTGCGAGTTCAGGCCACGTGTCCAGCTTCGACACCCAGTAGTTGTAGGGGGCAGAGGTGTCACGGAGGACGGTCATGCGATCGGCTACGTACTCCCTCACCATCCTTTTACAGTGCTCCTGCCGAGTCAGCCTTGACTGGGGAGCGGTGACACAGTCTTGCTGGGGAGCCATAAAGCTGTCAAGGGCCTTAGAGAGTGTTCCCCTGCCTGTGCTGTACATGCTGCCTGATCTCCGCGCCTCCCCTGCTACCTGGCCCTCGGAACCGCGCCTTCGGCCACTAGCGCTGTCGGATGGGAATTTTACCATCAGTTTGTCCGCCAGGATCCTGTGGTATAGCTTCACTCTCGAACCCCTTTCCTCTTCAGGTATGAGAGTGGAAAGGTTCTCCTTATACCGTGGGTCAAGCAGTGTGTACACCCAGTAATCCATAGTGGCCAGAATGCGTGTAACGCGAGGGTCACGAGAAAGGCATCCTAACATGAAGTCAGCCATGTGTGCCAGGGTACCTGTACGCAACACATGGCTGTCCTCACTAGGAAGATCACTTTCAGGATCCTCCTCCTCAGGCCATACACGCTGAAAGGATGACAGGCAAGCAGCATGTGTACCCTCAGCAGTGGGCCAAGCTGTCTCTTCCCCCTCCTCCTCATCCTCCTCATGCTCCTCCTCCTCCTCCTCAACGCGCCGAGATATAGACAGGAGGGTGCTCTGACTATCCAGCGATATTATGTCTTCCCCCGCCTCTGTTTCTGAGCGCAAAGCGTCTGCCTTTATGCATTGCAGGGAACTTCTCAAGAGGCATAGCAGAGGAATGGTGACGCTAATGATTGCAGCATCGCCGCTCACCATCTGGGTAGACTCCTCAAAGTTTCCAAGGACCTGGCAGATGTCTGCCAACCAGGCCCACTCTTCTGAAAAGAATTGAGGAGGCTGACTCCCACTGCTCCGCCCATGTTGGAGTTGGTATTCCACTATAGCTCTACGCTGCTCATAGAGCCTGGCCAACATGTGGAGCGTAGAGTTCCACCGTGTGGGCACGTCGCACAGCAGTCGGTGCACTGGCAGATTAAACCGATGTTGCAGGGTGCGCAGGGTGGCAGCGTCCGTGTGGGACTTGCGGAAATGTGCGCAGAGCCGGCGCACCTTTCAGAGCAGGTCTGTCAAGCGTGGGTAGCTTTTCAGAAAGCGCTGAACCACCAAATTAAAGACGTGGGCCAGGCATGGCACGTGCGAGAGGCTGCCGAGCTGCAGAGCCGCCACCAGGTTACGGCCGTTGTCACACACGACCATGCCCGGTTGGAGGCTCAGCGGCGCAAGCCAGCGGTCGGTCTGCTCTGTCAGACCCTGCAGCAGTTCGTGGGCCGTGTGCCTCTTCTCTCCTAAGCTGAGTAGTTTCAGCACGGCCTGCTGACGCTTGCCCACCGCTGTGCTGCCACGCCGCGCGACACCGACTGCTGGCGACGTGCTGCTGCTGCTGACACATCTTGATTGCGAGACAGAGGTTGCGTTGGAGGAGGAGGAGGAGGAGGAGGAGGGTGGTTTAGTGGAGGAAGCATACACCGCCGCAGATACCAGCACCGAGCTGGGGCCCGCAATTCTGGGGGTGGGTAGGACGTGAGCGGTCCCAGGCTCTGACTCTGTCCCAGCCTCCACTAAATTCACCCAATGTGCCGTCAGGGAGATATAGTGGCCCTGCCCGCCTGTGCTTGTCCACGTGTCCGTTGTTAAGTGGACCTTGGCAGTAACCGCGTTGGTGAGGGCGCGTACAATGTTGCGGGAGACGTGATCATGCAGGGCCGGGACAGCACATCGGGAAAAGTAATGGTGACTGGGAACTGAGTAGCGCGGGGCCGCCGCCGCCATCATATTTTTGAAAGACTTCGTTTCCACAACCCTATACGGCAGCATCTCCAGGCTGATAAATTTGGCAATGTGCACGTTTAATGCTTGAGCGTGCGGGTGCGTGGCGGCGTACTTGCGCTTGCGCTCAAACACTTGCGCTAGCGACGGCTGGACGGTGCGCTGACAGACATTGGTGGATGGGGCCGAGGACAGCGGAGGTGAGGGTGTGGGTGCAGGCCAGGAGACGGTAGTGCCTGTGCCCTGAGAGTGGGGTTGGATCTCAGTGGCAGGTTGGGGCACAGGGGGAGAGGCAGTGGTGCAAACCGGAGGCGGTGAACGGCCTTCGTCTCACCTTGTGAGGTGCTTGGCCATCATATGTCTGCGCATGCTGGTGGTGGTGAGGCTGGTGGTGGTGGCTCCCCGGCTGATCTTGGCACGACAAAGGTTGCACACCACTGTTCGTCGGTCGTCTGCACTCTCAGTAAAAAACTGCCAGACTTTTGAGCACTTCGGCCTCTGCAGGGTGGCATGGCGCGAGGGGGCGCTTTGGGAAACAGTTGGTGGATTATTCGGTCTGGCCCTGCCTCTACCCCTGGACACCGCACTGCCTCTTGCAACCTGCCCTGCTGCTGCCCTTGCCTCCCCCTCTGAAGACCTGTCCTCTGTAGGCGTAGCAAACCAGGTGGGGTCAGTCACCTCATTGTCCTGCTGCTCTTCCTCCGAATCCTCTGTGCGCTCCTCCCTCAGAATTACTGCCCTTACTACTACCTCACTGATAGACAACTGTGTCTCATCGTCATCGTCCTCCTCACCCACTGAAAGGTCTTGAGACAGTTGCCGGAAGTCCCCAGCCTCATCCCCCAGACCCCGGGAACTTTCCAATGGTTGGGCATCAGTCACGATAAACTCCTCTGGTGGGAGAGGAACCACTGCTGCCCAATCTGAGCAGGGGCCCGAGAACAGTTCCTGGGAGTCTGCCCGCTCCTCAGAATGTGTCATTGTAATGGAGTGAGGAGGCTGGGAGGAAGGAGGAGCAGCAGCCAGAGGATTCTGAGTTGCAGCAGTGGACGGCGCAGAACTGTGGGTGGACGATAGATTGCTGGATGCACTTTCTGCCATCCACAACAGGACCTGCTCACACTGCTCATTTTCTAATAAAGGTCTACCGCGTGGACCCATTAATTGTGCGATGAATGTGGGGACGCCAGAAACGTGCCTCCTAATCCCGTAGCAGTCGGCTGCGATACACCTGGATCAGGAGCTCGGCCTGTGGCCACACCCTAACTTGGGCCTCCGCGTCCTCGGCCGCGTCCACATCCTCTAGGCCTACTCCTACCCTACAGCATGCTGTATTACCAGTAATGCAGAAACAGAACGCTGTAATTAAATGTGCCGCTTATTGGCCTATGGTTGGAGGCTGACTTACGGAACGCTAGGAAATAATTTTGCGCAAGCCTGCTGTAACATTTAGCTGGCTGCGTATGAATTTGGAGGACTACTACACCCAGCAGAGACCCAGAACACTGAGGACAGTCACAGGCAGCCCAAATAGATTTTTTTCCCCAAATGTTTTGCAAAGGCCCACTGCCTATATTCAATCAATATGTCTTCTGTCCCTGCCTAACCACCACTTCTGGCCCTGGAGTATGTCAAAGAACTGCAGAGTGTTGCACTGTGGACTGCAATACAGCGGTGATTTCACAGCCCAGACAGAGCCAGGAAATAATTTTGCGCAAGCCTGCTGTAACACTTAACTGGCTGCGTATGAATTTGGAGGACTACTACACCCAGCAGAGACCCAGAACACTGAGGACAGTCACAGGCAGCCCAAATAGATTTTTTTCCCCAAATGTTTTTGCAAAGGCCCACTGCCTATATTCAATCAATATGTCTTCTGTCCCTGCCTAACCACCACTTCTGGCCTTGGAGTATTACTGCAGGGTGCAATGCTCTGCACGGCCGATATACCAAAAAAAAAAAAAGTGCAACACTGCAAAAAGCAGCCTCCACAGTACTGCACACGGTTAGATGTGGCCATAAGAAGGACCGTTGGGGTTCTTGAAGCCTAAAATACTCCTAACGCTCTCCCTATAGCAGCTCCACCAAGACAGCACTTTCCCTCCTCTATGTCAGAACAAATCTGTGGCGAGCCGCGGGAGGGGCCGATTTTTATACTCGGGTGACACCTGATCTCGCCAGCCACTCACTGCAGGGGGGTGGTGTAGGGCTTGAACGTCGCAGGGGGAAGTTGTAATGCCTTCCCTGTCTTTCTATTGGCCAGAAAAGCGCGCTAATGTCTCAGAGATGAAAGTGAAAGTAACCCGAACATCGCGTGGTACTCGTCACGAGTAACGAGCATCTCGAACACGCTAATACTCGAACGAGTATCAAGCTCGGGCGAGTACGTTCGCTCATCTCTAGTGAAAACCAAATACAGGATATTAGCACAAACAGCTCATGCCAACTGTCAGCATGGTTGTGAAAGGGTGAAAATTTGGGCTTGTTTTGCAGCCAAAGGACATGAGCATCTTGCAGTCATTGACTTAACCATGAACTCCTCTCTATACCAAAATATTCTAGATTCAAATTGTGAGGCCATCTATCCAAAAAGCTAAAGCTTTGCTGAAATTGGGTCATACAACAGGCCAGTGATCCCAAGCACACCAGGAAATCTACATCAGAATGGCAGAAAAAGAAAAGAATCAAGGTGTTGCAATGTCTAAGTCAAATTCCAGACAACCCAATTGAAATGCTGTCGCAGATCTTTATTAGAGTTGCTTATAAATGAATGCTCACAAACCTCAATGAACTGAAGCAGCATTGTAAAGAAGAGTATGACAATATTTCAGAATTATGACATACTGATAAATTCATGCAGGAAATGATTACTTCAAGTCATTGCTTCTACAGGTTATTGATTCATGGAGTGTACTTAATTTTTCACACACTGCTTTTCCATTTTGGCATAGTTTTTGTTAAATAAATAGTGACATGGTGTAATTTGCCATGCTGTTGTTCTCTTGAGCTTGTATTAGCCTACTTTAAAGACCTTTAAAGTCTTATATGTTCTTTATTATGTCTTGAAATGTACAACCATTGAATTTAAAGATGGTGTACTTATTTTTTCTTATGATTGTATATCTCAAACAGTCCTTTTAAGAATAGGCACCTTCAAAGACCCTCAAGTGATAATGATAAATATATAATAATAATCTTTATTTATATAGTGCCAACATATTCCGCAGTGCTTACAAAGACAGGGGGAATACAGAAGGACAAAAGTACATACTACAAATAATGAGGTGATACAGAAGGTAAAAGGGGCTGGAGATGTGCACGGTATGGCAAGGTGGAGAGTGAGGGATGCTATACACAAAGACAGTGGTTTGACATTAAGCCATGTGACGGCAGAAACAGTGGGACTGGGGAAAGGGGGCGCAGTTGATGGTGGCTAGCAGAGATTGCAGTCAGTAGGTCAGGGAGCATGTTATTATGCAGCATTCAGAGGGGTTTGGTTTAGGAGATATGGTATGCTTCCCTGAAGAGGTACGTTTTGAGAGCACGCCTGAAGTTTTGTGAGTCATGGATTGCCAGGATAGCCTTTTGTAGTGCATTCCAGAGAACTGGTGCTGCTCTGGAGAAGTCTTGGAGGCGGGAGTGAGAGGTTTGAATTAAAGGGGCACTCAGTCTGATTTCATTAACAGAGCAGAGGGCACGGGCTGGGTGATGGATTGAGATGAGGGAGGCAATCCAGGGCAGCACCATGCTATGGAGAGCTTTATGGATGAAGGTAGTGAGCTTAAATTGAATTCTGTATTTAACGAGCAGCCAGTGCAGCGACTGGCACAGGGCAGAGGTGTCCGAGTAGCAGCTGGACAGGAAGAATTCAGGATTGATTGGAGGGGGTAGAGTCTGGTGCAGGGGAGGCCAATCAGCAACGAGTTGCAATAATTGCTGCGAGAGTGGATGAGGGCAACAGTGAGCGTTTTTAGCGAGCCCACAGTGAAAAAAGGGTGGATACTTGCGATGTTCTTAAGGTGCAGCTGACATGTTCGGGCCAGAAATTGGATGTAGGGGGTAAAGGAGAGATTGGCGTTGAATATGAGCCCAAGGCAGCGGGCGTGCTGTCTGGGAGTTATGGTAGTGCCACACATTGATATGGAGATGTCAGGATGAGGTTGGTTAGTAGAGGGCAGAAACACCAGGAGTTCAGTTTTTTAGAGGTTCAGTTTTAGGTAGAGAGAGGACATAGCGTTAGAGACAGCCGACAGACAGTCAGTGATGTTTTGAAGGAAAGGTGCAGAGATGTCACGGGAAGAGGTGTACAACTAGGTGTCGTCAGCATAGAGGTGGTATTGGAGACCAAATCTCCTGATGGTTTGTCCAATAGGGGCTGTATAGATGGAGAAGAGGAGGGGGCCAAGGACTTAGCCCTGGAAGACCCCAACAGCAAGGAGAAGAGGAGGGGAGGAAGAGCCAGCAAAGGAGACACTGAAGGAGCGGTCAGATAGGTAGGAGGAGAACCAGGAGAGAGCAGTGTCTTTTAGGCCAATTGAGCAAAGCATACTGAGGAGGTGTTTGTGGTCAACAGTGTTGAATGCTGCGGAGAGGTCGAGGAGGATCAGTAGGGATTAATCGCCCCATTCGATTTGGCTGTCAGGAGCTCGTTTGACAAGTGCAGTTTCTGTTGAGTAAAGGGGTCGGAAGCCAGACTGTAGGGGGTCGAGAAGAGAGTCTTCTGATAGGTAGCTTACAAGGCAGGAGTAAGCCAGGCACTCTAATAGTTTGGAGATTAACGGGAGATTTGAGATGAGTCGGTAGTTGGCAGTATCAGTTGCATCAAGAGTTGGTTTCTTTAGCAGTGGAAATATGATGTTGTGTTTGAAAGAAGAGGGAAAGAGGCCAGAGAGAGGTTGAATATAGTGGTGAGATGGGAGATAACCACTGGGGAGAGAGACTGGAGGAGGTGTGATGGGAGAGGATCGCTAGCGCAGATGGTGGGGCGAGCAGAGAAGATCAATTTGGAGACTTCTTCCTCTGTCGTTGGTCGGAGTACAGGTTAGTGAGCAGGAGCCAGATGCAGTATTTATGAGACTAGGGTTGGGGCTAGTCTGGGATTGGGAGATTATTTCCTGACAGATGTCATCAATTTTCTTTTTGAAGTAGACAGCCAGGTCTTCAGCACTGAGATCCGTCACCAGGGGCTGCGGTTTACA
Source organism: Eleutherodactylus coqui (assembly GCF_035609145.1). NCBI lineage: Eukaryota > Metazoa > Chordata > Amphibia > Anura > Eleutherodactylidae > Eleutherodactylus > Eleutherodactylus coqui. The sequence goes on along the minus strand of NC_089845.1, from coordinate 80,654,654 downwards.
GCTGAGAAGAGAGTGAAAGGTACCGAAGAGACGTTTAGGGTTGTGAGATAGTGAGGAGACCAGAGAGGTGAAGTAGACTTGTTTGGCATGGTGGAGGGCAAGGTTGTAGGTTCTGAGCATGGATATTATGTGGCAAAAGTCCGTGGACGTTTGCAACTTTCTCCACAGCAGTTCAGCACTTCTCGAGCACCACTGGATGAAACGCGTTTGAGGCGTGAGCCAGGGTGCTGCAGTGGATGGCTCGAGTCATGGGGGGTACAGCTTCATCCAGGGAAAGTTTGAGAGCAGTGTTGTATAGTATGGCAGCTAGGTTGGGGCAGGATCGGAGAGAGATAGGGGACAGAGAGGACTGTAGGGACTCAGCAAAGTCCTGGGTGTGAACGGGCTGAAGGTTCCTATAAGTACGGTAGGTAGGAGGGTCTGGAGAGATGTTAGGGAGCCTGACAGAGAAGGAGAGGATGTTATGGTCCGAGAGCAGGAGAGGGGAGTTAGTGAAGTGGGAAGCAGAGCGTAGACGGAAGAAGACCAGAGGCAGAGTATTGCCATCCCTCTGAGTGGGAGAGGCAGTGAGTTGTGAGAGACCAAGGAAGGAGGTGAGCGATAGAAGCTGAGAGGCATATGGAGAGATGGGGTCATTAGTGGGGATGTTAAAATCACCTAAGATATGGGTTGGAATTTTGCAGGAGAGGAAGTGGGGGAGCCAGGCGGCAAAGTGGTCCATAAACAGGCAAGTAGCACCTTAAGGGCGTAGATAACTGCCATTTGCATGGACAGCAGATAAAAAAAGCCATAGCATATGTACCTCAAATGATGGGAAAGTGAGTGAGGGTAGGGGGGGGGGGGGAGGGGATGACATGGTAGGTACATTTTGGGGAGTGAAGAGCACCTACTCCTCCAACTCTCATATTATCCAGTCTTGAGGTATGAGAGAACTGCAGGCCGTTATAGGACAGTGCAGCAGGGGAGGCTGTGTCAGACTGCTGTATCCACGTTTCTGTGAGAGATAGCAGATTTAGAGATCTAGCAGTAAAAAAGTCGTAGATGGTGAGGAGTTTATTACATGCTGACTGACAGTTCCCGAGTGCACATTTAAAGGGCTCAGGAGAGGGCATGCATGAGCTAGCAGTTGGGCTTGAGGGATGTCTTAGTGAGTTAGGTAGGGGGTAATAGTTAGGAGTAGTGGAGGGTGGGCCAGGATCCCCAGCTGCTAGTAGTAGCAAGATAGCGAGGGTTAGCAGATGGTTAGGAGTTTTTTGAGCACGATTGTTGTGTTTCGCAGAGGCATTAGGAGGTTTGAGGCTTAATAAGAAAGTAAAGAGTGCATGCGAGCTGTGCATGGGTGAGGATAGGAGAGAGGGGCTGATGTGAATAGAGTGCCCCAGAGGTGGACACTTGAAAGAGGTTCTGAAACTGACAGCAAGGATGAGAACAGAGGTGACAGCATTAGTGATAGCTTTGAAGTGCAAGGCATTTAGGCAGAGTTTGTGGCCTACCTGTCTGCTGCTCTGTCAAACTGCGATTTTAAACTGCATTGTTCAAAAGCCGAAGACACTTGTTTCCAGGCACTCAGCTCTAAACATGTATGCGTGCCATAGAGACTACCAATGAATATATAGTTCCAACAAAAATACTATAGCTAGCAGTGGCTGGTTGAGAGCAATAGTCAATCAGATGACCCCATCCTTAGGAGGCTAATGAACAGGATGGATGGGGGGGGGGGGTTATTGCCCTCTTTCAATAAACAAATTGTGCCCAGCAACACCAGATGAAACAAAGGTGGGGGAAATGCATATAGTAACAAATGGAGCCCAAAAACTAGGCAACATGGAGACATACCATTCACAGTAAAAACATGAAATGTGCATGGGACAGCATATGCACGCACAAAAACACGCTTGTATGAAGCCACCCTTAAAGAGAAATGAGTGTATATTTAGGGCATAAAACAGACACATTCAATTTTAAACCACATTCTCAAGATATGTGAGTGTCACTCTAATTATGCAAATGCTTTACTGGACTACCCATGTTGCAAACCTTGTAGAAATGGTGCATATAATGATAATAATACTATCAGGAAATTTATATGTATACTGTTTCTCAATATGGCTCACATAGTCATTTACACAATAAAAGTCATTCTGAATTGCTTTGAGACCTTCTTCAGTTTAAACATTTGCTAGCTTTTATATGTCATTTATTGTCTTAATAGACTCTATTGTCTTTTTTATTCATCTATATAACATAGCAAAAGCTGAATAAATGTTCTATACATGAAATAAAGACTAACTTGATATCAAGTGTCAGGATAGTAAGGTTTTTGTCTACTCAATAGTAGGCCTCAAAGTCTGCTTTTCCTAGGCTAGGAGTAAAGCAGTTAGTAGTTTTCTAGTTTGATATAACTCAACCTCTAACAAGATGAACTTTTGACTAAGTATAAGCATAAGTAGCAAAGACCAGCGAGGACTAGGCATCAGCGGAGGGGAAGGGGAGTATTGCTTTTTTGATGTTAGCTTAGCATGATGAGCACCTTTTAAATAAAAATTAATGCCCCTGGATAGCCTCTTTAAAGAGATTTTCTGTGACTAAGATATAGATGACCTATATTCAAGATGGGTCATCAATATCAGATTAGTGGAGGTCTGCTGCTTTGGACTCCCTGCTGATTAGCAGATTGAAGAGTCCAAGATGTTCATGTGAGTTTCATGGCCTCTTCTCAGGCCTGTGACATCATGCTGCTCTGTGACATGGCCTGAAAGTAGCTCAGACCCATTGAAGCAAATAGGACTGAGCTGCAATACCAGGCACAGCTGCTATAAAACATATGGCTTTGTGCCTGGTATGGAATGAAGTAACAGCTGCACTCACCCCAGTGCCATGGTCACTTCAGACAGCTGATTGGCATTGGTCCCAAGCAGCAGACCCCCACAGATTAGATATTGATGTCCTATCTTAAGTATAGGTTGTCAATATTAAAGTCCCAAAAAACTTTTTAAGCTCTTATATTAAGAAATGCTAACTGATGGTTTGTAATGCACTAACAAAACACATTTTTGTATTATAAAGAGAAGCTTTAATTTTGTTCAGCTTAAATATTGTGATGCTTTAAATTTTCTTTTAAAAATGTTACTTGAGGAAAATCATTATGACCGAAGATACAAAAAAAAAGTTATCCTGCCCGTACTGTACTGATAGCATAGAATCCTCTGTTGTCTGCAGCTACAAGGGCTACACTGTTCTGTACCTGACACCTGAATACAGTGAGATGCCGACCTTTCCATATAAGTAGTATTATGAGCAAAGTGTGCTTTCTGACTTCAGCCAATAGCTGTAAAATACTGATAGATATCAGAAATTAAGTGTTGTCTTGACTGCCACCGCTACAAATCCAGGGATGTGCATTGGTGGTTGTCTGTTGACATGCACTTTTAGCATGTAATGAGCACTTACAGTAGCACTGTTGGAGGGTAAGAGATGTATAAATAATGCCCCTGATTGGTCTGTCTGCTGGGCCCTTAAAAAAAAATTGTGCAAGTGTACTTAGAAGAACTGATGCCATTTAGAAGTCAGAAAGTGGTCATACAAAATATTGATTTGATTTCCATTTCTCTTTGGTTCATTCACTTAGAATTTTGTTAGTTGTTAACAAAAACTATTAAAACTTCTATTTTTGAAAGCATTTTTACTTTGCAGCATTGTTTCCACACCTGCCTTGAACTTTTGTACAATACTGTATAATTAAAGGGGAATTCTCAAGGTTGAATGTTTCAAGTTTTCACCCATCCACTGTATAGGCAAAAACGGCTAGGATCAGTGGGGGTTCGAATGCTGGAACTTCCACAGATTCCAAGAATAGGGGAATCATGTTCTCCCTCCTCCTCAATACATGGTTGCTTCTCCCACCTGCAGTGAAATTAGATTGAATGGAGCAGCAGATACACGTGCTCAGTGAGTATTTCTATAAGCCCCATTGAAATGAATAGGGCAGTGGCCATACATGTGCGGCCAGTCCTCCATTCATTCTGATGAAACTGTAGTTGGAAGAAGCAACTCTGCAGTGAGGAGGAGGGAGGTCATGGATTCACCATTCTCGGGCTTTGTGAGGGTCCCAGGTATCAGACTCCCACCGATCTATCATTTTTCACCTATCCAGTGGATGGTGGATGAAAATAACTTGCAAGAAGTTTTTTATTTGTTGCTACTTTAGAGAGGTATTTCTATCTCAGTTAATCATGGCTGTATTGAGAGTACTCCTCTGTACGAAGTGACTAGGGTAGCAGGGAGTACAAAAACAGCCAAACAGTCTGTTTTACATTGTTGAATGGGAGTCACAAACAGCGTAACGTAGTGAGAACATCCATAACTCCTAACCACCTTAGCCACTGCATATAGTCTGGCTGGTAGCCAGGACAGATAGAACTCAATATAGGTGTGGATTAAAAAGGTGGGACCTACATCTGTCAGACTTTTATCACATATCTGAGAAGGGAATGCCCATTTAGGGCTCGGTCAGATGAGCGATTGCCCAACAGAGAGGCAGGGGGAATACCCTGCTGCTTACAGCAGGACATTTAATAGGTGCTGCCCAGAAGCACTTTTTATATGTCCAGTTATAAATTCCTGTTAGTCCCCACGGGGATTATTGGAACCCTCGGGAGTCCCCTCATCCTCGCGGGGACTAACAGGAGTTTACAGCGGGACATTTAAAATGTGGTTTCTGGGCAGCACGTTTTAAATGCACTGCTGTAAGCAGCAGGGAATCTATTCCCAGTTCAGGAGTTTACATTAACTCCTGCTCCCATAGGAGTCAATGGAATCTCCTGCACAGCACGCAGCACAGACCTGCTTTTTTGCATTGTAGCCAAAATACTATCTTTGTTAGATGCGCTCCGTTTAGCCCACCTAAATTCTCTCATGTGACTACTTCTATAGGAACCGATTGGTTCTTTTGGATGCGTTTTTTTAGCGCACAAAAAAAACACTCCTCTGACCGAGCCCTTAAAGGGGTTGTCCCGAGAAAGCAAGTGGGGGTAAGCACTTCTGTATGGCCATATTAATGCACTTTGTAATATATATCGTGCATTAAATATGAGCCATACAGAAGTTATTCACTTACCTGCTCCGTTGCTGGCGTCCCCGTCTCCATGGTGCCGTCTAATTTCAGCGTCTAATCTCCCGATTAGACACGCTTGCGCAGAAGGGTCTTCTCCCTTCTCTTGGGTCTCGGCACGAGCGGAGTTCTGGCTCCGCCCCTTCTACGCGTCATCGCGTAGCTCCGCCCCGTCACGTGTGCCGATTCCAGCCAATCAGGAGGCTGGAATCGGCAATGGACCGCACAGAGCCCACGGTGCACCATGGGAGAAGACCCTCGGTGCATCGTGGGTGAAGATCCCGGTGGCCATCTTGCTAAGGTAAGGAAGAAGTCGCCGCAGCGCGGGGATTCGGGTACGTACTAAACGTTTTTTTTTTTAACACATGCATTGGGTTTGTCTCGCGCCGAACGGGGGGCCTATTGAATAAAAAAAAACCTGTTTTGGCTCGGGACAACCCCTTTAACATGGGCTTATAATAACTGCAATTTGAAACCACTGTAGAATTAAGGTTTCCTTCACATATGGTTTTTTGGAAAGTAAGAAAGACAATACAAAAAGTATGGCATTGCTTGTAATGTGTTTGATATTTCAGTATGCTGTAGACTAAGTTAACAGCTGGCTGCAACTTTTTATTTAAATGCCAGAAAAAGGCCCAATGCCCACAACCGTATTTGCACTGCGGCAAATACTGCCCATAGGACATGCAAGGAAAAAGGTTTTCCCTGCTCACAAGCGGAAATCAACTGCGATTTTCCACTCTTGGAGGAAAATCGCAGCATGTGCTATTCTACTGCGAGACTCGCAGGAATGGCTTCCATTGTAGTCGGAACCACATCATTGCCGGCGCGACTCTCTGCAGTGTACATGTGCAGCGGCGCGCCAGCCAGCACATCCGCAGAGCAGAGAGAGAAAGACAAAACAGGTACGCGAGGGTCAATGCCGGGGAACAGGGTCTGATTCCGCTGCGAGATTTCGCAGTCGGAATCTGACCCAGCCGTCGGCATGAAGCCAAAATGACATAACGAACAAATGAAGGTTGGATTAGTTTTATTCACCAATATATACAAAATAAATATACAAAACTCTTCACAACAGCTATATTTTGAATATTAACATATATAAATATGTTTCCACAGTGAATGTATAAATTTGAATCCAATTTCTTATAATCTGATTTATATTACATTATCTGACCTTTTAATATAATATAAGTTAATTACTAATATCCATGATTGGTTTGCTCTATGTGATAAAATACTTAAACGTAATGCCATTGTTATTAAATTGTCCCTTTGATATCATACAATTGTCTTACAGTGACACCTACTGGGATTAGGGAAGCTTTAAGCAACATGTCCCCTGATGATACATGACTTTACAGAAGTTTCTAGGCTCATAATTGTTTTATGATAACAGAGTGATAAATGTGTATGTATCATCATTGACTGTCTTGAATGTTTTTTTTTTCTGATTATTTCAATTTTCTAATCAGTCTAGTAAGTACATGCTTCTTGTCAGCAATTGATTAAAATCTGTATAAAATGTACAGTACTCAGGGACAATTTGGAAGGTTCATATAAAATTAATGAATGTAAGTTTAGTATGGTAAGCTACAAGTATATATATATATATTTATCAGTCATGAATAGTAACTTAAGGACTTCTTCACATGGGTGTCATTTTTGTCCCGTTATACATCTGTGATAATCACGGCTGCAGAACAAAATGAAACCATTGACTTCAATGGTATTGTTTTCATTAGCAGTATTCTGATCTGTTAGGCTCTTTACCACGAGCGTATTTCGGCCACCGTTTTCACGGTTGCCCAATATACGCTACGTTGGGAGAGATAAAGCTGGTGAACAGGCACACAAATCAATCGTTTGTGCGCCCGTTCAGACGGCATTGGTCCCAGGGCATATACACCGAGACTACCATGCCGTCGCCCCTTTTCCCTACCTCCCGATCGCAGGCTTACCTTGGCTCTCCTCCCCGCTCGTTCTTTGCAATGGGAGGGGGTGGGGTGGATTGGGGCGGAGCTAAGCATCAAACTTTCCCACCTCCTCCCATTGATAGCTATGGACAAGTGGCGGGGTCTTAGCTCCACCTACATCCCACCCCTTGTCCGCAGCCAGCAATGCGAGGAGGAGGGATGGACCAGTGCTTAGCTCTGCCCCATCCTGACCCCTCCCATTGCAAAGAGCCAGCAGGGAGGAGAGCAGAGGTGAACCTGCACAGGGAGAGGAGAGCAGAGGGAGGGAGTTAAGCAGCCATGCTTCTAAACTCCCTTCCACCTCCGACCACTGCCACGGGCTCCCATAGGAGTGGCTGACATATTGCGGCTCAAAAGATAGTTCCAGGACTATCTTTTGGACCCGACGTAAAAACACCCTGCACTATATTGGCCTGGCTGGGTGCTTTTATGTCTCAGGAATACGGCCATGTGATCTGATGCATTGGAATCCAATGCATCAGATCAGTGTATGTCAGTCAACCGTGAAAATGGCGGCCGATATACGCTCGTGAGTCCATTAATAGCATGGGTAAGAAAAGATAGGACTTGCACGATCTTTCCCACAAGTGCAGGAATGATAGGGAATGACCTATCTTCCTGCTGTTTTATTCAAACTTGCACACTAGAGCGTGGAGTTGGAATGCTCTGAGAATAAAAAAAACGTTCATGCGCAACTACACTCTATTTGTTTTTGCTTTAACTCAGGGAACTATTATTCAGCTCAGAATTAGGCACTGTGCATTATATCTCAAAACATCAGCAAAGCTTTATTTAAGAAGGTGAAATATGGCAAATAAGTCAACTGGAGAATGACTGACAAACACAGCACAGGTGATCTTAGTAACTTTTCATGCAAAGTATTTTTAAAGATTTTATTACTAGTTTTCTGAATAACTAAATCAATGTCTCATAGCTAAATTTGTGATCAATTCCTCACTATTTTCAAGACCACTGTTTGCTGTCGGTCAACATTTTGTTTATGTCCAGGGATTAAAAACCCATACAGACCCAGTCTTCATTAGAAAAGTGAGTGTAATTATGTTCAACTTAAGCTCCTTTTACATGCAAAGATAATCTTTCAGATGGCAGAACGAGTGAGCGAACTGCCAGAATTTTTTAATAAATGACATGTGCAGGTTAATGGCTGTAATCAGCTCCATAAACATTCATGGGTTGTTTACTCATCTGGGCATGTCTTTGTTCGTTTATTATCACATAGACACATGCCCAGCTGTGTAGTCTTTTGAAAGATGAGCGAAATACATTTGAATGGAATAAATTAGCTCAGTCTTTCAGCAGCTGAACAATGGATTTTATGCAGACTAAAATCTATTGTTCAAATGAAAAGTGCAAGATGCCCGCATTTACATGTAACAATTATCACTCATTTTAAGGCAATCCTCTGAAACAGAGTACACACTACTGGCTTCAGATTGATACATTTAGCAAACATTGCACATTGATTGATTTATTGTACACATTTTAAGATAGATTTTTACTGCTGCTGATGTATTTAACTCAGGGCAATCTAGTCTGGATACAATTGCATCCAAATCTCAGGTAAGAGTAGGATTAGGTCTGTACAGGTTTTTGCCTCTGGATGTAAACAGTGTTTTTATTCATTTCAGGAAAACCAATACCTGGAAATGAGGAACTAAGACACAAATATAAGGGAAAACCAGTTATATATGTAACAGGTGTACTAGTCAATATTTTTTTATTGTGTATATGGATGATCAAATTGGACTCCAAAATACATTGGAGGAAATGTTAGGGCCCTTTCACATGGGCAGAATTTTGCGCTATTCCACACCGTAAGTTGCAGTAAATTCTGCAGCTAATTCTGCATGGCTCTGTACAGATTTTGATGTGGAATGACAATTGTTTAAAGCAGCCTGCATTTCTGTATCAAAATCTGTGGTTAGCCCTGGTGATTTTAAAGTGGAATTCTGCAGCGGCAAATTCTACTACGTCCTGGTAGAAATTTACTGTCCATATGAAAGGGCCTTAAGCTGAAATCTTTTCAAAAGTCAAAGCCTAAGCAGAAAAGTCAACACTATTCCAAATCACCGCAGAAATGTGCATAGTAAGGCATATCAGGAAAACAAGGTAATCATGGTTAATTTCACATTACCTGTGGGCTGGGGACTAAACAAACCCTTGGAATTGCAGGAGAATATGGCAGTGCACCTTAAATATAATGCTCCAACCACGCTTATTAGAACATACAAGATATGCACCACTGATTCGTATGGTATCATACATCACCACCCATGACGCAGTATGATGCCACAGTGCAAGCAAGTCCCGTTTGTCATGTTGGGAAGGTTGCTATGGCACATATATTATGTACAGTACACAGTTTACTCTCATGTGCCAATTTCCCAAATACTAGAGATACAATTTCAATCTCTAGACAGATCCTATGGATTTTTCTAAAATTAGTTTTTCTACTTTTAAGAAAAGCAACTGTTGAATCAGCTAAATCCATTTACTAAAGTGTCAAGGGTCATCAAAGTTACCAGACAACAGACTTGTTTCCTAGAGACATTATTACAGGCAAAATTTTAAGTGCTACATACAAAGCTGGAGTCATTTGATACAAGTAGCAATTTTCCTTGAAGTTGCAGCCATTTCAAACTCGATTCATTCACAGTAGCGACGGCTGTGCCATAATCAATGACTGCAGCTTGGAAAATGATGTAATTCTAACGAGATAAGACAGTGGTTCTGACTATGAAAATAAGATTTCTATTAGCTGCAGTATAAAATGATATAATTGTATTGTAATGTAGGGTGTCCATTTATTACAGTACAAGAATGTGTGGTTAGCCAGTTGCCAGCTGAAAAAAGCCAAATCAACAGCAATCAGCTTAACGCCCCACTTGTCTAGTTTCAAAATGGAGTTGTTTATCTAAAGCTTAAAAAAAAGTCTTCTTTTAGTAAATCACCATACTTGTCCATGAATTGTGTCTGACATTGAATCATTCAAGTGACAAATTTGATTAGATTTATTTACGTGGTGTATATAAAGATGCAAATGTATCACTAAGTCAAGTAGAAAAACCCAGCATAAAATACAATACCTTTCTTCAGGAATGAAGAAGACTATCTATCTGGTGCCACCTAAAGAAAAGTATAGAGTCTCCTTGGAAAGATCCTGCTGGCAAGACGTCTTTAAAGAAATACCTCCTGGGAAAAAGTATACAAGAATAGAGTTCTAGAAGAAACAAAACTGTCTCTTTGGTGCTACAGATTGTTAGCTACCCTGTAAGTTAATGTCTCAACCCTTAAACAGTCTTAAAGGGGTTGTCCCGCGCCGAAACGTTTTTTTTTTTTTTTTCAACCCCCCCCCCCCCCGTTCGGCGCAAGACAACCCCGATGCAGGGGTTAAAAAAGAAAACCGGACAGTGCTTACCTGAATCCCCGCGCTCCGGTGACTTCTTACTTACCTGCTGAAGATGGCCGCCGGGATCTTCTCTCTCGGTGGACCGCAGGGCTTCTGTGCGGTCCATTGCCGATTCCAGCCTCCTGATTGGCTGGAATCGGCACATGACGGGGCGGAGCTACAAGGAGCCGCTCTCCTGCACGAGCGGCCCCATTCAGAAAAGAAGAAGACCCGGACTGCGCAAGCGCGTCTAATCTGGCGATTAGACGCTGAAAATTAGACGGCTTCATGGAAACGAGGACGCCAGCAACGGAACAGGTAAGTGAAAAATTTCTTATAACTTCTGTATGGCTCATAATTAATGCACAATGTACATTACAAAGTGCATTAATATGGCCATACAGAAGTGTATAGACCCACTTGCTGCCGCGGGACAACCCCTTTAAATCATGAAATTAGGTTATAAAAAAGGGAGACTCCCATATGTAGAGTGCACTATTTTGGAGTTGTTGCTCTTCATCAGTACAGAGTAGGATTTGGATTAATTGTGTAAGGGTGCCTGCACACGAGCAGAATTTCAAGCGCGTGATTTTAGGCACATAATCCGCCCCAGACCGCAGCCAATATACTCCTATGAGGATCCGCAGTTGTTCCCAGACGGACGGATGTGTATCGCGTTTTTTCACGCGAGTGAAAAAATCTGCGACCTGTTCTAATTTTGGTCGGATCATGCGCGTGAAGCCTCCAATACAAGTGAATGGGTGCGTTTTTTCACGCAGTACATCCGGAGTGCAGCTGCGGATGGAGTCACTGGTTGCTATGACTACAGGAAGTAGGCATGGTAGGAAGCGTCCCAACACACAGCAGAGCTTCACAGGCACATTTCAACTGCAGATCTGTCCTTTCAGTCCCCTCATCTACCAGAGAGCAGCCAGCAGACACCAGCCAGGGTGCACCCAGTACCTCCTTTTTTTCCTGGGGGGCTCTTCCTCCTCCGTTACCGCAGTACGTCCGAAAAAAGTTACATGGATCAACCATGCCCACAAAGACATCTGCTCACCGGGTGAAAGCATGTTGCCAGAATAATTTAACAGTGCTCACACAAGCAAGAGGGACAAAACGGAGTCTGGGTGTTGGTTTTTAAGCTGTTTTCCAGGGAATGGGCAGTTCTCTAGGGGTTGGGTTTACAATAAGGGTGTCTTCCGGATTTTTCTGCACGGTTTTTTCCGCAACACATCCGCGTATATCCGCGCGTGATTTTTCACGCATCCGCACCTATCCGCAAGCACATTTAGGTACCATACGCGCGTGAAAATCCGCGAGTGGAATCCGGAACGCTCGTGTGCAGGCGGCCAAAATCAGTACCTTTTGAGACCTATTATATAGTATATGGTATGTCACACAGTCAACAAAAACTCTACTCTGGGTGTATATGTCATCCCACAAAGTCTCCCATAACCCATTCAGTAGCAATTAACCGTGCTGTCTACAGATAGATGTCTCTATTTTGACTGATAACCAGAGTCATCTCTCAATACTCTTTAATAACTTGCAGACTGCCCATATACTTTAAACATTCAGGTAGTCCATAACTATTTCTGCACAAGCATTTTTAAATATTCTGCACCAATATGATGCTGGCATCTCCCTGCTTAATCAGAGCTTCGTGATCTCACGGTCAGCAGACAGCTGATATTATGGAGCTATGCAGGAGCATTTCCTTGAGTGATTGCTATGACAGCCAGCGATCATATGCTTGAACACCACACTCACTGGTCTCCAGGCATATGATCCCTATGACTAGCTATCAGCAAGCACAAGGAGGTTCTTCCACCCCTCTACATCAGAGCTACGTGACTCTGCTCTAAAGACAGCTGAGCTCACAGACCTTGGCAGCTTTGCCTGTAATTAAAAAAAATTGTCTATAAAAAAAGTTTATAAGTACTAAAAAAGGTCATCTGTAAAAAAAAATGTTTTTCTGTCTAAAAATGTTCATCTGATGAAAAAAATTTACATTCATCAGTGTAAAAAAGTTTGTAGAAAAAGTGTGTAAAAAATATTTGTCTATAAAATAAAAGCTTGTAAAAGATCTGTAAAAACACGAAAATAGTGAAAACAAGAAAAAAGTTAATACCATCTCCGTCTTCTTTCTTTAATTCCTGTGAAACACTTAACAAGGTTTTGCAGAGATAACAAAATTCCTAAGTACTGTTTTGAATACTTCATCGGCAGCATTTTTTTAAATATTAAGTTTGGTTTTTTTATTCACATTTTTAAATATGAGTGATTTATGGGAGTGTTTCTAATATATTGGCCCCCTCAAAGCCACTTCAAAACTAAAGTAGTCCTTAAACATTTGAGTTTGGTCATGTTCTTCAAAATTAGGAAAACTGTTGCTTTAATTATAAGCTTTGTAGCATCCTAAAAAAAAAAGACAGTTAAAAAAATAACAATGTGGAAATACACTAAGGCCTCATTTACACAAGTGTGTGTTCACGCATACATAGGTGCGCACAAAACCGCGCATCCATGTATGTGCAAAAACACGCGTAAATGAAGCTCCGTGCACCATTACTTTCAATGGGGCTGACGGCGGCCCCATTGAAAGCAATGGCCTGCCAGCAACCCCTGCAGTGATTTGTAGGGTAGGGCTTGAAATATAAGCACTTCTCTGAAAATCATCCCTAGCATGTGTAAAAAATAAAAAAAATATATATACTCACCTTTCCGGCACTGCCGGGGCACAGGCGCGTCTAGCCGCTCGTCTCCCTGCACTGCTCTGAAGCTCTTTCAGCAAGCAGGGATTTAAAATCCCCGCCTGCTGAAAGAGCTGTATCTGATTGGCTGAGCGCTCAGGCATTGAATTTATTGAATCACAGGCATTGAATTCAATGAATGGCCGAGCGCTGCCTGGGATTGGCTGAGCGCTGTGACCAATCACAGGCAGCACTCAGCTGGAATTCAATGAATGCCTGAGTGCTGCCTGTGACTGGCTGAGCGCTCAGCCAATCAGAAACAGCCTTTTCAGCAGGCGGGGATTTAAAATACCCGCCTGCTGAAAGAGCTTCATTTCACTGCCGGGAACAGGGCAGAGAAAACGTGCTGAGCCCCGACAGCGCCAGAGAGGTGAGTATTTATTCATTTATTCTTTAAACATACAAGGGATGATTTTCATGGAAAGGCTTATATGTAAAGCCCTTTCCTGAAAATCACTGCAGGGGTTGCCAGTAGACCATTGCTTTCAATGTGGCCGCCGGCAGCAGCTACGGCTTCATTGAAAGCAATGCTGCATGGACCTGCATTCATGTGTGCTTGTGCACATACGTGGGCGTGCCAGTTTTATTCCCACCTATGTATGCACCAGCACACACTCGTGGGAATGAGGTCTTACAGAAGTAGAGTTCCAGCCATTAGAAGTGGAGTTAGGAATACTGAATCTACAACTGTCATTTTTTGGTGTGTTTTGTAGAGGAAAGAGGGAAATCCCTTGAGGAGAGTGGTAGAGGGAGTCCCCGCTGCTGAGAAATACCCCGCTGCTTACAGCAGGACATTTAAAACCTGCTGCCCAGAAGCACATTTTAAATGTCCCACTGTAAACTCTTGTTAGTCCCCACGGGGATGACGGGACTCGCCAAGGGTTCCCTTAATCCCCGTGGGGACTAACAGGAATTTTACAGCGGAACATTTCAAATGTGCTTCTGGGCAACAGGTTTTAAATGTCCTGCTATAAGCAGCGGGGTATTTCTCAGCAGCGGGGACTCCCTCTACCTCTCTCCTCAAGGGATTTCCCTATAGCAGGGAAACAGAGGGGGTAGGGTTACAGAGCTTTCCCTGAGGGCTTCCTGGAGAACATGGGAGGAGGGGGTGGGGCTAGAGGGATCCACCTTCTAGTAATGCCCCTCTAGCGCTGCCCTCTCTATATTTGCTATGGGAAATCTCTGTGAGAAGCCCTATAGCCCTGCCCACTCTAGCCACGCCCACTCTCTGCATTATGAGGATATTCCTTCGGGGGTCCCCAGAGCAGGGAGAGAGAGAACAGGGTATGGATTAATCCCCCTTAGCAGGGAGAGGGAGTGGAGCTATGGGGGATTTCCCCATAGCAGGTAGAGAAAGCGTAGCTATAGGGGATTTCCCCTAGCCCTGCTCCAACTCCCCCTGCTATGGGTTAATTCCCCCATAGCTCCACTCTCTCTCCCTGCTATGGGGAAATCCTGAATCCCTGCGGGGCTTCTTCTCTCTGTCCTCCTGGAGCAGATGTGCTTTTTAAAGTGCAGCTGCTCCAGTGAATGGGCGATTTTCATGCACATGAAGCTTGGGTCTTCTGCGCATGAAACATTGCCTGTTCACATGATTTTTACACATACAAGCATCAATTTTGTGTGTGTGTATATTCGTGCGCAAAAAAAGTGCTTCTGTGACCAAGGCCTTAAAAGTAATTAAAAAATCCAAAATAGCCATTTTCTGATCATCTCCTTTCCTCTAAATAGGAATACAATATAATTTTTAAAAATTGTATATACCTCAAAATGGTACCAGTAAAAACTACAAGTTGTCGCACAAAAAATAGAACCGAGGGTCATGACTCTTAAGGCTGAAATTATTATGTCACTAAGAGGGTAAAAATGCACCCAAGGCAACTGAGCTGTAAGTCAAATATATTTACCTGAGACATAAATTCAACATTTACAATACAAAAGTTACATTTTTAGGAGTGTTTTTTCCAATTTTAACATGACTGTTGGGAGCCTAAAGGAACGTGCACCCAAACATCCGACTAAGGACTCCCTCACATTTTTCAATGCTGCGTTTACTGCAGTTTCAGCAGCGTTATCATGCATTTTTGACATTTTGGCTATGTTTTCAGCACAGCTGAAAACTCAGCCAAGAAAGCTGAAAAAAAAATAAAGACTCACCTACCTGGCACTGTCCTGATCCCGGACGCTGCTCTCCAGAGCTCCCAGCACTTGTCATCACTGACAGAGGATCTTTTGCTAGTGGCGGAGTTTGAAGACCCCACCTACAGCAAGAAATTGCTGATTGGCTGAGCCTGCCGAGTGTCAGCAAGCTCAGCCAATCACAGCCATTCATTGAATGGCTGAGATTGGTGCATCGAGTGGCTTATTTGATTGGTGAAGCCGGCACTCCTGAACCAATCAGAGCAATTTCTCATTGAGAGGCGGGGATTTCAATCCCCGTCACTAGCAGTAGATGCTTTGTCAGCTTGAGAAGTGTCCGGCAGCCTACCTGGAGCTTCAGGGAACAGCGGCGGGGACCATGATGGTGCCAGCTAGGTGAGTATGTCTATCGGCGCCCGTGTTACTGCAGAAAGAAGACGGCCGTACTTCATGACGGATGTCTCTCTGCAGCACCGGGAGAAAGAACATTGCCGGTTATGTGTTCTTTCTTCAGCGCTGCAGGGAGTCGTCCGTCTTGAAGTACGGCCATCTTCTTCCTGCAGTAAGGGCTCAGTCACACGGGCGCATCGGCACCCATGTGACTAAGCCCTCAAAGTGAATGCAGAGTCACTAGGGCCTGGAATCTGCAGAGCCAGAAGTGCAACAAAAAATCCTTCACGACAGCATTCAAGGTACAAAAGGATAAATAATATTTTATATCACTAGGTCTGGAGACACAATGAACACCATACTGTCTACAATCTACAATTCAGTTTTGCACGTTGAGGTCAGTTTAATACGCAGTGGGGTTTAATTCTGAAAAATTTGCTGTGGTATGTAGTTAGCTAGCCGCTCATGATCAGATCAAAGCAATGGTCTGCAGAAATTACGTTCTAAAGAGGACAGTTTATGAAAATGACAGGTTTGCTGAGTTTCTGTATAATCTTCACTTATAACCTAAACTGCTAATTTATAATTATTACATAAAACTCAGTGCACACGCAAAGTGTCACTATGCAGCCTCCAAGAGAAATGTCTTCCGGCGGCTTTTTTTCTGCAGTTCTGACATTATCCTTCGTATGATCGGTAGATTTCTTGCTATTTATGTGCACAAGGTATAATTCATCAAACTTTGTATAACGTCATATGCAGAAATATGCTAACAGTCTTTAAATTCTCGTTAAATCATCAGGATAAAGTTTACTCAGTTGGACAGGAGAAGCCACTTGGAAAATTTTTGAAATGTTCTCAGGATTTCTAAACAAGACAAGTTGAATTTAATTCCTTCCTATATCTTAATTACTCAGGTCCTCCCTCAAATTTTACAGCCAACTTTAGTTATAGAGGAAAACTACTGTTTCAAATGCAGCAAAAAGTGATTAAAGAAGATTTTCGTTTAGGCCTTAGTCACACGGGCGTTTATTGCCGCGATTTGCGCATGCGCATGCGTCCGGCGACTTTTTAAAACCATTGCCTTGCAATGGTATCGGACACATGAGCGCTTTTTATGCGCTCGTCCGATAAATTAGAGAACAGAAATCGCAGATCGCACCTATCTGCGATCTGCGATTCCTGTTCTCTTCTCTATATGCGCTCAACGGGGCCGGCGGCAGCAGCGCCGACCCCATTGAGAACATATAGAAGACAAATCATTCTTCTCTGCCACAGCTGGAACAGCTGTGGCAGAGAAGAACGATGTTTGCCCATTGAATTCAATGGAGCGGCAATACAGCCGCTCCATTGAAAGCAATGGGCTGCCGGCGTGCGCGGGGTTAATTGTCGGGAAGGGGTTAAATATATAACCCCTTACCTGCAATGCATCCTTAAATGTGAAAAAATAAAAAAAAAGGATGTTCTCACCTGCTCCCGGCAGCTGGAGATCCCGGCGGTCGGCCTGCAGTGGGTGTGAAGGAGGTGTGACTCAGGCTTGCCCCTGATTGGCTCAGCCTGAGCCAATCAGAGGCTGAGCTCAGTCACACCCATTCATGAATTCATGAATGGGTGTGACTGAGACTTGCTTCTGATTGGCTCAGCGCTGAGCCAATCAGGGGCAAGCCTGAGTCACACCTCCTTCACACCCACTGCAGGCCGACCGCCGGGATCTCCAGCTGCCGGGAGCAGGTGAGTACATCCTTTTTTTTTATTTTTTCACATTTAAGGATGCATTGCAGGTAAGGGGTTATATATTTAACCCCTTCCCGACAATTAACCCCGCGCCCGCCCGCAGCGCTTGCATTCAATGGAGCCGCTGTATTGCCGGCTCCATCGAATGCAATTCGCTGGACAGCTCCGGCCCGTTTCTAATGAAACGCGGCTAGGAGCAGATTTTCGGGCGATTTTTGGGCCGATTTTTCGGCGCCGGTCACGCGATTTGCGCATGCGCATCCGTCATGCGATGCGCAAATCGCGTGAAAAAACGCCCGTGTGACTAAGGCCTTAATGTATCTACTCTAAAAATAAAAAGGTGAAATGTCTCTGACAGTTTTTTTGACACAGGTTACAGTTCACAAACATTAATAAAGAAATGGCAGAAAGACATTAGAGATAGTAAGAATCATTTGACCTATGTGATTCTGTGTTATTCCAATCTATTTTATATAATATTTCTAAGATACATAAATTTCAGAAAATTAATTATGAGTGAAATTTAGAATAAAATAACAATAGAAACATGCAATTAACCCCATAGTGTCAGGCTTATTTTACGCCTATTTTTTTTCATTTTTTCTGTTGAATTGAAAAAACAATAACCTTTTTATTTTTTTATTCCCATAACCCATATAAGGGCTTATTTTTGTGCGAAAACTTGTATTTTTAATGCCATAATTCTGTGGTACATATAATATATGGTATAACTTTTAGTATTTTTTTTCTGGAGGGTAATTGGAAAAAATTAATCCTGATATTTCTTTTTTATGGCATTCAGCATGCAGAATAAATAGTGAGATAGCATTCACTGGATCAGTATGATTCAGGTGATACCAGGTTTGTATAGTTTTTTTCTGTTTTGCTTTTTTGTATACTAAAAGCACTTTTATAGATTTGCTTTTGTGTCGCTGCATTCCAAGAGCCATAATATTTTTTTTCCACTGATGGAGCTCTATGAGAGCTTGAAATTTCTATTTTTTTCTATCACCAAGCTCTAGAATCCCAAACATGTTTTTTCCATTAACTGTGGATTTTTTTTCAGAACAAGTTGTACTTTTTAAGGGCGGATTCAGACAAACATGAATTTCTCCGCTTATGCAGTCGTGATAATCATGGCCGCATAACTGGACAAAACCACTGATTTTAATGGTTTCATTTTCACTAGCTCTTTTCTCGGCCATTAATACTATGGCTGAGAAAAGATAGGACTTACCCTATCTTTCTGTCATGTAGTGAATACCACGTGCGGGAAAGATAGGGCAGGTCCTATCTTCCCACGGTTATTCTCAAACTCCTGCGTTATGGGGCAGAGTTTGAAAGGCCAGTGAAGGGGAAGAAATTTCCCTCATTCAGGTGTAACTAAGCTCCTTGCCTATGGTCATCTGAATACACTCTAGTAGTACCATTTGATGATCCATATAACCTTTCGGTGGCTTTCTATTCTGTTTTTTGTGAAGTGAGATATGCAGGATTAGCTATTTTTACCACATTTTAAATATTTGCTTCACAGCTTGCATTGTGCAGGTTAAATAATGTAAACATCTTTTTTTTACATGGACCATTGCAAATGTGGTGATAGCCAATTTGTGGTTGTTTTTTTTTTCATACTATGGGCTCAATCAGACTGGCATTTCTTTTTTGCACTTTTTTTGTGCAAAATGCATATGCACAAAAAATTGTGTGACCAAAGCGGGCGTCACATTGAAAAAAACACACTTGACTGCATTCAAAATTCTCACATAAAGTGCGGTGCCTACTATCCCCTGCTGCTGATGTGACAGCTGCAGCAGGGGATTCATTGGATGTGAAATCCCTGGATGCTGCCACATCCAGGGGTTTCAACTTGTGGTCAATGGGGCCAGCAGAATCATCGCCGAACCAATAAAAACATACAGAGAAGTTTGAGATCCTCTGGCATAGCTGTGACAGCTGTGGCAGAGAATTTCTTCATCTCCACGGGGAGTCCCCTCATCACTGAACACTGTGACAGCATTGTGTCCAGTGACAAGGGGACTGCCTGCAGGGATGAAGAATTCCCCTGCCACAGCTGTGGCACAGTAGCGTAATGTTCTCCCATTACTTTCAATGGGGATGGCGCTTCTGCAGCTTCATTGAAAGCAATGGGCTGCCGGCAATCCCTGCAGTGATTTTCGGGGAAGGGCTTTAACTATAAGCCCTTCCCTGAAAATCATCCCTAGAATGTGTAAAAAAAATAAAAATATGTACCCATCTCTCTGCCGCTGCTGAGGCTCAGGCGCGTCTAGCTGCTTGTTCTTCTGAATTGCTCTGAAGTGCTTTCAGCAGGTGGGGATTTAAAATCCCAGCCTGCTGAAAGGGCTGACTCTGATTGCCTGAGCGCTGTGACCAATCAGAGGCAGCGCTCAGCCATTGAATGAGTGCTGAGTGCTGCCTGTGATTGATCCTTTCGCTTAGCCAATCAGAGGCAGCACTCAGCCATTTATTGAAGTCAGCCATTCATTGAAGCCATTCATTAGGCGTAGTGGTCAATGTTTTCACATTGACTACTACGCCTAATAGGTTGACACCTCCTGTTTTGCAAAGAAAGCTCTTCAGCAGTCATTTCATTATCATCACAGGCAGGATTACAGTGAAAGGTAACATCTATATATAGACTAGCTGATATACCCGGCTTTGCCCGAGTTAATTTGGTACTGGTGTTTATCTGGTGTTCACACGGAAAATCTTCTGAAGCCGTGGTTACTTTAGAGATACCGGAAAAACATGTTCACCATTTTGCATAGTTCTCTGCGTTACCCAGGAAACATCATGGGGAGGTAACCATGCGACGTTTCCTTTATATAAAATGACAGCAGGAAGTGAGAGAATTAGATTTCATATGTAAAATTTGGACGCTAATTCTTTTGCACTTAGAATTGAATAATCAAGTTGAGACCCATTAACTTTTCCTATTTATGACATAATCAATGCCCGTGCCAAATTTCAAGTTTCTATGACATTGGGAAGTGAGAGAATTAGATTTCGTACGTAAAATGTGGATGCTAATTCTTTTGCGCTTAGAATTGAACAATCAAGGTGGGACGCATTAACTTTTCCTATTTATGACATAATCAATGCTCGTTCCAAATTTCATGTTTCTATGACACCAAGAAGTGAGAGAATTAGATTCCGCACGTAAAATTTGGACGCTAATTCTTTTGCGCATACAATTGAATAATCTAATTGGGACCATTAGCTTTTCCTATTTATGACATAATCAATGCTCTTGCCAAATTTCATGTTTCTATGACACCGTAAAGTGAGAAAAATACATTCCGTACGTAAAATTTGGATGCTAATTCTTTTGCGCATAGAATTGAATAATGGAGTTGGGACCCATTAACTTTTCCTATTTATGACATATTCAATGCCCGTGCGAAATTTTTAGTTTCTATGTGAGAAAATTACATTCCGTATGTAAAATTTGGACGCTAATTCTTTTGCGCATAGAATTGAAAAATTGAGTTGGGACCCATTAGCTTTTCCTATTTATGACATAATCAATGCTCGTGCCAAATTTCATGTTTCTATGACACTGGAAAGTGAGAAAAATACATTTCGTACGTAAAATTTGGACGCTAATTCTTTTGCGCTTAGAATTAAATAATTGAGTTGGGACCTATTAACTTTTCCTATTTATGACATATTCAATGCCCGTGCTAAATTTTAAGTTGCTATGTGAGAAAATTACATTCCGTACGTATAATTTGGACGCTAATTCTGTTGCGCATAGAATTAAATATTCGAGTTGGGACCAATTAGCTTTTTCTATTTATGACATAATCAATGCTCCAGCCAAATTTCGAGTTTCTATGACACCGGGAAGTCAGAGAATTAGATTCCGTACGTAAAATTTGGACGCTAATTCTTTTGCGCATAGAATTGAATAATCGAGTTCGGACCCATTAGCTTTTCCTATTTATGACATAATCAATGCTCGTGCCAAATTTCACGTTTCTATGACACTGGAAAGTGAGAAAAATACATTACGTACGTAAAATTTGGACGCTAATTCTTTTGCGCATAGAATTGAATAATGGAGTTGGGACCCAATTACTTTTCCTATTTTGGAGATAATCTATGCTCGTGCCAAAATTCATGTTTCTACGAACGGGAAGTTGGAGAACTTGTGGCGAGTCAGTCAGTCAGTCAGTCAGTGAGTCAGTCAGTCAGTGAGGGCTTTCAGCTTTATATATATAGATAATACAAGATCCACCATATTGAAAACAGCATCTCTAATTGCAGCTCAAACTAGATGACAGCTGCCATAGTCATGTACAGACAATATAATTTAAAAAGAAATCTATAATCAGAAAATAAACAGAAAAAAAAGAAAAGGTGTTTCACCATCTGGGTTAATTTACTAAAAAAATATATGGGAGATACATTTAAAACTTCTCTATGTAAAAAAAGGCCTATGTTTTAACAAGAGAATAACCCTGTGCAATGTATTTTTTAATGAATGATTAATTTCTAGTGTCACATTACAAAGAGGCTAGCAGAATTAGGTAATATTTAGTTATTTAGTTATATTTAAACATATATAATGTTTGTTTTTAGATATACCCTAGTATTAATCTTGAAAGCAAATATTTATTATTTCCAGTGTCATAATTTCAATATGGTATTAAAATGTTGGAACAGAACAAAAAATAAATCGCACCTTGTCATAAACTAGAATGGACAGAATTTCAACAAAGATGCTTTTTTTTCAGTATTTTTCACATTCAACAATGCAATTTATAAATTCCAATATCAGCAACAGCTCTCTTTTGCAATAAGTATCCAGGTTTACAGATATCTCTAGAGATTATTATTTAATGACCTAAAGAGTTATTACATGAGAATTCTTATTACCATTTAATAATAAACTAAAATAAAATAATAAGATTATATAATATTTAAAAATTCAGGAGGCCACATAAAATACAAAACTAAACCTGGCACTGTTCTAATGATAATGAGGTATGGATGTATCTAAATATTAGATGACACCAATGTAATTATTATTAACAGTATTTCTTGGTCCCAAAGTTAAGCTAGAAAAACTACATCAATAGAAACATCTAAGTGTATACTGTAGGACCTCTCCAGATGAACATCCTAGTGATAAAAGCTATTGCAATTTTTATCATACCAGGAAGCAGCATTTTTACATCAATTGCCTAGTTTTTAGTCTTTTTAAAGAATATCTCCCTGCTTTCAGATGATAAATTAGAGATAATATCTACTTACATATTTTTCATTGGCAGATGGCTCCTGAATTGTGTTTTGAAAGAGAACAAAGATATCCTTAATCACTAAAAATCATGTATCCCAACTTCCAAATTGTGAACTCAGAGCTATTTTTACAGGGGTCATCTTATGCTAATTGGAACACATAGATGTCGTATGTCTTTGGGATCTGCTTCTATTAGCCGGACAGACAATAAGAAAGTGAGGCTTTTGCTTTGAAGAACCCACTCTTTCCATGTATTATATAGTCATTTATTTGAATAGCAACCATGTAATACTGCACTTCCCCTTGCATTGACCTTTCTTAATTAAATATACTTGGGTCGTGCTAACAGCCAATATTCTTGCATGAGTTTTGTGTGTCTCAAGATGCACACAACACTCTCAAAAAACAGACCCCATTGTTTGCAATAGGTCTATTTACATGGGTGATTTTTCTCTTGTAGCAATGCTGCAAGATGGAAAAACAACAGCATGTCTTATTTTCATGCGAGTAAAGGAATAGTAACTAGAGATGAGCGAGCACCAAAATGCTCGAGTGCTCGTTACTCGAGTCGAACTTTCAGTGATGCTCGAGAGTTCGTTTCGAGTAACGAACCCCATTGAAGTCAATGGGCGACTCGAGCATTTTTGTATATGACTGGTGCTCCGCTAAGGTTTTCATTTGTGAAAATCTGGGAAATTCAAGAAAGTGATGGGAACGGATAGGGCAGAAACGGATAGGGCAGGCGAGGAGCAACATGCAGGGCTGCATTTTGGGCTCCGAGGTCTCACTATTAAGCCACAATAGTGGCAAGAATGAGCTTCCCCCGCGCGCACTGTCAGCATAAAGATCGTTCTCCCCTGCCACAGCTGTTAAATATATAAGCCCTTCCCTGCAATTCATCCAGAAATGTGTAAAAATAAAAAATATATATACTCACCTTGTCCCGGCAGAACGATGTTAGCCCATTGAATTCAATGGAACCGGCAATACAGCCGGCTCCATTGAAAGCAATGAGCTGCCAGCGAGCGCGGGATGAATTTTCGGGAAGGGTTAAAAATATAAGCCCTTACCTGAAAATCATCCTAAAATGTGTAAAAATAAAAAAAAAATGTATACTCACCTTTCCGCTGCAGCCAGAGTTCAGCCGCGTCTGGCCGGCAGTTCTCCTGAACTGCTTTCTGTAGTATTCAGCAGATGGGGATTCAGTCATTCAGCTGAGAGCTGCCCCTGATTGGTCCCTGCGGTGAGCCAATCAGAGGCAGCACTCACTCACCCATTCATGAATTCATGAATGGGTGAGTGAGAGCTGCCTCTGATTGGTGAGGCTGTGACCAATCAGAGGCAGCTCATTCAGCAGGCAGGGATTTTAAATCCCCGGCTGCTGAATACTACTCACAGCAGTTCAGGAGAACTGCCGGCCGGTCACGGCTGAACTTCGTCTGCCGGGACAAGGTGAGTATATTTTTTTTTTTTACTTTTTACACATTTCTGGATGAATTTCAGGGAAGGGCTTATATTTTTAAGCCCTTCCCGAAAATTCATCGTGCGCTCGCCGGCAGCCCATTGCTTTCAATGGAGCCGGCTGTATTGCCGGCTCCATTGAATTCAATGGTCAGTGCTCGTTTAATCGAGACGAGTACCGCGTGGTGCTCGTCTCGAGTAACGAGCATCTCGATCACCCTAATACTCGAACGAGCTCGGACGAGTATGCTCGCTCATCTCTAATAGTAACCCATCTGTGTAGGAGTCATCCATATATGCTGATCCCAAGCATAGATAAATGGGGAGGGTTAGGGAACCTAGCAACCTACCCTGTAAAAACTTTACCTTGGAAAACCCTATGAAAGAGTTCTCAAATGATTCAAATATGGTATCTGATGGCAGGCCCCCCAGGGCCAAAGGATTCTCTAAATGTTGCTGGGGAAGAGCGAGGTCTGAGTACAAGTAGTCAGAGTTTTCCTCATGATGCAACTGAGAGACAACCCTCGGGAAGCCCAGCTGCTGATGCACCTCATGATGAAAGGAAAGGACTGCACTGTACCAAGGCTCACATAGTAGCAACATGGAATGTGCAAGGCATGAGTCTAGGGAAATTGGACACTGTAAAAAGCAAAATGACAAGACTTAACATTAATATTCTTGGAATTAGCGAATTGCACAGGGCAGGTAGTGGATATTTTCAGTCCGATGGCTTCACATTGCACTATGCCGGACACAAGGAAATCAAGAGGAGTGGAGTAGCCTCTATTACAAACAAGCAGACCTGAAAATCAATAGAAAGTTTGGGAACAATCAGCAACCATATCATCGCTATCTAGATATGTGGTGAGCCAGTGAACATCTCACTCTTACAGGTCTATTCTGCAATGACTGATGCTGATGAGGAAACCAATGAGGATTTTTATGCCGATGTCCAGAAAACAAAGTGCCAAAGTAGGACATAATTTACATACAGGTATGGAAACAGCCAGTAAGCATCTCACCTATAAGAAGCAGGAAAAATGACGATATTGGGTGTCCGAGCAAACACTCAGAATAGCTGATAAAAGAAGAGCAGCAAAGGCGGCTGGCAACAAAGAGAAAGTTTGGCAACTAAGTGCAGATATTCCGGGAGTGGCAAGGAAAGATAAGGAAATGGACTGGAATGAGCGTTGCAAATAACTCAAAGCAGAAGACCATATGCAAGCGCTATTCTCACAGGTTAAGATAGCCTGAAAACCTTTCTTGGTACGCAACAGAACAATCAACGGCAATTTGTGCAACTAAAACCAAATCCCGTGCATGCGCGGACTGTCAATGAGGATGCCAATATAGAGCACACTAAGGGCAGACATGGCGGGTGCAAATCCTGCACATGTGCCCTGTGCTAGTGCTAGAATTTAGATATACCATATCCTGCATTATAGGTAATCTGCGCGCATGTGCTGTCTGAAGTAAGATGGATGCCAGAATGATACAATTGAGTAGGAGGACAGGCGATTGGTCCCTGATGCTGTTATTCACGTGTCAACCTGTGGCAGGAAAGGTAAAAGGGCACTGTACAGCTGTGGAGGAGGTTTTTCATTAGGGTATGGATATTGATTGAAGGAGGTTTTCTATAAATAATGTTGGTTAACAGCAGTATTTGTTAGGGCTCCTGCACACTTGCGTTTTTCTTGCGCGTTTTTTTCACACGATATCGCTGCGTTTTTTTCACGCGATGGCCAATGGGACTTTCTAATGTTAAAAATGCATTGCACAAAAATTGCAAAGCACCAACTTGCAATGCATTTTTAACATTAGAAAGTCCCATTGACAATCGCGTTAAAAAAACGCGGCGATATTGCAGTGTTAAGAAAACACTAGTGGGTGTAAGCCCTCAGTCAGCCTGAGAAACACCCATATGTTGGGTCAAAAAAATGCTGTTGTTATGACTATGGAAGAAAAAAGAGATCCAGCTTGGAAATGTCCTGTGCCTGTTGAAATTATTACTACACCTCTGATGTTGCTTTTCCCTTTGGATTGAGAGTATCAAGGATAGGTGGAGGGAACACTTAGTAAAACTATATGCTTGCAATCACATACTTGGACCATTGCATGAGGTGGAGCCTGTGGACTCGGAGCCCTCTACTATGGAGTCAGAAGTGGTTATGGCAGTGAAACAACTAACCAAAAATAAAGCACCAGGCATAGATAACATACTGGCAGAGTTATTGCTGCCAGTACCAGTGAAAACCATCAAAGCGCAGTGCCAGGCAGTATGAGCATCCACACAATGGGCACAGGACTGAAAAAGATCTGTCTTCATCCCTCTACCAAAGAAAAGTGACTCTCAGAATTGCTCCAACTACCAAACAATAGCCCTCAATCAGCATACAAGCAAGATCCTTCTTAAAATTATACGGGAAAGAATGAGATCAGTAGTTGAAGTGGCACTCCCTGATGGCAGAATTCACTCAAGGTCTGGCACCTGCGACTATGTTGCAAAACTGTGATGGACCATGAAAAAAGCTTAAGAATACCCAAAGAATATTTACATGTGCTTCATCGACTACATCAAGGCCTTTGACTGCATCGACCATGACAAGCTATGGCAGACGCTAAAAGAGCTGGACATATCGGCACATCTAGTCAAGCTAATAAAATCACTTTATACCAATCAAGAAGCCACTGTGAGAACACAGTATAGGGACTCAGATTGGTTCGAGATCGGCAGGTTTGAAGCAGCTGATATGTAAGATTAAAATTAAAAGTGAAAAAATGGGCCTCTACCTGAATTTAAAGAAGATTAAAATTATGACAACTGCAAAAAATGGGCAAATTCTAATAAAAATCAACAATGGGGTCATAGAATGCGTGCGATACTTCATCTTCCTTGGATCAAAAACCCAGGTTGATAAGACCAGGTTGGACAACCTCTGCCAGAGATAAAACGTAGGATAGCATTGGGGCGAAGCGCGATGCTAAACATGGACAATATCTGGAAAAGTAGGGATATCGGTATAGCAACTAAACGCAGAATAGTGCAAACCACCGTTTTCCCCATAGCCATGTATAGATGTGAAAGCTGGACTGCAATAAAGCTGATAGAAGGAGGATTGATGCGTTTGAGCTGTGATGCTGGCGAAAGCTGCTGTGTATGCCCTGGATGGCGAGAGTAACAAACAGAGATGTCCTGAATCGTACAAGACAGGATATATCACTGAAGGGCAAGATAACCGGACTCAGATTCACGTATTTTGGCCATGTAATGCAAGCAGAGTCGCTAGAAAAATCTATAATGCTTGAAAAGATCAGTGGCAAAAGAAGACCTGGCCGCCAAAGAACACGAAGGCTGATACTGTCAGAGCTGATACTGGCATGGATATCCCACAACTGAAGGAAGCAGTGCAAAACCTGAAAAACCTGGATGGAGCGCATCGAGGGTTGTGAGAGAGTAAATGGCTAATAACAAGAACAGTACATGGAATTTGCGGTCTTCCGCACATCACACAAATCTCGAATGCAGTGTCTGTGCTCTGTGCGATGGGAGTTGTGCCCAAGAATGTCAAGCCGTGTAAATAAGGCCTTAATTGGGTTATAGCTTGATACTCGTTCGAGTATTAGGGTGTTCGAGATGCTCGTTACTCGAGACGAGCACCACGCGGTGCTCGACTCCATTACATTTCCTTCCCTGAGAAATTTGCACGTTTTTCTGGCCAATAGAAACACAGGGAAGGCATTACAACTTCCTCCTGTGACATTCCAGCCCTTTCCCACCCCCCTGCAGTGAGTGGCTGGGGAGATCAGATGACACCCGAGTATTTAAATCTGCCCCGCCCGCGGCTCGCCACAGATGCATGGAGAGAGAGATCAGGGAAAAGTGCTGTCTTGCTGTAGCTGCTATAGGGAGAGTGTTAGGTGTTATATTCGTCTTCAAGAACCCCAACGGTCCTTCTTAGGGTCACATCTGACCGTATGCAGTACTGTTGAGGCTGCTTTTAGCAGTGTTGCACAATTTTTTTTTTTTGTATATCGGGCGTGCAGACCATAGCGTCCTCAGTCTGCAGTCATTTTGCAGAGTATAGGGGCAGTACTGGTGAGGCAGGGAAAGAGGTATACTGGCTATATAGGCAGTGGGCTTTTTCCCAAAAAGTGGAAAAAAATACAATATTTGGCCTGCATGTGACTGTCTTCAGTTTACTGCGTCTCTGCTGGGGGGAGTAGTCGGTGATTAATACGCAGCCTTGCGCATAATTGCTTCCTGGCTGCACTGGGCTTTCAGTAACCAACCATAGTCATCCTCCAACAGGAAAATCCAAATACACTGTATATCAGAGGCAGTGGGCTTTTTCCCAAAAAAGTGGAAAAAAATACTATATTTGGCCTGCCTGTGACTGTCTTCAGTTTACTGCGTCTCTTCTGGGGGGAGTAGTCGGTGATTAATACCCAGCCTTGCGCATAATTGTTTCCTGGCTCTGCTGTGCGTACCGTAAGCGAAGTCAGCCTCCAACCACAGGCCAATAAGCGGCACATTTAATTACAGCGTTCTGTTTCTGCTCTACTCGTAATACACCATGCTGAGGGGTAGGGGTAGGTCTAGAGGACGTGGACGGGGGCGAGGACGCGGAGTCCCAAGTAAGGGTGTGGGCACAGGCCGAGCTCCTGGTCCAGGTGTATCGCAGCCGACTGCTGCGGGATTAGGAGAGAGGCAAGTTTCTGGGGTCCCCAGATTCATCTCACAATTATTGGGTCCACGCGGTAGACCTTTATTAGAAACTGAGCAGTGTGAGCAGGTCCTGTCGTGGATGGCAGAAAGTGCATCCAACAATCTATCGACCACCCAGTCTTCTACGCCGTCCACAGCTGCAACTCTGAATCCTCTGGCTGCTGCTCCTCCTTCTTCCAGCCTCCTCACTCCATGAAAATGACACATTCTGAGGAGCAAGCAGACTTCCAGGAACTGTTCTCGGGCCCCTGCCGAAATTGGGCAGCAATGGTTCCTCTCCCACAGGAGAAGTTTCTCGTGACCGATGCCCAACCTTTGGAAAGTTCCCGGGGTCCGGGGGATGAGGCTGGGGACTTCCGGCAACTGTCTCAAGAGCTTTCAGTGGGTGAGGAGGACGATGACGATGAGACACAGTTGTCTATCAGTGAGGTAGTAGTAATTTCAGTAAGTCCCAGGGAGGAGCGCACAGAGGATTCGGAGGAAGAGCAGCTGGACGATGAGGTGACTGACCCCACCTGGTTTGCTAAGCTCACTGAGGACAGGTCTTCAGAGGGGGAGGCAAGTGCAGCAGCAGGGCAGGTTGGAAGAGGCAGTGCGGTGGCCAGGGGTAGAGGCAGGGCCAGAGCGAATAATCCACCAACTGTTTCCCAAAGCGCCCCCTCGCGCCATGCCACCCTGCAGAGGCTGAGGTGCTCAAAGGTGTGGCAGTTTTTCACTGAGAGTGCAGACAACCGATGAACTGTGGTGTGCAAGGTTTGTCGCGCCAAGATCAGCCGGGGAGCCACCACTAGCATGCGCAGGCATATGATGACCAAGCACCCCACAAGGTGGGATGAAGGCCGTTCACCGCCTCCGGTTTGCACCGCTGCCTCTCCCCCTGTGCCCCAACCTGCCACTGAGATCCAACACCCCTCTCAGGACACAGGCACGACCGTCTCCCGGCCTGCACCCACATGCTCACCTCCGCTGTCCTCGGTCCAATCCAGCAATGTCTCTCAGCGCAGCATCCAGCCGTCGCTGGCGCAACTGTTTGAGCGCAAGCGCAAGTACGCCGCCACGCACCCGCACGCTTAAGCTTTAAACATACACAAAGCCAAATTTATCAGCCTTGAGATGCTCCCCTACAGGCTTGTGGAAAGGGAGGCTTTCAAAAACATGATGGCGGCGGTGGCCCCGCGCTACTCGGTTCCCAGTCGCCACTACTTTTCCCGATGTGCCGTCCCAGCCCTGCACGACCACGTCTCCCGCAACATTGTATGCGCCCTCACCAACGCGGTTACTGCCAAGGTCCACTTAACAACGGACACGTGGACAAGCACAGGCGGGCAGGGCCACTATATCTCCCTGACGGCACATTGGGTGAATTTAGTGGAGGCTGGGACCGAATCAGAGCCTGGGACCGCTCACGTCCTACCCACCCCCAGAATTGCGGGCCACAGCTCGGTGCTGGTATCTGCGGCGGTGTATGCTTCCTCCACTAAACCACCCTCCTCCTCCTCCTACGCAACCTCTGTCTCGCAATCAAGATGTGTCAGCAGCAGCACGTCGCCAGCAGTCGGTGTCGCGCGGCGTGGCAGCACAGCGGTGGGCAAGCGTCAGCAGGCCGTGCTGAAACTACTCAGCTTAGGAGATAAGAGGCAAATGGCCCACGAACTGCTGCAGGGTCTGACAGAGCAGACCGACCGCTGGCTTGCACCGCTGAGCCTCCAAGCGGGCATGGTCATGTGTGACAACGGCCGTAACCTGGTGGCGGCTCTGCAGCTTGGCAGCCTCACGCACGTGCCATGCCTGGCCCACGACTTTAATTTGGTGGTTCAGCGGTTTCTGAAAGGCTACCCACGCTTGTCAGACCTGCTCGGAAATGTGCGCCGGGTCAGCGCACATTTCCGCAAGTCCAACACGGACGCTGCCACCCTGCGCACCCTGCAACATCGGTTTCATCTGCCAGTGCACCGACTGCTGTGCGACGTGCCCACACGGTGGAACTCTACGCTCCACATGTTGGCCAGGCTCTATGACCAGTGTAGAGCTATAGTGGAATACCAACTCCAACATGGGCGGCGTAGTGGGAGTCAGCCTCCTCAATTATTTACAGAAGAGTGGACCTGGTTGGCAGACATCTACCATGTCCTTGGAAACTTTGAGGAGTCTACCCAGATGGTGAGCGGCGATGCTGCAATCATTAGCGTCACCATTCCTCTGCTATGCCTCTTGAGAAGTTCCCTGCAAAGCATAAAGGCAGACGCTTTGCACTCGGAAACGGAGGCGGGGGAAGACAGTATGTCGCTGGATAGTCAGAGCACCCTCCTGTCTATATCTCAGCACGTTTTGGAGGAGGAGGAGGGGGAGGAGCATGAGGAGGAGGGGGAAGAGACAGCTTGGCCCACTGCTGAGGGTACCCATGCTGCTTGCCTGTCATCCTTTCAGCGTGTATGGCCAGAGGAGGAGGAGGAGGAGGAGGAGGATCCTGAAAGTGATCTTCCTAGTGAAGACAGCCATGTGTTGCGTACAGGTACCCTGGCACACATAGCTGACTTCATGTTAGGATGCCTTTCTCGTGACCCTCACGTTACACGCATTCTGGCCACTACGGATTACTGGGTGTACACACTGCTCGACCCACGGTATAAGGAGAACCTTTCCACTCTCATTCCCAAAGAGGAAAGGGGTTCGAGAATGATGCTATACCACAGGGCGCTGGTGGACAAACTGATGGTAAACTTCCCATCCGACAACGCTAGTGGCCGAAGGCGCATTTCTGAGGGCCAGGTAGCAGGGGAGGCGCAGAGATCAGGCAGCATGTACAGCGCAGGCATGGGACCATTCTCCAAGGCCTTTGCCAGCTTTATGGCTCCCCAGCAAGACTGTGTCACTGGTCCCCAGTCAAGGCTGAGTTGGCGGGAGCACTGTAAAAGGATGGTGAGGGAGTACGTAGCCGATCGCACGACCGTCCTCGGTGACGCCTCTGCCCCCTACAACTACTGGGTGTCGAAGCTGGACACGTGGCCTGAACTCGAGCTGTATGCTGTGGAGGTGCTTGCTTGTCCTGCGGCTAGTGCCTTGTCAGAGAGTGTGTTTAGTGTGGCTGGGGGAATCATCACGGATAAGCGTACCCACCTGTCAACCGACAGTGCCGACAGGCTTACACTCATCAAGATGAACAAAGTCTGGATTTCCCAGGACTTTTCTTCACCAGCGGACAGCAGCGATACCTAAGCAATACGTAGGCTGCACCCGCGGATGGAAGCATCGTTCTCTATCACCATCAAAAACGGGGACCTTTTAGCTTCATCAATCTGTGGGTTCCAGGGAGCCACCCATGCTGTGGCTCCACAGGGAGTTGTAACTGCATGTGTCTACTTCTAAAGAACCCCAGTCTGACTGGGGCATGCAGTGTGGGCCGAAGCCCACCTGCATTAAGCACGACATTACCTCAGCTGTGTTGGGCACTGCAATGGGATATATTTATGTACCGCCGGTGGGTTCCAGGGAGCCACCCATGCTGTGGGTCCACAGGGAGTTGTAACTGCATGTGTCTACTTCTAAAGAACCCCAGTCTGACTGGGGCATGCAGTGTGGGCCGAAGCCCACCTGCATTAAGCACGACATTACCTCAGCTGTGTTGGGCACTGCAATGGGATATATTTATGTACCGCCGGTGGCTTCCTGGCACCCACCCATGCTGTCGGTCCACAGGGAGTTGTACCTGCATGTGTCCACTTCTAAAGAACCCCAGTCTGACTGGGGCATGCAGTGTGGGCCGAAGCCCACCTGCATTAAACATGACATTACCTCAGCTGTGATGGGAAATGCAATGGGATATATTTATGTACCGCCGGTGGCTTCCTGGCACCCACCCATGCTGTCGGTCCACAGGGACTTCACAATGGGGAGTTGTACCTGCCTGTGTCTATGAATTAAAAACCCCGGTCAGGTTGGGGCATGCAGTGTGGGCCGACGCCCACCTGCATTTAATCTGACATTAGCTCTGCTGTCCAGGGCACTGCAATGGGATACATTTATGTACAGCCGGTGGGTTCCAGGGAGCCACCCATGCTGTGGGTGCACACGGAATTCCCATTGCGGAGTTGTACCTGCCTGTGACTATTTATAAAAAAACGCGGTCTGACTGGGGCATGCAGACACCTTGACAGAATGAATAGTGTGTGGCACATAGGTTCCCCATTGCTATGCCCACGTGTGCAGCTCCAGATGGAGGTGGCACAGGATTGGATTTCTCATTGCTTCTGTACAGCATTGTGGACTATCGCCCCGCCCCTTTTAAAGAGGGTCACTGCCTAGCCGTGCCAACCCTCTGCAGTGTGTGCCTGCTTTTCCTCTGGCAGATGCACTTATAAATAGACATGAGGGTGGCGTGGCATGAGGGCAGCTGAAGGCTGGGCAGGGACAGTTTGGTGTGCGCTGTGGACACTGGGTCGTTGGGGGGGGGGTTGGGCAGCATGTAACCCAGGAGAAGTGGCAGGGGAGTGTCATGCAGGCAGTGATTGTGCTTTGTTGGAGGTAGTGTGGTGCTTAGCTAAGGTATGCATTGCTAATGAGGGCTTTTCAGAAGTAAAAGTTGTTGGGGGGGGTGCCCACTCTTGCCGCTATTGTGGCTTAATAGTGGGACCTGGGAACTTGAGATGCAGCCCAACATGTAGCCCCTCGCCTGCCCTATCCGTTTCTGTGTCGTTCCCATCACTTTCTTGAATTGCCCAGTTTTTCACAAATGAAAACCTTAGCGAGCATCGGCGATATACAAAAATGCTCGGGTCGCCCATTGACTTCAATGGGGTTCGTTACTCGAAACGAACCGTCGAGCATCGCGATAATTTCGTCCCGAGTAACGAGCACCCGAGCATTTTGGTGCTCGCTCATCTCTAATTTTAGTAATAATTACTAATTTAATATTACATTTAAATGTCTTAACACTTATTTGAAAATGGCTTAACCCCTTAACTGCCAGCCATGTGTTTGAGGTATTCATTTTCCTTTTCTTTTTTATCCCCATATTCCAATTTTTAAAGAAATTTTCCAAAGTTACATTGTTACTTCCCATGTGGACAAACAAATATACTGGATATTACAGTGGCAATACATTTTTTTATTGGAAAAAGTTGCCGTTACTTACTATTGTAGTTTCTTGGTTCCGTTTAATCATAATCTTTCACCAGTTGAAAAACGTTTTTTTTTTTTAAAGCAAGCTTTAGTGGAGCACCAACATCCTTCTGATCTGCTTTATAGTAGTGCCAAAATGAACAGCATGTCACTCTTTTCAAACATATCTGTGTATTTTATGACAAGCAAAAGTTCTGTTCTTCAGTTAATCTGATATTTATCTATTTTTCTAAAACCAGATGCTTTTATCACATGTTCTGTTCTATCTACGAGATTACCACATGGAAACCATATGGGTAGAAATTACAGAAAATATTTTAGAGAAAAAGTTGTCAAATTGCCATGTACGAGACCTCTGGCATTTCGGAAATAAATTTACATGGCTGAATTAAATGACCCACATAACATTATGTCGCTAATCAATGCTGTAGGGAATGTGACAGCAAACATATTTTTAACCCTGAAACACTAATGAAAGTACATGAGTAAATTAGTCTGTGCCACTCCATCTTCATAAACTGCTGATTCAATATATCACACCATAGAAACAGCTGAGTAATTACAGAATGGCGCTTCAAGCTGTAGCAACTTCATTTGCATATTAACAAGCATTTGTCACAATAATTTTCTGTCGCAGTCTACTAAATGTTAAGCATGATTAATTCCACAAGCAATCCACTGTAAATTATGAACAGCCTAGTGAAAGACATTTTAAGGCGACAATTGTAATGTTTCTGCATCACAATAATGCCTACAACAGGAGGGAGTAACATTATCTTGGTAGTTAAAGTTTCAGCTTGGCAATACTTCTAGACAGCAAATTAAAGCAAACTTTTAAAAGACCTTTATGTACATAATTATGCATAGTAAATACGTTATTTCCATCTGGAGCCAATTAGTAGGCTACCTTTATTCCCTTACATATGAAATGCTGATGATATTGTTGCAACAATAAATTACCGTTCTTTTGTGCTAATTTCAGATAAATGACTTTAGTTAGATACAAAGGAAGGACATTCCTTCATGGGTTTACTATTAAAATAAAATAAGCTTCCAAATTGAAAATATTTAAAGGGTTGTTTTTTTGAAAATATGTTATATTGAGATAGTAGCTGATGGCAGCGCTACAGTTGGGATCCCACCAACCAGATTAGTGTAAAGCATGGCTCTCTGCTCTGGAAGGAGGGATAGCTGTTCTGCTCTGCTAGGAGGAATAGCTAACACTAGGGAAGAGAGAGAGCATTCAAAAAGATCTAGAAAAGCTTGAACAGTGGGCGGCAACTTACAGAATGGTATTTAACAAGGAGAAATGCAAAGTCCTACATCCGGGCAAATAAAATGAAAAAAGCACATACAGAATGGGAGGAATTGGGCTAAGCAGCAACACATGTGAAAAAGACTTGGGTATACTAATAGATCATAGACTGAACATGAGTCAACAATGTGATGCAGCAGCCAAAAAGGCAAACACAATTCTGGGATGTATTAAGAGAAGCACAGCGTCTAGATCACGTGAGGTAATTATCTCCCTTTACTCTTCCTTAGTCAGACCTCATCTGGAATATTCTGTCCAGTTCTGGGCACCCCACTTTAAAAAAGACATAGACAAACTGGAGCAAGTTCAGAGAAGAGTTACCAAGATGGTTAGCGGTATGCAAATCATGTCCTATGAGGAACCGTTAAAGGATCTGGGAATGCTTAGCTTGCGAAAATGAAGGCTGAGAGGAGACTTAATAGCTGTCTACAAATATCTGAGGGGCTCTCACAGCGCAGAGGGATCAGCCTTATTCTCATTTTCTAACAGTGAGGGTGATCAACGAGTGGAACAGCTTACCACAGGAGTGGATGAGTTCTCCTGCAATGGAAGTGTTCAAACAGAGTCTGGACAAATATCTGTCTGGGATGATTTAGTGAATCCTGCACTGAGCAGGGGGTTGGACCCGATGACCCTGGAGGCCCCTTCCAACTCTACCATTCTATGATTCAAACAGTACAGCAAAGTTTAATTGATCTTACCAATCAAAAGCAGGTGATTAAGTGTAGCATAAGGGCCCTAGCAATAAGACCAAAATATTTCACTTAAAAAGCAGTTTTTTCACTTAAAAAAACATGCATATCTGTGCTGTGCTATCACAATCAAACTACAATTTGCTGCACCTGTAATTAAATATTTACTATAGCCAACAGAGTTTATGCTGTGCAGCTATTTTTTATTTCTGTATTCTGGTCTTCATATACAATATTGTCATGATTTATTTAATTGGGGTTATTTATACATAAAACTTAAGTACAGTATTGAAGTATTGAGATACTGTATATAGCTTGATATCAGCTCTATATTAACACACATCACAGGTGTATCTTTATCTATTTGATCTTTAAATCATTGTAATCATTGGTCACTTTCACTAAATGTACTGAAAACAGGTCTTGCATCACATTAACCCCATATCGATGAATGCTGTACATGTATGTCACAAGTTGGATGCCATTAAATAGAGCAACTTAGGGGCTTCAGCACTAGAAAAAAAAAACTGAAGCTAGAGGTATGTAGTCAACATCTGGATAGAGTTATGTAGCTTTATGTGAAACACTTGACTGGCATATTAAGCTCCAAGCTCTATATTAGAAATGCATTACAGAAACCAGCTCCTCTGCAGACGTTCCCACGCAAAGCACATGTCCATTATGCCATTATGTCTGTCTGGATCGTTTAATAAAGACTGCAAGCTTTTAACCCAATGCTGGACTTTCTCCATTTTTCTGTGCAAGCTCTATATTGATCTATTTTGACGGGTGGAGCATGACACAGTAGAAGAGGTGTTTGGCTTGAATGACAGAAGATCTAAAAATGTAGGAGGAGTTAAGACATTAAGAATGAATGTGCAGTGGCATTGTTTATTTACATGTATCAATCCTAATTAACCCCTTAATGACTTAGCCGGTTTTGACCTTAATAACCCATTTTTCAAATTTGACATGCGACACTCTGTCACACAGTGGGTATGGACCCACTATTCCACTCATGTATTTGACTTAGGGCTACTCATGAGAGCAGCACTAAGGGGTTTGCCTGGTTTTCACAATTTAGACCCTCTCGTTGAGATTTTATCTTAAATGCAGGAGCCCTAGGCCATTACTCCAGGATTAGTCTCAGGACACTGGCAGCTGACATGGAAAGATTAGAGGCTCTGTAGCATGTTTCCAAGGAAAGGCAGGGACATAGTTGATATTCAGGAGGAATATTGATAGCATCAATAGTAGGACAGGAGACGTTATAACATCAATGGTAAGACAGAAAGTTAGGGCAAGCAAAATCAGATAAATCATGGCCTAGGTACAAGCCAAAGTCAAGACAGAAGAAGATTAGAAAGCTGGGTGAATCATGCACAGGTTAAAGCAAGGGTCAATCACAATACTAGAGCACCTTTACAGAAGCTAACAAAACCTACTGCTCAAGCATCCTCCAGTGAGTGAAGCTGCCTTAAGTAGCCAGGGGAACATGCACATTGGCTAGTGATAGGAAATCTGGATTAATGGACCGCCCCTTTAATAGATGGGCTAGGCACAAGCACAAACCCCACAGGCAGCACAAGACAGCAGAGAAGATACCACAGCATTTGATGCACAAAGAATGCAGGAGATACTGCTGACTGTTACTGACATGAGATAAGAGGGATCATCAGCCATGAATAAAATATCCTACTTTAAAAATTTCACCCCTCAAAGTATTCAAAACATAATTTAGGAAGTACATTACGAAGGAGGCCATTGCTATCCAATAATGCACGTTGCACATCTCAGGTTTGCCTGAGACCACTTGGATGTTAAAAATGCTTCTGGGAATATGTTCTAAATACCTATGGGACAAAAGTAGAGATTATTAGCACAAATACACAATACTATTTTTGGAGGGAAAGGACACTGCACGCCACACCTCATCCCAACACTTGTAGCACGGCCAGAACACCTTTGTGATTAGGATTGCTCACTGGGATTGGCCAGCAGGAAAAATTGGGCCGATTTTTACTACATCCCATTGGGACAGCCTGAGCCAATTTTTCGTGAAAATTGGCTTTCCCATAATGCTTGCTGGACAACAATGATGGTTGTGCCTCTTCAATTAATATGGTTAGGTGGTTTGCAAGCAATGTTGTCTTGCAATGCTGGGGTTCCTTATTCAAATCTAATCAAGGACAACATCTGCATGAACTTTGAAAAATTCCTTACAGATGTTACCCTTGGTGAGATTTGAACCTAGAACTCCAGCAAGTGCTAACATCTGAGCGACCACATTTATTCTTTCTTCTTCAGAGGAAAAGCTTTTCAAAGTCCATGCAGACATTGTCCTTGAAGAGATTTTAACCTGGGACACCAGCATTGCAAAGCAACCGTTCTAACCACTGAAGCACCACTACTTGCAGCTGCATTGTCATGCAATTAGGGACATTCTGGAGGCCAAATTAGTGAACCCACTTTTTACCCCAATTGACTATAGTGGGAATTGGAGTCAGTTCACCTTGATTTCTGTTTATATTTGAAAAATCGGTTTGATCATTTCCAAACTAATTCTTCCCATAATTGTTAATCATTACTTGCTATCATTGAACAATGAATTCTAAGGTGTATCAGAACGTTGTACAGGAGAATGTAGGGGCAGCTGTCCATGATCTCTAGCTGAAGAGACAAGGGGTGATGCAACAAGACAATGACCCAAAGCACACAGGTAAAGAATGGTTGAGAAAGATTTGTGCTTTAGAATGACCTAGTCAGAGCCCTGGCCTTAACCCTATTCAGGGGTATAAGACTGGCATGTTATCGTCAGTCTTTAGTAAAATTCCCTACTATGTCACCATCCTTCTCAATATGTAGGGTTTTCAGTTTGGGTTGAGATTGCTATTATTGTGAATTTAAAGAACTTTCTGTTAACAAATCAGTGTTTACTGTATGTTCTCTACTGTATTACTGAGAACATTTGTTTCAAAGTATTTGTATTCTGTGTGGATGATTATCAAATGAGTCCTCTGGGTAAATTGTATATTGTAAACAACAACAGCAAAGCAGAGGAAATCATAATTAGCAAAATGCTTAACCATTGTAAAAACATTGCAGAAATGCTAACTAAAATTGTAATATTACAACTTTTGTATTTATCAATATTTTTTTACTTCTAAAAGAAAATCATCTCTTAATATGCAAACAGTGATTCTTGTTTAATTTCAATAAGGTTATGTTTGGAAAAATAATCTGTTGCTCAAATAGAATAGACTCAGATATCCTGTTTATTTGGTTATCCTGTTTTCACTACTATGAACAGCTTGTAAAGATCTCCTTTCATCTCACTGTTTGAAGATGAGCATTAAAGCTCCCTCTGGAAATAAAATCTTTAAAACTTCCAGTACAATTCTTGATTTGTACATTGCTTCTTTATGAGAATCATTCATCTATGAGATTAAACAAAATACCTTACAGTTGCTGATTAAGGCAGTAAATAATCACTACGTTGCTCTGCGATGATTACTTTTTATTGTTTTAACTCATTAATGCTGAAAATAGTAGCTAATGTTATATAAAAAAGTTTCATACTCATGAATCAATTCTTAAAAGTGATTACAAAAAAGGGTGTGACCTTTTTTTTCTTCAGAAACTGCGCCAGTTGTATCCCTGGACTTTTTCCGGTATTGCAACTCAACCCTATTCAAGTGCATAGGACTAAGCTGCAATAAAGGACATGGTTCATAGGCAGGAGTAGTATTGTTGTACTGTACGATACAGCAGATTTATTTATGGAAGATTTTAGATTCTTGTAATTATTTGACACATGTGTTTATAATTAGCAGGAGACTGCAAAAAGGGCAACTGCCTACTTGATTCTCAGACTATCTCTGGGAGCATATAGACAGGTAAGCTTTAGAGACCTGTTCACATGTTGATGTGCTGCATGTCAGCTGTGGTTGTGGTCTGGTGTCCATGCAGTTGTGTGACCCTGAGCCGTGGGGACTGAGCCTGACAGCAGAGGTGTTGATTTATACTACAAATGTGGGATCAGCTATTGGAAGGTACAGACTATCTGGATGGTCAGTATGGTCAGTATTTTGCAGTATTGGGGCTGTTTAATTAAACTAATTCAAGTTACTAGCAACACACAATAGTGTTAAATTGCCTTACAGCTGCTCAGGGTGAGATGTGCCAGATCATTGGACCTTCCTGCTGCCTTTATATAGATCCAAGAGGAAACATGCAGGTCAGGAATAGTATTCAAATAATCCAGGAAATGAAAGAGAAGTGTCTAAAGGTGCATCATGCGTAACAGGATTCATAGTGGAGTGACACCTTTTCTATGTTCAATCCCACAAGTTGGTTTAAGTTTATAGGAGGTTTGGCTTATGGGCATTATACAAGCTTATTAAGTGTTGTATGCCTTATATATGAAAGGCTGGAACAAGAAGAACACCAAAGCTCACAAAGGTTGTTCGCCCAAGATACGAGAACCCTCCTTCATACCATAATCCTGCCTATGAGTATGGAACCCCATAAAAGTTGTGGCACACTTCAACACTCCCCAAGATAAGTAGAGGTCATAGAAGGAGCTCAGGTTAGGTACGAGGCATAGGCACCCCTACTATTAAGGGTCAACCTATGGCAAAGAGCCTAGATAGGGAATTACTAATCCCAGGGACAGGCTGCATGCTGCACTTGGTATCAAGTATTGGATAGGAGAGGTAGTGATTAAGTGGTCACAAAAAGGGGGATTTGTGAGAGAATCACCCATGTGCTCTATAATAACTCCATTTTGTCTTTCAACTTGTATGGAAATATTACTTAAAACAGGACAAACAGCTTACACAGAGATTTTCTCCTACAGATATACAGACAATTTCAATAGGAAAATGCTCTGCATGTACTAAACCTTGCGATAACAGAAGTCCTAGCACTTGTGATGATAGAAGTCTCTGTCTGACTAATGCTATTTAAGCTTATTCTCTTGTTTAATAAAGCGGAACCAGTTTCATTAACACCTTCAGTGTGTTGTGTCTTATTTCCATGAGCTTGTACCTGCCACACCAAATGAGGCACCCACATTATATCCAACAGCTCAGTTGCGCTAACATCTGACATACTCAGGAACAGAGTAATATTGAACTAGCAGAATACTAGATATTAATAATACATAATGAAATCTGGGCTTTCAACATTTCAGAAGGACCTAAATCACTCACTCTGGCTTATAAGAAATTTTGCTATATTAAATACCTATCGCTGACATTGAATAGGAAGATTACACCTGTTCCATGACATTTGTGTGATGTTATCTCACTACATTGGCAACATTGGTCACAGCGCTCAGCCAATCACAGGCAGCGCTTGGCCTTTCATTGAATTCATTGAATGGCCTAGTGCTGCCTGTGATTGTTTGAGCACTGTGACCAATCACAGGCAGCGCTCAGCTGTCATTCAATAAATGGCTGAGCCCTGCTTGTGATTGGCTGAGGGCTCAGCCAGTCAGACGCAGCCCTTTCAGCAGGCAGGGATTTTAAATCTCCACCTGCTGAAAGAACTTCATTACAGTAATGGGACCCAAGATGCTCCTGAGCCCCGGCAGCAGCAGAGAGGTGAATATATATTTTTTTATATTTTACATCAGATAGCAATGATTTTTAGGGAAGGGCTTATACTTAAAACCCTTCCCAAAAATCACTGCGGGGGGGGGGGGGGGGGGGGCTGTCATCCTATTGCTGCCGGCGGCCCCATTGAAATCAATTGGAGGGTTTTGCGATCCTCTGCCACAGCTGTGACAGCTGTGACAGCTGTGGCAAGGGATTCTTTACTCCCCATGAGGAGCCTTCTTGTCACTGAACACTGTGACAGTGCTGTTACAGTGTTAAGTGACAAGGGGACTCCCTGCTGGGAATATTGACATGCTCCATGGACCTATGGTGTACACATGTCCTATGTTTTACCGGTGGGTGCTTTTGCATGCCTGTAAAACACGGACATGTGAACACAGCATAGGCAACCAATGGTTCTAATAGATGTGTGGTTATGTGCGCACGTATGTATGCACATAAACACACTCGTCTGAATGCACCCTGAGGCCTCAGTCAGACGGGCGTTTGTTCACTGCGTATGTTACTTGCGTTTGCGATCCGCATCTATTAGAACCAATGCTTTTCAATGGCAGCGGTAACATGTAGGATATTTACCTGCGCACAAAAATGCACAGCGGTAAATATAGGGCAGCGGATTCAAAGAAGCAAGTAACTGCGACGTTCCAGCTTTTTTGGATGTGAAACCCCTGGATGCTGTCACATCCAGGGGTTTCACTTTGTGCTAAATGGGGCTGGGGGCAGCAGCGCTGACCCCATTGAGAATATGCAGTGAAGGTCGCGATCCTCTGGCTAAGCTAAGACAGCTGTGGCACAGGAGCTTAATGTTTTCTTATTGCTCTCAATGGGGCTGGCACTTCTGCAACCCCATTGAAAGCAATGGGCTGTCGGCAAGCCATGCAGTGATTTTCAGGGAAGGACTTTAAATATAAGCCCTTCCCTGAAAATCATTCCTGGAATGTGTAAAAAATGCAAAAAAATTATACTCACCTCTCCGCAGCTGCCAGGGTTCAGGCCATCCAGCCGTGTCTTCTTCTGAACTGCTGTGAAGTGCTTTTAGCAGGTGGGTATTTAAAATCCCCACCTGCTAAAAGGGCTACCTCTGATTGGCTGAGCACTGTTACCAATCAGAGGCAGTACTCAGCTGTCATTCAATAGCTGAGTGCTGTGTCTGATTGGTCACAGTGCTCAGCCAATCAGAAGCAGCCCTTTTAGAAGGTGGGGATCTTAAATACCCACCTGCTGAAAGCACTTCACAGCAGTTCAGGAGAAGATACAGCTGGATGTGCCAGAGCGCGACAGCTGCCGAGAGGTGAGCATATATATTTTTTTATTTTTTACACATTCTAGGGATGATTTTCAGGGAAGGGCTTATATTTAAAGCCCTTCCTCGAAAATCACTGCAGGGGCTGCCAGCATCTCACTGCTTTCAATGGAGCTAGTTGTAGCGCCAGCTCCATTGAATTCATTGGGATAGCATTATGGTCCTCTGCCACAGCTGTGACAGCTGTGGCAGAGGATTTCTTCATCTCCATGGGGAGTCCCCTTGTCAGTGGACACTGTGACAATGCTGTCATAGTATTAAGTGACAAGGGAACTCCCCGTGGAGATAAAGAAATCCTCCGCCGCAGATGTGACAGCATCCAGGGGTTTCACATCCAAGGAATCCACTGTTGCAGCTGTCACAGCCACAGCAGGGGATAGCGGGCAGCACACTTTATGTGCGCATAAATGCAGCCAAGTGCGTATTTTTCAGCATGCTGCCCGTTCCAGTCACGCAAATTGTTATGCATTTGCGTTCTGCGCACAAAAATTCACACATAAAAACTCCTGTCTGACTGAGCCCTTAGAAACCTGATCCAGTTCTTCTATGTTGTTATTGCACCAAAGAAAGCCTCTGGTTTATATAAATAAAGCTGTATTGAACAATTTAAAAGCCAGTGCTCTTGAAAGTACATAACTATGCCTCTGAGTAACCTTACAACATTTACACATTTTTATTTATTTTTATCATTGACCTTTTGCAAAGCAACAACATTTTTGACAGCTGCAGTGATGGATGCTGTTCAAGTAAATTATTGAACAAAACTGATCATGCCTCCATTCATTAAATACATGAGTGTTTCTTCGACAGGCTCTGAAAGTAATAATGTAAGAGTTCTTTAGCCGATATAAAGTATATAAAACCAATAAAGCAATAATTTGTCACATACTTGTGAACTATTTAGTGTAGCTTTACTAAATATGGAATGGTGATGTTTTTCTTCAAGGTTGAAATGCAGCATTACTCAAAAACTGTGGGTGGGGGTTGTTAAATAAAATTGCTTACAAAATAATGGCTTAATAGCAAAAAAATAAGAATTATGTCAAAATGGCATGGCTTTTTACATTATTGACTGT
The DNA here is from genome assembly GCF_035609145.1 of Eleutherodactylus coqui. Taxonomy (NCBI): domain Eukaryota; kingdom Metazoa; phylum Chordata; class Amphibia; order Anura; family Eleutherodactylidae; genus Eleutherodactylus; species Eleutherodactylus coqui. Next base: position 80,610,565 of record NC_089845.1, on the reverse strand, counting down.
ACTCAAATTCTCACACTACTTCAGTTAATGTGAAGAGTTACCTGGCAGCTAGATTGAGTTTATTAGTTTTCCATGAAAGTTTGTCGCACTACATACACGCATATTATATATGTGCAAGGGCTTAGTCACACAAGCGTTTTTTTGACCGATTTGCAGATGCGCTTGCGATTTGCGTCTATATATACCCAATGCTTTGCAATGGGATCGGTCACATGTTCGTTTTTATGCGGATGTGCCAAAAATTATATGACACAACGATTCGCAGAACGCATGTGACTGCGTTCTGCGCAAATCATTGTTCTTGTATATGCGCTTAATAGTGCCGGCGGCAGCAGCGCCGACCCCATTGAGAACATATACACATATACTAAGGATCGTTCTGCTCTGCCACAGCTGTCACAGCTGTGACAGAGGAGAACGATGTTCTCCCATTGAATTTAATGCAACCGGCAATACAGCCAGCTCCACTGAAAGCAATGGGCTGCCGGCAAGCGCTGTATTAATTTTCGGGGAAGGGCTTCAAATATAAGCCGTTCCCTGAAAAGCACCCAAAAAAGTGTAAAAAATAAATATATATACAGTATATATATATACTCACCTTTTTGCAGCTGCCGGAGATCAGCCGGGTCCAACTGGCTCTTCTCCTGAACTGCTTTCTGTAGTATTCAGCAGCCAGGGATTTAAAATCCCCGTCTGCTGAATGGGCTGCCTCTGATTGGTCCCAGCCCTCAGCCAATCAGAGGCAGCTCTCACTCACCCATTCATTAATTCATGAATGGGTGAGTGAGTGCTGCCTCTGATTGGCTGAGCACTGTGACCAATCAGAGGCAGCTCTCAGCTATTGAATGACACTCATGAAAATGCACTGCAATGTGGCAGAAAATGGAACCACAGGATGTCATAAAAAACTTTGACCCCTACGCTTTTCAGTTCTTGTAATTGTGTACCTGTGTTTTATACTTTTCTTGTAATTAAATCCCCAAATCTGTTCTTTTTTATTGAGTAGATATATATATATATATATATATATATATTTATATATATATATATATATATATATATATTAGTAATTATTAGGAAATTATAGTACCAGTGTTTCTGGTGACACAATGCGCCACTGACTGATATAATATAGTGAAGGGGATTGGAGTTGTAAGCACACAGCTGCTGGTTTAGGACCTGTAAAGACATCACCGTAATTCTGTTATTGTGCCTATAGGGTGTTTGATAGATAACAGATAGCTCTGCTACGTGCACGTCACACATACACAGCTTTACTACATGCACATCATGCACACAAACAGCTCTGCTACATGCACGTCACACACAGACAGCTCTGCTACATGCACATCACACACAGCTCTGCTACATGTGCATGTCACACACACAGAGCTCTGCTCTATACATTCTTCATCCCATACAACAGGGATCACAACTGACACAGCAGAGTCCTGCACACATTGATCCCCACTTGTCATGTGACCCTGGACTACTCCCACACAGGTGACTGATCAGATACTCCTCCATCTATCACGCACACAGCTCTGCTTCTCCATCTCACACACGCCCGGCTCTGCTCCTCCATCTCAAAAATGCACAGCTTCATCTCACACACGCACGGCTCTGCCTCTCAATCTGTCAAATGCATGGCTCTACTCCTCTGTCTGTCACACGCACGGCTCTGCTGCTCCATCTGTCACACAAACAGCTCTGCTCCTCTGTCTGTCACATGCACAGCTCTGCTCCTTTGTCTGTCACACACACAGCCCTGCTCCTCCATCTCATACATGCACTGCTCCATCTCACACATGCATGGTTCTGCTGCTCCGTCTGTCACATGCATGGCTCTGCTCTTCCGTCTGTCACATGCACGGCTTTGCTCCTTCATCTGTCGCATGCACGGCTCTGATCCTCTGTCTGTCACACGCATGACTCTGCTGCTTCCTCTGTCATACGCATGGCTTTGCTACTCTGTCTGTCACACGCACGGCTCTGACCCTCTGTCTGTTACATGCGCATCTCTGCTCCTCCATTTGTCAAACACACGGCTCTGCTGCTCCATCTGTCACACACATGGTTCCACTCCTCTATTTGTCACATGCACGGCTATGCTGCTCCGTCTGTCACATGCACGGGTCTGCTCCTCCAGATGCAAGGCTAGGATAAACAGTGAAAGTTGTACACTACAGGTACCGATGATCTGCAACCATTATAAAATGTGATTGTTATCAGCAAGAGAAACCAAGTAATCTTGTAAATATGATACCTTTTAGTGGCTAATAAAAATACATGATGTTATAGCGAGCTTTCAAACCTACTTAGGGTTCTTCTTCAGACTAAATGGAATAGATCCAAAGAGGCATATATATGTACGCATACAAATGAAAAGGCACATACATGACCTTTTAGTTGCACTTAAAACAATACTAGAACAGGATGAGTAGATGAGTAAAAACTTAATCAAAGTATCATAGAATGGTAGAGTTGGAAGGGTCCTCCAGGGTCATCTGGTCCAACCCCCTACTCAGTGCAGAATTCGCTAAATAATACCAGACAGATTTTTGTCCAGCCTTTATTTGAAGACTTCCATTGAAGGAGAACTCACCACCTCTCGTGGTAACCTGTTCCACTTATTGATCAGCCTCACTGTCAGAAAGTTTTCTCTCATATCTAATTTGTGTCTCCTCCCCTTCAGTTTCATCCCATTGCTTTTGGTCTTCTCTTCTGCAAATGAAAATTAGTCCACTAATAAGGATGTTAAAGTTGTATGGTCTCTGAATTAGTGTTAAGGGGTCACCAGGCCTGTGTGTTATCTCTGCTATAGATTTCTCATAATCTCTAGTGATGAATGAAGCGCCTTGAAAAGTTTATGCCTGTGTTGAAAGTGTCAAAGATGGTTATAAACTTGTACTCCCAAATTCTTCTATGATGTTGAGATTTGAAGTTGCCTTTTAATATATAGTAAGTTTCATATGTCCTATGTTCTGTTCATGACTAGAAAAATGCTCCGTCACAGGTAATCTTGTCTTTCTTTCTTTAATTGTGTGGCGATCAGACCTCATCTTCGCTTTCAGTTTTTGACCTGTGTCTCCAACATAAAGGCCCCCAACCGGACATTTACTGCACAGGATCAGGTACACAACATCAGACATGGAACATGTGAATATCCCAGGAATCTTATAGTCATGCTGTATATTGGAGATTTGCATCCTGTCTGTGGTCAGAACATGTGAGCGGGTCTTGCAGCTCCTTGCATTGCAGTCTGTCTGTGGTCAGTACATGTAAAATGCAAAAAAAATTGAGGAAAGGTTGTCAAGGGAAAGTTTTAACTATGAAATTCCCTTCTCCCTTCTGTACACCTCTGATGATCAACAATCATAAGAAAAGTAGACTGCTTAATAAGATTATTTCTTTTAACTCATAGCCTATACAGCTTCTTTGTGATATCAATGAAATGTGCATTAGCAAGGAGAAAAGAGGGATAGAGAGAAAATAGGGTGGGAAAATTCATGTCAATGATGTGGTGATATTAGTGTCACAATATGTTATATGATGTGTATGGCCTTTAGGAGTCTTACTACTTGTATATTAGTGCAATTTTGATATTGGAACTTTTTTGTTGTAATTAACCATGCAGCCATATGTGTAATGGCAGATTGTCTGGTACCAACCACTGTGTATAGAAGCATCTGGAAGGAGAGCAATCTAACAGAAGATAGTGGCTGCTGGGCACAGGGTCTCTAAATAACAAGTCTGCATATAGTGAGAGACTGTCTGAGAGCATGCTAATTATTCAAATTTCAGTTCTATTCCTCTATTCCCACCGCACTTCAGGATTGTCAGGATTTTATTTGTATAATGCCTCATTGAGGATAGAGTGTGTATATATACATATATATGCATCTGATGACATGTTTTAAATGAAGGATTGGTTAGACATTTCTCTTATTGCAATGCTAATGAGCAAAAACAATTTGGAAACTAATATATTCTAGGAAATTGAGTGGGTGTGAAACATCCCCGACAATTTATCAAATAACACAAGCTTATGACTATCACATTGGTCAGCACACAATGCTTGTTACTATAGCAACAAGTGTAGCAAATTTACTGTACTTGTATCAACATGGTCCCAGGGGACTACTGTCGAGGACAAGAATTCTTTTCTTCTTCACCATATTATTTCAATGTTGTATTGCAATACCCAACAGATATGTCAGTGACAACAGGATCAGTATTTCAGTTTCTTTATCACTGGACATTTCTATCATTCATGAAAAGCAAACAATGCAATTGTTATATCTCTTTTTTGTTCATGTATGTATCTACATATGAATGCATTAGGCAATTAACACTATTTTATTTTGATTGGTTAAATACAGTATGAATGTTTTGTACAAGTCTGCCTGAGAACTGTAGTAATATGTATTTCTATCTGAATATTTGTTTCTAATATTTCTGTCTAATATTATATTATTTCACATTTTTTATATTATTGCTTGTGTACCACAGAACTTTAATGATCTGATGATTCATTGAGCAATCGTAAATACCCAATAACATATTTTTAAGCAACTTATTTTTTTCTACACACATTCATCTATTTTAAACCTGCTAAGTCAATAAAACATAAAGATAAAATGGTTTGTATTAGATTACCAATGATGCCACTTTTATTCTAACATGAAAGAAGTAAAGTGCAATCTGTCTTTGTCTGATCTAACAGCATTATTTAGTTGATATATTAGATCAACCCCCACAAAATTTTCAATATACTTTTTGTTGTATAATTAGATATACAGCGACATGCCAAAGGCGGTTTATCTATTTTTCAGAATTTTCTGTAACAAAGTCTTTGTGCTAAAACTGTTTCTAAACCATTTTTAAGTTGAAAGATTTCTTATTAGACCAATATGGTTTTAACCTCTAAATATTCATTTTTAGTTGACATTTCCATAATTGTCATGTCCTGAAAATTTTTAAGTGTATGGCACAATCTCCAGATATAATATAAATTCCATGAGTTTATATATTGCCCAGATTGTGTATTTATTGATTAAAACTAGAGATGAGCGAACGTACTCGTCGGAGCTTGATGCTCGTTCGAGTATTAGCGTGTTCGAGATGCTCGTTACTCGTAACGAGTACCACGCGATGTTCGAGTTACTTTCACTTTCATCTCTGAGACGTTAGCGCGCTTTTCTGGCCAATAGAAAGAAAGGGAAGGCATTACAACTTCCCCCTGCGACGTTCAAGCCCTATACCACCCCCCTGCAGTGAGTGGCTGGCGAGATCAGGTGTCACCCGAGTATATAAATCGGCCCCTCCCGCGGCTCGCCACAGATGCATTCTGACAGAGATCAGGGAAAGTGCTGCTGGTGCCGGAGCTGCTATAGGGAGAGCGTTAGGAGTATTTTAGGCTTCAAGAACCCCAACGGTCCTTCTTAGGGCCACATCTAACCGTGTGCAGTAGTGTGGAGGCTGCTTTTTGCAGTGTTGCACTTTTTTTTTTTTGGTATATCGACCGTGCAGAGCATTGCGCCCTGCAGTAATTATACATAGTCCAGGGCCAGTAGTGGTGGTGAGGCAAGGACAGAAGACATATTTATTGAATATAGGCAGTGGGCCTTTCCAAAAACATTTGGGAAAAAAAATCTATTTGGGCTGCCTGTGACCGTCCTCAGTGTATTGGGTCTGTGCTGGGGGTAGTTGTCCTCCTAATTCATACGCAGCCAGCTAAGTCTTACAGCAGGCTTGCGCAAAATTATTTCCTGGCTCTGTGTTGGCTGTTACATCACCGCTGTATTCCAGTCCACAGTGCAACAGTCTGCAGTTATTTTACATACTCCAGGGCCAGTAGTGGTGAGGCAGGGACAGAAGACATATTTATTGAATATAGGCAGTGGGCCTTTCCAAAAACATTTGGGGAAAAAAAATCTATTTGGACTGCCTGTGACCGTCCTCAGTGTACTGGGTCTGTGCTGGGGGTAGTTGTCCTCCTAATTCATACGCAGCCAGCTAAGTCTTACAGCAGGCTTGCGCAAAATTATTTCCTGGCTCTGCTGTGCGTTCCGTAAGCGAAGTCAGCCTCCAACCACAGGCCAATAAGTGGCACATTTAATTACAGCGTTCTGTTTCTGCACTACTGGTAATACTCCATGCTGAGGGGTAGGGGTAGGCCTATAGGACGTGGACGCGGGCGAGGACGCGGAGGCCCAAGTCAGGGTGTGGGCACAGGCCGAGCCAGTGCGGTGGCCAGGGGTAGAGGCAGGGCCAGACCGAATAATCCACCAACTGTTTCCCAAAGCGCCCCCTCACGCCATGCCAAGGTACAGGTCAAGGTGCTCTACGGTGTGGCAGTTTTTCACAGAGACGCCTGACGACCGACGAACAGTGGTGTGCAACCTTTGTCGCGCCAAGATCAGCTGGGGAGCCACCACCACCAGCATGCGCAGGCATATGATGGCCAAGCACCCCACAAGGTGGGACGAAGGCCGTTCACCGCCTCCGGTTTGCACCACTGCCTCTCCCCCTGTGCCCCAACCTGCCACTGAGATCCAACCCCCCTCTGAGGACACAGGCACTACCGTCTCCTGGCCTGCACCCACAGCCTCACCTCCGCTGTCCTCGGCCCCATCCAGCAATGTCTCTCAGCGCAGCGTCCAGACGTCGCTAGCGCCACTGTTTGAGCGCAAGCGCAAGTACGCCGCCACGCACCCGCACGCTCAAGTGTTAAACGTGCACATTGCCAAATTGATCAGCCTGGAGATGCTGCCGTATAGGCTTGTGGAAACGGAGGCTTTCAAAAGCATGATGGCGGCGGCGGCCCCGCGCTACTCGGTTCCCAGTTGCCACTACTTTTCCCGATGTGCCGTCCCAGCCCTGCACGACCACGTCTCCCGTAACATTGTACGCGCCCTCACCAACGTGATTACTGCCAAGGTCCACTTAACAACGGACACGTGGACAAGCACAGGCGGGCAGGGCCACTATATCTCCCTAACGGCACATTGGGTGAATTTAGTGGAGGCTGGGACAGAGTCAGAGCCTGGGACCGCTCACGTCCTACCCAACCCCAGAATTGCGGGCCCCAGCTCGGTGCTGGTATCTGCGGCGGTGTATGCTTCCTCCACTAAACCACCCTCCTCCTCCTTCAACGCAACCTCTGTCTTGCAATCAAGATGTGTCAGCAGCAGCAGCACATCGCTAGCAGTCGGTGTCGTGCGGCGTGGCAGCACAGCGGTGGGCAAGCGTCAGCAGGCCGTGCTGAAACTACTCAGCTTAGGAGAGAAGAGGCACATGGCCCACGAACTGCTGCAGGGTCTGATAGAGCAGACCGACCGCTGGCTTGCGCCGCTGAGCCTCCAACCAGGCATGGTCGTGTGTGACAACGGCCGTAATCTGGTGGCGGCTCTGCAGCTCAGCAGCCCCATGCACGTGCCATGCCTGGCCCACATCTTTAATTTGGTGGTTCAGCGCTTTCTGAAAAGCTACCCACACTTGTCATACCTGCTCGGAAAGGTGCGCCGGCTCTGCGCACATTTCCGCAACTCCAAGACGGACGCTGCCACCCTGCGGACCCTGCAACATCGGTTTAATCTGCCAGTGCACCGACTGCTGTGCGACGTGCCCACACGGTGGAACTCTACGCTCCACATGTTGGCCAGGCTCTATGAGCAGCGTAGAGCTATAGTAGAATACCAACTCCAACATGGGCGGCGTAGTGGGAGTCAGCCTCCTCAATTCTTTACAGAAGAGTGGGCCTGGTTGGCAGACATCTGCCAGGCCCTTGGAAACTTTGAGGAGTCTACCCAGATGGTGAGTGGGGATGCTGCAATCATTAGCGTCACCATTCCTCTGCTATGCCTCTTGAGAAGTTCCCTGCAAAGCATAAAGGCAGACACTTTGCACTCGGAAACGGAGGCGGGGGAAGACAGTATGTCGCTGGATAGTCAGAGCACCCTCATGTCTATATCTCAGCGCGTTGAGGAGGAGGAGGAGGGGGAGGAGCATGAGGAGGAGGGGGAAGAGACAGCTTGGCCCACTGCTGAGGGTACCCATGCTGCTTGCCTGTCATCCTTTCAGCGTGTATGGCCGGAGGAGGAGGAGGAGGAGGAGGATCCTGAAAGTGATCTTCCTAGTGAGGACAGCCATGTGTTGCGTACAGGTACCCTGGCACACATGGCTGACTTTATGTTAGGATGCCTTTCTCGTGACCCTCGCGTTACACGCATTCTGGCCACTACGGATTACTGGGTGTACACACTGCTCGACCCACGGTATAAGGAGAACCTTTCCACTCTCATTCCCGAAGAGGAAAGGGGTTCGAGAATGATGCTATACCACAGGGCGCTGGTGGACAAACTGATGGTAAACTTCCCATCCGACAGCGCTAGTGGCAGAAGGCGCAGTTCCGAGGGCCAGGTAGCAGGGGAGGCGCAGAGATCAGGCAGCATGTACAGTGCAGGCAGGGGAACATTCTCCAAGGCCTTTGCCAGCTTTATGGCTCCCCAGCAAGACTGTGTCACCGCTCCCCAGTCAAGGCTGAGTTGGCGGGAGCACTGTAAAAGGATGGTGAGGGAGTACGTAGCCGATCGCACGACCATCCTCCGTGACGCCTCTGCCCCCTACAACTACTGGGTGTCGAAGCTGGACATGTGGCCTGAACTTGCGCTGTATGCCCTGGAGGTGCTTGCTTGTCCTGCTGCTAGCGTCTTGTCAGAGAGGGTGTTTAGTGCGGCTGGGGGAATCATCACGGATAAGCGTACCCGCCTGTCAAGCGACAGTGCCGACAGACTAACACTCATCAAGATGAACAAAGGCTGGATTTCCCCAGACTTCTCTTCTTCACCAGCGGACAGCAGCGATACCTAAGCAATACGTAGGCTGCACCCGCGGATGGAAGCATCGTTCTCTATCACCATCAAAAACGGGGACATTTTTGCTTCATCAATCTGTGTATAATATTCCTCCTCCTCCTCCTGCTCCTCCTCCTGAAACCTCACGTAATCACGCCGAACGGGCAATTTTTCTTAGGCCCACAAGGCTCAGTCATATAATTTTTCTAAACAATTTTTATACGTTTCAATGCTCATTAAAGCGTTGAAACTTGCACCTGAACCAATTTTTTTTTAAACTCGTTTTATTGAACAACATGTATTTTACATTACATGAATAAGCAGTTTCTCAAACAGTGTGCATTTACATACACTAACAAATAATTAAACTTTACATACATCAGAAAATTCTTTGGTAACAGTGTTCGGTACACAAGTGCGTTACATTTCCTCTACGTTTACTCAGCATATCTCAGTATATACATCTGTAATATTCGTAGCTTTATTGCTCATTTTACCTGCCAAGTCTGGGTGTACTCTGTCTTAATAAATTTTGGAACATTTCTTGCGTGAAGTTTGTGTTTGTTGTCCCGCACCAAATCCCCCACACCTTGTCGAACTTTTCAGGGTGTTTCCTGTTTTTGTAGACTATTTTCTCGTATGGTAGGATGGTATTGATAATACTCTGCCATTTTGTAACTGTCGGAGGGCGCCTGTCCATTCATCTCAGCGCTATGACTTTGCGGGCATAAAATAATACTTTAGTGAGGAATATTTTATCATAATGTTGCCATTGCTCCTCATCTATGATCCCTAGCAGACACATTGCTGGATCCAGCGGTACTGGTATTCCCATCAGTTGGGTCAGGAACTCTGTGACCTCTTCCCAATACGTGTATACCATTGGACATCCCCATATTAGATGATTGAAGTTTGCGCTTGTAGCGCGGCATCGGTGGCACTGACTGGTCACTGATCTGTTCATTTTATGGAGTCTAGTTGGTGTTAGATAACATTGATGTAAGATATATAACTGGGTCAGTTTATTGTTCGCGGCTGGTGAGACCCTGGTGTAGGTGGCCATTGCGGTCTCCCAGTCCTCATCAGTCAGTGTTGGGATAAGTTCCCTCCATTTCTCCAGTACCACCATTTGTGTACTGGGGATCTTAGAGTATAACAAGTGGGTATATAACTTTGAGATTAGGCCCCTAGGGCCCTGTGTGCGCAGTATACCTATTAATGGGTATGTGGAGAAGGGTCTTCTGGGTTCTGGGAATTGCGCTGTCAATGCATGTCTGAGTTGCAGATATCTAAAAAATCCTGTTCTAGGTACCTGGTATATCTGCTGCAATTGCTCAAAGGAGACTAGTGTCCCGTCAATGTATAGGTGTTCCAGTGTGGTGATTCCCAGATTTAGCCAAAATTGTCTGTCTGGAAGGTTCAATAAATGCGGCAGCGCTCTATTGTTCCATAAGGGGGTTTCCAGGGGGGTGTCCTCTTGCCCCGTCAGTTTTCTACATGCCCTCCAGACACTTACCGCGAGTCTGTGAATGGGCAGCATTGGTTTCGTCAACAGCCCTGGTTTTTCCAAGATGATCCAGAGGGATGCCTCCGAAAGGAAGTACATCAAGTGGTGCTCGGAGTTCGGGAGAGGGGCGCCCGACAGCCAATGGCGTATATATCGGACTTGCCCTGCCAGGTAGTATATTTTGAAATCCGGCAGCGCCATCCCCGCTAGCTCTTTAGGCCTTTGTAGAGTTTCCATACGGAGTTTGGCTCTAGCCTTCCCCCACACGAACGATGTTATTAATGAGTTAGTTGTTTTAAAGAATTTTTGTGCTACAGTTATTTCTGCATGTTCTAGCCGGTATAGATATTTGGGGAGAATTATCATTTTAATAAGATTTATTCTCCCTGCCACGGATAGTGGCAGGGAGCTCCAAGCCTTTAGTTTTAATTGCAGGGTTGTTATTAGGGGTGCAATGTTTAGATTAAAACTTTGGGTGTGGTCCCTGGTAATGTAGACTCCCAAGTATTTAAATTGGGGGACAATTTGCAGGTTGTGGTATACCTCCCCCACCCTCCACTCCTCCTCTCTCAGCGGCATAAGAGTAGACTTCTGCCAGTTGATACGCAGGCCTGAAAATTTCCCGAATTCGTCTATCTGGGAGACGGCTAGGGGCAGGGTGCTTTGGGGTTCCGACATGTAGAGTATTATATCGTCCGCATACAATCCTATCTTGTCTTCTCTGGGGCCGATCTGGATCCCCCTGTATAGTGCGTGTTGTCGAATTTTTAGTGCTAGGGGTTCTATAGCAATCGCGAATAGAAGGGGGGAAAGTGGGCAACCCTGTCGGGTTCCCCTGTGAAGTGGGAGGGAGGTGGAGACCAAGCCATTTGCCACTACCCTCGCCGTCGGTGCAGTATATAAGATGGAGACCCACCTGATGAACGGCTCCCCGAATCCAAATTTCCGCAGAACTTCCATCAAATATGGCCACTCCACTGAGTCAAATGCCTTGGCGGCATCCAATGAGGCCAGAGCCCAGCCTTTTCTCCACCTCCGTCCCACTTGCGTAATTACCTGCGTTCTTCTGATGTTATCGGACGTGGACATTCCCAGAATAAATCCGGATTGGTCCGGGTGTATAATATCCTTAATCGCTTGGTTCAGCCTGAAAGCCAGTACCTTGGCGAGGATTTTATAGTCTGTATTTAAGAGGGAGATAGGTCTGTACGACCCACACTCCTCCGGGTTCTTTTCAGGCTTTAGTTTGAGGACTATATTAGCCTCTAACATCGACTCTGGAAGGCGTCCTTTCTCAAATATATCCTCATATAGTGAGAGTAGTTGTGGTGTTATTTCCTCTTTGTACTGAAGATAAACTTCCACTGGTATGCCATCTGTACCCGGGGTCTTGTTTTTTGCCATGCCCTCCATTGCCTCCTGTATTTCTTCTATTGTGACTGGGCCATCTAATAGGGATCTATGTGCTTCTTGTATTACTGGAAATGTTATGTTGGTTAGGTAGTTTTCTAGCTCTGCTGGGGTATAATTAATCTGGGACTGGTATAAATCTTGGTAGAATTGTTGAAATCTTTCTAGTATATCTTGGGGGTCTGTGAGTACTGTGCCCTCGGTTGATTTGATCCTTAATATAGCCGGGGAAGTAGTCTCTTGTCGGGCCATATATGCTAGCAGTTTACTGGACTGATTACCTAGCTCAAAAAAGGACTGGCGGGTGAAGAATAGTCTCCTCTGAGCCTTCTCTTTCAAATGCATCAGATACTCTCTACCTACCTGTAACCATTTATCTCTTTTATCATTTGAGGGATGGGCTATGAATTCTTTTTCTAATTGTTGGCAGTGTTGCGCTAACTGTTCCTCCTCTTTAGCTGCGGTTCTTTTAATGAAGGAGATTGAGGATTTAAAGCATCCTCTAAGGTATGGCTTAAAGGCTTCCCACACCAGCATCCTATCCCGGCTTCCCTCATGCGCCTCGTAGTATATCTGAATTTGGTCTATTAATCGGTCATTTGGGCCAAGCAGTGAAAGCCAGAACGGGTGTATCCGCTGATTCCTAATTGCAGGGGGGCCTGGTTTTTTAAGGACCATGCAGATTGGTGAGTGGTCTGAAACCCCTCTTGGCAGAAATTCTATGGACTCTATTTTTGCAAACAACAAGGGGGATCCAAATATATAATCTATGCGGCTCAATGCATGATTATGGGCTGCATGGCAAGAAAACTCCTGTTGGTGGGGGTGAAATATTCGCCATAAATCCAGCCATCCCGCCACCGAGATCACTGAGGCCAGGCGGGTCGGGCCCCCGTCTCCCGCCCCCCGAGCACTCCCCCCGAATCTGTCCAGGTGTGGGTCCATGACCATATTCATATCCCCCATACAGATAGTCGTTACATCTGGTGTAAATGAGGCAAATTGTATGCCTTCTGCCAGCAGGGCTGTTGACGTTGTTGGTGGGTTATAGTAACATAGGAGTACATATGGTTCATTGTTTATTTTGGCTCTTACGAAGATGTATCTACCCTCTGGGTCTCTTTTTAACTGTTCTACCTCCCATCTGATGGACCTCTCTATCAATAGAGACACCCCCCTGGAATATGATGTGTGGTGTGAGTGTGCTGACCACTGAACCCATGGCTTTAGCAGGCATTTAGAGGTTTCGGGCGTGAGGTGGGTCTCCTGTAGGCACAACACATGCGGTCGCTAGGAGTGTATTAAGGATTTTATTATGACTCGCTTCCTGGGGGATCCCATGCCTCTGACGTTCCAGGACACAAAAGTTATCTCAGCCATTGGCAAAGATGGTTTAATTGGGTCCGGATGAAATTGTTTATGTCACTCTGTCCGCTAGGAGACCCCCCATCACGCCCCATTACGTCTCTCCTACCTGCCATGAAAATCGCACTTCAGTACATTTATAGAAAAAACATTGAACATCTGATGCATACACTCTAGAAACATTATGGTAGCGCACTACCAAGTTATAACTCTTACAACAACTTATAACTGAACAGGTTTTGAATACTGATTATAACCTCGTTGCGTTAGTATTCGTGGCTAACTTTAACTCGGGGTAACCAACTTAGCATAGCTCCATCGTCGCTATACTTGTGGTTCTGTTTGGTTATTGGTACAGTGGTGTGAACCGACCATGTCATATTGTGTTTTAGTTAGGTGGACTCCCTTCCGGGGAGGCGGGAGGGAACAAGAAAATCTGGGGGGAGAGGGGAGGGGGGGGGAGGGGAGAGGAGGGGGGGGGGAGGCGAACACTGGGCGGTTATTGCCAGGGGCAGCCTGGGGGGGGCCAGCAGCCTGCAGCACCGTTAGGCGGCCTTGGTGGGCCCTTTATATGTGGTATGAAAGTCCCGTCACCTAAAGGAGGGCAAAAATAATGGTTAGGGTTTGATATACATTACAGTCTCTCTGGCCGTCGTCTGGTGGTCAACCATTCTTCTGCCTCGGATGGTGAAGAGAAAAAGCGGGTGCGGTCTCCGTCAATCACTCGTAGTCGCGCTGGGTACATCATAGAATACAGGAGCTGCAGATCTCTAAGTTGCCTTTTAATATTGAAGAACGAGGCTCTTTGCTTCTGGAGGTCCGCCGAGAAGTCCGGAAAGATGGAGACTGTGGCGTTATCATGGCGTAGGGGTCCTCCCTTTCTGGCAGCTTGCAGGATGTTATCCCTGTCACGGGAATTGAGTAGCTTTGCCAGCAGCGGTCTGGGTGGGGCACCGGGTATGGGTGGCTTCATTGGCACGTGGTGAGCCCGTTCGATGACAAAGACCTGCGACAGTTCTGCATTGGGGAGAAGTTCGCGGAGCCATTTCTCTAAGAATTCTTCCAGTCTCTGTCCCTCGGTTCTTTCTGGCAAGCCGACTATGCGCAAATTATTGCGTCGTGAACGATTTTCGAGGTCGTCCGCTTTCTGTCTCCAATAGTCGGCCTTCTGTGTAAGATCTCTTATTGCGGCTGACATTGTGGGCACGGTGTCGTCCAGCATAGATATTCTATCTTCCGTAGCTGTGACTCTTTCTCTCAAATTTTGAAGGTCTTGTCTAAGGAGACTGACATCCATTTTAACTTCATCAATTTTACTGGTGAGAGTAGTCGTGGATGTCTGGATTGCTGTCAGTAGCTGGTCGGATAGTTGTTGTAGGGTTTGAACTGTCCCTTCTGTTGGGTTTGGATTGGTGTTCTTTGTTGGAGGGGGTGAGCTCCCCGGGGCCGGCTGCGCGGAGTCGGAGCTTGCATCTCTGCGATTTTCGTTTCTGACAAATGCCTTTAATTTATCTGCTGCAGCGTTCTGCCTGGTAGGCCCCATGTTGTTCTGTCAGAGGTATTTAGCGGCATATTCGGTTGCTGCCTGCGTTTTATAGTGCTGGGTTCACCAGTATACTCGGTGCAGAGCTTACGCACGTGACGTCTGCCCTATTCTCTGTTATCAGCAATGGTGGTCTCTTGCAGGCCTTACGCCCTTGGTTTGGGGGGTGCTCTGGGGCTGTTTCTTTGGCCTCTTCTCTGGGTATTGTGGGGGAGGTGGGGTCCCACTCTCTAGGGGCTTGTTTATATAAGGTACAATAACTGCTGCTCCTTTTCTCCCCTTCCCCCCTAGCACACTTAACTGGTTATTGCTGCTGGCGTTGCTTTTCTCCTCCAGGCAGGGGACCTCTGTATGGTCTCTTCTCCTGACCCCTCACTGCCAGGTCCGCCGGCCCAGCCCACCAGGTACTGGTTATGTCAGCCGCGGTAGTGCAGATCTGTTGCTGTGGCTGCCGGTACTCTGGCTGTTTCGCCCGGCGTCCGATCCCCTCTTTATACTGGCAGAGGCTCGTCGGGCCCGGGTTATTGCCGGCTGAGTCTGCCCCGCAAGATGGCGGCGGTAGCTGCGGCACCACGTGTTCCCTCTCCGGATCCCTGCTGTCGGGGGATACTTTGAGTGCCTCGGTGCCCCGTGGCGCCGCCGGTCGCCCCAGCCTCCCGCCTCCCTCTATGCGGCCTCTCTATGCGGCCCTCCGCTGTTAGGCCCGTCTGCCCCGTCCTCAGGATGGCGGCCGTATCAGCCGCGGCGCTGCAAGTCTGTCGCCGGCGTCGCTATGGCTGCCGGCGCCACAGACACCTCACCCAGCGCTCGATCTTCCTCCTCTCTGTGTCGGCAAGGGGGGCGACAGGCTCGGGGAGTCGCTCGCCGATCAGGAGTCTTCCCCACAAAATGGCGGCCGCAGCTTCCCGCGCTCACCCTCAGGATCTTCTTACTGCGGTGTCGGGTAGGTGCCACAGCGTTTCGCAGCCCCGCCGGTGGTCTAGGCACTCCGCTCCTCACCCTCCGCTGTGTGCAGCGCCAGATCCAGAGCCCGCCAGTCGGCTGGTGACACACGCTCTGCAACGGCGGCGCTCCCCGCTTCACAGGCTCGTCTCTAGCTCCGATCCCGCTGCTCCTCGTTCGTCAGGGGTAAGTGTCTTGGGGTCCAGTCGCTTCCCCCTCTCCTCCGGTGGTGTTATGTCGGGGTTGGGAGTCCTCAGGATCAATACAGGATTGCCGTTTGGTCTGTTTGAGCAGGAGCTCTTCTTACATGCGGCCGGTCAGGTCGGCTGCTTGGCCACGCCCCGCACCTGAACCAATTTTTATTTTAACTGGGCTGCCTCCAGGCCTAGTTACCAATTAAGCCACATTAACCAAAGCGATTAATGGGTTTCACCTGTCCTCTTGGTTGGGCATGGGCAATTTTTCTGAGGTACATTAGTACTGTTGGTACACCAATTTTTTGGGGCCCTCGCCTACAGTGTAATCCAATTAATTTTTTGCCCACCTGCATTACAGCTGACGTTACATCAGCTGTGCTGGGCACTGCAATTCAATATATTTATGTACCGCCGGTGGGTTCCAGGGAGCCACCCATGCTGTCGGTCCACACGGAGTTGTAACTACATGTGTCCACTTCTAAAGAAGCCCACCTGCATTAAACATGACATTACCTCAGCTGTGATGGGCAATGCTATGGGATATATTTATGTGCCGCCGGTGGCTTTCCTGGCACCCACCCATGCTGTCGGTCCACAGGGACTTCACAATAGGGAGTTGTACCTGCCTGTGTCTATGAATTAAAAAGCCTGGTCAGGTTGGGGCATGCAGTGTGGGCCGAAGCCCACCTGCATTTAATCTGACGTTAGCTCTGCTGTCCAGGGCACTGCAATGGGATACATTTATGTACAGCCGGTGGGTTCCAGGGAGCCACCCATGCTGTGGGTGCACACGGAATTCCCATTGCGGAGTTGGGGATTCCCAGTTGTACCTGCCTGTGACTATTTATAAAAAACCGCGGTCTGACTGGGGCATGCAGACACCTTGACAGAATGAATAGTGTGTGGCACATAGGTTCCCCATTGCTATGCCCACGTGTGCAGCTCCTGATGGCAGTGGCACAGGATTATATTTCTCATTGCTTCTGTACAGCATTGTGGGCTATCGCCCCACCCCTTTTAAAGAGGGTCGCTGCCTAGCCGTGCCAACCCTTTGCAGTGTGTGCCTGCGGTTCCTCCTCATGGCAGATGCACTTATATATAGACATGAGTGTGGCGTGGCATGAGGACAGCTGAATGCTGCGCAGGGACAATTTGGTGTGTGCTGTGGACACTGGGTCGTGCAGGGGGGGGGGGGGTTGGGCAGCATGTAACCCAGGAGAAGTGGCAGCGGAGTGTCATGCAGGCAGTGATTGTGCTTTGTTGGAGGTAGTGTGGTGCTTAGCTAAGGTATGCATTGCTAATGAGGGCTTTTCAGAAGTAAAAATTGTTGGGAGGGGGGGCACTCTTGCCGCTATTGTGGCTTAATAGTGGGACCTGTGAACTTGAGATGCAGCCCAACATGTAGCCCCTCGCCTGCCCTATCCGTTGCTGTGTCGTTCCCATCATTTTCTTGAATTGCCCAGATTTTCACAAATGGAAACCTTAGCGAGCATCGGCGATATACAAAAATGCTCGGGTCGCCCATTGACTTCAATGGGGTTCGTTACTCGAAACGAACCCTCGAGCATCGCGATAATTTCATCCCGAGTAACGAGCACCCGAGCATTTTTGTGCTCGCTCATCTCTAATTAAAACCAGACTGTATACGTGTTTCGAAGCTGGTGAACCTCTTCCTCAGTACTTGCTGGGGATACACGTCTGAATGCTGATGGTTTATCTCTCAGAGAAGAAGAATTATTGCTAAATCTTCTCTGAGAGATACACCGTCAGCATCTAGACGTGTATCCCCAGCGAGTACTGAGAAAAAGGGTTCACCAGCCTCGAAATACGTATATATGTTGATTTTTGGCAGTGTACTTATATTATGTCTGGAGGTCGCGCCACACACCTAAAAAGACGTTTTATTTTTTTTCCTTGTCTATATGGTAAAAACGTCCACCTAGTTGGGCGTCATGTTATTTGGGTGAACTACACCTTCTACATTTAGAGACTCTGTGTCTATGTAACCAATCTCTAAATTATCAGCCTTTAAGAAAGGGACATAATTTCCAAATTATTATCCATTGTGGTAGCTCCACCACTTTTTTTTCTATTACTCTATGCAAAGCATACAAAGATTGCACAGAAATATACCATATAAATATATATTTTTAAGCTTTGTTAAAGTATGGTCATGAGAGCTGACATTATGCATCACAAGCTGTCTATTTGACAGAATATTTGTAGTGTACCTAACAATGAGATACCTTTGAACAACACTATTTAGTACAATGTCTAATCTTTGATGTTCCAAAATGTATTTATTTAGGCAAGGGCAAAATGACAATGCAAATCTGAAATAGCCAAGGCATGCATAAGGAAAATCAATATTTTGGGTACTTGTTCTAAGCAACTTTTGTCTCTTCTTTTAAAACTGTATAAGGGCTCAGTCAGATGAGTGAATTTTTCATGCATTATAAGGGTGGGTTCACACGAGCCTGTTTTGGTGCTTGCATACGCACGCACAAAAACACGCTTGTATTTACAACAATGCATTCCCTATGGTGTGTGCACATGTCCGTGTTTTACAGGTGTGTGCCTGCAAAGATAACACATGCGTGCACCATAGGGAATGCACGCATTGTTCTCAATGGAGTCGCGGCTGCTGCCGGCGGCTCCATTGAAAACAATGGTCTGCCGGCCCCCTGCATTCTTTTTTAGGGAAGGGCTTTACATATAAGCCCTTCCCTGAAAAAGAAAGATTTTAGTGTAAAAAAAAAAAATGCAGCCATTCACTTCAATGGAGCCGCTGGTGCTGCCGGCGGCTCCATTGAACACAACGGTCTGCTGGCACTCCTGAATTGTTTTTCAGGGAAGAGCTTTACATATAGGCCCTTCCCTGAAAATCAAGTAAAAGTGATTTAAAAAACAAATAAAATAAATACTCACCTCCCTTCAGCTGCCGGGGCTCAGCCGTGTCTTCTCCTGCTGTCCCCTGCTCTGTGGTGCTGATCTATCAGCAGGCGGGGATTTTAAATCCCCGCCTGCTGAAAGAGCTGAATGTGATTGGCTGAGGTGCTCAGCCAATCACATGCAGCTCTCCCCAAATGAATGAAAGGTGAAAGCTGCCTGTGATTGGCTGAGCACCTCAGTCAATCACATTCAGCTCTTTCAGCAGGCGGGGATTTTAAATCCGCGGCTGCTGATAGATCAGCACCACAGTGCAGGGGACAGCAGGAGAAGACGGGGCTGTGCCCCAGCAGCTGAAGGCAGGTGAGTATCTATTTTTTTGTTTTTTTAAACCACTTTTACTTGATTTTCAGGAAAGGGCCTATATTCAAAGCCCTTCCCTGAAATCAATTGCCGGCAGCAGAATTCTCTACCGCAGCTGACGTGTGACAGCTGCAGTAGAGAATTAAAAAATTCCTTATTAAGCCCTTCCCTCAAAAGCCATTGACAGCTGTTGGGGCTCAGCGTTGACTTCTGCCGCTGTCCCTGGCTTTGTAGCGCTGCTGAGCTATTAGCAGCCAGGGATTTAAAATCCCTGCCTGCTGGTAGCTCTGATTGTAAATGGCTGAAGCACTTCAGCCAACCATAATCAGAGCTACCAGCAGGCGGCGATTTTAAATCCCCGGCTGCTGATAGCTCAGAACTACAGAGCCGGGGACAGCGCCAAAAGTCGTGGCTGAGCCCCGGCAGCTGAAGGGAGGTGAGTATTGTTTTTTTGTTTTTTTTTAAACTATTTTAAATGGCTTTGTAGGGAAGGGCTTATGAAGCCCTTCCCTAAAAAGCCATTGACGGGATGCCGGCAGCAGGATTCTCTACCGCAGCTGTCATGTGTGACAGCTGCGGTTGAGAATTGAAGAATTCCCTTTGCTGCATCTGCCACAGATGTGGCAGATGTAGCAGCAGGGAATTCTTTTAGCTAGCGGGGGTGAAGGAAACATCTGCCGTTCTTCATGCCCGCAGGAGTCACAGTGGCGGAGAGGTAAGTTTTTTTTTGTTTTGCACTAAAATGTTTCTTTTTGAAAAAGAATGGAGGGGGTTGGCAGAGCATTGTTTCCACGCACCTAAGTACGCACCAAAACACGCTTGTGTGAACCGACCCTAAGCGTGGGGAAAAAATGCACATCGCTTATAGAAAATAATTGCGTGACCGGGTGCATTTGCACTCACATGTCCTGTCATTGGCAGGTGTGAATTTTTTCTGCTCCTAAAAAACAGACATGTGACAGCTTTCACTGAGAAGCGTGCTTCTAATAGATCCATTCTGAAAATGCGCCTATAGAAGCGTGAAAAATGTGCTTGTCTGACTGAAAAAAACGACATTCTGTGATGTTTCGGTGTGTCTTGTTTCTGCGGCGCACAAACTGCAACAAAAATGACATAACAACTTTATTCTATGGGTCAGTATGATTACTATGATACCAAACTTACTTAGTTTATTTCTGCTGTACTACTTATATTTTTTTAGAGTTATTTAATTTTTTTTAAATTTTCAGTTTCCATCTTCTGCGCACAGTTAGGGCTCACACCCACTGGTGTTTTTATTTCTTGCACTGTGAGAGCGAGTGAAAACACTTGCCTCACAGTGCAAGAAAAATGCTGTGATATCGCTAATGTTTTAAATGAGGCCAGTGGCAGCAGCGCTATCCCCATTGAAAACATGGAGTATATTGCAGACTTCTGCCACAGCTGTGACAGCTGTGGCAGGAGTTTCCTTCATCCCTGAAAATCATCCATAGCTGGTTAAAAAAACTAAAAAAATCTTTACTCACCTCTCCGCCGCTCAGACGCGTCCTCCGGCTGCCTCCCCTGCACTGCTGTCTAGCACTTTTAACGGGCAGGAATTTAAAAATCCCTGCCTCCTGAAAGGGCTGTGCTGATTGGCTGAGCACTCAGCCAATTACAGGCAGCACTTAGCTATTCATCAATGATGATTCACATACCTTAGTTGTGCGAGGTCTCAGTTTTTGTGGAATGTCCTGTAATTTCCGTTAGTACCATTTTCGAATACATACAACTTTTTGATTGTTTCTATTACATTTTTCCTTGGAGACAGGATGACCAATAAAGCGCATTTTTGATGTTCTTTTTAAAAAAAAATAAAGAATTTAAAAGGCATTTAAAGGATTATCAGCCCCAATCGGCCATGTGGCTTGTCGGGGCTGTTGCCCGCAGGTGTCAGCTGTAAGAAACAGCTGACACCCATGCTGTAGGGAGAGAGATCATCCCACGATCTCCCTCCATACACGTCCTGCAGGTGCAGGATGTAAAAACACTATGGGGCCATCACTAAGGGGTTAAATCACACATAGAATCTCACTGAATGAAAGATTCAAGTTAAAAATCTTTACTGATATAAATAATGTAATGCATTGAAAGGAAAATGGCATATCAATGATCAATGGAAACCGAAATAATCAACCAACTAAGGGCTGGTATCCAAATTACCCCAAAAAACCAATTCTTCAAGCTGAACAGTGCTGGTCGATGAGCATAGGTCCAGCTATGAGGCTTCGGGCCCTTATGTAGTCTGTTTCTGACAGTTTGGTCGAAAACTTGCATACCTGATTCATTTCAATGGGAACTTGGCCTGCAATACAAATTCTGGCCATTGTAGTAGGAAAAGAACTGTCTGCTTCCTTCAGAAATCAGTTCAGTACTTGTGTGCACAGACCCAGCAATCAGCTGATTGGCCAGCATCCCTAGCAAAAAAAAGCCCCACCAATCTACTTCTAATGGTCTGAGGATTGGCCATCAATAATTTACAACCCCTTTAAGTGTTCACTTAAGTTTTTAGAACAGTGTATATGAATATAAATACAATTCAAATATTAGGTTGCTAATGAATAGAGAGTGTTTTAAAGCCAAAAAGTAAACAAATATCAGGAATACAATGCGAATATAAATGATGTTATTCGTTACCAGGTACAAAATACATCACTGATTCTAAACTATATAAATATGTAATTATGCCAGTCTGAAAAATTTGACAAATATGTTTATTGGTTTACAAATCTGCAATCATTTGTCTTCATTAGTCATGTCATTAGGTCCAAGTTTATAATACATTGTAGTAATTTTAGTACACACATTTTACAATGTGCAAAAAACAAACTATAATGTGTAAGCTATATTTCTAGAAAATGTTTCCGAAGCAGATGTTTAAAAAAACTGTTTAACCCCTTAGGCCTTAGTCAGACGGGCGTTTTTAGCTGCGATTTGCGCATGCGCATGCGTCCGGCGATTTTATAAAACCATTGCTTTGCAATGGTATCGGACACATGAGCGCTTTTTATGCGCTCGTCCGATAAATTATAGAACAAAAAATCGCAGATCGCACCTATCTGCGATCTGCGATTCCTGTTCTCTTCTGTATATGCGCTCAATGGGGCCGGCGGCAGCAGCGCCGACCCCATTGAGAACATATAGAAGACAAATCATTCTTCTCTGCCACAGCTGTAACAGCTGTGGCAGAGAAGAACGATGTTTGCCCATTGAATTCAATGGAGCGGCAATACAGCCGCTCCATTGAAAGCAATGGGCTGCCGGTGTGCGCGGGGTGAATTGTCGGGAAGGGGTTAAATATATAAGCCCTTCCCTGCAATTCATCCTAAAATGTGTTAAAATAAAAAAAAATTGTATACTCACCTTTCCGCTGCAGCCGGAGTCCAGCCGCGGCCGCTGTCAGTTCTCCTGAACTGCTTCTCGGCACTATTCAGCCGGCGGGGCTTTAAAATCCCCGCCTGCTGAATGATCTGCCTCTGATTGGTCACAGCCCTGACCAATCAGAGGCCGGTTTCACCCATTCATGAATTCATGAATGGGTGAGTGACTGCTGCCTCTCAGCGCTGAGCCAATCAGGGGCAGGTCTGACTCACATCCATTCATGAATTCATGAATGGGTGTGAGTGAGGCATGCCTCTGATTGGCTCAGCACTGAGCCAATCAGGGGGCAGGTCTGACTCACACCCCCTTCACACCCACTGCAGGACGGCCGCGCGGAGCTCCGGCTGCGGGGAGAAGGTGAGTATACAATTTTTTTTTATTTTAACACATTTTAGGATGAATTGCAGGGAAGGGCTTATATATTTAAGCCCTTACCGACAATTCATCCCGGGCTCGCCCGCAGCGCATTGCTTTAAATGGAGGCGGCTCTATTGCCGTCTCCATTGAATGCAATGCGCTGGACAGCTCCGGCCCGTTTCTAATGAAACGCGGCTAGGAGCAGATTTTCGGGCGATTTGCGGGCGACTTGCGATCCGCAAATCGCGCGAAAAAACGCCCGTCTGACTAAGGCCTCAGTGACGAAGCTTGTTTGCACCTTAGTGACGGAGCCAAATTTTGGAAATATGATGGGTGTCACTTAACATATCATAACTCCGTGTTTTTTCGCCACATGTTGTACTTCATTTAGGTTGTAAAAATAGACCGATATAATTTGTGTATATTTAGTAAAAGTACCAATATTGGAAAAATTTTGAAAAATTGTCATTTTTTCACATTTTCAACTGTAATATCTCAAATATGTGCAAACATACTGTACAAATTTTTGCTCAGATATATATTTCCATCTGTTCTCTTTATTCTGGATGCATGTTTGAAAAACGTTAGTTTTTTTTTAACCATTTAGGAGACGTACAAATTTAACATTATTTATCAACATTTTGAGGAACACTTTATTTTTCGGCACCAAGCCAAGATTGCAAAGGCTCATGGGTAGATAACCCCACAAATGACCCCATTTTAAAAACTACACCCCTTAGTTTATTCACTGAGGGGGGTCAGGAGTATTTTAACGCTTCCGTTTATTTTCAGAAATTAATGCAATTTAGAGTAGAAAAAATAAAATTTCATATTTTTGCAAATACGTAATTTTAAACAAAGGATTTTTTTCTACAGTACACATAAAAATGGGGATTTACACCTCAAAATGCATAACCCCGTTTGTCCTGTGTTCAGAAACATACCCATTGTGGCCCTAATCTTCTGTCCGTATGTACAACGGGGCCAAAACTGAAAGGAGCAGTCGGAGGCTTTCAGATCAGACATTTTGCTTGAAGGCGTTTTAGGCCCCATTGCTCACTTGTAGACCCCTTGAACGGCAAAAATGCGGAGGACCCCCACAAATGACCTCATTTTGGAAACTAGACCTCTTAACGCATTAATCTAGGGGTGTACTGCATATTTTGACCCAACAGTTTTTGAATGAATCAAAGTAAAGCAGAAGTAAAAAATTACGATTTTTTTTTAAATCAATTATGTAATTTTAAAAACAGGTTTTTTTGGACAGCAGACATATGAATAGAGGCTTTCACCCACAAATGGATACCCCCGTTTGTCCCGTTTTCAGAAACATACCCATTGTGGCCCTAATCTTCTGTCAGTATGCACAATGGGACCCTAACCGAAAGGAGCAACTGGTGGTTTTCAGAACAGACATTTTGCTTGAATGTGTTTCAGGCCCCATTGTTCACTTGTAGACGCCTTGAGCGGCCAAAACGATAGAGAACCCCCACAAATGACCCCATAATAAAAACTAGACCCCTAACGAATTCATCTAGCGGTGTACTGCGTATTTTGACTCCAACGTTTTTAAATGAATCGAAGCAAAGCAGAAGAAAAAAATTACGATTTTAGTTTTTTGGCAATTATGTCATTTTAAAAATAGTTTTTTTTGTACAGCACACATAGGAATAAAAACTTTCAACCCAAAATGTATACCCTCATTTATCCCATGTTCAGAAACATACCCATTGTGGCCCTAATCTTCTGTCTGGATGCACAACGGGGCCCAAACTGAACTGAGCATCAACCTTTAACTGTCTTTTAACTTTTATGTGATCGCCATTATCCATTGGATAATGGTGATCACGTGACCGAAGACGCTCACCGTGGCCCCCTGTGACATCTCCAAGCTCTTGTCTACCTTTAGTAGCAAGGAGCAAGGAGATTTTAAATTTCCTCTTGCCCTCCCCAGCTTCTGCGCTTGCGTCCGCCATTTTGGCGAAGGGCGCATGCGCCAAAACTGGGGAAAGGTCCGTGGATAAGGATCCCATCAGGGGACCTCGCCGGTGGCCTTATTTATGTAATTTCACCTCCCCTCACAGATCCGATCCGTGACAGGAGGTGAAAATTGAGATTTTTTTTACTTTTACGTGATCGCTGATCACGTGACTGGGAAAAGCGTACCATGGCACCCCATGAAATCTCCAGGCTCTTGGCTACATTTAGTAGCCAGGTGCTGGGAAATTTTAAATTACCCCGCCAATCTGCGGCTTTTGTGCCTGCGTCCGCCATTTTGGCGGCGGACGCGTGCGCAGAAGCCGGACAAGGTCTGTGAATAATTATGGGGGCTTTAGGTACCTAATTTCATCTCCCCTCATGGATATGATCCATTATGGGAGATGAAGCAAACTTTTTTTCTTTTTTTTTTTCACTTTTTAAACTTTTTTTTTACTTTTACATGATCGCTGCTATCCATTAGATAGCAGCGATCATGTGACCGGGAACCACATACAGCTGCTCCCGGTGACAGAACCCTGCTCTCGGCTACTCATACTAGCCATGAGCAGGGAGTTTTTGAATTTTCTGGGCCTCCCGGCTCTCTGAGCATGCGCGTGACGTAATGCATCTGGCACGCATGCGCAGACGCCGGCGGCAGGGCCAGGGAGAAGCCAGAAGATCCCGGACGGCGCGGAGGACAGGGGGTGAGTACTCTCAGCTCCCCTTACGGATCCGATCCGTAAGGGGAGCTGAAACTTTAATTGTTTTTAACTTTCTATTGACTTTAACGCGATCGCCGGTATCTGGTTGGATACCGGCGATCACGTGACTCGGGGGTGGGGTCCCACGGCCCGGAATGACTGCAAGTGTTCAATGAATGCAATGTATGAACAAAATCTGATCCCCTTAAGAGCAAAGTCAGCTGAGCGTTTTTTTGCGCACACCTATGTGCACAAAAAAAGCAGGTCTGTTGGAGCCATGGTTTCCTACGCAGTGTTCATATGTCTGTTTTAACAGGCACACAATCTTTGCACCTGCAAAAGATACGACTTGCATACACCGGCAAGGTTCGTGCTGCACATTTTGAATGAATTCAATGAATGGCTGAGCACTGCCTCTGATTGGCTGAGCGCTGTAACCAATCACTGGCAGTGCTCAGCTGTCATTCAATGAATGGCTGTGAGCTGCCTCTGATTGGCTGAGCACTCAGCCAATCAGACCAGCACCTTCAAGAGGTGGGATTTTTAAATCCCCGGCCAGAAAAAAGTGCTTTAGATCAGTGCTGCCATGCAAGAGAGAAGATGTGCCACAGCCAGGACAGTGCTGCTAGGTGAGTAATGTTTTCTGTTTTTATTTTCTACACCTAGGGATGATTTTCAGGAAAGGGCTTATATTTCAAGCTCTACCCCGAAAATCACTGCGGGGGTTGCCTGCATCCCATTGCTTGCAATAGGGCCTGTGGCAGCAGCGCAGGCCCCATTGAAAGCAATGGGAACAGAGCTATGGTCAGGCGCATTTTGCAGATTTGTGCAGTGCTTTTTTTTGCACACATAGGTGCGCAAAAACAAAAAGCACTCGTCTGACTGAGCCCAAAATGAGTAATACTCTATGTACCTTTCTATATCAACTCATAAGACCCTCATAGGATCTATGGAAATAGTTTTTGTAAATAAAGTAGCTTTTCTTCTCGATTAGCTTTTAAAACAGAAATAATTTACCAATATGGGCAATGGGTTGTACCTGGAATGGATTTTGCAGAGCACATAAGTGAGTTAAATTAATGAGTGATT
The DNA here is from genome assembly GCF_035609145.1 of Eleutherodactylus coqui. NCBI lineage: Eukaryota > Metazoa > Chordata > Amphibia > Anura > Eleutherodactylidae > Eleutherodactylus > Eleutherodactylus coqui. Next base: position 80,583,965 of record NC_089845.1, on the reverse strand, counting down.
AAGCCTAGTAGGTTTTTGACAGGGCTTGCTCTTAGACCCAAATGTCAAAAGTGGTCATAAACTGTAATAATTATATAGGGCCAATTTTCATTTTTGTCCTTGGAGAAGAGACAGTTTTTTAGCGTTTAAACCATACCAAAGTAAAGGTTTGGTAAAACTCCAAATTAGCTTGTTGACAGCTATAGTTGTCATACACAGATATAAAAGTATGTAACTAGAACTTGAAAATTAATTAGACATTACTTGAATCATAAATTATCTCAACATATATTAATACAAAAATCTGACATTAATGAACACTTTGCTTGGAAAAAAGTTCTCTTTCTAATTATGTACAAAAGTTATGAGTTGGTTTGACATTTTGGTCTTTTGCAATCACTAATTAGATATTTAAACCGCATATGTCATAATAAACTGAACTTCTCTCTTGTTCATTAAGCTCCAAAATGATGATAATCTGGCATTTCCTAGGTGCTCATAACATGTATTTATACCTTAGTAAGCCTTTTAAATTGCATTGACCCATAAACTACAATTGATACCTACCGGAAGTAATATTGAAGGTGGCGTTTCATAACAAGAAGCATATGATTTTTTAATTGGATGTTGCATTTTGATATTAAGAGTTGTTTATAATTTTGCTAAATATACAGTCAGCATGCATCCATTTATTTAATATAAAATGCAACCCTAAAAGATCAGTGGACTGCACAGTAATTTAGAAGAGTATTCTGTTGTTCATGCACAGTTGTTTTAAACATACAGTATACCTTGTTTTGGACTTATTGCATAGTTTTCATTGGAGGTGTGGTAGATGGAAATGGATATTGAAGATACAAAAAGTAATCCTCTTACTGTGTACAGCTAGTATGAGCATTGTAGATTATTAATGTATCACATAAATAGCATTATTTCTCAAATCACATTATATTATCATAAGTTAAAAACTGCCTGTTTACACTGAACTATACGTCGTCGTTTGGTCGGTGAATGCATATACACTCAAAAATAATTGTTCAGATTCTCACTAGATTGCGGGAATCTGCATGATAATCATTCTGTGTAAAAGCGCCTTAAGGGTGGCTTCACACGAGTGCATACATAGGTGCGTACATAGGTGCAAACCCCTGTACGTGCAAAAACACGTGTGTATGAAGGTCAATATTGCATTCAATAGAGCCACCGCCGCTGCCGGTGGCTCCATTGAAGGCAATGGTCTTTCCGACACCCCGTAATTGTTTTTCAGGGAAGAGCTTTAAATATAAAGCTTTTTAGTGTAAAAAAATAAAATAAATAACGCACACATTGTCACAGATGATAGCTGCGGTAGGGAATCCAGCTGCCGACATCCTGCAATTGTTTTTCAGGGAAGAGCTTAAAATATAAGCCCTTCCCTGAAAAACAAGGAAAAATGGTGTAAAAAATAATAAACACCACATAGTCACTTTCCTTCAGCTGCCGGGGCTCAGCTGCGTCCTCTCTGCGCTGTCCCCGCCTCTCAATGCAGTTCTTTCAGCAGGCGGGGATTTAAAAGTTAGGCTACCTCCCTTCTCGTTTGTACTATGAATTATTATGCACCATAGAGAGTAGATATTATTTTAATTTTTTGCTATTGTAAGAGTAATACAAAATGGATAACAGAAGGAATTTCTTTCAGCATCAAAACGACTGGATGAGTACTGGATAAACAAACATTCTGGACTATTGAGCGGTCATAAAATGTAAATAAAAAGAGAGCTTTACTAGAACTGCCCAAAATAAAATAAACTACTAATATAAAAACATGTATAGCACTATAAATTTTTTACCCATAGAAGTCTCTTAATACAGTTTCTCTCGCCCCTAGTGTTCTAGCTCCTGTCCTGGGAAATTCATAATTATCTTACAGCTCAATGTTTTCAAAATTCCTGGTTTATCGGATGCTGGATTTTCAGTTTATTTAGATTTTTTAATTATAATCAAATTGTATATATTTAATTATTCATTATTTTGTTTTAAAGGATCAGGGTGGGATTAGGGCCAGGATGATTAACCCCTTAGTGATGAAGCCTGTTTGCGCCTTAGTGACAGAGCCAAATTTTGGAAATCTGATATGCGTCGTTCAACGTAGCATAACTCTGTAAAGGCTTTACATATCCAAGTGATTCTGACAATGTTTTTTCGCCACATGTTGTACTTCATTTTGGTTGTAAAAAGAGACCGATATAATTTGTGTATATTTATTAAAAGCGCCAAAATTGGGAACATTTTGAAAAAATTGTCATTTTTTCACATTTTCAACTGTAATATCTCAAATATGTCCAAACATACTGTACAAATTTTTGATAAGATATATATTTCCATCTGTTTACTTTATTCTGAATGCACGTTTGAAAAACTTTTGTGTTTTTTTTAACCATTTAGATGACGTACAAATTTAACATTACTTTTCAGCATTTTGAGGAACACTTTGTTTTCATGCACCAAACCAAGTTTGCAAAGACTCATGAGTGTCAGAATAATAGATAACCCCCCAAATGACCCCATTTTAAAAACTACACCCCTTAATGTATCCACTGAGGGGTGTCATGAGTATTTTGACCCCACCGTTTTTTTCAGGAATTAATTAAATTTAGAGGAGAAAAAATAAAATTTCATATTTTTGCAAATATGTCATTTTAAATACATATTTTTTTCCTATAGTGCCCATGAAAATGAGGATTTACAGCCCAAAATGGATACTCCTGTTTCTCCCGTGTTCAGAGACATACCCATTGTGGCCCTAATCTTATGTGTAGATACACAACGGGGCCCAAAACGAAAGGAGTAGTCGGTGTCTTTCAGAACATAAATTTTGCTTAAAGGCGTTTTAGGCCCCATAGCACATTTGTAGAGCTCTTGAGTGGCCAAAACCAAAGAGAACCCCCACCAAATGACCCCATTTTGAAAACTAGAACCCTTAACGAATTTATCTAGGGGTGTACTGCCCATTTTGACCCCACAGATTTTGAATGAATTCAAGCAAAGCAAAAGGAAAAAATTGTGATTTTCGTTTTTTTTGTCAATTCTGTCATTTTAAAAACTGCTTTTTTTGTACAGCACACACATGAATGAAGACTTGCACCCCAAAATAGATACCCCTGTTTGTCCCGTGTTCAGAGACATATCCATTGTGGCCCTAATCTTTTGTCTGGATGCACAACGGGGCTCAAAATGAAAGGAGTAGTCGGTGGCTTTCAGAACAGAAATTTAGAGAACCCCTGCAAATGACCCCATTTTGAAAACTAGACCCCCTAAAGAATTTATCTAGGGGTGTACTGTGTATTTTTACACTACAATTTTTGAATAAATCTAAGCAAAGCAGTAGGAAAAAAATTTCAATTTTCATTTTTTTGGCAGTTGCATCAATTTAAAAACTGTTTTTTTTGTATAGCACACATAGGAATGAAGACTTTCACACCAAAATTGATACCCCTGTTTGTCCCGTGTTCAGAACCATACCCCTTGTGGCCCTAATCTACTTAAAGGACACATGGCTAGGCCTATAATAGAAGGAGCACCTGTTGGATTTCAGGGTACAACGGAATAAATTCCAGGGTCCATTGCCCACTTATAGAGCCATTGAGCATCCAAAACAATAAAGAACCCCCACAATTGATCCCATTTTAAAAACTAGACCCCCTAACGAATTCATCTAGGGGTGTACTGCTTATTTTGACCCCACAGTATTTGAATAAATCTAAGCAAAGCAGAAGGAAAAAATTACGATTTTCATTTTTTTGGCAATTTTGTCAATTTAAAAACAGGTTTTTTTTGTACAGTGTACATAGGAATGAAGACATTCACCCCAAATGGATACCCCCGTTTGTCCCGTGTTCAAAAACATACCCATTGTGGCCCTAATCTACTTACAGGAAACATGGCAAGGCCTATAATGGAGGGAACACCCGTTGGATTGCAGGGCACAACTGAATAAATTCCAGGCCCCATTGCCCACTTGTACGGAATAACAATTGACACCTTAAAAAAATATCCCCCACACACACACACACACACACCCCCTAGCCCTCTGCGCCCTTTTCGGAGTTCCCCAAATCTTAGATAAAAGTAATAATGTGAACTGTGTAGTATTTCCGAAGACAGGGGTAATTACGGAGACTGGTTGGATGGGTACATGGGGCAATAAAACCGGGTATCCCCCCTCCTCTCATGCTTTTTGGGGGTATTTTGTGACCTCAGTAGCGGGTATGGGGTGTAAAAAGTGGCGCTCTGTGAGTCTCCGTAAGCTTGCTGCGGTGCGGTGGTCTCACACAGAAGGCGCTCAACAAGCTGCTCCTGGAACTGCATGAAGGCGAACGTTCCCGGGGCTTCTTGTAAATTACGTATTACAGGTAGCGGTCTGAATAACGCCGGACTCACGCAGCCGTAGGTGGAATCCGCTTGCGGAGGTCCGCAGCGGATCCCAGCTGTGAGCCCGGCTGTGACCCTGCGTACGGCCACGTAATGTACTGCGCATAACTGCCTACTCACACGGGCGGTCATGCGCAGTACTTTTTCTTTTGTCTGAATTTCCCGCACCGTCACTTAGCGATAACACGGGTACCCGCAGCCCAAATACAATGTAGTTGCGTATGGGCTGCGGGTATATCCGTGACCATGGAGCACAATGGGCTCTATGTTGCGGATATTCGCAGTAAAATAGAACCTGCTGCGTTCTCTTTTCTGCGAGTGGATTACACAATTCCGACCTACTAATGTGAGCGGAATTGTGTAATCCAATGCAATTGATATGCGTATTACCGCGGATCAGACGCATGCGGAATCCGTAATTCTTATCCGGTCATGTGAGACCGGCCAAAGGTAGATCGCTACCTTTTTATCACGTGACCGGGGACCGCTCAACGAGGCCACCCGTCACTGCTCCAGGTTCTCGGCGACCGTTGGTCGCTGGGAGTAAGGAGATTTTAATTTTCCTGGGCTCCCCGACTCCTGCGCATGTGTCCGGTGTTTTGCCGGCGGGCGCATGCGCAGAATCCGGGAAAGTTCACGGAGGAAGATCGCGTCGGGTGCAAATACGGAGCCACCCCAGTAAAAAGTTTCATCTCCTCTCACCGATCGCATCGGTGGGGGGAAATGAACCTTCACATATCCAATGGATAGCAGCGATCGCGGGCCCTGGGACCGCTCGCAGCGGTCCCCGGTAACACCTCCTGGTTCCCGGCTACCTTCAGGAGCCGGGAGCCAGGAGATTTTAAATTTCCCGGGGGCTCCCGGGCTTCTGCGCATGCGCCTGACGTCATCGTCTGGCGCGCATGCGCAGAAGGCCGGCAGCGGGTCCGGGAGGACCAAATCTCTGGAGGACACCGCCGACAAGCCAGGTGAGAATTTTCAGCTGCCCTGATGGATCTGATCCATCAGGGCAGCTGAATTACTACTTTTTTACACACTTTTATTTACTTTTTTGTGATCGGCGCTATCCATTGGATAGCGCCAATCGCAATGCCGGGGGGGGGGACTGCCCGCATCCTGGGATGACAGCTCCATGCTGTCGGCTACCTGCGGGCACCGACAGCATGGAGCTGTCACGTCCTCAGGCAAGTGGGCATTAATCCAAAGAGGATGCATAAAACTACGTCCTCTAGGATTAAAGCCCACTTACTGAAGACGTAGTTTCCCTATGGGGCCGTCGTTAAGGGGTTAAGGTACTATTTGGGATAGCAGCGTCTCATCCCTCAAATACCAGGTCATAAGGTATATACTTCCAATTTTAATACAGCAATCAGTTATACAGTGTGAAAAACATTATAGGATGGCATGTGCCCAATCCCTAGACTGCCTAGTATTGCTTGAACATGAAGTACTCCTTTCCTGCTTGATGTTGAAGCAATACTAAGTAGTCTTCGGATTGGGTACATACTAGAGATGAGCGAACACCAAAATGTTTGGGTGTTCGTTATTCGGAACGAACTTCCCGTGATGCTCGAGGGTTCGTTTCGAACAACGAACCCCATTGAAGTCAATGGGCGACCAGAACATTTTTGTATTTCGCCGATGCTCGCTAAGGTTTTCATGTGTGAAAATCTGGGCAATTCAGGAAAGTGATGGGAATGACACAGTGACGGATAGGGCAGGCGAGGGGCTACGTGTTGGGCTGCATCTCAAGTTCACAGGTCCCACTATTAAGCCACAATACCGGCAAGAGTGGGCCCCCCCCCCCTCCCAACAACTTTTACTTCTGAAAAGCCCTCATTAGCATGGCATACCTTTGCTAAGCACCACACTACCTCCAACAAAGCACAATCACTGCCTGCATGACACTCCACTGACACTTCTCCTGGGTTACATGCTGCCCAACCGCCCCCCCTCCCCCCCCACAGCGCACACCAAAGTGTCCCTGGGCAGCCTTCAGCTGCCCTCATGCCACACCACGCTCATGTCTATTTAGAATTGCGTCTGCCATGACGAGGGACCGCAGGCACACACTGCAGAGGTTGGCACGGCTAGGCAGCGACCCTCTTTAAAAGTGGCGGAGCGATAGCCCACAATGCTGTACAGAAGCAATGAGAAATAGAATCCTGTGCCACCGCCATCAGGAGCTGCACACGTGGGCATAGCAATGGGGAACCTATGTGCCACACACTATTCATTCTGTCAAGGTGTCTGCATGCCCCAGTCAGACCGGGCTTTTTAATTCATAGACACAGGCAGGTACAACTCCCTATTGTGAAGTCCCTGTCGACCCACAGCATGGGTGGCTCCCTGGAACCCACCGGCGGTACACAGAAATATCCCATTGCATTGCCCAACACAGCTGAGGTAGTAATGTCGTGCTTAATGCAGGTGGGCTTCGGCCCACACTGCATGCCCCAGTCTGACTGGGGTTCTTTATAAGAGTACAGATGTAGTAAAAACTCCGTGTGCACCTACAGCATGGGTGGGTGCCAGGAAGCCACCGGCGGTACATAGAAATATCCCATTGCATTGCCCAACACAGCTGAGGTAGTAATGTTGTGCTTAACCCTTTCCAATCCAATTTGTATATGGTTTTCCTAGGGGGCTTACTCTTTTTCTGCTGTTATACAACGGCGCTATATGCTGGCTAAAGCCAGTACTGCATGAGCTGACACGTAGGATAGGCTCCGACAGCAGAGAGGCTGGCAATATACAGTAAGAGAACCCCGACGGACGTCTACCAACAACGGAGCTGTACAGCCTTAAACCCTAATGTCTTCACAGGTCACACAGTGGACTGGAAAGGGTTAATGCAGGTGGGTTTCGGCCCACACTGCATGCCCCAGTCAGACTGGGGTTCTTTACAAGTGGACACATGTAGGTTAAACTCCCTGTGGACCCACTGCCTGGGTGGGTGCCAGGAAGCCACCGGCGGTACATAGAAATATCCCATTGCATTGCCCAACACAGCTGAGGTAGTAATGTCGTGCGTAATACAGGTGGGCTTCGGCCCACACTGCATGCCCCAGTCAGACGGGTTCTTTAGAAGTGTACAGATGTATTAAAAACTCAGTGTGCACCTACAGCATGGGTGGCTCCCTGGAACCCACCGGCGGTACACAAAAATATCCCATTGCATTGCCCAACACAGCTGAGGTAACGTCAGCTGTAATGCAGGTGGCCTAAAAATTAATTTGATTACACTGTAGGCGAGGGCCCACAAAAATTGCTGTATCAACAGTACTAATGTACATCCCAAAAATTGGCCATGGCCAGCCAAGAGGGCAGGTGAAACCCATTAATCGCTTTGGTTAATGTGGCTTAAGTGGTAACTAGGCCTGGAGGCAGCCCAGTGTAACGAAAAATTGGTTCAAGTTAAAGTTCCAATGCTTTTAAGCGCGTTGAAACTTATAAAAATTGTTCTGAAAAATTATTTGAGTGAGCCTTGTGGCCCTAAGAAAAATTGCCCGTTCAGCGTGATTACGTGAGGTTTCAGGAGGAGGAGCAGGAGGAGGAGGAGGAGGAATATTAGACACAGATTGATGAAGCAGAAATGTCCCCGTTTTGGATGGTGAGAGAGAACGTAGCTTCCATCCGCGGGTGCAGCCTACGTATTGCTTACGTATCGCTGCTGTCCGCTGGTGGAGAACAGAAGTCTGGGGAAATCCAGCCTTTGTTCATCTTGATGAGTGTTAGCCTGTCGGCACTGTCGGTTGACAAGCGGCTACGCTTATCTGTGATGATTCCCCCAGCCGCACTAAACACCCTCTCCGACAACACGCTAGCCGCAGGACAAGCAAGCACCTCCAGGGCATACAGCGCTAGTTCAGGCCACATGTCCAGCTTCGACACCCAGTAGTTGTAGGGGGCAGAGGCGTCACCAAGGATGGTCGTGCGATCCGCTACGTACTCCCTCACCATCCTTTTACAGTGCTCCCGCCGACTCAGCCGTGACTGGGGAGCGGTGACACAGTCTTGGTGGGGAGCCATAAAGCTGGCCAGGCCCTTAAAGACTGTTGCACTGCCTGGGATGTACATGCTGCTCGATCTACGCACATCCCCTGCTACCTTGCCCTCGGTATTGCGCCTTCTGCCACTAGCGCTGTCGGCTGGGAATTTTACCATCAGCTTGTCCGCAAGGGTCCTGTGGTATAGCAACACTCTCGAACCCCTTTCCTCTTCGGGAATCAGAGTGGGCAGGTTCTCCTTATACCGTGGATCGAGCAGTGTGTACACCCAGTAATCCGTCGTGGCCAGAATGCGTGCAACGCGAGGGTCACGAGAAAGGCATCCTAACATGAAGTCAGCCATGTGTGCCAGGGTACCTGTACGCAACACATGGCTGTCTTCACTAGGAAGATCACTTTCAGGATCCTCCTCCTCCTCCTCCTCCTCCTCAGGCCATACACGCTGAAAGGATGACAGGCAATCAGCCGGTGTACCGTCAGCAGCGGCCCAAGCTGTCTCTTCCCCCTCCTCCTCATCCTCCTCATGCTCCTCCTCCTCCTCCTGTACGCGCTGAGAAATAGACAGGAGGGTGCCCTGACTATCCAGCGGCATACTGTCTTCCCCCGCCCCCGTTTCCGAGCGCAAAGCAGCTGCCTTTATGGTTTGCAGGGAATTTCTCAAGATGCATAGCAGAGGAATGGTGACGCTAATGATTGTAGCATCGCTGACTCCCACTGCGCCGCCCATGTTGGAGTTGGTATTCGACTATAGCTCTACGTTGTTCATAGAGCCTGGCCAACATGTGGAGCGTAGAGTTCCACCGTGTGGGCACGTCGCACAGCAGTCGGTGCACTGGCAGCTTAAAGTGATGTTGCAGGGTGCGCAGGGTGGCAGCGTCCGTGTGGGACTTGCGGAAATGTGCGCAGAGCCGGCGCGCCTTTACGAGCAGGTCTGACAAGCGTGGGTAGCTTTTCAGAAAGCGCTGAACCACCAAATTAAAGACGTGGGCCAGGCATGGCACGTGCGTGAGGCTGCCGAGCTGCAGAGCCGCCACCAGGTTACGGCCGTTGTCACACATGACCATGCCCGGTTGGAGGCTCAGCGGCGCAAGCCAGCGGTCGGTCTGCTGTGTCAGACCCTGCAGCAGTTCGTGGGCCGTGTGCCTCTTATCGCCTAAGCTGAGTAGTTTCAGCACAGCCTGCTGAAGCTTGCCCACCGCTGTGCTGCCACACCGCGCGATACCGACTGCTGGCGACATGCTGCTGCTAACACATCTTGATTGCGAGACAGAGGAGGAGGAGGAGGAGGAGGGTGCTTTAGTGGAGGAAGCATACACCTCCGCAGATACCACCACCGAGCTGGGGCCCGCAATTCTGGGGGTGGGTAGGACGTGAGCGGTCCCGGGTTCTGACTCTGTCCCAGCCTCCACTAAATTCACCCAATGTGCCGTCAGGGAGATGTAGTGGCCCTGTCCGCCTGTGCTTGTCCACGTGTCCGTAGTTAAGTGGACCGTGGCAGTAACCGCGTTGGTGAGGGCGCGCACAATGTTGCGGGAGACGTGGTCGTGCAGGGCTGGGACGGCACATCGGGAAAAGTAGTGGCGACTGGGAACTGAGTAGCGCGGGGCCGCCGCCTCCATGATACTTTTGAAGGACTCAGTTTCCACAACCCTATACGGCAGCATCTCAAGGCTGATGAATTTTGCTATGCGGACGGTTAACGTTTGAGCGTGCGGGTGCGTGGCGGCGTACTTGCGCTTGCGCTCGAACACTTGCGCAAGCGACGGCTGAACGGTGCGCTGAACTACACTGCTGGATGGGGCCGAGGACAGCGGAGATGAGGGTGTGGGTGCAGGCCATGAGGCGGTAGTGCCTGTGTCCTGAGAGGGGGGTTGCATCCGCGGTTGTGTCGCTGCCCTGCTGATGCCCTTGACTCCCCCTCTGAAGACCTGTCCTCCTGAGTAAGCGTTGCACACCAGGTGGGGTCAGTCACCTCATCGTCCTGCTGCTCTTCCTCCGAATCCTCTGTGCGCTGCTCCCTTGGACTTACTGCCCTTACTACTACCTCACTGCAAGACAACTGTGTCTGATCGTCATCGTCCTCCTCACCCACAGAAAGTTGTTGAGACAGTTGGCGGAAGTCCCCAGCCTCTTCCCTCGGACCCCGGGAACTTTCGAATGGTTGGGCATCAGTGACGATAAACTCCTCTGGTGGGAGAGGAACCGCTGCTGCCCAATCTAAGCAGGGGCCCGAGAACAGTTCCTGGGAGTGTTCCCGCTCCTGAGCAGGTGTCATTGTAGTGGAGTGAGGAGGCTGGGAGGAAGGAGGAGCAGCAGACAGAGGATTCGGATTTGCAGCAGTGGACGGCGCAGAACTGCGTGTTGACGATAGGTTGCTCGAAGCACTTTCTGCCATCCAGGACAGGACCTGCTCACACTGCTCATTTTCTAATAACCGTCTCCCGCGTGGACCCATTAATTGGGCGATGAATGTGGGGACGCCAGAAACGTGCCTCTCTCCAAATCGCGCAGCAGTCGGCTGCGACACACCGGGATCAGGAGCTCGGCCTGTGCCCACACCCTGACTTGGCCCTCCGCGTCCTCGGCCGCGTCCACGTCCTCTAGGCCTACCCCTACCCCTCAGCATGCTGTATTACCAGTGATTTGATTTCACAGGCAGGAAATAAATTGGCGCAAGACTGCAGGCCAAATATAATTTTTTCCCTTTTTGGAAAACGAAAGGCCCCACTGCCTCTAGTGAATGAATAATCTAAGTTTAATAACTGTGCTGTGTCCCTGCTAATGTGTCACAGAACTGGAGGGTAGCAGAGTTATTATAACTCTGGCAGAGCAGGTATTTTTTTTCCCAATTAAGGAAAGCAAATGGCGAAGCCAGCAGTAAAGCGTAGCTGGGTGCGTATGATTTAGCAATGTTTTTCACGCAGCTCACACGTGTCCACCGCCCGTAAGGACGGACAGAGGCTGGACAAATAGATTTGTTTCCACTTGTTTTTCCACCAAAAGGCAGCACTGCGTATATTCAATGAACATGAGAAGTTTAATAACTGTGCTGTGTCCCTGCTAATGTGTCACAGAACGTGAGGGTAGCAGAGTTATTATAACTCTGGCAGAGCAGGTATTTTTTTTCCCAATTAAGGAAAGCAAATGGCGAAGCCAGCAGTAAAGCGTAGCTGGGTGCGTATGATTTAGCAATGTTTTTCACGCAGCTCACACGTGTCCACCGCCCGTAAGGACGGACAGAGGCTGGACAAATAGATTTGTTTTCACTTGTTTTTCCACCAAAAGGCAGCACTGCGTATATTCAATGAACATGAGAAGTTTAATAACTGTGCTGTGTCCCTGCTAATGTGTCACAGAACGTGAGGGTAGCAGAGTTATTATAACTCTGGCAGAGCAGGTATTTTTTTTCCCAATTAAGGAAAGCAAATGGCGAAGCCAGCAGTAAAGCGTAGCTGGGTGCGTATGATTTAGCAATGTTTTTCACGCAGCTCACACGTGTCCACCGCCCGTAAGGACGGACAGAGGCTGGACAAATAGATTTGTTTTCACTTGTTTTTCCACCAAAAGGCAGCACTGCGTATATTCAATGAACATGAGAAGTTTAATAACTGTGCTGTGTCCCTGCTAATGTGTCACAGAACGTGAGGGTAGCAGAGTTATTATAACTCTGGCAGAGCAGGTATTTTTTTTCCCAATTAAGGAAAGCAAATGGCGAAGCCAGCAGTAAAGCGTAGCTGGGTGCGTATGATTTAGCAATGTTTTTCACGCAGCTCACACGTGTCCACCGCCCGTAAGGACGGACAGAGGCTGGACAAATAGATTTGTTTTCACTTGTTTTTCCACCAAAAGGCAGCACTGCGTATATTCTATGAATAATAACTGTGTTGTGGCCCTGCCTATACAATTCTTTCCCTGCAGTATCAATGGAGGGTGGAATGCTCTGCAGAGGCGATTTTGAGAAGCCCAAAAAAAATGCAGCACAGCTAACAGCAGCCTGGACAGTACTGCACACGGATAAATATGGCCCTAGAAAGGACCGTTGAGGTTCTTGAAGGCTACACTCACTCCTAACACTCTCCCTGCCTATGCAGCACTTCTGTCCCTAATGCCAGGTGCAACGCTCTGCAGAGCCGATTTTGAGAAAAAAAAAATGCCACTGCTAACAGCAGCCAACACACAGCTATCAGTGGCCCTAATAAGGACCTTTGGGGGGTCTTGAAGCCTACACTAACTACCAATTCTTTCCCTACAGCAGCTCCGGTATAAACAGCACTGTCCCTCATCTAACTCACCAGGCATCTGAGGCGAGCCGCGGGAGGGGCCGACTTTTATATTAGGCGAACACCTGATCTCGCCAGCCACTCACAGCAGGGGGGTGGTATAGGGCTTAAACGTTGCAGGGGGAAGTTGTAATGCCTTCCCTGTCTTTCAATTGGCCAGAAAAGCGCGCTAACGTCTCAGGGAAGGAAGTGAAAGTAACCAGAACACCGCATGGTGTTCGTTACGAATAACGAACATCCCGAACACCCTAATATTCGCACGAATATCAAGCTCGGACGAACGCGTTCGCTCATCTCTAGTACATACCCTTCCGCAATCTTTGCCACACTAACTGATTGCTGTAATAGGTCATGGTCAGATGAGCAATTTTTTGTGTGCGCAAACAAAAATTTCGTCTATAAGAACCATTGGTTTCCTGTCAAGTGACCGCTTGTCCATTTTTTACAGGCGCAAAATACTCATACATGCAAAATATAGCACATGTGTGCCTTGAATGCGCGCCGGTAAGGTCCATGCTGCGTGTAAAAGACAGAGGTGAAAGGGGATGAAGGGACTCCCAGAGGGTTCCATTAATCCCTGCAGGGTGTCCCCTAATCACTGAACACTGTGACAGCACTGTCACAGTGTTTAGTGATGAGGGGTCTGCAGCGGGGTCTAAAAAGAATCCCCTGTCACATCTGTGATCCCATTGCTTTCATTGGCTGCTGCCATTCATTGAATTCAATCAATGGCTGAGTGCTGTCTCTGATTGGCTGAGTGCTGTGACCAATCACAGGCAGTGCTCAGCTGTCATTTAATGGCTGAGTGTTGCCTCTGATTGGTCATAGCTCTCAGCCAATGAGAGGCAGTGCTTTCTGGAGGTGGGTATTTTTTTTTTTTTTTTTTTATCCATTTTTATTGGAATTTTCATGTATTTATAAAGACAGACAGGTGAAGTCAAAAGATTAGCAGGTTGTCAAGCTTATTACAAACATATGAAACATTATGAACCGAAGTGCTCCCCCCGGGGGGGGTGTTGGTGAGGGCCAAACTGCCACATCCGGGTGAAAGCCAGTCATGGCCCCCCCCGGGGAGCATAACCGCTGGTCCGCAACAGGGTGACGGACCGCCAACAAAGACAGGACAGTGGGGGGTGGGGGGGATGGGGTGGAGGGAGCGGGGGGAGGGATGAAGGGCTTGGGTAGGGAGCGAGGTGGTCACCGTGGTTGTTGGTAGTTTTGCACGAAGTCTAGGAGGCCCTGCTTGATCGCAGTGGCTCACAGGGGTCAGAGTAGGAGCCGACATTCACGCCCCCCCCCCCCCGGCCCACCACGCCCAACCGAACCAGGACACCCTAGTCTGAAGGATTAGAATTTGTTTCTCAGCACTCGCCAGGGGGACCAAATTTTATGGTATTTATGGTGGGTTCCATTTGACCAACTGACCAGTTCCTCCAAGCTAGCAATAAGGTCAACCCTGTCCCTCCACTGCAGCAGCGAGGGAGAGGTTTGTTGGCGCCAATGTAGTGGGATAAGAGCCTTGGCTGCGTCAATGAGGAAGGCCAGAAGTTGGTGTTTAAGTGGGTGGAAGGCAGAGGAGGGCTTCCACAGGAGAACCAATTCCGGGGAAAGTTTCAAAGATGGGGATAGCATCTTCAAGATTACCTCAACGTCATTCCAAAAAGGGGAAACCAGCGGGCAGCTCCACCACAGGTGTAGGTAGGAGCCGGTATCCCCATCACATCTCCAGCACCTTCCGTGCGGGGCCAGTGCGTGGTCAAACATCCATTGCGGGGTCCTGTACCACCTCGCCAGGAGCTTATAGTGGCTCTCCTGGGAGGTGACACAAAGGGAGAGGCCAAAGGCCGTCCGCAAAATCAATTTAGTGTCACTCTGGGAGAGGGAGATGTGGAGCTCTCTCTCCCAAGATGTCAGGAAAGCCGGTTTTGAAGATGAGGGGGGTGAGATAAAATGCTTACGTAGAAAAGCTATTTTCCTGTTAGACCCCCTATCTCCCAGTAAGGCTGATTCAAAATCAGATCTTGGTCTAGTAGACTTGAATTTTGAGATGAAATCCCCAAGTACTTTGGTTATGTGAAGGGACTGTAATGGGTGGGGAGTCCAGCAAGGGAGAAGCTCCCGGACAATTTCGCTAGGAGGCCTATGTGCCAAAACCTGGATATCACTGATTTTCTTATCTTTGAAAATACTCCAGACGTCGGCAGAACACGGGTCAAGTGGCAGAACCATAATTCTATATAGAGAGCTCATAGGGGCACATGGGGATGGAGAAGGAGCCAAGCCCTCTCTCATGCTGTTCCAGGCCTCGAATGGGCCTCTAAGTAGGGGGTCCCCCCTTGCCCTCCTCAAACCTCCCCTGTCCGGATACCACAGGTCCTCTCTGAGAGTCGGGCCGTAGGTCCTCTCAGCTAGGGAAAAAATTATGCCATCTCCACTAGGGAGAGCTAACTCCATCCAGTATTGGAGCTGAGAGGCTAAGTAAAAGTCCTGGATGCATGGCATACCGATACCGCCCTCGTCAATCCTCTTAACCAGGAGGCAGTTTGCTAATCTGGGTCTTTTTCTTTTCCAGACGTAGTCTGAAAAGATTGTACGGATGGCCTTAAAAAATCCATTGGGGAGATGAATTGGGAGAAGGCGGATTTGGTAAAGGATCACTGGCAACACATAGGATTTTAAAACATTTTTCCTGCCCAGCCAGGAGACCAAGGGCTGGTCGTAGGCACCCAGCAGGTTTTTAACTTTTATCAGGAGCGGGTCAAAGTTGGCAGAGAACAAGTCCTCAGTCCTTTTGGTAATTTTAACACCTAAAAAGTCAATCCGGGTTTCAGACCAAGCAAAGGGAGTTGAGGTTCTAATGACTCTGCTTTGGGGTAAGGGAATAGAAATGTTAAGGACAATGGACTTCGAAAAATTTGTTTTGAAATTTGATAAGGAGCCGAATTCCTCTAGGAGCCTGACCAGGGAGGGAAGGCCCGAAATCGGGTTGGTGATCAGAAACACGATGTCGTCGGCAAAGGCAGCCAGCGACATCTCTGCTCTATTGATTTTCAGTCCCTGGATCTCCGGATCTTCTCTAATTTTTTGAAGGAAGGGTTCTAATGTTAGGATGAAGAGGGAGGGAGAGAGGGGGCAACCCTGGCGGGTGCAGTTTTTGATGTTAAAGGGAGGAGACAGGGAATCATTAATTTTCAGTCTGGCATAGGGCATAGCGTAAAGGGAGAATATTGCTGAGACGAACCCCGGAGGGATGCCGCAATGCAACAGGACCAATTCCATGTACCCCCAATCCACCCTGTCAAATGCTTTTTCCGCATCCGTACTTACTAAAGCCAGGGGGATACTATGGGTCTGGGCAAACCTCGAAGCGTGTAAAAGTTTTAAACAATTGTCTTTACCCTCCCTCCCTTTTATGAAGCCGGTTTGTTCTACATTTATAAGGATTGGGAGGTGAGGCTCTAGTCTTTTGGCTAAAAGCTTTGCCCAGAGTTTTATGTCCTGATTGATCAATGAAATTGGCCTGTAACTACCACACCCCTCCGGGTCCTTGCCCTCCTTTAAAAACAAGGGTAATGTGGGCCTCCTGAGCCTGCTTCGGAAGGGGGTTGCCCTGAAGAAGGGAATTAAAAAACTCTGAGAGCCGGGGAATAAGAGTTTGTTTAAATGCTTTGTAGTAGGTAAGAGGGAAGCCGTCAGGGCCAGGGCTCTTCCCAGGAGGGCAGGAGGACAGCAGGTCTTCTGTCTCACGCATAGTGATAGGGATTAATAGTTCTTCTGCCTCTGCATCCCCAATTTTTGGGAGCTTCAGCGTATTAAGAAAGGCTTTAATCCTGTCTCTAGAGGAAGCTGGGGCCTCAGGGGTATTAGAACACTCCAGATTGTAAAGCTGAGAATAAAAGGCCTGGAATTCTTTTGCAATCTCAAGTGTCGAGGTGACTTTGGATCCCGAGGAGGTGATAATAGATTTAATAGAGTTTCTAGAGCGGGCCTTCTTAATCATGGAGGACATAAATTTACTACCCTTGTTGCCCTGGGCATAGATTGTGTGTTTAAAGTGGAGATGTTTCTTGTTAAACTTAGAATCTAGGGATAGTTTGAGGTCTTTTCTAAGGGCAATGAGTTCGTCCAGGTTATTTTTCTTAAGGGAGGACTTGGCGGATTGTTCCAGTTTAGAAATTTGTTGGAGTTTTTCATCAATCTCCCTCTGTTGTTTTTTCTTGGCTCGTGAGCCAAGAGCGATTAGTAAGCCTCTGGAGACGGCCTTATGGGCCTCCCACACTATCGGGACCGAGAGATCTGGTGTTTTGTTTAGTTGGAAGTATTCTACTAATTGAGCATTGATTTGTTCTCTATCACTCTCTAGGTCCAGCAAAGAGGGGTTTAGTCTCCATCTCCACTCCCGGGGGGTAGATAGAGAGGGGCCAAGTTCGACATGCACTGGTGCGTGGTCAGATATGGTTATGGGATCGATGCTAGCTTTTTGGACTGCGGCTAATAGGGAGGAGGACACGAAGATATAGTCCAGGCGTTGGAACGAAGAGTGGACGAGGAGTAATAAGTGTAATCCTTAGTGGAGGGGGATCGGTATCGCCATGCGTCCACGACCCCCAGATCCGCAAGACTGCGAGCTAATCTCCTCAGCCTAACCTGAGATACCTGTGATCTGCCGACCGACGAGTCCAGTAGGGGGCAAAGAGTGACGTTAAAATCTCCCCCGAGGAGGATAGGGCTAGTAGCGAAATGTCCGAGAGTCTCTAGCTGCTTAGTCAGCCACGGTGCTTGATCCTTATTAGGGGCATATAGGTTGGCTATGGTCAGTTTGGTATTGTTTAAAGTGCCCCTCAAAAAAAGGACCCTGCCCTCTTCATCGGAGTACTGAGCCTCACAGGAGAAGGTGACGGATTTATGGAAAAAGATGGAAACACCCCTAGAGGATGACGTTGGGTGAGAGCTATGGAACCCTATTGGGAATTGCTTCCCAGGTAGGGAAAGGCATTTACTCCCCTTAAAGTGGGTCTCCTGTAAAAAAACCACCCCAGAGCCATACCTTTTTAGAAGGAGACTGAGGTGATGTCTCTTGGAGGGCGAGTTCAGGCCCCGGACGTTGAACGTGGTGAGCCGAAGCGGCCCGGGCATGGAGCTCCGGTAGACGTGTCGAGACTGTCCAACTAGCGAAGCTGAAAGAAATTTTTGTTAGTTGGTCACGTAGTTTAGAAGAGCTCTGAAAAGCCACGGAAACCTAGTGGTTTGAGGTTTAGAGAGAAGGAGGGTGGGAAGGGAAAAACACTAGGAAGGTGGGACAGAGTTGGGAAAGGGAAGACAAATGTACTTTTTGAATAAAGCAAAAGAAATCCTTAATCAACAGGTACTGTTAAAGGCAAACCTGAGAAAGGCTGGGTTGCCTTTGGGTGGAGGCGGGTCACCAGAGCTGCCAAAAAGCAGAGGGCAAAACTGGTCACACAGCCTGGGAAGGTAGGCACCCAAAGGAACCCTAATATTTAAAGGACAGTCAAATAATGCAATTGCAAACCATAAGTGCAGAGCAGGTTAAATAACGTTTAACAGAGAGCAGGGAAGTAGTACAGGCAGATCAATAACCAGAAAGAGGTTGAAGCCGGAGGGAGGAGGGAAAGTCCTTGCGGGTGAACACCATTAGCTGTGGAAGCTTCCACAGCTTGTCTCATCCGCGAGAGAATTTAAGCCGGGGTCGGACTGGCGACAGGAATCAAGTGTCCAAATTCGGGGTGTCTTTGTTCTTTTTTTTCTTGCTTCTGGGCGATTTGGTAGAACTTGCCTGCTGCCAGGACTCAGGAGGCGTCAGCCTGGGAAGCTGGGGAAAATCCGGGAGAGGGAGCCAGGACGGGATATCCATTGGGTCTAGCTCCAGGAAGGCCCAAGAGTCCCTGAGATCCTCTGGGGATCTGATGGAAAGTCTGCGGCCCTTGTGGGTGATACCCAGGCCGAAAGGGAAGAGCCAGGCGTATCTTATGTTCTTGGCTCTAAGGGCTTCCAGCAGCGGGCGAAGGAGGCGACGCTTTGTCAAGGTAGATGGGGCCAGATCCTGGAAGATCTGAAGGGAGGCATCTCCGTATCTTAAATCCTTCCGGGATCTAGCAGCCTTCAGGATGTCAAAGGCGTCTTGGAAGGACAAAACTTTGCAAATGATGTACCTGGGAATATCTGTGGGCGAGGAGGGGGGGGGTCTGAGGGCCCTGTGGATACGTTCAATCTGGACCGAGTTGGCTCTTTCCGCTCCCAATAGAAGTTGAAAAATCTCACCAGCAACTTTGGGGAGGATATCCGTAGCCCAGGACTCGGGGAGGCCTTTAATGCGGATATTGGAGCGCCTGTTACGGTTCTCCAGATCTTCCTGCATTAGTAATGCACGGTTGAGATGATCGCGCTGTTCTTCTAAGGCTTTGGAAAGGGCAATCGAGTGGTTAATGACAGAAGCTGTAGAGGTTTCTAAGTCCTCCACTCTGCGCCCCATGTGCTTGAGATCGTCCTTTATCTCGGCCAGATCGGATATAACAGGGTGCAGGGCGCTATTAATCAGCTCCCTCATGAAGCTTTTAGTGATTTCTTCTCTTCCCTCCCCGTCGGAGAAATCATCCCCCTCTGCCTCCTTACTGTTAAAAGCTGCAGCATCGTGGGCCGGCGCCATCTTGGTGAGCGGGTGGGGAGAGCGGGCGCCGCGTTCTTTGAAGAAGCGCTGCATCTCCGTCTGGTTTTTTTGAGGACGAGGGGTTCCCTGCAGGTCTCCGGTCTTTTCTCTGCTGCTCTTCCGCATGTCCGCTCAAAATAGCCGCTGTCGGGTCCGGGAAGGGTGCCGTGCCGAACGGAGCTCTCTGCTCAAGCGGCCATCATGTTCAGCGGCCAGGCTCCGCCCCCTGAGGTGGGTATTTTTTAAACCCACTGCCACCAGAATATAGATAAAGACTTACAGGGATGGGGAGGAGAGCCGGACAGCGCTTCTAGGTGAGTCAAATTTTTTTCTACAGCTAGGGATGATTTTCAGGGAAGGGCTTATATTTCAAGCCCTTCCCCGAAAATCATTGCTGCAGGGGTCGCCTTCATCCTATTTCTGTCAATGGGGCAGCAGCAGCTGTGACAGAGGAGTGCATCTTCTCCCTATTGCTACCGCCGGCCCCCATTGACAACAGGGTGAAGCAATTGGATGTGACAGCATCCAGGGGTTCCACATCCAGGGAATCCCCTGCTGCAACCACAACCACAGCAGGGGATAGCGATCCGACCCTGTTGCTTTTAATGGGGCGGCAGCAGCACCAGCCTCATTGAAAGCAACGGGATAGCATCGCAGTCCTCTTCCACAGCTGTGACAGGGGATTCTTTCGTCCCCGCTCCAGTCCCCTCATCACTGAACACTGTGACAGTGCTTTTATACTGTTCAGTGATGAGGGGACCTTCATGGAGCAGCTGCACTTCTACAAGCACAGCTGCTCTACACACATGTAAAAAACAGCACACAGATTCCATCACGTGCATATTGCACATCCGTGGAGTGCACTTTTTTTGCACACATAGGCGCGCAAAACAAATGCTCATCTGACCGAGATCTTAAAGTTGGAAGGGCATACTTTATTTTAAATACTTGGTTACATTTAACCTTTTATCTATCTAACCACAAAGAGCAGTGCAACCATAGGCCTTGTTTACACATGCGTTGTTTTGTACGTGTGTATGTGCGTGCAAAACAGTGCTGCACGGATGTGCAAAAAAAACTCGTGAATGAAGCTGCATATCCTTTGCTTTTATGGGGCTGATGCTGCTGCCGGTGGCAATGGGAGGCCGGCAACCCCTGCAGTGATTTTCGGGGAAGTGCTTTAAATATAAGCCCTTCCCTGAAAATCATCTCTAGCTTGTGTAAAAAATAAAAAATATATACACTCAGCTTTCCGGCATTGTCGGGACTCAGCGTGCCTAGCCGCTTGGCTCGCTGGCACTTCACTGAAGCTCTTTTAGCAGGCCGGGATTTAAATTGAATAAATTGAATTGAAATTTAATGAATGGCTGAGCGATGCCTGTGATTGGCTGAGCGCTGTGACCAATCACAGGCAGCACTCAGCTGTCATTCAATGAATGGCTGAGTGCTGCCTATGATTGGCTGAGCGCTAAGCCAATCAAATGCAGCCCTTTCAGGAGGTGGGATTGAAAATCCCTGCCTGCTGAAAGAGCTTCAGCACAGTGCCATGAACCTTATGATTTCCAATAAAAAAAGGCTGAGCGCTGTGAGCAATCACAGGCAGCGCTCAGCTGTTATTCAATGCATGGCTGAGCGCTGCCTGTGATTGGCTGAGCGCTAAACCAACCAAATACAGCCCTTTCAGGAGGTGGGATTAAAAATCCCTGCCTGCTGAAAGAGCTGCAGCACAGTGCCATGAACCTTATGATTTCCAATAAAAAAGGACTATATCCCTCATTAGATAAGAAACTCAAAGTACCTCTCATGCAATACTTTTTTTATACTCAAACATGCTGTCTAGTTGCATTCTTTTTCTCCTCTCCCTTCTATCCCTTGCTCTCTCGTTCTTCTCCATGTTTAGTGTTTGCTCTGTCTGATGGATGTTGTATATGTTAAATCTAAAAAATTTTTATTATTTATTTGTTTGAATATAAAAAATACACCCCTTCCACTCCAGTGCCAATTAAATGTACCATGTTTATTGAAGTAAGTTATTTGAAGCTCCCACTTTAAAATCTTGTGTTTGACCCTGACTGTGCAGTTAGATTTCTCATGCAGTATTTTAAAACCTCACTTTAGATGGTTCTCCAAAGGAATTAAAGAGTTAAACTCTATTTATACTTTATTACATAATCGTGCTACCTTTCAAAAAACGTATCCTTTAAGTGATTAGGAGGGAGAATTGGCCCAAAAATTTTGTGATAAAGAGTGGAAGAAAGCACCATCTTTGACGCATGTTGAGACATTAATGAAGAGATTACACTAAGATGGTATTATGCATCAGTACTAGAGATGAGCGAACGTACTCGTCCGAGCTTGATATTCGTGCGAATATTAGGGTGTTCGGGATGCTCGTTACTCGTAACGAGTACCACGCGGTGTCCCGATTACTTTCAGTTTCCTCTCTGAGACGTTAGCGCGCTTTTCTGGCCAATTGAAAGACAGGGAAGGCATTACAACTTCCCCCTGTGACGTTCAAGCCCTATACCACCCCCCTGCTGTGAGTGGCTGGGGAGATCTGATGTCACCCGAGTATAAAAATCGGCCCCTCCCGCGGCTCGGCTCAGATGCCTTGTGAGTTAGCTGAGGGAAAGTGGTATCGTGCTGGAGTTGCTGTAGGGAGAGCGTTAGGAGTTAGTGTAGGCTTCAAGAACCCCAACGGTCCTTCTCAGGGCCACATCTAATAGTGTGCAGTACTGTGTTAGCACTGTATTTTATTTTTTTTTTCAAAATTGGATCTGCAGAGCATTGCGCCCTGCAATAGGGACAGAAGTGGTGGTTAGGCAGGGAGAGTGTTAGCAGTGAGTGTAGGTTTCAAGAACCCCAACGGTCCTTTCTAGGGCCACATCTATCCGTGTGCAGTACTGTCCAGGCTGCTGTTAGCAGTGTTGCATTTTTTTTTTTCTCAAAACCGGCTGTGCAGACCATTGCACCCGGCATTAATACTACAGGGATAGAATTGTGTAGGCAGGGCCAGAAGACATACATTATTCATTGAATAGACGCAGTGTGGCTTTTCCTTTGAAAAACAAGGGAAAAAATTCTATTTCGCCTGCCTCTGACAGTCCTCAGGGCTCTGGGTACGTGTGTGCTGCGTGCAGAACGTTAAAAAAAATCAGACGCAGCCAGCTACGTTTTACTGCAGGCTTGCGCCAATTTTTTTCCTGCATGGGAAATCCCTGATCTGCTGTAGCGAATAACTTTGCATCACTGCAGTTCTCTGACACATTTGCAGGGCCACAACACAGTTATTAAACTTAGTAGTATTCATTGAATACACGCAGTGTGGCTTTTCCTTTGAAAAACAAGGGAAAAAATTCTATTTCACCTGCCTCTGACAGTCCTCAGGGCTCTGGGTACGTGTGTGCTGCGTGCAGAACGTTAAAAAAAATCAGACGCAGCCAGCTACCTTTTACTGCAGGCTTGCGCCAATTTTTTTCCTGCATGGGAAATCCCTGATCTGCTGTAGCGAATAACTTTGCATCACTGCAGTTCTCTGACACATTTGCAGGGCCACAACACAGTTATTAAACTTAGTAGTATTCATTGAATACACGCAGTGTGGCTTGTCCTTTGAAAAACAAGGGAAAAAATTCTATTTTGGCTGCAGGCTTGCGCCAATTTTTTTCCTGCATGGGAAATCCCTGATCTGCTGTAGCGAATAACTTTGCATCACTGCAGTTCTGTGACACATTTGCAGGGCCACAACACAGTTATTAAACTTAGTAGTATTCATTGAATACACACAGTGTGGCTTGTCCTTTGAAAAACAAGGGAAAAAATTCTATTTTGGCTGCAGGCTTGCGCCAATTTTTTTCCTGCATGGGAAATCCCTGATCTGCTGTAGCGAATAACTTTGCATCACTGCAGTTCTCTGACACATTTGCAGGGCCACAACAGTCATTAAACTTAGTAGTATTCATTGAATACACGCAGTGTGGCTTGTCCTTTGAAAAACAAGGGAAAAAATTCTATTTTGGCTGCAGGCTTGCGCCAATTTTTTTCCTGCATGGGAAATCCCTGATCTGCTGTAGCGAATAACTTTGCATCACTGCAGTTCTCTGACACATTTGCAGGGCCACAACACAGTTATTAAACTTAGTAGTATTCATTGAATACACGCAGTGTGGCTTGTCCTTTGAAAAACAAGGGAAAAAATTCTATTTTGGCTGCAGGCTTGCGCCAATTTCTTTCCTGGCTTGGAAATCACTGGTAATACAGCATGCTGAGGGGTAGGGGTAGGCCTAGAGGACGTGGACGCGGCCGAGGACGCGTAGGCCCAAGTGAGGGTGTGGGCACAGGCCGAGCTCCTGATCCAGGTGTGTCGCAGCCGACTGCTGCGCGATTAGGAGAGAGGCACGTTTCTGGCGTCCCCACATTCATCGCCCAATTAATGGGTCCACGCGGGAGACCTTTATTAGAAAATAAGCAGTGTGAGCAGGTCCTGTCGTGGATGGCAGAAAGTGCTTCGAGCAAGCTATCATCCACCCAGAGTTCTGCGCCGTCCAGTGCTGCAAATCCGAATCCTCTGTCTGCTGCTCCTCCTTCCTCCCAGCCTCCTCACTCCACTACAATGACACATGCTCAGGAGCGGGAAGACTCCCAGGAACTGTTCTCGGGCCCCTGCTCAGATTGGGCAGCAGTGGTTCCTCTCCCACCAGAGGAGTTTATCGTCACTGATGCACAACCATTGGAAAGTTCCCGGGGTCCGGGGGATGAGGCTGGGGACTTCCGGCAACTGTCTCAAGACCTTTCAGTGGGTGAGGAGGACGATGACGATGAGACACAGTTGTCTTGCAGTGAGGTAGTAGTAAGGGCAGTAAGTCCGAGGGAGGAGCGCACAGAGGATTCGGAGGAAGAGCAGCAGGACGATGAGGTGACTGACCCCACCTGGTGTGCAACGCCTACACAGGACAGGTCTTCAGAGGGGCAGGCAAGGGCAGCAGCAGGGCAGGTTGCAAGAGGCAGTGCGGTGGCCAGAGGTGGAGGCAGGGCCAGACCGAATAATCCACCAACTGTTTCCCAAAGCGCACCCTCGCGCCATGCCACCCTGCAGAGGCCGAGGTGCTCTAAGGTCTGGCAGTTTTTCACACAGGTTTGCACCGCTGCCTCTCCCCCTGTGCCCCAACCTGCCACTGAGATCCAACCCCCCTCTCAGGACACAGGCACTACCGTCTCCTGGCCTGCACCCACACCCTCACCTCCGCTGTCCTCGGCCCCATCCACCAATGTCTCGCACCGCACAGTCCAGCCGTCGCTAGCGCAAGTGTTGGAGCGCAAGCGCAAGTACGCCACCACGCACCCGCATGCTCAATCGTTAACCGTCCACATAGCCAAATTTATCAGCCTTGAGATGCTGCCGTATAGGGTTGTGGAAACGGAGGCTTTCAAAGCTATGATGGCGGCGGCGGCCCCGCGCTACTCAGTTCCCAGTCGCCACTACTTTTCCCGATGTGCCGTCCCAGCCCTGCACGACCACGTCTCCCGCAACATTGTACGCGCCCTCACCAATGCGGTTAGTGGCAAGGTCCACTAAACTACGGACACGTGGACAAGCACAGGCGGGCAGTGCCACTACATCTCCCTGACGGCACATTGGGTGAATTTAGTGGAGGCTGGGACAGAGTCAGAGCCTGGGACCGCTCACGTCCTACCCACCCCCAGAATTGCGGGCCCCAGCTCGGTGGTGGTATGTTCGGCGGTGTATGCTTCCTCCTCTAAAGCACCCTCCTCCTCCTCCTCAACCTCTGTCTCGCAATCTAGATGTGTCAGCAGCAGCAGGACGTCGCCAGCAGTCGGTGTCGCGCGGCGTGGCAGCACAGCGGTGGCCAAGCGTCAGCAGGCCGTGCTGAAACTACTCAGCTTAGGAGATAGGAGGCACACGGCCCATGAACTGCTGCAGGGTCTGACAGAGCAGACCGACCGTTGGCTTGCGCCGCTGAGCCTCCAACCGGGCATGGTCGTGTGTGACAACGGCCGTAACCTGGTGGCGGCTCTGCAGCTCGGCAGCCTCACGCATGTGCCATGCCTGGCCCACGTCTTTAATTTGGTGGTTCAGCGCTTTCTGAAAAGCTACCCACGCTTGTCAGACCTGCTCGTAAAGGTGCGCCGGCTCTGCGCACATTTCCGCAAGTCCCACACGGACGCTGCCACCCTGCGCACCCTGCAACATCAGTTTAATCTGCCAGTGCACTGACTACTGTGCGACGTGCCCACACGGTGGAACTCTACGCTCCACATGTTGGCTAGGCTCTATGAGCAGCGTAGAGCTATAGTGGAATACCAACTCCAACATGGGCGGCGCAGTGGGAGTCAGCCTCCTCAATTCTTTTCAGAAGAGTGGGCCTGGTTGGCAGACATCTGCCAGGTCCTTCGAAACTTTGAGCAGTCTACCCAGGTGGTGAGCGGCGATGCTGCAATCATTAGCGTCAGCATTCCTCTGCTATGCATCTTGAGAAGTTCCCTGCAAACCATAAAGGCAGCCGCTTTGCGCTCGGAAACAGAGCCGGGGGAAGACAGTATGTCGCTGGATAGTCAGAGCACCCTCCTGTCTATATCTCAGCGCGTTCAGGAGGAGGAGGAGGAGCATGAGGAGCATGAGGAGGAGGGGGAAGAGACAGCTTGGCCCACTGCTGACGGTACCCATGCTGCTTGCCTGTCATCATTTCAGCGTGTATGGCCTGAGGAGGAGGAGGAGGAGGAGGATCCTGAAAGTGATCTTCCTAGTGCGGACAGCCATGTGTTGCGTACAGGTACCCTGGCACACATGGCTGACTTCATGTTAGGATGCCTTTCTCGTGACCCTCGCGTTACACGCATTCTGGCCACTACGGATTACTGGGTGTACACACTGCTCGACCCACGCTATAAGGAGAACCTTCCCACTCTCATTCCCGAAGAGGAAAGGTGTTCGAGAGTGTTGCTATACCACAGGACCCTGGCGGACAAGCTGATGGTAAAATTCCCATCCGACAGCGCTAGTGGCAGAAGGCACAGTTCCGAGGGCCAGGTAGCAGGGGAGGTGCGGAGATCGAGCAGCATGTACAGCCCAGGCAGTGCAACACTCTTTAAGGGCCTGGACAGCTTTATGGCTCCCCAGCAAGACTGTGTCACCGCTCCCCAGTCAAGGCTGAGTCGGCGGGAGCACTGTAAAAGGATGGTGAGGGAGTACGTAGCCGATCGCACGACCGTCCTCGGTGACGCCTCTGCCACCTACAACTACTGGGTGTCGAAGCTGGACACGTGGCCTGAACTAGCGCTGTATGCCCTGGAGGTGCTTGCTTGTCCTGCGGCTAGCGTCTTGTCGGAGAGGGTGTTTAGTGCGGCTGGGGGAATCATCACAGATAAGCGTACCCGCCTGTCAACCGACAGTGCCGACAGGCTAACACTCATCAAGATGAACAAAGCCTGGATTTCCCCAGACTTCTCTTCTCCACCAGCGGACAGCAGCGATACCTAAGCAATACGTAGGCTGCACCCGCGGATGGAAGCATAGTTCTCTCTCACCATCCAAAACGGGGACATTTCTGCTTCATCAATCTGTGTCTAATATTCCTCCTCCTCCTGCTCCTCCTCCTGAAACCTCACGTAATCACGCTGAACAGGCAATTTTTCTTAGGGCCACAAGGCTCACTCATATAATTTTTCTAAAAAATTTGTATACGTTTCAATGCTCTTAAAAGCGTTGGAACTTTAACTTGAACCAATTTTTCGTTAAACTGGGCTGCCTCCAGGCCTAGTTACCACTTAAGCCACATTAACCAAAGCGATTAATGGGTTTCACCTGCCATCTTGGTTGGGCATGGCCAATTTTTACTGAGGTACATTGGTACTGTTGGTACACCAATTTTTTTGGGCCCTCACCTACAGTGTAATCATAGCAATTTCTATGTTCTTCGCCTGCACTCATGGTACAGAAAGGTGTGTGGGGTTGGCCTACACTTTAGCTACATAAATGTAACTTGGGCCTTGGCTATACTGCAGCTACTGAAATGGAACTAAGACTGCGCTCCCACTATACTGCTGCTTCGGAATTGTTCCTGGGGCCTGTGTAGGCTGCTACTATTACTTAAATGGAACTTAGACTATGCTCCTCCTATACTGCTGCTTCGGAATTGTTACTGGGGCCTGTCTTGAGTGCTACTATTACTGAAATGGAACTAATACTGTGCTCCCCCTGTAATGCTGCTAGTGATATGTTAGTGGGGCCTGTCCTAATGCTACGGCTGAAATGTTACGAATTCTGGGCTCTGCCTATACCGCTGCTAATGGTATGTCTCTGGGGTGTGGAAACAGAGGCTTCCCAAAGACATGATGGCGGCGAGGCCATTTCCCACCAACGCGGTTACTGTTAAGGTGCATATAACCACGGACACGTGGAGAGGACACGTAGTGCCTCAAAAACATCCCCCTCCTCCTCCAACAATGAAAACATTCTTGGCAAATGCCTTTGCATTGGTTCGTCTGGTGGCAGTCCAAGAATTTCACCTTTACCGACACAACGAGAGAGCCCCCCCACCATCCCCCCGCCACGGCCCACTTAATCCTGGCCACATTCCGAAAACCAACAAAATACAACCGTGCTACTAGGTCCGCAGTCACCACCACATTACCACCAACGCGGTTACTGTTAAGGTACATATTACCAGTCTGACTGGGGCATACAGACACCTTGACAGAATGAATAGTGTGTGGCACATAGGTTCCCCATTGCTATGCCCACGTGTGCAGCTCCTGATGGAGGTGGCACAGGATTGGATTTCTCATTGCTTCTGTACAGCATTGTGGGCTATCGCCCCACCACTTTTAAAGAGGGTCGCTGCCTAGCCGTGCCAACCCTCTGCAGTGTGTGCCTGCAGTTCCTCCTCATGGCAGACGCACTTATAAATAGACATGAGGGTGGTGTGGCATGAGGGCAGCTGAAGGCTGCGCAGGGACAGTTTGGTGTGCGCTGTGGACACTGTGTCGTGCAGGGGGGAGGGGGGTTGGGCAGCATGTAACCCAGGAGAAGTGGCAGCGGAGTGTCATGCAGGCAGTGATTGTGCTTTGTTGTAGCTAGTGTGGTGCTTAGCTAAGGTATGCCATGCTAATGAGGGCTTTTCAGAAGTAAAAATTGTTGGGAGGGGGGGGGGCACTCTTGTCGGTATTGTGGCTTAATAGTGGGAACTGTGAACTTGAGATGCAGCCCAACATGTAGCCCCTCACCTGCCCTATCCGTTTCTGTGTCGTTCCCATCACTTTCTTGAATTGCCTAGATTTTCACACATGAAAACCTTAGCGAGCATCGGCGAAATACGAAAATGCTCGGGTAGCCCATTGACTTCAATGGGGTTCGTTACTCGAAACGAACCCTCGAGCATCGCGATAAATTCGTCCCGAGTAACGAGCACCCGAGCATTTTGGTGCTCGCTAATCTCTAATCACTACGTTTAGCTCAAATGTATCCCAATTGCTTGGCTAATTGCTGGAGGAATGTAGCAACAGGGGAATACTACTACATTTATTGTGGAGCTCCTCTTTTCTCCAGCAGCACTTGGACTCTGCATTTGGGTTACTGTACTCTCTGGTTGGTTATGCAATCAAGAAATCTCCATTTTTAGCATTAATGAGCATTGTCTCACAGGTAATGCTACTAAAATTAAAAATTTTGGGAAGCAAAATATTCATTGCCAAATGTAGCCATACTGAGACATTGGAAAAGTGTTGACATCCACAGGCTTGAAAAAACTATAAAGTTGATCAACCAGACATATGTGTATAAAAAAATGCTCATGGGTAATACACTCTTGAAATTTCACAATACCTGGAAAGCATAGATGTCCTGTAACCACTTTATAGCAGGATAATTGCAAAATTACTCACTGAAGGCTCTTGTAATATTATTTATTGAGCAAATATTAGGAGTTGTGACTGTAATATCTTTCTTTTTCCTGGTACTTATTCAATTATTTAGTTATCTACCTATCTACCCGTGTATCTTTATTACTGATTTACATGACAAATTGGTTATGTTTTTCTTTATTACATAATCCAGATAATGTACGATATATGTTAATTCTCAAGCGTCCGACAGGTCATATTGTGCTTGAGAAAGGAACCGTGAGAGCTCTGAAATGCATTGCACTACTTTGCCCTGTTCAATAAAACTCCACTTTTTCAAGTCATGACCGGCGAGTCTCTTCACCTCAATTCAGAAGTTATTGCACTTGACCATACCCACGTATGGCCTTTTGACAAGGTGTTCTCTCTTGAGGTTACCCTGAGCGCAGGATTTTTTTCTTTCTTTGATAGATAGATATAGCAATAGGAGCATGACCCGACAAGGTTATAAAACCCATGTTAGAGGAAGTGAACTTTTGCAATAACTATCTGTCTACCAAAAAGAAATCAGTCTGGGAATACATTTTGTGAGGGTGGGAGAAGAAAGAGTAATCTCACTCGTCTGCATGTTGTATCCTGCAAACGTCATACAACAAACGCCTCCCTAAACAACAAGTCTTGTAAATCTCAATTATTGTTAATGCAAGCAGGGACATTTCTATTTAGGGAATTATTGGGAACTATGTTTAAGCCTCCATAAATAATTACAGAATCTTGTTTGATCTCCTTGAGTCGATCTAATACATTATAAATAAAGTAGTCTGCTTGACGTTTGGAGAATACATTGTAAGTATAGTAAAGGGGGAGTTATTAATAAAGCACAAGAAGATTAAAAATCTACCTTCGTCATCAGTAATTATGCACTTGAATGCTACAGTTTGGACATTACCAATAAGTACGCCTTTTTTTGCTAATAGTGTGAGAGAAAAAATATGTGGAAAAGAGTAATTTTTCATTCTAACCGAGTCTGCAGCATTCAAGTGAGTCTCTTGAGTGCGGAAGATATCACATTCTTGTCTTATAGCCTCTTTGTAAGGCATAGAACATTTGAATGAGATATTGAGGCCTTCAACATTTAAAGATGTTATTTTAAATACCACAATGATAATTAATAAAATGGCTGCAGAGATGAGCGAACGTACTCGTCCGAGCTTGATACTCGTTCGAGTATTAGGGTGTTCGAGATGCTCGTTACTAGAGACGAGCACCACGCGATGTTCGAGTCACTTTCACGTTCGTCTCTGAGACGTTAGCGCGCTTTTCTGGCCAATAGAAAGACAGGGAAGGCATTACAACTTCCTCCTGTGATGTTCCAGCCCTATACCACCCCCCCTGCAGTGAGTGGCTGGGGTGTTCAGGTGACACGCGAGTATTTAAATCTGCCCCGCCCGCGGCTCGCCACAGATGCATTCTGACAGAGATCAGGGACAGTGCTGCTGATGCTGCTGCTGCTATAGGGAGAGCGTTAGGAGTTATTTTAGGCTTGAAGAACCCCAACGGTCTTCTTAGGGCCACATTTGACCGTGTGCAGTACTGTTGAGGCTGCTTTTAGCAGTGTTGCACATTTTTTTTTTGTGTGTATATCGGGCGTGCAGAGCATTGCGTCCTCAGTCTGCAGTCATTGTACATAGTATAGGGCCAGTACTGGTGTGGCAGGGACAGTGGGAAAGGTGAAAGAGATATACTGTCTATATAGGCAGTGGGCTTTTTCAAACCAATTTGGGAAAAATACTATATTTGGGCTGCCTGTGACCGTCTTCAGTGTACTGCGTGTCTGCTGGGGGTAGTAGTCCTAATTAATACGCAGCTAAGTGTTACAGCAGGCTTGCACAAAAGTGTTTCCTGGCTCTGCGTTGCCCGTTACATCACCGCCGTCATCCCGTCCAGAGGGAAACAGTCTGCAGTAATTTTACATAGTATAGGGCCAGTACTGGTGAGGCAGGGACAGTGGGAAAGGTGAAAGAGATATACTGTCTATATAGGCAGTGGGCTTTTTCAAACCAATTTGGGAAAAATACTATATTTGGGCTGCCTGTGACCGTCTTCAGTGTACTGCGTGTCTGCTGGGGGTAGTAGTCCTAATTAATACGCAGCTAAGTGTTACAGCAGGCTTGCGCAAAAGTGTTTCCTGGCTCTGCATTGCCCGTTACATCACCGCCGTCATCCCGTCCAGAGGGAAACAGTCTGCAGTAATTTTACATAGTATAGGGCCAGTACTGGGGAGGCAGGGACAGTGGGAAAGGTGAAAGAGATATACTGTCTATATAGGCAGTGGGCTTTTTCAAACCAATTTGGGAAAAATACTATATTTGGGCTGCCTGTGACCGTCTTTAGTGTACTGCGTGTCTGCTGGGGGTAGTAGTCCTAATTAATACGCAGCTAAGTGTTACAGCAGGCTTGTGCAAAAGTGTTTCCTGGCTCTGCGTTGCCCGTTACATCACCACCGTCATCCTGTCCACAGGGAAACAGTATACATATATACGCTGCCTACAGTATCTGTCTGCTGTCTCAGCTCAGCCTTTCAAAAAATAGAAGCAAAATACTTAAGGCCTACTAGTGGCGTTTGGCCACTTGACTGCTTCTGCGCTGTGAATTCCACTAGCTGAGTCATACGCACCTACGTCTCACTACAGGCGTGCGCTAAATTGTTTCCTGGCTCTGCGTTGCCCGTGACATCACCGCCGTTATCCCGTCTAGAGGGAACCAGTATACATATATACGCTGCCTACAGTATCTGTCTGCTGTCTCAGCTCAGCCTTTCAAAAAATAGAAGCAAAATACTTAAGGACTACTAGTGGCGTTTGGCCACTTGACTGCTTGAGCGCTGTGAATTCAACTAGCTGAGTCATACGCACCTACGTCTCACTACAGGCGTGCGCTAAATTGTTTCCTGGCTCTGCATTGCCCGTGACATCACCGCCGTCATCCCGTCCACAGGGAAACAGTATACATATATACGCTGCCTACAGTATCTGTCTGCTGTCTCAGCTCAGCCTTTCAAAAAATAGAAGCAAAATACTTAAGGCCTACTAGTGGCGTTTGGCCACTTGACTGCTTCAGCGCTGTGAATTCCAATAGCTCAGTCATACACACCTACGTCTCACTACAGGCTTGCACAAAATTCTTTCCTGCCTCTGCTGTGCATTCCGTAAGCGAAGTCAGCCTCCAACCACAGGCCAATAAGCGGCACATTTAATTACAGCGTTCTGTTTCTGCACTACTGGTAATACAGCATGCTGAGGGGTAGGGGTAGGCCTAGAGGACGTGGACGCGGGCGAGGACGCGGAGGCCCAAGTCAGGGTGTGGGCACAGGCCGAGCTCCTGATCCAGGTGTATCGCAGCCGACTGCTGCGGGATTAGGAGAGAGGCACGTTTCTGGCGTCCCCAGATTCATCTCACAATTAATGGGTCCACGCGGTAGACCTTTATTAGAAAATGAGCAGTGTGAGCAGGTCCTGTCGTGGATGGCAGAAAGTGCATCCAGCAATCTATCGACCACCCAGAGTTCTACGCCGTCCACTGCTGCAACTCTGAATCCTCTGGCTGCTGCTCCTCCTTCCTCCCAGCCTCCTCCCTCCATTACAATGACACATTCTGAGGAGCAGGCAGACTCCCAGGAACTGTACTCGGGCCCCTGCCCAGAACGGGCAGCAATGGTTCCTATCCCACCGGAGGAGTGTGTCGTGACCGATGCCCAACCTTTGGAAAGTTCCCGGGGTCCGGGGGAGGAGGCTGGGGACTTCCGGCAACTGTCTCAAGACATTTCAGTGGGTGAGGAGGACGACGACGATGAGACACAGTTGTCTATCACTCAGGTAGTAGTAATTGCAGTAAGTCCGAGGGAGGAGCGCACAGAGGATTCGGAGGAAGAGCAGCAGGACGATGAGGTGACTGACCCCACCTGGTTTGCTAAGCCTACTGAGGACAGGTCTTCAGAGGGGGAGGCAAGTGCAGCAGCAGGGCAGGTTGGAAGAGGCAGTGCGGTGGCCAGGGGTAGAGGCAGGGCCAGACCGAATAATCCACCAACTGTTTCACAAAGCGCCCCCTCGCGCCATGCCACCCTGCAGTGGCCAAGGTGCTCAAAGGTCTGGCAGTTTTTCACTGAGAGTGCAGACGACCGACAAACAGTGGTGTGCAACCTTTGTCGCGCCAAGATCAGCCGGAGAGCCACCACCACCAGCCTCACCACCACCAGCATGCGCAGGCATATGATGGCCAAGCACCTCACAAGGTGGGACGAAGGCCGTTCACCGCCTCCGGTTTGCACCACTGCCTCTCCCCCTGTGCACCAACCTGCCACTGAGATCCAACCCCCCTCTCAGGACACAGGCACGACCGTAGCCCGGCCTGCACCCACACCCTCACCTCCGCTGTCCTCGGCCCCATCCACCAATGTCACTCAGCGCACCGTCCAGCCGTCGCTAGCGCAAGTGTTTGAGCGCAAGCACAAGTACGCTGCCATGCACCCGCACGCTCAAGCGTTAAACGTGCACATAACCAAATTGATCAGCCTGGAGATGCTGCCGTATAGGCTTGTGGAAACGGAGGCTTTCAAAAACATGATGGCGGCGCCGGCCCCGCGCTATTCGGTTCCCAGTCGCCACTACTTTTCCCGATGTGCTGTCCCAGCCCTGCACGACCACGTCTCCCGCAACATTGTACGCGCCCTCACCAACGCGGTTACTGCCAAGGTCCACTTAACAACAGACACGTGGACAAGCACAGGCAGGCAGGGCCACTATATCTCCCTGACGGCACATTGGGTGAATTTAGTGGAGGCTGGGACCGAGTCAGAGCCTGGGACCGCTCACGTCCTACCCACCCCCAGAATTGCGGGTCCCAGCTCGGTGCTGATATCTGCGGCGGTGTATGCTTCCTCCACTAAACCACCCTCCTCCTCCTCCAACGCAGCCTCTGTCTCGCAATCAAGATGTGTCAGCAGCAGCACTTCGCCAGCAGTCGGTGTCGCGCGGCGTGGCAGCACAGCGGTGGCCAAGCGTCAGCAGGCCGTGCTGAAACTACTCAGCTTAGGAGAGAAGAGGCACATGGCCCACAAACTGCTGCAGGGTCTGACAGAGCAGACCGACTGCTGGCTTGCGCCGCTGAGCCTCCAACCGGGCATGGTCGTGTGTGACAACGGCCGTAACCTGGTGGCGGCTCTGCAGCTCGGCAGCCTCACGCACGTGCCATGCCTGGCCCACGTCTTTAATTTGGTGGTTCAGCGCTTTCTGAAAAGCTACCCACGCTTGTCAGACCTGCTC
This sequence comes from Eleutherodactylus coqui, assembly GCF_035609145.1. Lineage (NCBI taxonomy): Eukaryota > Metazoa > Chordata > Amphibia > Anura > Eleutherodactylidae > Eleutherodactylus > Eleutherodactylus coqui. Next base: position 80,549,443 of record NC_089845.1, on the reverse strand, counting down.
GGAAAGGTGCGCCGGGTCAGCGCACATTTCCGCAAGTCCAACACGGACGCTGCCACCCTGCGCACCCTGCAACATTGGTTTAATCTGCCAGTGCACCGACTGCTGTGCGACGTGCCCACACAGTGGAACTCTACGCTCCACATGTTGGCCAGGCTCTATGAGCAGCGTAGAGCTATTGCGGAATACCAACTCCAACATGGGCGGCGTAGTGGGAGTCAGCCTCCTCAATTATTTACAGAAGAGTGGGCCTGGTTGGCAGACATTTGCCAGGTCCTTGGAAACTTTGAGGAGTCTACCCAGATGGTGAGCGGGGATGCTGCAATCATTAGCGTCACCATTCCTCTGCTATGCCTCTTGAGAAGTTCCCTGCAAAGCATAAAGGCAGACGCTTTGCACTCGGAAACGGAGGCGTGGGAAGACAGTATGTCGCTGGATAGTCAGAGCACCCTCATGTCTATATCTCAGCGCGTTCAGGAGGAGGAGGTGGAGGAGCATGAGGAGGAGGGGGAAGAGACAGCTTGGCCCACTGCTGAGGGTACACATGCTGCTTGCCTGTCATCCTTTCAGCGTGTATGGCCTGAGGAGGAGGAAGAGGAGGAGGAGGAGGATCCTGAAAGTGATCTTCCTAGTGAGGACAGCCATGTGTTGCGTACAGGTACCCTGGCACACATGGCTGACTTCATGTTAGGATGCCTTTCTCGTGACCCTCGCGTTACACGCATTCTGGCCACTACGGATTACTGGGTGTACACACTGCTCGACCCACGGTATAAGGAGAACCTTTCCACTCTCATTCCCGAAGAGGAAAGGGGTTCCAGAATGATGCTATACCACAGGGTGCTGGTGGACAAACTGATGGTAAACTTCCCTTCCGACAGCGCTAGTGGCAGAAGGCGCAGTTCCGAGGGCCAGGTAGCAGGGGAGGCGCAGAGATCAGGCAGCATGTACAGCGCAGGCACGGGAACATTCTCTAAGGCCTTTGCCAGCTTTATGGCTCCCCAGCAAGACTGTGTCACCGCTCCCCAGTCAAGGCTGAGTTGGCGGGAGCACTGTAAAAGGATGGTGAGGGAGTACGTAGCCGATCGCACGACCGTCCTCGGTGACGCCTCTGCCCCCTACAACTACTGGGTGTTGAAGCTGGACACGTGGCCTGAACTCGCGCTGTATGCTCTGGAGGTGCTTGCTTGTCCTGCGGCTAGCGTCTTGTCAGAGAGGGTGTTTAGTGCGGCTGGGGGAATCATCACGGATAAGCGTACCCGCCTGTCAACCGACAGTGCCGACAGGCTTACACTCATCAAGATGAACAAAGCCTGGATTTCCCCAGACTTCTCTTCTCCACCAGTGGACAGCAGCGATACCTAAGCAATACGTAGGCTGCACCCGCGGATGGAAGCATCGTTCTCTATCACCATCAAAAACGGGGACATTTTTGCTTCATCAATCTGTGTATAATATTCCTCCTCCTTCTCCTGCTCCTCCTCCTGAAACCTCACATAATCCCGCCGAACGGGCAATTTTGCTTAGGCCCACAAGGCTCAGTCATATAATTTTTGTAAACAATTTTTATAAGTTTCAATGCTCATTAAAGCGTTGAAACTTGCACCTGAACCAATTTTTATTTTAACCAGGCTGCCTCCAGGCCTAGTTACCAATTAAGCCACATTAACGAAAGCGATTAAAGGGTTTCACCTGCCCTCTTGGTTGGGCATGGGCAATTTTTCTGATGTACATTAGTACTGTTGGTACACCAATTTTTGGGGGTCCTCGCCTACAGTGTAATCCAATTAATTTTTTGCCCACCTGCATTACAGCTGACGTTACATCAGCTGTGTTGGGCACTGCAATGGGATATATTTATGTACCGCCGGTGGGTTCCAGGGAGCCACCCATGCCGTGGGTCCACAGGGAGTTGTTACTGCATGTGTCCACTTCTAAAGAACCCCAGTCTGACTGGGGCATGCAGTGTGGGACCAAGCCCACTTGCATTAAACATGACATTACCTCAGCTATGATGGGCAATGCAATGGGATATATTTATGTACCGCCGGTGGCTTCCTGGCACCCACCCATGCTGTGGGTCCACACGGAGTTGTAACTGCATGTGTCCACTTCTAAAGAACCCCAGTCTGACTGGGATATGCAGTGTGGGCTGAAGCCCACCTGCATTTAATCGGACGTTACCTCAGCTGTGATGGGCACTGCAATGGGATACATTAATGTACAGCGGGTGGGTTCCAGGGAGCCACCCATACTGTGGGTGCACACGGAATTCCCATTGCGGAGTTGTACCTGCCTGTGACAATTTATAAAAAACCGCGGTCTTACTGGGGCATGCAGACACCTTGACAGAATGAATAGTGTGTGACACATAGGTTCCCCATTGCTATGCCCACGTGTGCAGCTCCTGATGGCGGTGGCACAGGATTATATTTCTCATTGCTTCTGTACAGCATTGTGGGCTATCGCCCCGCCCCTTTTAAAGAGGGTCGCTGCCTAGCCATGCCAACCCTCTGCAGTGTGTGCTTGCGGTTCCTCTGGCAGACGCACTTATAAATAGACATGAGGGTGGTGTGGCATGAGTGCAGCTGAAGGCTGCGCAGGGACACTTTGCTGTGCGCTGTGGACACTGCGTCGTGCGGTGTGTGTGGGGGGGGGGGGTTGGTGAGCATGTAACCCAGAAGAAGTGGCAGCGGAGTGTCATACAGGCAGTGATTGTGCTTTGTTGGCGGTAGTGTGGTGCTTAGCTAAGGTATGCATTGCTAATGAGGGCTTTTCAGAAGTAAAAATTGTTGGGAGGGGGGGGGCCCACTCTTGCCGCTATTGTGGCTTAATAGTGGGACCTGGGAACTTGAGATGCAGCCCAACATGTAGCCCCTCGCCTGCCCTATCCGTTGCTGTGTTGTTCCCATCACTTTCTTGAATTGCCCCGATTTTCACAAATGGAAACCTTAGCGAGCATCGGCGATATACAAAAATGCTCAAGTCGCCCATTGACTTCAATGGGGTTCGTTACTCGAAACGAACCCTCGAGCATCGCGATAATTTCGTCCCGAGTAACGAGCACCCGAGCATTTTGGTGCTCGCTCATCTCTAATACTTATGTGTTGGCTGGTTGGGGTGCTTTTAAGACTCCTATGGATTTTTTCCTTTTTATAGGTTTCTACCATACTGTCGATTTCCAAATGAAATATTAACAATTGAATTTAATAACTTATAGATACATTTTTTTTATTTAATATTGCAGTAGAACAATCTCACAATTGTAGATATCAGTTTGAAGCTTCTAGCACTAATATGCAAAAAAAAGTATTTTTTTGTTCCTCCTGAAATTATGTCTTAGGCCTCGGACAGACGGGCATTTTTTCGCGCGATTTACGCATGCGATCTGCGCATAAATAGAACCATTGCTTCGCAATGGCATCAGACACGTGGCCGTTTTTTATGTGGATGTCCGATAAATTATAGGACACGAGGAATTGCAGATCGCGCCTATCTGCGATTTGCGATTCCTTGTGTTCTATTATATGCGCTCAATGGGGCCGGCGGCAGCAGCGCCGACCCTATTGAGAACATATACTACAAAGATCATTCTCCTCTGCCACAGCTGTTACAGAACGATGTTCGCCCATTGAATTCAATGGAGCCGGCAATACAGCTATTGAATGACAGCTGAGAGCTGCCCCTGATTGGTCCCTGCGCTGAGCCAATCAGAGGCAGCACTCACTCACCCATTGATGAATTCATGAATGGGTGAGTGAGAGCTGCCTCTGATTGGTGAGGGCTGTGACCAATCAGAGGCAGCCCATTCAGCAGGCGGGGATTTTAAATCCCCGCCTGCTGAATACTACGCAGAGCAGTTCAGGAGAACTGCCGGCCAGCCACGGCTAAACTCCAGCTGCAGGGACAAGGTGAGTATATATATATTTTTTTATTTTTACACATTTTAGGATAATTTTCAGGGAAGGGCTTATATTTTTAAGCCCTTCCCAAAAATTCATCCCGCGCTCACCGGTAGCCCATTGCTTTCAATGGGCGAACATCGTTCTTCTCTGCCACAGAATGATCTTTGTAGTATATGTTCTCAATGGGGTCGGCGCTGCTGCCGCCGGCCCCATTGAGCGCATATATTAAGACACAAGGAATCGCAGATAGGCGCGATCTGCGATTCCTCGTGTCTGCCCGTTTCGCCGAAACACTGCTAGCTGCAGATTTTTCGGCCCCAGTCACGCGATTTGCGGATTCATAAAGCCCTAGAGGTAACGGCTTTCAGAGAAATGACACTGTCAGTGATGCTATTAATTCCTATGCAGCATAAAAGAGAATATATTCTATTTGGTTTTTCAAAAGAAATATCTTGATAATAAAACATGATATGGGGCAAATAATGTGATGCCAACTTTCAGTAAGCTGACATGCAAAACCTTGAATTATATATATAATCTTAAGAAACTCAACAGAAGACAAAAGAATCCATTGAGTAGCTTTGTTTTATTTAATTTATTTTTCCCTGTTTTACTTGGTAATGTTAGCACAAAATAGATTTTCCAACTGTGAAATTCTTATGGGTTTTAAAAAAGAATGATGCAAACTTCATTCACAGCAGGCAATTTCTAGCAGGTTGGGTACATAATTCACTTTTCTATTTAAGATTTAGTTACCTTTCCTAAAGCTCAACACATGGTAATATGTATAATAAAGGTAAAGGATATTTTTAACATAATTAGAAAAGATGCTGCTGGCAATAATTAATGTTTTGTTAAATATATTAGGTCTCATAGAAAGTTATGTTTAATTATAAAATATAGTTTGACGTATAAAAAAAACAACCCTTTGCGTAATGCATTCAGTATAAAGAGGAGAATGAGAACTTTAAAATACTATACAAGAAAATAGAGTGGTTTATATTTTGATACAGAAAAGTACTCAAATAATATGTGCAGCACTTTCAGGGTAGAAAGCTCAAGGGGATTGTGAGAAATTACTACTTGACAGGAAGATTGCTATTTACAAATAAAGTCCCATAACACATTCTTAGAGTAGCATTGTAACAAAATGAACACAAAATTTGACAGTGCATCAAAAGAAAGTCATGACTCAAGAAAAGTATTTAGCTTCATGGGAAGGAAGAATCATTACCAAGTTATTCCGTTTTTTAAATGAACTACAACTGTGATCTGTTCTTCATGTTCTTGTTCACTCTATTTGCTGTAATAATGTGGTGTGGGGTATTTCAGGTCACTTCCTTGTCCATTTTTTTCCAGTTTTTTGTTTTCTTTTATCTGTGGGTGGCCGTTTCCTTTTGATATACACTTCACTCTTTCTATAGGTAAACAATTTTTAAATGTGGTTCTTCTGTCTAGGAAATCATGAAAAAGAGCTGCATGAGCTCAGCCTGAAACACATAACTATTTCCTAGATGTGTTCCTTAAAATTAGGCTTAAATAAAACTTTCAGTTTTTGAAGATTTGGGTGCTGGATCCTAAAAGTCCTTTGCAATTGTACTGAAGCTGAAATGGAATTTTTGGGGTTCTTCTGCACCAGCACAGAATATCTGGGTGTCAATGTATCCATATGTGGGTGATTTGTTTCAAATTCTCTTAGATTATATTCAACATAATGTAACAGAGAACGTTAATGCTTGGTATTCCTTTAGTAGTTGCTTAAGGTTGGCTTGATAATTTGTTGCGTAAAGTGATGACACCCGCATTAATCTTTTTTTACACTTATACTTCATCAACATTTGATCCTGAGTTTTGTACAGAAAAAAGTTGTAGCTTTATCTCACATATTAATGATAATAATAATTATTATTATCATCAAAATCACCATCTTCTTCCTCATCAATCATCATCATCATGATCATGGTTAAAACTAATGAACTTTAGTAGTGGAATTGAAAGTTTCACAGCTACAGTATCCATTTACAGTTTCTAAATTTCATTAACTAATATACCCTCTATTTGTCATCTGTTATTGCAGAGCTGAGCATTTAGTAACACTCCCCTACAATAAACTGTGCAGCAGAGCAATCAGTTATAGCAGTAACTACAACATCTTTCTAAGAGAACACCTTATGTGAAGTTAATGTACTCTGACTTTATTGAAGGTTATATTTTTTTATATTGTATCTATGTATTATGTCATTTTTTTATTTTTCCAATGAGAAATCTCATGGTAAGGAAAGTATCAATGTTAGCTTGAACCTAATGTTAAAAATATGTTCACAGAAGATCTGAAACTCTGAAAAACATATTTACTTTTTATAGTGAATTTACTGAAATATACTGAAATGTTTTGAAATTGTAATAAGACAGTGGATAATTAAGCATAAGAACAAAGTGCCCACATACTGAAAATAATTTGTACCCTACATTAACCCCTTAACGACTGCCCCATCGGGAAACTACGTCCTCAGAAAGTGGGCATTAATCCTAGAGGACGTAGTTTTATGCATCCTCTTTCGATTGATGCCCATTGGCCTGAGGACGTGACAGCTCCATGCTGTCGGTGCCCGCAGGTAGCCGACAGCATGGAGCTGTCATCCCAGGATGCGGGCAGTCCCCCCCGGCATTGCGATCGGCGCTATCCAATCGATAGCGCCGATCGCAAAAAAGTAAACAAAACTGTGTAAAAAAGTAGTAATTCAGCTGCTCTGATGGATCAGATCCATCACCGCAGCTGAAAATACTCACACGGCTTGTCGGCGGTGTCCCCCAGAGATCTGGTCCTCCCGGACCCGCCGGCGGCCTTCTGCGCATGCGCGCCAGGCGATGACGTCACGCGCAGAAGCCCGGGTGTCCCCGTCAAATTTAAAATCTCCTGGCTCCCGGCTCGTGAAGGTAGCCGGGAACCAGGAGGTGTTACCGGGGACCGCTGTGAGCGGTCCGCGGGCCCGCGATCGCCGCTATCCATTGGATACCGGCGATCGCGAAAAAGTTGAAAAAGTAAAAGAAAAGTGAAGTTTCCCCTCCCCTCATGGAACAGATCCATGATTGGAGGTGAAAATACTCACCCCCAGTCCTCTGCGATGTCCCGATGTCCCGGGACCCGAAATCCCTGTCTGCGCATACGCGCCCGGGCTCAAGCCTCGGGAAGTTCAAAATTCCTCTGCTCCTGGCTGCCATGTGTAGCCAAGAGCAGAGGGATGTCACTGGGGACATGATCACTGTCATCCAACAGTAAAAATAAAAAAAGGGTAAAAAGTAAAAAAAAAAGTTTAAAAAAGCTTGCGTTTCATCTCCCCCCACGGATCATATCCATGAGGGAGGATGAAATGACGTACCTAAGGCCCGCGGATTTATCCGCGGACCTTACTCCAGCTTCTGCGCACGTGCCCGTTGCCAATATGGCAGGCGCATGCGCAAAAGCCGTGGTAATTTAAAATCTCCCTGCTCCTGGCTACAAAACTTAGCCAAGAGCCTGGAGATTTCACGGGGTGCCGCGGTGAGCGGTTCCTGGTCACGTGTTCGCCGTTATCCAATGGATAATGGTGATCACGTAAGAGTAAAAAAAAGTGAAGGTTCATCTCCCCTCACCGATGCAATCGGTGAGAGGAGATGAAACTTTTTACCGGAGGCCTCCGTATTTGCACCCCGACGCAATCTTCTTCCGTGAACTTTCCCGTATTCTGCGCATGCGACCACCGGCAAAACACCGGACACATGCGAAGGAGTCGGGGAGCCCAGGAAACTTAAAATCTCCTTGCTCTCAGCGACCATCGGGGGGATACATGGTTTTATTGCCCCATGTACCCATCCCAACCAGCCTCCGTAATTACCCCTGTCTTTGGAAATACCACACAGTTCACATTATTACTTTTATCTAAGATTTGGGGAACGCCGAAAAGGGCGTGGAGGGGGGGGGGGGGGGGATATTTTTAGGGAGTCAATTTTTATTCCGTACAAATGAGCAATGGGGCCTGGGATTTATTCAGTTGAGCCCTGCAATCCAACGGGTGTTCCCTCCTTTATAGGCCTTGCCATGTTTCCTGTAAGTAGATTAGGGCCACAATGGGTATGTTTCTGAACACGGGACAAACGGGGGTATCCATTTTGGGGTGAAGGTCTTCATTCCTATGTACACTGTACAAAAATAAACAGTTTTTAAATTGACAAAATTGCCAAAAAAAATGAAAATCGTAATTTTTTCCTTCTGCTTTGCTTAAAGGGGTTGTCTCGCGGCGAAAGCGAATTTTTTTTTTTAAATGGACCCCTGCATTATGCCCTGTGAAAAACAAAGCATTTGTTAGTTTTTAAAAAGCACATTGTGCTTACCTGCATCAGCGTTCTGCTGCTTCTTCATTTCTTCTTTTAAGATGGCGCCGCTGGTCTTCTCCCACGGTGCACCGCGGGTCTTCTCCCATGGTGCACCGTGGATTTTCTTCTCCTTCCTTGCGTTCCATTGCCGATTCCAGCCTCCTGATTGGCTGGAATCGGCACACGTGATGGGGCGGAGCTACGATGACGACGCGGTGACCAGCTCTCCGGCACAAGCGGCCCCATTCACCAGGCAGAAGACCGCACAGCGCAAGCGCGTCTAAAAACGCCAGAAGACAGCGAAATTAGACGGAGCCATGGAGACGAGGACACCAGCAACGGAGCAGGTAAGTGAATAACTTCTGTATGGCTCATATTTAATGCACGATGTATATTACAAAGTGCATTAATATGGCCACACAGAAGTGTATAACCCCACTTGCTGCCGCGAGACAACCCCTTTAAATTTATTCAAATACTGTGGAGTCAAAATACGCAATACACCCCTAGATGAATTCATTAAGGGGTCTAGTTTTTAAAATGGGGTCATTTGTGGGGGTTCTTTATAGTTTTGGACGCTCAATGGCTCTATAAGTGGGCAATGGGGCCTGGAATTTATTCCGTTGTACCCTAAAATCCAACGGGTGCTCCTTCCATTATAGGCCTAGCCATGTGTCCTTTAAGTAGATTAGGGCCACAAGAGGTATGGTTCTGAACACGGGACAAACAGGGGTATCAATTTTGGGGTGAAAGTCTTCATTCCTATGTGTGCTGTACAAAAAAAACTGTTTTTAAATTGATACAACTGCCAAAAAAATGAAAATTGTAATTTTTTTCCTACTGCTTTGCTTAGATTTATTCAAAAACTGTAGTGTTAAAATACACAGTACACCCCTAGATAAATTCGTTAGGGGGTCTACTTTTCAAAATGGGGTCATTTGTGGGGGTCTCTGTCGTTTTGGCCGCTCAAGGGCTCTACAAGTGGGCAATGGGGCCTAAATCACCTTCATGCTAAATTTCTGTTCTGAAAGCCACCGACTACTCCTTTCATTTTGGGCCCCGTTGTGCATCCAGACAAAAGATTTGGGCCACAATGGGTATGTCTCTGAACACGGGAGAAACAGGGGTATCCATTTTGGGGTGCAAGTCTTCATTCATGTGTGTGCTGTACCAAAAAAACAGTTTTTAAAATGACAGAATTGCCAAAAAAACGAAAATCACAATTTTTTCCTTTTGCTTTGCTTCAATTCATTCAAAAACTGTGGGGTCAAAATGTGCAGTACACCCCTAGATAAATTCGTTAAGGGGTCTAGTTTTCAAAATGGGGTCACTTGTGGGGGTTCTCTTTGGTTTTGGCCACTCAAGAGCTCTACAAATGTGCTATGGGGCCTAAAACGCCTTCAAGGAAAATCTATGTTCTGAAAGCCACCGACTACTCCTTTCGTTTTGGGCCCCGTTGTGCATCCAGACATAAGATTAAGGCCACAATGGGTATGTCTCTGAACACGGGAGAAACAGGGCTATCCATTTTGGGGTGAAAGGCTTCATTCATGTGTGTGCTGTACAAAAAAAGCAGTTTTTAAAATGACAGAATTGACAAAAAAACGAAAATCACAATTTTTTCCTTTTGCTTGGCTTGAATTCATTCAAAAACTGTGGGGTCAAAATGGGCAGTGCACCCCTAGATAAATTCGTTAAGGGGTCTAGTTTTCAAAATGGGGTCACTTGTGGGGGTTCTCTTTGGTTTTGGGCACTCAAGAGCTCTACAAATGTGCTATGGGGCCTAAAACGCCTTCAAGGAAAATCTATGTTCTGAAAGCCACCGACTACTCCTTTCGTTTTGGGCCCCGTTGTGCATCCAGACATAAGATTAGGGCCACAATGGGTATGTCTCTGAACACGGGAGAAACAGGGCTATCCATTTTGGGGTGAAAGGCTTCATTCATGTGTGTGCTGTACAAAAAAAGCAGTTTTTAAAATGACAGAATTGACAAAAAAACGAAAATCACAATTTTTTCCTTTTGCTTGGCTTGAATTCATTCAAAAACTGTGGGGTCAAAATGGGCAGTGCACCCCTAGATAAATTCGTTAAGGGGTCTAGTTTTCAAAATGGGGTCACTTGTGGGGGTTCTCTTTGGTTTTGGGCACTCAAGAGCTCTACAAAACTGCTATGGGGCCTAAAACGCCTTCAAGCAAAATTTATGTTCTGAAAGACACCGACTGCTCCTTTCATTTTGGGTCCCGTTGTGCATCCAGACATAAGATTAGGGCCACAATGGGTATATTTCTGAACACGGGAGAAACGGGGGTATCCATTTTGGGGTGTAAATCCTCATTTTCATGGGTTCTATAGGAAAAAAATATATCTTTAAAATGACATATTTGCAAAAATATGAAATTTTATTTTTTCTCCCCTAAATTGAACTAATTCCTGAAAAAAACTGGTGGGGTCAAAATACTCATGACACCTCTCAGTGAATACATTAAGGGGTGTAGTTTTTTAAATGGGGTCATTTGTGGGGGTATCTATTATTCTGACACTTATGAGCCTTTGCAAACTTGGCTTGGTGCAGGAAAACAAAGTGCTCCTCAAAATGCTGAAAAGTAATGTTAAATTTGTACGTCCTCTAAATGGCTAAAAAAAACACAAAAGTTTTTCAAGTGTGCATTCAGAATAAAGCAAACAGATGGAAATACATATCTTATCAAAAATTTGTACAGTATGTTTGGACATATTTGAGATATTACGGTTGAAAATGTGAAAAAATGACAATTTTTTCAACATTTTTCCAATATTGGTACTTTTAATAAATATACACAAATTATATCGGTCTCTTTTTACAACCTAAATGAAGTACAACATGTGGCGAAAAAACTGTCAGAATCACTTGAATATGTAAAGCCTTTACGGAGTTATGCTACGTTGAACGACGCATGTCAGATTTCCAAAATTTGGCTCCGTCACTAAGGCGCAAACAGGCTTCGTCACTAAGGGGTTAAAGGGAGCCTGTCATTAGGTTTCAGTGCTATTAACCAAAACCATATTGTAATATATCTTTATAAAGATTCCCAAGTATAATCTGAAGAATTATGCTGTAGAAAAACAACTTTCAAAGTGCTGCACACTGTATGCAAATTATTTGAAGAGAGACATTTTGGTAAAGCTGAGATGTAAAAAAAATCAGGCAGTCAACAACATGACTTTCCAGACTTGATTAACATTTCCCATGCCATGCTTTGTCATTCAAAGTCCACTGAGTATCTCACACATTCGCCATTGCACTGTACTTCCACAACCTGCTAAGTGATGTCCACCAGCTTTATTTGTGTACTGAGCAATGCTTTGGTTTATCAGCCAGGTAATATAGGGGTATACAGAAACATTTTTATTTCATATATTGCAATGTGGTTAGTTAATAGCGCTCAAAACTAGTGACAGGTTCCCATTAACCTTCTTATATCACAAGCAATTTTGGCTATGAAGACCAACAGTAATATTTGTTTTTGCTTTTCCACGGTTCCCACTTTTTTGCATTAACATTTGTATGTAGCTTTTTTGGGACAAGCCACATTTTTGTAGGAGCCAATTTGGGGCACATATAATATTAGCAGTTATTTTATATATTCTTAGAGAAAAACAAAAAATGTACTGCAACAAAATAATGTGTTAAATGCATTATTTAGTGTGAATCTTGACCCCAAATTAACCATATTATTTCAAATGCTAAATATGCTGCAGATGTTGAAAAATGTGGATGTTGGGGGCGGAGCCTGACCGCAGAGAGAGATGGCCGCACGGTAAAGCTGCTCCATCGCAGAGGCAGTTATACAAGCACCCCGCTGCAGCTATCATCTTCCGACATGGGGAAACTCAGTAAGGAAAGGAGCGGAGACCCCTCGGGAATCTTTTTGATAACTTCACCCTTAGATCATTTGCACAACTACATGTTATGTACCTGTTCCCTCACAGAGATATCTATAAATATCTTCAGTTAAGGCACTTACTTTCTTCACTGCCTCCTCAGAACAAAAGTCCACTCACAAGCTATGAAGCATACTTTTATGGCAAGAAGAAACCAAGTAAGGGTATAACTAAAGCCTATGAGGGCCTGGTGGTGACCCCGCATCTCTCCAAGCTGCCATGTATGGAGAGATGGGAACAAGAACTGCAATGTTCATTCAGTAATGAGCAGTGGTCCCTAGCGACCCAACTCAATTCTAAATTCTAAATTGAAACTAACAGAAAACTTCTATATAGGTGGTATTTAACCCCACATCGACTGGCAAAAATATCAGCACAAAATTCTAACATATGCTGGAGATGTAATAAAGAAATTGATTCCCTTCTACATGTGTGGTGGTCATGCAGCGCCATCAGGCCCCTATGGAAGCAAATACATTATGGAATTTGCTCAATCATTCAAACTGATCTTGAGTGGGAGCCAGGCACAGCATTACTCTCATTGGGGCTTAAGAGATGTGATCATGGGGATCTTCTGGTTGTCTCGCACCTCCTTACTGCTACAAGGATAGCTATAGCTAGAGAGTGGAGAAGGACTAAAATTCCAGGCATATCTATAATCTTCTCCATGACTCAATACAACTGTGTAATGGAGCATATGATTGCGTCCAAACTAGAATGCCTTGAGAAATATAAAAAACTGTGGCAGAATTGAAGTCCTCGGGCTATACTTGTTAAATCCTCATACTCAACCCAGCTAGCCATTTAGAAACCACCGATTATAATCCTATCTTACTTAATTGAGTTAAATGAGTGGTGAGGCTGGACGCACCCCAACCCCTGACACACACAATTTATTTTTCTTTTTTGGCACTCGGATTCTGACATATGTCAGATCTCAGCTCACATCTTAGGCTGTTAAGGGTGACTAGTTGTTGTCGCCCCTGTTTTCTTGCTCTCCCTACCCCAATTTTGTTCTACTCTTCAATACAGTAAGACCCAAAGGAATGCGCTAACTCTTGGTTGGCATCCCGCAGAGCATGAAGAGCAGAGTGTAATTTTTGAACCCCTACTGTTTCTACCAAGTTTAGAAAGTTTATTGAAATAAAATCTATGAGAACAATTTGTTAAAAACCTATGCGATAGAAACTAACAGCAAGGATTTGATTATTTAGATTATAGATGTATTTTACATCCTTCTCTTTTTCCCTGTGTTATGGCGTTATGCGCTCAGCTCATATCTATCATAGTGTGCTTCGTTCAATAACTATGTAAATCTGAGACAATTGAATTGCATTTACTGTATTTTTGAACTCTACTCCTATTGAAAACTTTAATAAAGTACTTGTTAAAGAGATGGAATGGAAGCCCAAGGTTTATACAGCATAAGCCCTCAGTCACACTAGTGTTTTTTTGCGCACGAATAGGTGCAAAAAGATCGCCCCTCACGTGTGACAAAACGTCACTTGAACAGGGGAAGGGAGGTAATAGGGCGGGGGAGGTGAGTAGGAGTAGGGGGTAGGGATCTAAGGTAAAGGATCAAATCCAATTCGCCTTTAATTTAGTGTCAGAGTATACATCAGAGTTGGAAGAAGATTATAAAGTAGTCTCTCATCACCTATGGAACCTCTCTAGGGCCTAGAGTCCAACCAGGGCCTCCAAGTCTCCTCGAATTGTCCCACCCTGTCCTGCCTATAATCAAACAGTTTTTGATAAAAACAGTGTTCTGAGAGAATCTGCGATATATCTGTTGATGAAGGAGTAGAGTTTGAATTCCAATTCCCAGCAATCAGCAGTTTGGTGGCTAGGAGGCTATGTATAATTAATTTTCTAATATTGGATGGGATATGATCAACCCCTATCAGGAAAACCGCCATTTCAGGAGATAGAGGAACTCTATATCTAGTCACCCTCTGCATCAAAGAGGATAGATCCTGCCAGGCGCCCCGTATATATGGGCAACTCCAGAAGATGTGAAGGAGAGATCCTCGACCCCCACAGCCCTTCCAACATCTGTCGGACAACTCTTGGAAGAAATCCGAGAGCCTGACCGGGGATCTATACCATCTTGTGATCACTTTATTATGAACCTCCAGTAAAGTTGCACATGAAGAGGCTTTCATTAACCATCTGTGTGCCAAGTTCTATTGGTTTGATGAAAAGGAGCGCCCAAGTTCCTTTTCCCAGTTCAGGATGTGTACTTTCTTATTTGCATTAAAGGGGTTGTCCCGCGCCGAAACGGTTTTTTTTTTTTTTCAACCCCCCCCCCCGTTCGGCGCGAGACAACCCCGATGCAGGGGTTAAAAAAGAACACCGGAGAGTGCTTACCTGAATCCCCGCGCTCCGGTGACTTCTTCCTTACCTGCTGAAGATGGCCGCCGGGATCTTCACCCTCGGTGGACCGCAGGGCTTCTGTGCGGTCCATTGCCGATTCCAGCCTCCTGATTGGCTGGAATCGGCACGTGACGGGGCGGAGCTACAAGGAGCCGGCATCCAGCACGAGCGGCTTCATTGAGGAAAGAAGAAGACCCGGACTGCGCAAGTGCGGCTAATTTGGCCATTAGACGGCGAAAATTAGTCGGCTCCATGGAAACGAGGACGCTAGCAACAGAGCAGGTAAGTGAAAAACTTCTTATAACTTCTGTATGGCTCATAATTAATGCACAATGTACATTACAAAGTGCATTAATATGGCCATACAGAAGTGTATAGACCCACTTGCTGCCGCGGGACAACCCCTTTAATATCAAATTCTCCTTCACCACAGAATGTCTCATATATGGTTTTGAGATTTAATTTATAAGGGGAGGAATCAAATATGAATTTGTATAAATATACCGGTAGTGATAGTTTTAAGGATGGAAGGGATGTCCGTATGCTACATATTTGGGAGTAAAGAAAAATTTCACAATCTGGGGGATCATATTCTACTTGTAGATCTTTAAAGGATTTTAACTTGTTACCATCAGCTATGTCTGATACCCAAACAATACCCTTATTTTTCCATCTGCAGGTCTGTAGATTGGAGGTTGTTTTTTACTGTATTTACTCTGTCTGAGTAAGGTCGCCTTCACATGTAGTGTAAATGATGGGGAATTTCTGCAACTGATTTTGCTGCAGAAATTCTACAGCATTTAGTCTATGTCTACATGGGACAGATTTTCTGTGTGAAATCCACTGTATTTACAGTAGCATCAAGGTGGATGAGATTTTCAAAGTCTCACCCACATGCTGTAGAAAACAATCTGCACAAAACCACATCTGAAATTGACACATGGTGCGGAATTTAAACCTCTTATGTCAGTTCCTTGTATATAGTGATCAACTTTGATTACCAGATAAATGATGTTAAAAAGCAAATATCAGCTGTTTCTATAGTTTTTGAAATGAGAGGGATAACGTTGATCTTTATTACAGCTGTTGGTTCACTCCTGTTCATGCAGACACAGCAGAGGTTCACGTACAAGCATTATGATTCTCATGGTTCGTCAAGGGGTTAAAGCTCTCCTGTTAGCAGCTAAATTGATGATCTTAATAGTTTGCTGAGGAGTGAATGTTAAAAGCAAACATGAAACATGTCCATCCCCATACCATTATTTTCTATTAGAGCATTCTCACTACAGAGTTGCACCATTTCATCACTGTCCCTGATCATACCCCACAAGCCAAGATTTCTAGAAACATCAATTTTAATATTTCATACTTCACAAATACATAAACCATGAAACATAAAGAGGTTCTATAACCTTCTACAAGGACATTTTATAAAGATAAATCCTCTTTCGGACACTTACAGTAAATTAAGTCAATGGAGATCATCGAACAAAGTGAGAGACATTTCAAACAGTACTTTCATACATATACATCTTTCATAGTTGCAAGAAAAAGTAAAGTAACCCTTTGAAATCACCTGAATTTCTGCATTTATTACTAATAAAATGTGCTTTGATTGTTACCTAAATCACAGTTATAGACAAATACAATCTAATAAACCAATAAAACGCAAGCTGTGAGGGGCGTGACTTGCCAATGCAGGAGTAAGCCGCGCTTCTGCCGAGCTCCCGGCTCCCCTATAGCACTGACCTGCTAAAAAGCCTGATCCCCGGCACAAAAACCCATCCTGCCCGACAATGGGAAAGAGGAGACCCTCCAGCAAGCCCCGATCAACGGGAGAAGACGATCCGCCAACTATCCAGCGATTCTTCGGAGCGCGAGGTGCGGCGGCTCCCTCCCCCGAGATGGCGCCGGACCATGTGCGCTCCCTCTCTGTTCCCTGCAGTGGCAGCAGCATGGAGCCCCGCGGACGAGCGGCTCTCAACACGGACGGACCCGGCGGTCTCCTGGAGCCAGATAAGTGCCCTCACATGCAGGGAGGACTCTCACCCCAGACAGGCAGCGCAGGTCTCTCCCCTAGTCCCCGCAGCTCCCCTAGTCTCCACAGCCCTGATAAGGAACACAAGACCCGAGACAGTCGTGGCCCCCCGGTGGTCAGTGAGAGAACTGCAGCAGGCACACACTCACCCTCACTGGAACCCAGACAGAGTGTGAAGAATAAAGACTCCAATAGAAAAACACAGGGATCACAAAATATGACCCCCTACGCCGAGAGGTGTAGTAGTCCTGCCCGCCAGGGAAATCCCAGGGGACACTCAAAAACTGCAGCAGTCCACACGACTAGTCCCCCATCATACAGCGACTCCTCGTCAGATGAGGAATGGGATTGGAAAGTGCACTTAAGATCCCTCCCGACCAAGAGAGACTTCCAACGCCTAGAAAATTCGCAAAAGGAATCGCTGTCCCTCATCCAACAAGAACTTAAAAGCATGGGAAACCTCATAAATGTCGTAGAGGAGACGCAAGACGAAGTCCTCTCAACACTCGAGATGCACAGTCAGATCATAAATGCGCAAGCTCAGCAAATGGCGGATATGATGTCCCACCTCGACGACCTCGAAAACCGCCATAGACGCAACAACCTACGCCTGAGAGGCCTCTCAGAGGAAATCGCCCACTCACAATTGGAAGACTGGGCCCGCAACTTCTTCAATTCCCTACTACAGCGCCCAATCGAAATCGATCAGATACACAGAACCCTCGACCAGACGACCCAGGGAAACCAAGAGACATAGTATGCCGCATCCATTTTTTTAGGAACAAAGAGGCCATCCTGAAAAGCGCTCGAGACAGGAAAGATCCCCTCATCCACAACGGCACCCCCATAGCGATCTACCTGGACCTGGCTAGACGCACCCTCCAGCTTCATAGGGCCGTCAGACCGATCCTCGATTTACTGCGCGCCAACAAGATACTCTACAGATGGGGGTACCCCTTCCAGCTATCCGCCTCAAAGAACGGGAAGACAGCGATCTTTCGGTCCCCAGCTGATCTCCCAAAATTCCTCGGCACCCTGGAACTGCCAATGGTCGCGATCCCAGGCTGGCCACTCATCCCAGCACTACCCATCACAGCGCCCAGAACACCCTGGCAGGAGGCTAGGACAAGGCGCCCGAAGAGCAGAAGCCAACCGGCAAGAGGATATTAGATACATGGAGGAGCTGAGAGCCAAAGACGACGACAAATGGTCCAAATACTACGCCCTATGGGAGGTATGGATGACGTTCCGTGGTTCCCCCAGGTTCGAACTATGGCTTGAACATGGGGTCCTGCCCACTTAAACAAACACACAAACCCCGATAGGGGCATTCCTCCAAGACGCTACCTTTCTCTTACCCTATCTTTTCTCTTCCTTTCGCTCTCCACTCACTTCCACTCCCCCCCCCCTAACCCACCCCCCTTCTAGACTTAACCTCGGTCACTCTTTCCTGCTCCCCGTCCCCCTTACCCCACAGTGCTCCTCCCCTTTACACTACATCACCTAGGAGCCGAAGCTCACCCTGAACGGCTCCGGCTCCTACGTATTCCTTAAGGCATCAACATTAGAGATGAGCGAACGTACTCGTTACGAGTACTTACGCACCCGAGCACCGCCATTTTCGAGTACAGCAGTACTCGCGCGTAAAGATTCGGGGGGCGCCGTGGCGGCACGGGGGGTAGCAGTGGGGAGTGGGGGGGGAGAGGGAGAGAGAGAGGGCTCCCCCCTGTTCCCCGCTGCTCCCCCCCGCACCGCCGCGCCTCTCCCCGCCCCCCGGCGCCCCCCGAATCTTTACGCCCGAGTACTGAAGTACTCGAAAATGGCGGTACTCGGGTGCGTAAGTACTCATTACGAGTACGTTCGCTCATCTCTAATCAACATCCAACAAGTGACGCACATAGTTTAATAAACCCAAGTTAGGTGTATCGACGTTTCTTGGCTATCAACCTTAAACTCTGAAGCCTAGCAATAATTAACTAAGCAGCAGAACCTGAGGAGACACGGTTGTCTCATATACACCTGCCCACACACACGGTTCTCTTGTTGGGTCACCGAAGTGACCATCGTAAATGCTACCAGTACTTTTCCAGACGAACATGTTATTTAGACTTCGAGGCTTGTTATTTTGAATGTCACCTTATTGGTTTTCTTATTGTAAAAATCTCAATAAACATATTTTGAAGTAAAACGCAAGCTGTTTTACTGAACATGTCTTTTATTCATAGTTTTTGTATTCAGAGTCCATAGTAATGACTTAGAAGTACAGTAAAGAGTAAGCACAACAAAAGCCAGTATATTTCACATTGTTCATGTCGGAGCCTATGTCAAGTAGATGTAAGATAGTATTTTTTTAGAAACTTTGTAAACTTATTTTAATGTTGCTTAAAGTTACAATACTACTACTCTGACTTAGGCCTTATTCCCACGAGCGCTGTCGGCGCGCACAGAACGCGCTTCTATAGGAACCAACGTGTTGCTATAGAAGCATTCACATGAAAGAATGTTAGATGCGATAAATGTGTGCACCTAACAAAGATAGAACATCTAAGCTCCGTGGTGCATGCAAAGATAGGACCTGACTAGAGATGAGCAAGCCTACTCTGCCACGCCCCTTTTTTGCCCGAACACCGAGGTTTTCAAGTACTTTTGTACTCGGGCGAAAAGATTCGGGGGGCGCCGTGGGTGAGTGGGGGGTTGCAGCGGGGAGTGGATGGGAGAGGGAGAGAGGGCTCCCCCCTGTTCCCCGCTGCTACCCCCCGTGCCGCCACGCCGCTCCCCGAATCTTTTCACACGAGTACTGAAGTACTCGAAAGTCGCGGTGCTCGATCGAGTAAATACCCGAAATGAGTAGATTAGCTCATCTCTAGACCTGACCTATCTGTGGTGCGTGCTTTCCATGGACTCCTTTCGGAGCTGGAAAGCATGCACCATGTACCCCAGATCGTGTGAATGAGCTACTTCAAGTAGCTGGAATTAACCCATTCACTCTCAGATCTCTGTGCTTTAGCTCCTTATATCAAAGTTAACTAAGAGTCTGAGAGCTGAAATATTGAGGCATGAAATTGCCATAACCACTTGCTAGCTTAGTTGAGGAAAGGCATAGTTCGGTGAGCACAAAGTACTCTTATTGCAGAAAATGGAGTTGAAGATGCCTACAATGGTGCAGTCAGCATTGGCATTCTTTTCTGTGAAATACAAAAAGTAGCTCCACCTGGATTCAAGGAAACACCATGTCAATATGACAATGGGTGGAAGAGAAATTGGTCACAATCATGTAGCCATATTAGACATCTCTTCAATATTACTCTCTAAAGTGTTCAATAATTTCCAAAGTGCATCTGTGACCAAAATGCTGTCTTATTATGTCTTTGGGCTGAACCATTTTATACTTAGAAAATATATACTGCAATTTACATTGTCATCCTTTTGAATTTCATCTTTGTATCTTTATCAAAATATTGGCTCATAAATATCCTACCTATAAAAAAAACTTCACTCTGTAAGGTAACTGCTACTTCCTTTAAAGAAACTGCTCCTCCCTGTGAAGTAACTGCTACTCAAATAGTCCTGTTTGTGTTATTACCTTTAGTTTCTTTGGCTCCACTTACTACATTAGCAAAATCGAAGGACATTTCTTGAACTTGTAACCCTCTAACAGCTGTAGTGTATCTGAAGGGAACCAGCCACCACCTGCAATACAACATTAAGTACGAATTACAGAACCATATCTTACTTGTATAGGTTACTATAGACTAAAATATATTCTCCTTTTTAGTCTGGATTGTCCTAAATTGAGAGAGCATGGCCCAACAATAGTTACCTATTTCCATATGTTAGAAAATAATGCTACACAGTTTTGTTGTAAGAAAGTTTCCTTTAGTGACAATCAAACATTTATAACTAGTCAACAGGAAATTGAAGAATTTCACATTGTCTAACGAATGAGTGACATCTTTGATTAGGTTTGGCATATACCGTATTTAGCTAGTTTTATGTCATGCCAGAAGGAAAAAGATGAACTGCAATATTTTTATAGGAATTATGAAGCACTGAATATATTTCTAAATGTTAACTGCAGAATATATAAAACATGGTAACTATTTTAACATTGAAAGCGGAACGATGTTTTAAAATAAATTCTGATTTGTCAACAAAATGATCTGATTTGTTATTAATAAGTTGCTACTTTAAATCTTTTCACAGTGAAGGTACATTAAATACAAGGCTTGTGTTCTACATAACATGAAACTCCTCTAAACTTACACATTGGGTTTTTTAGTTTACTGCCAGAGTTATTTAATTCCCAAGGGATGTTATTGCTGTATCCTGGTAAATTCTTGTCACAATGCATTATAATCAATGGACACTGAGTCTACTAGTTAGCCAATCTGCAATATTCTTTAGGGGATGTAATATAAAAACAACTCAGGTTTCCTTTTAGCCAGGAGCTAACAATTTATACTGCTTACAGGTGGCACTTTAATCTTTGTGTTTACACTATGTATGTCTGTTTTTTTTTTTATTATTCAGTCCTATTTTTTGCAAATTGCCTTTTCATTAAAGTGATTTTCTTTGCGCATTTCAAACATGTAGCCAAATACCATAAAGATTGGTGCAAATGATAATATACTGGGTGCAAAAACAAATAGAAGAAGAAATGAGAAATGAAACCTGAGAACAACAGCTAAAAAATACAGTAACGTTGAATAATCAGTCAAATAACACAAAAGGTCCTAGAATGAAGAATGTACATGTAAAAAAAAAAAGGAACTGCAAGGATAAAAAACAAGACATTGGTTAAAGACAACTCTTTTTACATTGAAACCCTAAGATTTAGAAACTCGGAGGGATTAACTGTCATTGCTGTTAAACTGCAGCCAACCACACAAGCATAGTATTACATAATAGCAATTCAAATTAATGGCCAACAATGTAATACATGGGCAGGTTCTCTCTTATGTGTGTGTATATATATATATATATATATATATATATATATATATATATATATATATATGTCACATGCATCCCTTCCTATTTGAAAATATTGACTTGGTTCAAAGATGGTGCCCTTCTTCTCCTTCAAAACAGCTGGCACCAGCATTGTATGGAGAGATCAACTATATGTCCTGTAGCGTTAAGGGGTTAACCCTTAGATGCATGGTATCAGTCTCAGAAAGGTTTGTTAATTAGATTGCCAAGCGATTTTAGTTAAAGGGAAAGCTATTGAGTAGAGATGAGCGAGTATACTCGCTAAGGCACATTACTCGAGTGAGTAGTGTCTTAGCCGAGTATCTCCCCGCTCGTCTCTAAAGATTCGGGGGCCGGTGGGGGGCGGGGAGCGGCAGGGGAGAGCGGGGAGGAACGGAGGGGAGATCTCTCTCTCCCTCTCTCCCCCCTAGCTCCCCCCTGCTTACCGCCGCAACTCACCTGTCACCCGTGCTGGCCCCCGAATCTTTAGAGACAAGCGGGGAGATACTCGGCTAAGGCACTACTCTCTCGAGTAATGTGCCTTAGCGAGTATACTCGCTCATCTCTACTTTTGAGAGATCATTAAATTGTGAAATGATACATAAGTGATTCACAGCATAGGTGAATACGATCTACTAAAAGCTTGTTAAAGAATGTTTTTGCTAGACAAATTAATCTTATAATAAGGGTAGCTATAAAATTGCCACTGATGAGCAGCAAACCAGTATTTAAAGGTGTTGGTGTCTCTAGAGACTGGCAGTTGTGTATAAGCCCTCTTTTCTATGGGCAATGTCTTTTTACGCTGGCCGCATCATGGCCGAAAATCGCATGGGTAGGAAAAAGCCATGATCTAGCATTTTCTCGTCCTTTGACATGGCCGGGTGCAGCGTATATATACCGCAGCCCGGAATTCCTTTGGTCGGCATAAATTCTCGAAATTACTTATAATGCCTAAATAGAGGCACCTGTCATGTTTTTGCAGCGTTTACCACTGCTAAACTCCCTCCCCCTCCCTTTTTTGGCAGCTCCCTTAGGAGACCAGCATATTTCAGCCAATTATAGGGCATACCTATCTTTTCCGGATGTGTATAAAATTGCCACCGTATTCAGTCGCAGATGTTCTATCGCTTCTGCCGGGATGCGGCTAAAAATCGGCCATCTAAATAAATGCGTTGATAACCAATGCTTCAGCTGAGTGCTGCCTCTGATTGGTTACAGCACTCAGCCAATCACAGGCAGCACCTGGCCATTCATAGAATTCAATGAAGGGCCAAGCATCATAGAATTCAATAAATGGCCAAGCACTGTCTTTGGCTGAGTGCTGTGACCTATCACAGGCAGCACTCAGCTGTCGTCCAATGAATGGCTGAGAGCTGCCTGTAATTAGCTGAGTGCTCAGCCAATCAAATGCAGCCCTTTCAGCAGGTGGGGATTTTAAATCCCCACCTGCTGAAAGAGCTTCAGAGCAGTGCAGGGAGAAGACAGGCTAGACGCGCCTGAGCCCCGGCAGCTGAGGAGAGGTGAGTATATATATTTTTTATTTTTAACACATTCTAGGGATGATTTTCAGGGAAGGGCTTATATTTAAAGCCCTTCCCCGAAAATCCCTGCAAGGCTTGCCAGCAGCCCATTGCTTTCAATGGGACTGCAGAAGTGCTGGTCCCATTGAAAGCAATGGGAGAATATTGTGATCCTCTGTGGCAGGGGATTCTTCACTCCCCGTGTGGAGTCCCCTTGGCGCTGATCACTGTAACAGCGCTGTCAGTGCTCAGTGACAAGGGAACTTCCAATGGGGAATATTTACATGGCAACGGCAGAGAGGTGAGTATATATATATAATTTTTTTTTTCTTTTTACACAAACAGGGATGATTTTCAGGGAAGGGCTTAAATTTAAAGCCCTTCCCCGAAAATCACTGCAGGGGTTGCTGGCAGCCCATTGCTCGCAATGGGACCGCTTGCAGCAGCTTCGGCCCCATTGAAGGCAATGGGCACGGACCTGCATTCACATGTGTTTGTGCACGTACGTGGGTGTGCACTTTTGTGCACACCTATGTATGGCATACGCACATGTATGTATTAATGTTGCAAACATGGAACTTGTCCCTTTAGGCCTTGTTCAGATGAGCATTTTTTTGCGCACAAATCGCTGCACAAAAATATTGCATTTATTAGAACTAATGGTTTCCTATTGAAGCGTTCACATGAACGATTTTGAGACGCACAAAATACTCGCTTCTGCAAAAGATAGGACATGTATGGCTACAATGCATGCATCTAAGGTGCGTGCTGTGAGAAAAGATAGGACCTGAATTATCTGTGGTGCATGTTGCGCAGGAGTTCTCAGTGACTCCTGTGGGAGTTGGATTAACACACGGCATGCACCACGGATCATGTGAACAAGCAAATTATGTGCAAATGTAGATTGCGCCTTCTGCTTCCTTCATGCGATTTTTCCACATGCAAGCGGCAATCTTTTTGTGTGGCTATTTGTGGGCAAATAAAAAACGTTCGTCTGAACGAGGCCTTACTTGGTGTTAGATGAATGGCAGCAGACTCAAGTTTTTTACATGCACTTGAAAATGCAAAAACAAAAACCCTAAAAACAAATGTGTTAGGCCTTATTCAGACGAGCGTGCTTATGTGCATACGTACGTCCGCATAAAACCACGCATCTATTAGAACAATCAGTTCCCTGTGGTGTGTTCACATGTCCCTGTTTTACAGGCGTGCAAACGCATGTACCTGCAAAACATAGGACATGCGTACACCATAGGTCTGTGGTGCGCGTCAATATTCCCCTCGGGGAGTCTCCTTGTCACTGAACACTGTGACAGCACTGACACTGTGTTCAGTGACAAAGGGACTCTCCGCGGGGAGTAAAGAATCCCCCGGCACAGCTGTGGCAGAGGATTGAGGTGTTCTGCCACTGCTTTCAATGGGGCTGCCGCTGCTGCCTGCGGACCCATGGAAAGCAATAGGATGACGGCACCCCCACAGCGATTTTTCAGGGAAGGGCTTTAAATATAAGCTGTTCCCTGAAAATCATTCATAGCTTGTGTGAGAAATAAAAAAATATATATATTCACCTCTCCACCGCTGGCAGGGCTCAGGTGCATCTAGTCACTTGGGTCCCGGCAGTGTAATGAAGTTCTTTCAGCACGCAGGGTAGGACAGAAACTTTCTCGTTCTATGGTATTGAAAAAGTTAAAAAACACAGAAAATTAGAGGTAGATCAAAATCAAATTTAAAGAGAGAAGCTTTTTGGATCATGACTAGAGATGAGTGAGCGTACTCAGCCACGCCCCTTTTTTGCCGGCGGGCACCGTGGGTGAGTGGGGGGCTGCAGCGGGGAGTGGGAGGGAGAGGGAGAGAGAGAGGGCTCCCCCATGTTCCCCGTTGCTACCCCCACGCCGCCACACCTCCCCCGCCCCCGAATCTTTTCACCCGAGTACTGAAGTACTCGAAAATCGCGGTGCTCGATCGAGTAATTACTCTAAACGATTATACTCGCTCATCTCTAATCATGACCCTTCGGACTCGTTTTCCCGAAGGGCTCAATGTAAAATCAGATCTTCTATACATCTATTAATACACTATTCATTGGTGTTTTTTGTGGGGGGGGTTTGTGTGTGTGTGTGTATTTTTTCTTGTACTTAATCTTTGATTGCTTAAAGGCTCTCATTATAAATGATCTAGATGTTAAAAGCATGCCAAGTTTCTAAATCATGGGTGAGAATAAGATTATCATGTTATTATCACATATACAGTACACTGAGGCAAATAAGCTTTAAATGGTTGGAAGGGGCAGGAGAGTCCCTTTACCCTATACAAATGTTATATTACATATATGTTGTTAAATGTTCTAATTACCGGTAAAACAGTTTATGATGTGACATATTTTATTTATACATTTATGCCAATAAAACTTATTTAAACATAGTTTTCTAAAATTTAAATGGTAATAGCACTTGTATTCTCTTAATGGCAACTTTATTTTGCAAGTCCCATAAAAAACATAAATCTCTTAATATTAAAAAAAGCAACACATCAAGCTCACAAATTACCAGACTACAGAAGGTGAGAAACAACACTTTTGCATTTTATACTCTTCATTCTGAGTGTAATTAACCTTGTAAAAATGTTACTTTGCATAAGACTGAGACAGATTAATTCATTGAGTAGAAATTCAAACCACATTTTCCAGAGCTAAAACTGACAGCAAAATACATCAAATGGAAACGTGAAATATAATTTAATGGCCAATTAAAACTATCTTATTTGATTTACAGTTTTTATTTTCCATCTCTTTATAGAGGCAATCAAATATGAATGCATAGCTGTTATGTGGGTAAATAGTTTTATTGTCTCTTAATAAAATTAACATACAAAGTATTTGTCATAGTACAAAGCAATAATAACCACAGTTTTTGTAATGAATTTTATAAAGTTTAGATTAGTAATTACCGCTTTATATGTTAAGATAAAGTTTCAAACTGCTGACCGGTAACTGAACTGAAATATATCTATTCCAGTAGAATTTTGTACCTACCCTATTCAGTCATTTTTTCCCAATCTCAAACAGTGCAAACACTAACGCCAGTGATTGACCGCACATGATCTGCTGTGCCTGGAAGCAAGTGGCGACTAGGGGAACCAGAGAGGTGGGGGACTGCTTCCGGCGGATGTGGCAGGTGAGTATAGGCTTATTTATTGTTTTAGAAACAGTCGCTGAGGCTGTTACAAACATTTTGGCTCCTGGACTATCAGGGTAATTCTAAATATTCTAAGTACAGCACCAATCGGGCCCACCCCACTTGCCCCGTTGCTGGCGGTAAGAAGAGACACCACACAGGGATCTGGTATCATTCCTCACACGGGACATGGCTGCGCTGTGCCCACGTGCTTTATTACAGATTACATGAGATCTTATACCCTTTGTCCCATCCCCACCAGGGGGTGATGGGCTCATAACCATATATGGGAAGTCCGGATTTCCGCCTTAGACAGTGAGGCGCCTCTGGCTTGTACAGAAAATCACGTATTTAATTAACTCCAGTGCAAAGAATCACCCACTCAATTCTAAGAAGTCCGGATTTCCGGCCTGGGACAGTAAAAATTATGTACATAGTGGAACATCTTGATATGGGCTTCTGGGAAAACGGCCAAGTACACACGTCCTTCATGTCTGGTTCGGTATCATCTCTGAATTTCTAGAACATCTCTCTCAGCCTTCTAAAGCCTTGGAATATCTGATGTAAGGCGACATATAAGTTTTTTCTCATTTGGTATTGAATAAAACTTGCATATAGATATAAAAGTATAAAGAACATATGGCAATATATACATATACCCTCACAGGACAACCCAATTACGTTTTATTATAAAGGCTGTGGATAGGAAATATACAGTATTAATAGGTTCATTAACATAAGAACAGACAGAGCTTTGTGTGGTACAGAGAGTTAATGCTGCAGAAATGCAATCCTAAGCTCTCGCTCACGACCTTAAGGTTGAGAGTTCAATCACCGGGTGGTTCAGGTAGCCAGATCAAGGTTGACCCAGTCTTCCATCCTTCTGAGGTTGGTAAAATGAGTACCCAGCTTGGTGGAGGGTAATAAATGTGAGGGTTTCAGGACTGAATATGAATTTGTCTTGTATATGTGAAGGTCTCGGGCCTAAATATGATTTTATCTACCACTTCTTGACACACCTAACAGGATTTCTGAAAAGTTGTACAATCTGAGATAACATCTCTAAACAACAATGTATGTTTATGTGAAAACAAGTTTATCAGTCATAAATTTCGCACTGCGTCATGTTACTATTTAAGTTGTGACCTATGTAATAAAGGTAGATTGCTTTGCACATAGACCTGTCTGTGTCACTGCTTTCTCACGGTGGCTGCCATAATCACCTCTGATTTGGAGCCTCACAGCATATTGACGAAACGATTGAATTTCCCTAATTATAAATAAATTACCTGAGGGCTTAGTCACACGGTTGCATCCGGGCGCCGATACGCCCGTCTTCTTGCAGTATAAGTAAGTAAGTGCGGAGAAAGAACATATGACCGGCTCCATTGCCGGTTATGTGTTCTTTCTTCCGGCGCCACAGAGAGCCGTCTGTACCTGCAGTGCGTCCGTCTTCTTCATGCAGGAAGACGGGCGCATCGGTGCCCGGATGCGCCCGTGTGACTAAGCCCTGAGAGTGCTGCGGAATAAGTTGGTGTTATACAAAAAGCAAGATTTATTTTATTTATTTTAATTTCAGATGTAGGATGTATTGAATGAAGGTTCAATGTTCCATGCGACAGTGTGCTGCGCTATGTGCATAGCACAGCTACTCTGGTGCAATGTAAATGAGTGGCATGCTATACGGAAAGCATAGGTGGGCTAGGATATCAATATAGCACCTCATGACAATTCTTTTTAGGGCTTTTTCACATGAGTGTATGCAATTTCAGTGTATGAAAATTGCACAATTTTCACTGCATGTATGAGATATATGCGTATTTGGTGTGTATGCATTTTTTCCATGTGTATTCAAAGCGTTTTTCATGCATCCTGAAAAAAATGCAAGAAGGGCCAATTGATTTACATTTTTTTCAATAGCATAACATTTTTTTAAATTTACAATGGGTGATTTTGGTTTGTAATGCAGACCAAAATAGGTTATGCTGCAATTTTTTTCAATAGTATGAAAAATGCATGTCAGAATACCACAAATGAAAACCAATCGTGTATCTTGTTGTCTGTTTTACATCTGAAAAAAGGATGTAATACAGATGCAAAATATGCCTGTGTGAATCAATTGTTAGGATTGCCACCTATTATATTATGATACCTATTGGTATCATACTGATAACAGCATAAGGCCTCATTCACACGAGTATGTGCTGATGCGTACATAGATGCACACAAAAGCGGCGTGCCCACATATGTGCACAAACTTGCGTGAATACAGATCTGTGCAGCATTGCTTTCAATAGGGCTGCGGCTGCTGCCGGCGGCCCCATTGAAAGCAATGGTCTGCCAGCAACCCCTGCAGCGATTTTCAGAGAAGGGCTTTAAATATAAGCCATTCCCTTAAAATCATCCCTAGCTGGTGTAAAAAAAAAATAATAAAAAAAATACTCACCTCTCCGACACTGTTAGGGCTCTGCGCATCTTGTTTGCTCTGTCCCTGGCAATGCAATGAAGTTCTTTCAGTAGGCGGGGATTTAAAATGTGGGGGATACTGTTTGTTTACTAATTCTGCATGAATATTGATTGGTTAAGGAATCTGGGGGCACGCCCATAGGGCAGGATCTAGCTGCCTATATAGCCTGGGCTCTAACAAGATGACACATATGCCCTGACCTACCATCAAGGCCAGAGGCCCTGTTTCTAGCTTTTGTTTTTATGTTTTTTATGTGCATATTAGGATAAACAGCTATACTTTTAGGGATTTCGCTTTATTTACAAGCAGGACAATATTTCTATACTACTTGATTGTCGGTTGCTATTGTGCACAGCTAGCAGCATAATGTCAACCTGACTAGGCAGGAATAGGATTGCTCATCTCCAGCACAAAAACAGACTATTTGCTAGTGGGAGATGATTAGCCAGTCAATCTGATAGCTCACTCCCTATTCTGGAATTGTTACTTTCATTAGCCTAAAAAATTGGGCATTGCACTTTATGATACAGTATATTTATTCAATCTGCTTCCTTTAGTATCCTAGGATGTAATTCATCTGGACCTTGAGACTTGATTTCATTTAAGTTAGCTAAGTGTTCCCTCACCATCTCTCTGCTTGCAGGCTATCTGTAAGCAGAGAGATGGTGAGGGAACACTTGGCTAACTTAAATGAATTCAAGTCTCAAGGTCCAGATGAATTACATCCTAGGATACTAAAGTAAGCAGCGGAGGTAATTGCTGAACCACTAGCCATAATCTTTGAAAATTCCCGGAGGACAGAAGTCCCAGAAAATTGGAAAAGGGCAAATGTTGTCCCTATCTTCAAAAAAGGGAAGAAGGTGGATCCAGGAAAATACAGACCTGTGAGCCTGACTTCTATACCGGGAAAGCTCTTTGAACAAATTATTAAACAGCATGTATGCAAGTACTTGGATGAAAATGGAGTAATTAACCAGAGCCAGCATGGGTTTGTAACAAACAAGTCATGCCAGACTAATCTAATTTCCTCCTATGATAGTATCATTGACTGGGTTGATCAGGGAAATGCGGTATATATAGTTTTTCTTTACCTTAGTAAAGCATTTGACAAAGTATCTCATACTACAATTATTGAAAAAATGACCAAATATGGGATTGACAAGGCAACTGTTAGGTGGATTCAGAACTGGCTGAGTGATTGTACTCAAAGAGTGGTCATAAATGGCTGCACATTCAAGTGGAAGAATGTATCAAGTGGGGTACCACAAGGCTCTGTCCTAGGCCCAGTGTTGTTCAACATTTTTATAAATGATCTGGAGAAGGGAATTGATAGGAAACTGATCATATTTGCTGATGACACAAAGCTAGGAGGATTAGCTAACACTAGGGAAGAGAGAGAGAGCATTCAAAAAGATCTAGAGAAGCTTGCAGTGGGCAGCGACTAACAGAATGGTATTTAACAAGGATAAATGCAAAGTCGTACATCTGGACAAGAAAAATGAAAAAAGCACATACAGAATGGGAGGAATTGAGCTAAGCAGCAGCACATGTGAAAAAGACTTGGGTATACTAATAGATCATAGACTGAACATGACTCAACAATGTGATGCAGCAGCCAAATAGGCAAACACAATTCTGGGATGTATTAAGAGAAGCATAGAGTCTAGATCATGTGAGGTCATTATCCCCCTTTACTCTTTCTTAGTCAGATCTCATCTGGAATGCTGTGTCCAGTTCTGGGCACCCCACTTTAAAAAAGACATAGACAAACTGGAGCAAGTTCAGAGAAGAGTTACCAAGATGGTAAGCGGTCTGCAAATCATGTCCTATGAAGAAAAGTTAAAAGAACTGGGAATGTTTAGCTTGCAAAAAAGAAGGCTGAGAGGAGACACATTTTAGATATTAGAAAAAACTTTCTGACAGTGAGGGTGATCAATGAGTGGAACAGGTTACCACGGGAGGTGGTGAATTCTCCTTCAATGGAAGTGTTCAAACAAAGGCTGGACAAATATCTGTCTGGGATGATTTAGTAAATCCTGCACTGAGCATGGGGATGGAACAGATGACCCTGGACGTCCCTTGCAACTCTACCATTCTATGATTCTATGAATCTCAGACATTTTTGGACAACTTGGTCCGAGGGATCTGGGTGATGCCAGAATTATCATTGGGGAAATTACTCCCATATAGACGTTTTACTGTGGGTCTCTTTTTTGTTCCTCATGACCCGCAAGCATTGGGCGGTGAAACGCATTAAAATTATAAACATCTAAGAGCTTGAAGTACAAACATCAGAGCTTCAATAACAACTATATTATGCTTTATCATCTGAAAAAACACCCAGAGGTTAAAGCATAAACATCAGTGCTCCATCCCAGTAAAAACAAAAGTAAACATTGTACAGTACCAAAGGTCTGTTTTTAGTTGGAGTTTAGTGATATCAAACATCCAACTAAAGTAGGCATGAGTAATTTGCAAACTCCATTCAATATACCGCATTGGTGTGTGCACCACATATAACCCTCCATAGACTGGATAAAATTTATCTTTTGGC
The DNA here is from genome assembly GCF_035609145.1 of Eleutherodactylus coqui. NCBI lineage: Eukaryota > Metazoa > Chordata > Amphibia > Anura > Eleutherodactylidae > Eleutherodactylus > Eleutherodactylus coqui. Next base: position 80,518,170 of record NC_089845.1, on the reverse strand, counting down.
ACCGAATATAATCGGTGACTAATTTGCCAGCCTGGGTCTCTTTTTTGTCTTTGGGATCACATCTGATGTGGTTCTTGTTATCTGCTAGTATGTCTGACTGTTAATTGTGTGTTTGTGTGTGTTCTTGTTTGCCTAATCTGAGAGGATTGCAATACTGTTCCTCTCCCTCCTGTGGCATCTGTGCCCTATAGTGTACATGTTTTTAACAAAATAGTTATTAAAAAAGTATTTTAAGTTTTAACCTAAGTCTATTCTGTGAAGGGCGATTAACTTAACCACAGACTTTTTACTGCCTCTGTGAATTCATTAACTATGTTATTCCAAGCAGACACCAGTTGTCCTACAGTATATGTACAATGGACTTGGCAGACATCCTACATATGTTTTGGAGTTGCAGGTCTACTGGTCACCTTAGATGTTATACAGACTGTGTTTAAAGTTATGGTTCTCTTAAACCCTTTAGTGTGTGTGTTGGGCTGTTCAACTGATTTACAGAATTATAAAGATGGGAAAGAGGCAATCGGAAGGTTCCTGCATATGGCTAGAGAATTTCTGGTGATGTACTGGCTTCCCAGCGTTCCTCCATCTTGTAAGAAATTTATAGAAGATGTTAATCGCAAAAAAGGGTGTATCTTAAGAGGAGGTATTCTGCATATTTTGAAAATTGTGGGTGCCATGGTTAGACATCCCCGGTGTGGTCTCCCCATCTCTGGCTATGGTCATCTGCTGGGTGTTGTGTCCCTGGTGCCATTCCCTTGAGCAGCCTTTATATCATTATTAGTTAATGGGTGAGTATGACGAGCAGGGGTGCCTCATATGGGAATGTGGTTTGATATTGTATTTTGTTATAAGAGGTGTACCTATATACACCCTATATTTTGTGTTGGTGTAAGGGATAGGGGTAGGTAGGGGTTTATATTGTATTGTTTGGTTCATTTTAAAACGTTCAATAAAAGAAAACTGCCTGATTAAAACAAGAATAACCATCTTTAACCCAATGACATCATTTATGGACATACAGTTTAAGGTAATTCGAAACTGGAACAGGCATTCACAAAACAAGCATCCTGTGTACCAGATAACAGAGCACAAGGCCACTGTGCATAAAAGCCTGTCTATTTTCAAGATACAATATAGAAATAGAAACTTGATATTGTCATCAAAAGAACTCATTTAGTGTTCATCTTTGACTTCCACAACAATTCTTCCATTTGCCTTTTATTGTTAGCTTGTATTGGTGTTGATGTACTGGACAGCTAGTTCAGCACACCAATTAGTTTGAATTGAAAAGACTTACCAGTGCGTATTTGCACATATGCTTCTCAGTACAGCTTTAATTAGTTTTATTTTGACAGCCACTGAACTAATTGGATGCCAGAATTCATAAAATGTATACATACATCATATGTTTTAAAATAGTTTTCACACTTCTGCCTGCATCCAGCATTACCAACCACACATATTTGGAAGGGTTTTACTTTTCACTGTAGAGGAAGAAAACCTTATATTCTCAGAATAGAAAATTTGCTAAATGTTTTTTGGATATGAAGACATGATAGATATATCTAACTGAATTAAGCACTTATAATTGTTGTAGTGGATTTTGGTGAACATACTGTATTATCTTAGTAAAATTATAAATTGAGAAAGTAGCTATGCTGGTTATGCAATATCAAGGTCTAGCTAACTAATATTTTCCATGTAAACAGTGCTTGCATGATATGTCTAGTAAAAATGATATATTTATTATTTTCTTACCCATAATTGATAGGAATTGATAGTTTCCATGTGCATCTATATAGTTTTGAAGCTCTATGATATGTGACATGATGGTACATATATCTTGATAACCCAGTTGACAAAAGCACTGCATTACACATAATTATTTTATATCCTGTAAATTCAAAAATTGCAGCAAAAGGCAATACTTACTGACACGGAGGTACTTGGTGAGGTACGCATACTAATTCCAACAGCATATAAAACAGGCACATGCTATAAGGAGGAAATTGCACAAGTGCAAAATACTGGAGAACAACCACTCAGACAACTATCATACATTGATTGGGGGTCTGCTTAGTGTAATATTTGCTGAGATTGCATCAGTATTTTGCACTTGTGCAATCTTCTCCATATAGCTTTTTGACTGTTCTGTATGCTGCTGGGAATTGATGTTTATACCCGCCCATGTATCCCTGTATTAGTAAGTATGGCTTTCTGTTGTGATCTTTGAATAGATTTCATCCCCTTTTTATTGCTCTATATCCTGTATAGCATGAATAGAAAAGCTTTGTACTAATATAAAATCCCGCACTCAATATTTCTGTCCTCCTCTCTTTCTACTGCCCCTATCCAGACCCTATCCTACGTCTCATATTCCATTCAGGTGTGTCCTGTTATCCTGCCTTATGTTGATTTTCAGTCTTCCCAGAGAGTCTCTAGCATCCTCTATTAGGTACCAGGTTGTATACTGAAAGGGCGTCCCTATCTTTCTAATTTCTTGGTCAGTGTAGTGTGACTGGAGGAAGATCTGCCATTTTTTGAAAAATGTTTTTGCTGCTTTCTCTTTGTGTCTCTCTGACTCATTCCATGCTTAATAGGAATTTAGGTTGGGCTACCAGTTCTGTTATTCCTGGGATTGTTTGCAGAAGCCAATGCTTGAGCAGAAGTCTTTTCACTATTAGAAGAACTATGTGGATGAATCTAGGGAATTTTAGAGGAGTAGATCTATCCAGCCCTGTTCTCTCATCATTGTGGAATATTGCAGTTTGTATCTCCCTGGGTATTACTATTCTCCATTGATCCTGTATATACTTTAGGAGTTTTTTCCAGAAATCCTGCACCTGAGCACAACCCCATATGCCATGAAGTAGATCTGTGGCTGGTGTTCCACATTTTGGGCACTGTGTAATGCGCTCTGGGAATGAAGGAGATGCTGGAATAGCAAAGCCATATATGGCATGATTCATAATTTTGAAGAAGGTTTCCCTACAGGTCTCACTGATCAGGCAGGCTCTGATTTTTGACCAACCCTTCAGGATCTTTTCTCCTATATCTGTGTCTTGTGTTATTTTTTCCCAACTGGAAAATATTTCGTGTTTTTTGATTTTCAGGAATTTGTTTGTTATTGCCCTTTGTAGTGAAGATAATGAAGATCTTCCTGTTGGCTGTGCTATTATGGAGTCAAAGTCTGTTTTGCCCGCCTCTCTACTGAGATCTCTAAGCCTAGTCTTCCAAAACTGAATTGCCTGCAATCTGTAGGAATTGTGTCTCTGGTGTGTTATACTAAGTCTTGAGCTCAGATGGATTAAGCCATCTGCTTTCTCTCTCGTGCATGAAGTGCTGGGCTACCACTTAACCTTTTTCTTGCCACACTTTAAAGACTCTGTCATCATGACCTCTGGGGAATTCTGGATGGCCTATTAACGGCATAGACTTGGACAACAAGTAGGAAGTCCAAAGAGTTTCCTTGCTTCCTTCCATATCACTATCGTGTCTCTTAGTAGCATGGATCGCTTAATTGCTGGTGGAAGGTTGGAGAAACGTGTATGCTAACATGCTGTAAGGTTCCGCAGGGCGGCTAGGTTGGATTCAAAGAGTCTGCTGGAATATACATCTGTGACTCTCATCCAATCTACTATATACAGTATCTTGTTAAGCACGCACTCCCACATTTCTATGGGCCAGTGGTCCGCAACCAGTTGATTGGGAGGCTAGTGCCCCCCCCCCACCCCCGATATGTGGCTTGTTATAGTAGCCTTAGGTTATGGCCGTATGCAATGGCTACAGTATTGAATTCACTTCAACAATATTATCAACATACCCTATACCTAGAAAAGTGGCAATTTAATGGTATAAATATGAGTTTCAAATTTCAAAGTAAAATATCAATCTGCAGATTTAAATTTAATGATTATGTTAATATTTCTTGCTTGAATATGGCTCTCAACCATCACTCAAAGTCGAGGCTCACAAGATATAAAAGGTTAGGGACATCTGCTGCTATGCGTAATAGTTAACTTTGCAGTTTGTGTACCGTAAATTTAGGAGTCTCTTGAGCTTTCACTTCATTATACTGCTCAACCTACAGGCATAGAATTCTTGACAAAGTGCAAAGAAATTTTCCTCGAGCCAAAAAACATTAAAATGTTTCATTATACTAACTGCATATTCAAAAACAATCTAAAGGATTACCAAGATGCTCCTATATACTCGTAATTTGAGTTTCACCTATGCTATCTTCTTCTATGTCCCAGATTGAGATAAATTTTAAACTGAACTAAATGGTGGAGTGAAAGGACAGCTTAGAAAACACCTAAATCTACAGAAGCAGCAAGTTAGCTGTTACCTATAGCAACCTGTGGAAAATCTTATGAGAAAATCCTATTCATCTTCTGCGTCTTCTGTAAACATAAGTTGAGCTTGGCAGAGGGGAAATATCACCATCAACTTGGTAGTCATGGGATCTTTGGTGAACTTGCCTGTGCATAGTTTATGTTGATAGAGAAAGCAAAGGGGTGGAGCAAAACCCAGTAGTGTCAGATGTTTGATTCCCAGATATGTGACCAGGATTCAAAAAGTCTTGAGGGTTATAAAAAATAGACAATGGAGGTGCAACCAAACAGGTGGATCCACCAATGGTGGGTGGACTAGATATGCAAAAATAGAAAGAAAATGGTATCTTGGCACCACTCTTCAATAAACGTCATAGGACAATAGGATGAAATATTGATCAACCCCTTCACCAGTCAAACTGGGTAGTAATAAACAAAGGATAGATTAAATAATTGCAACATACAGTGTGTATATTGCAAGAGAGAAGGAGGGCAAAAAAAGCAGGGTAACAAACAACAACAAAAATTTTATAACATGAGCAAGTAAATAAATAAATAAATAATATGAATAAATAAATAAACAAATAATAGATAGCAAACAGCTATGTAACATTGCATAATAAAACAGGAACGCATAACATAAATGATGCAAAGACAAAAGTTAGAATAAAATTATAATAGCAAACAGTAGGTGGCGTATTGCAATAAGACAAAAGTGAAATAAAATACAGTAAAATACATGAATAATAAGATAACATGAATACAATAATGATATACTATATTTCTGAGAGTAAAAACAAAATAGTCTATTGTCAAAGATAGTTGCGGAATGGTGGATGGCAATAGTTTTGTAATATATATATGAGTTTGTGTGTGTAAAAATAAATAAATAAATAAAAAATTCCTTTAAATTAAAAAAAATGATAATGAATTCAAAAAGTGGGAGAGAGAAGTATATCATATGTACATACATGCGCACAACCATGCTCATGAACATAGACATATACACATACACAAAAGCTAACAATAAAAAAAGAGAATAACTTCAAGTAATTTGGATGATACCAAATGAATATATTATGACCACTGATTTGGGGGTGAGAGGATGGGTGTAGTGGAAGGATGGACATACCATAACTTTTGGAACTGCAGGAATATGGACCTTAAAAGTGCTGATGGCACTCAGAGAGGGAGAAGCGGGGAGAGCAGCAAATAAATAAGCTATAGAAACAACAGCTGTGTGGGGTGACTGTTTGGGGAAAACTGGATGATGACATTGTAAAATTCTTTATTTGTTGACAAACAATTGACATTGTTTATTTTTTCACATTTATTTACTTGTCCATATTTTGTTGTTGTTTGTTTCCTCTCTTTCTTATGTCCTCCTCCTCTCTCACAATATGCACACTGTATGTTACAATTATTTAATCTATCCTTTGTTTATTAGTGCTACCCAGGATGACTGATGAAAGGGTTCACCCTGAAACGCATATCTTCTGCTGGCTTTTAAAGTCATTTAATAAAAGAGAAGTTGGATATTTCATCCTATTGTCCTACGACTGTTATTAGAGAGCGGCACCAAAATGCTATTTTTTTGTTTTCACATATCTAGTCTATGTTGAGGCCAAAAGAGTTGTGTTCTTTTTGCGCTACTGACAATGCTGATATTTCACATTAGACATTTTTATGTTAAAAAATGCAGCACCTTATGGAAGTGATTTAGGATACTGTGACAGACACGGTGATTTTATTATTTTATTATTTCTAGAAAGCTTTATGGTACTGGTTCGTAGCTGTGGAAACAATGGCACTGTTCATTATGAATTTTATTTATTTAAGGCCTCATGTCCACGGGCAAAAGAAGAATTAAAATCCGCAGCGGATTTTAACTCTTCTCCCGCACGCGGATCCGCACCCCATAGGGATGCATTGACCACCCGCGGGGTAGATAAATACCCGCGGATCGTCAATAAAAGTGATTTTTAAAAAATGGAGCATGAAAAAATCTGGACCATGCTCCATTTTCATGCGGGGCTCCTGTGGGGACGGCTCCCGCGGGCTTCTATTGAAGCCTATGGAAGCCGTCCAGATCCGCGGGAGACCTAAAATAGGAATTTAAAAGAATTAACTCACCCGCAGCGGACCGGGAAGGTCTTCTCTTCCTCACGGCCGTATCTTTCTTGCTTCGGCTCGGCGGATGTGCCCGGCGCATGCGCGCGGCACGCCGCCGACGTGCTGCCGGCGTGACGAGCTCATCCGCCGGCCGAAAAAAAAGATATGGCCGTGAGGAAGAGAAGACCTTCCCGGTCCGCTGCGGGTGAGTTAATTCTTTTAAATTCCTATTTTAAGCGCTCATGTCCGCGGGGCAGGAGGGACCCGCTGTAGATTCTCCATGTAGAATCCGTAGCGGGCCTGATTTTCCCCGTGGACATGAGGCCTTAAAGAACAAATTTAAATAGAATTTTTCCATTCACCAATTATATAACACTTACTATTCTTATGATGTCTTGTTTATTTCACCTTCTATAAAGGCTGAATTACTACAGTAAGAAAATTGCCTTGCTCTTCATCAAAAGCTTCTTTAGAGCTGGGTCACAGTTATTTCTATATACTTTATGCACAGTGAATGAAAGGCAGAATAAGTGCAATAGTTCAGTTTTATGCTTGACCAGTAAAACAACAGCAAACAGAATAACAAGATCAAGAGACAGGAAAAATGCAATAGCCAAGGAATTATGAAAAGCCCCAAAATTGGCAATATAGAATCAGATATAAAACAAGATATTTCAGAAATAACAGGAATAAAGTATAGTCACAAACGACTAGGCAGCATGGAAAGAAACAGGTCCCCTTTAACAATTCTGGGCATTTGATCCCACATAATGGAGATCTTGCACTCCCCAAAACATAACCCCCGCTGTTTGAGTAAAGCAAGATGGATGCTCACATTTATCAGTTATGCTTCAGACCATACTGCTTGATATATAGTCTGCAAATGTAACTATTCTAACTTTATAAGTATAGAGCATTCCATTCAAACCTCCCAAATTTCAGTCAATTAGTATGATAAAATTATGATAAATGATGGATTGTGAAAAGCATTAGATGACAGAAACACTCAAAGAATTTTGGGCCTCATTTAACAAACTTGTCTAATAAAACTTTGCTGCCCCTGATAACCAATCACAGAATAGCTTTCATTTTATCAGGATATGAACAGAGAAGCTGTGCTGTGATTGTTTGGTGTGGGCAATGAAGTATTTTACTTTTAGATTTGGATAAATGAGGGCCCCTGTCTAATTAATTTTATTTCGCTTTGAAGTTCTTCCTCACCACACAGGACCATACTGCAACTCTGCAACAGCGCGCACAAGCAGTTATATGGTATGTGGAGACAAAATTAATGATTTCAGTGCGACAACATTTCCAACAAGTGTACAGAGGAGATGCAACTGATGGGAAAAATAATACAGTGTGGTTCCAAATGTTTCTCACATCTGGAAGGATACTAATACAGTCTGAAGGAGCTTGTTGAAGAGTTTTCAATGAGAAAGTCAAAGGAATTCAAATGAGTATTCAGAAAAGCCCAGGAAAATCAATTCACCAAGCATCAAGACAAATTCCATGTACAACCAACGACAATGCCTCGAGTATTGCATAAGTGACTTGACATGTATCCTTTTGAAGTGCAAATTGTCCAACGACTGAAGCCAGACAACAAGTCGTATGGACAGGAATGTTGTACCGAAATGCTTGATTGTATCAACACCAACATTCACTTTCTTAGAAACATCTTCTCAAATAAGGTCACATTTCATCTGCCAGAATATGTCAATCATCATAATTTGTGGATTTGGAGAACTGAAAATCCCCATACCTACAGAGAACATGTCAGAGATAGCCCTAAATTGAATGTTTGGTGTGGTATAATGCAGGATAGGATTAACAGACCATTTTTTCTGTGAATGTACTGTAACTGGCCCATTTATCCTAACATGTTTGAACAGTTCATGTATCCCCAAGTAGCCAATCTAGAACCTAATATCAACTCCCAGCAAGATGGGGCAGATGAAGTAAGTATGTTCAGAGTTCTCTCAAAAAAGTACCGTATATTCACAACTACAGTAAATGATCACCTAAATGTGTAAACCCATACAATTCCCCTATAGTACACAACATGCAACATATACATTACACACATAATACAAAATCTATAACATAGACATTGCACACATAATACAGACATATGGGAGCATATTACATGCAGCCGCACAGAGTACACAGACTTAGTTCCCTACAGAAGGCTTGTGCAGGGAGCTCAGGAGAGCAGAAAAACATTTAACCAGCCACAAGAGGGGACAGAGACTCCTGTATTTCATCTTGACCCAGTAGCTAGCCTCTGTCTCCCTCTCCCCTTCAATCTGGCCCAACAACTCACAGCTGCATTAAGTTACAAGCTGAGCAGCAAAGAAGGCAGCAGAGGAAGTGGGATGCATGACTGCAACAAGGTCAGAGGGTCCACGCAACAGAGAGACTCCTGGCTGTATTAAGAAGCAGCAGTGTGCTCTGGAAAAGCAAAGGAGCTGGTGGGAAAGCCTGTTCTCCTCTTCTGCTAGGACAGTGCTCTCAGCAAGGAGAGAGGTCTGAATGAAGTGCAGCTTCTCCAAAGTGCAATGCTAGTACAGGGGCCAACTTCTGTGGCAGGGGTCCATGGGACTATTCATAAGCTCCCCAGTGGGCCAGTCCAAGCCTGAACTAATTTGAACAAGTCTCATTCCTTTATAACACTACCAAGTTGTACCTTGGGAGGCAGCTATCTTTTTGTCCTGCTTTGGTGGTATTTATCACAGGTGGAACTATAACAAATATATCTCAGTTAAGAGAATTATATTTTGTTACATAGGATTTACTAGCCATTTCACAGTGTAACATCTATAATCCATGAGAAATATAATATTAAATGCCTTTTTTAGGGTGGGTAAGTTTGATATTGGCTTTTTGTACTTATTAAACTAATGTTATATTCCTATAAATTTGACTGACATTATGTAGGTTTTATGGGATTCATCTGCACTATCCAGAGATAGATAATTACTAGAGATGAGCGAGCACCAAAATGCTCGAGTGCTCGTTACTCGAGTCGAACTTTCAGTGATGCTCGAGAGTTCGTTTCGAGTAACGAACCCCATTGAAGTCAATGGGCGACTCGAGCATTTTTGTATATGACTGGTGCTCCGCTAAGGTTTTTATTTAAGAAAATCTTAGTTAATCACCAAAGTCATGTAAAAAACACAGAAATGGATAGGGCAGGCGAGGAGCAACATGCAGGGCTGCATTTCGGGCTCCGAGGTCTCACTATTAAGCCACAATAGTGGCAAGAGTGAGACACCCCCCCCCCCCCGCACTGTCAGCATAAGGATCGTTCTCCTCTGCCACAGCTGTAACAGCTGTGGCAGAGCAGAACGATGTTAGCCCATTGAGCCAATACAGCCGGCTCCATTGAAAGCAATGGGCTGCCGGCTAGCGCGGGATGAATTTTCGGGAAGGGCTTAAAAATATAAGTCCTTACCTGAAATTCATCCATAAATGTGTAAAAAGTAAAAAAAAATATATACTCACCTTGTCCCGGCAGAACGATGTTAGCCCATTGAATTCAATGGAGCCGGCAATACAGCCGGCTCCATTGAAAGCAATGGCCTGCCGGCGATCGCACAATGCATTTTCGGGAAGGGCTTAAATATATAAGCCCTTCCCTGCAATTCATCCAGAAATGTGTAAAAATAAAAAAAATATATATACTCACCTGGTCCCGGCAGACGGAGTTCAGCCGCGGCCAGCCGGCAGTTCTCCTAAACTGCTCTCTGTAATATTCAGCAGCCGGGGATTTAAATTACCCGCCTGCTGAATGAGCTGCCTCTGATTGGTCACAGCCTGACCAATCAGAGGCAGCTCTGACTCACACCCATTCATGAATTCATGAATGGGTGAGTGAGTGCTGCCTCTGATTGGCTCAGCGCAGCTCTCAGCTGAATGACAGCTGAGCTGAGCCAATCAGTGGCAGCACTCACTCACCCATTCATGAATTCATGAATGGGTGTGAGTGAGAGCTGCCTCTGATTGGTGCTCGTCTCGAGTAACGAGCATCTCGAGCACCCTAATACTTGAACGAGCATCAAGCTCGGACGAGTATGCTCGCTCATCTCTAATAATTACTTATTAATAATTCTATACATATCAATAATGATTTTCTCTAATATTTTCACTCACATGTTTCATTTTAAAATAATAAAAAAATATGTATTTACTATAGAAAGTATTTGTATTTCACGCATAATTTATAGTTTAGCCACTCTTATATAAAAGTATCACTTAAATGAGCTGCTCAGAAGCCACTTCCTGGCTTAAGACATCATTACATGCTGAAGATTAAGACTTATTTTTTGCATATAGTATTTTTGCAATGGTAAAAAAGCATGATTTGCCATAATAGACAGATGAACAAAAGCCCTTGGAACACTTCCTTTCCGGCAATATAAACCAAAATCTCTTGTAGCAAAAACAAATTGAGGAAAAGCTATTATTGCAGTGCCATAAATGTTAATCATTGCTTTCAAAATTACTGTATCAAGTTAATAACAGAGATGACTTTTAAAATAAAAGTTTGGCTTGAGGATTTAACACACTCATGACAATTTTCTTCAAAATTACACTCTTATAGATACTTTAAAGATTAAAGGATTTAAAAATTACACAGCATAAACTTTTGTAGGTTTTCTATTAAAAAACACGAAAAGGTCAGCTTTCCTTCCTGTTCATGTACTATTAATAATAGAGATATTTTATTTTAAAATAGGAAAATGTACAGTTAGTGTGGACATTTTGTCTATTAATACATTTCATTATTATCCTAACATATAATTTCATTGACTTGATGTTACAAGGTTGTAAAAGGTTTGCCATGGTTATTTTTTAAAGGGCTATTATCACCACAGAGGATGATCCCTTCATGCGTCATTGTCCCAATTCAATTGGTAGTCAGCTACCTGCATGGTGAGAGGAGGATGCATCTATATGCACTCCTCAGTCAGTAAGTAACGGCCATTTTCTGTGATTATTGTCCCAATTCATTCATACTCCGAGATGAGAATACACCTTCAATGTTTAAATGTCAAAAGTACTAGACTTTGCTCATGATTGCTTAGTCCTTCTATGATATTAATTTGACAACCTTTGTAACTTGAAAATATTGCAATTTAAAACCATATTCACTGGAATGAAGAACCCTATGATTTGGTTACTGCACCAATTTTTGGTTACTGGTGTCAAAATACCTTTCCAGGGGATCAACGTCTTAGGTAAGATCTAGAGTTGATAGAATTTTTGAGGTACAAAATTAACAGAGAATCCTATCATAGTGATGCAAGTTCTACTAAAAAAATCAGTAGAAAAGGCACATTTTAAAGACTCATTTATTTTAGGATTAAATAATATAGTCATTGTGAGATCTACAATTTGAATCATCTGAATAGTGTGAGTGCTCAGATAATATGCAGTGCTTAATTTAGGCCCAGATAAAACTATTCACTGAATTGATCCCTTAAAATATAGCTTTTATTAATTACAATACCTAAAATCAGAAGGCTTCAAGACTAACAACATAAATTAAGTGACAAACTAACTATTATAACCCACTATGGCCGCCTGCACACGGGCAGAAATCCCGCGGCGGGATTTCCCGCGGGATTTCCGCCGCTCAAAGCCTGCATAGGAGTGCATTACAATACGCACTCCTATGCAGACGGCCGCGGTTTGGCCACGCGAAATGTCGCGCGGCAAACAAACCGCGGCATGTCCTATTTTTGTGCGGGGCTCGCAGAGCCTCGCACAGATACATCACTCACCCGGCCGCCGGCTCCGGTCTGCGCATGCGCCGGCACATGAAAGACCGGGGCCGCCGGGCGCGGGTGAGTACGCGCTGGTCTCTGCAGGCGCTCGGGTCGGGTCCCGCGGCGAGAATTCTCACCGCCGGATCCGACCCGCTCGTCTGCAGGCGGCCTTAGTCTGTTCATTGGTGGGACCCACCAGAATTCACATAAGAGATCCCGACCTTCCAAGTATAGGTCAAATAAGAGGTGTATGGTCTCCATTTTCATGTAACAAAACCAAAGGGACCCCAGGTTCCAGTCTCCTTTGGCTAAAATTGTAGTCACATGAAGTGTAGTGAGGAACTACAAAGGCCACAAGACCCAGTATAGTGTCCTCAAACAGCAAATGAAGTGGGTAATTATAAAGCACTTGTGTTCAAATCCCTATAAATAATATAGCAGGGATAAGTGTAGGTCTTAGTTGGTTAATGTCCCCAACTTTATAGTGGCAGGGAACAAAGACGGATGTAAATCTTTGTTAATGAAAGTCTCTGATTCCCCACACTAACTCTGAATGGGCATCACAATACAGAACTGACTATATCCCAATGATGATATTTTTTTTGTGGTATAAGTCAGTAAAACAGTATTGTTATGATCAAATTCTTGTAACACCATTAGGATTCTAGAAAAGTTGGTTTAAGAATGATTTTAGAAATTATGATGCAGATGGTTCTATAGGGTCCTAAAGAAATCTAGTTTAGGATAATTCTCACACATTATGGTTCAGCAGGTTTGACACGTTTCAGTCATACTACAAACTCATCAGGAACCTTTATCCTGTTGAACATCTTTATCCATAAAGGGCCGGCTCTATAGATGGATCACTTTAGACCCCAAAGACTCATTAAGTATTTTCAAGCTAGAGCCCAAATGAAATGTCAAAGTTCTTAATAAATGTCCATAAAGATAGAGGACAATCCCCCTCTGCTAGGTTCAGGTTCTTATTGCCAGTCCAAGTACAGACACTCCATTGGGAGCTTTTTCAATTTTCAGGTTAAAACTTAAGGAGTAGCAATAACCACTGACATAAGATTTTTGCTTCTGTAATGAGCAGCATCGCCAGCCTATTTTAATGCATTAGACTGGATATAATAATCCCAGCTAGTTACTTGCTGCATGAACAGAGTTTTTGTGGTCAAAGAACCAAAATAATAAACAAGAGCCCTAACATAGTCTCCAGCCTTAAAGGTAGGCTGGAGACATCTTATTTGACCTATACTTGGAAGGTCGGGATCTCTTATGTGAATTCTGGTGGGTCCCACCAATGAATGGACATAGTAGGTTTTAATAGTGATTTTTTTTTCACTTAATTTATGTTGTTAGTCTTGAAGCCTTCTGATTTTAAGTATTGTAATTAATAAAAGTTATATTTTAAGGGATCAATTCAGTGAAGGCATATTTAACTCTCTTCTGAATCCTCTGCCTCGGTGACATAAGCCCAGATACAACATACAAATTCTGTGGGACTGTAAAGGCCCCCATACACATTAGACTTAAGCCCTCAAAAACTCACTGATTTTGATGAAGCCAGAAAACTCCCAAATATGTATGGGGCCCCCTCAATTTTCACCTGACAAATTAAGTTGGGTGCATTTATTTTCAACATCCGATCCTTTTGCTTACCCTAAAAATAACCCACTACCAAAGGAGTCTGGTTGTGGCTTTTACCTAAAAACACATGATGCTCTAAAGAACCAAGTGTTCATGCTTTTATGTGTCATCCTGTTTACTGTTTATAGATTGGCAGAAAAAAAGCCCACTGATAAAACACTGATGGCCTAGCCTAGGGATTGGCCACTATTGTTCAAAGGCGATGTCTAGCTAATTCAAACTTAAAATTAAAGAATTACCTAGAATGATAAAAACTTTTATTTTTCCAAGGCTCAGAATAGGGTAAAATAATAATACAAATCATAATTCCCTTACTGATCCAGTGATGACGGTTCCAGGCTCTCTTGCCGATCTCCACTTTCTGGTCCCTCTAGACTGCTGACTGCTGCATCCTAACACAGACAAGTGACTGCAGCAGCCAATCACTGTCCAAATTAGTAACCTTCTACAGCCAGTGATTAGCTGAGGTGGTCTAAAATTCAAAGAATAGAATTGCATACACTTCTCGAATTTGCAAATGTTTGTGAATACTTTTATTACCTCAGGTCCCGTTCACACTGGTAGACTTAACCACCAGTCCGTTTGTAAATGCCTTTCTATTATTTGATGCCAGACTTTGATGTTCTCACCCTTAAAGGGGTTGTCCCGCGCCGAAACGGGTTTTTTTTTTTTTCAACCCCCCCCCCCCCCCCCCGTTCGGCGCGAGACAACCCCGATGCAGGGACGTAAAAAAAAACAACCGCTCAGCGCTTACCTTAATCCCCGCGCTCCGGTGACTTCTATACTTACTGGTGAAGATGGCCGCCGGGATCCTCTTCCTCCGTGGACCGCAGCTCTTCTGTGCGGTCCATTGCCGATTCCAGCCTCCTGATTGGCTGGAATCGGCATGTGACGGGGCGGAGCTACACGGAGCTACACGGAGCCCCATTGAAGAAAGCAGAAGACCCGGACTGCGCAAGAGCGTCTAATTTGGCCATTAGACCATTTTAGATGGCGAAAATTAGGCGGGCTCCATGGAGACGAGGACGCCAGCAGCGGAGCAGGTAAGTGAAAAACTTTTTATAACTTCTGTATGGCTCATAATTAATGCACAATGTACATTACAAAGTGCATTATTATGGCCATACAGAAGTGTATAGACCCACTTGCTGCCGCGGGACAACCCCTTTAACTTGATAAAGGGCTGTACAGCCTGAAATGTTGCTTGGATGCACTATGAACATCTGATACATCTGTAATAAAAGCATTCAAAAACTTTGCAAATTCAAAAGGTTTGTGCAAGCCTATTCCTTGAATTTTCATTACTTCTGGAAGTCATGACAGTGCAACCTGAGGACTCTGCATCATGTTGGTATCAATTGAGGTAGTGCTGCTGATCTGTGTCTTAAATAGCTGAGGAGATCCTATGTTTGTGTTGAGAGGTACCAGGGACTAGAGATTGGCAAGGGACCTGGGAAGTGCCAGAGTGGGAGCGTCAGTGGGTCAGTAAAGTGAATATGATTTTTTTTTATTATACCATTGTTAGCCTCAATTTTTTTTTTAAAGATCAGTCTGAGAACTTGAAAGAAATATAAACATGTAATCTACTAATTATTTTCTCTATCTTTATTTGTGAAAGGTTCACTCATAAAATAGTCATTCCAGGACAAATCACCCAAAGGGGTAACACCTGACAATCTTAGATTTTTATGAAACTTTGCACATTTGTTACTTGTATTTTCAGGACATTACCTAGAAAAAACTGTACAATTGGCTCGACACCAGTGGTTGCAAACTTTTTAACCATGATGGAACCCCCCAAGGATGTTTTTCTTATCCAGAGAAACTCTCCTATCAGGCACACTTTCAACATCATTATATGGATAAGGCCCTTGGCATATGAGTGCACTTGGGGGCGTCTGCTGTCCGTGTTAATTCAAGGGCAGCACACGACCCCATTTTATCCTATGGGGCTATTTAGATTGACATTTTTTCATGCGGACAAAAAACTCATTGCATGCCCCTTTGTGTATGTATCATGAATGAAAAATAGGACATGTTAATGCATGTCAATATTCTATGTCGAAGTAGATCATACAGCACAAGAACAGGTGTCCATGTGCTGTCCGATGTGAATTGCACCCAAGAGGTTCAGGGTCAACTCGGACACATGGGAAGTATTCATCCAGTCTAAAATGCATGCATTTCTCTTACTTGCTTTTATCCTGCCGCATAAAAGCAAGCATGTGAAGTGCATGTATCAGGACAATAATAGCACAATGTGCATTGGAGATATCTCTGCATAATAGGGCCAAAAAAATCATAAAATGACTACAACTTGTATGATGTTCTAAGCATTCACAAAAGATCTTGAAAACAACCCTCTATTTCATGCACTTATAGTGGGGCTTCCTGGCAGTGAATGCCTGAACGGGTTCCAAGAACCCCCAGTTAAAAAACACTGCTTTATGCTATTCTGTTTGTTCAAATTAATGTACAGCTATATATTTTTATGCTAAGACTTTAAAGCTTATGTTTTGTAGTAACATTTTAATTATCATGCAATACTAAACATGGGCTACAAAAAAGAAGCTTAGAAAAACTCTAGCAAAATCAATTAGAAAAACGTAGCATGAATAATAAAATGTTTACAAATTTTACTGGAAAAATTTAGATTTTCTTAGGGAAACGTACCTAGGCAAAATACACATGCACATTGTTCAGTCCTTGTAGCACACAGAAATGTCAAGTAAGTAGGCATGATAAACATAAATCCCATACTCCACAGTTTTCTATACTCGTATACTATACATAATCTCAGTTACAATAATGTTTTATAAAATGCTTTTGTTCAATATTAAAAAATGATCTGCCACAACATTTGCATAAATATTTTATCATTGTAATAAATGCAATGTGTACAATAGTGCTAAATGAGGCACTCTCCCTAAGTGAAAAATATACTGCACAGATCGTAGACTTTTTATAATAGAGACGCTTAGTCCAAACAACAACAACGAAACAAAGATGGCAATTACTGAATGTGGTAGAAAAGATAAAATGTTAAAATTGTGAAAAGTAGTGAAATTGGAATCAGTCCCCAATGATTTGTGATGAAAGCTGACGACTTTATTTTTGTATGTAACAGTGAGAATTCAAGAACAAAAATGTATTGGCACAAAAATAACCCACATTTTCTACAAAGTCAAAATATAATTTCCAATAAAGGTACATGAACTTTCGATTGCTCCTCTGTATGGCTCCTATTTCAGAGGCATGGGAAAGGTTTTTCTGTATATAGGAGTCATAGCTACTATGAAAGATTATGGCCATACACACAGAATCTTACCGTGCCTGTATGGCACTGCATAGAAGCTGTATGACTCCATACTAAAGGAACCAAATGAGTTTGTCTACAGGATGTTGAGAAAATATGAATTGACAATTCCTCTACAACACTGATGTCAACTCTACACATTCATCACTAAAATTTTTGTTTTTCAGGGAAGAGCTTATATGTAAAGCTCTACCCTGAAAAACAATTTAGGGGTGCCGACAGACCATTGTCTTCAATGGAGCCGCCGGCAGCCGCCGTGGCTCAATTGAAGACAATGCATGCATTCCCTATGGTACACACATGTCCTATCTTTGCAGGCACACGCACCTGTAAAGCACTGACATGTGAACACACCATAGGGAATGCATTGTTTCTAATAGAAGCGTGTTTTTGTGCGCACGTATGCACACACAAAAACACGCTTGTGTGAAGCCACCCTAAGGCACAGGAAGGGAAGGGGAGGGAAATAACCTGGGGAAAAGAGGAAGGTATATGAGTGCTAATATTGGATCTTATTTCTGCAGTTCTAGAATGGTGACATTGGAATGTTTTCTGAGGTAGGGAGAGTCTGAAAGAAATATACAATTTTTGGTAGGATAATCATTTTATATAAGACTATATGCCCCATCCACAAAGCTTCAGTTTTAGAGAACAGCGTCAGTTCTTCCTTAATAATATTCAATAGTGCTGGTATGTTTTCTTCTACTAGTTGGGGTAACAGAAGTTGATGCTTAGATAAGGGATACTCCTCTCAGCCCACTGAAAAGGGGACTCAGATTGGATAGCCTTCTGCAGGTCATCCTTGATAAAGCATCCTAATATTTGTGATTTGTTAGCATTCATTTTACAGTAGAAAATTTTCCCAAAGTCTGCCAGGATTTGAAAGGATGCTCTCAGAGACTAAAGAGGGCCTGTAATGGTTATTATAATATCATCAGCGAAAAGGCCTATCTTATGCTGTCTGTGGCCTGCAGATACACCCCAAACTCAGGGATTGGATTGAATTGCCTCTGCTAATGGTTCCATTATCAAAGTAATGAGAAGGAGTGATAAGGCGTATCCCTGTCCAGTTCCATTAGATATCTCAAATGGGCTAGACAACATCATATTAAACAGTATTCTAGCCGAGGGAGAGAAATATAAGGCTTGTATAGCCTTCATAGTGTTCCCATCAAAGCCAAATGTATGTAGGGTCGAAAATACAAAACCCTAATAGATTCTATCAAATACCTTCTCCGCATCCAGGGTTCAAAGAAGAGCTTGTGCTTGATCTCATTCCACTATGGTCATCAAATCTATTGCATGTCTCATGCCATCCGGGGCTTGTCTACCTTTCATAAAACCTACCTGAACTGAATGGATCAGACTCGGGAGTATATTTAAGTAACCTCAAAGCAATTATTTTGGAGTAAAATTTTGTGTCACTGTGTAAGATTGGCTGGGCAGTTTGGAGGCCTACCCTATTTAGAGATTGTCACTATCGTGATTTGTAACATATATGAAAGGAGGTTACTGGTCTGAACAGCTTCATTAAAAATGTTTACTAGGAAGGCTACGAGAACAAGGACAAAATTTTGGTAATATTCATTTGAGAATCCATCTAAGGCTTTGCCAGGTTTGGCATTTTTATAACTTTACAAACCTCAGCAAGGGAGATGGGTCCATTAAGTTCCTTAAGATCCCTTCTGGAACTTTTGAGTAAATTAATAGTCTTAAGAAAGTCATTAATATCTCTAAAGGGTGGTTATTAGATGGATCATTCCCAGATTGTAGAGACCCTTATAGTAGGAGTTAAACTCATCTTCTATCTCTTGGAGGTGTATGATTCTCTGTCGTTGGCTCTTCGAACAGATGAAAGGGATTCTACATTTCAAGTGGGTTTGTTTGACCCTACGAGTATTAATTTTGTTTTTAATTGATGCGAGAGACATTAAAAATATATAATTTCTCCAAGAACTGGCTTGGTATCTGGAAGGAGTACTTTGTAAAGTTATGTGTATGAGAGCGTGATCTGACCTTGGTATAGGGCCTATCTCTGGTGATTTGACTCTTTGTAGGGACCATATCTATGATACAAAGATTATTTATGGATAATGATTTATGCCTATTAGAGTAAAAGGAATATTCTCTTGAGGACAAATTGAAACACCAGAAAGTGTCAAAGAGTTCCTCCTTGTGTAGGCAAGATAGCAGAGTTCTGGGATTGCGCACCATTATATTTGAAGTGTCTAATGTTTTGTCTGGAATCATATTAAAGTCTCCACATGGAATCAAAAAGACTTCTTGGACTTTCCTAACTTTCCTCAGTACTCTGCGTAGGGAACAAGTTTTGGAGATATAAGCTTGCTAAAGTTATTATAACTAGATTGACCTGATGTTTGCTAAGTGAACATAAAATGTTTGTGAAAATGGTTGTTGTTAATCTCCCCCTCTTGCCCCTATCTCTTTCCATGCCGCTTTTCTCTCTCTCTCCATGCTGCTTCTTTCCTCCCTCTCCATGCCACTTCTCCCCCCTTCTCCATGCCGCTTCTCTCCCTCTCCATGCCGCTTCTCTCTCCCCCTCTACATGCCACTTCTCCCCCCCTCTCCATGCTGCTTCCCCCCTCTTTATGCCACTTCTATCCCCCCACACCATGCCACTTTTCTCTCCTCCCCTCTCCATGGCACTTCTCCCCCCTTCTCTATGCCGCTTCTCTCTCCCCCTCTACATGCTGCTTATCCCCCCTCTCCATGCTGCTTCCTCCTCTTTATGCCACTTCTATCCCCCCTCACCATGCCGCTTTTCTCTCCTCCCCTCTCCATGCTGCTTCCCTTTCAACCTCTGTCCATGCTGCTTCTCTCACCCCCTCTCCATGCCGCTTCTCTCTCCCCTCTCCCTCTCTCTCCATGCCACTTCTCTCTCCCCTGGTGTTAAAGCACTTTTTTCTCCCCTGTCCTCCTGCACACAGGACCTCCGACACATCCTATATATCTTTGGAATCGTGTCACCCCTAGGCATCCTGTTGTCCTATCCAGCCGAACTGACGAAGGGGTTCTTCCCCGAAACGCGTATTCCATTGCTGGTTTTTAATTTCTGAAAAAATAATAAAAAAGAAGTGCTTTCACCATCACACATTGGACTTTGATCTACATCTTCTAGTAGCTTAGAGTGTTGCGCCTCCATACCAGTTCTTTTCACATCCTTTTTACTTCTCTCTCCCCTTCCCTTTCTCTGATGCCACTTCTCTCCCCTCCCTCTCTCTCATGCCACTTCTCCATCCCTCTCCATGCCTTTTCTCCCTCCCCTCTCTATACCAATTCTCTCCCCCTCCATGCTGCTTCTCTCTCCCCCCCTCTCCCTCTCTCTCTATGCCACATCTCTCTCCCCCTCCATCCATGACACTTCTCTCTCCCCTCTCCATGCCACTTCTCTCCCCCCTCTCCTTCTCTCTCCATGCCACATATCTATCCACCCTCTCCATGCCACTTTTCTGTGTGTGTGCATGTATCTGTGTCAGTGTCGATGTGCCTGTGTCAGTGTGTCTGTGTTTGTGTCAGTGTGTCTGTGTCAGTGTATGTGTCTGTATGTGTTTGTGTATATGTGTATGTGTGTGTGTGTGTGTGCATTGCTTGAATCTCCCTCCTGTGGGCATCGCTTGAATCTCCTTTCTATGGGTGTCGGCTGAATCTCCCTTCTGTAGCTGTTGCTTGAATCTCCTTCTGTGGGCATCACTTAAATCTCCGTGCTGTGGCCGTCTTCCTCCTGTGAGGTTTGTTCGTCTGAACTTCCACTGTATGTTGCGAGACTATGAACAATGCTTAGCAATGCTTAAATCTGGAAGCACCACTGTACTTTAACATGGGGAACTTTGACGGGGCCCGACTGGTCACTCAGTGCATTTAGCTCAAATTTCAGGATTTTACGACCGTGGTGGGGATCCCACAAAATGAAAGACAACAAAATCATCCTCCTAAGGAGAGACAAAGTGCACAAAGTGTGGTGCAAGAAAAAGCCTGTAGGCTTATTTATATTAGATATTGTTGAGTTTACAAATTAGAATGATGTATCTGCCCTTTGTGTCTTTTAATCAGTCAATCAGGTGGAAGATTAAAGAAACTTTAATGACAATTAGGACTCCTGCAGTCTTTGTATCTGCATTGGCCATGAAGATGTTGGGGAAGCATTTTATTTATTTATGGGGATTAAGGAGTGAAAAATGCTTCTCCTGTAGGCATATAAGATTGTAATGGAAAGTTAGGGTTTCATTCGAGACTCACGCATTTTTAAATGGGCTGTTTAGACCATTAGTATTAATTAGCAAAATCTTAATAGACATTGCTATATGGGTAGGAATGCTTTGCATAGAGAAGCAATATCCAGTGCCCCATGCCTAGACAGAACTCTAAAACTGTTGGTAAAAGAAAAGTGGCACTCATGTGGAATAAACATTACAAAACAGAAATATCAAAACATGATATTAGAATGAGAGAATAAGCAGCCATTGCAGAGCATTTTCAGCTGTACTGTACTTGCGATAATCCTCATATTAGTAGGAAAACGTGACCCTTTTAGGTGACCTACAGTGTACACTGGGTGATCCATTCAGGTGAAAGATGCTGCGGAGATGAATGGTATTTTGAGTGGGAAGAAGCAGCCGTCGGGTGCAAATTCCAAGACTTTAGGAGGGAGAGACCTTCTTCTGGTTTATTAATCACATGAGATTTTCCAGCTTTGGAGACCAGTAATTTTGTCACGAACCTCCATCTGTATGTAATTTTGTGGTTGCGTAAAGATATCGTGATGGGGGGAATTTCTTTCTCAGCTGAATTTTCATCTGAAAGAGATCTGTTAAAAAGCATATTCCTCTCTAAGGATCTTGCGGCTTGCATCAGCACGTCTTTGATGGGATAGAAGTGGACTCTCACAGTGACGTACCTGGGAATTTCTTTTTGAGAAGCCCTTGGGTTTAGGGAGTGTATGGGCTCTGTCTAGCAGTAGGTCTTCTGGCTGACAAGTAGTGAGTACTGATGTTATCAGGCCCTGTAGATAGCCGATTAGCTCTGAATTTTGGATTTTCTCTGAAATGCCCCTGAATTTTATATCAGCAATTTTTAACTATAGACTACATCATTGTGGGCCTGTGTTATCTCTCCCATTTTAAACACAATGTGATCCACTCTCCCATGTCATCTATGGTGGTATTTTTGCAGTGATGATAGATAAATCCTGCTGTAAAAACCCTCTGAGGGCTAGCATCATTTCTTTCATGAAAACTAC
The DNA here is from genome assembly GCF_035609145.1 of Eleutherodactylus coqui. Classification (NCBI taxonomy): domain Eukaryota; kingdom Metazoa; phylum Chordata; class Amphibia; order Anura; family Eleutherodactylidae; genus Eleutherodactylus; species Eleutherodactylus coqui. Next base: position 80,495,724 of record NC_089845.1, on the reverse strand, counting down.
ATAGGCAATGTTTATGGAGCTAGGCATATCTTTTTTTTAAACAATTTATTTTTTATTGAAAGTTTTTTTAGACAAAACAGAGAGATTGCGACAGTTGGCCACACAGGGCCTATCGTGATGTACAGGTGTGGGCAATAACAAAATATATTGCTTTATTACAGTTTTGCATCTCAGATTCGCTTATTCTTTCTCTGGGTTTCATAACTTATGGGGAGTAGGGATTTGTGTAGAAGGGGGGTGGGAGGGGGGTAGGGAAAACATGAAACAACAAAATAGGCATGGCGAGCACGCTGTTTATCTGTGCATCGAGTTGGGAGGAGGGGGCGTGACTCCTTTCATATGGTGAAGCTTACTTATCTTGTTTTGTTATAGGGTTTAATTCGTTTCTATTTCCCAGTGCCCGATCCACGGCGTCCAAAGGGCTGTGAACTCATCCCTATTTCCGGTCTCCCATGCCAATATCTCCTCGAAGCGGAATATTTGCGCTACCCTCTCTAACCATTGGGATAGGTTAGGTATTTGTTTTCCCCTCCAATATAGAGGGATGAGTAACTTGGCGGCCCCTAGGAGGATAGTGGGCAGGTTTTGGTTGGAGGGTTTGAAATTGTCATTGGGTAGCCATAACAGGACCTCTTCTGGTTTGAAGCAAAGTGATGTATGGCAAATTTTGTTTATGTGGTCTGTGACCGTCTTCCAGAAGGGTCTGATTTCCTGGCAGTCCCACCATATGTGGAGTGCGCTACCTTTCTCTTTTTCGCATCTCCAACATTTATCTGATGCCTCAGGGTTAGTTTTGGATATGGTCACCGGGGTTCTGTACCATCTAGATAGAGTTTTATAGGAATTTTCCTGTATGCGCACACACCTGGAGAATCCGTGTGAGTGTTTTAAGACCTTTTGTGTCTCTTCTCTAGTTAGGCTCAGTCCCAATTCCCTCTCCCATTCCCTGAGAAACCAAGGTTTCTCGGATGCGGTTTGAAGGAGAATTCCCTTGTAAATTGGTGTGATCAGTTTCTTTGGGCGCGAGGGGAGAGAGGTGTATGTTTCGAACCATATTGGATCTCTGAGCTTGCCATAAATGGATTTTTGTAGTTTCAGTATTAGTTTATAGAGCCCTGCCTTACCCAGGAAATCTAGGTCAAGGTGTGCGAATTTCTCATCAGCCTGAGCTTGGCTTGTAAGTTTTGGGCCTTCTATTAAGTCGTACAGTGTGAGGCCTCTAAGCTTGTCCCAGGTTCCCTCTGTTTTTTGCGTTTTGTTAGTTAGTATAGCTGAGATTGCGGTTGCAGGGGTCATCGGGGGTAGTGAACCTTTCTCCGCCAGTTCCAGCCTTTTATGTTCGGGATACCGATCCCTCCTTGGGGGCGTTTCTGGACTAGGTAGGAGAATGCCAGTCGCGGTTTGCGTTTGTCCCAGATAAATTCCTTAAACATTTTGTGTAGTTGTGAGAAGAAAAATTCGGGGACCCCTATGGGTACAGCATTTAATACATAAAAGATTGATGGTAGTATATATGCGGAAATCAAGTTTTTCCTTCCCAGCCATGAGATTAATGGTGAATTATATTGTTTCAGATGGGCTTTAGTTTTTGAGATCAGGGGGATGTAGTTAGTATTGAATAGGAGGCTAGGGTTGGAGGTGAGTGATATGCCTAGGTATTTAATATTCGCGGTTGGCCATCGGAATTCGAAATTCTTTTTTAAGTAATTTATGGTGTGGGGGGGGGGGCGTGGAAATATTGAGGGCTTCTGATTTATCATAATTGATTTTGAAGTTGGATAGTCTGCCAAAGAGATCAAAAGTCTCCATGAGCACGGGAAGCGTCTTCCTCGGGTTAGTCGTAAATACTAGCAGGTCATCTGCGAAGGCTGCAGTGGTATGAACGAAGTCTCCTATACTAATGCCGTTGAAGTCTGGGTTTTGTCTAATTTTTTGGAGTAGCGTCTCCATCACCAAGACAAACAATGTGGGGGAGAGTGGGCAGCCTTGTCTAGTGCCATTTTTTACAGGGAAGGGTTTTGATAGTGTGCCGTTTATCTGGATTCTTGCTGTGGGGTTTGAGTATAGTGTGAGAATGGCACTAATAAGGGTCCTGGGAAGCCAAATTTTGCGAGGGTGTGTCTCATAAAGTCCCAATTGACCCTGTCGAAGGCCTTCTCGGTGTCGGTAGATATCAGCAACAGCGGTATCTTATTTGTTTTAGCGTAGTGTGTGACATGTATAGCTCGTGTAGTGTTATGTTTTCCTTCTCTTCCTGTGACGAATCCCATTTGATCGGGGGCGATCAGTTTGGGTAGGTAAGGTGCTATTCTCTGAGCAATTAATTTTGCCCAGAGCTTTATATCTGTGTTTAGTAAGGATATAGGGCGATCATTGGTGCTAAGGGCCGCATCTTTGCCTTCCTTGGGTATTAGTGTAATATATGCCTCTAGGGCTTGCTTCGGGAGGGAAGCGCCAGTAAGGAGAGAGTTGCAAAGTTTAGTCAGGTAAGGAACGAGGGTCTTTGCAAATTTTTTGTAATAGATTATTGGGAGCCCGTCTGGGCCTGGGCTTTTCCCGTTGGGGATGGAAGTTAGAACCCTGGTGACCTCTTCCTCTGTAAATGGTAGCGTAATTGACATGGCTTCTTCCTCGGTTAGACTTGGAAGGTTTAGATGATTTAGAAATGTTTGGGTGGTGTCAGGAGTCGTGTTTGGGTCTGTCGGGAGGTTGTATAAATTGGTATAGAATGTTTCAAACTCTTTGGTCACTTCCTCATTAGAAGTCACCGTATTTCCTGAGGGGGTCTTTATTTGCGAGATATAGGTTTTTTCCTTCTGTTTTTTAATAAGCCTCATCATTGCCTTAGAGCCCCTGTCCCCGTGTATTTTGTATTTGGATGTGTTCGCGTTTTTGCTATTTTTACGTTTAGGACTTGTTTGAGTTTCTCTCTTAAGGCCCTTAGCTTTTTTAGTGTTTCGTTGTTGGTTTTGCTTTTATGTAGGGTTTCTAGTTCAGATATTTGGGCCAGGAGCTTATTGGCTTCCTCATTTCTTTGCCGTTTAACTTTAGTCCCCAATGATATTAGTTCTCCTCTTATGAAAGCCTTGTGATATCTCTTGTGAATCATTAATTTTAAAATATTCCTCTAGCTTTTCCGTCAAGAGGGTGCAGTGTTCTCCACCGCTTATGAGGGTACAGTTGAGACGCCAATTCCAGTCCCTTCTCGGCAAGCTATCTATTTTAACTGTAGTAGAGACAGGGGCATGGTCGGAGACAGTGATTGGTCCTATATCAACAGCACTAACTGCATGAATGTGTTTACCCGAGATAAGGATATAGTCTATCCTGTGATATGTGGAGTGAATGTGAGAGAAGTACGAGAACTCTCTCGTGTCTGGATTTAGTGTTCTCCAGGTGTCTTGCAGGTTTAAATCTGAAAGGAGATATCTCAGTCTGCGTATTTGTTTCCTGGGGATTGACTCCGAGGTCGAGGTGGTGTCTAGTGAGTGATTTAGTGCTAAATTGAAATCTCCACCCACCACGCACAGGCCGGCAGCAAAGTCTTTGAATTTGGTAAGTGCTTGTATTAGCCATGGGATTTGATTTTTGTTGGGTACATATAAGTTAGCTAGGGATACTTTGCTTTGTGCTATTGTACCTTTCAGGAAGATGTATCTACCTTGTGCGTCTATTTCTGTTTGTTCAAGGATAAAGGGTATATTTTTATCTATAGCTATCGATACCCCCCTAGAGGCCGAAGTGTGTGTACTATGAAACCATTGGTTGAATTTGGCTGTGGGAAGGTAAGGGATTCGGTCATGGCGGAAGTGGGTTTCTTGAAGGAGTACCACTTCTGCTTTTGTTTTTTTTCAGTAGTGCGAGGGATTGGGCTCTTTTTTGTGGGGTGTTCCAGCCTCTTACATTAAAGGAAGTAATTTTAACGTCCGCCATGGATCGGTACCGGGAAACTCGCTAATTTTTGCTGGGTCGCTCTCTCCCTCTCCAGTTCAGTTCCTGTGCTCATGCCTAGTAAACATATACAAAAACATATAAGAACAATTAACACCACATAAAGTGGTAAAGCGAGGAAATTTAAGTTGTACAGGGTGGGTGAGGGGGCCGTGTCCATAAGGGTTCCGTGCCTGCTCCTCTATCGGGCTCCGTGGTGGGACAAAGTTCCCATGGCTCCCCTCCCCCTCTGCAATGATGGGGGGTGGTTGGGCGCTCACTCTTAAAGGTGGGGGCCACCACCGGGACCCCAAAATTGGTTTTATAATTGTAATCTGTTATTACCTGGGCCACTAAAGTGGTCCAGGTTAAGTATATGGATAGATTTACAACAGACTGTTCTAGGGTCTATACCCTAGGGATGAAGAAATTAACTAACAGCGACAGATAACAGCAACATCATCAATAACAGCATCATTAACAACAACATCAAAGGCAATGGCAGTTATACGAGAGAAGTAACTATATCATGGCTTGGTATCGGGGATTGGCCCCTTTACCTGGTCTTCTGGCCCCGGGGCGCGTTTTCTGTGGTCTTCCAGCCTTTTCTTCTGCGTGTGCTGCTTATCAGGGGGAAAAGAAGTAGAGGATGATAGCAATAGCAGTCTCAGGGGGAAAAGAAGGCAGCCATGTTAGAAGCTAGTTCATACCTAGCATAAAGTTAAGTCCCGGAAGTGTGGCCAGGGGAAGAGACTATTGCTTGTGTAGCAGCAGTTCAGCGTCAATACCACGGGCCTCAAGGGATGGGGCGATTGTGTCTTAGGGAGTGAGTGAAGCATATACGGGGGTGGGTGGGGGGGTGGAGGGCACCTTCCCCCATTGCCAGTTGCAAACATAGTCTCAAGTTCAAAGTGGAAGTGGAGGCATCGGGGGTTGGTGGCCTCTCTATGGTTGGGCCCTCCACTAAATATGAACATGGGACCCTGTTGTGCGGGTACCCAATGCGTAAAGGGCATCCCTTGTCCGAGTGGCGTTCATCTTAAGACTCTGTTTTATGTTGCTGTGGAAAGGGTGATTGTGGGCTGGGGTTGGGGGTGGAGCTGTGGTGGTGTCGGGGTCTGTTACCTGGCCCTTGAGTCCTGGCGAAGAGTGAAAAAGAAGCTGGTGCCTATGTCTCTGCCAGTGGTCTCTTCTTGTGTTTCGGTGTTCTCGGTGCTCGTCCCAGTGACCAGCTTTCGGGCTTTTTCAGTGGAGGGAGTTGATGTTGGAGCTGGAGCGGTACCCACGATGGTATGTCTAATGGGGTCATCTCGAGTTTCTCCCATGCTTTCCCAAGGTCCTCCGGAGTTTTGATTGTTATTTGCTGGCCGTCTTTATATGTGGAGAGGCAGAACGGGAATAGCCATCTCACTGGAAGTTTTTTTGCGCGCAGAGCCTCGGTCAGTGGCTTCAGTAGGCGTCTTTTTGCCAGGGTGCTGGGCGCAATATCTTGGAAAAGGAGGACAGTGTTGCTCTCGTAGGTCACCTCTTTCATCTCTCTGGCACGTAGTAGTATAGCGGCAGTATCTGTATAGCTTAGCAATCCACAGATTACGTCTCTGGGTGGTTCTGATGGTGAGGGTCTGGGCCGCAGAGCCCTGTGCATGCGTTCGATGACTATTTTGTCCGCTCTTTCTTCTCCCAGTAGGGATTGGAAGATCTGCGTGGCCACCGACTCCAGCGCCTCTGTAGCAATGGATTCTGGCAAGCCTCTGAAGCGTATGTTCTTTCGTCGGCTTCTGTTCTCCTGGTCTTCTATCTGGAGCATAGCTTGGTTTAAATGATCTTGTTGCGCTTTCATATTTGCTTGTAGAGCTAGGTTATGGTGTATCAAGTCCTGCTGCGTGCCCTCCAAGTCTTCTACTCTATGACCAATGTGTTGTACTTCTGTTTTAATGTCTGCAAGTTCTTTCATTACAGGCGAGATAGTTTGCGCGAGTAGCTTCCTGAGGAATGCGCGGGATATCGGACCTCTATCTGTGTCTGCATTGCGGTCTGAGGCCGCTGAGGCACTATCTACGTCAGAGTCCTCTGAGTTTTGTTCGGTAATGCTTTCTTAGTGCGCTCTCTGATTATGCGCTGCTGGTGAACTATGTTTTTTCTTTAAGTATTTGTCCATTTCTGCCTGGTTTTTGCTGGGTCTTGGTGTATCTACGTGCTCTTTGTTCCTGTCTTTTCCGATTTTAACCATTTTCTTGAGGAGGCTTGTGGCGGTTTGCCTTTGTGCTGTTATCTCTTTATAATGCGTTCTATTGTAGCTACATATGCTCTGTTGTGCTATGGATGCGAGGGTAGACGGGGGTCCCGGTGCTTCCCGTTACATTTTATTCTGTTAGATGTGCATCTTGGTTCTAGTTCGCCAGTTGTAGCTGCGGTATTAGATTAGAACTCCACCAGGAGTTTGCAGCATGGATGAGTGGAGTGAGGAGGGAAGGGGAGGGGGGGAGAGAATGCCCCCTTATGCAGCTGTGCAGGCTTGTAATGCGCACTAAGTTGGTGCTTGGGGCTCCCTTTTATTGGGAGATCTTTGGGGGCTTCCCTCTGTGTACTAGGGTCACACAGGTATCAGCAGGGCTCTGTTTTTCTGGGAGCACAGGCCCACTCTCCCCCTCTGGTGGATCTCACCTCTCCCCTCCGGCGTTTCTGCCTCCTCCCTGCGTTTCTGGTCTCCTGCAGGTGGGCTTCTGTCGTCTCTGTCTCCCGGCCGGAGGTTGCCACAGGTTGGTGGGTGATCTAGCTGCCAGATCCTGCCGATTCCGGTCCGCCGCCGCCACTTCCGGTCGGCCGGGGCCTAAACTTTAGCCCGGAGATCCGCCTGGTAAAGTAGGCCGCGGCGGTGTTATTGCTGCTAGGAGGCTCGGGGAGGTCTCGTTTTAAAGCTTAGCCTCCCGCGGTGCCAGTGGTGCTAATTTCGGGCCTGGCTGTGGTCTCTATCTGGCGGGATTGCCCTCGGTGTGCAGCACACTCTGGAGCCTCTAAAATGGCGCCCGCTCCCGCTCCTGGCTAGGCCACGCCCCCTAGGCATATCTTTAATAGGGTCACAACCCTGTATGGGGAACAAAGTGCCTGTTTTGTATGAGTTTTCTCTTCTGCTTCTTTGCTTCTCAGGGCGCAAAGTAGGGGAGTTCTGTGTCTCCAAAAATGGCATCCGTCAGAGACAGGGACCCCTGAGGAGAAAAGATTGTCCCTCCTGTAGGAACTCCTGGAAAGGGTGGTGATGCTTTCTTTGTCAAACCGGCTGGCCGCTGAAAAGTAGGTGACTGGTGCTGCAGAGATGAGCTTTCCCCATGCTGTGGAGGAGGGCTGCCAATGCTCCATGGAGAAGACACAGCTGATCCCTATCCAACACTCCTCTGTGAAGAGGAGTCAGACATGTGACCAGCGCCATCTTCCCCGAAGTCCCGCTGGGAGCTGCATGAGGAGAAGAAATCCATCAGTCTCTTCGGCATTTTCTTAGCCACATGCTTCCTAGTCATGCTGAGGGTCACGAGGGTGAGTTATCAGTGGTTTACAGGGTCACAGCGGGTGTTGCTTAGTGTTGCTTGGAGGAACACTTCCAATAACTTTCTTTATAAGCTACAGAACATACCATATTTTTTGTGTATAAGATGCACCCCCTACTTTCCCACCCAAAATTAGGAAAAAAAGATTTTAAACATAAAACAGTAGATACTACTGTTCTATGTTTAAATCCCACTATAGGTCCTTGTTATACTAACTGGACCGTCCTCTCCGTGCTGCCCAACAGGTCTCTGCAGCTCTTCACAGCACCCCTGCTGTCTCATGAGAGGTTGCTGCTCTTTACAGGTTGCTATGGGGACCAAGCGCAGGAGACAAAAGACCGGCCAGGCAGTGCTGAGAGGAGACGGCTGGTAAGTAGACTGTGCTATATGTATGTATGTATGTACTGTATATGTGCTGTGTGACTAATGTATATGTGTGTGTAGTGTTTATTTGTGAGGGTGCAGGCATACTCACCTAGCCGCATTGCTGCCCTGCTTCTCCATGCTGCTGCTCTGCCTCACCACTCCGGTAGTGTGACAGACCCCTAAGGGCTCCCGCACACCCGTGAGCGGTACCTTGCAGCCAACATTCATGTAAGTTTTTGTTGGATCGTTTCCAACAAAAATTTACATTCTGTGTATAAGATGCTGTGCGGTTTTTGAGCAAAATATTTGTCAAAAAACCACGTCTTATACATGGAGAAATACGGTAATTACTAATTTTATTTGGGCAGCCAGAATACATTTCTCAGTTATGGGCTAAAGGAGGTATGGAAATCCCCATTATCGAAAAATATTACCATTCAATTGTCTTGTCTCAACTGGTGGTCTGGTTACCCTTCTCTTAAATGGCTAGCCATAGAGAGAGAGGCTACTGGATTTCCCCTTTTCTCTTTATTACTCCCACTGGGTAGTCCCCTCATTAAAGCCAATACTTACTTGTTTACTATGAACGCTTCTATGAAATCCTGGAAGTATCTGATTTCCACCATCCTAAGAGCTTAAATTCCTTAAGCACCTCCAACTTTGCTTTTTGCAAACTATACTACTAGAGCTAGATAACTGTAACTGGGAGACAGTTGGCTTATGACAGATCAAATAACTATCCTTTATGGTATAGGATTTCTAGTTCCTGGTTTAGAAATTCCAGATTTCCAATAAAGATTTTTACAAATACCTACAAATCTGGCATATCCGTCAAACCTGGAGCCTAGATGTCTCTGTATTTCCTTCTTGTGCCTCCTTATTGTTCAGAAACAATAACAATAAAATAAAGAGGTTATTTCTTTTCTAGTAACATGCACTCACAATCCCAGGATAAACCTAGTTATCTCTTTAAGTGGGAATCGGACATCAACCAAGCTCTTCCAATAGAGGACTGGAACAGTGCTATACACAGGATTTAAAAAAAGTCTCTATGGGTGTCAGCCTTTGGAAAAAGATTGTGTTACATTGGTGTAAGACCCCTTCCCAAATTGCAAAAAAATAAGCCTTCCTATTCTCCTTTATGTTGCAAAAGGTTGTAGGTCACCTGAAAATTACCTACATGTCTGGGGGTCTTGTCCCCTAGTATAAAATTTTTAGGTTTCCACATTTGACTTCATAAATAAAGCTCTAGCCCTTTTATTTTATCAGCTAGTAAGACATCCCAACTGCCCTCCGCTTTGTGACAGGTCACATCATATTGGGTACCAGGCTACTTAGAAGTTTTTCTCCCCACTTACCCTCCAAGAATTGACTTCAATTTGATTTTAACATAGAGAGAATGCTGGCTTCACGTCTTAATGCTATTATACATATATCTTAAATTGGGACTGCTGGAATAAAGACTCTACCTCTGCGGCTTCCATTAATATGATCCCAGAGGTCACTTCTATGGGCTGAGTGTAATATTTATATAGCCTTTTTAAGCTGATGGATGTAATTATTCACTCTTATGGTAGCCATGGGAATTGTTTTATGCTGTTCGTATTTTGTAATTTGTCTTGTTTCTCATTTTCTCATGTTTATTTTGACTTGATTTTTCATGGCCATTATCTATGCTATTTACACTTTATTGTTGCTTGTTCTTCTGGGAAGGCTTTATGTTTATACCAATGTTTGTAAAGTGCTGTGTTACTTTAAAATCTTGTACGGTTTATATTCTTTAAAAATTCTCAATAAGAATTAAAATTTTAAAAAAATCCAAAGTGTAAAGAAAATTCCTATACAAAGTGTTTTATAATGAAAAAGCTAAAAATATTAACTAAAATTCTATATAAATGGTATTGCATTAACCACAACAACCTTTACTATAATGTTTATGTGTAATTTTATCCTCACCATGAAATCTGTCGAAAGAAATGACAGAATTGAAAATAAATGAATAACAGTTCATTAATAACTTATATGTTCTTTAAATGCTTACCAGTGAAAATTACAACTTGGCACAAAAAGAATAAGCTGTTCAAATATTATATCAAATAAAAAAAGGCTATGGTTCTGAGAATGTAGCAAAACAAAAAAATTTAAAGTGTCTTATTTTTTTCTTTTGTTGTTGAGCAAAAGAAGTAAAACATTTATAAAAAAAAACATACATTTTAAAAGACCTACAGAATACAGTTGTCTTATATATTTTATGTTCTATGCAGTAAAAAACACCTACCCCCTCCCCAAGGAAAAAAAGGAATGGCAGAATTGCTGTTTATTTTCTTAAAGCAGTTGTCCGCTTACTAGATAACATCCCTTCATTACGGCTGACTGTAGTAAAATAACAAAATGAGCATTACTCACTCCTCCAGTGCTGCAGCCCCACTGGCGTGGACACTTGCTGCAACAGCTGATATCAATGGAAGCTGAGACTGCAATCAGAGACTGCAGTGTCACATTCCTGAACTCCAGGCACAGTGGCGCTGAGGATATGAGCACTAATGCCAAGAGAACGACTGGTGTTGCTGCAGACTCTAATTGGCTGAAGCGGTCACACATGACGGCGCGGGGGAGTGGTGAGTAGCGGCAGTCAGCAGGAGGGAGCGGGGGGGAGAGAGGGAGAGAGAGATCTGCCCTTCATTCCGCTCCGCTCTCCCCCGCAGCTCCCTGCCCGCCGCCGGCACCCGAACCTTTCGTGGCGAGCGGGCTCGAGCATATACTCGAGCAATTGCCTTTAGCGAGTATACTCGCTCATCTCTAATATATATACGGGAGATTGATAAAAATATGGAAACCCCCGACCAGTGGAACCTTGCTACACGGGCAGATGTTCACTTCTGCACTGTAGCATCCGTGTCATATTAACTCCATTTAAAATTATATAATTTATAATCCCATGTAACTTAAGGTATGCATTTTGTATGGTATTTCCATATTTTTGGCTGGCTATATATATATACAGTAATCCAGAAAAGGCATGCCCTAATGTGCCTAATGTGGCAGAAAGGTTTATACCATATGGCTACCAGAATGTGTTGATGAGAGAACAAAAAAAAAGATGTGTCTTTAAGGGTTAACAAAAATAAGAACTGATCATGCCTCTTTTTAGTAATAAAGTGTATTAAAAAACATGTTGTATCCCATCCAAGCCCAACAGGATTGAGAAGTCAGATAAACTGAACCCATTTACAGTTTTTAAAATGGAACTAATGTAATTTGTGAAAGTCTGCAACTATGTGTTTTATGGGATGGGTACAGTTGTATCTACTATACTGGTTTGTCTATGTTGAATTAATAGTATGCAATTTCCAGTTATTTCTTCTTATTGTTTTAGCCTTGCTATGTTTTAAGCCACAGAGAATATTTGACAGCTAAGTCATGATGATGTGCTAGTTTATCCCTTAATTGGCTTATAGAGTCTGGTCTTGTAAGCTAACCAATGTCCTGTGTCTTGTAATGTTGATCAATTTTTGTGATGTATGAGTCAACTTCAAAGGCTTGATAAAATTCTGCTGGCATGCACATAGGATTAAGAAAGAGATCACTCCTGTTCAATGAGGTCAGGTTGTGCTTGGAATTTAAAACAATGTAATATTAATGTCTATGTAATTGCAGTATTTGTCAAAGTAAATGTTGCCAGTAAACACCAAGACACTTGGACATATTGGTTTATGTGCTAATGATTAGCTTAGGAAAAATAAATAATACTGTTTGATTCAACTAATATAAGTAAATCAGTTTCCTTGGTAATTTTATTTTGGCCAGTGAAATGAAAAAGCATATTTCATTAGTCAATTTTGACTAGTTTTGATTGCATCTGGAATGCTGAAATTAATTTTAGACATTTGAAACCTAAAAAATAATTGACGTAAAGCTCTCTGACTATTATGGCTGCACTAAAGCATCTACATTATGGCTGCAACACCCGTAACCCATGTATTTCCATTGTACAGTACTGAACCTAGATCACCATAGTATTTCATTTTGGTTTAATAGAAGGGAAGTACATGTATTTTTACCATAATATGGACACTAAACGCACACGTATCACCACCTGAAAAATGATCAGGAGTAACATTTGCAGAAAGATACAAGATACAAATACTAACAGGTGAGATTCAGAGTGGATATCAACCAGACTAGATTGAAAACTGCCCTCCAATATATGTTTTGGTCTTGCTTCTTCTAAGGGCTCCTTCACATGGCATACACCTCAGCACAATGCATTTGTGCTATGAATGCGGTTGATTTGCGCGTGCATCTGTGCATTTTACTATACATTTTGGCGCATGCAAGGCATGTTCACATAGGCATGGGACACACCCCGCCCTTATTTAAAAGGTTATTTAGTCTAAAAGGGGCCAGATATGTCCTTTTTCCCTGCGGTTTTGGACTGTATTTTGTGCGTCCCCTTGAGAATTGTGTGCGCATTTGCATAACCCCATAGACTTCTATGTGATCCTTTGGTGCGCACAAAATAGAGCAGGTTCGCACACGTGCAAAAAAGGAAATATAAATGAACTTATTGAATCAATGGGTTCTATTCTCTGCGTATTGTGCATGCAAATTTTGCATACGCAAATCCATGCCCAAATATGCTCATGTTGAATCATCAGGTAGTATCAATCCAGAATGCAGAGGCAATATCCTTGCTGTACAAGGCTTTAGCTCTTTCCAAACAGGTAGCCGTCCCCAAGGTCTAGGCTCGCACAAAGGAAAGGACTTCATTGGCTCTGGGAAATCGAAGGGCAGATACAGTGGCCAAAGCGGTAGCCCTAATGCCACTAGATACAACAGACATCCATCTAGTTCTAACAGGATCAAGTGTGGATATATCTTTGTTGTCCCTTTTGCAGGACCAAGCCCCTAGGGGGGAAAAGGAGGAGGGGCAGTGTAAAGGAGTTTGGAGGAAAGGTAAACACCAGTGCCTCTCTCAAGCTCTCTACTTTATAATGTCACATTTGAGCCGTGGACCAACGCATCAGTCAAAGGAGGTAATGTGTGTTATAATGTCCTCTGCTAGGATTGCCTCAGGGTTCAACAATGCTATGATCAGGTTTGTGTGGGGTTGCATGATAAGCGCCTGACACAACCCAGGTAAAGTTGCCAAAGTACTTTCTCGCTGCACTCCAATGCCAGACTACCCATTTCAGTGACTGCAAATTGTCTGCATACAGTTACTTAAGGTAGATGTTTGGGAGTTTGTCTTGGTTTGCATAGACCTGTAAAAATGTCAGTGCCAAGGCTAAGAAATTACTGAACGAAGTGATCTGTAGATGTGTTGTACCAGAGGTCATAGAAAGTGATAGAGGTACCAATTTTACTGGCCAGATACTTTAAGAAATTCTACAAGGGTTAGGAATCACTCAAGTATTCCACACTCCATGACACCCGCAGAGTAGTGAGAATGTAGAGAGACTGAATAGGCTTATATTTTCCTCAACAGTTCTACAACCAACATCTCCTTCGTGAGTGTCTTGCATCAGGAATTAACTGCTACTCACTCATAAACGTGTGTTCTCCAGACTCAAAAGAGGAGTTACACAGCTTACTTGCAGATGATTGGGTGATCCTCAAAAGGCATTTGAGGAAAAGCCTAGAGTCTAGATTTGATGGACCATACCAGATACAGCTGACAACTGCTACTTCAGTCAAGCTATAATGGAAAGATACCTGGATACACGCTAGTCATTGCAAAAAAGTGTTAGCCCCAAAACCTGAAAAATGCTCAGAAAATTGCTTCTATTGCTCTGGATAATCCTTAATGTAAAAGGATTTTCTGTGATTGCCATTATCCATTGGATAGCAGCAATCATGGCCTTGGGGACCAGTCACAGCGGTCCCCGGTGACATCTCCTGCTTACTGTCCACCTTCCAGGAGATTTCAAATGTCCTGCATTGATCCGGTCTTCTGCACATGCATCACCATTTTTCCTTTGGCCCGCTTGCGCAGAACACGTCCGAAGGTCCTTTTCGGACCAGATTGTTGCGGGACATCACGAAGGACAAGGGTGAGTACTTTCAGCCCCTCTCATGGATGCAAAGCTTTTTATGTACTTTATTGCGATCGATGCTATACATTGAATAGTGCTGATCATCGCATTGCCAGGGGGGGGGCTTCCCATGGCCCCCTTGACAGCTCCAGGTTGTCAGGTACCTCCGGGAACCGACAGCATGGAGCTGTCACATCCTCAGCCTATTGGCTTTAGTCCTCAAAGGAAGCATTTTTTTTACTTCCCTGAGGATTAAAGCCCACAAAGCCAGGACGTAAAAAGACAATGGGGCTGTCACTAAGGGGTTAAATATATTGGGGGATGTATTATGAAAATTATTCGAGACATATTTCAAATACTGTTGTTGTTTGCCGTTACTTACATCATATTTAGGTTGTTTAATACAGAAATAAGCATGGCTGTTAGATCCCTACTACATGAGAATTCATCCCATCTGAATCAATTGAATGATAATATCTTGATTTACCAATTTCAGAATCAGAAGTATATATATTTGAAAGAGGATTGTTTTAAAAGAAGAGCTCAAGGGTTGGAAGAATGATTCAAAGAGTTTATAGCAGCAAATCTATTATGGATATCGGCTGAAGATATGACCTGATGATTTAGAATAGGATTCAGCATTTACAGGACATAAAAGTGAGATTCGTGTACTTCTATAATTCAAGATGGGGTGAAAGGCAGTCTGCATGTCAGAAATACTGCAGTGCTCTTTTGATTTATAATATACTGGAACAATATCTACCTACTTCACCTATCATAGATCAAAGAATTTAAGAGATATTTTGTTGCATAGCCATTACTCAGGAATACATCCAGAGAGAATTTTAGAATCAATGGGTCCAAATTGCGACTGTAAACCCTTTGAAAGATGTTGGGGGTGACATGATTCGACGGTCGTGGATTCAACCGCAGCACATTGGGTGAAAATCTGTAGGAGCAGTTACTGATCAATTGCCACTAAGGACTTCGCCTTTACATTGAATGTTTCATATTCCAGTACATTTGTAAAACAGTATATTTGGAATGTGGATAACTATAATATGCTTCTCCATATAAGAGGGTTCTTTTAGGCATAGTTGCCAATCTTGTCAATACGCACATTGACTTTCAACTATTGAGTGTTGTTTTTCCCCTGTTGGTATTTCTGACTTGTACTTTGTTAAATGTTACATGTACCATATTTTTCTTCCTCCTAAAGCCGGGGAAAAAAGTCGCTGCGTCTTATAAAGTAAATGTGTTGAAATTTGTCACATCGGCATTTGCTTGCACAATCGCGCTAACAAAATTGCGGTAGCACAAACAAACTAGCAATTGTGTGAACAAATGTGCGATCATTTACAAGTTTTCTCTCCTCCCCACTGCCACCCACATGTGCTGCTGATTGGTGGTAAGTGCTGACAGGAACTGTTGCAGCTTCCCCGCCTCCACCAATCAGCTTCTTCACTTCCTCCTGCTGAGCAAGCGCTGCCATGACACGGAGCTCCGCTGTTTCAGACCTTGACTGCTCCTTCTGTTCCGTCACCCGGCACTACTCCCTAGGTGAGTTAAAATATTTTTTCCCTATTTTCCCCCCTCTAAAACAGGGAGTGCGCTTTATTATCTGTTGGGTTCAATAAAGCGAAAAATACAATACTTCTAATAATCTGTATATTATGTGTGAACTGCATATTTGGGCTTGACCTTATTGCATTCATTGCCTTGTGACTGTTGTTTACATTTTCAAATTTTTTATCCTTTACCTTTTCATGAATGTAATAAAGATCTTTTGAACCTTCTTAACATTGTTGAATACTGAATATATTACTGTGATTGATGAAGAGACCATATGGTCTTGTAATTCAATTCTTCCAATACGTCATCAAATGATGTTTTTGCATCTATTTATTTGTCAGTGTAAGGTTTTGCACCGTGCACAGTAATATCTGAGTTTTTAAGAGGTTCAGAAAGTGAAAAGCAATAGTAGACATTGGATGTGGGTGCACGTGGTGTTGTTCCAGAGGTTCTAGATAACAAAACACTAATTTAAAGATATCTGTAGATGCATACGTTTTATTATGTGTTTTGTATTCACACCAAATGTTTCAAAGTATTGAATGTTATTCTTTTGCACTAAAAGTTGTGTTTTTTTATGCTAAGACCATGTTCATCTTATCTAGTGTTGCATTAAGGCTCAAATCGCAACCACTAAGTGAAGACCAATGCAAAAACACACTGCTAAAACATATTTTATTACATGTTACAGCTGTGAATTTTGTTAAAGAAATATACCTAGAACCGCTTCTGGCATCCTGGAACATGGACTGTATGTCCAGTTTCACCTAATATGCGGCTTGAAAAAGACCTTTGATGGTCGAAACGTTGTCCTGCCATTTTAAGATGAAACAATAAAGTCTGTGTTTTTTATGACGCTGTGAAGCACCATATATATGCTGCCGCCTCCTTTGCCTACATAATTAGAACTGCTTCTATGGAGAACCTTGATAATAGTATCTACTGAAACCGCAATTTCAGATAATTGTCATGTTTTGAAACAGGCTACTTAAAAAGGAGTTTTATTTACCAGACAGCCTATTTAACCTTTATAAATATAAAGGGTTTAGGCTGTTGGCTATGGCTATATCCAGTTTCTTGCATGTAATTTAAATAATAAATGTAATACGCATTTGGATCTTGATTTGTTTACTCTCCTGTAATTTTTTTCACTTATTTTTTACTTTTTGTTATTAGGATATTAGGCTTTCATATGCCGGTTTTACACTTTATTATAATTCCACACAGTTACACACCTGAAGGTCAGGTATATTGTATTTCTTCAATCTGTCTCACCCAGAAAGAATTACAGACACACTTCTCATCTACAAACTAATTATCTGGTGGATAACAGCCAGTGATTGCTAGGACACGTCATTTAACAGCCTTCAGGGAGTTTGAACCAATTTCTATCACCCTGCCTCTCCTTAACATGAAGGTAGATTTTGTCTGAAAAAGGTCACATCTATCATTAGAAATGGAAATGGGAAAGGATAAAAGATATTCCAAACAATGTACTATTTTATTTCACAAGAAATATATGTCACCTGTAGCGTTTGAATCACGGACGAAGTTTTGGAATTAAAAAGAACATCTTTAATATCATTGGCATAAAGTAATTGATCAACATTGTAATGATATGTCTTCTGGGAAATATAAATAGCTAATCTTTTCTTAATATTGGTTATGAGATAAATATTATACCTATCAGGCTAGCTTATAAGAAATGGCCAACTGTGGAATACTTAAAATTAATGAAGAATGTGTTTATAAAATATGCCAAAATGAACATTGGTTTGTGACACTGTAAACTCCTCCAAACGTCAAGAGTATCATCCATTTTCAAAGTGTTGGCACTGGTTGTAATCCAATATGCAAAACACTTGCTATTTTTCTTCCATAATGCTACACCACATCCTCACTAGTTCTGTAACCAAGGGGTTAAAATTAGAGATGAGCGAGCACCAAAATGCTCGAGTGCTCATTACTCGAGTCGAACTTTCAGTGATGCTCGAGAGTTCGTTTCAAGTAACGAACCCCATTCAAGTCAATGGGCGACTCGAGCATTTTTGTATATGACTGGTGCTCCGCTAAGGTTTTTATTTGTGAAAATCTTAGCAAATCACCAAAGTCATGTAAAAAACACAGAAATGGATAGGGCAGACGAGGAGCAACATGCAGGGCTGCATTTCGGGCTCCGAGGTCTCACTGTTAAGCCACAATAGTGGCAAGAGTGAGACCCCCCCCCCCCCCCCGCACTGTCAGCATAAAGATCGTTCTCCTCTGCCACAGCTGTAACAGCTGTGGCAGAGAAGAACAATGTTTGCCCATTGAATTCAATGGAGCCAGCAATACAGCCAGCTCCATTGAAAGCAATGGGCCGCCGGCGAGCGCGGGATGAATTTTCGGGAAGGGCTTAAAAATATAAGCCCTTACCTGAAAATCATCCTAAAATGTGTAAAAATAAAAAAAAAATGTATACTCACCTTTCCGCTGCAGCCGGAGTTCAGCCGCGTCTGGCCGGCAGTTCTCCTGAACTGCTGTGAGTAGTATTCAGCAGCCGGGGATTTAAAATCCCCGCCTGCTGAATGAGCTGACTCTCATTGGTCACAGCCTCACCAATCAGAGGCAGCTCTCACTCACACCCATTCATGAATGGGTGAGTGAGTGCTGCCTCTGATTGGCTCAGTGCAGGGACCAATCAGGGGCAGCTCTCAGCAGTTCAGGAGAACTGCCGGCCAGACGCGGCTGAACTCTGGCTGCAGCGGAAAGGTGAGTATAAATTTTTTTTTTATTTTTACACATTTTAGGATGATTTTCAGGTAAGGGCTTATATTTTTAAGCCCTTCCCAAAAACACATCCCGTGCTCGCCGGCTGCCCATTGCTTTCAATGGAGCCAGCTGTAATGCCGGCTCCATTGAATTCAATGGGCTAACATCGTTCTTCTCTGCCACAGCTGTTACAGCTGTGGCAGAGGAGAACGATCTTTATGCTGACAGTGCGGGGGGGGGGGGACTCACTCTTACCACTATTGTGGCTTAATAGTGAGACCTCGGAGCCCAAAATGCAGCCCTGCATGTTGCTCCTCACCTGCCCTATCCATTTCTGTGTTTTGTACATGACTTTGGTGATTTGCTAAGATTTTCACAAATGAAAACCTTAGCGGAGCACCAGTCATATACAAAAATGCTCGAGTCGCCCATTGACTCCAATGTGGTTCCTTACTCGAAACGAACTCTCGAGCATCACTGAAAGTTAGACTCGAGTAATGAGCACTCGAGCATTTTGGTGCTCGCGCATCTCTAAAAACGATATAAATTTTGTATCTTCATAATTGTGCTGGGCCATGGAATAACATGATCATGTCATTTTTATCTCACTGTGAACACCATTAAATAAAACATCCCCTAAATGGTGCAACTGTGTTTTTTCTTCCATTTCACCCCACTTAGAAATGTTAAAAGATTTTAGTTATTTCATATAGTTCATTAAATTGTACCAATAACAAATGTAACCAATATCATCCTTCAAAAACAGGCCCAATTACCGTTATGTCAATAGAAAATGTAAAAAAGTTATGGTTCTTGAAAATGGGGACAAAAAAATAAATAAAATTGAAAAACCTAAACATCTCTGGCCTTGAAATGCTTAAATAAATCTGCATAGCTATGAACACTGGAAAGCAAAAATTGTTCGCCTATGGTTTATGGTAGCATATTCTGTTTGTCCTAGCTTAAATTTCAACTTGAAGTCAGCTCAGGTCAGCTAGTTAAAGCAAGTGTACTGAAACATCCCTTCAGGGTGAATGCCCACAAATGGACTTCTACTGCGTTTCCCGCGGCGGAAATCCGTGCCTGAATTCCGCAGCTATTATGTTCTATTGAACCTAATAGCTTTCTACCTGTTAATACTCAAATGCAGAATTCTACCTTGAGAAATAAATCATGGTATGTTCTATTTGCCACGGATTTACGCTGTGGGAGGCCTCCATTAATACAGTATTAATGGACTGTGGAAATCTGTGCGGAAGACCGCAAACATCTGCGCAGAATTCCACGATCACCAGAAGGCACTTTTTGTTTTTAATTGCGGTACTCCGTGGCATAAATCCGCAGGCGTATCCCATGAAGCTCGTGGGCATGAGACCTTATGGTTATTTAGTAGAGATGAGCGAACGTACTCGGTAAAGCACTACTTGTCCGAGTAATGTGCTTTATCCGAGTACCTCCCCGCTCGTCCTGAAAGATTCGGGGAGCGCCGCTGCTGACAGGTGAGTTGCGGCGGGGAGCAGGGGAGAGCGGGCGGGAGAGAAGGAGAGAGAGATCTCCCCTCCATTCCTCCCCGCTCTCCCCTGCAGCTCCCCGCTCCGCGGCGCTCCCCGAATCTTTCAGGACGAGCGGGGAGGTACTCAGATAAAGCACATTACTCGGACGAGTAGTGCTTTACCGAGTACGTTCGCTCATCTCTATTATTTAGCAATACTCTTTATATATAGAGTGCCAACTTATTCTACTTAACTTTACAATTTTCAACTGTAATATCTCAAATATGTGCAAACACACTGTACACATTTTTGATAAGATATATATTTCTAACTGTTAACTTTATTCTGGAAGCACATTTGAAAAGCTTCAGGTTTTTTAACCATTTAAGAGATATACAAATTTAACATTAATTAACATTTTGAGAAACACTTTGCTTTCCTACGCCAAGCCAAGATTGCAAAGGCTTATATGTATCAGAATGATAGATACCCCTACAAATGACCACATTTTACAAAACACACATCTTAATGTATTCACTGAGGGGTGTCATGAGTATTTTTACTGCACAGTTTCTTTTCAGGAGTTAATGCAATTTAGAGGATAAAAAATAAAAATAAAATCAGAAGCAGCTGTCTGTGATTGGCTAAGCACCTCAGCCAATAACAGGCAGCTCTCGCTGAATGACTGACATGCAACAGCTGCCTGTGATTGGCTGAGCGCCTCAGCCAATCAGAAGCAGCTCTTTAAATCCCCGTCTCCTGAAAGAACTGCATTACAAAGCCAGTGCAGAGGGACAGTGCAGAGAGGATGCGGGTGAGCCACGGCTGCTAAAGGAAGGTGAGTATGTTTCTTTTTTTTATTTTCAACACCACTTTTCCTTAATTTATAGGGAAGGGCTTATATTTAAAGGCCTTCCCTGAAAAACAATTACAGGATGCCGGCAGCTGAATCCCTTACGGTAGCTGTCATCTGTGACAGCTGTGGTAGGGAATTCTTTATTCCCCGCAGTGATGAAGAATTCCTTTGCTGCATCTGTCACAGATGTGGCAGGTGCAGCATTGAATTTTTTTCCCCATGTGTTCTTCATCCCCGCGAGGACACAGCAGCGCCGGACAGGTAGGGGTTTTTTTTGTTTTTTTTACACTAAAATTCCTGTTTTTCAGGGAAGAGCTTATTTTTAAAGCTCTTCACTGAAAAACAATTCAGAGGTGCTGGCAGACCATTGTCTTCAATGGAGCTTTCAGCAGCAGCCACGGCTCCATTGAAGACAATGTGTGCATTCCCTATGGTAACGCATGTCCTATCTTTGCAGGTGCACGCCTGTAAAGCACAAACATGTGCACACACTATAGGGAATACATTGGTTCTAATAGAAGCATGTTTTTGTGCACGCGTATGCACGCACAAAAACACTATTGTGTGAATCCACCCTCAGTCTTAGTAATCAGTGTGAAAATTGTAGAATTTTAAGATTATTATAAATATATAGACTGTTACATCAAGCATTAAAAATTAATCATCAAAAATTCTTAGAGTACCTATACGGTTTTGTGGATCTCACCTAGTACAGTATAAAGACTGCACTGTTTCTGTATAAGTGAGCTGGCTGAAAACAGAGGAGTAAACACTGCTGCAGAAGCCAGCACAGATGGAACAGAGGCTACAGGATCACTCTTCTGCCTTCAGCGATCTGCCTCTGTCTCCGAAGCAGCTGACTTCTTTGTACAAGTCTAAACTGTGGCCAAGCAGGTAACACTGAAAAAAGTTGTTTAAAGCAAAAGTACTTTAATAAAGTATATTACAAAGTTACTTTATAGGCAATATCCCTGAAAAGTTACTTAGCATGTCATATTCTCATGAAATCACCCCAGAAGAAAATTTTTCGTACTATTTAGGGTTTTTTCTGACTTTTTGATGTAACATTCTATATTTTAAAATAAAATTAAATCCTGCAGTTTTCACGCTGAGCACAAATCCTAACAATAGTCTGATACTTCCTGTTCTATAGAGAAAACTTTTCAGTAGTCATCCCTACAGGCAGAATTACATGTACGGACAATAGAATAAAAATAACTACATTCAAAAGATAAAAATAGATAAAAATGGAATATGTTTCACTATATGGTTTTCATTAGTAAAAAATAAATAATAATAAATTCACCTCCATTCTTATTGTGGTCAATTTTTTTCCACCAGAAACCTGCATATCAACATATATGATCAATGGATATTTGGGCAGACAGACATATTTCAATACCAGCATTTACAGTCAAATCAGTAAAATATATTTTTCTCCGTTTATTGTTGATACCTCACGGGTATTTAAATTTGAAATTGACAAATCTTTCTATATTATGAGTAAATAAAAATTTTTTTACAACTGTACAAATTTGGAACATTTCATTCGATTTTAAATTCTGCAGTGTGTTTATTAGATGCTTGACCTAGCATTTGTCTTGGTTACAAAATCCTCAATTCAAATATTGTGGAGCTGGTATGGTACAACATTCTGACAAAATTTAGGTGTGAAATAAATATATTCCCACACACACTAAACCCAAAGTGTGAATGTGGTCACTACTCTATTTTAAAATTGCTCTAATAAAGCATTAAGTATATTATACAAATAAAACTTCACAAAATGCTGTAGTTTTACTTTTTTCAATAAAAATAAAACTAATATTTTTGCATTAAGCAAACATAAAGGTTACATGCAAGCATTGGTGTAATTATAATGAGTGCAGAGGTGCGGTCCACATAGGCTCTGGAGTCTTAGAAACCTTTCTCATGGGACAGAATTAGTCCACACAGATATTTTTAGGTCACAATGTTATTCCTATCGGGCTTGAATCCCACACCTGTTTAATTCTAAACTGCAAAGCCCCATATACAATGTACAAGTGTCAGGCAAACGATGCCCGACACTCGTCCCTGTGTCTCTGCACTCCAGTGCTCCCACACGGGAGCTAGCACACCAGGTTGGTTCAAGGACCAGCCAGCAGAGGGGCGTGGCAGTGCAGGAGATTTCTCTCCTCTCGTTCCCTCGCCCCCATCAATTCACATAACACAGCCGCTGTTCACTACTGAACAGATGCTGTTTAAGCTGAACAGTGAGCGATCAGCTTCATCGCTGATCTCTCATGCTGCATAAACGATCAGCAATGAAGCTCATTGCTCAGCTTAAACAGCTACCGTTCAGTAGTGAACGGTGGCTGTGTTAAGTAAATGGAGGGGTGCTGGGGAGGTAGAGGAGAGAAATCTCCTCCACTGCCCCGCCCCCCTGCTGGCCGCTCCGTGACCCAGGCAGCTCTGCTAGCGAGGAAACACAGGGAAGAGTGTTGGGCATCATTTGCCCAACACCCATCCCAAGCCCAATGGGGCTTAAGATTCCATTCCCCAGCAGAAAAGCTTTCTACTGTGGAATTAAGGACGTAATGCATTTTATTTTATACTTGCTTTAAATTTATTGGTAATCAACATGATTTTTGAATGTTCATAGAATCATAGAATGGTAAAGTTGGACTTCCAGGGTCATCGGGTCCAACCCTCTGCTCAATGCAGGATTTACTAAATCATCCCAGACAGATATTTGTCCAGCCTTTGTTTGAACACTTCCATTGAAAGAGAACTTACCACCTCCTGTGGTAACCTGTTCCACTCATTGATCACCCTCACTGTCAGAAAGTTTTTTCTAATATTTAATCTGTGTCTCCTCCCTTTCAGTTTCATCCCATTGTTTCTAGTATTTTCTTGTGCAAATGAGAATAGGGCTGATCTCTCTGTACTGTGACAGCCCTTAAGATATTTGTAGACAGCTATTAAGTCTCCTCTCAGCCTTCTTTTTTGCAAGCTTAACATTCCCAGATCCTTTAACTGTTCCTCATAGGACATGATTTGCAGACTGCTTACCATCTTGGTAACGTCTCACCGAAGGGAACCACTGATTATTAAAATATAACTTTTATTCAAATTAAATAAAAACGTGCGTGATCAAACTCATAAATTGTGTGCCTCTTCTTTACTAGAATGACACCGATATATTGATATTTTGTCGTAATGTTTTGTTTTTATGTTTATGTCCTCATATTTATTGCTGACTGTAAATTAGAACATAAAGATCCCGCTCAGCAAACTTTACTGTGTGGGAAAGAAAAATTCCTTTATTCTTTCTTATTTATTGTTCTGTTTCGCAAATATACGGCTCTGTTCACCTTATTAGATTTATTTAGTGAGCAAGCCTCAATGGACAACCAATTTTCAGTTGTCAATTGTTATATATATTTGCCCCACCAGTGGTTTGGTCAAGTCCCAAGGACTGTGACGTTGTATTGACCAGTCACCTATGTCCTATTAACACACTGATGTCAAATTTCTTACAGTCAGTCTCTCGTATTTAATGGGACGTTCACAAAACTATATATATCAGTGTCCAGCGCTGTAATTTCAACTAATGACGCTGTATTAAACGGCTGTATATATATGTCTTGCATTCATTCATCGTTCAGCCATACTGTTTACTTGTGAATGGCTTATATGAGGCTGTCATGGATCCACATATAGTTGACAATGTGGAAACTATCAGCCCTTTATTTGCATATTTGTATTCAGCATATCAAGTTATGGGGACTGAGTGTTAGTCTGATGGACTTAAATTTTATCACCCATCAAGACTCTCTTTAACCCCCTTTTTCTAGCAGTCATATTCAACATCTAAAGTTCTAGGGACTGAATATTAATCTAATGGATTTAGATTTTATCACCCATCAAAGCTCTCTTTGTCCCCATCTAATTACTATAGAACACCCCATCTAATTACTATAGAACACCATTAACTGTTCTTCATAGGACATGATTTGCAGACTGCTTACCATCTTGGTAACTCTTCTCTGTTGGACAATGCACCTTGCAATTAAATGTTCTTTTTTACATAAACTTATATTAGAAATGCCAGTGAGGATACATGATATCTCGTGTACATGTATCACAGTTAGGCCTTAGTCAGACGGGCGTTTTTTCGCGCGATTTGCGGATCGCATGACGGATGCGCATCCGCAAATCGCGTGACCAGTGCGTGCAAGTCGCCCGCAAATCACCCGAAAATCTGCTCCTAGCCGCGTTTTATTAGAAACGGGCCGGAGCTGTCCAGCGCATTGCATTCAATGGAGACGGCAATAGAGCCGCCTCCATTTAAAGCAATGCGCTGCGGGCGAGCCCGGGATGAATTGTCGGTAAGGGCTTAAATATATAAGCCCTTCTCTGCAATTCATCCTAAAATGTGTAAAAATAAAAAAAAATTGTATACTCACCTTCTCCGGCAGCCGGAGCTCCGCGCGGCCGTCCTGCAGTGGGTGTGAAGGGGGTGTGTCAGACCTGCCCCCTGATTGGCTCAGCGCTGAGCCAATCAGAGGCATGCCTCACTCACACCCATTCATGAATTCATGAATGGATGTGAGTCAGACCTGCCCCTGATTGGCTCAGCGCTGAGAGGCAGCAGTCACTCACCCATTCATGAATTCATGAATGGGTGTGTGAGTGAAACCGGCCTCTGATTGGTCAGGGCTGTGACCAATCAGAGACAGATCATTCAGCAGGCGGGGATTTTAAAGCCCCGCCGGCTGAATAGTGCCGAGAAGCAGTTCAGGAGAACTGACAGCGGCCACGGCTGGACTCCGGCTGCAGCGGAAAGGTGAGTATACAATTTTTTTTTATTTTAACACATTTTAGGATGAATTGCAGGGAAGGGCTTATATATTTAACCCCTTCCCGACAATTCACCCCGCGCACGCCGGCAGCCCATTGCTTTCAATGGAGCGGCTGTATTGCCGGCTCCATTGAATTCAATGGGCAAACATCGTTCTTCTCTGCCACAGCTGTTACAGCTGTGGCAGAGAAGAATGATTTGTCTTCTATATGTTCTCAACGGGGTCGGCGCTGCTGCCGCCGGCCCCATTGAGCGCATATACAGAAGAGAACAGGAATCGCAGATCGCAGATAGGTGCGATCTGCGATTTTTTGTTCTATAATTTATCGGACGAGCGCATAAAAAGCGCTCATGTGTCCGATACCACTGCAAAGCAATGGTTTTATAAAATCGCCGGACGCATGCGCATGCGCAAATCGCGGCTAAAAACGCCCGTCTGACTAAGGCCTTACTCATTATCATAAGTATATTTTTTTTTCAAACCGCAATTATAATGAATTATAATGTTATTATATACAATAATTATTTTATGCTAGTCTCTTTTTTTCATTTGCAAACAAAATATATATTTAACATACTTTTATTGTTGCCTGTTAACAGACAGCATAATATTTTGTAAATATTTCAGTACATTTGCCTTTTTTATACACTTTAAGGCCTCAGTCACACAGGCGCATCGGCACCCGTACACCGGCACCGATGCGCCCGTGTGACTTACACCAGCAGACGGACGTACCTGCAGACGGCCGTCTCTCTGCAGCGCTGGAGGAAAGAACATGTGACCGGCTTCATTGCCGGTCAAATGTTCTTTCCTCCGGCGCTGCAGAGAGACGGACGTCTTTAGGTACGTCCGTCTCCTTCCTGCAGTCACACGGGCGCAGCAGGGCCGGTGTACGGGTGCCGATGCGCCCGTGTGACTGAGGCCTAATAAAGATTCATGTGTTAAATGATTAGCATTCAATACAAAGACATGTTTAGCCATCTGTATATAGTTTATAAAATGTTTTTTATTAAAAATGTCAGGTAGTTATTTTTATTAGAACATGTACATAATAACAGTTATGCTCAATCACATGTTGTATAAACATATATAAATCCACACATATCTATAAGGGCTTTTATCCGCATTTTTTTAAAATTAACACCGCGTTATTGCTGCATTTTTTTCAATGGCACTTTCTAATGTTAAAATCGCATCGCACAAAAATCGCGAAAGCACAAACATGCAATTTTTGTGTGATGCAATTTTAACATTAGAAAGTCCCATAGAAAAAAACGCAGCGATATAGCAGTGTTAAAAAAAAAACGCTAGTGGGTGGAAGCCCTAATATATGTGTTGCTCATAGATAATTTTCACACTTTTAGGGTGGGTTCACACAAGCGTGTTTTTGTGTGTACATACGCACACACAAAAACACGCTTCTATTTGCAAGAATGCATTCCCTATGGTGTGTGATTGTGATTGGCTGAAGCACTTCAGCCAACCACAATCAGATTTTAAATCCCCGGCTGCTGATAGTTCAGAACTACAGAGCTGGGGACAAATGCAGAAGCCACGGCTGAGCCCCAGCAGGTGAGTATTTTCTTTTTTGTTATTTTTGGACACATTTTACCAGGCTTTTCAGGGCAAGGCTTATGAAGCCCTTCCCTGAAAAGCCATTGACGGCTGCCAGGGCTCAGCGGTGACTTCTGCCGCTGTCCCCGGCTCTGCACTGCTGTTTTGAGCTATCAGCAGCCAGGGATTTAAAATCCCCACCTGCTGGTAGCTCTGATTGTGATTGGCTGAAGTGCTCAGCCAATCACAATCAGAGCTACCAGCAGGCGGGGATTTTAAATCATCGGCTGCTGATAGCTCAGAACTACAGAGGCGGGGACAGCGCCAGAAGTCGTGGCTGAGCCTCGGCAGCTGAAGGGAGGTGAGTATTGTTTTTTTTTTTTTAATGCACTTTTTTAAATAGCTTTTCAGGGAGGGGCTTATGAAGCCCTTCCCTGAAAAGCCATTGACGGGATGCCGGCAGCAGGATTCTCTACCACAGCTGTCATGTATGACAGTTGCGGTTGAGAATTGAAGAATTCCCTTTGCGCAATCTGCCACAGATGTGGCAGATGTAGCAGCAGGGAATTCTTTTAACTAGCGGGAGTGAAGGAAACATCTGACGCATGCCGAAGATGTGTTCTTCATGCCCGCGGGGGTCACAGCAGCGACGGAGAGGTAAGTTGTTTTTTTTTTGTTTTGATCTAAAATGTTTCTTTTTCAGGGAAGGGCTTATATGTAAAGCCCTTCCCTGAAAAAGAATGCAGGGGGCCGGCGGAGCATTGTTTTCAAAGGAGCCGCCGGCAGCAGCCGCGCAAAAGTACAAAAACACGCTCGTGTGAACTCACCCTAAGAACCAGTGCTTTCCAATGAAAGCATTCACATGTACATTTTTTAGAAACGCTAAAAAAGCACACCTGCAAAAGATAGGACATGTGAGTGCAAATATATCTGTTCATGCAATTTATCTACACGCAATGTGTGAATTTTTTTTTTAGCGCGGCTATTCATGCTCTAAAAAAATTGCTTGTCTGACCGAGACCTTATTGTGTTTTTATATTAGTATAATTTTAATGCTTAAACATTAAAGTTTATATGCAGAATACATTATATATGGATATATATCATATTTTATTTTTAAATACTCCAACAGCTGATTTTATAAAGTGCAGGTGGCGATCAGTGCAAGACCATTTCAGTGAGGAGGTAACAAAGGTGGAAAAAAATAGCTCATCTCCAGTCAATCAACTATGGCTAGCTTCAAAGAATTGATGTTCCTTTTGCCAAACTGGGAGCTCCACAGGTACTTTCTAATCTTTATTTTTAATCTAAGTGCACACACTTTCATTTGCCACAAAGATGATGAATTCTAGATAGATGGAATATAACACAATGTATTTAATTGTAAAAATGTGCTATTTTATACATTTCATCTGTTATCAGAAACATAATGTTAAAAAAATTATTACATTAAACATAAACATTCAACACAGAGAATGTAATTATCTTAAATATATAATATATATATATATATATATATATATATATATATATATATATATATATATATATATATATATATATTAACCATATCGGGCATTATTTACTGCTTTTTCATAGTATGCCTATTATTATAAAGAATAGTAATACCTCTATTTTAAATTTTTGATTAAAAAATGTTTGTGTAAATGCTGCAACATTATGTAAAGGTTTAAAATGAATGTGTCTAGCTGAATGAACAAGTTAAGCAAAATGAATTTTTCGCTGTATAATTTTCAAATTTTGTTTAATCTGTTTTTATATTATTAAAATTATAGTTCAGTTGTTTGTAACATAAAGGTAGTAATTATGTTATTTATA
The DNA here is from genome assembly GCF_035609145.1 of Eleutherodactylus coqui. Taxonomy (NCBI): domain Eukaryota; kingdom Metazoa; phylum Chordata; class Amphibia; order Anura; family Eleutherodactylidae; genus Eleutherodactylus; species Eleutherodactylus coqui. Next base: position 80,466,939 of record NC_089845.1, on the reverse strand, counting down.
ATTATCTAAATACACACAAAATTTCCTAAAATTTGTTATTCATAGAATTTAAAGGGGTTGTCCCGCGGCAGCAAGTGGGTCTATACACTTCTGTATGGCCATAATAATGCACTTTGTAATGTACATTGTGCATTAATTATGAGCCATACAGAAGTTATAAAAAGTTTTATACTTACCTGCTCTATTGCTGGCGTCCTCGTCTCCATGGTGCCGACTAATTTTCGCCCTCCGATGGCCAAATTAGCCGCGCTTGCGCAGTCCGGGTCTTCTTCTTTTCTGAATGGGGCTCCGTGTAGCTCCGTGTAGCTCCGCCCCGTCACGTGCCGATTCCAGCCAATCAGGAGGCTGGAATCGGCAATGGACCGCACAGAAGCCCTGCGGTCCATGGAGACAGAGGATCCCGGCGGCCATCTTCAGCAGGTGAGTATGAAGACGCCGGACTGCCAGGATTCAGGTAAGCGCTGTGCGGGTTGTTTTTTTAACCCCTGCATCGGGGTTGTCTCGCGCTGAACGGGGGGGGGGGGGGTTAAAAAAAAAAAAAAAACCCGTTTCGGCGCGGGACAACCCCTTTAACTTTAAAAAAGAAAAGAATGTATTTTGTTAAAACATTTCTTAAAATGTCTACATATTTAATATTAGAGGTAATAAGAAATTTAAAATGTTAAATAACCTAGTAATCTCATAAATGTGTTTTTCTGTTCCTGTTAATAAAGTAAATATTACAATGATTTGAAATGTAGACTTTCTTAGCAAATTTCAAAATAGGATATTTCATTTTAAAGTGTAAAACATATAAAATATGACTACATTTAAAAAGTTCGCTTTTTGTGACTGAAATACTTGAAATTAATAAAAGCATTGCTGTTTTAAATGATCTGAAGGCAATATTCAAGCTCAGCCCAGGCACCATTTGTCTGCTTCTGAAGATCATTCAGACATAGAGATTAGAGATGAGCAGGCACGCTCAATACAGCAGTTACTGAAGTGAGCAGCACTCTTCTCGAGTAACTGCTTACTGGTCTGAGCATGCTCGGGGGGTGGCGGTGGGTAGCAGGGGGATAGTGAGAGAGAACTCTCTCTTTCCCGCTACACTCCACTGCCCACCGCTCACCCCCACGCACCCCCGAGCATGCTCGGAACAGTAAGCAGTTACTCGAGAAGAGCGATGCTCACTTGAGTAACTGCTGTATCCGAGCATGCTCGCTCATCTCTAATAGAGATGCATGAAGAAGACCAAATGTAGTCTTCTTCCCTAGAGGAAGAAGTTAATGTTGATGATCAGCCTGGACCACCCAGCTACTGATCAAGACATCCAGCTCCCATGCTCTTCAAGCTACTACTCATAGGGATAAAGGACCTGTGGTAGTTCTTAGAGTAGTTCACAAATGGACATAACTCTTCAACTTAAACAAGAGGCCACGACTCTCACGCAGAGGGTAGGTAGTGAGGGTCAATTTGGACACTCTGGTCATACAGTTGCAGACCGCTTTTGTGCTCTGCCATCTTGCAATCAGTCTGACTGTATGTCCTTAATGCTAGCAATAATGGGCATTTATGAAAATGCACTCTCACCCCTACTACCACTACACTGCTTTTGTCAGAAAATCACACATTATTATGATTAGTCTAGACACAATGAACTCAAACATTACATGCAGTTTTAGGCCTCAGTCACACGGCGCATCGGCACCTGTACACCGGCGCCGATGCGCCCGTGTGACTGACACCAGCAGACGTACGTACCTGCAGACGGCCGTCTCTCTGCAGCGCTGGAGGAAATAACATGTGACCGGCTTCATTGCTGGTACGTCTGTCTCCTTCCTGCAGTCACACTGGCGCATCGGCGCCGGTGTACTGGTGCCGATGCACCCGTGTGACTGAGGCCTTAGAATGTGTTGCCTTTAATAGAAAATAAAAATGTTCTTGAAAAATATATCTACTAAATAATCTAGACATATATTTACAAGTAAACAATTTAAAATTTAAGAAACATTTGAAAGAAACATAGATTTGTACTTTCATTGTGGACATAAATATCAGAATTGACAAGTCAGGATTATCCACCAAACCTGTAAATGTATGTATACAATTACATGTATAAAAAAAACATCAGCTGTAAAATTAAATATAAAGCAACCCTTTATTTTAAAAAGACATGCTAATTCACATGCGTCACATGACTATATCTCTTAAAGAAAAAGAGATTAACTTAAACAATTAAAAAAAAAACCCTCCATGACCTTTCAATAGCTATGGCCTAACCAATGCACTTTCTGACAAAGCACCTTTTCCAGTGATCCAGATTCCTTAGTGGATATGGGCGCATGAGGTTAGACTTCAAAGGCAAAGTCTCATTTGCAACCAACACAAATGGAACTTGGACAGTGGTACCGGGCCTTGAACCAAGAATTGTGTCTTGATTAGTTATTACTTCCAGCCCTAGCTGAGAGTGCTCAAACACCTGAGCATCACCAGCAATGCCATAAGTGCCAATGTCAAAAAAATCTGTAAGATGTGTCAGCAACTGTAATCAAAACAACCAGAAAATACATCTTGTAATTGAAGAAGCGTGATTCAGAATGTGATGGCAATTACACTTTTACATGCTTACCATCAACTGCACCTGTACAGTTTGGGAATTTTGGCATAGATTGGAATCGTTCTGCAGCCTTCAACTAAATTTCAAGTGTGGGTGATGGCATCACGGAGGGCTGTAAATCCTGCCAAGTCAGGATACATGTGGCCTTCATAGATACTCCTATATGGAATTGTAGGTGGAGAGAAACAAAGGTCTTTCCTATAGCCAAAAACTTAAAATAAGAAAAAAAGATTAATATACACTCTAAGGGCTCAGTCACACAAGCGCATTGGCGCCCATGTTCCTGCACAATAAGACAGCTGCAATGCAGGTGCGGACGACTTTCCGCACCGCTGGAAGAAAGAACACATGACCGGTTCCATTGCCAGCTGAAAAGTTAAACTATTATATTATGACTATAGCACACATAAAAAATATGTAAGCCATTGAGCAATGACATATAAATATGCCCATGGTACTGCTACATGCACAATAAAACAATATGCAGACTTCAATAGTTAATTGACAATATTGTTCATCAATTAAAAATAATTACCGCAAGGTGATGATGAGTCTTTCCTCAGCTGATATGGCTCTGCTCATAACTGTATCCTGATTAGAGATGAGCGAGCGTACTCGGCCACGCCCCTTTTTCGCCCGAGTACCGTGATTTTCGAGTACTTCCGTACTCGGGCGAAAAGATTTGGGGGGCGCCGTGGGTGAGTGGGGGGTTGCAGCGGGGAGTGGGGGGGAGAGGGAGAGGGCTCCCCCCTGTTCCCCGCTGCTACCCACCGCACCGCCACACCTCCCCCTGCCCCCTGGCGCCCCCCGAATCTTTTCACCTGAGTACTGAAGTACTCGAAAATCGCGGTGCTCAATCGAGTAATTACTCAAAACGAGTACGTTCGCTCATCTCTAATCCTGATACATCAGGGAGGGCCTCAGGTGCATCAGTAATGCATAAAATGCCTGAATCGGCATAGAGAGATAGCTCTAAAAGGAGCAAATAAATAAATAATAAATTAAAAAAAATAAATATAAATGTGTGCCATTTTCAGCCATTTTTATGGTGATTTTTGAATTCAGCAGATGGAAATGCATAAGAATACGCTAATTTTGATCCCAAAACAAAATCATTGTTGTCCAATGTAACCGGCTACAAAAAAAAACTTATCATGCCTTTGTATGCCTGGATATACCACAGCACATTGTCTTTTCACATCATAGTCATGCAAAAAAGAGAGCATCTACAAAAAAGTCCTCCTTCTCTCCTGACATCTTCTTTGAAAGAAAAAAAGGATTATTTTAATGTTTTACATGATGAAAATAGCATTTTATCAAGCGAGATTGGAAAAAAATGTGGGCCAATATAAGATGGTATCTTCTAACGAAAAAAGCATTTATATATAACAATCATTTTACTTTCATTGCATATTAAAATAGTTAAGACACATATCAATACAACAAAGATACACACCATACCTGTCTTTCCTTCAAAATACATAACAGAGTCACAACTAAGACCCCCAAATAAAATCACAGAAAGAGAAAAGTCAAAGAGATATCAAATCACAGAGAGCGGCCCAAATAAGGAGGACTTAACTGGAGCGCAGCAAAATAGCCAAGAGCATCTATAAAGTCCAGCAACACTGTGAACAACCCACAAAAATCAGGTGAGAATAAGTGCTCCTTTAATAGTACATTACTTACACTTGCTTTTTATAGCACTTTAAGAGAGTTCCCCAAAACGCAATATATTGAAGAAACTTGTAACTTTACTGCAATGAGAGCGACTACACAAATTAGCTAGTAATAGCTGTAGTCATATTTACTACATAAAACTAGCTTTCCACAAAAAAAGAGTGTCTATAGTGGCATTGGGTCTGTATTTTGGTACTTAATCTCTTTATAATTGTTTCATACGGATTCACTCCGAGGGCTTAGTCACAGCCGATGCACCCGTGTGACTGAGCCCTTACTGCAGGAAGAAGACGGCCATACTTCAGAACGGACGACTCCCCGCAGCGCAGAAGAAAGAACACATGACCGGTAATGAAGCCGGTCACATGTTCTTTCCTCCAGCGTGGCGCTGCAGAGAGACGTCCATTCTATAGTGCGGCCGTCTCCTTCCTGCAGTAACACGGGCGCCGATGCGCCCGTGTGACTAGGCCCTGAAATTGGAAGTTGTGTATTATTCACAATAACATATCATAGTGAGTTGATACCCATTTATCTCAAATACAATAAATTTGCATTCACTCACATAATCTTTATTTATAAGCTATACTTTCAGGGTTAAGTTTGAAAAGTTTGACTTTTTCTCTATGCAAACATATGTCGTTGTATTAGAAGGTAAAAGTCAGTTCATAGCAAACTCCCGCTATTCAGATGTATGAGGTAACCAACAAAATGCCTCCAAGAGCCAAAAAGCAGATTCACAGCATGACAAGGCTAGCCTTCTCAGAATCAGCAGATACAAAATGCTATTTTTCTGCAATAAAACAGCTTTTTTCAAGCATGAAAAAGGCAGTTTTATTGCTGAAATATTGTAAGCATATGTTGTCATTGCTCAACAGTGTTTCCGAAAATTCTATTTCCTCTTCTGGAGTAGTTTGGTATATACTATCATTTTTTTGGCAGAGGTAAACAAAGTATCACTGTCAGATAGAATAACCCAACATGTTATATCTTCATCAGTACTGCCTTTATAAGTCAATTCATTTAGCAAGCTGAAAAGAGCTGTTTTCTATTTCTAATTCATGGACAGTGTTTCATTCCTTAGCTATTGGAAAGACTACATTTATCACAAGTTTTTACTTCTGCAGGCTCCAACTCTAATTGTCAGTTTTCCCAAAGTGATGGTTGGAGACTAGGTGCTTTGATTTCTCCCATGCACAGCACACAGAGAAGATGAGATACTGTTCTACCACAACTATCTCCTATGTACAGAGAAGCAGTGGCAGCCTGGAGGCCATTATAGAGAAGTACTGAGCAGTATAGATGTGATTCCAGGAGCAATGTGACAGTAAAACACTCTTAGCTCCAGCAGCATCTCTGTGTGTCTTTCCGCTTTTCTCTCACTCAACAGTTGTTCCCTTCTTTCCCATCGCTTCGCCATAGATTTCTATGAGAAGCATGCAATCTGATCTGGCAGTCAGTTGTTAGCCCTTTTGCTCTCCTAGGATGAATTCAAAGTGCACCATTTAAAGGGGAAAGGTGCAGAAGAAAAGGAGCCTAATAAGTGGAGAGAGAAGCACTTTTCTCTGATAAGATGTATTGCAAAGTATCATATTCACTATTGATTTACGCAAAGTATGTTGACGGCTCAGGGATCATTTAACTTTAAATCCAAAAACAGAACATTAATTATGTATACGGTATCCTCAGAGAAAAAAAATGACTATTTTATATTGTAAGTCTGATATAAAAGTTCAGTTTTACAGTTCTAATATAGAATGGGAATATATAGAAAGCTTAGATATAATATGTGTATTGTTTTATGGAGTGGACAAATGGTTTAACCCCTTAGTGACGGAGCTTTTTTGCTTTTTTCCATTTTTGTTTTTTTCTACTCCCTTTTAAAAAATCGTAGCTCCTTTATTTATCCATCGACGTCGCTGTATGAGGGCTTGTTTTTTGCGGGACGAGTTGTATTTTTCAATGGCACTATTTATTGTACCATATAATGTACTGAAAAACTTTTTAAAAATTCTTAGCGGAGAGAAATGGGAAAAAAACCGACATTCCACCATCTTTCGGTGCGTCCTGTTTCTACGGAGCACAAACTGCAACAAAAACGACCTGATATTTTTATTCTATGGGTCAGTATGATTACTACGATACCAAACTTATATAGTTTTTTTTTTGCTGTAGTACTTGTATTTTTTTTTAAAGATATTTAATTTTTTTCAATTAATTTCTGCGGTCATATTGTGCGCGCAATAACTTTTTTATTTTTCTGTCGACGTAGTTGTACAAGGGCTCACTTTTTGCAAGATGTCCTGTAGTTTCCGATAGTATCAATGTGGAATACATATGACTTTTTGATCGCTTTTTATTGCATTTTTTCTGGAAGACAGGGTAACTAAAAAAGTGTATTTCTGGCATTCTTTATTTTTTTTTTTCAGACGATGTTCACCGCGCAGGAAAAATAATGCACTACTTTGATAGATCGGACTTTTACGGACGCGGCGATACCAAATACATATTTTTATTTTATGATTTAGATTTTTTAGTAATGGATATGGCAAAAGGGGGGTGATTTAACTTTTATAACTTTTTTTTTTACAATTTAAAAAACTTTATTGATCTTTTTTCTTACTTTACTTTAAAGGCCCCCTGGGGGACTTTAACATGCGATGCTTTGATCGCTCCTGCAGTATGACGTAATGCTATAGCATTACGTAATACTGCTTTTTTACAAGCAGTCTATCAAGCCACCCTGTGTGGATGGCTTGATAGGCAGTCTGCTAAGGCAGCCCTGGGGCCATTCATTAGGCCCTCGCTGCCATGACACCTACACGGCTAGCACGATCTCACCGTGGGGGGCCGTGCGGGACCCCCAAAAAGCGTTCGGGGGATTTAAATGCCGCTGTCAGAATTGCCGAACAGCCAAGCGCGGCTATTGCCCGCGGGTGTCAGCTGTAACAAACAGCTGACGCCCGCGCTGTATGGAGGGAGATAGCGGCGCTACCTCCCTCCATACAAGTCCTGCAACAGCAGGACGTAGTTTTACGATAGCGCCGTCACTAAGGGGTTAAAAATAAAACTAAATGCCTCTGTGAACATAGTCATTCTATAAAAAAAATATTTACAGTGTATTTGAAGGATCTATACCATCTGTATTAAAACACTATATGTTGTGTCTTAGGCTAATATAAAAAATCACCAGATGGTACTACAACAGTTTTGATCTATAAAAAAAAAATCATTGCTAAAAGCTTTTAAGTTCCCAAACTGACAGTTAAAGATGATGCTGAAAAGATGAAATAGGACGCGCTCAGGAAATAACTTTCACCACAACACCACTTGGCATTATCAATAGTTATCTGTTTATTGATTGACAGGCAACAGTTCTTATAGAGGCCCATGCCTCAATTACAGTAATTCAAATTTATTATATTAATTTATTACCATTGATCAATAAAACATAAACACAATATAAATATGCAAGATAAAGAATTTAACATCTAAAATGCGAAACAAATGCAGTGCAGGCGCAGAAGAATCATACATGATTAGCTTCTCAGAACATAAAAGTACAGTAATGGTAAACAATAAGTTGTTTAGAGAGAATATTTTGGAGCATATGTGAACAGCTAGGAACATGTCATCTCAACATGAGGGCCAGTCTGGAGGCCTTTCCATTATCTTCTGGTAGCTCCGGCCTCAGCTATTCACTCAAGGCTTTTTTGAACAACTATTTAATATCTGTAGTTTCTCATTTTAAAAGGGAAAATTACAATGTATGGAGGATCATACAAGATCGCTACCACATACAAAATGGAGTCATATTCATTACACCAACACTCACATTTCCCAATAAAGGCTCCTCTTATTTCAGTTTCCAGGTCTGTGAATATGTTAAATGGGTAGTCCTAATCACCCACCTGATACATTCACACTTAAACTAAGAAGTGCGCATACAGGGGAACAAGTGAAAGCAGAAGGAAAAGAGACATTTTCAGAGTCAGCAGGGAAGCAGCTGCAAAGACCCACTAGCATGAGGACATGACAGGTCATTTTTAATTGGTACTGCTTCCCCTTTAACTACTACTGCTACTGAGTTAAATCCTACATAATATCTCAATGCCAGATTTACAAATCTGTATTTTCTGTGATTCTGCTTCAGTTTTTCAATCGTTTAGCATTCCCTGCTGGGTCAATGTCTGTACATAGCTTGCTATGATTATTTCAATCCTGTGTAGTGTAACTACAGTACTCCATTACATTATAGGAGCTTAGTGAAACTGCTAGGGGTGTGTCTTTCAAAGTGCTTCAAAGTGTCTTCCAACTGTTAGCAAGGACAACCCGCAGAAATATAATCTAGCACAAAGCTATAGCACAGGCTGTAACACAGGAGCAATATTATAACTAAGATACTATATGTAAAGAAATGCATTTACAAAGTTTTATATAATCTTTTTATATAGATCATATCTACGGTATGTAGAACCTGCTAAATTGTGTTCATATCCTTAAAATGTAAATAACAATGGCATAATTTGAAATAAAAAAGTTATTAGAAAAAATTGCAATGTACTTTAGGGGTGCAGTCATGCGAGCGATTTTTAAGCGCATGTATAGGCGCAATTTTAAATCGACTCTACATAGAACCAAAGCTTTCTAATGGAAGCGGTCACATGTCTGATTTATACATGCGCAAAAAAGTCGCGCCTGTAAAAAATAGGATAGCATTTATCGCATGTGCTAAAAATGTGTGACCGAAGGGAAAAAATGTGAAATCCCTGGATGCTGTCACATCCAGGGGTTTCACCTTGTTGTCAATGGGGCCGGCAGCAACAGCGCTGGTCCCATTGAAAATATAGAGTAGATTGCGCTTCCCTGCCACAGCTGTGACAGCTGTGGCAGAGGAGCGCCATGCTATCCTCTTGCTTTCACTGGGGCCAGTGCTGCTGCCACCCCACTGAAAGCAATGGGATAAAGGAAACCCCTGCAGCGATGATTTTTGGGGGTGGGGGCTTGAAATATAAGCTCTACCCCGAAAATCATCGCTAGCTGTAAAAAAAAATGTTAACTCACCTAGAAGCACTGTTCGGCTCTTCTCCCCATTTCCGCCAGTCTTCTTCTGTATTCTGATGGCTGGGTATTGAAAAATCCCCACTTCTAAAAAGTGCTGCATCTGATTGGCTGAGTGCTGTGACCAATAAGAGGCAGCACTTAGCTGTCGTTCAATGAATGGCTAAGTTTCCCCCTGAAAATCATCGCTGCAGGACTTGCCTTCATCCCATTGCTTTCAATGGGGCAGCAGCAGCATAATGGGATAGCATCGCACACTTCTGCCACAACTGTCACAGCTGTGACAGCTGTGACAGGGGAGCGTGATCTACTTCCTATATTTTCAATGGGGCTGGCGCTGTTGCCGCTGACCCTATTGACAACAAGGTGAAACCCTTGGATGTGACAGCATCCATGGGTTTTACATCCAAGGAATCCCCTTCTACAGCTGTCACAGCCACAGCAGTGGATACCGGTCACACTATTGTGTGCGATTTTTATGTGCGATTTTTTTTTCTTCAGTCATGCAATTTTTAACACATGCGATGTGAGAATTTTTTATTGCAGATATAGATGCACTAAATAATTGCTTGTGTGACTGCACCCTAAGTCCTAAGTCACATGGGCGTTTTTTCCCGCGATTTGCGGATCGCATAACGGATGCGTATCTGCAAATCGCGTGACCGTGGCCGACGATTCGCTGAAAAATTTGCACCTAGCAGCATTTTCAGTGAAAGGCCCCGATCAAAGGAGCGCTGCCCGCTAGAGGAGAACGATGTTCGCCCATTGAAAGCAATGGGCTGCCGGCAAGCGCTGTATGAATTTTTGGGAAGGGCTTAAAATATAAGCCCTTCCCAGAAAAGCATCCTGCAAATGTGTAAAAAAAAACTATACTCACCTTTTTTCTGCAGCCGGAGTTCAGCCGCGTCCGGCCGGCAGTTCTCCTGAACTGCTCTCTGTAGTATTCAGCAGGTGGATATTTAAAATCCCCACCTGCTGAATGGGCTGCCTCTGGTTGGTCACAGCCCTCACCAATCAGAGGCAGCTCTCACTCACCTATTCATGAATTCATGAATGAGTGAGTGAGTGCTACCTCTGATTGGCTGAGCGCAGGGACCAATCAGAGGCAGCTCTTAGCTGTCATTCAATAGCTGAGAGCTGCCTCTGATTGGTCCCTGCGCTCAGCCAATCAGAAGCAGCACTCACTCACACATTCATGAATTAATGAATGGGTGAGTGAGAGCTGTCTCTGATTGATGAGGGCTGTGACCAATCAGAGGCAGCCCATTCAGCAGGCGGGGATTTTAAATCCCCACCTGCTGAATACTACAGAGAGCAGTTCAGGAGAACTGCCGGCCGGACGCGGCCGAACTCCGGCTGCAGAAAAAGGTGAGTATACTTTTTTTTTTTACACATTTGCAGGATGCTTTCAGAGAAGGGCTTATATTTTAAGCCCTTCCCCGAAAATTTATACAGCGCTTGCCGGCAGCCCATTGCTTTCAATGGAGCCGGCTGTATTGCCGGCTCCATTGAATTCAATGGGCGAACATCGTTCTTCTCTGCCACAGCTGTAACAGCTGTGGCAGAGGAGAACGATCTTTAGTATATGTTCTCAATGGGGTCGGCATTGAGTGCATATATAGAACACAACGATTCGCAGTACACAGATAGGTGCATTCTGCGAATCGCTGTGTCCTATAATTTATCGCACATCCGCATAAAAAATGGACATGTGCCTGCTCCCATTGGGATGCATTGGGTCTATATATCTGCAGTCCGAGGCCTAAAGGAGATATTCAGTTATAGTTTTAAAAACTACATGTACCCTAGAGATCATAAATTTTAATACACCATCTAAATAATTGATTTTTCAGAAACGAGCAAATGCAACTGTTTTGTGATGAGAGTGGATACTTTGATGACAGAAAAATGTATGTAAATCAAGACTCAATTCATCTGTAAAATATGAGAACAAAGCATGTTTATCTAAATTATCTGTGGAGTAATGAAATTAATGGTCTGCAGTGTAAATCACTACATTTAAGTACTGCATTTCAGCTGTGAACAATGAAAAACAGATTTCCTGAGAGATTTTCAGTTCACCATATATTATGCACTCATTGTCAAAAGAAATCCAGCAGCTAGAAGGAGTTGTCAGAATCAAATGAAACTTTATATGTGTGATTGTAACATTGATATAAGTAAGTGATTACAATATCAGAGCAAGAGGATAATTTATTGCGGAAAACTAAATTCTTGCAGGAAGGCTTTAGTACCCTGTTGTACCACCTCTAGCTTGAATACAAGATGTGATATAGGCAGAGGCATACTGGTTCCATATGGCATCTTGCAGTATATTTGTCCACATTTGCCGTAAATGAGCCTCTAGATCATGCTAACTCGTTGGGATCCAAAATTTGTCCCATCTGTGTTCTATTGGCGATAAATCTATTAACCGGGCAGGCCATGGAAGTGTGGCAATGTTGTGGAGGCATTGCTATGACACTCTTGCTGCATGTGGCCAAGTATTATTTTGCTGAAACTCTGCCATGAGAGTCAATACATGAGGTTGCAGGATGTACTCAACATATTGCTGAACTGTTACTCTCTACCCTATCACTACTAAAGGTGACTGACTGTTGAATGCGATAGCCCCCTATACCATCACACCAGCAGTGGGGGCAGTGTGTTGCTCCACAGCAAAAGCAGAATTGAGGCGCTCACCCCTAGGTGTTTGTACAAAAACAGTGCAGTCATCAGTGCAAAAACTAAATCTGGATTCGTCACTGAAGACAACTCACTTCCACTTTATAGCAGTCCAGTTTTGTCATTCATGAAACCACTTCAAATGGAGGCGACTGGGGGTGAGTGTCAAAAGCAGTACATGTAATGGGTGCTCACAGAGACTATGAAAATGCATGCACCTCAGCTCATGGAACACAAATGTATTCCATAGTAGCGTCGGTTGTGGGTGACGTGATGATCTCACTCCCATGCCGTCCTCGGTCATGTGCACTATGCACAGGATGTTATAATGTTTCCTAGCAACTAATGCATAGCAAATAATGTTCCTAGCAACTCAACCACATTAGCTACTAGGAAACATTATAACATCCCGCGTACTGTGCACGTGAACGAGGACAGTGCAGGAGTGACATCATCACGTCACCCACACCCGATTCTACTATGGAACACATTTGCATTCCATGAGCTAGGAAGCATGCATCTTCCTTGTGTCTGTAAACACGGGACCAAGGGGGATCACCTCGTTGACATCAGAGCTGCGCCAGGAGCGCTCCCGGCGTCCAAGTAGCAGGGGTCTTCCAGCTCACACACTTAGATTAAGAGGTAAGCACAACTATATATTGATATATTGTATGTTTGTTTTCTATGCTTGATAGGGCGTTCATGTAATTCCAGACAGACTCTGATGTTAAGATCAGAGCTCTGTGAGGGCCATATAATCACTTCTAGGATTCCTTGTTCTTCTTTACACTGAATATAGTTCTTAATGACATTGGCTGGATGTTTTCAGTTGTTGTCCTGCTGCTCAATAAATTTGGAGCCAATCAGATGCCTCTTTGGTATTGCATGATGGATAAGTATCTGCTTGTATTTCATAGCATTTAGGACACCATTTGTCCTGACCGAATCCCCAACTTAATTTGCTTGAATGCAGGCCCAACTTTCAAGGAACCTCCACCATGCTTCACTGTTTTTTATAGACACTCTCCAGCCTTTGGGCGAACAAACTGCTTTCTGTTACAGCCAAATAATTCAAATTTTCACTCATCAGTTCAGAGTACCTGCTATCATTTTTCTGCATCCCAATTCCTATGTTTTCAAGCATACTAGAGTTACTTAGCCTTGTCTCTACGTCAAAGGTATGGTTTTTTGGTCACAATTTTTTCATGAAGACCATTTCTGACCACACTTTTCCAAACAGTAGATGGGTGTAACTGCGTCCTACTGGTTTCTGCCAGTTCTGAGCCGATGGCACTGCTGGAGATCTTCCAATTTGGAAGATATGTAAACATAATGTTTTTTGCATCTGCTGCACTAAGTTTCCTTGGCCGACCACTGCATATACAGTCCTCAACATTGCCTGTTTCTCTGTGCTTTTTCAAAACAGCTTGAACAGCACATCTTGAAACCGCAGTCTACTTTGAAATCTTTGCTTGGGAGAGATTTTGCTGATGCAATATAACTATCTTGTGTCATGTTGTTGCCCTTAGTCTTGCCATGGTGTATGACATGTGACATGAAACTGTTTTCCAGAAGCTCACGTTTATATTAAATTTGGCTTTTCCTCACCTAGTGTTAAGCTTTCTACACAGCTGTTCCTGTTAATGACTTAATTTCAACCTACACATAAAAATGATGATCATTATCATCTGTTTGGTATCATTGATTAATCATACATCTAACTTTAATCTTAAAAAAATCCCTGACTTTGCACAAGTCTACCTAGAAGAGTTGATACTTTTTTCAGGCAAAGAATGGTCACACCAATTAGTGATTTGATTTAGATTTTTCTTTTGGCCATTGATTATGCATGTTGTTAATAGACCACAATAAACTATTAACATTTCTATTTTTGAAAGCATTCTTGCTTTGCAGCATTTTTTCACCTAAAACATTTGCACAGGGCTGTATATCTGCGTAATATACTTGAAAGTGTTAGATACATTTAGTATATATTTTGGATTAGAACCAGGTAACTCAAATTTTATCAACTTCATGATAAACTTGAGTGAATTGTTTTCCATGTGGCACTTAATGTAATATTAAGAAAACATATTACAGTAGTGGATTTGTAAACAAAGATAATTGCTTTAGCTTTATTTATAGACTATACCATTTTGCCCATTTAATATGCTAATACCATGTCATTATTACAGCAATTAAATGTAATAGTATTAAGATGAAATCAGCATTGCATATTTATCATCAAAGGGAAATCAATATTAATGCTCATAAATGTCTAGTTTATTGGGAAGCTTCACATTATTTGTTAAGAAGTTTGGTTATATACTGTAATATGCAGCAAAAGAATTGAAAAACAATTCACAATTAAAGCACCTCTGCAAATCTTAAAATTTGCATGTGTCCATGAATTTCTCTTTTTTTCTTTTTATAGTATATCTATTACTTTTCCCTAGGAGCAGTAGTATGCATTCTAAAGCAGAACAAATTGATTTACTCCAATAGGCAATGATCTTCATAAGTTGTGGTTGAAAAGCATCAAATTATAATAACAGCAATCCAATAACAGGGAACAAGTCAAGTTTCTCTAACATGCAAATAAGGTGTTAGTCTCTAAACAAAACTTTTTTTGTCTTTTGGTTGCATTGTCCATACACCAGGTGCCATCTGTTGCTTGTCCAACTTCCTTGCTTAAATGTGGCTGCTTTAACTCTGCGGTCTCCAAATTTGAAATCACTGGTATATAACCAATAGAGATGAGCAAGCACCCAAATGCTCGGGTCCACGTTATTCGAGTCAAACTTTTCGTAAAATTCAAGAGCTGTACTCGAGTAACGAGCCCATTGACTACAATGGGAGACTGGAGCATTTTTGTATGTGGGACGCCAGGTCCCGAGCTTTTTTTTCCCTTGGTTTTCTCTCTCTCTCCTGCCTGCCAGACAAAAAAATTGCCAATGACACGCGCTGCTTTGCAGCGGGTAGGAGCCAAAAGCTGGGGCAGGGTTGAACACGATTTGATGCTCTTTTGAGTAACGAGCACCATTGAGTACGCTAATACTCGAACGAGCATCAAGCTCAGCAGAGTATGTTCGCTCAACTCTAATAACCAACCAACTGGAAGGCACTATGGCCAATACTCTACTAACGTTCTACCACTATAACATCTTAACACTTTTCTTCTTTCTCTGTGCCTCTGTGCATGTCTTCTTGCTGGGCTATCTCTCTCTAACACGCACACTTACGCACACAAACAGCAATCCTAATTGAACATTGCTCACTTCCTGCTCTGTAAAACTATTACCCCAGGAACCAACTGGTCTTGTTGTTACTTCACGTTAAATGTATATGCAAGAAACTTCTCATAATGAATTACATCATCCTTATCTTTTACATATTGCTATGCCCACATAAATAACATTATCAGAACTTTACCGAATGGAGAAATAATCTACATCGAAAAATATCTCTCTAGCTCAATGCTATGATTCATTTAGGTTTATCTATAAAACCTTCTGCTGCTCCAACCATTATGAAGCGGCAGCTAAAACATACCTGACAAGGTATTTTACCCCAGCTAAACAAATTTACCCAACACGCTCATAATATTTCTCGAGAAACGTTGTCACATATTATGTGGGAATGTAGCTTTATTCAACCTCAGTGGCAAGCAAGTAACACCATTATCAACAATCTTACAAAAAAAAATCACTACATCTAGACTTATTTATTGATGTCGGACACCTCCATTCCAAATGCAAAACAGGGGTAGCCCATATTTAAATGTTTACAAAATTGGTGGTGACTTGACACTGGAAAAAACAAACAGAACAACAAAATATCAATAAGATTATAGTTATAGTTAACAATTGTTGTATATATGAAAGGATGCTTGCCATTAGTGTTGCTTGTCGTGATCAGCTGGGCGATAGAATTGGGCCAATTTTGCAAAATCGGTTCATCCCGGATGTGTGCGTCTGTGTGTGTATGTTCTATGTATATGGCTCAATTGTTAGCACTGATACCTTTCAGTACTTGGGTTCTAGATTCAAATACCATTAGGACAGCAGTGATAAGAACTAAGCCACCACACCTGTCCTTTCTACTCTGGAGGAGAAGAACAGGAAGAAATAAACAGAAAAGGAATATAAAAATATATTTTTAGTATGTTTATATTGTTTCAAGTATTTCACTGATCCATAGTAATAAGATATTCTATATACTAAAAGAGTAAGTTCATACTGATTGGAAATGCTTCCAACTTTCTGCAGTGAATTTTGCATATAAATGCCAAGGCATTTTCAGAACAAGCATTGTTAATTGGATTTTATAAATAGGGTGCTTATGGGATTTAGGTGCTGTGACACCGTTAGGTGCAGGAGGAGGTGTAGACACCAATAGCCATGCAGTGACAGTGTTGGCCATTAGGGAGCTTATGGGCAAGTTGCAGAAATAAATCTGCAGCAAGAAAAGGGATTTTTCTATTATTTAATGAGCAGACATGGGTCTGGGTATATCTGCAAGACAGAAATACCTCTGAGTTGCTAAACTCAGTGTCCCAGTGAGAGGTCACTTTGGAGATCATTGTGGCAAGAGAGTGAGCTTCTTCTAGCTGAATAGCCACAAACCTGATAGAAGTGAATGGCCTGTACTGTGCTGGACGTAGTTTACTGGTATGCAACCATCCATCTGGTAGGGGAAAGATAGTAATCCATTAAACTAAACAACCCCCAAGTTGTCACTACTATAAAAATAATATAATAATCTTTATTTATATAGTGCCAACATATTCCACAGCGCTTACAAAACAGGAGGAACAGAATCAAAACCACAGTCTATATATATATATATAAAAGTGAAAGCCCTCACTGACTGACTAGCCACTAATTCTCTAACTTACCAGTGTCGTACAAACATCAAATTAGGCAGGAGCATTTTTTAGGTCCTAAATAGGAAAAGTAAAGGGGCCACAACTCGATTATTCAATGCTAATTGCAAAAGTATTGGCACCTCTGTGTAGTGTACCTAATCAAATTCTCTACCTTCCTGGTGTTGTACAGACATGAAATTTGGCAGAAGCATTCTTTAGGTCCTAAATATTAAGTGTAAAGGGGTCACAACTTGAAAGTTTAAAGGGGTTGTCTCGCGAAAGCAAGTGGGGTTAAGCACTTCTGTATGGCCATATTGTACTCTGATTGGCTGGAATCGGCACATGTGATGGGGGCGGAGCTTCGCGATGACGCGTACAAGGGGGCGGAGCCAAAATGCCGGTGATGCCGAGCCGAGCCGAATGGAGAAGATAGATCTGCGCAAGCGCGTCTAAAAAAGCAAGAAGACACCGAAGTTAGACGGAACCATGGCAACGGGGACGCCACTAACGGAGCAGGTAAGTGAATAACTTCTGTATGGCTCATATTTAATGCACGATGTATATTACAAAGTGCATTAATATGGCCATACAGAAGTGCTTAACCCCACTTGCTTTCGCGAGACAACCCCTTTAATGCTAAGTGCAAAAGTATTGGCACCCCTGTGTAAAGTACCTAATCTAATTCTCTAACTTTCCGGTGTTAAACAAACATTAAATTTGCAAAACCATTCTTTAGGTCCTAAATAGGAAGCGTAAAGGGGTCACAACTTATTTATTCAATGCTAAGTGCAAAAGTATTGGCACCCCTTTGTAATGTAGCTTCCCGTTGCTGTAAAAGCGTGAAATTTGCCACGAGCATTCTTTAAGTCCTAAATAGGAAAAGTAAAGAGATCACAACTTAATTATTCAATGCTAAGTGCAAAAGTACTTCCCGGTGTCATAGTAGCTTGAAATTTGGCACTAACATTCTTTAGGTCCTACATAGAAAAAGTAAAGGGGGTCACAACTCAATTATTCAATGCTAATTGCAAACGTAAGAGCACCCCTATGTTTTATAACTTCCCGATGTAATACTAGCGTGAAATTTGGCACAAGCATTCTTTAGGTCCTTAATAAAGATAAGTAAATAGGTCACTACTCGATTCTTCTATGTTAATTGTGAACGTAAGTGCCCCCCTATGTTATGTATCTTCCCGGTGTGTTAGAAGCATGAAATTTGGCACAACAATCTAACTGACCTCTGTGTGCATATACTGAGAGCAATCCAACTGACCTCTATGTGCACATACTGAAAGGCTGTGACGTACATAAAGATGGGGCCATGGACTGCAGAGATGGAGCATGCCTTTAAAGCTAAGAAAGGGCTGCAACCTCTAGTCTGGGGTTAAATTTGAATAAAAGGAGTGTTACCTTTAAGGGTAAAAAGTGAGGAGAATGGGTGGGGTAGCACATTCTGCAGAGGGGCATCGGTAGTTGCACTCTGAGGGCAATCTAACGCTCCTCTATATGTATACATATTTTATTCCTCGGCTACTCTGAAGTAACCATGACTTCATGAAAATTTTCTGTGCGAACAACAGGTAAACAGCTGTACCAAATTAACTTGGGCAAAGCTGAGTATATCAGCTAGTTACTATATATGTGTGTGTCTTGTGTTCAAGTCTTATAAACTCACTGACAAAAAAATGGAATGAAACTTTATATGTGTGATTGTAATGTTGATATTGTAAGTGATTACAATATCAGAACAAAAGGGTAATTTATTGTGGAAAACTGAACACTTGAAGGGAGACTCTAGAACCTTGTTGTACCGCCTTTAGCTTGGATACAAGATGTGATACAAGCAGTTATGGAGGCATACAAATTTTAAATGTTATCCTGCAGTATCATGGTCCACATTTGCTGCGACTGAGCCTCAAAATCATGCAAACTCATAGAATATCAAAGTTGGCATCTCAGATGGTCCCATATATATTCTATTGGAAATAAATATGGCGACAGGGAAAGCCACAGAAGTGTGACAATGTTGTGGGGACATTCCTGTGACACCCTTGCTGTGTGTAGCCAAGCATTATCCTGCTGGAAAATGCTTCTCAGAAGCCGTCATGAGTGGAACACATCTGGCTGCAGGATGTCCTGAACGTATCACTGAGCTGTCATTTTCCTAGGTGCTGTGATTCCTTTCAGTTAAGTGCCTGAAAATGTTTCTGATAGGCACAGAGAACTGTAATGATGGGGCCATTTGTCTCTGGATTACAGACAATGAAACAGTCGGAGCTGCTTGTGCTTGATGGACGATCAAAAGATCCTCTCTACTGGTGGTCAGTCAAGGGTGTTCTGAGCCTGGTCACCTGGCCCCACCTAACAGTCTGGTGCGAACAGCCCAGTCAGGGGGCAATTCGTTGATATGACCATCCAGCTTCTCGCAATTCAATAATGCCCCCCCCCCCCCCCCTTCCCTCTTAAACTCTGTTAACTGGGTGAAATCTCTTTAATTGTGTCGTAGAGGTAACTCTAGTGGTCAAGCTCTACACAAGTCCACTACACAAAAGTAGCTTCTGAGATCCTTTTTATAAGCCAAGTGTGAAACGACTTCAGGTGGCAAGACTATTTATCTAATCACACCACAATTCTAATAATTTGCATATGTGCCTGAGATGGTACTGCATGCTATGTTTTGCAGCAAAATGACAACTTCTTCTAGGTGTTTGATTTTTCTTTACAAAGAGTGCACTTCACTATATCTGATGAATTGATGTAATAAATCACACACACACATATATATATATATATATATATATATATATATATATATATAAGATTACATTTGACTGTACAAACATCTGATGTGATGTGTGTTTCGCATTTGTTATGGTAATTTGTTTAGTCACATGATCTTATTGGATTTACATATTGTCTTTTTACACTGACTCACTACCTAAGAAAAGCTCAGTATGAGCTGAAATATTGCACAGGCGTGAGCAATAATAAAGAATTTAATTTGGGCAGCTGTCCATGCTTCTTTTTTATGTGGATGGGATTTTCAAAATCTTACTAACATGAAGTAGAGAAAATCCACATAATAAACTGGCCTGCACTGTGACTTTTACATGTACCTTCACATGTGGCATATCTACTGCAAGCTTTCCACAGTGTAAAACCTGCTGCAAATACACTGTAAGGCCTCGGTCACACGGGCGTTTTTTGCCGCGATTTGAGGATCGCATGACAGATGCGCATCCGCAAATCGCGTGACCAGGGCCGAAAAATCGCCCGAAAAAATCTGCTCCTAGCCGCGTTTCATTAGAAACGGGCCAGAGCAGTGCAGCGCTGTCCAGCGCATTGAATTCAATGGAGCCGGCAATACAGCTGGCTCCATTGAAAGCAATTGGCTGCCCGCGATCGCACGATGAATTTTCGGGAAAGGTTTAAAAATATAAGCCCTTCCCTGAAATTCATCCAGAAATGTGTAAAAAGTAAAAAAAAAAATATACTCACCTTGTCCCGGCAGACGGAGTTCAGCCACGGCCGGCCGGCAGCTCTGCTGAACTGATATGAGTAGTATTCAGCAGCCGGGGATTTAAAATCCCCGCCTGCTGAATGAGCTGCCTTTGATTGGTCACAGCCTATATTTTTAAGCCCTTCCCGAAAATTCATCCTGCGATCGCCGGCAGCCCATTGCTTTCAATAGAGCCGGCTGTATTGCCAGCTCCATTGAATTCAATGGACAAACATCAGTCTTCTCTGCCACAGCTGTTACAGCTGTGGCAGAGGAGAATGATTTGTCTAGTATATGTTCTCAATGGGGTCGGCGCTGCTGCCGCCGGCCCCATTGAGCGCATATAGAGAAGAGAACAGGAATCGCAGATAGGTGCGATCTGCGATTTCTGTTCTATAATTTATCGGACGAGCGCATAAAAAGCGCTCATGTGTCCGATACCATTGCAAAGCAATGGTTCTATAAAATCGCCGGACGCATGCGCAAATCGCGCGAAGAAACGCCCGTCTGACCAAGGCCTAAAGGTATCTTCATGCACAACATTTTTTGAAAAATGCACTTGCAGTTGGTGATGCAGTTTTTTGAGCCAAAGGCAGAAGTGTATCCAGCAGGAATGAGTAGGACCTTTTCACATGTATAGAATTTTTCTGCATTCCACACTGCAAATCCACATCGTACTGAGGACTCACATGGGCGTATTTACACAAGCAATGCGCAGAAAATGGAAAACATTGTTTTCAATGGGACAATTCCTATTTTTGCAGCATGCTGTATTTTAGTGTACAGTTGCATACCAAAGGCCCCATAGGAGTCTATGTGGAATGAGCAAATGTGCACCCAATTTTGCAGGAAAAAGAACACACTGAGGACTAGTTAGGCTAAATAGCCTTTTAATTTGGGGAGCGGCTGCGTCTTGTGCCCATGTGAACGGTCCCATTGAACAGAAAGTACAGTAAAATGCGTAGATGATACACATGATTGCGTGATGTTCATGGTGCAAAAGAGTTATGCTATCACAAATGCTTTTGCGCATACGCTTCTGGCACTCCGCCCTTAAGCCACAGTGGCCAAATCCCCATGTAAATTGTCCTTTGGCTGCGTTTTTAATTGCTAATCACAGGAGGTGCCAAAAATAAAAATGTGGAACTGTGTTCCCAGGTATTAAAATGATGCAAACGGTTAATCAGAGTACACATATCTGGTATCATTATACATGGGAGTCTGAGAAGATTGTTTTGTATGAATTTGTTTTTTTCAAATTTTATCATACTGAATAAAAAACAGAACAAATGAAAAAAATCTTGTACCTCCTAGTGGTTGTCTTAGTTTCATGCATACAGATGTACTACTATACTGCAGTGAAAGAAAGTCTCTACAAATGAAATTCATGTAATGCAGTAAAAACAACTCCGTTATCGGGACTTGTGGCGGCTTTTTATACCCAATAAAGTTCTATCAAAGATTTGATGAAGATTTTCCTAATCAGCTGTTATGTGTTTTTGCTGCATTCCTTTGCCCGATTGCTACACGTTTTAATATAGAGACATACTGCAGAAAAATGTACTGTATAAAGTCTTTTTTTTATTTAATACACAGGAGCGTATTTCATCCTCCTTGTCTATAACACATACTGAAGTGTGCCCTTCTAATCTGAACTATGAGCATCATAGGAATGTATGATGTCGAAATTCGGGTCAGGAAACCTGTGGTCAGGCCTTAACGCACTTCCTTAGTACAGATGCAAAACAGTAGCTGAAATAAGGCAGTGTGCTCCCAGCCTTATTGTGTGAACAATTTTCTTTGCAAATATGTCTCTTCTGTTCTTCTTTATCACCTCTGCTCACTTACAACTGTAACTGCAAATCCCTTTGAGGTCTAACTATGTTGCTGAGTCAGACCCATGACAACAATGCAATGGGAAAGATTTATGAATTCTCATGCATGATGCAGGTGGTGTGCCAGTTATTCACCCAGTGGAGCTTCTGGTCTATTCAATGCATACCCTGTTGATGAATATAGCATGGGATTTGAACAGTATTAGGGTGGACCAGGTGTTCCTTCTAATCAAGTGATAAAGAAAAATCTGATACATTAGTTGCTCAGATTTTGACTTTGAAGATTCACCAACTTTTTCAAACACATTTGATTGCTTGGGAAAAGTGAGGCTAGGGGTTTCATAAATATGGCATTCACATTTTTGAATGTTTTTTTTTTTTTTTGCAAAAAAAGATATTTATCCTTGTCTAAATCTTTATACATTATAAGTTACTTTCATTTAAATCAATATATTGTTAGATACTGTAGCTCCAATCATGTTTGTGCTGCTTTTTAGAATATATAATGTAAGTGAATCTATCAAAATTTTTTAACTTAAGATTCAAGTTAGCTTATAAAATATTGTATTCACTTCACATTTTTCAGTTGAATAATGTCCACACATTTATTTTGATGTGTATATTTCTTCCCTTCTCAGAATGAATCTATACGCTGCAACTAATATAACTTCCAAGTGAATGCAACTGGTAAATTTGTTAAATGCCCTGCTGTTTAGCAAATTATCAATCAGAGGATACATATTTGGCACACCTATCTATCTCATATTTATCTCATCTATCTCATAGATATCTATTAGAGATGAGCGAACACCAAAATGTTCGGGTGTTCGTTATTCGGAACGAACTTCCCGCGATGTTCGAGGGTTCGTTTCGAATAACGAACCCCATTGAAGTCAATGGGCGACCAGAGCATTTTTGTATTTCGCCGATGCTCGCTAAGGTTTTCATGTGTGAAAATCTGGGCAATTCAACAAAGTGATGGGAATGACACAGCAACGGATAGGGCAGGCGAGGGGCTACATGTTGGGCTGCATCTCAAGTTCACAGGTCCCACTATTAAGCCACAATAGCGGCAAGAGTGGGCCCCCCCCCCCTCCCAACAACTTTTACTTCTGAAAAGCCATCATTAGCATGGCATACCTTTGCTAAGCACCACACTACCTCCAACAAAGCACAATCACCGCCTGCATGACACTCCACTGCCACTTCTACTGGGTTACATGCTGCCCAACCGCCCCCCCTCCCCCCCACAGCGCACACCAAAGTGTCCCTGCGCAGCCTTCAGCTGCCCTCATGCCACACCACCCTCATGTCTATTTAGAAGTGCGTCTGCCATGAGGAGGAACCACAGGCACACACTGCAGAGGTTGGCACGGCTAGGCAGCGACCCTCTTTAAAAGGGGCGGGGCGATAGCCCACAATGCTGTACAGAAGCAATGAGAAATAGAATCCTGTGCCACCGCCATCAGGAGCTGCACACGTGGGCATAGCAATGGGAAACCTATGTGCCACACACTATTCATTCTGTCAAGGTGTCTGCATGCCCCAGTTAGACCGGGCTTTTTAATTCATAGACACAGGCAGGTACAACTCCCTATTGTGAAGTCCCTGTCGACCGACAGCATGGGTGGCTCCCTGGAACCCACCGGCGGTACACAAAAATATCCCATTGCATTGCCCAACACAGCTGAGGTAGTAATGTCGTGCGTAATACAGGTGGGCTTCGGCCCACACTGCATGCCCCAGTCTGACTGGGGTTCTTTAGAAGTGGACACATGTAGGTTAAACTCCCTGTGGACCCACAGCATGGGTGGGTGCCAGGAAGCCACCGGCGGTACATAGAAATATCCCATTGCATTGCCCAACACAGCTGAGGTAGTAATGTCGTGCGTAATACAGGTGGGCTTCGGCCCACACTGCATGCCCCACTCAGACTGGGGTTCTTTAGAAGTGGAAACAGATGCATTTATAATTCCCTGTGGACCCACAGCCTGGGTGGGTGCCAGGAAGCCACCGGCGGTACATAAATATATCCCATTGCATTGCCCAACACAGCTGAGGTAACGTCAGCTGGAATGAAGGTGGGCTAAAAATTAATTTGATTACACTGTAGGCGAGGGCCCACAAAAATTGCTGTATCAACAGTACTAATGTACATCCCAAAAATTGGCCATGGCCAGCCAAGAGGGCAGGTGAAACCCATTAATCGCTTTGGTTAATGTGGCTTAAGTGGTAACTAGGCCTGGAGTCAGCCCAGTGTAACGAAAAATTGGTTCAAGTTACAGCTCCAACGCTTTTAAGCGCATTGAAACTTTTAAAAATTGTTTAGAAAAATTATTTGAGTGAGCCTTGTGGCCCTAAGAAAAATTGCCCGTTCAGCGTGATTACGTGAGGTTTCAGGAGGAGTAGCAGGAGTTCCACCTTGTGGGGTGCTTGGCCATCATATGTCTGCGCATGGTGGTGGTGGTGAGGCTGTTGGTGTTGGCTCCCCGGCTGAGCTTTGCGCGACAAAGGTTGCAGACCACTGTTCGTCGGTCGTCAGGCGTCTCTGTGAAAAACTGCCAGACCTTAGAGCACCTCGGCCTCTGCAGGGTGGCATGGCGCGAGGGGGCGCTTTGGGAAACACTTGGTGGATTATTCGGTCTGGCCCTGCCTCTACCCCTGGCCACCGCACTGCCTCTTGCAACCTGCCCTGCTGATGCCCTTGACTCCCCCTCTGAAGACCTGTCCTCCTGAGTAAGCGTTGCACACCAGGTGGGGTCAGTCACCTCATCGTCCTGCTGCTCTTCCTCCGAATCCTCTGTGCGCTGCTCCCTCGGACTTACTGCCCTTACTACTACCTCACTGCAAGACAACTGTGTCTGATCGTCATCGTCCTCCTCACCCACAGAAAGTTGTTGAGACAGTTGGCGGAAGTCCCCAGCCTCTTCCCCCGGACCCCGGGAACTTTCGAATGGTTGGGCATCAGTGACGATAAACTCCTCTGGTGGGAGAGGAACCGCTGCTGCCCAATCTAAGCAGGGGCCCGAGAACAGTTCCTGGGAGTGTTCCCGCTCCTGAGCAGGTGTCATTGTAGTGGAGTGAGGAGGCTGGGAGGAAGGAGGAGCAGCAGACAGAGGATTCGGATTTGCAGCAGTGGACGGCGCAGAACTGCGGGTTGACGATAGGTTGCTCGAAGCACTTTCTGCCATCCAGGACAGGACCTGCTCACACTGCTCATTTTCTAATAACCGTCTCCCGCGTGGACCCATTAATTGGGCGATGAATGTGGGGACGCCAGAAACGTGCCTCTCTCCTAATCGCGCAGCAGTCAGCTGCGACACACCTGGATCAGGAGCTCGGCCTGTGCCCACACCCTGACTTGGCCCTCCGCGTCCTCGGCCGCGTCCACGTCCTCTAGGCCTACCCCTACCCCTCAGCATGCTGTATTACCAGTGATTTGATTTCACAGGCAGGAAATAAATTGGCGCAAGACTGCAGGCCAAATATAATTTTTTCCCTTTTTTGAAAACAAAAGGCCCCACTGCCTCTAGTGAATGAATAATCTAAGTTTAATAACTGTGCTGTGGCCCTGCTAATGTGTCACAGAACGTGAGGGTAGCAGAGTTATTATAACTCTGGCAGAGCAGGTATTTTTTTCCCAATTAAGGAAAGCAAATGGCGAAGCCAGCAGTAAAACGTAGCTGGGTGCGTCTGATTTTTAAACGTTGCACACGCAGCCGACACGTACACACAGCCCTTAGGACGGACAGAGGCAGGACAAATAGATTTTTTTTTCAGTTTTTTTCCACCAAAAGGCAGCACTGCGTATATTCAATGAACATGAGAAGTTTAATAACTGTGCTGTGGCCCTGCTAATGTGTCACAGAACGTGAGGGTAGCAGAGTTATTATAACTCTGGCAGAGCTGGTATTTTTTTCCCAATTAAGGAAAGCAAATGGCGAAGCCAGCAGTAAAACGTAGCTGGGTGCGTCTGATTTTTAAACGTTGCACACGCAGCCGACACGTACACACAGCCCTTAGGACGGACAGAGGCAGGACAAATAGATTTTTTTTAACTTGTTTTACAAGCAAAAGGCCGCACTGCGTATATTCAATGAATAATAACTGTGTTGTGGCCCTGCCTACACAATTCTTTCCCTGCAGTATCAATGGAGGGTGCAATGCTCTGCAGAGGCGATTTTGAGAAGAAAAAAAATATGCAGCACAGCTAACAGCAGCCAGCACAGTACTGCACACGGTTAAATATGGCCCTAGAAAGGACCGTTGAGGTTCTTGAAGGCTACACTCACTCCTAACACTCTCCCTGCCTATGCAACACTTCTGTCCCTAATGCCGGGTGCAACGCTCTGCAGAGCCGATTTTGAGAAAAAAAAATTGCCACTGCTAACAGCAGCCAACACACAGCTATCAGTGGCCCTAATAAGGACCTTTGGGGGTCTTGAAGCCTACACTAACTACCAATTCTTTCCCTACAGCAGCTCCGGTACAAACAGCACTGTCCCTCATCTAACTCACAAGGCATCTGAGGCGAGCCGCGGGAGGGGCCGACTTTTATATTAGGCGGACACCTGATCTCCCCAGCCACTCACTGCAGGGGGGTGGTATAGGGCTTGAACGACACAGGGGGAAGTTGTAATGCCTTCCCTGTCTTTCAATTGGCCAGAAAAGCGCGCTAACGTCTCAGGGAAGGAAGTGAAAGTAACCCGAACACCGCATGGTGTTCGTTACGAATAACGAACATCCCGAACACCCTAATATCCGCACGGATATCAAGTTCGGACGAACACGTTCGCTCATCTCTAATATCTATCAATCTTCAATGGAAGTGTTCAAACAAAGGCTGGACAAATATCTGTCTGGGAAGATTTAGTGATCCTGCACTAAGCAGGGGGTTGGACCCGATGACCCTGGGGGTCCCTTCCAACTCTACCATTCTATGATTCTATCTATCTATTTATCTATCTATCTATCTATCTATCTATCTATTGTCATGGAATATAAAGTGTTAAGTTTCAGAATGAAATAAGTGTATGTTTCTTACCTTGTACTGGACTATTGACCCTTAAATAGAAGACTAAAACCTATGTTTTGTAGTGCAGGGAACTAGGATTTTAAGATAAGAAGTCAACAGACAAATTAAGCTATGTTAACAGAGAAGACACACAATTATTGCATAACTATTGTCTAATGCACCAGCAATCTCCTGACTTGGGTAATTTTGTGTGTTTGAGCTTAGGACTTATTGACATCTACCAAATAGTCTCAAAGTATTTTCACCTTTGTACCAGTAAGCGACCTAACACTAATCTTTGTACCAGGCAACATTTGGATACGCCTTCTTCTTCTTGTATAAGAATTGGCAATGTTCACAATAAAGTAGAATTCATTGATTCTCACCGGAGGTGTCTTGACATAACATGGAGTGATTTCATGCTATTGATAGATAATGCTAGCAAAATCTCCTCATCACGGGCTTCCATATCTACCAATTTGGCACCTGGCAATGAGGTCATCAGATCGGTACCGGTATGGTCCGATAACACTATCTATCTATCTATCTATCTATCTATCTATCTATCTATCTCATATCTATCTATCTATCCCATATCTATCTATCTATCCTATATCTATCTATCTATCTATCTATCTATCTATCTATCTATCTATCTATCTATCTATCTATCCCATATCTATCTATCTATCTCATATCTATCTATCCCATATCTATCTATCTATCTATCTATCTATCTATCTATCTATCTATCTATCTATCTATCTATCTATCTATCTATCTAATAAGATACGTGTTTAATAAAATTCATGCTGTGGTTTTAATTCATTACATATAAATGTAATACAACATTGTAATGTGGATCCTCTATTAATTTAAAGAGACTCTGTCATCTTCTTTTTGCAGCCCTCACTAAGAGCACCATAAGGTAGTGCCTATCACACTATGTCTGCTGCATGTACCCATGCAGTGGTTTAGGAAAAACTTCCATCTTATTAGTAACAGTCATACAAAGAACTAGTCTTGCATATTCATGAGCTGCAGGCTGGCCACCGCCAATGATTGGCAGCTCTCTCTCTCTCTATGCACAGTAATAGGCAGGAAGGGGGTTGTAGCTATCCTGCAGCTCATGAATATCCAAGACTACTTAAATTAGTCCTCTACGCATGCGCTATTGCTAATGCAATTTAATTTTCTCCAAAACTGCTGCACAAATTCACACTGCAGACATAGCACTGTGTGACTGATACTACTTTGTCCTGCCCTCAGAGAAGGGTGCAAAAAGGTGGTGACAGAGTCTCTTTAAGTGGCAGAAGTACTCTCGATAAGAAGGTTTCATTTGCTTGCACTTTTATAAAACTAGAGCAATTCAATTTGTATGCAAAGACGATCTCTGGCATCAGGGAGGAGCACAATTAGGCACCTTTTTCAGGGAGAGTTATTTCAAATTGTTCACTCTAAGCAATTTCATTCTGAAACAGATTAAAACTGGTCTGCGTTTGACAAGCCATTTGAATGATAGATGAAGCTATTCACTTCCAGTGTTTGTCACTTTTTAATCAACAGTACCCTTATTATGTCTTGGTGTGATATTTGTTCTTATACAGTTTTAGTATACATTTTATGTGAAATGAACTTTCATCAAAAAGCAAGTGTTATTTATTTTAACTTCAGCAAGAAGAAACCATCTATTTTGTTACACAATATATTTGCTAGTTTATTTAATAATTCAATATTCTATTAACGATATAAGTAAACTAGCTGATATACCCAGCCTCGCCTGAGTTAATTTGATACGTGTTGTTTGCACAGAAAATTTTATGAAGTCAAGGTTACTTTAAAGTAACTGAGGAATAAATTATGTATGCACATAGAGGAGTGTTAGATTCTCCTCAGGCTGCATGTACAGATGTCCCTCTGCAGAATGTGCCACCCCTCCCCTTCTTATTTAGGACCTAAAGAATGCTCGTGCCAGATTTCACCCTTGTACGACACCGTGAAGTTACATTACATAGGTGTGCAATTACTTTTGCACTTAGCATTGAATAATCGAGTTGTGGCCCCTTTACTTTTCCTAGAATGATTGTGTCAAATTTCATGTTTGCACCACACCGGGAAGTTAGAGAATTAGATTAGCTAAATTACACAGGGGTGCCAATGCTTTTGCACTTAGCATTGAATTTTCAAGTTGACATTTTCTTTACTTTTCCTGTTTAACACCTAAAGAATGGTCGTGCCAAATTTCATGTTTGTACGACACCAGGAAGTTACATTACATAGGGGTGCCAATACTTTTGCACATAACATTGAATAATCAAGTTGTGACCCCTTTACTTTTCCTCTTTAGGACCTAAAGAATACTTGTGCCAAATGTCATGTTTGTATGATACCGGGAAGTTATATTACATAGGGGTGCCAATACTTTTGCACGTAGCATTGAATAATCAAGTTGTGACCCCTTTACTTTTCCTATTTAGGACCAAAAGAATGGTTGTGCCAAATTTCATTTTTGAGCGACATCGTGAAGTTAGAGAATTAGATTTGGTACATTACACAATGTATGAGATTTTGGCCAATATACTTTAGCCTGCAAGCCCACTTCAAGGATCCTCATTGTCTGACCCCCTTACTCTAATGAGACAACTTCCAGATGAAACCTGCCTGCATACACGGGCAATCGTCCTGATAGGGATGACCATGCACTAGAACCTAGGAGCCTACCTAGACATAGATGGAAAACAAAACACAGCAGGACTGAACTCAGCTCACACCAACAGGCCAGCAATTTACATATAACACAGATCCTATCCGCACACCCTAACACTTTGCCTGTAACTCTAAGCTTAACCACTATAGGAAGAATGAAGCTGTCTGCTTCCTGCAGAAAACAGCTTAGTGCACGAATACACTAGCCTAGTGATCAGCTGATTTACAGGGTTCCCAGGTAACAAACCTACTATTAATAAGTTACCCTGAGGATAGACCATGAATACTTTACAACTGGACAGCCCCTTTAAGGGTTTAAAAATATTCATATTTTCAAACATTCAGCATTTTATATAAAGCACTTTTCCTGAAGTACAATTGAAATATCTATTTCTTTAAGGACATTGCTGTAAGGAAAATGATAGTCAATTGTACCCAGAAATCTATATGTCTAATGTGAAACGAGCAAATACCATTAAGAAAGTAGAAGAATGTCTTCACTTATTAAAATACTCCATCACAGAACTTTCATGTAATTAATCATGATAAACACATATGGCAATAACATGGGGGACTACAGCTGTACCAGCAACCACTCTATCTCTATATTAAATTGTTTTTGATAGACGTGGTGATATAAATAGTTTCAGCCTTTATTGGATGGTGCTTGGAATCAAATTAACCTTCTTCTAATATGTCTTTGTCTCTGACAACAACTTCATGCTGCTCCTCATGTCAAATGTTGAGAGGTGCCATTCCCTAGCAACCGTAAAATGCTAATTCACGACTTTGATTAAATTGTCTAGTACAAGCAAGGCCACAGAGCTGCCTTTTATGCACTGGATTTATTTCTCATTTACAATGCAAAGCAAAGGATATAAGCAAAGTTCTCAGAAAGCACATACCTTCAATTTGGCTTTGCAGGCAGAGCTCATAGTTGTGCACTTCCACCTACAGAAAAGCCTCAGTAACAATAAGATTGATGGTGAATCTTCAGGCCTCAGTTACATTATTAAATAAAACACATTATATATATCAGTCCTTAATATAGAAGGGTTTCAACATTTTAACAGGGACAGCTAAATACAAAAAAAAAATAATAGGGATAAAACATATTAAGTAAAATTTAGGGGATGAACTAAAAAAACAGTGGCTGCTTGTTGGCTGCAGACATGTCACTTCCTGGAAGAGAGCAACAAAGTAAGAGACATGTTAAAGAGGGGGAAGAAAGGGGTTCAGCCTCTAAATGCCACTAATCACATTAAAGAGAAAACTCTGACTTGTACTCTGTAGGGGAAATGTTGGTTGCCATTATTTATGGAAGTGCTTCACAAGGTGCCAGCCACTGAGATCTGCACGATGGCCAAACATCCAACTCTTTTCATAGTACTGTGTGCACACTCTCACATAGATTTGTACAGCAGAGCACACGCATAGGACCCTGATCAGAGTCGGATTTTCGTCCAGTGCATCACTAGGCTCCCTGTTACATGCCTTAGCAGCACCATGCAAAAAGACTCATTTTGCATGTCAAACACAGCTGAACTCAAGTACTATGGGGTGTTTCTTTGGTTATCCTGCACTAGGCAGATCTACTATTACATTGATATTCTGCTTTCATTGCCATCGACATACAGTACATATCCCAGCAGCCCCCCCCCCCCCCCCTCCAAAAAAAAGCAATGTAAATTAGAAACAATTTATTTGGAACGTTTTATGTTGAAGAATCAATGTATATCTGTAAAATATAATCTTATTTTTATTAGTACCCAGTCATTGCCATAAATAAAGTAAAATCTTAAGTCTGATTGGTTGCCCATGTGCCATATAAGAAGATACCAGTATTTTAAATGGCACATAGTAGGTGGTGGTCTTACATGCATTTAGTACAGTTGCTAAAAGTTAGAATTTAAATCTCTTTGAACAGGGATAGAAAACTTTCTATAATGCTTTGGGCTGTTTGTGATATACAGAGAAAAAGCCCAAGTCGTTAGCAAAATCCATTTTTCCTCAACTTTGGTTTTAGATTTGTGTCAGTGAGGTTCATTCCCTCATTGACAAAATAAGCACATGCCACAGTAAATAGTTAACTGTGTCAATGAGCAGGAAACATATCTTTACAAGCAGAGTAGTCTGTGAAAGTCATCTATAGTAGTTAGCAGGTGTATTACTAGGGTCTATTCAATCAAAAGTTAAGAGGGGGTTTGGGAAGCATTGCCACTGAGAACACAGAACACTTCAAGGTGACAGAGTACACAGTAGGCATTTCATGGTCCATTACTTATGGGAATGTTTGAATTTGTTCCCCAGCACCTATTCACTCGTGTTAAGTGTTTATAGAGGTAAATCTGCTGAAAGACTACCTTTAAATCTTGAAGGTGACATCTCAGATTGGAGAAATTCACTTTCCTTATTTTCCCCTTCTGACAGAGACTGCCACAAAGTTATCTTCCAGCCACGACACATCTTTGCAAAATTCATAGCACAAACCCCTTTCACTCCTTGCTTTTCCAGCACAATCTATATAAATTCCTCATCCATAGTGCCCCAGACAGTATACTACCCTCTTTTGTATACCAGACTGTAACAGTGCTCCCTTTAGGCCCCAGACAATAATAATGCTCCTTTTAGTGTGTCACACAATAATGGGGTCTTCATTAGTAATGCCCTCCTTTGAGCTGAAGTAATGTTCCTTTCTATGTTTCTACATAGTAGTAATGTTCCCTTTTCTGTTCCTATTTAGTAGTTGACCTCTTTTGTGCTCTTATATAGTAGTTATGTCTTTTGTATACCCCCACCACACCCCAACAATATTGCTCTCCTTGTGCCAATGAAAATTAGAAAAAAAAAGTCTGATAATCACTTAAGCTAGGAACAGGTAACTTTTCCCGTCTCTGCTGTCCAGGAAAATGGCATTGGCAATATGTAGTAACATTGCCATGGCCACAGGTGTAATGCAACCTGTGGCTTAAGAGAGTTAAGTAATAACTCTCAGTTCCACCATTATTTTCAAATGGATTGGTATTATGAGGATGTGAATACAGTTGAAAAGTGGTGCTCTCTCGGAGCACCAGGCCAAAAATCTTGAGCATGTGCCCCAGAAAGCTGTTGCTAGCAACCGTACTGGCAGTCTGGAAAAACTTAAGTTGATAAGGAGAAACAAAGTGGATTTTGAGGTGGGGACAAAGATAGAAATTCAGGAACCGGCAACAAATCACTGATTGGGAAGTTGTATAAATCATACCATGCATAGTGATTAGGCTCTCTAACCATAAAGTCCAGAGTTGTGTTGACTGAGTCTGTACAATATAAAATCTTTTTTTGTGTGTTTTACTTTACTTTACTTTTAAATGCAAATCTTCTAATATAATTTTCAAAGTCTTTGCAGCAATGAAAGTAGTTTTACACAAACAAGTTGGGCTATAACATTTTTCCTTATTATACGATGTTACCTTTTATATTAAGGTTGGGTGAAATATTTTCTTTCTGGTCCATGGTCAACAGGAAACTAATTACCAAATTTTCTTAATTTTCCCACATAGAATTCTGATTTCTTTTTGTTAATTTTAAAAGCAGTTATTCATGTGTTAAATATTGGTAAAAAATATTATGTGCACACTATGGAACTTTATCCAACCGTGTTCTTTCTAACAAACCACTATCTAATGAGGACTTCATGTTGAGCTTCATCTTTCACGTTTGATTACAACCTATCGCGTGATGGAATGTTATTGTTTAATACTAAACTAAACGCAATGTTGTAAATGGTAATGTTTCTTCATAAAGAGAGCCACAATAAATCTATAGCTTTACTTTTCCTTCCTTAGTACTGTAATAGAGCATAAGCAAAATTAGTGCCATAACAGTTTTGCAGAGCAGGAGAACTTACAGATAAATGTATTTAAAGCATGTACTTTAGATTGGGAATTTCCACAAATGTCAGATTTTGTAGTCAGGCTTTTTGTTGCCTACAGCTCCTCTATTTTACAAAAGTTAATGACTACTTAAAGAAAATGTATCAACTATATTTTTTACTAATTAAAACCAGATATTTTTGTAATTTGTTTTTATTATTTGATTGTACAATTTTATTTTTAGTATTACATGATTGTGGAGGCACTCATCTCGCCTGAGCTGCTCTGTTAACAGCAGTTCAGAGGTTTTCTTGACAGCAGCCAATGTTTCAGTGACTTCTATAGGAGAGTTTTGTGTGCATGCTCTGTGACATGTGCAGGAGACACTGTGCAGAGAGGGGGAGGAGGTGAGCTATAACTCTAATGAGAAGACTGTTGCAGAGAAGCGATATACAAAGCAGGAATTGTTAAACCATTTTTCCAGAGTGTGCAGACAGAAAACAAATGCTAAAGTACGTATGGCTGCACAGACCATGAGCAGTAGCCCAGACAAATCACTATTTGCAATTATTCATCATATAGGATCAGTAAACACTCCAGGTGCACAATGTTTTCTAGCTCTAGAAATTGCCATTGGCAGAAAGGTTGAAGAAAGGTATTTCAGTTAGACTGAGGGGCTATCTGCAAACCTATTGTTAGGCACCGCCATGTTTTCCTTGTATATTATGGCTTTTTTCCTCCAGCACATGTGGCCTTTTTCCTCCAGCATTGTTGGAGTTAATCCTTCTCAGTGCCTCCAGCTCAGCTTCAACCTAATGAGCCATTATCCTCCCATTTAAACCAGCCAGAGACACGCCTCCTAGCCTCAGTTTTGGTGTTGTTTGTTTCCTGCTTCCTGCTAGCTATTTTTCTCTTGTTCTGCCATGTACTGAGCAATGGACCCTTGGAACTGTGACCTGGACTTGCTTAAACTCTGTCTGCCCTGACCCTCAGACCGGTGTCCCAGATTTTGTTATACATAGCCTGTCTCAACATAAGGTCCATATTTAGACATTATGCTTTGGCCTATCTCATGGTGCATTGCACCAGTGCCGTGGATCCCTATGGATCAGCTGCCAACCACACTGGGACTACTCCAGGAGGAAGTGGCCTGCTTTGTTTCTTCCAGCAGAGTCCAAATACCTGTACAGGGGTTAAATGGTGAATACGGGGGAACTAGCAGGATAATGCCCTTAGGTTTAGCCCAAAGCAAAAGCGGTTGGTTGGTACAGTGGGTCCACAATCACTGGTCATAACACCTATGATACATAGAGCTTTAAACTAGAACAATATGGGAAGGGAAGTTAAAGGCCAGGTAAAAATATACAGCTAATTAATACATTTGAGAACCTTGCTATTAGAAGTAGAAAGAAAGAACAAAGACAAAAAATTCTGAAGGAAAGTAGAGGAGCAAGAGACACCGATCACAAACTAAAATGTTTTTACACAAATGCACAGAGCATGGGAAACAAACAAGGAGAATTGGAGCTCCTAACACAGGAAGAGAAATATGATATCATAGGCATCACAGAAACATGATGGAATGATACACATGATTGGAATACAAGGCTTGAAGGATATAACTTATTTATAAGAAACAGATCTAATAAAAGGGGAAGAGGTGTTGCGTTGTATGTTAGGAAAACCTACTGATCCTCCATACTAAAACCCCAAAGGTCCCTCTCAAGTCACAGCATAGAGCCTCTGCTATCTATAAGTCTCTGTGTGCGGTGAATTAAGCCACAGTTGTCAGTGCTGTACAGTGGGGTAATTTATTTGGGCCCTGCTCTATTCTTAATCCACCATGAAGAGGAGTAGGGGTAAGGGTTGAGGACGTGGAGGCGGACGTCCAAGTGAGAGTGTGGGCACAGGCCGAGTTCCTGGTCATGGTGAATCACAGCCGGCTGCTCCAGGATTAGGAGAGAGGCAAGTTTCTGGGCTCCCCAGCTTCATATCACAATTTATGGGTCCGCGTGGTAGACCTTTATTACAAACAGAGCAGTGTGAGCAGGTCCTGTTGTGGATGGCAGAAAATGCGTCCAGCAATGTATTGACCACCCAGTCTTCTACGCAGTCCACTACTCCCGGCCTAGGGACTGCAACTCTGAATCCTTTGGCTGCTGCTCCTCCTTCCTCCCAGCCTCCTCACTCCATGAAAATGACATATTCTGATGAGCAGGCAGACTCCCAGGAACTGTTCTTGAGTCTTTGCCATAAGTGAGAAAAACTGGTTCCTCTCTCACCTGAGGAGTTTGTCGTGACCGATGCCCAACCTTTGGAAAGTTCCTGGAGTCCGGGTGATGAGTCTGGGGACTTCCAGCAACTGTCTAAAGAGCTTTTTGTGCGTGAGGATGATGATGAGACACAGTTGTCTATCAGTGAGGTAGTAGTAAGGGCAGTAAGTCCGAGGGAGGAGCGCACAGAGGATTCAGAGGAAGAGCAGTTTGACGATGAGATGACTGACCCCATCTGGTTTGCTAAGCCTACTGAGAACAGGGCTTCAGAGGGGGAGGCAAATGCAGCAGCAGGACAGGTTGGAAGAGGCAGTGGGATGGCCAGGGGGAGAGGCAGGGCCAGAGCAAAGTATCCCCCAACTGTTTCCTAAAACTGCACCTCGCGGCAAGCCTCCGTGCAGAGGGCTAGGTGTTCAAAGGTGTGGATGTTTTTTAGTCAGAGCGCGGACGACCGACGTACAGTGGTGTGCAACCTGTGTCACACCAAGATCAGCCAGGGAGCCACCACTACCAGCCTCACCACCACCAGCATGTGCAGGCATATGATGGCCAAACACCCGACAAGGTGGGACGAAGGCCATTCACCACCTCTGGGTCACACTACTGCCTCTTCCCCATGCCACAAAATGGCAAACAGATCCAATCCCCCTCCCAGGACACAGGCATGAGCACCTCTCGGCCAGCACCCACAACCTCACCTCCACGGTCCTTCACGGCCTCTAGCAATGTCTCCCAGCACAGCGTTCAGCTGTCGCTTACACAAGCGTTGGAGTGAAAGCGGAAATACGCCACCACCACCCGCATGCGCAAGCTTTAAACGTGTACATTGCCAAATTAATCAGCCTGGAGATGCTGCCATACAGGCTTGTGGAAACGGAGGCTTTCAAAAACATGATGGCGGTGGTGGTCCAGAGATACTCGGTCCACAATCGCCACTATTTTTCCCCATGCGCCGTCCCCGCTCTACACCAGCCCGTCTCCCGCAACATAAACTGTGCCCTCACCAACGTGGTTATTGGGAAGGTCCACATATCGACGGACACGTGGACAAGTACTGGTGGGCAGGGACACTATATATCCCTGACGGCACATTCGGTGAACTTTGTGGAGGCTGGGACCGAGTCAGAGCCTAGGACCGCTCACATGCTACCCACACCAAGGATTACAAGTCCTACCTTGGTGATGGTTTCTGCGGTGTATTATGCCACCTCCTCCAATCCCCCCCCCCCTCCTCTGCCACCTCCACCTCTCAATTAAGAAGTGTGAGCATGTCGCCAGCAGTCGGTAGCGCACGGCGCAGCAGCACAATGGTGGAGAAGCGCCAGCAAGCCATGCTGAAACTAATCAGCTTAGGTGACAGGAGGCACACGGCTCCTGAGCTGTTACAAGGTCTGACAGAGCAGACCGCCGCTGAGCCTCCAACCGGGCATGGTCGTGTGTGACAACGGCCATAACCTGGTGGCGGCTCTGCAGCTTGGCAGACTCACACACATGTCATGCCTGGTCCACGTCTTAAATCTGGTGGTTCAGCGGTTTCTGAAAAACTACCGCCACTTGTCTGACGTGCTCGGCAAGGTGCGTCACATGTG
The DNA here is from genome assembly GCF_035609145.1 of Eleutherodactylus coqui. NCBI lineage: Eukaryota > Metazoa > Chordata > Amphibia > Anura > Eleutherodactylidae > Eleutherodactylus > Eleutherodactylus coqui. The sequence continues at coordinate 80,429,280 of NC_089845.1, read as the reverse complement.
CGCACATTTCCGCAAGTCCACCACAGATGCTGCCACCCTGAGGACACTGCAACATTGGTTTCAGCTGCCAGAGCATTGACTGCTGTGCGACATGCCCACGCACTGGAATTCTACGCTGCATATGTTGGCCAAGCTGTACAAGCAACGTAGAGCAATTGTGGAATACCAGCTGCAACATTGGTGGCGAAGTGGTAGTCAGCCTCCGCAGTTCTTTACAGATGAGTGGACATGGATGGCAGACATCTGCCAGGTCCTCGGAAACTTTGAGGAGTCTAACAAAATGGTGAGCGGCTATGCGTCCATCATTAGCGTTACCATCCCGCTGCTTTGCCTGCTGAGAAGTTCGCTGCTAAGCATAAAGGCCGACGCTTTGCGGTTGGAACAGGAGACGAGGGGTCACAGTATGTCGCTTGATAGCTAGACCACCCACACATCTATATCTCAGCGCATTTTGGAGGAGGAGAAGGAGGAGGAGGGGGAAGAGACAGCTGGGCACACTGCAGAGGATACCCATGCTGCTTGCCTCTCATCAGTTCAGCATGTATGGGCTGGAGAAGAGGAGGAGGACAGCAATGTGTTGCATACTGGGACCCTGGCACACATGATTGACTTCATGTTAGGCTGCCTTTTCTGTGACCCTCGCGTTAGACGCATTCTGGCCAACACAGATTAATGGGTGTACACCCTTCTCGACCCATGGTATAAGGAGAACCTTTCCACTCACATTCCTGAAGAGGAAAGGGGTAAGAGAGTTATGCAATACAGGGCCATGGTGGAAAAAGTGACCCTAAAGTTCTCATCTGACAGTGCTAGCGGTAGATGACGCAGTTCAGAGGGCCAACTAGCAAGGGAGGTGTGGAGATCAGTCAGCATGTTCAGCGCAGGCAGGGTAACACTCTCCAAGGCATTTGCCAGTTTTATGGTTCCCCAGCAAGGCTGTGTCACCAGTCCCCAGTCAGGGCTGAATCGGAGGGAGCACTGTAAAAAGATGGTGGGGGAGTACATAGCTGATCGTACCACCCTTCTCCGCGATCCCTCTGCTCTACACAACTATTGAGTGTCAAAGCTGGACATGTGGCACGAACTTGCGCTGTATGCCCTGGAGGTGCCGACTTGCCCTGCCGCTAGCATCTTGTCAGAGAGGGTGTTTAGTGCATCTGGGGGAATCATCACGGATAAGCGTGCTCGTCTGTCAAATGCCAGCTGGATTTCCCCAGACTTCTCTTCTCCACCGGTGGAAAGCAGCACATCCTAAATATTTTTTTAGCTGCAACAGGAGAAATATGCATCCTCTATCACCCCAAAAAAGGGTAGAAGTAGCTTGGTCTGTCCCTCTCGTATATTACTCCTCCTCCTCAAACAGCATGTCATCACGCTGAACCGCCAATTCTGCGGGACAAAAGGCTTTGTTAAAACCAATGTTTTGGGAGGGCTGCCTCCAGGCTCTGTTACAAATTAAGCAACAACGAGCTGTATGTTTAAAAAATGTTTATGGGTTTCACCTGCCCTCAGGGTTAAGCAATTTTTCAGGGGTATACTTGTACTCTTGGTACACCCATTTTTCAGGGCCTCGCCTATACTCTAAGGCAACTAATTTTTCCGGTCTTCGCCTATACTCTTGGCAAACAAATTTTTTCAGGGGTTCACCTATACTCTTGCTACAGAAATGTTTGAGGGGTTCGCATATACTCTTGCTGCAGAAAAGTTTCAGGGGTCCAACTATACTCTTGCTACAGAAATTTTTGAGGGGTTCGCCCCTACTCTTGCAAGATAAATGTTTCAGGGGTCTGCCTGTACACTTGCTACTGAAAGGTTTGAGGGGTTCGCCAATACTCTTGCTACAGAAATTTTTCAGGGGTCCGCCTATACTCTTGCTACTGAAATGTTTCAGGGGTCCCCCTGTACACTTGCTACTGAAAGGTTTTAGGGGTCTGCCTATACTCTTGCTACAGAAATATTTCAGGGGTCTGCCTATACACTTGCTACAGAATGGTTTGAGGGGTCCGCCTATACTCATGCTACAGAAATGTTTCAGGGGTCCGCATATACTCGTGCTACAGAAATGTTTCAGGGGTCCACCTATACTCTTCCTACAGAAATGTTTCAGGGGTCCGCCTATACACTTGCTACTGAAAGGTTTGAGGGGTTTGTGTATATTCTTGCTACAGAAATGTTTGAGGGGTCCGCCTATACTCTTGCTACAGAAATGTTTCAGGGTCCCTCCTATACACTTGCTACAGAAAGATTTGAGGGGTCCGCCTATACTCTTGCAATGGAAATGTTTCAGGGGTCCGCCTATACTATTGCTACTGAAAGGTTTGAGGGGTTCACCTATACTCTTGCTATAGAAATGTTTCAGGGGTCTGCCTATATTCTTGCTACTGAAATGTTTGAGGGGTCCGCCTATACTCTTGCTACAGAAATGTTTCAGGGGTCTGCCTATACTCTTGCTGCAGAAATGTTTCAGGGGTCCACCTATACACTTGCTACAGAAAGGTTTGAGAGGTCCGCCTATACTCTTGCAACAGAAATGTTTCGGGTGTCCGCCTATACACTTGCTACAGAAAGATTTGAGGGGTCCGCCTATACTCTTGCTACAGAAATGTTTCAGGGGTCCACCTATACTCTTGCTACTGAAAGGTTTGAGGGGTCCGGCTATACTCTTGCTGCAGAAAAGTTTCAGGGGTCCACCTATGCTCTTGCTACAGAAGTGTTTGAGGGGTTCGCCTATACTCTTGCAGCAGAAATGTTTCAGGGGTCGACCTTTACACTTGCTACTGAAATGTTTGAGGCATCTGCCTATACTCTTGCTACTGAAATGTTTCAGGGGTCCGCCTATACTCTTGCTACAGAAATGTTTGAGGGGTCCGCCTATACACATGCTACAGAAATGTAGCGGGGTGAAACTGCCATGTTTGGGCACTCTCATTTCTTCATGTGTAATACTGTCTTTGGGTTTCTTGGGCTCGCCTATGCTGTAGGTGCATAAACGTTTCCCACTGCAGTGTTCAGCCATCTGACACATACACAGAATGAATTGTGTGTGGACACATGGATTTCCCACAGCTATGTAACTCATGGCACATTGGGTCACACAAGGTGGAGGCTGGGACAAGCCTGCCCCTGGGCCCACTAACGTGCTTCCCACACAGAGTATTGCAGTTCCTACCTCGGTCACGGTTTCTTGGTTTATTATGCCACCTCCTCCTCCTGCCTGGGGTCTGGGAATCAGCACTGGTCGACATTTATTTGCTCTCATGTTACCACAGTTATCTGAGACACTGGTTTGGACCAATCAAAAGAAGCGTAACTGAATTAATGAGACGTTCACAGCTGTACTAGCATTGGAGTCCGCTTTATGCCCACGATTGCTGAGGGTGTGGGCAGAGGCTGAGGTCCTGTGGGAGGCAACTGCGCTAGGTTTGGCCTGTGGAACTTCTTGGTGGTTCATCCAGTCTTTGGAGCGATGAAATCAACCGTAACTGATTTAATCAGACATTCAAAGCTGTACTAGCATCCGAGTCCGCTTTATGCCCACGATTGCTGAGGATGTGGACAGAGGCCGAGGTCCTGGGGAAAGCAACTGTGCCAGGATTGGCCTGTGAAACTTCTTGATGGTTCATCCAGTCTTTGGAGCGATTAAATCAACCGTAACTCATTTATTGAGATGTTTGAGGGGTCCGCCTACACACTTGCTGCAGAAAGGGTTGAGGGGTTCACCTATACTCATGCTACAGAAATGTTTGAGGAGTTTGCCCATACTGTGGGTGCACAAGGATTTCCCATTGCAGTGTTTTAGCTATCTGGCACAAATGCACTGAATGACTTGGTTAGGGCGCAGAAGGCTTTCCCATTGCGGTGTCCAGCTATCTGACGCATATAAAGAATGAATTGGGTAGAAGTGTGGGCAGAGGCCGAGGTCCCTGGTGGGGTGAAACTCTGCCATGTGTGGGCACTCTGATTTCTTCATATTTCATACTGTCCCTGGGTTGCAGGGGCTTGCCTATGCTGTGGGTGCACAAAGATTTCCCATTGCAGTGTTTTAGCTATCTGGCACAAATACACTGAATGACTTGGGTAGGGTGCAGAGTGCAGACGGCTTTCCCATTGCATTGTTCAGCTATCTGACATATACACCGGATGAATTGTGTGGGAACACATGGATTTCCCATAGCTATGAAACTGACAGCACATTGGGTCAACCAGGTGGAGCCTGGGACCGAGCCTGACCCTGGGCCCGCTCATGTGCTTCCCACACATAGTACTGCAGATACTACCTCGGTCACGGTTTCTTGGGCTTATTATGCCACCTTCTTCCCTCTGCTTATGGTCTGGGGATCAGCGTTGGTCGGCATTAGAGATGAGCGAACGTACTCGTCCGAGCTTGATACTCGTTCGAGTATTAGCGTGTTCGAGATGCTCGTTACTCGTGACGAGTACCACGCGATGTTCGAGTTACTTTCACTTTCATCTCTGAGACGTTAGCGCGCTTTTCTGGCCAATAGAAAGACAGGGAAGGCATTACAACTTCCCCCTGCGACGTTCAAGCCCTACACCACCCCCCTGCAGTGAGTGGCTGGGGAGATCAGGTGTCACCCGAGTATAAAAATCAGCCCCTCCCGCGGCTCGCCACAGATTTGTTCTGACATAGAGGAGGGAAAGTGCTGTTGGTGCCGGAGCTGCTATAGGGAGAGTGTTAGGAATATTTTAGGCTTCAAGAACCCCAACGGTCCTTCTTAGGGCCACATCTAACCATGTGCAGTACTGTGGAGGCTGCTTTTTGCAGTGTTGCACATTTTGTCTTTTTGTATATCGGCCGTGCAGGGCATTGCGCCCTGCAGTAATTATTCATACTCCAGGGCCAGAAGTGGTGGTTAGGCAGGGACAGAAGACATATATTGTGAGGCAGGGACAGAAGACATATATTGTGAGGCAGGGACAGAAGACATATTTATTGAATATAGGCAGTGGGCCTTAGCAAAAACATTTGGGGAAAAAAATCTATTTTGGCTGCCTGTGACTGTCCTCAGTGTACTGGGTCTGTGCTGGGTGTAGTTGTCCTCCTAATTCATACGCAGCCAGCTAAGTGTTACAGCAGGCTTGCGCAAAATTATTTCCTGGCTCTGTGTTGGCTGTTAAATCACCGCTGTATTCCAGTCCACAGTGCAACAGTCTGCAGTTATTTGACATACTCCAGGGCCAGTAGTGGTGACGCAGAGAGAGAAGACATATACAGTGTATATAGGCAGTGGGCCTTTCCAAAAACATTTGGGGAAAAAATCTATTTGGGCTGCCTCTGACTGTCCTCAGTGTACTGGGTCTGTGCTGGGTGTAGTTGTCCTCCTAATTCATACGCAGCCAGCTAAGTGTTACAGCAGGCTTGCGCAAAATTATTTCCTGGCTCTGTGTTGGCTGTTAAATCACCGCTGTATTCCAGTCCACAGTGCAACAGTCTGCAGTTATTTGACATACTCCAGGGCCAGTAGTGGTGACGGAGAGAGAGAAGACATATACAGTGTATATAGGCAGTGGGCCTTTCCAAAAACATTTGGGGAAAAAAATCTATTTGGGCTGCCTGTGACTGTCCTCAGTGTACTGGGTCTGTGCTGGGTGTAGTTGTCCTCCTAATTCATATGCAGCCAGCTAAGTGTTACAGCAGGCTTGCGCAAAATTATTTCCTGGCGTTCCGTAAGCGAAGTCAGCCTCCAACCACAGGCCAATAAGTGGCACATTTAATTACAGCGTTCTGTTTCTGCACTACTGGTAATACACCATGCTGAGGGGTAGGGGTAGGCCTATAGGACGTGGACGCGGGCGAGGACGCGGAGGCCCAAGTCAGGGTGTGGGCACAGTCCGAGCCAGTGCGGTGGCCAGGGGTAGAGGCAGGGCCAGACCGAATAATCCACCAACTGTTTCCCAAAGCGCCCCCTCGCGCCATGCCACCCTGCAGAGGTTAAGGTGCTCAAAGGTCTGGCAGTTTTTCACAGAGACGCCTGACGACCGACGAACAGTGGTGTGCAACCTTTGTCGCGCCAAGATCAGCTGGGGAGCCACCACCACCAGCATACGCAGGCATATGATGGCCAAGCACCCCACAAGGTGGGACGAAGGCCGTTCACCGCCTCCGGTTTGCACCACTGCCTCTCCCCCTGTGCCCCAACCTGCCACTGAGATCCAACCCCCCTCTGAGGACACAGGCACTACCGTCTCCTGGCCTGCACCCACACCCTCACCTCCTCTGTCCTCGGCCCCATCCATCAATGTCTCTCAGCGCAGCGTCCAGACGTCGCTAGCGCCACTGTTTGAGCGCAAGCGCAAGTACGCCGCCACGCACCCGCACGCTCAAGCGTTAAACGTGCACATTGCCAAATTGATCAGCCTGGAGATGCTGCCGTATAGGCTTGTGGAAACGGAGGCTTTCAAAAGCATGATGGCGGCGGCGGCCCCGCGCTACTCGGTTCCCAGTTGCCACTACTTTTCCCGATGTGCCGTCCCAGCCCTGCACGACCACGTCTCCCGCAACATTGTACGCGCCCTCACCAACGCGGTTACTGCCAAGGTCCACTTAACAACGGACACGTGGACAAGCACAGGCGGGCAGGGCCACTATATCTCCCTGACGGCACATTGGGTGAATTTAGTGGAGGCTGGGACAGAGTCAGAGCCTGGGACCGCTCACGTCCTACCCACCCCCCGAATTGCGTGCCCCAGCTCGGTGGTGGTATCTGCGGCGGTGTATGCTTCCTCCACTAAACCGCCCTCCTCCTCCTCCTACGCAACCTCTGTCTCGCAATCAAGATGTGTCAGCAGCAGCACGTCGCCAGCAGTCGGTGTCGCGCTGCACAGCAGCACAGCGGTGGGCAAGCGTCAGCAGGCCATGCTGAAACTACTCAGCTTAGGAGAGAAGAGGCACACGGCCCACGAACTGCTGCAGGGTCTGACAGAGCAGACCGACCGCTGGCTTGCGCCGCTGAATCTCCAACCAGGCATGGTCGTGTGTGACAACGGCCGTAATCTGGTGGAGGCTCTGCAGCTCGGCAGCCTCACGCACGTGCCATGCCTGGCCCATGTCTTTAATTTGGTGGTTCAGCGCTTTCTGAAAAGCTACCCACACTTGTCATACCTGCTCGGAAAGGTGCGCCGGGTCAGCGCACATTTCCGCAACTCCAAGACGGACGCTGCCACCCTGCGGACCCTGCAACATCGGTTTAATCTGCCAGTGCACCGATTGCTGTGCGACGTGCCCACACGGTGGAAGTCTGCGCTCCACATGTTGGCCAGGCTCTATGAGCAGCGTAGAGCTATTGTGGAATACCAACTCCAACATGGGCGGCGTAGTGGGAGTCAGCCTCCTCAATTCTTTACAGAAGAGTGGGCCTGGTTGGCAGACATCTGCCAGGTCCTTGGAAACTTTGAGGAGTCTACCCAGATGCTGAGCGGGGATGCTGCAATCATTAGCGTTACTATCCCTCTGCTATGCCTCTTGAGAAGTTCCCTGCAAAGCATAAAGGCAGATGCTTTGCACTCGGAAACGGAGGCGGGGGAAGACCGTATATCGCTGGATAGTCACAGCACCCTCATGTCTATATCTCAGCGTGTTGAGGAGGAGGAGGGGGAGGGGGAGGAGCATGAGGAGGAGGGGGAAGAGACAGCTTGGCCCACTGCTGAGGGTACACATGCTGCTTGCCTGTCATCCTTTCAGCGTGTATGGCCAGAGGAGGAGGAGGAGGAGGAGGAGGATCCTGAAAGTGATCTTCCTAGTGAGGACAGCCATGTGTTGCGTACAGATACCCTGGCACACATGGCTGACTTCATGTTAGGATGCCTTTCTCGTGACCCTCGCGTTACACACATTCTGGCCACTACGGATTACTGGGTGTACACACTGCTCGACCCATGGTATAAGGAGAACCTTTCCACTCTCATTCCCGAAGAGGAAAGGGGTTCCAGAATGATGCTATACCACAGGGCGCTGGTGGACAAACTGATGGTAAAATTCCCATCCGACAGCGCTAGTGGCCGAAGGCGCAGTTCCGAGAGCCAGGTAGCAGGGGAGGCGCAGAGATCAGGCAGCATGTACAGCGCAGGCAGGGGACCATTATCCAAGGCCTTTGCCAGCTTTATGGCTCCCCAGCAAGACTGTGTCACCGGTCCCCAGTCAAGGCTGAGTTGGCGGGAGCACTGTAAAAGGATGGTGAGGGAGTACGTAGCCGATCGCACGACCGTCCTCGGTGACGCCTCTGCCCCCTACAACTACTGGGTGTCGAAGCTGGACACGTGGCCTGAACTCGCGCTGTATGCCCTGGAGGTGCTTGCTTGTCCTGCGGCTAGCGTCTTGTTAGAGAGGGTGTTTAGTGCGGCTGGGGGAATCATCACGGATAAGCGTACCCACCTGTCAACCGACAGTGCCGACAGGCTTACACTCATCAAGATGAACAAAGCCTGGATTTCCCCAGACTTCTCTTCTTCACCAGGGGACAGCAGCGATACCTAAGCAATACGTAGGCTGCACTGGTGGATGGAAGCATCGTTCTCTATCACCATCAAAAACGGGGACCTTTTTGCTTCATCAATCTGTGTATAATATTCCTCCTCCTCCTCCTGCTCCTCCTCCTGAAACCTCACATAATCACGCCGAACGGGCAATTTTTCTTAGGCCCACAAGGCTCAGTCATATAATTTTTGTAAACAATTTTTATACGTTTCAATGCTCATTAAAGCGTTGAAACTTTCACCTCAACCAATTTTTATTTTAACTGGGCTGCCTCCAGGCCTAGTTACCAATTAAGCCACATTAACCAAAGCGATTAATGGGTTTCACCTGCCCTCTTGGTTGGGCATGGGCAATTTTTCTGAGGTACATTAGTACTGTTGGTACACCAATTTTGGGGGGCCCTCGCCTACAGTGTCATCCAATTAATTTTTAGCCCACCTGCATTACAGCTGACGTTACATCAGCTGTGTTGGGCACTGCAATGGGATATATTTATGTACCGCCGGTAGGTTCCAGGGAGCCACCCATGCAGTGGCACAGGATTGGATTTCTCATTGCTTCTGTACAGCATTGTGGGCTATCGCCCCGCCCCTTTTAAAGAGGGTCGCTGCCTAGCCGTGCCAACCCTCTGCAGTGTGTGCCTGCAGTTCCTCCTCATGTCAGACGCACTTATAAATAGACATGAGGGTGGTGTGGCATGAGGGCAGCTGAAGGCTGCGCAGGGACAGTTTGGTGTGCGCTGTGGACACTGGGTCGTGCGGGGGGGGGGGGGGTTGGGCAGCATGTAACCCAGGAGAAGTGGCAGCGGAGCGTCATGCAGGCAGTGATTGTGCTTTGTTGGAGGTAGTGTGGTGCTTAGCTAAGATATGCATTGCTAATGAGGGCTATTCAGAAGTAAAAGTTGTTGGGAGGGGGGGGGGCCCACTCTTGCCGGTATTGTGGCTTAATAGTGGGACCTGTGAACTTGAGATGCAGCCCAACATGTAGCCCCTCGCCTGCCCTATCCGTTGCTGTGTCGTTCCCATCACTTTCTTGAATTGCCCCGATTTTCACAAATGAAAACCTTAGCGAGCATCGGCGATATACAAAAATGCTTGGGTCGCCCATTGACTTCAATGGGGTTCGTTACTCGAAACGAACCCTCCAGCATCGCGATAATTTCGTCCCGAGTAACAAGCACCCGAGCATTTTGGTGCTCGCTCATCTCTAGTCGGCATGTATTATCTCTCATGCTACAAATTACCACAGTTATCCGAGATACTGGATTGGAGCGTTTACAGGAAGCGAAACGGATTTCATGAGACTTTTTGCAGGGTCACTGTATACCTGTGGTGGCTACTTTTGCGACACCTCCTGCATCAAACCAATCTTTGGTGTTAGTACGCACTGCTGCATTGTGGAGATGTGTAGAAGTACTGGCAACTGAGTCCCCTTTATGCCCACATTTGTGGATCCTGACAATTTTGTGATGAAGCTGGCACGGGATTGGAATTATGATTGGACGTCAATTTATCACCAATTCTCATCAGCATTGTGGGCTATCACCCATACTTTCAAAGAGGGTCGTTGCCTAGCCCTGCCAACCCTCTGCAGAGTGTGTCTCTAGTTCCTCCTCATCGCAGACGCACTTATAAATAGACATGAGGGTGGTGTGGCTATCAAGCGAGCGTGTGGCATGATGACAGCTGAACGCTGCGTAGGGAAAATTTTGTGTGCGCTGTGGACCCAGGCTCGTGCGGGGGGCTGGATAGCAATGCCAGCATGTAACCCAGGAGAAGAGGCAGCGGTGTCACCCACAGGCGGTGATTGTCCTTGGCCGCAGCTGGTGTGGTGCTTAGCTAACATGTGCCAGCACGTGTGCCTTGCTGCTTATGGTCTGTCCCAACTAAATTGTTAGGGGGGGTGACCGCCAGACTTTTGCCCCCAATTTGGCCTAATAGTGTGACCTAGGTGCACCCATGCATGCTTCCCCTGCCATTCCCTATCCGCTTCTGTGGTGTTTTCATGACTTTCTTATGTTTTCAGGTGTTTCACCCAACCTCCCCCATGCGGAGCATCGGTCAACTTAAAATTTGCTCGAGTCCCCCATTGACTTCAATGAGGGTTCATTACTCAAAACGAGCTCTCGAGCATTACAAAAAGTTCGACTCGAGTAATGAGCACCCGAGAATTTTTGGTACTCGCTCATCTCTACTTATGATCTTGAAAATCCATGGCAGATCTTTCCAGTGTAAATCCCAAACCAAGGGAATATAGCCAGCTTGAAATTTTGAAAACCACATCACTTGGAAGAATCTTATACTAGTCTATAAAACCTTACACATTGGAGCCATGTTCAATTTGAAATATCAGCAGCAGTGCTGCAAAGAAGCAGTGCTAATCACTGTGCCCTCATGGCACTCCATTACTTTTATGTTTCTGCTTCAAAATATTGTATCTCAGAGATTCACCTCCAGTCATAAGATTTTCTTTCAAACAAGACTATCTTACATAATCACAGCACAATATTTCTTTGAGAATGCGGAATACTTTCAGCCAATCAATTATGTTTACAGAAAACAAAATATTAGTAGTTTACATCTACATTATGTATAAAATATCATAAGAACCACTAAGTAAACTGTACATGCTGGCATTTAATTTAAATCTAATAAAAGCTCAAATAAAACAACTTTATGTACTGCTGTAGTTTAAAAGCTAGATACCACTCTTCGATCAAAGTTGTAAATCAAACATTTCTTTTTTTCTCAATCGTATTATTTGCACTGAATGAGAACAACATATTTTAGATAAAAACATGACAAGCAATGAAACTGAATCTATAATGTTGCAACGTGGGCAACAATGGCAAAACCTAGCAGGAGACTGAAATAATGAGAAACATAAATGAATAATTAATTATGTGGGTACTTTGCTTTTCTATGAATAATGTACTATTTTATAATGCAGCCACAATAATTCCACCTTAAAACAAAGTCCTATTTTTCAGTTATATATAAATATTTATATAAATAATTTAAAATAAAGCCACTGATTTAATGATGCTACAATATTTCAGTTGGTGGGCTACTGGAACCATTGTAGTTTGTACAATGATATTCTTTTGTTTGGAATAAAGAGTTTATGAATTAAATATATAATCCTCGTTTCTGATTCTAAAAAGACTGCAAAGCATAAAAAACAGTTGTTCTTTCCTTTCCTCTGTAATAGTTGAATAGGGAATATATAACTAAAGTAATTCTCTGCACCCTGTGGTAGGAGATATATGTGGTTAATGATGAAGGCAATGCTTCTATGGTTCTATATAACATTTGATTTATAAGGCAAAATCAAAACAGTTTCTTTGCCCTCTGCATTTTAAAAGTTTATGTTAATGTTCATATGATCACTCATGGGGTTGTCCATTTTTAAAACCATGGGGGAGATTAATAAAGTAAAAACAGGTGTAAAAAAGCTGCAAATTTTTGGTGCAAGGCTAGCTTGCACTAAAAGTTTGTAATCTTTTTGCCATCTGTGCCACTCCACGACACTTTTCCGAAAAAGTGACAAGGCTTGTTAGGAGGAGTTTGGCTACCTCAAAGTGACATATTTATGTAATATGTATGCCAGAGGGCTGGCACGAATTATATCAGAAATCTACTTGTGAAGGGATCATCGAAAATGCACCTAATATGTGAAGAGGAGTGTGCCTCTTCAGACATTAGGTGCATAGTGCACCAGCAATATTAATATTAAGACCGGTGTTTGAAATGCCCGTCTTAATAAATCTCACCACCTGTTTTTTGTTAGAAGGTTATCTACGAACAAAGGTCTATATACCATAAAGTTTGAATCGGACCAAAGTTGAGCCACAGTTTATACTTTATGGAGATATTTAGGAATCTTTAGGACGTCCAGGTAAAGCTCGAGGCTTCAACATATAGGGGGTACAGTGCTTACAAAACAAAAACAAAGAATTAAGAGACATATATGAAATTTGCAAAAGAGTTATATAAATTCTTTGTCTGCAGAAAATGCACACAAATTTTAATTCCATCTTTGGCTCCCCAAGTTATGTCATTTGATAATGCTTAACCCATTATTTTTAGATGACTAGGCATGTATTGGTAGAAATGATAAACTTTCTCCAACTGTCCACCAACTTTCTGAGACAGCCAAATGGGAGTACTTAATTACCTAGGTATTAGCATACCTAAAAGATGCCTGCTTCTTTCTATCTGCAATTATAAAATATTATACAATGTTAGGTCTCATGTCCATGGGCGGATTGGAAGCCACATGTGGGAGCCCGCAGCGGAATCCATCCCTCACTGTGACCGAGGACAATGCGTTTCCTGTCCAGGTCTTCTGCATGCTGTCCAGGTCTTCTATTTCTGGATCTGTGGATGTGTGCGGAAGCGACGGCAGGCATGCGCAGTACTTTTTTTTAAAACGTTAAACTTAGTGAACAAAAAAGAGGATCTCTCTACCATTCACTCCCTCTAACACCACCACTCTATAAGCCTTGCTCTAGGAATAAGGCCCAATGCCTACGGGCGGCTTTGAATTGCATAATTTGTTCGGAATACCCTCCCAGATGATCCGCAGTTCAAGCCGCCCATAGGGAAACATGGGCGTCCACAACTGAAATAAAGACTGCAGATTTGATTTGTGGACCTTTGGGTGCTGAAATCAAATGGCAGCATGCTCCATTTCAGTACGGTTTCCACACAGACGGCTTCCATTGAAGTCAATGTAAGCCGTCTGATCCGCGACCCGTCCGCAATTGAATTGCGGATGGTCTGTAGATTCCGTGGGAAAGCAGGAGTTTAAAAAAAGCAAATGTACTGCTGTACTGCGCATGTGTGCTGGCACTTCCGCACACATCCGCAGATGGGTAAGCAGGGTGTTACGTGTGCTGCTGAGACATGTTGGTACTGTGGTGATTCCAGCAGCACAGCACTCTCAGGGGTAAATGATTGAGCTGGCTGGGTGTGGTACTGTCTGCTAGCCAATCCCCTGGATCTGTGCTCATATATAAACCCAGCCCCTGGTCAGTCTGTATGGCCCCTCAGGTGAGTAGTCATGAATGCTTGTCTGGTGAGGTTTGCAGTGTGATCTGGTTCATGTCTGTTTGTACGTTTAAATTCTGTCAGTTTTGTGTTAGCTTGCTGTGTGTCCTGCAATCTGTGTAATGTCCTGTTGCAGCGTGCGGTGTGAACGCTGTCCAGTTCTGCTGGACTCCTGGTTAGTGTAGGGACTAGCAGTATAACAAGGAGCCGTGAAGTGGCCTGCTAGCTTTCAACATCTTGTACAACATGTCAACTAATACCTGGTATTTATATTCAGCTTCCTATCTGTTACTAGTGGTTGCATGTTGTATGTGGTGTATTCTGGGTCTGTCATGTGGCATGTGAATGCATCCTGTTCTGGTTCGTGGCTCCTAGGATCAGCTAGGGCCCAGATCCGAAGACCGCTGGGCTGCCCTTATTGGGGCAATGTCCCCGCTCAGGTAGGGCCTTGCCAACCTTCTTAAAGCCAGGGCCAGTTGCCTGAAACCGGTGTGAGTCCCGTGTGACCCTGGTGAAACCTGTATGCATATTGAGCCCCTTTGGTCATCATCGTGTGGGCCCCAAGCTTGTCTGCCCACACAATCGTAACACAGGGTCCTCGGCTTTTTCAAAAATATATACAGGTTTAACAAAGAAATTTGTGAAACCACTATTATTAATTTTTGGTCACAAGTCTAGCTAGAGTTATCACAAGCATCCATTCTTTGTATGATAAACTATTTTATGAAAGAACGTATAATAGCATGATATAAACAGTTTTCTATGGAGGATAATTAATCTGAATCTTTTGCTAAAGTTATAACAGAAATTTACATCTTACCGTATTTAATATAATACACAAAGCAGCAAAGTACAGCTTGAGAAGTGAAAACATTCAAATTACGCAATGCTCAAGTTAAAAACAAATAAATAAGAAGAAGCTTAGTAGAGACCAAAATAGGAATCGGTTACTAAGCAACATGTCAAAGGATATAAGAGTTCAAAACAGATTTTAAGCTAAACCATAAAAAAATGGAAAAAAAAACTTTTACGCTATGTTATGGATATCTTTATGAGAACATAAAAAGCAATCATTTTGCCTTCAGTCATACAGTTATACATTATTGAACTACTCTGAAGACAAATAAAGGATTTTGATTTTTAATTACTCATTTAACATCAAATTACACGGATGCTTTGGTGAGACAGCAAGTTGCAGAAGCTACCTGCAATATGCTGTCTTGCCAAAATAGTTCCTTTGTAAAAAAAACAACCTGTCCAGAGCTCAGCCTACGCTAACCCTCTGCGATCAGCATTACATGGAAGGCTTTTCAAATAAAGGTTCATATAATAAATAGATAGGCTAAGTCTGCTAATCTGTGTGAGTAGTTTGGTGAACTTCTGTACTCTCCTAACAACTTTTTGTTTTGTTTTTTTTTAATTCCTTTGTATGTATCCTAGCAACAGGGGTAAAAACCATCACTAGTATGCTAGTAATTGCGTAGGCATTGTGTTTTGTAAGCACCCATAGAGAACAGTAGAGCTGTTACACATAGAACATGCTGCGATTTTTTTTGTATACATGTAATATATACAATGAATATAAGCAAGTGTGAGTGGAACAGTGAAAATCATTATATTTGAATTGCCACAAAGTATCGTGCATTACGCAATTCAAATACGCTTGTGTGAGTCTGGCCTTAGTCTGTATATAACACTGTCTAACATCTGCCAGTGAGAGCAGAAAATTACACCGTTGATTGAGCTTTCACCAGCATATGACAAATAGCATTACGTGCATAGCCAGCAATCTTATATATGACAGGTTAGAATTGTATCTCCAGGATATAAGGAAATTGGAGAAAAGAGACACGAATTAGGAATAGCTTTTGCACAGCTTCGGTACCTGCACATGAGTCTTGGCTGTACTATTCATATTCTTGTGCCCAAAAGTGTTAAGTATAAAGCCTATTCATGTGTTGTACATTTTACAATGATTTTGGCATGGAATCTATACTAAAATCTGCATAGGTTTTGCTAACAATTCACCTACCATTCAAGTCAATAAGCAATCTACAAGACAGTTCAGACCTTCTATAAATTTTCAGTGCAGAATTCTTTATTTATGAATTGAACTTGGGTACAGAAAGGAAAAGGGAGGAGGGGCATACAAAAATTACAAAGCATTGATGTTTCTCATACTGTTGGAATTGACATTTGTAATACAAATTGTAGAAATAATAAAGTAAAAAGGAAAAGGAAAGAACGTGGAAGCGGTGGTGCAGAAAAAGGGAGGTAAAGTGAAGGGGAAAACAGGATGTGTTTTCAAATAACTTTGCTTTCAGATCTAGATTGGGAATTGTACAGGGGAAGTGTTATAATGAAGGGATATATTGGTTGAAGAGAGAGTTATTTGTTCCTAAAACTATGGAAGCATTTGTAGTACAACTCTATGACTGAATTTGTTGACCTGGAGATACAATTCGACACCACATATATAAATTGCTGGTTATACATGCTCAGATAATGCATAATTGTATTTCTAAAGTCAAGAAGTCAAGTACTGTATACAGCTTAGTAAATAAAATAAAAGCAAAATTAAAGCCCAGACGCATATTAGTAAGAACACAATTTCAGTAAATTAATGGCTAATGTTTTGGCAATGTGTTCTTGTGCAGAACAGTAAAAAATAAACAACATGTATTTTGCAGAAATTCATGTTCCAGAAATATAGCACTAATATACATCTGTAAATGCCTCAGCTACAGAACAGCATTAAGCTCAAAAGCTGAATTACTATGAAAGGGTCAGGCTAAGTGTTCATCTATTACCAGCTATTCTACTTCTGTCTGCTTTTGAAAAGATGCTATATTCTATATGCCCTTTTGCAGCTGTCCCCAATTTTCTTGTAAGTTGACCTGTTACTAATGAGCCTTTTTATGGACCCTGACATATGCCAGGCAGTTGCTGAACTTCTTGGTTAACAGCATGGTTAACTTATCTATAGATTCTTCTTCCTTTTTATTCATTTTTTTTACAAATGAGAAAAACGTTATATGTACAGCTGTGCTTAAAAGTTTGAAACCTTCAAGACTTTGTATATTTCTTTTTTATATTTGACCTAAAACTACATTTGATTTTCACACAAGTCATAAAAGTAGATAAAGAGAATCAAATCAAACAAATGAATCAAATATTCGACTTGGTCATTTATTTATTGATCACATTATCACATATCCGTCAGTGGCAAAAGTATGTACTTTTTTAGGCCACTTTCTCACATGCCTGCATTGTGAACAATGTTAAAAAAAGGCAGAATTGCTATTTTGTGTTCAATTGTCTCCCAAAAAATTAAGGATAAAGTGAACGACAAATTGCATGTATCCCGACATGATGCAAAAATAAGACCTAGCACAGCTCAGTTGACAGAAAGATAAAAATATCATGGGTCATGAAATGTGGCTATGCAAATAAAATTCTTTTTTTTTAATGGTTTGCATTGTGCAATAGTAGTGAATAAAAAAGAACTCATAAGTTTTGCATTGCCATGATAGTATTGACCCAAACAATAAAGTTAACATGTAGAGATGAGCGAGCACCAAAATGCTCGGGTGCTCATTGCTAGAGTCGAACTTTTCGTAATGCTTGACAGCTCATTTCAAGTAACGAACCTCATTGAAGTCAATGGGTGACTCGAGCATTTTTGCATGGGACCGATGCTCTGCATAGACGATGACTAGAGTTGAGCGAACGTACTCTGTTGAGCTTGATGCTCATTCGAGTATTAGTGTACTTGATGGTGCTAGTTACTCAAACGAGCATCACGCTGTGTTTCACCCCGCACCAGTTTTTGGCTGCTCCCCGCTGTGACGTGCCTGTTTTGGCCCCTCCCTGCCACGATGCAGCATGTCAATGGCAAATTTTTGGAGAGAGACCGAGAGAGAGACACGTCCCAAGAAGAAAAAAAACGCTCAGGACCCGGCGTCCCACATACAAAAATGCTCGAGTCTCCCATTGTAGACAATGAAATTCGTTACTCGAGTAGAGCTCTCGAATTTTACGAAAAGCTCGACTCGAATAACGCGGACCCGAGTATTTGGGTGCTCGCTCATCTCTAGTGATGACTTGTCAAACACCAGAAAACATCAGAAAGTCATGGAAACACCACAGAAATGGATAGGGAAGGGCAGCATGCATGGCTGAATCTGAGGCTCCCAGGTCCCACTATGAAGCTAAAATGGGGGCAAGAGTCTGGCGTCACCCCCCTAACAATTTACTTTGGACAAACCCTCATTAGCAAGGCACACGCGCTGGCACATCTTAGCTAAGCACCACACTACCTGCAACCAAGGACAATCACTGCCTGCGGGTGACACCGCTGCCTCTTCTCCTGGCATTGCTGTCCAATCCCCCTGCACGACCCTGCGTCCACAGCGCAAACAAAATTTTCCCTGCACAGCATTCAGCTGCCCTCATGCCACATGCACGCTTGATAGCCACACCACCCTCATGTCTATTTATAGGTGCGTTATAGATGAGGAGGAACCGGAGGCACACACTGCAGAGGGTTGGCAGGGCTAGGTAGCGACCCTCTTTGAAAGTGTGGGCGATAGCCCACAATGCTGTTGAGAATTGATGATAAATTGACGTACGATCATCATTCCGATGCCGTGCCACCTCTGTCACCAAATTGTCAGGAGACGCAAACGTGGGCATAAAGGGGACTCAGGTGCCAGCACTTCTACACATCTCCACATTACAGCAATACTCTGTGTGGGAAGCACGTGAGTCGGCCCTGGGTCAGGCTCAGTCCCAGCCTCCAACTTGTGTGACCCAAGGTGCCGCGAATTACATAGCAATGGGAAATCCATGTGTCCCCACACAATTCATTCTGTGTAGGTGTCAGATAGCTCATCACCGCAATGGGAAGTCTTTGTGTTCCTCGGTTTCGCTTATGCTGTCGGTGCACAAAGATGGTATTACACAGGAAGAAATCATAGCGCCCAAACATGGCAGAGTTTCACCCCGCCAAGGACCTCGGCCTCGGCCCACATTTCTGCCCAAGTCAGTCAGTGTATTTGTGCCAGATAGGTAGAACAATGCAATGGGAAGTCTTTGTGCACCCACAGAATAGGCGAGCCCAAAGAACTCAAACATGGTATTACATATGAGAAAATTAGAGTGCCCACACATGGCAGAGTTTCAACCTGCTAAGGCCCTCAGCCTTGGCCCACATTTCTGCCATAGTTAGTCAGTGTATTTGTGCAGACAGGTAAAACAACGCAATGGGTAGTCTTTGTGCAACCACAGCATAGGCGAGCCACTGGAACCCAAGGAAAGTATTACACATAAAAAAATCAGACTGCCCAAACAAGGCAGTTTCACCCTGCCAAGGACCTCAACCTCGGCTCACACCCTCAGTAATCGAGGGCATAAAGCGGACTTGGATGCTAGTGCAGCTGTGAACGTCTCATTAATGCAGTAACGCTCCTTTTGTTTGGCCCAAACCACTGTCTCAGATAACTGTGGTAACACGAGAGAAAATACATGTTGCCCAGCGCTGATCCCCAGACCCCAAGCAGGAGGAGGAGGTGGCATAATAAGGCCAAGAAACCATGACCGAGGTAGGACCCGCAATACTCTGTGTGGGAAGTATGTGAGCGGGCCCTGGGTCAGGCTCGGTCCCAGCCTACACCTTGTGTGACCCAAGGTCCCGCTAGTTACATAGCAATGGGAAATCCATGTGTCCCCACACAATTCATTCTGTGTAGGCGTCAGATAGCTCAACACCGCAATGGGAAGTCTTTGAGTTACTTGGGCTCGCCTATGCTGTCGGTGCACAAAGATGGTATTATACAGGAAGAAATCAGAGTGCCCAAACATGGCAGAGTTTCCCCCCGCCAAGGACCTCAGCCTCGGGCCACATTTCTGCCCAAGTCAGTCAGTGTATTTGTGCCAGATAGGTAAAACACCGCGATGGGTAGTCTTTGTGCACCCACAGCATGGGCAGACCCCAGTAACATTTCTGTAGCAAAAGTATAGGCGAACCCCTCTAACATTTCTGTTACAAGAGTATAGGCCAACCCCTCAAACCATTCAGTAGAAACTGTATAGGCAGACCCCAGTAACATTTCTGTAGCAAGAGTATAGGCGGACCCCAGTAACATTTTTGTAGCAAGAGTATAGGCGGACCCCAGTAACATTTCTGTAGCAAAAGTATAGGCAAACCCCTGTAACATTTCTGTAGCAAGAGTATAGGCGAATCCCTCTAACATTTCTGTAGCAAGAGTATAGGCCAACCCCTCAAACCATTCAGTAGAAACTGTATAAGCAGATCCCAGTAACATTTCTGTAGCAAGAGTATAGGCAGACCCCAGTAATTTTTCTGTAGCAAAAGTATAGGCAGACCCCTGAAACATTTCTGTAGCAAGGGTATAGGTGGACCCCAGTAACATGTTTGCAGCAGGAGTATAGGCAGACCCCTGTATCATTTCTGTAGCAAAAGTATAGGCGAACCCTTCAAACCATTCAGTAGAAAAGGTATAGGCAGACCCCAGTAACATTTCTGTAGCCAAAGTATAGGCGGACCCCAGTAACATTTCCGTAGCAAAAGTATAGGCGAACCCCTGTAACATTTCTGTAGCAAGAGTATAGACGAACCCCTCAAACCATTCAGTAAAAACTGTATAGGCAGACCCCTGTAACATTTCTGTAGCAAGAGTATAGGCCAACCCCTCAAACCATTCAGTAGAAACTGTATAGACAGACCCCAGTAACATTTCTGTAGCAAGGGTATAGGCGGACCCCAGTAACATTTCTGTAGCAAAAGTATAGGCAGACCCCAGTAACATTTCTGTAGCAAGAGTATACGCGAACCTCAGTAACATTTTTGTAGCAATAGTATAGGCGAACTCCAGTAACATTGGTGTACCAAGAGTATAGGCGAACACCTGTAAAAATTTGTTTACCAAGAGTATAGGCGAAGTCTGGAAAAATTAGCTTGCTAAAAGTATTGGCAATGGCCTGAAAAATTGGTGTACCAAGAGTACAATTGTACCCCTCAAAAATTGCTCAACAGCGAGGTCAGGTGAAACCCACAAACATTTTTTGAAGATACAGCTCGTTATTGGTTAATTTGTAACAGAGCCTGGAGGCAGCCCTCTGCAAAAATTGGTTTAAGTTTAAGTTTTAAAACTGTAAAAACTAATAAAACTTTAAAAAGTTTTAAACGGAGCATTTTGGGCCTTTTAGAAATTGGCAGTTTAGCGTGATGACATGCTGTTTTAGGAGTAGGAAGAGGAGTAATAATATCCGAAAGGGATACACAAAGCTAATTCTCCCTTTTTTTGGGGTGATTGAGGATGCATTTTCTCCTGTTGCAGCGAAAAGATTCTTTAGGATCTGCAGCTTTCCCTTGTTCATCTTTATAAGGGTAAGCATGTCGGCACTGGCAGTTGACAAGCGGGTATGCTTATCCGTGATGATTCCCCCAGCTGCACTAAACACCCTCTCTGGCAAGATGCTAGCAGCAGGGCAGGCCAGTACCTCCAGGCCATACAGCTCAAGTTCATGCCACGTGTCCAGCTTTGACACCCAATAGTTGTATGAAGCAAAGGCATCACTCAGGATGGTGGTACGATCGGCTATGTATTCCCTCACCATCTTTTTACAGTGCTCCCTCTGACTCAGCCTTGACTGGGGAATGGTGACATAGCCTTGCTGGGGAGCCATAAAGCTGGCAAAGGACTTGGAGAGTGTTCACCTGCCTGCGCTGGACATGCTGCCTGATCCACGCGCCTCCCCTGCTAATTGGCTCTCTGAACTGCGTCTTTTGCCACTAGCGCTGTCAGATGGGAACTTTAGCATCACTTTTTCCACCAGGGCCCTGTGGTATTCCATCACTATCGTACCCCTTTCCTCCTCGGGAATGAGAGTGGAAAGGTTCTCCTTAGGGCGAGCACCCACTGGCGTTTGCGTTTTCCGCGGGGAAAAAACGCAGCGTTTTCGCCGCGTTCCCCGCGTTTTTTCCGCCCGTTTTCCGCGGCGTTTTTCGCGGCGTTTTCGCGGCGTTTTCGCGGCTTTTCCATTAATTTCCATGGAGAAAAATAAGGACACATATGCAACTGACAGCTCCTATGTTAAAAACGCAAACGCAACGCAAAAAAACGCCAGTGGACAGGAACACATGTTATCTCTATGCCTGTGCAGGAAAAACGCAAAACGCAAAACGCAAAACGCAGGTAAAAAAACGCCAGTGGGTGCTCGCCCTTATACCGTGGGTCTTGAAGGGTGTACACCCAGTAATCCATGTTAGCCAGAATGCGTCTAACGTGAGGGTCTTGGGAAAGGCAGCCTACCATGAATCAGTCATGTGTGCCAGGGTCCCAGTATGCAACACATGGCAGTCCTCATTAGGAAGATGACTTTCAGGATCTTCCTCCTGGCAAATATCTGCCATCTACACTGCTCGTACAGCCTGGCCAACATGTGCAGCGTAGAATTCCAGCATGTGGGCACGTCGCACAGCAGTCGGTGCTCTGGCAGCTGAAACCGATGTTGCAGGGTCCTCATGGTGGCAGCGTCCGTGGTGGACTTGTGGAAATGTGCACAGAGGCGGCGCACCTTGCCGAGCAGGTCAGACAAATAAGGGTAGTTTTTCAGAAACTGCTGAACCACCAGATTGAAGACGTGGGCCAGGCATGCCATGTGTGTGAGGCTGTCGAGCTGCAGAGCCGCCACCAGGTTACGGCCATTGTCAAACACGACCATGCCTGGTTGGAGACTCAGCGGTGAAAGCCAGAGGTCGGCCTGCTCTGTCAGACCCTGCAACAGCTCAGGGGCCGTGTGCCTTTTGTCACCTAAGCTGATTAGTTTCAGCACGGCTTGCTGATGCTTGCCCACTGCTGTGCTGCCGCGCCGCACGCTACCGACTGCTGGCGACGTGCTCACACTTCCTAATTGAGAGGCAGAGGTGGCAGAGGAGGAGGAGGGGGAGGATTTGGAGGAGGTGGCATTAAACGCCGCAGATACCAGCACCAAGGTAGGACCCGCTATTCTGGGTGTGGGTAGGACGTGAGCGGTCCCAGGCTCGGACTCAGTCCCAGCCTTCACCAAGTTCACCCAATGTGCCGTCAGGAAGATATAGTGGCCCTGCCCGCCAGCACTTGTCCATGTGTCCGTGGTTAAGTGGACCTTCCCAGTACCCGCGTTGGTGAGGGCACGATTTATGTTGCGGGAGACTTGCTGGTGTAGGGCGGGGATGGCACACCGGGAAAAATAGTGGCGTCTGGGGACCGAGTAGCGCGGTACCGCCGCCGCCATCATGTTTTTGAAAGCCTCCATTTCCACAAGCTTGAACGGCAGCATCTCCAGGCTGATTAATTTGGCAATGTGCACGTTTTATAGCTTGTGCATGCGAGTGGGTGGCGGCGTATTTCTGCTTTCGCTCCAACGCTTGTGTTAGTGACAGCTGAACGCTGCGCTGAGAGACATTGCTGAATAGAGTGGAGGACGGTGGAGGTGAGGGTGTGGGTGCAGGCCAAATAGCACTCGTGCCTGTATCTAGGGAGGGGCATTGGATCTGTGTGGCAGGTTGGGGCACAGGGGAAGAGGCAGTGGTGTGACCCGGAGGCGGTGAATGGCCTTCGTCCCACCTTGTTGGGTGCTTGGCCGTCATATGACTGCGCATGCTGGTGGTGGTGAGTCTGGTAGTGGTGGCTCCCCGGCTGATCTTGGTGCGACAAACCTTGCACACCACAGTTCGTGGGTCGTCTGCACTCTCAGTGAAAAACATCCATTCCACACCTTTGAACACCTTGCCCTCTGCACGGAGGCTTGCCATGAGGGGGTGCTATGAGAGACAGTTGGGGGATTTTTCGCTCTGGCCCTGCCTCTACTCCTGGCGACTCCACTGCCTCTTCCAACCTGTCCTGCTGCTGCACTTGCCTCCCCCTCTGAAACCCTGTCCTTAGTAGGCTTAGCAAACCAGGTGGGGTCAGTCACCTCATCATCCAGCTGCTCTTCCTCCGAATCCTCTGTGCGCTCCTCCCTCAGACTTACTGCCCTTACTACTACCTCACTGACAGACAACTGTGTCTCTTCATCCTCCTCCACAAAAAACTCTAGAGACAGTTGCCAGAAGTCCCCAGCCTAATCACCCGAACTCCAGGAACTTTCCAAAGGTTGGGCATCGGTCATGACAAACTTCTCAGGTGAGAGAGGAACCGTTTTTTCCCACTCATGGCAGGGACCCGAGAACAATTCCTGGGAGTCTGCCTACTCAGAATATATCTCATTTTCATGGAGTGAGGAGGCTGGGAGGAAGGAGGAGCAGCAGCAGGATTCAGAGTTGCAGTCCCTAGGCCGGGAGTAGTGGACTGCCTAGAAGACTGGGTGGTTGATACATTGCTGGATGCGTTTTCAGCCATCCACGACAGGACCTGCTCACACTGCTCTGTTTGTAATAAAGGTCTACCACGTGGACCCATAAATTGTGATATGAAGCTGGGGAGCCCAGAAACGTGCCTCTCTCCTAATCCCGCAGCAGCCAGCTGTGATTTACTATGCCCAGGAACTCGGCCTGTGCCCACACCCTCACTTGGACGCCCACGTCCGTGTCCTCGACCCTTACCCCTACTCCTCATCATGGCGGATTAAGAATAGAGCAGGGCCCAAATAAATTACCCCACTGTACAGCACTGACAACTGTGGCTAATTCATCACACACAGAGACTTGTAGATAGTGGAGGCTCTATGCTGTGACTTGAAAAAATTAACCCGCTGTCTTGCACTAATACCTAGGGGTAATTTACCACTCGCAGAGACTTGTAGATAAGAGTGGCTGTATGGAGTGGGAGAAGGCTCTAAAGCCAGAGGATAGTGCTGGTAACTGCGGCTAACTCAACCCCACCAAGGAAAGGGTATTGTGAGATGCTCTGTACAGTGGCGGAGCTGAAATACTTTGCAGTGGCCCGGGAAATATTACAGTACTGTTTAGCAGTGAGACCTCTGTCTAATGCACTGCAGGCATAGAACGCTATAGCTGAAATACTTTGCAGTGGCCCAGGAAATATTACAGTACTGTTTAGCGGTGAGACCTCTGTCTAATGCACTGCACGCATTAAACGATATAACTGAGCCCTTACTGCAGGAAGAAGACGGACGTATTTCAGGACGGACAACTCCCCGTAGTGCTGAAGAAAGAACACATGACCGGCAATGAAGCCGGTCACATGTTCTTTCTTCCGGCGCTGCAGAGAGACGTCTGTCCTGAAATGCGGCCGTCTGCTACCTGCAGTAACATGGGCGCCGATGCACCTGTGTGACTAAGCCCTCTTACTCGAACAAGCATCAAGCTCGGACGAGCGTGTTCGCTCATCTCCATTAACATGTCATTTGTACAGAACAGTGAATATTTTAAAAATAGAAACAAAAATAACAGTGCTATGATTACAGTTTTTTGTAATCTGTCTCTGGGAAAAAAACAATAAAAAGTGATTAAAAGGTTGCATGCACTTCCAAATGGTGTCAACACTAACAACAATTCATCCAACAGGAAACAAAACCTCATGCAGCTCTGTTGGTTGAATAATAAAAACGTTACGGATTTTGGAATGCGGTGATGGAAATACAATTTATGTTTTTAAAGAAAGCTATTATCA
Source organism: Eleutherodactylus coqui (assembly GCF_035609145.1). Taxonomy (NCBI): domain Eukaryota; kingdom Metazoa; phylum Chordata; class Amphibia; order Anura; family Eleutherodactylidae; genus Eleutherodactylus; species Eleutherodactylus coqui. The sequence goes on along the minus strand of NC_089845.1, from coordinate 80,404,096 downwards.
TGCAAAAGTAGTAACACATAAAAAACTACAGAAATTTGCTAAAGTTAACTTTATACTAAATGGTGAGCAGCATAAAAAAATTTGGTGGAATTCTCGTTTTTTTTTCCATCCCCCCCCCCCTCCAAAAAAAGTATAGAAGTTAAACAATACATTATATGTACCAAAAAATGCTGCAATAAGAAAACATCTTGCTTTGCAAAGGAGAAGCCCTTAGGCCTTATTCACAGAACCATATGTTCGTGCTATTTAGCATCTTTAAAAAAATTGGGCAAAAATCACGATCATCTGAAGCATTGGATTCCAATATATTCATTTAGATTCATGATTTTTGGCCATGTAAACAAATGGAGCCGAGAAAAATAGCACATCAGCAAAATGCAAAAAAAAAATTGTAGGTTTACAAGTGCAATATCAAGTCCGATTTTCTCAGACTAGTGTCACACTCACCCGTGTAAATACAGTCTTACATGGGTATGTTAACAAAAAAATAAAACTTTTATGGTTTTCAAAACATGAGAATGAATTCAATGGGAGATGTGCCTAAAGTAACAAACTGGGCTGCTGCAGTGTGGACATCACTGTCTGCTTCCAGCGCTGCCTATTAATCAGCTGATCACTGGGGATTCCGAGTGATGGACCCCTGCTGCTTAACTATGTATAAGTATAGGCCATCAATAGTAAAAGTCCGGGAGAACACCTTTAAAAGGGCTACTCAGATTATTCTTTTTCATTCATTCATTATATAGCTATTCCCCCAGTGTATATAAGTATGCTCATGGTTACCTTGGTTAGCTATTTATTTATCTGAAACTCTCATCCTCTTTTTCCTTAGATAGTCATGTGATCTCAGTTCTAACCAGCTCAGATTCACTTTGGGACTATGGATGCATTTTCTAGTCTATTACACAGTTTATGTGATGCTATGACATGGATCTACTGCCCAAACTCTTTCAAGGGGAATACAGACACTCCTATCATAGTTATTGATGATAATCACACAGATCCTGTCACACAGTTGTAATAGAGGAGGTCACAACTCATCCTCCTGACTGTATACTTATAGATTAAAGCTCATTTAGATGAATATAGAAGCTAATGATAAATAAACAGTTACTCCTGCATACAATGGTATAACATTAGTTACTGCAGTTCAATTGCATCATGGGATTGATTGAACGTGAAAGTAAAAAAAACTCAGCCTCAAGATGGTGCCAGACAGGAGGCTGCACTGAAGGAAAGTAGCTGGAGTACATAGAAGATACTTCCAGAATGTGACAGGCAATCAGCTAAGAAGAGCAGGCATGGAAAAATGGATTTTCGCCAGAGTGGCCCTTTAAGACCTCATTGTGCAATCTTTGACAACAACACCTGCAACAAAATACTTCTGATAATTGGAGATTAGTATTTCACATTTATGTACAGAAATTTTGTCTCACTGAATTGTAGGACATGCAAACATAAACTACCTGTTTAAGATTCTGCAAGTGCATCTCAAAAGGATTCACATTAAGGTGTTGTCTAGGCCAGAGGTCCTCAACATTTTATACCTTATCAGCCACGTTCAATTTAAATGGATGGTTGGGAGCCATATTCATGTAAAAAATGTTAATATTAAATGTGGTGAAGAACAAAATCATCAAATGTCAGTTGTGCAGATTGACATTCAGCTTGAAATGTGAAACATGTATTATACCATCATGCTGCCAGTATTCTGAGTATAAGATAGATCGGTATTATTGTTAATGTGAATGTCAAATTGTACTGAGTATATACCGATGTAATACCGCTAATGCATCTCATGTTAACGGGTTACTGCATTAAAGAGTTGTGGCTATGCTATTTGTATAGCACGGGCCTGATTCAGATTAAATTGTGGTGGCCTCACTGCGCAGTTAGGCCTCTCTCACACAAGCATTTTTGTACAGCGTTTAGCGCTGCTTTTTCAGCACAGAGCTAAACACTGTACAAGGCTCCCATTCATTTCAATGGGGCTGCTAACTTAAGGCTGATTTGCAGCATCTTCAATGCTGTGCTTTGACAGCGCTGCATGTTCTATTTTGGGCCGTTTTCAGCCCTACATTGCCCATTGAAATGAATGGGCAGCGGTTTCAGCACTGCTGAAAACGCTGCACAACTTGGTATCACACTTTTGGCAGCGCTTATCGCCCTAGCTACACTGCCTGAGTAAAAATAAATAAATCAATACTCACCTTGTAGGTGATGTCGCTGTCCCTGATGGCACCCTTGGGACTTTACAGCCGGCAGGAGAACTTCTTCTCTGGTAATGGGGATTAAAAATCCCCGCCTCCAACGAGAGATTGCTCTGATCTTCTGATCGCCGCTGAGTGACAGCCCACTCAGCCAATCACAGCCAGCGCTGGATGCGTCCAATCACAGCCATTCATTCAGTGAATGGCTGTGATTGGCACATCCAGTGCTGGCTCTGATTGGCTCAACCAGGTGTCACTCAATGGTGCTTAGCCAATCAGAGCAATGGCCGGCTTCACAAGGTCCTAATAGCGGTGCCGGGGACAGCGACTTCACCAGCTAGGTGAGTATTGATTCTTCTTTAATCAGCAACCTTGGTCGTGTTTTCAGCTGTGCTGAAAACGCAGCCAAAACGCTGGCATAACACATGCCAGCGCTGCTGAAACTGGGCGGAATCTGCAGTAAACGCAGCATTGAAAAATGATGCGTTTCTGCAAACGCCTGTGTGAGGTAGGCCTTACAGTGGCGTGGCTTACAGAAACGTGGCGGTCTGTGTTGCTGATGTAGCATGCCATCCTTCAAGGATGGCAATGCTACATTTATATGCTCATAACTCAAGGTTACTATGGCAAGCCACATATTAAGCAGTCATAAGCCAGTGGTCAGGGACTAATGCGCTAGACTATTTCAAAAATTTTCAGTTGAATTTCTGATGGGGAATTCAAATATTGAATTGCTGTTGTACTTCAGTTCTTTGGCAAACTACGTAATTTCATTGAGCGTGAGCTTCAGATCACAGACTAATAAATAAATAATGAAGATGATCTATTAAAACTCGTGTTTCATGTGCCAGGCTTTACCGAAGTCCTTTGGAGTAAAATGCACCAAACGTATTAAGAGGCACATGTTTATTGGGTTGCCTTTAAGCCAAAAAATGAAAACTACTCTTGGAATGAGCAAGAATAGATTTGCACCACTTTTTACTCAATTTTTTGGTTAAAGCATGGTAAATTTGTCTGACCTTGGTTAGCCATATTTGTCTCCAGAAGAGTCAAGATCAGGCTTGAAACGGCTTGTAGTAGTATACTTGCATAAATCTATAAACTCACTTTGGATGAATCATTCTTAGTCCTTGCCAAGAGGAGTTTCTACTTCCCGCAGTGTCGAGATAATAAAAAAATAGACTCAGTTGTGTAATTTTTACTATTTATCTGCTCTATTTTTCTAATCAAAACTCCATGTGAGGTCACAGACAAAGGCTTAAGATAACAACAAGGAAGCACAAAAAGTAACAATCTCATTTTGACAGCACCATGTATCATTTATCTGAAACAGCGGTAAATGTTGTACTACTTGTGTTGACTTGGAATTGTGATTCCAGTAAGGTCAAAACACTGAGATAATGTACAGGTCAATTTTCTAACTGCTGCAACCTTATAAAAAAACATGTCTGTTCAGTTATTTTATTGTAAACAATAAAACAAATAAAAATAACCATGCAGTTATATATTTGCATTAAATTGATTTTACTATCTGAATCTGGTCCTGAATCTGGTCCAGTTTAAGTCCAGTCTGTAAAATCCTGTCACTTTGACCATATACATTAGATATTAAGAGGATCAGAACAAAATTGGTGTGACTGTTAGAAGTTAAAATAGATTCTAATTTTTGAATTTTTGGGTCTTCCACTACCTTCAAAATTCTGCATAGAATTTTTAACTCATTGAGGATCTGGCAATCCATGCACAAAGGGAGTGTGGAGCCTGGGATAAAAACTTTAATTCGTGATTTTGAATTGAGTTACTTTTTTTAGCTGATTCCAATGTGTGAAGATTACATGTTGAAGGTTAAAGGGATCAACACTTTGTTCCAAGTTGACCAGTTATGTTCAATTGGGATGATCCAGTAGAAATATGAGATACAGAGAGAAGATGTTTAATTGGTGATTTCAATATTATCAATAACATTCAAATCAATAGCCTGTGAGTAATGAGGGAGTTCCCTCTCACAACATGCACACCAGCCTACAAGTAACCCTTAATCTACCACTCTATGCATAGTTCCCCCACATTGGCTTCCTCCCCAGGTAGCAATACTGAAGTTCTGCAGGCAAAGGCTCCAACCCCATTAGACTCCCCTATCTGTGACACTAAATGGGACTGGAAGGCACACATTAAAGCAATGCCCACCAGGAATGAGATTGATTCTCTCTCTCAACGGTTCGAATCTTCCCATAAGCAAGCACTAGCATTTACTCAAAAGGAGGTACAACAAGTAGGTCATAGATAGAATTTAGTGGAGGTTACCCCCAAGAACAAACTTCCACCTGGCTTGAGGCACATAGCACAATCTACTCAAATTACTAACATTTTCAACATTGATGACTTGGAGAATAGACACTGGAGAAGTAATCTTCATATATGGTGGCTCCTCGAGGATATACCAAATATCCAACTGGAATCTTGGGCCCAAAATGCTTTTAACTCTTTGATGCAATGGCCCATAGATAAATCCACTGAGATAAACTGTATCCATAGAGCCCTATGCCCGAAAACTTCCAACCCAAAGCACCACAGAGATGTTATATGCCACCTCCATTTCTATGAAGACAAGTAAGCCATCCTGAAAGGTGCCAGAGAAACAGATAGTTTGTCCTATCTTGGCACCCCAATCACCATCACGCCTGATCTAGTCAGATGTGCCCTCCAACTTTGCAGAGCTCTGAGGTCCCTGCTGGATACTCTGTGAGAAAGAGACATTCAATATTGATAGGATTATCATTTTCAGCTCTCGGCCAGAGAAGAGGAAAAGTCAGCTATATTCTGGTCCTTAAAATAATGAGAAATAACAATAAGGACAGCGCTCCTCCCTCAGATACCAATGCAAGTGATGATAACAGTGATGTAGAAAATGACTTACCCGGTGTAGGTGGAAAGAACCCCCCGTCCGTATGGGAGTCTCTCCACCCAACACCTCCAAGTCCCGGTCTGCACGTAGAATCGCTAGATTGAGATCCAGAAGATGGATGGGATGAAAACAGATAGTTCCCTAACTTCCCAGGTGGGCAGGAAGGAGCTAGCCCAGGTTAGTTGTGTCCCCCCAAAAATTAGGGGGCTCAACTCCTTAAAAAGGCAGCAAAGTAGCAACAGATAAAAAATGTTACCTTGGGCGCTCTAAGGAACTGTGGATGCCATGGTATAAAATGCAGGTATTACAACATATTTGTACTATTATTGTTTACAATAAATTCAGCGGGTAATACCTGCATTTTATACCATGGCATCCACAGTTCCTTAGAGCGCCCAAGGTAACATTTTTTATCTGTTGCTAATATTCTGGTCCTTGGGAGACCTACCTAACTTCCTTGGGACTTTTGAAGTACCAATGATTTCCCTACCAGGCTGGCCGGCTCTCTCTTCATTACTAGTTGCCGCTCCAAGAGAGCAATGGCAAGATGTGGACCCAAAATGCCAAAGGGAATTCTGTTGCCCTCAAGACCAATTAGTCTAAAGGAGGACCTGTATGCCGACACTCACCCTTTCATTGTTAGTGCCGGTTTCAGATTTGAGATCTTTGCACGAGACCATGGATTTGCATACAGATGTACTGTCACGTATCTTGGGCAACCAAAGAGTATCAGTAATTAGAATTATTCTTGCTAAATATAGACCTTGCATTGCCATTTCTCCTCCATTAGTAATCTTGAATCACACTGCTTACTTTACTACTCTGCATATTGCCTAACTTTTAATCCAATACCCCTACGGGTTTCAGTTCTTAGATAGGCAATTTGGAAAGCTCCACCACTGTTCCTTCCTCTCCCCCTATATAGGGTTGACAACATTATGTGTTGTCTGAGCACTAGTCGATGATTAGTGGCTAACTTAAACACTACAGGACTTATATTGGCTGTACATAACCTAACCACCTTTTTCTTTCACCTCTCTTCTTGTGTGGAAGCTCAATCGTCAAACCTGATGGCATGGCTAACTTAACATTCTGTACATACAATGCTAGAGGCCTGAATAATGCACCAAAGAGAAGACAGTAATTTAACAGTCCTTCATAAAAAAGAAGTGTTGATAGCTCCTTTGCAAGAGACCCACTTTCAAGCATCTAGGGAATCTACATGTACTTCACTTTTTTATACAACATAGCATCACAGTTCGCACCTAACTAAAAAAATTGGCGGTGTATCTATCGCCATACACAAGCAATTTTCCCAACAAAGAGCTTGCTCGTGCAGCCTGTTTATGCAGACAGATACATTTTGGGCTCATTCAAACGAGAAATCTTCACTATTTCTCATTCACTGCATTAGTGAATTAGAATGACTGAACAATCGCTATTTAATCTGATCGATAAATGAATGAGCCAATCATGATTTTTCGCTCTGCATGAAATGAACAACGAATGAAAAGTGAACGATTTATCATTTGTGGATCAGTCATTGGCTGCATTTTAGACTCAACGATTACACTGTGCAACACAATTTTTGTAACAGATAAGCAGGTAGGCGGCTTATAGTAACTTTAGTTCGCTGAATTTATATATGATATCCGTTTTTTTCTGTCATGTAAGGCTTTCCAATTACGGGGAATAATGCAATCCAATTGCTGTTGTTTTGTATTTTTTGGAAATATGCCTATACAATGAATCCAGTCGGCTCGCCATTAACCTTGCTTTATAAAAAGAATAACAAAAGTGAATGCGCAACTATTTCACAATCACTGTTACACACTGCGTGCTTACTGGACACTATAAGGGTAGGTTTATGTAATATATAGGGTATGTTTCCACGTGGTGTAAACACTGCGGATCGTCCACCAGTAAGTTGTAATTAGTGAACTGTGTTATTACAGATTGTTAGTTAGACTAATCAAAAGAATCAAAATCATCAAACAAAAACACATGTTTATTATCACTGCATCTGTAAAAGTCTGATCTATCAAAGTAATGCAATATTTACCCCGCACGGTGAACGTTGTCCAAAAAAAAAATTTAAAATGCCAGAAATGCACTTTTTTGGTCATTCTGTATCCAAGAAAAAATGCTATAAAAAGTGTTCAAAAAGTCCTATTTATTCCAAAATGGTACTAACGCAAACTACAGGAAGTCCTTCAAGAAATAAGCCTCTGCACAACTATGTGGATGAAAAAATAAAATGTTATTGTGCGCAGAAGATGGCGGCAAAAAATAATTTTAAAAAATGTCTTGGGGGGGAAATGGTAGTACAGCAAAAAAAACTACATAAGTTTGATACCATAGTACTTGTGCTGACCCATAGAATAAAGTTATCATGCCATTTTTGTTGCAGTTTGTGCGCTGTAAAAACAAGACGAACCAAAAGATGGCGGAATTTCAGGGTTTTTTTTCATTTTACTCCACTTAGAACTTTTTGAAAGTTTTTTAGTGTATTATATGGTAAATTAAATAGTACCACTGAAATATATAACTCATCCCACAAAAAACAATCCCTCATACAGCTACGCTGATGGATAAATAAAGGAGTTACGATTTTTTTAAATGAAAAAAATGCTTGGTCGCTAAGGGGTTGAATAACTTGAAAATTAGATGTGCTAGCTATTATTCAGTTTTACCAGTGGAATCAGCATGTTTTAATTTTACAGAAACATATCAATTACTTTCTGTTACCATTTATTCACTTTCATACATTTGAACACTTTTTTGAACAATAATCGCTCTTTGTAAAAGAATGTTTAATTAACCCCTTGAGTGGCAGGTTTCCTACCACCCTGTCGTGCCCACCAGGGCAGGTTTTTTAAAATGGTCTAATCATTGAATTTCAACTAGTTTTGCAGTTGCGTCTCAAGAGCCATAACTTTTTCATTTTTCCATTGACATGGCCATATGAGGGCTTGTTTTTTGCGGGACAAGTTGTGATTTTTTAAACAGGGGGGAGGAAAAAAAGAAATGGGGAAAAAAGAAAAAAAGGGGCCATGTCATTAAGGGGTTAAATAATGTATTAACTTCCTTCTCTGGGTCATTACGACGCACACGGATACCACATGTGTGATTGTATTTTTGATTTTTTTTACGAAGTAAAGGGAGACAAGTGTTTTTTTTTATTTTTTTAATTATTTTTTTACTTTTTTTTTTTTAATTTTTTTTAATTTTTATTTTTTTTTGTCCCTTTAGGGGACTTCCACAGGGACCCATCAGGACCCCTGATCACATTCCGGGGGTCCGATGGTGACAGCCCTTTACATGCTGCAGTGACAACCCTTTACATGCTGCAGTCACATAGACTGCAGCATGTAAAGGGTTAACACAGCAGAGATCGGAGGTTTTCTCTGATCTCTGCTGTAAGAGCTAGTACCTAGCTGTCCTCTGACAACTAACAACCAGCTCTCCCTGCCACAGAGACCATCGGCTTGTTTCTGACAAGCCGATGGTCTCTATGGCAACCTGTAAACAAAGCAGGACATTGCCGACATGTCGGCAATATCTTCTGCTGGTTTTTCAAAGCCCTTGCACTGCTCTGTGTGGGACTGTGCAGGCAGAGCACAATGTCACAGCTTGTGGCATTGTGCTCTGCAGCTCCCATAGTGATACATAGCCCGGAAATCTTCCGGGCTGTATCGCTATGAGCAGTGGAGCTCGTCCCCGGAAATTTTCCGGGCGTGCCACTCAAGGGGTTAAATGACGAGTTAGTAATGGGCCAATCATTATGTACAGAGTTTTTTGTTCGCAGTTAGCCAAAATCCTGCCTTAAAAATTTCCTTTCACTGTAAAGAAGGCAGATATCCTTGCTATCTCTTGGCAAGAATTTTCTGGGCCTGTATTCTCATTTCTAACTACCTTTTCCTCTCTTGAAGGGATTGCGCCAGAATAGACTTTTGTCTGATCAGTGGGAGAATTACTGCTGGGACCCCCACAATCCCGAGAATCCCTTTTCTTGTCACTTTCTGTCAGACTGAATGGAGCAGTTGTCGTGCATGCGTGGCTTCATTCATTTCAATATGGCTGACAGAAATAGCTGAAAAATGATGTTGCTAAAGCAAATGACCTATGCTAATCTTTATCACTGATAGATATCCTAAAATCTTTCTCCCAATGTTCCAAACATTGCATTTTTTTCTTTTAAGAGTTTACTACTAGAGATGAGCGAACACCAAAATGTTCGGGTGTTCGTTATTCGGAACGAACTTCCCGTGATGCTCGAGGGTTCGTTTCGAACAACGAACCCCATTGAAGTCAATGGGCGACCAGAACACTTTTGTATTTCGCCGATGCTCGCTAAGGTTTTCATGTGTGAAAATCTGGGCAATTCAAGAAAGTGATGGGAATGACACAGAAACGGATAGGGCAGGCGAGGGGCTACGTGTTGGGCTGCATCTCAAGTTCACAGGTCCCACTATTAAGCCACAATACCGGCAAGAGTGGGCCCCCCCCCCTCCCAACAACTTTTACTTCTGAAAAGCCCTCATTAGCATGGCATACCTTTGCTAAGCACCACACTACCTCCAACAAAGCACAATCACTGCCTGCATGACACTCCACTGACACTTCTCCTGGGTTACATGCTGCCCAACCGCCCCCCCTCCCCCCCCCCACAGCGCACACCAAAGTGTCCCTGGGCAGCCTTCAGCTGCCCTCATGCCACACCACGCTCATGTCTATTTAGAATTGCGTCTGCCATGACGAGGGACCGCAGGCACACACTGCAGAGGTTGGCACGGCTAGGCAGCGACCCTCTTTAAAAGTGGCGGAGCGATAGCCCACAATGCTGTACAGAAGCAATGAGAAATAGAATCCTGTGCCACCGCCATCAGGAGCTGCACACGTGGGCATAGCAATGGGGAACCTATGTGCCACACACTATTCATTCTGTCAAGGTGTCTGCATGCCCCAGTCAGACCGGGCTTTTTAATTCATAGACACAGGCAGGTACAACTCCCTATTGTGAAGTCCCTGTCGACCCACAGCATGGGTGGCTCCCTGGAACCCACCGGCGGTACACAGAAATATCCCATTGCATTGCCCAACACAGCTGAGGTAGTAATGTCGTGCTTAATGCAGGTGGGCTTCGGCCCACACTGCATGCCCCAGTCTGACTGGGGTTCTTTATAAGTGTACAGATGTAGTAAAAACTCCGTGTGCACCTACAGCATGGGTGGGTGCCAGGAAGCCACCGGCGGTACATAGAAATATCCCATTGCATTGCCCAACACAGCTGAGGTAGTAATGTTGTGCTTAACCCTTTCCAATCCAATTTGTATATGGTTTTCCTAGGGGGCTTACTCTTTTTCTGCTGTTATACAACGGCGCTATATGCTGGCTAAAGCCAGTACTGCATGAGCTGACACGTAGGATAGGCTCCGACAGCAGAGAGGCTGGCAATATACAGTAAGAGAACCCCGACGGACGTCTACCAACAACGGAGCTGTACAGCCTTAAACCCTAATGTCTTCACAGGTCACACAGTGGACTGGAAAGGGTTAATGCAGGTGGGTTTCGGCCCACACTGCATGCCCCAGTCAGACTGGGGTTCTTTACAAGTGGACACATGTAGGTTAAACTCCCTGTGGACCCACTGCCTGGGTGGGTGCCAGGAAGCCACCGGCGGTACATAGAAATATCCCATTGCATTGCCCAACACAGCTGAGGTAGTAATGTCGTGCGTAATACAGGTGGGCTTCGGCCCACACTGCATGCCCCAGTCAGACGGGTTCTTTAGAAGTGTACAGATGTATTAAAAACTCAGTGTGCACCTACAGCATGGGTGGCTCCCTGGAAGGCACCGGCGGTACATAAAAATATCCCATTGCATTGCCCAACACAGCTGAGGTAGTAATGTCGTGCTTAATGCAGGTGGGCTTCGGCCCACACTGCATGCCCCAGTCTGACTGGGGTTCTTTACAAGTGGACACATGTAGGTTAAACTCCCTGTGGACCCACTGCCTGGGTGGGTGCCAGGAAGCCACCGGCGGTACATAGAAATATCCCATTGCATTGCCCAACACAGCTGAGGTAGTAATGTCGTGCGTAATACAGGTGGGCTTCGGCCCACACTGCATGGCCCAGTCAGACGGGTTCTTTAGAAGTGTACAGATGTATTAAAAACTCAGTGTGCACCTACAGCATGGGTGGCTCCCTGGAACCCACCGGCGGTACATAAAAATATCCCATTGCATTGCCCAACACAGCTGAGGTAACGTCAGCTGTAATGCAGGTGGGCTAAAAATTAATTTGATTACACTGTAGGCGAGGGCCCACAAAAATTGCTGTATCAACAGTACTAATGTACATCCCAAAAATTGGCCATGGCCAGCCAAGAGGGCAGGTGAAACCCATTAATCGCTTTGGTTAATGTGGCTTAAGTGGTAACTAGGCCTGGAGGCAGCCCAGTGTAACGAAAAATTGGTTCAAGTTAAAGTTCCAATGCTTTTAAGCGCATTGAAACTTATAAAAATTGTTCTGAAAAATTATTTGAGTGAGCCTTGTGGCCCTAAGAAAAATTGCCCGTTCAGCGTGATTACGTGAGGTTTCAGGAGGAGGAGCAGGAGGAGGAGGAGGAGGAATATTAGACACAGATTGATGTAGCAGAAATGTCCCCGTTTTGGATGGTGAGAGAGAACGTAGCTTCCATCCGCGGGTGCAGCCTACGTATTGCTTACGTATCGCTGCTGTCCGCTGGTGGAGAACAGAAGTCTGGGGAAATCCAGCCTTTGTTCATCTTGATGAGTGTTAGCCTGTCGGCACTGTCGGTTGACAAGCGGCTACGCTTATCTGTGATGATTCCCCCAGCCGCACTAAACACCCTCTCCGACAAGACGCTAGCCGCATGACAAGCAAGCACCTCCAGGGCATACAGCGCTAGTTCAGGCCACATGTCCAGCTTCGACACCCAGTAGTTGTAGGGGGCAGAGGCGTCACCAAGGATGGTCGTGCGATCCGCTACGTACTCCCTCACCATCCTTTTACAGTGCTCCCGCCGACTCAGCCGTGACTGGGGAGCGGTGACACAGTCTTGGTGGGGAGACATAAAGCTGGCCAGGCCCTTAAAGACTGTTGCACTACCTGGGATGTACATGCTGCTCGATCTACGCACATCCCCTGCTACCTTGCCCTCGGTACTGCGCCTTCTGCCACTAGCGCTGTCGGCTGGGAATTTTACCATCAGCTTGTCCGCAAGGGTCCTGTGGTATAGCAACACTCTCGAACCCCTTTCCTCTTCGGGAATCAGAGTGGGCAGGTTCTCCTTATACCGTGGATCGAGCAGTGTGTACACCCAGTAATCCGTCGTGGCCAGAATGCGTGCAACGCGAGGGTCACGAGAAAGGCATCCTAACATGAAGTCAGCCATGTGTGCCAGGGTACCTGTACGCAACACATGGCTGTCTTCACTAGGAAGATCACTATCAGGATCCTCCTCCTCCTCCTCCTCCTCAGGCCATACACGCTGAAAGGATGACAGGCAATCAGCCGGTGTACCGTCAGCAGCGGCCCAAGCTGTCTCTTCCCCCTCCTCCTCATCCTCCTCATGCTCCTCCTCCTCCTCCTGTATGCGCTGAGAAATAGACAGGAGGGTGCCCTGACTATCCAGCGGCATACTGTCTTCCCCCGCCCCCGTTTCCGAGCGCAAAGCAGCTGCCTTTATGGTTTGCAGGGAATTTCTCAAGATGCATAGCAGAGGAATGGTGACGCTAATGATTGTAGCATCGCCGCTCACCACCTGGGTAGACTCCTCAAAATTACCAAGGACATGGCAGATGTCTGCCAACCAGGCCCACTCTTCTGAAAGGAATTGAGGAGGCTGACTCCCACTGCGCCGCCCATGTTGGAGTTGGTATTCGACTATAGCTCTACGTTGTTCATAGAGCCTGGCCAACATGTGGAGCGTAGAGTTCCACCGTGTGGGCACGTCGCACAGCAGTCGGTGCACTGGCAGCTTAAAGTGATGTTGCAGGGTGCGCAGGGTGGCAGCGTCCGTGTGGGACTTGCGGAAATGTGCGCAGAGCCGGCGCGCCTTTACGAGCAGGTCTGACAAGCGTGGGTAGCTTTTCAGAAAGCGCTGAACCACCAAATTAAAGACATGGGCCAGGCATGGCACGTGCGTGAGGCTGCCGAGCTGCAGAGCCGCCACCAGGTTACGGCCGTTGTCACACACGACCATGCCCGGTTGGAGGCTGAGCGGCGCAAGCCAGCGGTCGGTCTGCTGTGTCAGACCCTGCAGCAGTTCGTGGGCCGTGTGCCTCTTATCTCCTAAGCTGAGTAGTTTCAGCACGGCCTGCTGACGCTTGCCCACCGCTGTGCTGCCACACCGCGCGACACCGACTGCTGGCGACATGCTGCTGCTAACACATCTTGATTGCGAGACAGAGGAGGAGGAGGAGGAGGAGGGTGCTTTAGTGGAGGAAGCATACACCTCCGCAGATACCAGCACCGAGCTGGGGCCCGCAATTCTGGGGGTGGGTAGGACGTGAGCGGTCCCGGGCTCTGACTCTGTCCCAGCCTCCACTAAATTCACCCAATGTGCCGTCAGGGAGATGTAGTGGCCCTGCCCGCCTGTGCTTGTCCACGTGTCCGTAGTTAAGTGGACCGTGGCAGTAACCGCGTTGGTGAGGGCGCGCACAATGTTGCGGGAGACGTGGTCGTGCAGGGCTGGGACGGCACATCGGGAAAAGTAGTGGCGACTGGGAACTGAGTAGCGCGGGGCCGCCGCCTCCATGATACTTTTGAAGGACTCAGTTTCCACAACCCTATACGGCAGCATCTCAAGGCTGATGAATTTTGCTATGCGGACGGTTAACGTTTGAGCGTGCGGGTGCGTGGCGGCGTACTTGCGCTTGCGCTCGAACACTTGCGCAAGCGACGGCTGAACGGTGCGCTGAACTACACTGCTGGATGGGGCCGAGGACAGCGGAGATGAGGGTGTGGGTGCAGGCCATGAGGCGGTAGTGCCTGTGTCCTGAGAGGGGGGTTGCATCTCAGTGGCAGGTTGGGGCACAGGGGGAGAGGCAGGGGTGCAAACCGGAGGCGGTGAACGGCCTTCGTCCCACCTTGCGGGGTGCTTGGCCATCATATGTCTGCGCATGGTGGTGGTGGTGAGGCTGTTGGTGTTGGCTCCCCGGCTGAGCTTTGCGCGACAAAGGTTGCACACCACTGTTCGTCGGTCGTCAGGCGTCTCTGTGAAAAACTGCCAGACCTTAGAGCACCTCGGCCTCCGCAGGGTGGCATGGCGCGAGGGGGCACTTTGGGAAACACTTGGTGGATTATTCGGTCTGGCCCTGCCTCTACCCCTGGCCACTGCACTGCCTCTTGCAACCTGCCCTGCTGATGCCCTTGACTCCCCCTCTGAAGACCTGTCCTCCTGAGTAAGCGTTGCACACCAGGTGGGGTCAGTCACCTCATCGTCCTGCTGCTCTTCCTCCGAATCCTCTGTGCGCTGCTCCCTGGGACTTACTGCCCTTACTACTACCTCACTGCAAGACAACTGTGTCTGATCGTCATCGTCCTCCTCACCCACAGAAAGTTGTTGAGACAGTTGGCGGAAGTCCCCAGCCTCTTCCCCCGGACCCCGGGAACTTTCGAATGGTTGGGCATCAGTGACGATAAACTCCTCTGGTGGGAGAGGAACCGCTGCTGCCCAATCTAAGCAGGGGCCCGAGAACAGTTCCTGGGAGTGTTCCCGCTCCTGAGCAGGTGTTATTGTAGTGGAGTGAGGAGGCTGGGAGGAAGGAGGAGCAGCAGACAGAGGATTCGGATTGGCAGCAGTGGACGGCGCAGAACTGCGGGTAGACGATAGGTTGCTCGAAGCACTTTCTGCCATCCAGGACAGGACCTGCTCACACTGCTCATTTTCTAATAACCGTCTCCCGCGTGGACCCATTAATTGGGCGATGAATGTGGGGACGCCAGAAACGTGCCTCTCTCCTAATCGCGCAGCAGTCGGCTGCGACACACCGGGATCAGGAGCTCGGGCTGTGCCCCCACCCTGACTTGGCCCTCCGCGTCCTCGGCCGCGTCCACGTCCTCTAGGCCTACCCCTACCCCTCAGCATGCTGTATTACCAGTGATTTGATTTCACAGGCAGGAAATAAATTGGCGCAAGACTGCAGGCCAAATATAATTTTTGCCCTTTTTGGAAAACGAAAGGCCCCACTGCCTCTAGTGAATGAATTATCTAAGTTTAATAACTGTGCTGTGTCCCTGCTTATGTGTCACAGAACGTGAGGGTAGCAGAGTTATTATAACTCTTGGAGAGCAGGTATTTTTTTCCCAATTAAGGAAAGCAAATGGCGAAGCCAGCAGTAAAGCGTAGCTGGGTGCGTCTGATTTAGCAATGTTGTTCAAGCAGCTCACACGTGTCCACCGCCCTTAGGACGGACAGAGGCTGGACAAATAGATTTGTTTTCAGTTTTTTTCCACCAAAAGGCAGCACTGCGTATATTCAATGAACATGAGAAGTTTAATAACTGTGCTGTGTCCCTGCTTATGTGTCACAGAACGTGAGGGTAGCAGAGTTATTATAACTCTTGGAGAGCAGGTATTTTTTTCCCAATTAAGGAAAGCAAATGGCGAAGCCAGCAGTAAAGCGTAGCTGGGTGCGTCTGATTTAGCAATGTTGTTCAAGCAGCTCACACGTGTCCACCGCCCTTAGGACGGACAGAGGCTGGACAAATAGATTTGTTTTCAGTTTTTTTCCACCAAAAGGCAGCACTGCGTATATTCAATGAACATGAGAAGTTTAATAACTGTGCTGTGTCCCTGCTTATGTGTCACAGAACGTGAGGGTAGCAGAGTTATTATAACTCTTGGAGAGCAGGTATTTTTTTCCCAATTAAGGAAAGCAAATGGCGTAGCCAGCAGTAAAGCGTAGCTGGGTGCGTCTGATTTAGCAATGTTGTTCAAGCAGCTCACACGTGTCCACCGCCCTTAGGACGGACAGAGGCTGGACAAATAGATTTGTTTTCAGTTTTTTTCCACCAAAAGGCAGCACTGCGTATATTCAATGAACATGAGAAGTTTAATAACTGTGCTGTGTCCCTGCTTATGTGTCACAGAACGTGAGGGTAGCAGAGTTATTATAACTCTTGGAGAGCAGGTATTTTTTTCCCAATTAAGGAAAGCAAATGGCGAAGCCAGCAGTAAAGCGTAGCTGGGTGCGTCTGATTTAGCAATGTTGTTCAAGCAGCTCACACGTGTCCACCGCCCTTAGGACGGACAGAGGCTGGACAAATAGATTTGTTTTCAGTTTTTTTCCACCAAAAGGCAGCACTGCGTATATTCAATGAACATGAGAAGTTTAATAACTGTGCTGTGTCCCTGCTTATGTGTCACAGAACGTGAGGGTAGCAGAGTTATTATAACTCTTGGAGAGCAGGTATTTTTTTCCCAATTAAGGAAAGCAAATGGCGAAGCCAGCAATAAAGCGTAGCTGGGTGCGTCTGATTTAGCAATGTTGTTCAAGCAGCTCACACGTGTCCACCGCCCTTAGGACGGACAGAGGCTGGACAAATAGATTTGTTTTCAGTTTTTTTCCACCAAAAGGCAGCACTGCGTATATTCTATGAATAATAACTGTGTTGTGGCCCTGCCTATACAATTCTTTCCCTGCAGTATCAATGGAGGGTGCAATGGTCTGCAGAGGCGATTTTCAGAAGCAAAAAAAAATGCAGCACAGCTAACAGCAGCCTGGACAGTACTGCACACGGATAAATATGGCCCTAGAAAGGACCGTTGAGGTTCTTGAAGGCTACACTCACTCCTAACACTCTCCCTGCCTATGCAGCACTTCTGTCCCTAATGCCGGGTGCAACGGTCTGCAGAGGCGATTTTGAGAAAAAAAAATTTGCCACTGCTAACAGCAGCCAACACACAGCTATCAGTGGCCCTAATAAGGACCTTTGGGGGGTCTTGAAGCCTACACTACCAATTCTTTCCCTACAGTAGCTCCGGTACAAACAGCACTGTCCCTCATCTAACTCACACCGCATCTGAGGCGAACCGCGGGAGGGGCCGACTTTTATGTTCGGGTGACACCTGATCTCCCCAGCCACTCACAGCAGGGGGGTGGTATAGGGCTTGAACGTCACAGGGGGAAGTTGTAATGCCTTCCCTGTCTTTCAATTGGCCAGAAAAGCGCGCTAACGTCTCAGGGAAGGAAGTGAAAGTAACCAGAACACCGCATGGTGTTCGTTACGAATAACGAACATCCCGAACACCCTAATATTCGCACGAATATCAAGCTCGTACGAACGCGTTCGCTCATCTCTATTTATTACTAAGGGCGAGCACCCACTGGCGTTTGCGTTCTCCGCGGGAAAAAAACGCAGCGTTTTCGCCGCGTTTCGCGCGGTTTTCCGCGCGTTTTTCGCGGCGTTTTTCGCGGCGTTTTCGCGGCGTTTTCCGTTAATTTCCATTGACATTCATGGGTGCATTAGGAGAAAAATAGGGACTCATATGCAACTGACAGTTCCTATGTTAAAAACGCAAACGCAACGCAAAAAAAACGCCAGTGGACAGGAACACATGTTATCTCTATGCCTGTGCAGGAAAAACGCAAAACGCAAAACGCAAAACGCAGGTAAAAAAACGCCAGTGGGTGCTCGCCCTAATAGTTATATAGATTCTTTAGAGACCCTTAGTAGTCATATTTAAATTAGAAAAGGCAAAATTCAAAAGTATACTTGGGGGCATATAAGATTTTGATACCTGAGTAATAAAACAGCAGATCCTAAGAAACTTATTGAGTCTGTATGTGAGATATTAAATTTAATATACCTATCATTAAGGGATATGAGATCCAGTTAGAGATTGAGATATCTGGGACAATTGACTTTAAGATTACAATACATTTCCATATTATTACCCTAGCAATATGAATTATGGTCTAAGAATATACTATTATGACTTAGCTCCATAGACGAAATTTTTAGCATTTGGATGTACACAGAAGATAAATTGGTGGAATTTATATAGAAACTGAATGATAACTCTTCAGGCCTGAGACTGACCTATGAAATCCAAAAGGACAAACTTACTTTCTGGATTTAGAAATCAGCAAAACAACGCACAACACTTTGAAAACTATTGTATATAGAAAACCTTCAGCTAGTAATAACCTCTTACATTATAAAAGCTGTCATCTGAAGTCCCTTAAAGCAGGAATCCCTAAGGGACAGTATCTTCGTCTAAGACATAATTGCTCTACGCAGCATGACTTTAAAGTTCAATCAAGAGATTTGATACATCGCTTTATGGATATGGGATCCCAGATCAAGTGCTGAAAACAGTGTACAATAGTGTAATGACATGTGATAGGCAGATTCTCTTAACCAAAAGAAATAGAGAAACTGAAAAACAGATGACAAGCATTTAGGGGTAAAGAATATACTGCAGATGTACTAGAATATTCTGAAAATTGATTCAATACTAGCTGACAAAAGAGCCGATTTCCCCTCTGTAACGTTTAGACACGGAAGAAGTGTTAAGGATAGGCATGTTAACAGCTAACACAGACCTTTAGAAACAATGAAGAAGAATGCCACCATCGGCAGTTTTACATGTGGCAGTGGCATTGCATGCCCCTATGTTCAAAAAGGTCAAAATTAGTGCTGTGTAAACACTGGAAAAGAGTATCAGATTTGTCACTTTGCATCGTGCAAATATGCTGGAGCAATCTACCTGGCAACATGTCCCTGCCCTCTTATTTACAAAGGAAAGACAATAAGGCAGTTTTGAAGTAGAATCGGGAACCACGTAGGCGCTATTCGACATAATAGAGACACATCTTTGGCTAACTATATAAATATTCAACATAATGGAGACTCCAGAGATCTAAAGTTTCAAGCCATTGAATTAGTGCAGCCTCTGATAATAAGGGGGGGCATGGACAAAATGTTGTTAAAGAAACAAGAACAGTGGATCCATAGATTTCAAAGCATGGCATCTAATGGGTTAAATAAAATCCAGTCTGACACTTTTTTTTTTTATAGAATAGGCTCTATAGACTAGGGGATTGTCCAATATAAATCACATATCATGACTATTGCAAAATATAGCAGCCATTTCAGTATTGTGATCCGACTTTGTGTGTGTGTGTATATATATATATATATATATATATATATATATGTTCAGGGTTCTATGATGCTTATCCATGAATTCTAACAAGCTGATGACATCATGAGAAATATATCAACATGCTGTCAAATTGCACCATTATTGACAAGAATGCTATTGAAGTTACAAGCTATGCAATGAGAGAATGTGTTTGCATCTTTGTTGCTTGGGAAACAATGAGGAGCAGCCGAATCATCAGTCATGTGACCTGATGACTCTGTGCCATGTGATTGGTATCTGGTCACTGACATCATAAGACATGCCTGAAATTGGCAGGGTTACTCCTATTTGACCTTAATCTGATGCTATACCTACCAGAGCTGCTAGTTACATCTGAGTCTCTGTGATAAGCGCTTGGTGCTGCTGTTATAGCAGCTAGAAAGGCAAGGACTTGGTAATTGATCTTTGTAGTTAGGAGTGTAGATAGGATGTGCTATATTTACTGCTAGCCAATGCTAGTGATTGCATTGTAGAAAGTTGCTGCAAGGATGAATGGGATTGATGTGCTGATGAGATGTTGGAGCACATTGATTAAATCACAGGTGTCAAACGCAAGGCCCGTGGGCCGAATCTGACCCCTGATGAGACTTGTTACAGTTGAAACTCATTGAGTCTATTCTCAAAATATATTTACAGTGTGATATCTATTTATGGGGCTTTTTGTGCCAGCACATGTTTTCTCCACCTGGATAGAGTACCCTCTCTTGCCTCAGATTTTTGCTGATGTGTTATGGGTTGGAAATATCCAGGGGATAACACTATTACTTGTCGTATGTCCATATATGTATAATGCCTAGGGCGCGGGTTCTTTTAAAGTATTTAAATAAAAGTTATATTTTATTTTCATATATTTACCAAAAATTTTCAGTGAATCCATATTGTTACCCCAGCTTCAATAGCCAGATAAGGTGACTTGGGTACTGAGAAACACAACAATACATCAGCAGTAGTGGAATTAGAAGTGCGGTCCCATCACTATCCCGTGCTGTGGCTGTGTCAGCTGCAGCAGGGGATTCCTTGGATGTGAAACCCCTGGATGCTGTCACAGCCAGGAGCTTCACATCCAAGTTGCCAACGGGCCAGGGGCAGCAGCGCCATCCCTATTGAAAACATAGGGAGTACATTGCGCTCCCCTGCCACAGCTGTGGCAGCTGCGACAGAGGAGCATGATGCTATCCCATAGGTCTCATTGGGGCTGGCACTTCTGACGCCCCATTGAAAGCAATGGGATGAAGGTAACCCTTGCAGCGATGATTTTCAGGAGGGGTGCTTGAAATATAAGCCCTACCCAGAAAATCATCCCAAAAATTACTGCAGAGCTTGCCGGCAGTCTATTGAAAGCAATGGCAGAATATCATGATCCTCTGCCACAGCTGTGGCAGGGGATTTTTTACTCCCCACGGGGAGTGCCATCATTAGTGACCACTGTGACAGTGCTGTCACAGTGTTCGGTGATGAGGGGACTCCCTGTGGGGAATATTTACACGTGGCACAGACCTATGCTGCACGCATGTCCTATCTTTTGCAGGTGCACGCGTTTGCACGCCTGTAAAACACAGACATGTGAGCACACCATAGGGAACCAATGGTTCTAATAGATCACGTATGTACGCACATAAACACACTCATCTGAATGAGGCCTTAGAGATATACCCAGAAGTCAAAACAGCTGCAGAGGAAAAAGAGTATAGAGCCACAATAGAGTAATAGGCTAATTTTGCCATATTTGTACAATACATCACTTAAGTAGTGCCAATGGACTTGGTCGAACACCTTCTCCAGATCCAATATAAGAAGCAGAAAAGACATCTGAACCTTCTCCACATGACACAAAATATTAATTAATCTGTGTGTGCCATCTACTAACAGTCTTCCTTTGAAAAACCCACTTGGTGTTGATGCACCAATGAAGCCAATACAGCAGCAAGATAGGAGGATAGGATTTTGCAATATATTTTTAAAACAGTATTAAGTAGTGAAATAAGGCAAAAATTCCTTGGTCTATGCAGAGTTTTTCATGGTTTGGGTAAAGTTATTACCTTTGGTCTATCCAGGGTTTTGCCTGGTTTGGGTAAAGTAATTATCATTGTCTGAAGCATTTCTATAGGAAAATTACATTCCTAGATTCCAAAATCCAAAAGACTGTTAGTAGATGGCATGCACACATTCATTAATATTCTCAGTCATGTGGAGAAGTTTGTGATGTCTTTTCTGCTTCTTTCATTGGATGTGGAGAAGATGCTCGACCATTGGGGCTACTTAAGTGATGTGTTGCACTATTTCAGAATAACAGCATTAGCTCATAAATCCATTATGGTTCTATACTATTTTCCCTCTGCAGCTATAATTACTTCTGGATATATGGCTAAAGTATTTACTATATCAGCAATAATGTACAAACGGTACACTAAACTTGAAAAATATGCCAATGTAAAAAGCACTCACCGAGCAATTGCGGGTAGAGGACGGAAGCAGGAGGTGGAGACCAGCAGTTAAGAAATAAAGCACAGAGCACATGTGTGAGATCCAGCCACTAGCATTTCTCCCTGAGGAAGAGACCAGTGTTTAGGTCTCGATGTGTGTTGGAGTTTTGGGGGGCTTTTTCAGCTTCCTTACTGAGGCTAGGTGACGTCAACTCTCGATTGAACTTTCAAGTCATGCTGAGTAGAGGACAATTCATTTGAATATTTAGATGAATGTAGGGAGTAATTGCTTAGCCTCCATGAATTTGAAGGAGGGTATTAAACACTTCAGATATAGTAATAGAAATTGGTGCATGATTGGACCCTGTGGTGCTACCGATTTTGGAGGATAAAATAGGCTGGAATAGCAGACTAAAAGAAACATGTCTGTATGAGTGTATGACTTATGAGGATGAGAAAAAATGTATAATCTTTTTCTGAGAGATGAAGTCTCCAAATATCTGGCAGGTTTTCTTTTAGCAATAAATTATGTCAATCTGTGTGTTTTTCTACAATTTTATAGGCAGAAGAGTTGAGAGAAGGCCGTACAATACCATTGAAGTTTTCTATGATCAAGACTGAGCCTGTTTTACATTTGTTGATCTTATTGAGAATAGTACGATAAAATCTGGATTGTTTCTTATTGGGCCATAAATGACTGTAATAGTATAGGTCATATTATTCAGAGTGCATAATAAAATCACATATCTTCCATCAGAATCAACAAGTAATTGGATAAGTGAATATGCTACAGTATTTTTAATAGCAATAATTGCTGTGAATTGTAAGCACGCATTGATTTTCAAGTAAACATCAAAGACTTAATGTAAAAGCAAATAGCATCAAACAATGCTAATAACAGCGTAAACAAGAACAGTTGAATAGAATGTTTGCATCTAAGCCATGTTACTAATGCATCAGGAGATTTAGAAAAGAACAACTAAACTCACCTCACTTGGGACTATGTAAATGTGGAGATGGAACAATATCTCTGCAACGCCACCTATTGGAAGGCAGCATTCTTGCAAGTCAATGTTAGACTTTTTAAACAAGTAACAATGACTAGTAATTGTAAGCCAATGCCAGAAACCATGCACAGACAGCTGTTTTGGAGTGATTGCCCCTTCTCAGTATGCAGTAGGCTTCTGGCTTGGCTAGTGAGAGGCCTTATAAGTCTCCCCACACACCTTCTAGGTGCTCTCATTGAAAGAAGACGTAGGGTGCGGTCACACGAGCGTAGGCGTATTAACGTTCGCACGTGCGCAGCGTTTAATCGCCGGAAAGAACGTTCTTCGGCGATCATGACCAGAGCTAGAAAGCATATTATCGTTTTTTCCTACTTTGCAAACTATCTTTTCGGCCATCGAATATGCGTTGGCGCGTATTTCGGTCGCGTATGTTCCGTTTTTTTGGGGGGTTGCCGTTTTTACGTGCCGTAAAATCGCCGTGTGAACGAATACATTGCAAACCAATGCCTTAGATGGTCCCGTTTATACGATTGGGCGCAAAAACGCGCCGTTTATGCGCTCGTGTGACCGAACCCAAAAAGAAAAGAAAATTAACACAAAACCTCCCTCTCTCTTTCCCTCTACTAATCAGCTATTGTTAGCAATCACAGTTAACAATACGCTGACATCCAAGGTCTCCATATCTAAGCATACAAAAGCTTATTGTTAGCGTTACAATATTCAACCTATTCATATTGCAGCAAGCAACCTGTATATAAAAATGATTTTTTTTTTCACAGGAAGAGATTCTGAATATATCAATTTTTAACCATCATTTTCCTAGCAAAATATAACATTGTAACTGATTTTCCATAATCGTTTGCTCTATCATCCCCGAAGACACAGATCCTAGGAAGAACAGTTCTTGTTTGAGAAATGTGTGCAATTATTTCAATAACTTGAACCCAGAAGTTGTTTTATTTTCCATGAACACATATGGCCTCCCCCCAAAAAATCAATCTTGAAAATCCCTTAATGATAGTATATTGTTTAAGAAAAAAAACTTGGCAAATCTGTAGATTGCATAAAGTGCTGCAGGCCATATCCATAATTTAGATTGTATAATCAAGTTTGATGTGATTTTAAAGAGAGCCTGTCATGTCCTTATGTCTTGGGGCCAGCTGCATAGCTTTACAGCCACGGCCCCGCTAACTCCAATGATGTCTCTCTTTTTCTTATATTCCCTTCTGCTCTCTTGTGAATGAACGCTCTTCTTAGTTTCAGTTCCCAGAGATATGAATGGGTCAATGTGGTTGGTCCCCACTATTCACTTGTCAAAAGGTGATGTCCGGTTTGATTGACTGAGCAGTGGATACCGCTGACTTGACACTTTCACAGCTCTGGGTATTGAAACTAAGAAGAGCCTTTCCAAGCAGATGATTCATCTGCAGCAGTTACTGCAGCTGAGAGCTTTATAAGCAAGCAAAAAGTTACGTGTGGAAGCATGCAGATGTGTGTTGTGATCTAAAGTGTGTTGTGTCTTACATGTTTGTGGTTTGAGATTAAGGAGAGAAGTATCAAGTTATAGTAGTCTTACAACTTAAGGCCCATTTACACCAGCAGACGATTGCTGAAAGATCGCTCAAATGACAGTTTGAGTGACAGCTTTGAGCGATCATTTTGTATAAACTTTTAAGTAGCTACTCAGCTGCTTAAGAGAAATTAAGTGTGCAAATGAAGCCTTCCCTGAATGCAGTTAATAGCCCAGGGCTCTTATCTGCATTCAGATCCTTTGTTCTCCAGTGGGAAACAATGCTATCAGCACTCCCCATGGAGAACTGCAGATAAGGCTGAATGACGATTTTTAGTTTGGCCTGAACGTAACAATCATCTAGCAGTGCACGAAACGTGCACGATGGGCGCACATTTAGACGCAACGATTATTGCTAAAACGATCGCCTTTTGGCAATTTTTTTAGCGATCATCACTTTGTGTAAATGGGCCTTTACACATTGTAGCTATATTTGTTTCTCTTAGCTAAACACTTTGTGTTGAGAAGTATATTGGGGGTTTACATTGTCATATATTGTTATATTTCAAAACACATAGTTTGCTGGTGTCTTATATCTCTAGAGTTTTGCACAGGTGAATAACTAGGAGTGGGGTTAACTAATCAAGCTGTGTTAAATTGCATATATTGAGTTTGCTGTGTTTTTTTCTAATCAAAGGATTTAATAGCATGAATTACTACAGCTAAGAGCTTTATAAGCAAACAAAAGGCAACTGTGGATCTTTGCAAGTGTGCATTGCAATCTAAAGTGTGTTGTGTTTTAAGTGTGTTTAATAGAGATGAGCGAGCACCAAAATGCTCGGGTGCTCGTTACTCGGGACGAAATTATCGCGATGCTCGAGGGTTCGTTTCGAGTAACGAACCCCATTGAAGTCAATGGGCGACTCGAGCATTTTTGTATATTGCCGATGCTCGCTAAGGTTTTCATTTGTGAAAATCGGGGCAATTCAAGAAAGTGATGGGAACGACACAGCAACGGATAGGGCAGGCGAGGGGCTACATGTTGGGCTGCATCTCAAGTTCACAGGTCCCACTATTAAGCCACAATAGCGGCAAGAGTGCCCCCCCCCCCCCGCACTGTCAGCATAAAGATCATTCTCCTCTGCCACAGCTGTAACAGCTGTGGCAGAGAAGAACGATGTTAGCCCATTGAATTCAATGGAGCCGGCAATACAGCAGGTTCCACTGAAAGCAATGGGCTGCCGGCGTGCGCGGGATGAATTGTCGGGAAGGGCTTAAATATAGAAGCCCTTCCCTGCAATTCATCCAGAAATGTGTAAAAATAAAAAAATATACCGTATATACCGGCGTATAAGGCGACGGGGCGTATAAGACGACCCCCCAACTGTCACCTTATACGCCGGGAATACAGCGGAGCAAAAAATAAAAATCATTACTCACTTCCCCCGGCATTCTGCGGCGCTGCTGCAGGATGTCGCTCTCTCCTGGTCCCCGGCAGAGCATTGCTTTCTGGACGCAGGGCTTGAAATCCCCGCCTCCAGAAAACACACGTGCCTTCAGCCAATCACAGCCAATGACAATGATGTCATTGAATGGCTGTGATTGGCTGACGGCATGTGTTAGCTAATCACAGTAGCTTTCTGGAGGCGGGGATTTCAAGCCCTGCGTCCAGAAAGCAATGCTCTGCCAGGGACCAGGAGGGAGCGACAGCCTGCAGCAGCGCCGCAGAACGCCGGGGGAAGTGAGTAATGATTTTTATTTTTTGCTCCGCTGTATTCCCGGCGTATAAGGTGACAGTTGGGGGGTCGTCTTATATGCCCCGTCGCCTTATACGCCGGTATATACTTACCTTGTCCCGGCAGACGGAGTTCAGCACGGCCGGCCTACAGTGGGTGTGAAGGGGGTGTGAGTCAGACCTGCCCCCTGATTGGCTCAGCGCTGAGTCTGACTCACACCCCCTTCACACCCACTGCTGGCCGCCGGCGGCTGAACTCCGTCTGCCGGGACAAGGTAAGTATATATATATATTTTTTTTTTTATTTTAACACATTTCTGGATGAATTGCATGGAAGGGCTTATATATTTAAGCTCTTCCCGACAATTCATCCCGCGCACGCCGGCAGCCCATTGCTTTCAGTGGAACCTGCTGTATTGCCGGCTCCATTGAATTCAATGGGCAAACATCGTTCTTCTCTGCCACAGCTGTTACAGCTGTGGCAAAGAAGAATGATTTGTCTTCTATATGTTCTCAATGGGGTCGGCGCTGCTGCCGCCAGCCCCATTGAGCGCATATAGAGAAGAGAATAGGAATCGCAGATCGCAGATAGGTGCGATCTGCGATTTCTATGGCCTAAGAAGGACCGTTGGGGTTCTTGAAGCCTAAAATCACTCCTAACGCTCTCCCTATAGCAGCTCCGGCATCAACAGCACTTTCCCTGAACTATGTCAGAATGCATCTGTGGCGAGCCGCGGGCGGGCAGATTTTGATACTCGGGTGACACCTGATCTCGCCAGCCACTCACTGCAGGGGGGTGGTATAGGGCTTGAACGTCGCAGGGGGAAGTTGTAATGCCTTCCCTGTCTTTCTATTGGCCAGAAAAGCGCGCTAACGTCTCAGAGATGAAAGTGAAAGTAACTCGAACATCGCGTGGTACTCGTCTCGAGTAACGAGCATCTCGAACACCCTAATACTCGAACGAGTATCAAGCTCGGACGAGTACGCTCGCTCATCTCTAGTGTTTAATTTGAGATTATGCAACTTTACATTTAGTGACTCTAGAAGATGGTCACTTATATTTATTTACTGATCTATTTTATTCTTCACTTGCATACATTACTTTGATTTAATTTATCCCCATTAATTATAATGTGCTTTATGAATAATAATGCTGTCCAGTGTACATCTTATGCTATGCATACAGTCTTTGAGCAGCCATTAGAAGGTGCATATTGTTATACAAGATGTGATCATGTTACACTGTTGGAAGCCCAGATCCTGGATCTAAATGACCATTTTGCAACACTGAGATCCAGTGACAACATGGAAAAGAATTTGCTGCTCACTCAGCATACATTTCCTGGGGCAGATGTGAGGATGGTTGGTAGCTTGTAAGTGCAAGATGATAAAGTAGTTATGTGGGTGACTGAAAGAGGAGTAGAGGTAAGAATATCAGGGAGGCCAATCCTGATCTGGTACACTCCAGCATGTTTGCAAAGGTGGCGGATGTGGGAATGCCATTTCAGTGTTAGCACTGCTGCAGCATGACACATCCGGTGACCATCAGGGCAATTTCTGCTCCAGTAAGAAGGAAGATAGTAGCAAAGGGCAAGCTAGACATATCCTAGGGAGGACTCAATTATTAAAAGGACAGACAGAGCAATCTGTTACAAGGATCAGGATCATCAAGTAGTGTGCTATGCTAATGCAGTTTAAGTTTGACACATTGCAGATTGGGTTTATTACCCAGTAGGAAAAGAGAATAGACAGGAATATTGCGACCAAGTAATGAAAATAGTGGAAGAATGGTGGGAGGAATTAGTATACATATGGTAGAACTGTCAGAACAATTAATAGTGATACACTTAGAATACAAAGTAACCAAAAACCTTTAAATTGTATAGTGACTAATGCTATAATTTTGACCAATACAGTTGAGGAACAGGAAGTAATAAAGTCCAAGGAAAACTTTGACACAGTGAGAATAACTGTGACCTGGATGGATGAAAGCTATAACTGGGTGGTTAACTTACAAGGTTGCTCATAAGGGATTATAAAAACCGGAAAAGGGCGTTAGCTTTTTCTTTTTGTAAAGTCCTGCTTAAAGCCCACACTACGGGAAAGTATATGTGAGGTAAATAAACATGTGGAATCTCTGTGAGTAGAAATACATAGAAGGAAAAACATGGTCAGATTTGAACTGAGGAATCCAGCACTGCAAGGCAAGAGTGCTAACCACTAAACTACCATTTATTTTTGCTTCTTGATTCTCTGGTGGCAACAGTGCTAACCACTAAGCCACCAAGCTTCTCCTTCCTTCTTCCTCCTCCTGCTTCTTCGCCCAGAGGAAAAGGTGAAGAAGGAGAAAAAGATGAAGGAGAAGTTATTATCGATATTATTCTCCTCGCCTTCTCCTTATATTGTTATTCTCTTTATTCTCCTCCTCTTCCTTCTTCTTCTCGGAAAGCAAAGCAAGGAGGAGGAAGAAAAAAGAGAAAAAAGGAGGAATAGGAAAAAAGAAGAAGTAGCATGGTGGCTGAGTGGTTTGCACTGTTGCCTTACAACGTTGGAGTCCCAGATTCACATTGGACCAATGACAATATTTGTATGGAGTTTATATGTTCTCTCTGTAACATAACATGGTATGCTAGGCTGAAAAAAGACAAATGTCCATCCAGTTTAGCCTGTTTCCACCCCCCGCCCCCTCTCCGACCCCTTGTTGATCCAGGGAAAGGCAAAAAAAAGCTTTTGAAAATTTTGCTCATCTCTAATTACTAAGACAAATAGATGAAGCGGCAAATTGCAATGAAGTAATTATTATGAAAGACTTTAACAATACGGATATAAACTGGAAAATTTAAATCTGTGGAACTCATAAGGAAAACAAGTTTCAGTCAATAACTAAATATAATTACCTTTCCCAATAAGTACAGGACTAGAGATGAGCGAATGTACTCGGATAAGCACTACTCGTCCGAGTAATGTGCTTTATACGAGTATCGCTGTACTCGTCTTGAAAGATTCGGGGAGCGCCGCGGAGCGGGGAGCTGCAGGGGAGAGCCGGGAGGAACGGAGGGGAGATCTTTCTCTCTTTCTCTCCCGCCCGCTCTCCCCTGCAGCTCCCCGCCGCAACTCACCTGTCAGCAGCGGCGCTCCCTGAATCTTTCAAGACGAGCACAGCGATACTCGGATAAAGCACATTACTCGGACGAGTAGTGCTTATCCGAGTACGTTCGCTCATCTCTATACAGGACCCAACTGGAGGGATGGCCATTTGAACTTAATATTAACCGATAGACCTAACAGAATAACAAAGGTGTCGGTCAGGGGCACCTGGGAAATATTGAACTCTTCATCTGAAAGAAAGAAGGTTTTTACACCAAGATGGGAGTTCTTTAGTATTAGAATTGTAAGAGTATGAGCTCTCTGCCTGAGAACGTGCTGATGGTGAACTCACTAAGAGTTTAAGAGGGGCTTGAATGTCTGTCTTCAGTATAACAATATTATATGTTATAGTTACTTAGAAGGGTTGTGGATCCAGGGATTTATTCTGATTGCCAAATATGGAGTCAAGAAGATATTTTTTTTCCTAAAATGAAGATAATTGGCTTCTACCTCATGCAGATTTCTGCCTTCCTCTGGATCAGCATAACAGGCTGAGTTGGATGGACATATACTTTTTTCAGCTTTACATACTATATTACTATGAGGACATGATAGATCCTCTTAAACTGATTAATATGTATAAACTATTTGCAATTTTATTGTTTTTCAGTTTTTAGAAAATATTTTAAAAAACTGGTACCCCTCTGAAAATGAAATGGTGGACAGATATAAAGACACTAAGTCCTGGAAGTGCAGTGGTTTTCAATTATAAAGATTGTTTTTGGTGTTCCAGAGAATGTTCTTCTTATTGCTAGCATTATTAAATAAAAACTGTCACTCAGATTTTCAGTTTTTTTTTATTTCTACAGGTTTGACAGCAAATTACCACAACTAGGATTAAAGCTATTGAATTTTTGACCTCCTTTATTGTATATGACAAATAGTGATAATTTGTTGTAGAGAGTCTTCCTGGGTATCTGGATTTCATAATGGTGTACATGTCAAATTAGGCTTCGGTAAGAAATGTTATTTTGAATGTAACAGAGATACAGAAATATCTCTTAAAGTTCAGGAAGTGGGAGATTCTGGAAACTACTGAGATTATTTATAGAAAATGTATGACAATTTGTTAAAAGATGGAGATATAATTTTATTGAAGCAGTGCATTGCTTAAGGAAAAAGGTTTCGCTTGCAAGTATAGATCCAAGTTTATATATAGCAAACAGATAAGGATGGTGTCTTTTCATAATATCTTAAATAAGGACTAAGTGAAAAAAGTAAACTCTCAAGTTATCGTATGAGAAAGCAATAATAGTGATCTATAGTGCAATAGTTGTTCAACTCTCTTTTACAATAAATTTTCAATTTTAGCCAATGCCATACATGGACAAAAAGTGAAAGTTAGGCTACAGCTACATGGTGACTTTTGATTACTACTGAAGTTTGATTTTTTTGTGAACTGCAAGTTGTAATCATGGCACTTGTGATTCGCACTGCAGCCCCATTGACCTCAATGAGAGTGCCAGGACTACACAACGATATTTGTTCATTTACCCTGTCGCAGCCAAAAGTTCCCAAATAGGGCAACAAGCAATATGAACACTGCTAGGTTGTATACTCACACAGTAAGAGAGAGTAATGATTTATTTTGAAAATTACTTCATGCAAAAGGAAGCAGGCCTTATTCATATAAAGGGTTGTGCCAAGTTTAACATGTATTCCCTGCCATTGCCCTGACATTAATTTAATGTAATTTCAATGGGACTGCCAGAGATTTCCAAAGTCCTTGTAGTAGGGCCATTTTAACACATTGGGCCCAGTGCAAAGGTGTTATGAGTGGGCATGATCACCAGGTATTAGGGAGCAAACAGGAACCTCAACCACGTGTTTCACCAATAGTATGGCTGTTTTGACCTTGTCCAAAGAAAAAAAAAAAATATATATATATATATATATATATATTATGATATGATAACTATAGAAAAACTTTTAGCTAAAATTCAGTGGCTGAGCTCTAGTGTATCTCTAAATAATTCAATATCCATATGTGTATGTTAGTCAGATATCAGCTTTACATGGTGATAGTGATCACAATGCTATTAATTTCAGTGATCCTAGTTGTGATCTCCTCGGGTTGATGATGTCACTTTCTATTTTATACTCCATCTGGGTCCGAACCATCACCCATGACTCTTCTCTGCACACTCTCTACTTTTAGCTGCTACCCCCAATCTCCTCTCAGTGTTCTCAAGTGCTAAGTTATGTGCCT
The DNA here is from genome assembly GCF_035609145.1 of Eleutherodactylus coqui. NCBI lineage: Eukaryota > Metazoa > Chordata > Amphibia > Anura > Eleutherodactylidae > Eleutherodactylus > Eleutherodactylus coqui. The sequence goes on along the minus strand of NC_089845.1, from coordinate 80,372,766 downwards.
CACAAAGTAATAGTGCCCCAACACAGTAACAATTCCACTTTAATGCCCACTACAATAAATGCCTCATTTTTGACTCATAGAAATAGTGCCATATTTTGTGACTTCACACACTAATAATTCATTCTTGTATCACTCACATTGTAATAGTACGCATGTTGCTTTGCTGAAAAGTAATAATCCCTATGCCCCAAAAAATAGTGCTCCTATACAATAATTGTGCCACCTCTGTATGCCTATAAACTGATAATGCCCCAAAACGTAATAGTGATTAGTCTGTGACTCCATAAAGTAATAGTGCCCCTCAAAACTAATAATGGTGTCTCTCTGCCCATATAAAGTAATAGTGTACCCATAAAATAATAATGTCACTCTGTGCCACATAAAATGACCATTCTGTGTCCTCAAAAAGTAATAGTATAATTCTGTGCACTCAAAAAGTAATAATACCACTCTGTGCCTCCAAGATTAATATTGTCACTTGGTGTCCCATTAGGTAACATCACCCCCTCTATACCATTAAAAAGTAAGAGTGCAATTATCAGCCCCCAAAAAGCAATAGTGCCACAATGCATCCCCAAAAGGGAATAGTAGTAACACTCTGTGCCCCAAAACATAATGGTGCCACTCTGTGCCTCCATAAAATAATAGACTACTATGTTCCCTCTCCAAAACTACAGCCAACAGAGAATAACCTTTCTTACTCTGCTTGGATACTGAACACTGTACACTTCTTGTACACTTCTGCCTGACTCATCCCCGTCCTCTGATCTCTGAGTTCAGTGCAAATATTGGAGATACTTGCAGGGTAGTTAGACTGTATAAGCAGTACGAGTTATTCGACAGCAGAACTGTGCCTGGTCCACGTATATCTTGTCTTGGATAAGATATATCGATGACATACTCATCCTTTGGACAGGTTCTGAATCACAGTTTTTTGAGTTCGTGACTTGGCTCAATAGCAACGAGCTTAATCTGAGATTTACGGCCGATATCAGTAAAACATCCATGACTTTTCTTGACATAACTATTGTAATCCAACCAGATGGCAAAATCTCGACCAACCTTTATCGTAAAAGTACAGCTACCAATAGCTTACTTTCCTGGAACAGTTTCCACCCACAACCCCTTAAAAAAGGTATTCCTAAGGGGCAATTCTTGAGAATCAGACGGAATTGTTCCGAAGAAAGTACCTTTAACATTGAATGTAAAAAATTGAGGGATAGATTCCTACAAAGAGGCTATCCCATTCACATTTTGGATCAAGCAGAACATGTTGCACGCAGTTGCAACAGGAATGAGCTGCTTATCCCAAAAACAAGGAACGAGACATCAGAAATGCGTATTGTGGGAACTTACGATACCGGACGGGAAAAAATACTTGAGATTTTGCATACATATTGGGATGTCCTTCAAAATGACAAAGACATTAGTACCTGTATTCCAGCATATCCGAAAGTGACGTACCGTCGGGGCCGTAATATCAAAGACCATGTAGTTAAAAGCTTCCTAAAACCATCTACACCTCAAAGTGATTGGCTTTCACGCTCCATCCCCAATGGGACCTTCTCATGCGCTAAATGCTTAGCTTGTGGATTCATCAAAAAAGGAGACACCTTCAGATCAAGTACAACGGGGACAGAATACACTATACGAGATTTTGTTAACTGTCTCTCTACAAATGTTGTCTACATTATCACCTGTGTCTGTCAGAAACAATATATTGGGAAAACGAGGCAGCAATTTCGCCGTAGGATCCTGGCACACGTAGGCAACATTGGCAGAAATGAAGCAACTTCAGTCTCCACCCATGTGTTGGAGCAACATGGGGGGGATGCTAGCTGTTTAAAGTTCCAGGGGATGGAAATTGTTAAGTCCGATGGGAGAAGAGGTAACATAGATTCACTGCTTCTGCAAAAAGAAGCAGCTTGGATCTATAGATGCGATACAGTTCAACCTGCTGGTCTTAATGAACAACTTCTGTTTAACTGCTTTCTCTAATGTTGACTGCTGTTGGCATAATCTGTAATCCTGATCCACGTAGTCCGTTCGTGTGCAAAATATTTCTTTATTTCAGCATCATTATATTTATATGCTCTAATTGAGCCTCTATCTCTTATCAGGTATCAAATCATATCTTTATTCATGAATCGATGCATACTATCAGTCTATAAGAAAAGGGGTAAGACACTAGAATATACTCATAATTAACGACCAGTGATCTCAGTGCATTCAGCATCTCACGTTTAAATAAAACTGAGCTTCTGTATATTCTATATTTTTTATATAAGTGTGTACTTGTTGCATCAGTATACACTTTTTTATCAACTCCTCCTCCTTTGGTGACAATAAAGATACACTAGCAATAATACTTACCTACAAGATTGCTAGTCATATACCTCATGTGCAATCAAAAGCTAAATACCTTAATTAAACAGTTATGTACATTGAATAGTGCAGTTACCATTACGCTGCACTACTATTGATACGCCATTCCTTTGCGGAATCACGGCTTACTCAATTTGGAATGTTTACAGCCCTCCATATTAATTCTGAATTGATAATGCGCATAAGAAGTTTTTCACACTGACACGAGGTTCAGCATGCATAGCTTCCTCAATTCTAACTTTAATGATCGGCGTGTAGCCTATTTTAAGAGTTTAACAAATCCGCCCATCTGGGCAGGTCAAAGATTACATAGATACAACGTATTGTTTAATTATTGGATAAGCATCTTGCAATTCTTCCATCCTCCGGTCATCTGTGATTGGCCATCAGGTGGTGGATGAAATGAGTGGGTTGTCTTGGAGCCACGTGGGGTTCCTTCGATATGATTGGATGTTACATCATGAACTATAAATTGCACAAACCTCCCATGTTATTTGCATACGTTTCCAGTAAAATTGCTTGGGTAATTTCTGCGGTTGTCCATGTCTGGGTTACTGTCCTCCAAAATTGCAAACAGATGGAAAATGTAACGTGTTTATACTATATATTATCTTGTCAGCGTTTTGAGAACAGAAGTTTCATGTTGGCTTCCCCATGTCAGCAGAGTTATGAGAAAACAGATACTTCATTGCCTAATAGTATTGTGTAATTGTAAGAATATTGTATTTATAGCAAGCCAGAAAGCAAATATGTATACTGCCAAGGCCCACCGATCCAAAATATAGAAATACTGGACTTCCACCACAGACCCCCCTTGAAACTATCTGTTTCACTAAACTCGCCCTGCTCCGTCCCACCCCAATCCCCCACCGCTGACCCTAGACTCGCATTGTGTTGTACACTGGAGCTATTGCTGTCATGGGGGTATAGGATGGTTCGACATCATCACATTCTGGATCCATGATGACGACGGTTGCGCTGACAGTGGGCTTTTTGTTGGACGTCGTAGTGGGACAGGTGGACCAGGCAGTCATCAGGGTCGGAATACACTGTATGCAACAACAAACAGAAATTAGGATGACTATAAAGGTGACAAATATAATGAGGCTAGGAGAGGTGCGACTTTCACTATTTCAGGTAAACACTGCATAACTTGTATAGAACCCCGCCTTCTTGACGTTACCTCGATTCATCAACAAGAGTGCAAAATCAGGACTATCTAATAACTGATCAACATGACTGAATCTTTGTCTTATTAGTAAGTGCATTATCATGTATATTAGTCTGGAAGGAAAGAGCTACAAGCTGATTATTCCCACTTCCCTTTTCCAGAGGCGGCAAGGTAACAGGACCAGGGGCGTTGTAACACCGGTATGTTGCGTGGACATAAGCAGAGTGCACTGCAGATGAAATAAAGTAAAATCTTAGCAAAAACCTATCACAGTGTTCTAAATACACAATGTTTTAAAACTTATTTTTCTATATTTTTCCCTTCTCCTGTTAGGTACCTAACTGAGGAAAACAGACTAAGGTTAGCTCTTTTTAGTTAGTGCGGTCAGCTTCTTAATGGCAACTGGGTTTTTTCCTGTGGGTCACGTTTTGTCTGGAATGTAGGTACAAGTCTCCCCTATCATCTTACAGACACTCCCTTTTTTGGCTAAAATCGTACCTAGTGCCATTCTATTTTGAAAAGTCGTAGTCGAGGTAGGTTCTATTGGTCGACTAGTACCTATAAGGCGTTTCTAGTATAATTTATAAACCGCTGTTAATTATAATAAACATAATTAGTCTGGTCAACATTTTATTTACCATAATAAATCAGGAACATTTTTTTTCTTCTAAAAACTCGTCAGGTACCCCCCTTGGCTGTCCTATGACGTCAACGTACATGTGTGGGTCAAAACTATCACCAGGAGCCTCTCCTCTCACTCTAATGTGCTGTACTAGAAGTACATACTAGTAGTGTGCACAGGTACGCACGGCGTGGGACTCCTTAATCTTCACCCACACCAATGTCCCTCCTGGAGATAGTCCTAATGGTGAACACGTCCAGGTCGCCTCACCCTTGCGTCAGGGTTTTCCCACTGCCCGTAAGTCCCTACTCCTAAAAGGGGAGGGATCCCTACCTCACCTCAGAAGGAGGCCATGGATTCCCTGGGCTTATTTCCGGGCATCCATACCCTCTATCTGTACGAGTTAACACCCCACAGGGTGTGCCCTCGCCGGAACCTAAGGTCTTCTGCACTTTCCCTAGGCAAATGGGAAGTCCACTGACAGTCCATCTTATGAGACTGAGGCAGGCGCAGTACTGGTACATTTCTCCATTCTTCTGGTAACGTACCTGGTTGGCATTATCGGAACTGGCTCTTCATCTTTTTCAAACAAGGGAAACATTGGTCACATTAAAGGGAGAATACACGTACAGGAAATTACATACCCCACCTCTTTCTGCGAAAATCATATCCACGGCCACTCTATTTTGGAACGCCATGGATGCAGTGGGCCCTAACTGGTTAGCTAACCCTTGCAAAGCATCTCTGGTGTAGTTTACAAACCTCTGCTGATTGTAAGAGATATAATTTATCCAATCTACATTATTATTAACAGTGACAAAAGCAAATGAGGAATCAAAACCTGCTTTAACCTGATCTCTAGAATTAAATTAATCTCGCTCCCCCCTTGGCACTCCTATTACATCTATGTGTACATGTGGATCAAAGTTACCACCTGGAGCGTCAACGTCTCTCTTAGCACGATGCAGTGTTAGATTCTCACCCTCAGTGTAGGCTTCATATTGCACATTTGATTGTATTAATTTGTTCTGAAACAGGGGGCTAGTGTACAGTAGTCAAAGGTGTGTGTTAGAGGAATTGTACCACATTATAGCATGTAAAGGATATGCAGGATCATTAGTTTTTTTCAACGCCAACATGTGGGTCCAAGTGGGCTTTCCTTTGAGCTTGACTGCAGTTGGGGTGGTGAGCAACATCTGGTAGGGACATTCAAACAGGGTTTCTCTCTTAAACTTTTCCACATAGACCCTGTCACCTGGTTTTAGATTGTGACACTCATCTGTAGGACCTGGGGAAAAGCAGAGACTGCAGAATGCATTACTAACAATTCCTTGGAGAGACCTATGACAAAATTAACAAGAAAATCATTCCCCAAATTCAGCTACTGTGGCATGTACCCTCCTGGGAAAAAGAAAAACTAATGAAAGACACTCAATTCAAAATTTACCCATTTTCTCTATTGCCTTTTGTATCTATTTTCCCCCTACTCCGCGGATGGTAGGGTGTGTGAAAAGCCTGAAATATACCCAAAACAGACATGATGTGTTGCATTATTACACCTGTGAAGTGTGTACCTTTGTTTGACTCAATCACTTCTGGTACCCCATATCTGCAGATTACCTCATTCATGTATTTCTGTGTGGTTATCTGCTCATTTACCTTAGTATCCGGGTGGGCCTCCAACCTGAAAAAGACTCGAGCAACAACAAGCACATATTCATACTCCCCAACAGGTGTGAGCTGAATGTGGTCAAATTGGCAATCTCTGAAATGGGTAGAGTGGTCAAGGCAAGTGTTATATGGCCACCTTACTTCTGTCCGGACTCGCATATGGCAAAGATCATGCTAACTGGACAAATGATGCAGCAGCTACAGAAAACCCAGGTGTCACCCATTCTTGTTCAGTGTCGCCGTCATCGCTGCTTTCGATTCTGTATACCAGCTGGGCCATCATGGGGAACAGGGACCTCTGTAGGCAAGTTCTGTTGATTGTTCGCCATACGCCGTCCTGTGCTGTCGCTCCCGTATTTTAGCCCATCTGCTTTCTTTCCTCGTTGACTTGTAACTGTAAAGTCCTTGACATATCAAAGTCCAAAGTCTTATCAAAGTCCAAAGGTTTTATCAAAGTCCAAAGGTTTTATCAAAGTCCAAAGGTTTTATCAAAGTCCAAAGTCTTATTACTGACTCATGCTGTCAGTATCTATTCTTCTTTCTTCCACGGCTTGAGGGCCGCTGCCTTTGCTGTGTTGTCGGCGAGGGTGTCATCTCTCGCTTCTCCGTTGTAGAAATCGGTGTGGATTCTCCATTGCCAGGTAGTAGTAGTAGGGTTTCCATGAGACTCTGCACCGCTGCACCATTCTTAATTGGCTGTCCTACTGAGATAACAAGCTGTCTGGCCTTCCATATTGGGCCATAATCATGAGCTATGCCAAATGCATTCCAGGAGTCAGTGTAAAAAGTTGCCGACTTACCTTCTACCACTCCACACGCCCCAGTGAGGGTCTCCGGTTCCGCTTCTTGCCCTGAGACATGCGGAGGCAGAGCTTCTGCGTTTAGGACATCTTGTTGTGTGACCTCTGCATATCTGGTTCGGAATCATCAATCCTCACCCTGATACCATCTACAAAAGAAAACTCAAATATGCATCATTAACAGTGTGTACATCACTACAATAATGCTATTTAAAAAATAGCTGATCCGCCATACTCAAATCACCTATGCCTCCCCTCCCCCCAGGAATACCTGATTAAAAGAAGAGTAGCCGGATTCAAGGTATTACAACATTGGGAAGCCCAGAGCAATATTGGGGGAGGCATGGAAAGAGCACATTGTAGTCGGATCTAATAGGCCAGAGATAAGTGCTTGGGTTGCACTTGCATGAGTATGTTCTGGGTGTCATTTGGGGTGTGGACCACTAGGGGGTAGTCCAATACCAACTTAGAAGATTTGTCAACCATTGCCTGTACTGCTGCCACCGCACAAGCAGATGAGGGAGCTCCTCAAGTCACTGGATCCACCCTCATGGCTGTGGTTGTCCTTCGTGCTTTTGTGTCAATACTGTCATATGGCCGGCAGTATGAAACAAGGCCCAGAAAGGTGCGGAATTTGGCAACGGGTGTAAGTACAGGTATGGCCTGCAGAACTTGGTTAGTCTTTGGAGGCCTCCAGGCCTTACAGCCTTCTGCAAGAGAAATTAACAGTGAAATTGTGGCCGGTTGGCAGTTTTTTCCAAAGCATCAGCACACAGCACCTGATCTGCATGGCTGACCCTTCACCCCTTTTTTTTTTTTTTTTTTTTTTTATAAACTAGGGGGATACTGTTTGACCCAGGGGTGTGTATCTGGGTCTCGTATATATTATCATGGTTGATACATCCAATTTCCCTATGCCTGTCTTGTGGGTGTCCCATAATTTGTCAGGAACCGTGGAAAGCTGAGTTTGGGACAGGAGAAAAAACAAAACTTTTTCTTCTGGCTATCTATGATTCTTACCCCCTCCTTGGATAAGAGACGTGTTCTTGCATCATCTAGCTCCACCCCTCTGAGTGTGGCTAATCACTTACTTCCTTATTCCCTCATTCAATGTTTGGCAGTCCTTGGGTACACATCACAACTCAATAAAGATAAAGTCTTATGCACCACACCATTTACATTTTACAAATTACGGGTCAATCTGCCCCGTTCCTCCTGTGGATACCTGGCCTTATCTTTACCTGCTTGTTTCCTATTCCTTGGCTTCTCTACCGTCTCTTACTCCCTGTAGTTTATTTTATTTATTTTTATATTGTCTGTGAATATACGTTACTTGTGCTGGGACTACAGGGCAAGTAACTTCCTCTTTTTAAGTCTCTCGCTTATGTGACAGCCCAGCGACAGGGAGAACGGCTAATTTTTCTTCTACAACAGTAGACAGTTGTTGTCCCAGACTTCCGGCGACTGGGCAGATGCAGTCTTAGATGCCGGGCATCTCCATCTGATTGGTAATGTACTGCAATTCTCTCTATTCACTAAAATGGTGTCTTTGTGTATTAATACAGACGCCATTGCAGCCCACCTTCACTTCCTCTTTTTAAGTCTCTTAGGGCAATTCTAACGTCTAATGCATAAATCACATATATTATGTTGTAACTACTGTCACAGCGGTGACCACCTAACATTGTATGTGGTTACAATTGAATTGGGGACTAAACACCTATTGGGGACTTGGCAAACATAGACGTATTTTCTTGTGGGCACGGTGTATTGGGATTTGGTGGGCTACGCAGTCTGTATTCTTAAGAGCCCCCTCAGGATGTGAGTGGCATATAACTTTTTACATTTGTATGATGGATGTATTTGTCTGAAGGATTAGGTTACATAACAAGCCATCCGCAGTAGTTTTAACATCCAACAGTAGTTATTTATTACAGCACAGGAATTGCTCCGCTTCTATTAAGAGTTCCACTTCCTCTTTTTAAATGAAGTTAGCAGCTTTTTTTTTTTTTCTCTCTAAACAATTACGGGCACAGTTGAGCAGGACTGATACTACTTCTATATGACCAACAAACAAACTATTCCTATATAACAACTCAGCAGGATTAGCTCTACACAACAAACAAGCACACTAACTTTATATAGGTAGGACACACAGAAAGATTGCTTGATTAATCAATGATAACTTGACTCTCCACCCCTTCCACACTTTTCTGGATGGTGTAAGAATTAACATCGGTGCCTTTCAATTTCAATCATGGCTGCCAGATTTAAGATTATAGAAGTCTCCTCAGACGCCAGGCACAATATAAATATGCCTCGCCCTAGAGTCTCTAGCATTTCTGTCGCTATACAGTTTATCAATCTACCCTCAGACGGAGGGACCTACTCGTGGACATTTAAACAATAAACAAATATTTGTGGACACACACAAATAGACAGAGCACCAGTACGGCTGGCGTAGTCTCACTGCCCCTCGGGATACTGTCTGATAGCTCCCTTCTCCCGGACCCTACAAGCAGGCCTAGCAGGAGCGGAAATCCCATATCAGACTTTTCTCTGGCAGTCTCTCCCTCCCTGGGCCCTCCAAACGGGCCTCAGGACTGCTGAGTCTCTGCGACAGGCCACCTGAACGGCTCCCTCCTCCCTCAGGAGTGGAAACACCCCGTACAGGCCCTCCCGGGGGCAGCTATTGATGTCACCAATTAACTAGTACTCTCAAGACAACAGGCATGTAAACATTCCTTTATATCTTATGACAGGTTCTTATCGAGTGATCGAGACTTATAAATACCTGTCGTTTGGTTCCAAATCACTTGGCCTTGGCACGGCACATAGGCGAGTCTGAACTTAGCCACACAGGTATAGATAATTAATTTATCTTACCGTGTTCTGAAGATTTTTTATTGGGCCCACCAAGTCCAAGGTCGCATATGTCCGTGTCTCCTGTCCAAGCTCTACGGAACCCATCGATCACTCCCCGTACGCGCCACCACTGTCGTAGAATTCCTTTGCGGAATCACGGCTTACTCAATTTGGAATGTTTACAGCCCTCCATATTAATTCTGAATTGATAATGCGCATAAGAAGTTTTTCACACTGACACGAGGTTCAGCATGCATAGCTTCCTCAATTCTAACTTTAATGATCGGCGTGTAGCCTATTTTAAGAGTTTAACAAATCCGCCCATCTGGGCAGGTCAAAGATTACATAGATACAACGTATTGTTTAATTATTGGATAAGCATCTTGCAATTCTTCCATCCTCCGGTCATCTGTGATTGGCCATCTGGTGGTGGATGAAATGAGTGGGTTGTCTTGGAGCCACGTGGGGTTCCTTCGATATGATTGGATGTTACATCATGAACTATAAATTGCACAAACCTCCCATGTTATTTGCATACGTTTCCAGTAAAATTGCTTGGGTAATTTCTGCGGTTGTCCATGTCTGGGTTACTGTCCTCCAAAATTGCAAACAGATGGAAAATGTAACGTGTTTATACTATATATTATCTTGTCAGCGTTTTGAGAACAGAAGTTTCATGTTGGCTTCCCCATGTCAGCAGAGTTATGAGAAAACAGATACTTCATTGCCTAATAGTATTGTGTAATTGTAAGAATATTGTATTTATAGCAAGCCAGAAAGCAAATATGTATACTGCCAAGGCCCACCGATCCAAAATATAGAAATACTGGACTTCCACCACAAGTGCAGTTACCATTACGCTGCACTACTATTGATACGCCAGTTACGTATCAATCTCCGATAGCAGCGCAGCAAATACGAGACGCCCCCTGACGCTTAGGCGTCATGGCGCTCTGACACGATGTCGGCGGTGAGACGCAGCGCACACACGCCCCGTATGGGCGAGACTCTATTGGTAGGTGCGCTCCTGACGTGGTGACATCACACACGCCGCACCGGCAGAGAGCTGCGTCCTACGTCACGCCGCCTACGGACTGAGATTCAGTCCGCAGGCACTCCCCCTTGCGTGGTGACGTCATACGCTCTGCCCAGCCTCTTCGGCGACGTCAGGCGCCTCCGTCACGCCCACCAACCCCGTCCGCTTGTTTACAGGCTACGATCTAATATTTACATCAAGCGGTCAGGATAGATCTGCACTGCGATCGGTCCTTATGGTGAGCGATTACGCATGTATGAACTGTTGGATAGAGATGTGCTATAACTTCCCCAAGATCGGCAATTTTTTTTTTTTTTTGCACATGGCTATTGTTGATGTTGTTTCCTGATCCTATTGGAGGGATCTGTCTTAACCAAACCCATTGTGGGAGGAGCCACTTATATATAAGGAGCTCAGTTAATGACCATCCTCATTCCCTAGCCTACCATCAAGGCGACGGGTTACTCTCTCTGCTATGCTCCTGCTGGGGCTCTTTTTTTCTTTTACATGAGGGCATTAGCTACTACTTGAGGGGCTCTTAACCAACTTGCTTATCTCAAAATCCACCATCGGGATTTGAGACTTAGACCTTGCGGCAGCCTCTAGGCTTATTTTGAAGCACTAGTTTCTCTCCTTTTGTCTTCTTTGACATTCAACTAAGATTGGGGCTAACAGACACATATTGCTGTCTCCCCTTCTAGTGCTTCACTTTTGTTAATATCAGGCCGCTTGACTACCTCTATAGCATGACTATCACGTCATAGTCCCTCTGACCTAGAAATAGCTCATTTTTCCTCAGTTAGGAGCAGGAGCTATTGGCACTTCTGAGTCAGGATCCATCTCCTAAGACTCTTTAAATAGTTCACTTACCTTAAGTGACCTATTTTTCTTATTAGTGAAACTGAGAGTTTATCACCTATTTCAGTTGTTAATCCTTTATGATACTCTGTGACGTGATACAATCTCATCTTCTTGTGAATATACACAAATTCGTTATCTATAGCTTGAGTAATATATCTCCTGATGATCCACAAAGACTATGTGGTGAAACGCGTAGAGTCTAAAGTACTACTTCCACGCATTAACTGCTGAAAGCAGATACCATCATTGCATCATCAATTCTCAGCTCCTTTTAGCATATAGAGGAATAAAGTACAATCGTATATACATTTCCTCTTGGTTATCTAGAGTCTTGTACTCAAATATCTGGAGAAAAGAAACACTACCAGTACAATATATTGAGTTCTAACTGACCCTAAGCATTTTTTTATTACATACAGATGCTTTATAAATATTGGGGTTGGGTGATTACACTATTACACCCCACCATATTTTGTCCAGATAGGACCTATAAATCTTAATTTGCACCGAACGATACACGTTCGATGCGAATAGATACCTGTCTAATACGCTTCTTCACAGAGACAGAGTGGAGCTTAGAGATTCTAAAAAACTCTATCCGGGCTCTGGTACTACCACAATTAAATGAGCCTGTTTAACTTCCACTCTTGCTCTGTTGGGGTCTTTTAGATTCCTGTCCTAGTGGAGTGTTCGTAAACACTCATCGAGTGTCATAATCCAGGTCGCTACGGGTACCACTATTTGTTTCGTGGTCTACCTCACCTGGTTCCTTGTTTTTGTATGTTTGTCAGTGTTGTGCCCTTTCTTCGTTTTTTAATCGTATCTTATTAAAAATTTGAGTTTTAATATAAGTCACGTCTGTGAATTGGTATAAGCAGTACGAGTTATTCGACAGCAGAGAGACTATAGAAATATTCTTCTCTTCTGCCCTGACATAAAAAAATACAGATGTAAAGGGGTTTGGTCCTCAGTAGTGTTCAGCTATATTAAATAGAGTTTAAATACAATTGAAAGCAGTGCCAAAGCCAGAGAGTCCCAGTGCCAGTGGGTATTGTGCAGGAGCCCCATTTACCCTGTGGTTAAAGCATCACAGGCTTATAGTTCTATGAGTATTAAAGAACCCATTCTAACGTGTCTAATAATATCTGGCCACTTTAAAATCTTGGTTGGAAATCCAGTCCAGTCCAATAGATCTATTCTTTGCATTTTAGAGCCCTTTATCTATAATATTACTGTCAATTGTCTATTATAACTCAACTGACATACCTTTATTATTATGAGAAGCTAATAAAAATTATTAAAACCAGAATAACAGAAAAGAACATCAAACACTGAAATACGTTATTGTATATTTGCATAACAGCCAAATAGAGCTGGTGAAGTAATTAAAAGTGGATTTATAAATATGTCAGCAAATCTTAACCCACAAAGCATTACTGTCTGAGTCATACATAGCTGCATCATAATTAAATAAACTGCGTCTACAGCAGGAAATATCCCAAGTGAATGTAGATCTATTGTTATTGCTGTCTTGAAAAATATTCTTTTAAGTCTATTTTTTTCTTAAATATCATGCAACTATGATAAAATGGTTTTTATTCCGTCCAGTGAGAAAGATGACTTTGCCTTTGTAAATAAATAAATATACATAAATAAATATACATAGATACTCTATAACAAAGTCTACACACCCCTGTAGAGATGAGCGAACGTACTCGGTAAGGGCGATTTCGCAATCGAGCACCCCGATTTTCGAGTACTTCACTACTCGGGTGAAAAGCACTCAGGTGCGCTGTGGGTGAGCGGGGGGTTGCAGCGGGGAGTGGGGGGGAGAGGGAGAGAGAGAGGGCTCCCCCCTGTTCCCCGCTGCTACCCCCCACTCCCCTCTGCAACCCCCCGCCCCACAGCGCACCCGAGTAGTGAAGTACTCGAAAATCGCGGTGCTCGATTGCGAAATCGCCCTTACCGAGTACGTTCGCTCATCTCTACACCCCTGTTAAAATGCCATGCTTTTGTCATGTTAAAGAATCTGACAAAGATGAATCATTTCAGATTTATTTCCACCTTCAATGTGACCCGTTATCTGTACAATCCCATTGAAAACCAAACTGAAATCTTTTACAGTGAAAAAAAAATCTAAAATAATTTGGGTGTATAAATAGGGACACCCTAAAACTACTACTTGTAGGTGTGCCCTTTGACTTTATGACAGCATTCAGTCTCTTTGGGTAGATGTCTATCAGCATAGCACAGCTTGACTTGGCAATTTTTGCCCACTCTTCCTTGTGAAAGCGCTCCAAATCTGTCAGATTGCAAGGGCATCTTGTGTGTAGTGATTCCTTCAGGTAAACCCACAGATTGTCAATAGAATTCAGGTCTGGGCTCTGGCTGGGACATTTCAAAACTGTAATCTTCTGGGGAAGCCATTCTTTTCTTGATTTGGAGGTATGCTTTTGGTCGTCATCGTGCTAAGAGGTGAAATTCCTCTTTATCTTTTTAGCGGAAGATTTTGTGCCAAAATGGACTGATATTTGGAACTGTTTATAATTCCCTCTACCTTCACTAAAGCCCCAGTTACAGCTGCATATAAGAAGTCCCAAACCATAATGCTGCTTTCATGATCTTCTCTGCAGGTATGGGGTTCTTTTGGTGATGCACAGTATTGACTTTACACTAAACATACCTTTTTGGAATTCTGGCGAAAAAGTTCCCTCTTGGTCTCATCAGACCCTAACTTGTTCTCCAACAGACCTAGCAGACTTGATGCAGGTTTTGGCAAAATATTGGATGATTTTCTTTGTTTGAAAAGGCTTCCGTCTTGCCACCCCACAGTCCATACATATGAAGAATACGGGAGATGGTTGTCACATGCACTACATAACCATTACTTGCCAGAAGTTCTTGCAGGTTCTTTAATCTTGTTGTAGGCCTTTTAGCAGCCTCCCGGACCACTTTTCTGCAAGGCTTTTTAGCCTAAAGAGAGGTGTTTATAGAGCTAGGCACTAGAGATTAGCGAGCATACTCATTAAGGGCAGATACTCGAGCGAGTATCGTCCTTTTTGAGTACCTGCCTGCCGATGGGGGTGCGCAGTGGGTTGCAGGAGTGAGCAGGTGGGAGCGGGGGGAGGAGAGAGATCTCCCCCCCGTTTCCCCCCGCTCTCCCCTGCCGGCATCCGAATCTTTGCTGACGAGCAGGCCGGTACTCAAAAAGGACGATACTCGCTCAAGTATCTGCCCTTAACGAGTATGCTCGCTCATCTCTACTAGGCACCCATCAATTAAGATTCTCCTTGACGTGGCGGATGGGCATACATGGATTTGATCAAGCCGTGCACTAAGAACCTTGCATTTTTATGCGGTTAGTGCAAAAAAACATTATGCATTTGTTTGCAGATATTAAGTGTGTAAGGGGGCTGAAGCCATATGTTTGTTGCTGGGTTTTTTTTGCAGCCATGGCTTATTGTGCACCTTCACACTTAATTTAGTTGTTGGATTTGCAGACTTTTGTGTTCTATACACTATTTACATAGAATTGCATATTATGCTCTCTAACTGTCTGTTACACGCAGAGTCATAACATCATTATGTATTACAGTGTATATCAGTAGTATGACGTGTAAATGGGAATAACATTAGTTTCACTTCAGTGTATTGTATTACACCCATATTACAGATCCTTAATGTGGATGTGTTGCAGATGATATTACAGCCATATAGTGTCATCATAAGTCTTCAATCTGTATTTGCTACAATATTTGCTTTCATTGGCTTTATTTTCTACTGGGCAAAAATGGATCCATGTTTGCCCAATAGAAAGTATTACCAATTAAAGGGGTTGTCCCGCGGCAGCAAGTGGGTCTATACACTTCTGTATGGCCATATTAATGCACTTTGTAATGTACATTGTGCATTAATTATGAGCCATACAGAAGTTATAAGAAGTTTTTCACTTACCTGCTCCGTTGCTAGCATCCTCGTTTCCATGGAGCCGACTAATTTTCGCCGCCTAATGGCCAAATTAGCCGCGCTTGCGCAGTCCGGGTCTTCTTCTTTTCTCAATGGGGCTCCGTGTAGCTCCGCCCCGTCACGTGCCGATTCCAGCCAATCAGGAGGCTGGAATCGGCAATGGACCGCACAGAAGCCCTGCGGTCCACCGAGGGAGAAGTTCCCGGCGGCCATCTTCAGCAGGTAAGTAAGAAGTCACCGGAGCGCGGGGATTCAGGTAAGCACTCTCCGGTGTTCTTTTTTAACCCCTGCATCGGGGTTGTCTCGCGCCGAACGGGGGAAGGGGGGGGGGGGGTTGAAAAAAAAAAAAAAACGTTTCGGCGCGGGACAACCCCTTTAATGCAAATACAAAGGCAAATACTGATGAAAACACTAATGACATACAGATGCATCTGTATTTTAATCACTTTCCTTAGACTATATTGGTCATATTTTTTCATGCAAAATGGACAAAAGTAACACATGATGTGTTTTTAAAACACAGTCTTAGAAAGTATGCCCATGTAAATAAATATATACATTTACATTGCCTACGCACTGGAGTCCGCAAAACACAGGCAAAATGCAGACTTAAAATATGCTTGTCTGAAAGCAGCCTTAATAGCACTAACTCATTCATCAATAGCTCTAACATCATGTCTCTGTGATACTCTGCTTCTGTCCCTCCTCCTCCCCCTTTCCCCTGGTGTCATAGATTTCAATGAGCAGGATGACTCATCCACCTCCTACTCTTCCTGTTCTGCTGTCATGCTGTCTGTAGCAGCCTGTCAGTTTCAGCAGTAATCAAGTCTCATTTATTGAGTATTTGGTAAGTCAACTGTGGTGATATTATGGAAAACTAGACCCCTGATGATGTTACGACACAACAGACGCACGTAGGCTCATTTATTTCATTTGTGGGCTATTGAGTGTATCGCTTTGGTCCTTTTGTGGGTGGCATATGTAGTTTAGTGCCACTTTGAGATCAATCATCATTACTGCTTGAGTAGGTGGGAAATAGGTATAAACTACTTTCTTGTGCGGCAACAATTTTTAAAGCAGAGTATGGATAATGAATAAAAAGTATAATATTTTATCTATTTAGACCAATAAAGGTTACATTTAGAGATGAACGAGCACCAAAATGCTCGGGTGCTCGTTGCTCAAGTCGAACTTTTCATAATGCTTGAGAGCTCGTTTCGAGTAACGAACTGCATTGAAGTCAATGGGCGACTCGAACATTTTTGTATGAGACCGATGCTCTGCATAGGTGATGACTTGCCAAACACCAGAAAACATCAGAAAGTCATGGAAACACCACAGAAACGGATAGGGAAGGGCAGGAGCAGCATGCATGGCTGCATCTGAGGCTCCCAGGTCCCACTATTAAGCCAAAATTGGGGCAAGAGTCTGGCGTCACTTCCCTAACAATCTACTTCGGACAAATCCTCATTAGCAAGGCACACGCGCTGGCACATCTTAGCTAAGCACTAGAGATGGGCGAGCACCAAAATGCTCGGGAGCTCGTTGCTCGAGTCGAACTTTTCGTAATCCTCGAGAGCTCGTTTTCAGTAACGAACCCCATTGAAGTCAAAGGGCGACTCGAGTATTTTTGTATGGGACCGATGCTCCGCATAGGTGATGACTTGTCAAACACCAATAAACATCAGAAAGTCATGGAAACACCACAGAAACGGATAGGGAAGGGCAGCGGAAGCATGCATGGCTGCATCTGAGGCTCCCAGGTCCCACTATTAAGCCAAAATGGGGGCAAGAGTCTGGCGTCACACCCCTAACAATTTACTTCGGACAAATCCTCATTAGCAAGGCACACGCGCTGGCACATCTTAGCTAAGCACCACACTACC
The DNA here is from genome assembly GCF_035609145.1 of Eleutherodactylus coqui. Classification (NCBI taxonomy): domain Eukaryota; kingdom Metazoa; phylum Chordata; class Amphibia; order Anura; family Eleutherodactylidae; genus Eleutherodactylus; species Eleutherodactylus coqui. The sequence continues at coordinate 80,355,503 of NC_089845.1, read as the reverse complement.
TGCAACTGAGGACAATCACTTCCTGCGGGTGACACCGCTGCCTCTTCTCCTAGGTTACATGCTGGCATTGCTGTCCAAACCCCCCGCACAACCCTGCATCCACAGCGTACCCAAAACTTTCCCTGCACAGCGTTCAACTGGCCTAATGCCACACGCTTGCTTTATAGCCACACCACCCTCAAGTATTTTTATGGGTGCGTAATGAATGAGGAGGAACCAGAGGCACACACTGCAGAGGGTTGGCAGGGCTAGGCAGCGACCCTCTTTGAAAGTGTGGGCGATAGCTCACAATGCTGTTGAGAATTGATGATAAATTGACGTACAATCATCATTCCAATCCCGTGCCACCTCCGTCACAAAATTGTCAAGAGCCGCAAACGTGGGCATAAAGGGGACTCAGCACTTCTACACATCTCCACAATGCAGCAACATTCTGTGTGGGAAGCACGTGAGTGGGCCCAGGGTCAGGCTCGGTCCCAGCCTCCACCTTGCGTGACCCAAGGTGCCGCGAGTTACATAGCAGTAGGAAATCCATGTGTCCCCACTAGAGATGAGCGAGCACCAAAATGCTCGGGTGCTCGTTACTCGAGACGAATTTTTCGCAATGCTCGAGGGTTCGTTTCGAGTAACGAACCCCATTGAAGTCAATGGGCGACTTGAGCATTTTTGTATATCGCCGATGCTCGCTAAGGTTTTCATTTGTGAAAATCTGGGCAATTCAAGAAAGTGATGGGAACAACACAGAAACGGATAGGGCAGGCGAGGGGCTACATGTTGGGCTGCATCTCAAGTTCCCAGGTCCCACTATTAAGCCACAATAGCGGCAAGAGTGGGCCCCCCCCCTCCCAACAATTTTTACTTCTGAAAAGCCCTCATTAGCAATGCATACCTTAGCTAAGCACCACACTACCTCCAACAAAGCACAATCACTGCCTGCATGACACTCCGCTGCCACTTCTCCTGGGTTACATGCTGCCAATTTTCCTCCCCCCCACGACCCAGTGTCCACAGCGCACACCAAACTGTCCCTGCCCAGCCTTCAGCTGCCCTCATGCCACGCCACCCTCATGTCTATTTATAAGTGAGTCTGTCACAGGAAAAGCAGGCACACACTGCAGAGGGTTGGCACGGCTAGGCAGCGACCCTCTTTAAAAGGGGCGGGGCGATAGCCCACAATGCTGTACAGAAGCAATGAGAAATCCAATCCTGTGCCACCTCCATCTGGAGCTGCACACGTGGGCATAGCAATGGGGAACCTATGTGCCACACACTATTCATTCTGTCAAGGTGTCTGCACTCCCCAGTCAGACCGCGGTTTTTTATAAATAGTCACAGGCAGGTACAACTCCGCAATGGGAATTCCGTGTGCACCCACCGCATGGGTGGCTCCCTGGAACCCACCGGCGGTACATAAAAATATCCCATTGCAGTGCCCATCACAGCTGACGTAGTAATGTCATGTTTAATGCAGGTGGGCTTCGGCCCACACTGCATGCCCCAGTCAGACTGGGGTTCTTTAGAAGTGGAAACAGATGCATTTACAACTCCCTGTGGACCCACAGCATGGGTGGCTCCCTGGAACCCACCGGCGGTACATAAATATATCCCATTGCATTGCCCAACACAGCTGAGGTAGTAATGTCATGTTTAATGCAGGTGGGCTTCGGCCCACACTGCATGCCCCAGTCAGACTGGGGTTCTTTAGAAGTGGAAACAGATGCATTTACAACTCCGTGTGGTCTGACAGCATGGGTGGCTCCCTGGAACCCACCAGCGGTACATAAATATATCCCATTGCAGTGCCCATCACAGCTGAGGTAGTAATGTCATGTTTAATGCAGGTGGGCTTCGGCCCACACTGCATGCCCCAGTCAGACTGGGTTTCTTTAGAAGTGGAAACAGATGCATTTACAACTCCCTGTGGACCCACAGCATGGGTGGGTGCCAGGAAGCCACCGGCGGTACATAAATATATCCCATTGCATTGCCCAACACAGCTGAGGTAGTAATGTCATGTTTAATGCAGGTGGGCTTTGGCCCACACTGCATGCCCCAGTCAGACTGGGGTTCTTTAGAAGTGGAAACAGATGCATTTACAACTCCCTGTGGACCCACAGCATGGGTGGCTCCCTGGAACCCACCGGCGGTACATAAATATATCCCATTGCAGTGCCCATCACAGCTGAGGTAGTAATGTCATGTTTAATGCAGGTGGGCTTCGGCCCACACTGCATGCCCCAGTCAGACTGGGGTTCTTTAGAAGTGGAAACAGATGCATTTACAACTCCCTGTGGACCGACAGCATGGGTGGGTGCCAGGAAGCCACCGGCGATACATAAATATATCCCATTGCATTGCCCAACACAGCGGATGTAACGTCAGCTGTAATGCAGGTGGGCTAAAAATTCATTTGATTACACTGTAGGCGAGGGCCCACAAAAATTGCTGTATCAACAGTACTAATGTACATCAGAAAAATTGGCCATGGCCAACCAAGAGGGCAGGTGAAACCCATTAATCGCTTTGGTTAATGTGGCTTAATTGGTAACTAGGCCTGGAGGCAGCCCAGTTAAAATAAAAATTGGTGGAGGTGAAAGTTTCAACGCTTTAATGAGCATTGAAACGTATAAAAATTGTTTAGAAAAATTATATGACTGAGCCTTGTGGGCCTAAGAAAAATTGCCCGTTCGGCGTGATTATGTGAGGTTTCAGGAGGAGGAGCAGGAGGAGTAATATTATACACAGATTGATGAAGCAAAAAGGTCCCCGTTTTTGATGGGGATACAGAACGATGCTTCCATCCGCGGGTGCAGCCTACCTATTGCTTAGGTATCGCTGCTGTCCGCTGGTGGAGAAGAGAAGTCTGGGGAAATCCAGGCCTTGTTCATCTTGATGAGTGTAAGCCTGTCGGCACTGTCGGTTGACAGGCGGGTACGGTTATCTGTGATGATTCCCCCAGCCGCACTAAACACCCTCTCTGACAAGACGCTAGCCGCAGGACAAGCAAGCACCTCCAGGGCATACAGCGCGAGTTCAGGCCACGTGTCCAGCTTCAACACTCAGTAGTTGTAGGGGGCAGAGGCGTCACGGAGGACGGTCGTGCAATCGGCTACGTACTCCCTCACCATCCTTTTACAGTGCTCCCGCCGACTCAGCCGTGACTGGGGAGCGGTGACACAGTCTTGCTGGGGAGCCATAAAGCTGTCAAGGGCCTTAAAGAGTGTTGGCCTGCCTGTGCTGTACATGCTGCCTGATCTCCGCGCCTCCCCTGCTACCTGGCCCTCGGAACTGCGCCTTCGGCCACTAGCGCTGTCGTATGGGAAGTTTACAATCAGTTTGTCCGCCAGGGTCCTGTGGTATAGCAACACTCTCGAACCCCTTTCCTCTTCGGGTATGAGAGTGGAAAGGTTCTCCTTATATCGTGGGTCGAGCAGTGTGTACACCCAGTAATCCGTAGTGGCCAGAATGCGTGTAACGCGAGGGTCACGAGAAAGGCATCCTAACATGAAGTCAGCCATGTGTGCCAGGGTACCTGTACGCAACACATGGCTGTCCTCACTAGGAAGATCACTTTCAGGATCCTTCTCTTCCTCCTCCTCCTCAGGCCATACACGCTGAAAGGATGACAGGCCAGCAGCATGTGTAACCTCACCAGTGGGCCAAGCTGTGTCTTCCCCCTCCTCCTCATCTTCCTCCTCCTCCTCACTGCGCTGAGATATAGACAGGAGGGTGCTCTGACTATCCAGCGACATACTGTCTTCCCCCGGCTCTGTTTCCGAGTGCAAAGCGTCTGCCTTTATGCTTTGCAGGCAACTTCTCAAGAGGCATAAAAGAGGAATGGTGACGCTAATGATTGCAGCATCGCCGCTCACCACCTGGGTAGACTCCTCAAAGTTTCGAAGGACCTGGCAGATGTCTGCCAACCAGGCCCACTCTTCTGAAAATAATTGAGGAGGCTGACTCCCATTGCGCCGCCCATGTTAGAGTTGGTATTCCACTATAGCTCTACGCTGCTCATAGAGCCTGGCCAACATGTGGAGCGTAGAGTTCCACCGTGTGGGCACGTCGCACAGCAGTCGGTGCACTGGCAGATTAAACCGATGTTGCAGGGTGCACAGGGTGGCAGCGTCCGTGTGGGACTTGCGGAAATGTGCGCAGAGCCGGCGCACCTTTCCAAGCAGGTCTGACAAGCGTTGGTAGCTTTTCAGAAAGCGCTGAACCACCAAATTAAAGACGTGGGCCAGGCATGGCACGTGCGTGAGGCTGCCAAGCTGCAGAACCGCCACCAGGTTACGGCCGTTGTCACACACGACCATGCCCGGTTGGAGGCTCAGCGGCGCAAGCCAGCGGTCGGTCTGCTCTGTCAGACCCTGCAGCAGTTCGTGGGCCGTGTGCCTCCTATCTCCTAAGCTGAGTAGTTTCAGCACGGCCTGCTGACGCTTGCCCACCGCTGTGCTGCCACGATGCGCAACACCGACTGCTGCCGACGTGCTGCTGCTGCTGACACATCTTGATTGCGAGACAGAGGTTGCGTTGGAGGAGAAGGAGGAGGGTGGTTTAGTGGAGGAAGCATACACCGCCGCAGATACCACCACCGAGCTGTGGCCCGCAATTCTGGGGGTGGGTAGGACGTGAGCGGTCCCAGGCTCTGACTCTGTCCCAGCCTCCACTAAATTCACCCAATGTGCCGTCAGGGAGATATAGTGGCCCTGCCCGCCTGTGCTTGTCCACATATCCGTTGTTAAGTGGACCTTGGCAGTAACCGCGTTGGTGAGGGCGCGTACAATGTTGCGGGAGACGTGGTCGTGCAGGGCTGGGACGGCACATCGGGAAAAGTGGTGACTGGGAACTGAGTAGCGCGGGGCCGCCGCCATCATACTTTTGAAGGACTCCGTTTCCACAACCCTATACGGCAGCATCTCCAGGCTGATAAATTTGGCTACGTGCACGTTTAACGCTTGAGCGTGCGGGTGCGTGGCGGCGTACTTGCGCTTGCGCTCAAACACTTGCGCTAGCGACGGCTTGACGCTGCGCTGACAGACATTGCTGGATGGGGCCGAGGACAGCGAAGGTGAGGGTGTAGGTGCAGGCCAGGAGACGGTAGTGCCTGTGTCCTTAGAGGGAGGTTGGATCTCAGTGGCAGGTTGGGGCACAGGGGGAGAGGCAGCGGTGCAAACCGGAGGCGGTGAACGGCCTTCGTCCCACCTTGTGGGGTGCTTGGCCATCATATGTCTGCGCATGTTGGTGGTGGTGAGGCTGCTGGTGGTGGCTCCCCGGCTGATCTTGGCGCGACAAAGGTTGCACACCACTGTTCGTCGGTCGTCTGCACTCTCAGTGAAAAACTGCCAGACCTTTGAGCACCTCGGCCTCTGCAGGGTGGCATGGCACGAGGGGGTGCTTTGGGAAACAGTTGGTGGATTATTCGGTCTGGCCCTGCCTCTACCCCTGGACACCGCACTGCCTCTTGCAACCTGCCCTGCTGCTGCCCTTGCCTCCCCCTCTGAAGACCTGTCCTCAGTAGGCGTAGCAAACCAGGTGGGGTCAGTCACCTCATTGTCCTGCTGCTCTTCCTCAGAATCCTCGGTGCGCTCCTCCCTCGGACTTAATGCCCTTACTACTACCTCACTGATAGACAACTGTGTCTCATCGTTATCGGCCTCCTCACCCACTGAAAGGTCTTGAGACAGTTGCCGGAAGTCCCCAGCCTCATCCCCCGGACCCCGGGAACTTTCCAATGGTTGGGCATCAGTCACGATAAACTCCTCTGGTGGGAGAGGAACCACTGCTGCCCAATCTGAGCAGGGGCCCGAGGACAGTTCCTGGGAGTCTGCCCGCTCCTCAGAATGTCTCATTTTCATGGAGTGAGGAGGCTGGGAGGAAGGAGGAGCAGCAACCAGAGGATTCTGAGTTGCAGCAGTGGACGGCACAGAACTCTGTGTGGACGATAGGTTGCTGGAAGCACTTTCTGCCATCCACGACAGGACCTGCTCACACTGCTCATTTTCTAATAAAGGTCTACCGCGTGGACCCATTAAATGTGCTATGAATGTGGGGACGCCAGAAACGTGCCTCTCTCCTAATCCCGCAGCAGTCGGCTGCGATACACCTGGATCAGGAGCTCGGCCTGTGCCCACACCCGGACTAGGGCCTCCGCGTCCTCGGCCGCGCCCACGTCCTCTAGGCCTACCCCTACCCCTCAGCATGCTGTATTACCAGGAATGCAGAAACACAACACTGTAATTAAATGTGCCGCTTATTGGCCTGTGGTTGGAGGCTGAGTTCGCTTACGGAACGCCAGGAAATAATTTGGCGCAAGCCTGCTGTAACACTTAGCTGGCTGCGTATTTATTTGGAGAAATACTACCCCCAGCAGACACGGACCCAGAACACTGAGCAGAGTGACAGGCAGGCCAAATAGATTTTTTCCAAATATTTTTTTCTAAAGGACCACTGCGTATATTCAATCTATAATATGTCTTCTGGCCCTGCCTACACAATTCTGTCCCTGATGTGTGTGTCACGGAACTGCAGTGTTGCACTGTTATTAACTGCAACAGACCGGTGATTTCAAAGCCAGGAAATAATTTGGCGCAAGCCTGCTGTAACACTTAGCTGGCTGCGTATTTATTTGGAGAAATACTACCCCCAGCAGACACGGACCCAGAACACTGAGCACAGTGACAGGCAGGCCAAATAGATTTTTTCCAAATATTTTTTTCTAAAGGACCACTGCGTATATTCAATCTATAATATGTCTTCTGGCCCTGCCTACACAATTCTGTCCCTGATGTGTGTGTCACGGAACTGCAGTGTTGCACTGTTATTAACTGCAACAGACTGGTGATTTCAGAGCCAGGAAATAATTTGGCGCAAGCCTGCTGTAACACTTAGCTGGCTGCGTATTTATTTGGAGAACTACTACCCCCAGCAGACACGGACCCAGAACACTGAGCAGAGTGACAGGCAGGCCAAATAGATTTTTTTCAAATATTTTTTTCTAAAGGACCACTGCGTATATTCAATCTATAATATATGTCTTCTGGCCCTGCCTACACAATTCTATCCCTGGAGTATTACTGCAGGGTGCAATACTCTGCACGGCCGATATACCAAAAAAAAAAAAAAGTGCAACACTACTAAAAGCAGCCTCCACACTACTGCACACGGTTAGATGTGGCCCTAAGAAGGACCGTTGGGGTTCTTGAAGCCTACACTAACTCCTAACACTCTCCCTGCCTAACCACCACTTCTGTCCCTGTAGTATTACTGCAGGGCGCAATGCTCTGCACGGCCGATATACCAAAAAAAAAAAAAATGTGCAACACTGCTAAAAGCAGCCTCCACACTACTGCACACGGTTAGATGTGGCCCTAAGAAGGACCGTTGGGGTTCTTGAAGCCTACACTAACTCCTAACACTCTCCCTATAGCAGCTCCGGCACCAACAGCACTGTCCCTCAGCTATCTCACAACGCATCTGAGGCGAGCCGCGGGAGGGGCCGATTTTTATACTCGGATGACACCTGATCTCCCCAGCCACTCACTGCAGGGGGGTGGTATAGGGCTTGAACGTCGCAGGGGGAAGTTGTAATGCCTTCCCTGTCTTTCAATTGGCCAGAAAAGCGCGCTAACATCTCAGAGAGGAAAGTGAAAGTAACCCGAACATCGCGTGGTACTCGTTACGAGTAACGAGCATCTCGAACACGCTAATACTCGAACGAGTATCAAGCTCGGACGAGTACGTTCGCTCATCTCTAGTCCCCACACAATTCATTCTGTGTAGGTGTCAGATAGCTCAACACCGCAATGGGAAGTCTTTGTTTTCCTCGGGCTCGCTTATGCTGTCGGTGCACAAAGATGGTATTACACAGGAAGAAATTAGAGTGCCCAAACATAGCAGAGTTTCACTCCGCCAAGGACCTCGGCCTCGGCCCACATTTCTGCCCTAGTCAGTCAGTGTATTTGTGTCAGACAGGTAAAACAATGCAATGGGAAGTCTTTGTGCACTAACAGCATAGGCGAGCCCCTGGAACGCATGGAAAGTATTACACATAAAAAAATTAGAGTGCCCAAACAAGGCAGTTTCACCCTGCCAAGGACCTCAACCTCGGCTCACACCCTCAGCAGTCATGGGCATAAAGCGGACTCTGTTGCTAGTGCAGCTGTGAACGTCTCATTTATGCAAGAACCACAAATATAGATCCGCGCCACCACACAAAAAAAACGAACTAAAGGGGATTTTTACTCACCTGGTGCACAGCGGGATTCTTCGTAGACGCAAAGAACCCGCTTGCACCGATGATCCCCGTTAGCCTGTAGGACTAAAGATGTTTCTTCTTGCAAAAAATCCCCAATAATCCTTGAAGGAGATGCAGCAGTAGGAAAAACCCCAGTAGGTGATAACACCTTGCAATGGGGAAAATACAATCTGTAGAAGACAAGAAAAAAATCCTCCTGCGCTCTTTTTTTGGGGCTTTTTGCGATCCAAAATAGGAACTTCCAGATCACCGAAATATACAATTAAGTATATTTTTATTCATACAATAAAATTATGTCAGTCTTGCAACGCGTTTCGGCGCTATTAAGAGCGCCTTTTTCAAGCAAGAACGCTCCTTTTGTTTGGCCCAAACCAGTGTCTCAGATAACTGTGGTTACACAAGAGAAAATACATGTTGCCCAGCGCTGATCCCCAGACCCCATGCAGGAGGAGGAGGTGGCATAATAAGGCCGAGAAACCATGACCGAGGTAGGACCCGCAATAGTCTGTGTGGGAAGTACATGAGCGGGCCCTGCGTCAGGCTCGTTCCCAGCCTACACCTTGTGTGACCCAAGGTGTCGCAAGTTACATAGCAATGGGAAATCCATGTGTCCCCACACAATTCATTCTGTGTAGGTGTCAGATAGCTCAACACCGCAATGGGAAGTCTTTGAGTTACTTGGGCTCACCTATGCTGTCGGTGCACAAAGATGGTATTACACAGGAAGAAATCAGAGTGCCCCAACATGGCAAAATTTCAACCTGCCAAGGACCTCGGCCTCGACCCACATTTCTGCCCAAGTCAGTCAGTGTATTTGTACCCGATAGGTAAAACACTGTGATGGGAAGTCTTTGTGAACCCACAGCATAGAGAGACCCCCCTTAAAATTTCTGTAGCAAAAGTATAGGCGAACCCCTCTAATATTTCTGTAGCAAGAGTATGGGCGAACCCCTCAAACCATTCAGTAGAAACTGTATAGACAGACTCCAGTAACATTTCTGAAGCCAAAGTATAGGCAGACCCCAGTAATATTTCTGTAGCCAAAGTTTAGGCAGACCCCTGTAACACTTCTGTAGCAAGAGTATAGGCGGACCCCAGTAACATTTCTGTAGCAGGAGTATAGGTGGACCCAAGTAACAATTCTGTAGCGAGAGTATAGGTGGACCCCAGTAACATTTCTGTAGCAAAAGTATAGGCAGACCCCTGTAACATTTCTGTTTCAAAAGTATAGGTGAACCCCTGTAACATTTCTGTAGCAAGAGTATAGGCGGACCCCGGTAACATTTCTGTAGCAGGAGCATGGACGGACCCCTGTAACATTTCTGTGGCAAAAGTATAGGTGAACCACTCAAACCATTCAGTAGAAAAGCTATAGACAGACCCCAGTAACATTTCTGTTGCAGGAGCATAGGTGGACCCCTGTAACATTCCTGTAGCAAATGTATAGGTGAACCCCTCAATCCATTCAGTAGAAAAGCTATAGGCAGACCCCTGTAACATTTCTGTAGCAAGAGTATAGGCGAACCCCTCAAACCATTCAGTAGAAACTGTATAGGCAGACCCCAGTAACATTTCTGTAGCAAGAGTAAAGGCAGACCCCTGTAACATTTCTGCAGCAAGAGTATAGGCGGACCCCGGTAACATTTCTGTAGCAGGAGCATGGACGGACCCCTGTAACATTTCTGTGGCAAAAGTATAGGTGAACCACTCAAACCATTCAGTAGAAAAGGTATAGGCAGACCCCAGTAACATTTCTGTTGCAGGAGTATAGGCGAACCCCTGTAACATTTCTGTAGCAAGAGTATAGGCGGACCCCAGTAGCATTTCTGTAGCAAGAGTATAGGCGGACCCCAGTAGCATTTCTGTAGCAGGAGTATAGGCGGACACCAGTAACATTTCTGTAGCAAAAGTATAGGCGAACCCCTCAAAGCATTCAGTAGAAAAGGTATAGGCAGACCCTTGTAACATTTCTGTAGCAAAAGTATAGGCGTTCCCCTGCAACATATCTGTAGGAAGAGCATAGGCGAACCCCCCAAACCATTCAGTAGAAACTGTATAGGCAGACCCCTGTAACACTTCTGTAGCAAGAATATAGCCGAACTTCTCAGACCATTCACTTGGATGCCCGCGTCCACGTCCTAGACCCTTACCCTTAATCATCATCATGGTGGATTAAGAATAGAGCAGGGCCCAAATAAATTACCCCACTGTACAGCACTGACAACTGTGGCTAATTCACCGCACACAGAGACTTGTAGATAGCGGAGGCTCTATGCTGTGACTTTAAAAAATTAACCCGCTGTCTTGCGTTGATACCTAGGGGTTATTTTACTGCTCGCAGAGACTTGTAGATAAGAGAGGCTGTATGGAGTGGGAGAAGACACTCAACCCCACCAAGAAAAGGGTATTCTGAGACGCTCTGCACAGTGGCAGAGCTGAAATACTTTGCAGTGGCCCAGGAAATGTTACAGTACTGTTTAGCGGTGAGACCTCTGTATAATGCACTGCAGACACAGAACGGTATAACTGAAATAGTTTGCAGTGGCCCAAGAAATATTACAGTACTGTTAAGCGGTGGGACCTCTGTCTAATGCACTGCAGACATAGAACGATATAACTGAAATAGTTTGCAGTGGCCCAGGAAATATTGCAGTACTGTTTAGCGGTGAGACCTCTTTCTAATGCACTGCAGACACTGAACGGTTTATCTGAACTACTTTGCAGTAGGCTAGGAAATTTTAGAGTGCAGTTTCACGGTGAGAGCTGGTTGTACGGCACTGCAGGCTGAGAACGGTATTACTGAAAGGCTGGGAACAGGCCTAGATGCGTAATACAAAAGTTGGTGCACTACTGCTTCCAGCCAGCCACAAATGTAAGGCACACAGTGAGATGTAGCCCTAAAAAGGACTGTTGGAGTTCTGGCATGGAGGATCAGGACTGTATAACTTTCCCCATAGAAGTCGCTGTGTCCCTAAACTCTGCGTTATGCACTGCACACACAGAACGATATAACTGAAGTAGTTTTCAGTAGGCTAGGAAATTTTTGAGTGCAGTTTCACGGTGAGAGCTGGTTGTACGGCACTGCAGGCTGAGAACGCTATTACTGAAAGGCTGGGAACAGGCCTAGATGCGTAATACAAAAGTTGGTGCACTACTGCTCCCAGCCGGCTACAACTGTAAAGCACACGGTCAGATGTAGCCCTAAGAAGGAGCGTTGGGGTTCTTGTACGGAGGATTAGGACTGTATAACTTTCCCTATTTAGGCAGCTCTGTCCCTAAACTCTGCGTAATAGACTGCAGACTGAGAAAGCTATAGTTGAAATTGCCTGCAAAGCCTAAAGATGCTTAAAATAATTGGTGCACTACTGCTCCCAGCCAGCAACAACAGTAATGCACACAATGTGGAGTAGCCCTAAGAAGGACCGTTGGGGTCCTTGACGACAGGATCCTACTCTTACATTGTCCCTAAATCAGCAGCATCACTATCCCTAACCTCTGCCAGCATGCGTCTGAGGCGAGCCGCGGACAGGCCAAGTTTAAGTACTTGGTGGTCACCTGAACGGCCCAGCCACTCACTACTGTGGGGGGGGGGGGGGAAGGAGAGGGCTGGCACGTCACAGCAGGAAGTGGTAATGCCTTCCCCGCATGTTTATTGGCCACAAAATGGGGCTAAACATGCGGGGAAGGAAATGCAATTGACTCGAGCACCGCGTGGTGTTCGTCTCAAGTAACGAGCATGTAGAGTACCCTATCACTCGAACGAGCATCAAGCTCGGACGAGTGTGCTACCTCATCTTTAGTTACATTGCATTTTCATATTTTTCTTCAGTGCTTTTGTTTTTAGACTGTGAAACAACCCCACAGCTATTATTTTCAATGAAGTCTCTACAAATAATTATTAGTATTTTTTCATTGAGCAGTTATGAAGATCACCCTGAGATTATAATAATGCAATTCTAATCATAATGTTATGCACTAATGAACTGCTCACGGATCTTCAACCTTTTGTATAAGCCTCATGCACGCAATTATTGTATGGCTTATTTCAGAGGCTAGATGTGAAGAAAATGTTCCTTTTAAGGTAGTTTTTATTTTTTCCAACAGGAACAACGTCTGCATTGAGTTTATATTTTCTCCTTGAGTTTGTGCAGGTTTCCTGCCACACATCGAAACTCACTGCTAAATTAATTGGCCTCCTTTTGATTAAGGCTAGTGTGTATGTGCCTTAGATGGGGAAATTAGATGTTGAGTTCAGATAGGAGCACAGGACTGTTAGACATGATGAAAGTTTCTGTAAAGTGTTGCAAACTTTGTTGGCACTACACAATAGTCTAGCACGCATATACTATTTTCAGACCTTGCAGCCCATTCAAAGAGAATGGTAATGGCTGGTCTATGCAACTAGCGCAGTGATCATGGTTCACCTACACTGTATGATTACAGTGGAGCTTGTAAACGCTGTATACAAGGAACAGAAATAAGTAATTGTGTTGATGAAAGTCTGTGCTTATACCAGCCCTTCTGTCCTGTAGTTACATGTACAGTCAAGGATTCCTAGGTCTCTGGCACACTAGCTATGAGTGTGAGTTGCAGCCGAGAGGCTTGGGTGTAACTCGCTTTAAACAGCACATGGACACCAGTCCTAGTAAAGTCTGATTTACACATCACATTAAAATGCATTGCCATGACTAGAGATGAGCGAACGTACTCGTAATGAGTACTTACGCACCCGAGTACCGCCATTTTCGAGTACTTCAGTACTCGGGCGTAAAGATTCAGGGGGCGCCGGGGGGCGGGGAGAGGCGCGGCGGTGCGGGGGGGAGCAGCGGGGAACAGGGGGGAGCCCTCTCTCTCTCCCTCCCCCCCCCCCCACTCCCCACTGCTACCCCCCGTGCCGCCACGCCGCCCCCCGAATCTTTACGCGCGAGTACCGCTGTACTCGAAAATGGCGGTACTTGGGTGCGTAAGTACTCATTACGAGTACGTTCGCTCATCTCTAGCCATGACCTATTTCTTGCCTGTGAAACAGGTGGCAATAAGATATGCCTTCAGTTTATATGAAAAAACATCAATGTGCATAGCCTCATAGGCATATAATGGAGGCGTGTGCTGTTTTTGAATTAACACAGATTGCACATGTTCCAAAAAACAGTAGTGTACACCAAATCTTGGAGGAACTATTCAGAATCCCATGCTTCTTAACTCTACAATGCAGTAAAGAAGTCAGTAAACAAATTGCATATCTGCTTAAGGGTGGCTTCACACGAGCATGTTTTTGTGTGTGCACACGTGCGCAGAGACATGCTTTTATTAGAACCAGTGCATTCCCTATGGTGTGTTCACATGTCTGTGTTTTACAGGTGTGTGCACCGTAGGGAATGCATGCATTGTCCTCAATAGAGCGTTAGCTGTTGCCGGCAGCTCCATTGAAGACAATGGTCTGCTGGCTGCCCTGAAATGTTTTTCAGGGAAGAGCTTTACATATAAACTCTTCCATGAAAAACAAGAATTTCAGTGTAAAAAAAAATAATTAAAATACTTAGCTGTCCGCCGCTGCCACATCCCCGCGGGGATGAAGAACGCACCTGCCACATTTTCAATTGCAATATCTCAAATATGTGCAAACAATCCTGTATGTGGTGCAGCAGAAGTCAGGGGTACCAACAAATAGAATTCTAATCAAATTCTTCAAGGTGAACACATCATTATTGTGCCCGTATCACATAGCGACGTTTCAAACACTACTGCGGTCTTTCTCAAGCTTGAAATCTCCATGCTGTCAGCTACCTTTGGTAGCCAGAAGCAGGGAGATTTAAAATTTCCTGGGCAATCCTTGACTTTTGCGCATCCATACACCATTTTGCTGACAAGCTGTCTTTGACAGCCGGGTTCAGTGGAATTTTGAATTTGCCAGGCCCTCCAGCCTTCTGTGCAAGCGTGCCACATTGGCACATGGGCAGAAGCCCACAGCAGGTCCAGATTGCCATAAGACATCACGGAGGACGGAGGTGAGTATTTTCAGCTGCCCTCGTGGATCCGAACCATGAGGGCACCTGAAACTTTAACTTTTTTTTACTATTCTGTGATCGCCATTATCCAAATTCATGGATTCATGCAGAGGACACATGATGTCTGGAGACAGTACCATATATCTGAAGACGAAAGCAGCTGCTGATTGCAAGCACTAGCTACAGATGGACTTGGAAACTGCAGTGTATTTTATGGGATTACTCAGAATCTCAGGTCCACTTTGCAGCTGTAACTGTGCAATTATAGACTGGGGCTTGGAGGACCTGAGTGAGTCAGAACATCAAACAAATCTTCACAGTAATGTAAAAAATCACAATGGCTGGGAATCTAGGAGTGTTGGAGGTACTTGAAGTTGCGGTAGCTAAATGTTTAAACTGGGTTTCTTTCAATTGCAATGGAATGATGTGTTGCCTCAATCCCTCCAGGTGTGAAGACTAGTTGCATCATCACTAGTCACTACACAGGAGGGGCACCCATAAGTTCACGTGGATGGCTGTTATGCTGCTTGCATCATCTGTGTAAACACAGGGGCAGGGCTTCCATTTAATTGGAGTTGCAGTGTAGCTTGTATCTTTACATGGAAGCAGCAATGGAGTGGCAGCAGTACTTGGTTTAAGGTACCATAAGAGGCTCCTCTACTCTCTTACATGCTTACCAGCAAAGTGGGAAATTGTAACCCATTGCTAAGAGAAATTCATACAGATGCTGCTGAAAATACTGAAAATAACAGATATAGCTTGCAGAGGGGAAACATGTAATGGTCAGATATAATTTGTTTTTGTACATATATAGAAGGTTATTCTGAAAAGTCACCTGAAAATACAGGTACACTTTAAGGTGTCTACATGTGAAAGATCCAGATTGATAAGTATAGAAACATAATAGTGATTTAATATCCGGAGGGAACTGTTTTATTACTATGCAAAAACATTCAGGCTTATTTACTATTCTTTGACATCCAAAAATTGCAATTTTGGCACATACACCAAACCAGCAACTTTTTTGGTATTTACATGGCCTCCCAAAGTTTTTTCAAAAAGTGAACAGGCCCAGCATTAGGGGGGCATTATTGCACATGGTCTGCCACTTTTACTATAACCATTAAGCTTCTTTCACACGGGTTACAAAATCATGTTACAAAATCATGACTACAAAATGCATGTCTGTAAAGCCTAGGGTTTCCAATGGTTTTTTCCACGAGAGATGTTTTGCAGCCTGAAAGAACCCATTGGAAACCATGGGCTTCACATACATGCGTTTTGTAGCGACGAATTTGTAGCCCGTGTGAAGAGGCCTTACCAGTTTGAAACTTTGGTCTAAATAAATGTTATGCCCCATTGTGCTTAAAATTATCATATACTGATTAGTAGACCTGTGTAATGTTAAGCAAGTTAGGTTCCAATGTATGAATGAAAGGAAATAAAATTAGACAATTTAAAGAAATGCTATAGTTTTAAAATTATTGTCGGCCTTCTAATGTAATCATTTATTTCCTTTAGGGCTCAGTCTGATGAGTGAATTTTGAATGCATGTATAGTTGCATTTTCGATTTGCATCTATTAGAACCAATGCTTTCCAATGAAAGTGGTCACATGTCCGTTTTTTAAAAGCAAATAAAATTCACACCTGTAAAAAATAGGACAGTGCTTCACAATTCACACATCGCATCGCACTGAAGGATTTCCCTGCCACAGCTGTGACAGCTCTAACAGCTGTGGCGGGGGATTCCTTCATCCCTGCTGGGAGTCCTATAATCACTGAACACTGTGACAGTGCTGTCACAATGTTTATTGATGAGGGGAGATGCTATCTCATTGCTTTCAATTGGGCCGGTGTTACTGCCACCCCATTGAAAGCAATGGAAGCAGATCACTATCCCCTGCTGTGGCTGTGACAGCTGCAGCAGGGGATTCCTTGGATGTGAAACCCCTGGATACTGTCACATCCAGGGGTTTCACCATGTTGTCAATGGAGCCTGCGGCAGCAGCCCCGCTCCAATTGAAAAGATAGGGAGTACATCGTGCTCTCCTGACACAGCTGTAACAGCTATTGCAGGGGATTCCTTTATCCCCGCGGAGACTGCAGGAATGAAGGAATCTCCTGCCACAGCTGTCACAACTGTAGCAGAAGTATGCAATGCTATCCCATTGCTTTCAATAAGGCCAGCACTGCTGTCACCCCATTGAATGCAATGGTATGAAAGCAAGCACTGCAGCGATGATTTTCGGGGGTGGGGGGCTTGAAATATAAGCTCTACCCCAAAAAGCATCCCTAGCTGTAGAAAAAAAAGTTAACTCACCTAGAAGCGCTGTCTGGCTCTTCTCCTTGTCCCCGGCAGTCGTCTTCTGTATTCTGGTGGTCTGGGATTGAAAAATCCCCACCTCCAGAAAGCGCTGCCTCTAATTGGCTGAGTGCTGTGACCAATCAGAGGCAGCACTTCAGGGGTTGCCTTCATCCCACTGCTTTCAATGGGGCGGCAGCTTTGCTGGCTCCATTGAAAGCAATGGGATAGCATTGCGCTCCTCTGCTACAGTTGTCACAGGGTGTACTCCCAGCGGCCCCATTGATAACAAGATGAAACCCCTGGATGTGACAGCACCCAGGGGTTTGACATCTAAGGAATCCCCTGCTGCATCTGTCACAGCTACAGCAGGGGATAGGAATGGGATTGTACTTTTATGTGCAAATTTTCACGTTGTGTGACCGCACAAATGCGAATACAAAAACGCATCTGACTCTTCCCTCACGCTTTTTTTTTACATGGGTTCTGCGTTTTTTTTCTACATGTATACATGCAGGAAAACAACGCTCATCTGACTGAGCCCTTACTGTTCTTTCTTTTGGAAAACATTGTATTTTATTTTTTTCTCATAATTGATAGCTGAATGTTTGTAACACATCAAAACAAACATCTGCACAAAACAAAACATAATAATGGAGTGTCAATTGCAGAAGTAAAGTTTATTAAAGTTGAAGTCATTGTTTACTGAAGTTCTAAAAGCATTATCTAATAACTGCCAAGCAGTGCAAATTCCCAATTGTAATTATTTAAAATATCACATTCGAAGCACTCAGATAATAATTGATTTATAGAAATGTGAGATCATGGATCAGACAAAGACTTGCTGTTGAATGAAGCAAAATCAATCACTTTGCTTTAATAATTATATTTTGTATAATTATTTACAGAGAAATATTTTGCCATTTGATTTTTAATAACTGAGAAATACGAGGAATATTAAATTGCACAATTCTTTAATGAAATAAAATTACCCGATGTCTGATAGCATGTTCACAACTTAGCAATGGTAATAAATTATTTTTTTTAACCCATTCCTAACATCTGACACATATATATGACACTGTGAAGAAGCACCTCGTACATCCCACTGTACACTTACAAGAGCAGGTGTCGGCTGATCCCAGACATTAATGCTGGGTTCCCAGCATTCTCCCAAAACTGCGAGATTTCCACAGGATAAGCGCAACTTCTAAACCCGCGGCACTTAGACATGGGTTGCGCAGCGGCTTTGCCGCATACTTTTCCATTGAGTCCAGCTCTCCCATAGGGAGGAGCGAGGCCGCAACGAAAAAAAAAAGAATTGACATGCTGCGTCCCCGGAGTCTGCCCAGTGTGGATGAGATTTTTGACAAATCTCATCCACATGGCTGGCTAACCCCAGGATTAGCGGCCGCAGGCGGACTTGCCACAGGGAAATTCCGCGGCAAATCCGCCCTGTGTGAACCCAGCCTTAGTTTCTTAGGGTGCTTTCTCGTGCATTAGAATATTTCAAGCAGAAGCTATCTGCATCAAAAACCACATCTTTAACATCTGTTTTTTTACGCAGATTTGGGTGAGAACAAGCAGGAAGAGGTCCTGCCAGTCTGTGCCATCGGTAACTATATCCATGGTGTGAGACAGAAAGAGGTAATCACGCAGCAATGAAAAGGTACAGGGAAAAAGCAGCCTTCATATTGGATGTTGCAAACACCAAGCTTTGAGTTAATCTGCCTCCTATGTTTCCTGGACTTATTTTGGGTTTGCACTGCAATAAGATCTCACCTGGAATCATTACAACTCCATGCACTGCACCACCGCCCCCAATACCATTAGTGTGGAGCTGGTTTGAGAAGCGAAGTTAGCATCGGCCACCATGGAGGGGTAGCAGACTCTACCGTGACATTCACCATGGCAGCCCTCACCATTGTCCCCATTCCTGGACATACTATAGCGCAAATGTAACAAACCAGCAATGATGCACAGACAAAGGAAGCAATAAAGATGATAAAGATCACTGACCTCTACGGAAAGATGAAGCCAAGTACTGTCTGCTCCAAAGCCATTCCTTCTTTTGACACACTGTACTATTAGTGACAGCTGTGAGTTCCCATTTTTCCTTTACTTAGTTATGAAGTACAGAATTAAAGTTTAATGCTGAGAAACCCATATCTTTCCACAGTGATGACATTCCCTATTTTGCACTATTTTATGCATCTTTTCTGTGCATCAGAACAACATGTTTACATACTGTGGCTCGTTATTTAGCACTTGGCAGATTTAAAATTCAGCACAAGCTAAGGCTCATAATTACCGCTAATTTTGTGGTTCTTAATGGAAGCATTTAAACAATTCTCTCCTGATTTCAGGCTCCAGTGTTTGTTGCTATTATGTAATTTTATAGAATATGGTATTATCAGCTTCATTTGGTATATTTCAAGACAGAGCACAATTTAGAATCACTAATTAACTCATTAATGTGTATATCTGCATTCAATTGTATTGGACTTATTATTAAATATATTATTCCTATAGCTAGTCTAGACACTTTACACTGAAAACTAATGTATGTAAATGGGAAACACATTATGAATGTAAGACATTTGGGAAGTTAGGAATAGTGTTAGTAATTCATGATTAGGAATATTCTGGAGTTAACTTAAAGTAAACTTTTAGTTTAAATTCTACAGGTATAGGTTCCTATTTAGGTATGTGTCTATGTGCATTGCTTCCTCCGTAGGCATAGAAGTAGCTACATAATGACTTCCATATTGGCTAAGTGGTATGTTAGTCTTAAAAGCAGGTTCATGAAGAATGTATTCCCCAGCATTGCGCTTGCATATTGGAGAATATAGCTATTGCTACTGAAGATATGCGGTTTTGTTCCCTGCTACTCTAGAAGACCACTGAAAGACATTTCCCCATTTTTGCCAACAATACCAAAAAGGTGCAGAGGACCTTCAAAAATAAGTGCTTGGTGGTAAAGCAACTGTGTAAAAACAGAAAATATTAATTATTTCCATGTCCCGAAGCAATCCCAAAGTAAAATAGTGGCATAGAACTGTAATATATGGCACGTTAGTAAGCTTTTTATCTTTATAATTGTTGCTGTCTAAATTGTTCTTACTAGACCCCAGGCATCCCCCTTTAATACTCTAACTATTAAGGTTCTGTTCACACTGGTGTAATGACGTCTGCTTTTACAGGCACTATGATGATATGAGATTATCTGTTTTGTGGTAGATACTCATGAATCCCATTCCATTAACCTATCATAGGTTTCCTTTTTTTTGCTGGATAGACTGGTGGCCAGAATAACATAGAATGCTGCACTAAAGAGCAATGGCAACCTGAGATAAAAGAACTACTGCAAGTGTGAACAAAGTCTAAGATAGACTTTTGATTAGTTACAACTCTTAGCCTTTTTTTCATTTCTGCTGCATAGAATGAAGGTATATTATTCCCTACTTACTTCAAGTCATGGTTAGAAAGTTGAATTCAGATGTCTTTAGCACAGAACAGCAGGATTGCTTTTGTTCTGTAGTGAAAAGCCTTGAAACGTCAGTCTGCTGACTAGACTTTTCATCCATCTCTCCATTGTCACGTTTTCTAAAACACTGGCATGGATGACAGCAGAAGAGAAATGGAGGAAAATGTGACATTGAAAACTGGTTAGTTTGTAAATTTTACTTATTCTACACTGGATTCTGACATTTCTTAATTGTTTTGATAACATTTTAGACAATACACATATTTAAAACTCTATATACCGTATATTCCGGCGTATAAGGCTAGTGGGCGTAGAAGACGACCCCCCAACTGTTGCCTTATACTCCGGGAATATGGTGTAAAAAAAAAAAGCAGTACTCACCTCCCCCAGTGTTCTGCGGTGCTGCTGCAGGCTGTGGCTCCCTCCTCGTCCCCAACAGAGCATTGCTTTCTGGAAGCGTCAGTCAATCACAGCCATTCAATGACATCAATGACGCTGCGTGAGTTAGCCAATCACAGCATTAGCTTTCTGGAGGCGGGGATTTCAAGCCCCGCATCCAGAAAGCAATGCTCTGTTGGGGATGAGGAGGGAGCGACAGCCTGCAGCAGCACCGCAGAATGTCGGGAGAGGTGAGTATTGCATTTTTTTTTTGACACTTTTTTTTTGTATACCCAGCGTATAAGACGACCCCCTACTGCAGAGGAGATTTTTCAGGGTTAAAAGGTTGTCTTATATGCCGGAACACACGTGAAATTATTGGAGGGGGGGGGGAATTATCAAGGGTTTTGTGATAATTTTCTGGTGGAGAAAAGATGCCAATTTTGGCGCAGTCCATATCGGCACAAATTTATGATTTTTTTCATGTTTTTGCCACTTTTGAAATTTTAAACAGAAAGGAATTAACTGGGATTGTTAAATCCCCGCCTGCTGAAAGTGCTGGACAGCAGTGCAGGGGAGCCATCCAGGAATGTGCTGATAGGGAAATTCATCACTAGTCCAAACCCAGGTGGCTGGCTCTAACTTTGCAAGGGTACATGTGCCTCCGGCTCCAAGAGGAATCCATCTGTATGCCTTACTTCCACATACTACGTATATGCCTTCTGGCAGTTTAAGCTGTGCGCCATGTATGAGAGCACTTGCAATATAAGCTACCAGAACTGTGTCAGGGAATAGGCACCATGATGTAGCCTTATCTCCGGTCAAGACTGCATAATAGGCCTTAAGATCACATTTTGGCTGTTCATCGCTTGAATGTTCATGAATCTGTGGCTGCTCGCTATCCGTAGTCTGTCTAGGCCCTCGCACTTCTCCCCCCTCCTTGTAATATCCGTGTAGGTCTTTACACTGTGTAGGGTCACTGTCTGGAAACCTTTCAGAAAATTGCCATGTGGTATTATGCAGTTCCCGCAGGAGGATGGTTCATGACATTGGTTCACTCTGAAAATCCCTTTAAGGCCTTCAGATGAGAACACACTGGCCTGGTCATGAACTGTGTGCTGATTTAGCATGTCACGTACACATGGTGATTAGTACAAGGATGTTTTTGCATTATGAAAGTATCTTTTTCGTGGAAACCAGGATGCGTTGAGTTTGTGGGTGCGGAGGGGTTATCCTATTATTGTGTAACTTTGCAACATCTGTGAATTCCAATGTCTCTATGTCAAATGTGATATTTAGAGCCTGAGAAAGTCATTTACCTGCCAATAATGTATACTCCCATATGTTTTACCTATATCTCATTTGAATATGCCTCCCCTCTCTATATGTTAACCACACCTTCTTTTAATACTCAATAAAAGTTGGGTGCCTGGCTCACCAGGCATTCTTACTGACTTTGACTACATTCGGATGTCGTGTCTGAGTTCTGGTTAAGGTCGCTGTCACTAGTGACTCTTATACTTATTTTACCTGATCTAGGCGTACTTCTTTATCACTGCTTTATCAGTTGGAGGCCCCAGCGAGATTGCTAAAAACTATACACTTCTTACTGAACGTGGAGCACCGGCCTACTTCTCTTGGATGAAGCAGTACCCCGGGGCAAGAGATTTCTCTTGACTTCTCCTAGGGGAGAGGGGTCGGCTGCGGTGTCAGTGCCAGGTGTACAGCTTCAGCATTTATGAACTTGCTCCCTATCAGGTAAAATACATCTCTCTTACTCTTTTTATATGTTCTTCTTTCTTTACCTTTTGTCCATTTTCTGTACGCTGTTATATTTGTGTTTCTACCTTAACTCCTTTTGTACTACATGTTGGTTCTTCCCTGGGCTATCCCATTGTTATTATGTTACACTAATATATGTCTATGTTATGTCTAATGGTACTCAACACCCCTGTGATACTCCTCTAAAGTGGGTGGATGCATATTGTGAAGAAGGTTGTTTTCTTGCATTCTTCCTTATTCTTCTGATGTCATTGTGGATTGCTTATATTGTGTATAAGAATCATAGAGCTGGCTTCCTTCCCCGCATTTGGTTCTTTTTCTGTTTGTATGGTTTGTGATTTTTGCATTTGTACAGCAGTACTGACGCGAGAATCTCCGATTACTCCTTTTGTGTTGTCTCATGTGCGGCATACTGTTACCTCCCGCCATTCTTATTATTTGCATCACCGGTTATATCTTGAGGTTCCATGCCATGCAGTTCCTATTCTAAATAGTGGCAGTTTGTGGGTTAGTATTATTAATAATCGCTGGTATATTCCGTATTGGATTGATGATCTTGAATGTCCTAATACCTTTGATGCTTCTGCTGGTGATTCCGGCATTGATGCGTAGTTTTGTGCTTTTGTTCACATTGGTTGTCAGGCTGATTCACGCTTGCCTTGCCCACAGTTTAACTACGACTCTACGGTTCTTGGCTACCGATAGGGTGTAGGGCTACGTAACTGGGCTCTGGGATAGCCGCCCACTGACAGTTGCGTGACAAGGGTTTTATACATAGCTGGATATCCAGAAGACGGGACTGGCGCTCCCTGACTGGTTGCTATGGGTGTGATACTTACCAAACTCAACAAGATGTCCAAGTACAAGCCAACAATTGTTGATTTGGTGGGGGTCACGTTTGGGAAGGCTGCGGTGAAGAATGCTGCCACCATACTACGTAAGGCTGGTATGCCAAAAACTGGCTGCCTTGACTTACAAGCATGGCGTGACTTTGCTTTGAAAGAAGCACGGTGGATTGCTGATCATAACTATGGTTCGCAGGTTCAAGCATGGGTTGATGCATCTTTGAAATTTGATCCCCTTATTCCAGTAGATGATGATATTGAGTTACATCGTAAAAGAACTACTTTGTCTCCACCAGCTGCAGCAGCAGCTGATTCAGTTATGGAGGTACAATCTACGTCAGTTAAGCAGGAGATTCCCTCTCCTGTCCTGGTTTCCAGTCCTGCTGTAATTCCGCGCCCCGTCTCCACATCCACTCCTTTTCCCAGTGGATCGGGTGATGGTGCTGCTGGGATGAGTAGTCCTATCCAGTATGACGGGTTTAGATTGGCACCTCCCCAATATAGTGTTACTGGGTCCACAGGTTCTACGGGTTACACCTCATTACCGAGCCCTGCCACGAGTAGTATATACCCACTTCACGAATTGCAGGATTACGCATCCCGGTTATACAGAGAGTTTCAATCCCCCGCAGCTGCACACCCCCCTTCACACAATTCCTCACACATTTCCTGTGCTTCCAGTGCAGAACACAAGGCTTCACCAGCATCAGACAGCAGTCTGTGTCAGCAGATGCGTCCCTTGCACTTAGCCACAAGTGATTCGTCAGATTCACAGTCACCAACACAGGCTCATCAGTCAGGGAATAACGTTACACCACGCCGGGTGGCAAACATACACATGCAGCGGACTGATGGGGGTCATTGGATCGTCTCTCCTGGCCCACGTCCTCTGGGAGATTCACCTCAGATAGATCCTGAGCGAGAGCAGGAGGCAAGGGAAGAGGAAGAACGCAGAGAACGTAGACCTCCAGATGATGATAACAGGCTCACCCGCTCTAACTCTTGGGTCTGTAAATGTAATAAAACCCTACCCAGTGATGTGCAACACTGTAGCCAGTGCAAAGCGACCCGGCTTGTCCATCCCTCTGCCCCTAAAGCATACCCAGTCATTGTACAAACTACTTCACAGAATCAGGACGGACAGCATGTCAAGGAAACTACACGCTGGTTTAAGCCATGGAGTCAGTCAGAGCAGTTAGTGATGGTTAGTAAATTACCAGACTGTTACAAGAGCCCAATTGCTTTCTATAAGAACATAGATCGCATTCAGAGAACTTATGATGCAACGTGGAGTGATTTGGCAGGATTGTGTTCTCTTGCTGCTGGTGCACCACTGTTGATTAAAATCCGTGCTGTGCCAGTGCTTGATGACATTACTGCAGTGCCAGATGACAAGAAAACTGAGGATTCTGGAATTCAGTTTGTTAAGCGTCTGCATGTTCTGAGCAGGCAGCGCTCTGATGAACTATCGTCTGGACTGCCTGAAGCAGTCCAGGGGCCAGAGGAATCCGTTGATCAGTACCATGCGCGATGTGCCAACATATTTACTGATCAAGAATATGATATCAATACGGCCACAAGTAAAGATGCGCGATTGTTTCGCACATGCTTTATTAATGGGCTCCGTGAAGATATCAAGACTGAATTGAACGCAGTGCGTCCTGAATGCATGTATACACCACTTGAACATTCTCTGGTGGTGGCTAGAAGCATAGAGGACAAATTTAATAAGAGAAAATTAAAGAAAAGTCAGAAACAAACACCAGTCATGATCTCTGTCACTGCCCCTCCAGAGTTAGCGCTGTCTACAGCACAGGGTAGAGGTGGGCAGGATCCTGACACACATAATGCACCAACTAGACAGAGAAGGTACGCTTCATGTGCCCCTCCGCCACCGCCAAGGAGGGAGGATACAAGGAGGGCTGGATTGTGCTATGGCTGTGGAGGAAGGGGACACATGAAGAGAGATTGTCCATCAAGAAGGGGCCAGACGCATGCTCAACTACTTGGGATCGAGTATCCTCAAGTAGACTAGGAAGTTGGCAGCCCCACTTTGCTTGTTCCACCTGTACCAGGTCCACATGCTAGTGTGGAATTAACGCTCCCCCATGGTAACAAGCAAAGATTCATGATTGATACAGGGGCCGGCCGTTCAATAATACGCAGACAAGACATACCTTCCAGTTTCATAGAACCTGGTTGGGTGGGGGGAGTAGGAATTGATGGACCGTGCTCCTTACAACAGACTAAACCATTACAAATTCGCCTAGCTGATACAATTGATGTCTGTGTACAGTTGCTAGTGTCTGAAAATTGTCCTGTAAATTTGATTGGCGCAGATGTACTGAGTGCTATCAATGCTGTTTTGCGGTTTGGCAAAAAGGGTATCACTGTGACGGGTCCTATGTCAGAGGAAGTGTTGACAACTCTGATAGGTGTTGTGCAAATTGATGACGCATGTCAGATTCTTGATGCAGATGTTGAGGAAATGTTGCGTGACATTCCAGCTGAGTTGTGGGTAAAGAGCAAGACTGATGTGGGTTTGTTACGTGTTGCACCTGTAAAGATTAAGTTAAAACCTGGAGCTGTTGTTGTGTGCATTAGGCAATACCCCCTGAGCAAAGACCAGACAGCAGCAATCTCAATGCAGGTTGAGCAACTTCTTAAAGCGGGTGTTATAAGGGTTTGCAGATCCCCTTATAATACACCGCTATTTCCTGTGAAAAAGAAGTGCCAACCAGGACAGCCGCAGGCGTACCGGATGGTGCACGACCTGCGGGAAATCAATAAATTGATGATCATAGACGCACCAATAGTCCAAAATCCACACACAATTTTAAATCAGATACCCCCAACTGCAGTGTTCTTTAGCATCTTGGACTTGGCAAATGCCTATTTTGGAGTGCGTGTCGACGCAGAATCCCAACTGCTGTTAGCCTTCACACATGAGGGTAGACAGCTATGCTGGACCCGATTACCACAAGGAGGGGCCACTTCCCCCTCAGAGTTTTCACAAGCGCTGGCGTATGTCCTGTCTTCCTGGCACCCAGAGGACCAGGACACACAGCTACTGCAATATGTTGATGATCTGATGTTGTGCACCACGACCAGAAGTGTCTGTTTGATTGAAACCCGATCCCTCCTGCTGTTTTTAGCTGCGGAAGGGTGCAAGGTTTCAAGGGACAAGTTGCAGATCGCACAAACAAAGGTGGTGTTCTTAGGACACTGTATCTCGGCACAAAAGAAACATATCACTGACGGAAGAAAGACTGCCATAGAGCAGGCACCTGAGCCTTCAGGTGCGCGGGCACTACGAGCCTTTCTGGGGTTGGTGAGTTACTGCCGAGAATGGGTCCCCAGTGCATCAAGCTTGATGCAGCCACTGTTTGATGTGCTGATTGCTTGCAACAAAGGACAACCTTTCCAATTGACAGTTGAAGCACAAGAAGGGTTTCAGAAACTCAAGACTGCCATTGTTTCAGCTCCAGCATTGGGGTTACCCAATTATGATTTACCATTCAATCTGTTCTGTCATGAAATCGAAGGACACGCAAAAGGTGTCCTCACCCAGCAACATGGATCTAAACAAAGACCCATAGGATATTACTCAGTGAGACTGGATACAGTTGTGAGAGGAGCACCTTCATGCATTAGAGCCATTGCCGCCTGCGCTGTTCTCAAGGAAAAAGTCGCTGACATGGTGCTGGAGCACCCTCTGGTGGTACAAGTACCACATGCAGTGCAGGAGGTGTTGTCACAAGTGACAACCAAGCATTTGTCAATGGCAAGGCTCACCAAGTATGAGGTAGCTCTCCTCACTCCTCCCAATCTCACAATTAAACGGTGCACTGCTTTGAATCCTGCTACACTCTTGCCAGATGTAGGGGAAGAGACTGATGAGGATAATGACATCCCTGCACATGACTGTATTGAACTAATGCATACCGAGACTAAACCACTTGACAATGTCAGTGAGACTCCCATTCCAAACGCTGACCTAGAGTTGTTTGTAGACGGATCCCGGTTCTACCAAGATGGTAGGCCACACACAGGGTATGCCATAGTGTCCCAACATGAAGTGCTGAAGGGAGAATCCTTGCCATCCTCCATGTCGGCACAGGAGGCGGAGCTGACTGCACTCGCTGAGGCGTGTTCAATGGCAGAGCATCTTGTAGCCAACATATACACGGACAGTCAATACTGTTTTGGTATATGTCATGACTACTTACCCTTATGGCGGGCCAGAAACTTTACCTCCTCCTCCGGGAAACCTGTTAAGAACGCCCCACTGGTGGCACAGCTGTTGAGGGCTCTGGAGCTGCCCAAGAAGGTAGGTATCATTAAGGTTAGGGCACATACTAAGGAAAGATCGCCAGAAGCCCTAGGAAATCAGCGAGCTGACTTGGCAGCCAAGGCTGCCGCTCTTCTGCCTTTGCCCAATCAATCATACTGCTTGGCAGCGGATGTTGTTTTGGAAAAGGTGGATATCGCCCTGCTGTCAAAGCTCCAGAATCAAGCCTCAGACCGTGAAAAAGAGGAGTGGGCTAGACACTCCGGATCTCCAGGAGAAGATGGACTGTGGAGGGTGGGAGCCCGTACCTGCTTGCCTAGGGTCTTGCACCCCATGATGTGTTCTCTATCTCATGGCCCCACCCATCAATCCAAGGACGCAATGGTAAGTTTGGTTAGTCAGCATTGGGTGGCGCCAGGGTTCCGTCAGTCTGCCACCAGGTTCACACAAGGTTGTGTTATCTGTGCCTGCCATAATGCCGGGAAAACTGTTAAAGTCCCTCGTAAATGCACTCCAAAGCCATTGTATCCTTTCCAGAGATTGCAGATTGATTTCATTCAGCTCCCCAAGGTTGGGATCTATGAATATGTCCTGGTGTGTGTCTGCCTCTTCTCAAACTGGCCAGAAGCGTGGCCCTGTAGCAGGGCCAATGCAAAAACTGTTGCAAAAAAACTGCTTTCCGAAGTAGTATGCAGGTATGGTGTCCCAGAAGTGATAGAAAGTGACAGAGGTACACATTTCACATCACAGGTGTGCCAAGAAGTGACTCAAGCATTGGGGATTGAGCAGGCGTTCCACACTCCATACCACCCACAAAGCAGTGGTAAGGTGGAACGCATGAATGGTACCCTCAAGACAAAAATTGCTAAGGCTGCAGCAGAAACTGGGCGACCTTGGACAGAGTGTCTGCCTATAGCCTTATACTCCATCCGTACTACACCTAATAAGCGCACTGGACTTAGTCCCTATGAGATACTCTTTGGGGCACCACCTAAAACTGGTCTGTACTTTCCACAGCAATTGCAAATGCTACATTCAGATTTGACCTCTTATGTGGCATCCTTGCAAAAGACATTGCAGCAGATTCATAAACGTGTTTTTAGTTCCATTCCAGATCCATCCTCACTCTCAGGAACTCATCAATTGCAACCAGGAGATTGGGTAACAGTACGTAAGCACGTCAGGAGGGCATTGGAGCCTCGCTTTGAAGGTCCTTACCAGGTCCAATTAACTACTCCCACCTCTGTGAAGGTCCAAGGGAAAGAGACATGGATACATGCTTCCCACTGCAAGCTGTTCGCAGGCTGCCAGGAATAAATCAAAGGAAGTATTCAGTCATACTTTGTCTCTTATGTACATTGATTACTGTTGTTACTAATCAGGATGGTCTGGACACCAGTTGTAACAATAAGTTTATCAAATATCATGGAATTGTGTCTAGAGTGAAAAATCTTTCAGATTGTTGGGTGTGTACACATTCTCCTGTCTCAGCTAAGGCAATGCCCTATTTTGCATCTCCTTTGACTGAGCAGGAGTTGTTGACTTCTATCTGTTGGGATCTTCCTCTTATCTCTCTCCCTGAGGATCAAAAGAGAACAGTGATAGCATTACCTGTCACAGGATGGACTAGACACCCCTGGTGGCAGGTGAATTTAACCTCTAGAATTAATAAATTCTTTGAATTAAGGGATGAGGGTGCAGGGTGGCATAATAAACCACTTCAACTGTTAGAAATGGGAAACATACCTACAGATAAGCTGCAGATCAGTTTTTCTATTCAAGATAAGGTAGCAGTTGTCCAATCCAGAGTAATCTCAGGTGTTAATGTGGTGCAGAGGAAACCCTCTGTCCTCCTGCGGGAACTGCATAATACCACATGGCAATTTTCTGAAAGGTTTCCAGACAGTGACCCTACACAGTGTAAAGACCTACACGGATATTACAAGGAGGGGGGAGAAGTGCGAGGGCCTAGACAGACTACGGATAGCGAGCAGCCACAGATTCATGAACATTCAAGCGATGAACAGCCAAAATGTGATCTTAAGGCCTATTATGCAGTCTTGACCGGAGATAAGGCTACATCATGGTGCCTATTCCCTGACACAGTTCTGGTAGCTTATATTGCAAGTGCTCTCATACATGGCGCACAGCTTAAACTGCCAGAAGGCATATACGTAGTATGTGGAAGTAAGGCATACAGATGGATTCCTCTTGGAGCCGGAGGCACATGTACCCTTGCAAAGTTAGAGCCAGCCACCTGGGTTTGGACTAGTGATGAATTTCCCTATCAGCACATTCCTTCACACATGTTATACAGGCGTGATGTCCCAGAGCATAAAGTACATTTTGCACATACACACTGGGCCTGGAAAGCTGGAGCAGCTCTGGGAGGACCAATAGGTATGATGTTTAACTCATTAAGAAATACTCACATGATAGAGGCTTTGGGAGATGCTTTTGATAACATCACTGATACACTATTTGACATACTTGGTGTTCAAAATGAATACACTAAACAACTGATTCTGGTCACTAACCAACACACAGTGGTCCTAGACTATCTCACCGCCTCACAAGGAGGGTTATGCCAGGTGGTGGGTCCATCTTGTTGTCACTACATAGATCCAGCAGGAACATTACGGATCACTCATGATTTGGAACAAGCGAGAAGGATAAAAGAGTCGTACCGTAAGGCTATCTCTGACGATGAGACCAAATGGCCCGAATGGTTATCTTACTTGAACCCTGTGAACTGGTTTAAGGGGTTGGGTGGCATGATCTCTGGAGTAGTGGGCCTATTCTTACAAGGAGTGTTGTGTGTCATAGTACTCGTGATTGTCATTAAGCTTGTAATGGTAATCATCAAAAAAATTCTGGGAACTAATTGTAAATGTTTTTCAGGAAAATCCGCTAAGAAATCCCCCGGTGTGCTAAAAACTGAAACTCATCTCATGACAGTGTTGACAACTGATAAGACACCTTGTACCTTGTGTGGAAAACCTACTCTGCAAAAATTTGATAATTGCATGTACTGCGGATATGACAGCGTGATCTAAAGGATCCTAACCTTCAAAGAACAATGACCTTTCAAAGGACTCATGCATTATATGGACTTTTAATCATACCATGAACATTTCCTTATATGGACTTCCATTGGACTCATTTATTCTCATTTACTCTTACCTAATCAACGCTTTTGGATGTTGTGCAATGGGATGTGATAACCCCTTCTACTGTGTGCCTTGAGGAGACTAGCAGGGAAAGAAGAGGCCTGACCCAGTGGGGGTGGGGTAGAGGAGTGGGAGGAAGATCTCCACACATCCTCGGGGCGGGTCTCTCTAGGAAGGGCTAGTGAGTGTAGCAAAGATAGCAGGTCTGCTTTGTTTTACATCTTCTAGCCTAGGGTGCATCCTACCATTCCACTATAAAGATATTTTAGGAGGGAAATTGTAAAAGATATAGTTTGGTTCATGACATTGGTTCACTCTGAAAATCCCTTTAAGGCCTTCAGATGAGAACACACTGGCCTGGTCATGAACTGTGTGCTGATTTAGCATGTCACGTACACATGGTGATTAGTACAAGGATGTTTTTGCATTATGAAAGTATCTTTTTCGTGGAAACCAGGATGCGTTGAGTTTGTGGGTGCGGAGGGGTTATCCTATTATTGTGTAACTTTGCAACATCTGTGAATTCCAATGTCTCTATGTCAAATGTGATATTTAGAGCCTGAGAAAGTCATTTACCTGCCAATAATGTATACTCCCATATGTTTTACCTATATCTCATTTGAATATGCCTCCCCTCTCTATATGTTAACCACACCTTCTTTTAATACTCAATAAAAGTTGGGTGCCTGGCTCACCAGGCATTCTTACTGACTTTGACTACATTCGGATGTCGTGTCTGAGTTCTGGTTAAGGTCGCTGTCACTAGTGACTCTTATACTTATTTTACCTGATCTAGGCGTACTTCTTTATCACTGCTTTATCATGCCTGAGCAGCGAAGAAGTGAGTAAGGAATTTTTTAGCTTTTTTTTCACCAGCTAGGGATGATTTTCAGGGAAGGGCTTATATTTCAAGCCCTTTCCAAAAAATCATGCTGCGGGGGTTGCCTAAATACCACTGCTTTCAATGGGGCTAGGAGCAGAAGTCCCCGCGGGGATGGAGGAAACTCCTGCCACAGCTGTCACAGCTGGGGCAGAAATCTACAACATACTCCCTAAGTTTTCACTGCTGCCCTGGCCCTATTGAAAACGCTGAGCGATATCGCAGATTTCTTCTCTGAGGTGCAAAGCTCTACTGAAACATTGCAAATGAGTATGAAACCATTGAAAATCATTGGTTTCATAATCATCACTGTCGCATGGCAGGGAAAAAAATCGCAAGTGGGTATCCACCCTTATAGTCCACCAATTTGAAACAGAGTAGAAACCACATTTTGTCATCTTATTTTGTAATATCAAAAAATGCCTTTTCAAACAAACACTGTATGACTGCACCATTCAGTACCCACACTGCCCACTGGATGAAACATAATATTTCAGTACTTTTAATACAAAAATAATAAAATACAAGATGTCATGAAAACCAGAGGAAATCAACAAAAAGTGTTTAAGCTTACTTTTTCTATGTATGCTTGACTTATTTTAACGTAGCTATTTATTTTATACTATTTTAAACAAAAAAGCATCACAACATATTGTGATACTTAACATAAGTAATAAATGATTCTTATGACTGATACACTAAAGAAAGATAGCTGCTAATGTACAGCAATTATATGTTGACTGTAGATATTTTTATATTAAGTATCAGTGCGCTTATGGTGAAAATCCCAAAGGATCCTGTGAAGATGACAATAAATGTGTCAATTAAATATTAATTTAGTTGATGTATAGCATAGGATTTCAAACAAATGAGCAAATATTGCTAAATTATAGATTCAACTAGCAAGTGCTAACGCCAATCAGGATCATGTTACAATATTGTATTGCCACTCTGTGAATGATTTATCACCTGCTTGGAGGTAATTACATAAAAGTAGCATAAATATTTCTATATAATTTAAAAAAGATATATTTTCTCTAAGTTTTCAACTCTTTAGAAAGAGGTATAACTGGAAAATAAAGGAGAATGCACATAATTTCATGTTTTTTTCAATTTAAATCTGGACTTTTAAGGGGGTCAAACACATTTATCATCTACAAACATCGCTGGGGATCCTGTGACATGATTGCATTTTAGTGGGAGAACCTATTTAAAAAAACATTCAGCAAGCTGGAAGATAAAAGAAATAACGCTCACCTTACCAATCATCCACTTCTCCTGTTCTAACACATACCATGTTTCCGACAGCCTTTGTACTTCCTGGTCCCTATCGTCATGGGCATGTAACTATTACAGCAAATCATTAGCCACGGCAGTGACCTGATCAGCCAGTAATTGGCTGCAGTGGTTTCAAGTCTGTGTTAGCAGGTACCAGGAAGTACATAGGCCTACAGGGACCCAGGAAGCATTGGAAAGAGAGGAACGGGGGATGGATGAGAAGAATATTACTTCTTTTACTATTTTTAAGCATTTCTGTAGTTTTTAAAAACTTTAAAATGGAATGTTTCAGCAGAAAATGACCTATTGAATAAATCAAGTTTTGTGAAACTTTTTTTTATGATTTTATTTTATTTTTGATGTCACAATCTATATTAAGGTAAAGGCAAAGTACCCTGGTGCAAGCACCAAGTCATGACTGACTCCTAGAGTGATGTCACATTGTGACATTTTCTTGGCAGACTTTTTGCGGGGTGGTTTGCCGTTGCCTTCTCCAGAATCTATACTAAAAATGCTCAAATCCTACAATTTTTAAAATGGGTGAGCAATTATTGGAATAATCGGGTTGGAAGTAATGGGCCTGATTTTTCAAAGATGAATGTGAATCAGAATGACCCGATCCCCATTAAACTCAATACGGGTAATAATCGGGCTCACTGATTTGACATTCAGAATGTCCCTAATGCACCTAAATGTTCCCAAATTGCATGGGAAAGACAGAGGAGCAGGCAAAGGAGGTGTTCCTTCAAAGAATGTGGCTCATTGGTTAGCACTGTTGCCTTGCGGTGATGGAGTCCTAGGTTCAAAGGACTAGGTTCTCCTCGAGTACAACATCTGCAAGGAGTTTGAAAACCTCCATACACATGTTGGTCAAATATAAACTTAGAACTCTAGCATTGCAAGTCAGCAGTGCTAACAACTGAGCCACCACACTTGTTCTTTCTTCTCCCGGCAAGGAGAAGAAGCGAGAGAATAAACACAAAGAGTACATAAAAGCTCCATATAGATGTTATCCTTGGACAGATTTGAACCTAGAACTCCAGCACTGCTAACGATTGAGCCACCATGCTTGTGGAGGAATAAAAGAAGAAATATAAAGTTCATGCAGATATTAGCCTTGGTCAGATTCAAGCCTAGGATCCCAGCACTGCAAGACAACAGTGGTAATGACTGAGCGACCAGGCTTGTTCTTCCCATCTCCCTTCTCCTCTTTCCCCCTTCTTCTTATTTCTCCTTCTACTCCATGTTTTGCATGTCAGACCGATCAATTGAAAAATTGTATCAAATAAATGGGAATTAAGTAGTTCAAATCCCCAAAATACTGTGATTTTCTGTTTTTACAGCATTTTTTTCTACTCTTTTTCTCTATAACTTCCGAACAGGAACCAATCTTGCATTTCAATGTCTTTTTCGTGTTCAGCAGCACCAAATTATGTAAAATTACTTAATCATGTCTTATGTATCATGTTGCAACAAATTTCAAATTTTTGCTAAGCAGTGTAATTAGTCATTACTACTTATAAATACAGCCCTGGCCTTACCTTTTACCCCATTTTTACTATAATGTCTGATATTTTATTATTCAGAATCCTTCAATAAACCGAAGTGGTATTATTTATAATGATTACAGGAAAAAAAAAATCACATGCATAGAAATACACTATTTACCGTATCACCAATTACATCAGTCTGGAGCTCACAATCTAATTTATCAAACAGGAATAGAGCCCTAACTAATAACAGTTGTATATTTTAGATAGGCTTGTTATAAAAATTCATAAGAAAACTTGATATGCGTTCGATTTTTTTTTTTACTTTGCTAGTTATGTCTGTCATAAGGTACAAATGTGGTCTGCATATAGCCTAACTGAGCTGGTAATTATATTCATTCTTCACATGATGACCTGCAGAGGATATACCGTTAGACAAATATGAATTTCTGCATCAAGAAGATGTTCTTGCACAATTGAAAAGTCTGAGAACTGCATAAAAACACATTTTACCATCTTGCAATTAATATACTCGGATTACACATTTCTCCTGGCAGATTTTCAACATTCTTCCTAAGCAACTACATTATGCCAAAGTATAAGTCCTCAGCAAATATGGCATATCCTTTTGAAGTAACCTAAATTAAACTGCTGGAAAAAAGAGAGGGGAAACAGCTGCACAAAATTAAACAAATATATTCACAGATGATAAAATCCAAATAACTTAATTAAAGAGGATGATAATTTTACCATTTCTGTGTTTAAACCATATTGGAAAATGAGCATGTGTAATCACATTGATAAAATATTCACAGGTAAATAATTAGGTAGACCAACTGCCCACCTTCATCCATGCTAACTGAATTTGTATGAAAAGTTTCAAAGTGGTTGTAAAACTTAAAAAATAATGGTAACCTTTGTTTAACTAGTGCCACAAATTCCATAGTGATGTACTTGGGAGGCAACAAACAAGTAAAATGAACTGATAAACAGAAAAAGAGCTCAATTCCAGTTGCAATAGATAGCAGACAGTTCTTAAAGCAAACATGGTTGTTCATTTAACTTGGAAAAGCAAAATCAGTAAAACCAACTTGCTGGAAATTAATTGGTAAACATCATACAACAATAGCATTGTACAGTTGTGTTTTGCCAACTGAAAGGCAAGAAGTTCGGATACGGCTTTAAAGAAGGACAAGTGGGTTGATACAACAAAATGTATTAATGAGTACGATAAAACAAAGTTACATAAAAGTAGGTGATATTGCATAAAAGTTTCCAATGATTCTCTACAGGTAACATACATATGGCAAAAGATAAGATATAAACACACTTTACAATACAAAAGACTTACAAAGACATACTTACAAACTGCATCCGTTAATAGGAGCCTTCCTTAAACACTTCTGCCTTGAGTTTGTCTTTTCACTGGAGAAGCCACAGTGAAAAGCAGACAGGTTTCATGGAGAGATCGTCTTCTCCCCCTGGCACAAGATGCTTCTGATCTATTACAATTTCTGTCCTATTTTATACACTATAAGGGCTCCTTTCCACCAGCCTTTCTTTATCGCTGCGTTTTTTTTAACGCGATTGTCAATGGGACTTTCTAATGTTAAAAATGCAACGCACCAAAAACGCAATTGCATTGCGTTGCGTTTTTAACATTAGAAAGTCCTATTGACAATCACGTGAAAAAAAAACGCAGTGATAAAAAAAGGCTAGTGGAAAGGCACCCTAAGGGCTCCCACCCACTGGCGATATTTTCTCCACTGCGATGCGATTCTAAAGTTAAAGTCTCGCATCGCAGTGCAAGAAAAAAAATCGGCATGACGCCGGGGATATCGGCATCACGCCGACATATCACCAGTCTTTTCAATGGGGCCAGCGGCAGCAGCGCTAGCCCCATTGAAAAGACATGGAGAATGCCGGGGACTTCTGCCACAGCTGTAACAGCTGTGACAGCTGTGGCAAACGTCCCCGGCATTCTATTCCATTGCTTTCAATGGGATCGGCACAGCTGCCGATCCCATTGAAAGCACTGCTTTGGCAAGCCCCGTGGAATGATTATCGGGGAAGGGCTTGAAATATAAGCCCTTCCCCGATAATCATCAATAAGTGTGAAAATTTTTTTAAAAAAATTATACTCACCTCTCCTGCTCTCAGCCGCGTCCTCCTGCTGGCTCCCCGGCACTGCTACTGAGCTCTTTCAGCAGTCGGAGATTTAAAAATCCCCGCCTCCTGAAAGGGCTGTGCAGATTGGCTGAGGGCTCAGCCAATAGCAGCTACTGGTTAGCTATTGGCTGAGCGCTCAGCCAATCACACATAGCCCTTAGCTATTCATTCATGAATAGCTATATCTTAGCAGCAGTGCCTATCCCATTGAAAGCAATAGCATAGAATGCTGCGGACTTCTGCCACAGCTGTGACAGCTGTGGCAGAGGATTCCTTCATCCCGCGGTCCCCACGGGGATGAATTAAACTCCTGCCACAGCTGTCACAGCTGTGGCAGAAGTCAGCAGCATTCTCCCTATGCTTTCAATGGGGCTAGCGCTGCTGTCGCTAGCCCCATTGAAACCATTTGCGATATGCCGATTCTATACCGGCCTCTTTCTTGTGCTGCGATGCGAGATTTATCTCGTGCTCTCGCAGCGCAAGAAAGAAAATATCGCCAGTGGGTGGGAGCCCTAAGGGTGACTACCCACTACACTAAACTTTTTTTTTCACAGCGAAATTGGCAGCGTTTTTTTATCTGCAGGGGTCTATGGGACTTGTAATGTTAAAATTGCGATCGCGCAAAATCGCAATTTACAGCGAAAACGCAATTTTAACATTGCAAGTCCCATAGACCCCTGCAGAAAAAAAAATGCTGCAAATTTCGCAGTGAAAAAAAACTGTAGTGGGTAGTCATCCTCACTGCTTAGTCATCTGCCATCTGCTCCAAGCTTTGCATCAATGATGTTATCAAACTCTAGAATTGACCAGTTTCTATAGAGTGATAAGATATATGTATATGGCAGGCTTCTACAAAGACAGACTGATTGGTGTTATAACAAACATCAAAGCCATTCTCTTACTTACACATGATAAACATGTAGAACAGGTCTGGGGTTAGTTCCTTAGAATGTGGGGCCTAGTTGATATAGTAAAGACTGTTTATATATGTATAGATATAGAATCAAGGATTAATGGCTACAAAATAGCCATAAAAAATATTTCCATTACAAGTCGTATATTTTTGAACTATGGTGGAAAGAGCAGGTCTTTTCTGATGTTTATGTGAATGGTGCTCAGTTTTTCACATATAGCTTTAAACACACGTATTATCAGGTTACGTATGTCAACGATTAGTAACTTTAATGTCTATGGATATATAAATCTTGATTTTTAAATGAAAACATTATGAATATTTCCATTGGTTGGGAGGGGTACACGTTCTAGTTGTGGAGACCCCCAAGAAAGCATGAAGAATCTTTTCTGCTGGGAAAGTTGGTAACTTCTGTACATGGTTATCTTTTCTTTCTGGACAAGATTTTGTTTTTGGCTTATATTTCTAGTCATGTTACAAGACCTGTTTAACGGTTGGACATTGAATTCTACTAGGTAATGCAATTGAAGCATTGTAATACCACCTATTTGATACAGAATATTTCCATATGATGCTTAGATAGTATATCATTAGTGGGGATCTTTTGTTTGAATTAGAGATGAGCGAGCACCAAAGTGCTCGGGTCCTCCTTATTCGAGTCGAGCTTTTTGTAAAATTCGAGAGCTCTATTTGAGTAACAAACCCGATTTACTTCAGTGGGAGACTTGAGCATTTTTGTATGGGACCCGTCGGTTGCCTAGCTTTTTTTTTTTTCTGTGTTCTCTCTCTCTCTCCCCTCCGCCAAGCTAGCCACAAACTACCGTTGACGTGCGCAGCGGGGAGGGGCCAAAACTGGGGCGGGGTCGAACATGACGTGATGCTCGCTCTAGTAGTGAACACCATCAAGTATGCTAATACTCGAACGAGCATCAAGCTCGGTAGAGTACGTTCGCTCAACTCTAGCTTGAATCAAGAACCCTAGTGCTCCATAGAAGAAGCTCTAACCATTCAATCAAAAGGCCTTAATGATGAAAAACAATATCATTTATGTGTGATAAATTAATCTATATAAAAACCAACCAACACAATCAATGGGGAGTGTATGGTGTTTGTATGGGGAGGATGAGAAAACAGCCAAACAGTAGAGTAGTATACAGAAGATAAGACAATTCTTTGTAGCAGCTTAACAAGTATTTGTTATGTCACAGCCACCAGAGAGCTCATAAGGACATACAAATATATATTTTTTCATATTACCTACAGATTGGGAAATACATACAGAACCCCTTTTATAATTTGCTCCACTTAAAGCTCACAGCCACTCCTAAAGCAATATATATTTGGTATGGTCTAGTGTTGAAAATACATTAATCATTGGAACCTGTTTTTTTTCTACTTTTGACACTTTTTGTGACCTACATGCTCATGCCTTGTATTCTACAACCACTAAACATCTCTAATGTTATAAATATCCCATACATTAAATCACTAAAGCACACAATGAGTCTTGACTTTTGTATTCTACATCAGCCATTTCACATATCTCCTATTTGCTATTAACAATAATAATGTACACTTTGAGCCCTCACTGCTTTACCTCTTTTTATGTCGTTACATGACACAAACACCATTCAATATTGGATTTATCTTCTAGGTTACTTTTCATTACTAATGTAAGTTCACTATTAATGATCATAGACTTTGTTGTTCATTGTCTTTGATGTCTGTCTACTGTGGGTTTTGATACCTTAATTTGGGTCATCATTTTTTAAACTCTCAACAGTTTTGTACACTAAAAATGGCTTTTGATGGTTTTCTTTCAAGCAGGATTTGTTAGATATAATGGCCTCGCCTGTCATTTAGGTTATCCTTTTGAACTGAAATTTTCATTTTGTACATTCTGAGAAACATCCAGTCTGATTACAAATCAGAATTGGATCGTGTAATGACTAGAACAGTAAAAGGCATTGGTGTCTTAACATTTCATTGGATAGGTAAGTGGTGATAATTGTACAGATTCTCAAAGCCCTCAGTAAATCTACTTTGGCATGTACAAAGCAATGTATCAATGGAAAACTACATAGGTTTATGCTGTAGCTCAGAACTTTAGGACCTCAAGATAATAACAAAGGATGGGTGTTAGTTAAAAAAAAAAAGGAACAACTTTGCTCAGTTTGAGATTTTAGGGTCATTCTCTCTTGTGAAGTTGAAACAATATCTTATTTACCAGTCCTGAATCACAAAGCGGAACAAAACTAGAGTGTTGATATGTTAATACAGGGATAGATTTCTGTAGGCAAAACACATTATTGGTAGTTTCGTGTAGGCTATTTGTTTTTTCGTAATACAAGGGTTAATTTATTGGCATTGTACAGTTATTTCTGTCATGTAGAAGATTAAATCAGTATCTTTAGTGAAATTGTAATTGTAATAGAAGTTTTTTGCGGAAATTTCCGTACAATGCTGTAGAGTAGAGCTTCACATATGCTCCTATGGTGGCCAGAAACTAGCCAGAATGCCAAAACATTAGTATTAAATATTTTAGTCAATAGTGCAAATATCCACTGATGCTATATCATAGAAAGCAATTAGTCCCATGAGCTTTTTACTGGTGGGATAGGTCTAAAAATCTAGCTAATCCAGCCAAACTATATTATAGATGAATTTCTGTCAGGAGAAAAAAAAAGACAAGAACAGTAAAAAAGATAAGAAGATTAGGCCATGCTATGAAGATGACTGAGCCAATAACATCATGGCAGAGGTGTGAAGTATAGTCATACAGTGAAACTGCCCCCAAAGATGCCTATCACTACCATGGGATTTTTGTTTTGTGGGCAAGGTACACACAACCATAAAAGATGGAATTTTGCTCACATTTTTTGATTAAAAGGTCTCATTTTGATAGGGCAAATGAATAAGGAACAGAGAACATTTTAACCAGAGAGCACAGAACTGGAAGCACCCAGTAGTTCTTTGTCCTACAGCACTCCTGGAAGCTTAACAGTAGCATACTTTTCTTGCTGGTATAGTGACAGGTGAATTCAAGACATATAAAACAGGAATGACAATTTGATAGCAAACTTTCTTTGCCCATTCCTTTAGAAACAAAATGTGATTTCTGCTAGTTCCAATGGGAAAGTCAAACCTGTGGAATGCTTTTGTTGGTTTGTTGTATAGTGTACAACCATAGTGCTTTCAAACAACTTGACCACTGTATTATTGTTCTACTGTCTTGGTCATTAGTGGAAACAAGAAAAAATGTTGCCACTCATTGCATTCCCATTTAATTTTCCCCTACAACAGTTATTATACAATAAGACCTTTTTACTATTGAAAATATGCCAGTTGCCTTGTGTGAATAGCATCACATTTGCAGCAGATCATAACAGCAAAAGGGTGCTCTAAGTCATAAACATGCTTGTCATAAATGGTTACATGATTCTGAAACTGCAGTAGTCTGTAAAAGTTGCATCTTGGGATGAACACAAAGAAACCATATGTCACAGTATATTAGTTGCGTTGAGCTATTTATATTGTACTTGTTTATTGTTTTTTTTACAAACAGCTAAAAGTTTGTAAATATGGCAGATAAATCTAATTTGCAATGGGGGTTGAATAATTTTGATTACTACTGTAGTTATTAATAAGCATAACAATAAGAATTAAATCTTTGAGATTTTTTATTCAAATATATCCCTAGAGTTTTATTAAAAAGTCAAAGGGAAATAATGTCCATATTTTCAAAAAGAGAAAAATGAAAAAAATAACAATGTTAATGTATACAAAATAAGGACTTTGTAATGTTATTTGGGATTAAAAAAAAACTGATCTTCTGCAATAAAAATACATTCCGGTTTCAGTTTTCTTAAAAATAAAATAAATTCTAAGACAAAAACAACACAGTAGCAAACCATTACAAGCACAATTGTCCTGAGGTTCTGCCTGACTAAAGCGTTATTAAATAAAAAATGAAGTGCTCTAGAACAAGATTTAAAAAGGTGAGCATATTGCAGTGTTATTACAAGGTATTTATCATTCAGGAGCAACAATTTTTGCATTATTTAGAATAATGGAAATACATGTTTTCTTCTTTTACTCAAAATACAAGAGGCTGTGAACAGAAAAAAAACATAATTTATTATTATAAGTATTATTAACAATTTAAACTAAAAGATTTATAGCAATATAATTAGGAAATTCATATAGGAGACAGGTGAAAAGTCATTTGAATTATTATACATCCTGGTTTCAAATAATGAAACAGACACTATCAACAATACTATTTCTCAGAAACCTACTGGGTAAGAAGCGGTGTTGTGTCTCCTTAAGGAGAGCACCCAAAAAGTGAGTGCGGACACCTAGGGAATGAGTGTTCAGGGGATGGTATAGTCTCTACCCAAGGAGAGCACCCAGAATGGGTGTGGGGACACCTGAAATCTTTCAGAAACCTACTTTGACAGACTTTTTAGTGAGCTGGTAAAGTGTTAATTTCACTTCCTTCAAGACTGCCCTGTTCTCACTCCTCCAGCTCCCCCTTCAGGAGAACATGTGGCTCCTCTGCTGCTGTCCTGGGCTGCTTAGGCGACACAAAGGTCCAGCATTCAACCATCTGCAGGAATGGTAAATACTATATATGTGTAATTTTTGTCTTTTTGTATACTGTATGTTTGTAAGGGTCAGTACACATCAGCATTGGAGGTCCAATTCAGAAGCTCTATCACTGAATTTGCTTTAAAAAAAAGGACAAAAAAAGTGCAGAAATTGCCTAGATGGAGCCACAGACATTCTTGTCATAATTACTGGTGATGATCACACAGCTGCTGCCACACAGTTGTAATATAGGAGATCACAGCTCTGCCTCCTGACTGTATAATTATGGTATATAGCTTACTTAGTTAACTATAGAAGGTGATGATAACACTGCTCACACACATAATTTTCGGATGCTGAACATGAAAATGACATTGAAAATGCAACATCAGTTCTTGTTTGGAAGCTACGGAGAGAAAAAGGAACAAACCCCCCAAAACCTCACTTTTCTGTTTTTTCATCTCTGTTAAAAAAAACTTACAAATTTTTGTAGTATGGTGTAATGAAACAGTTCTCCCAGAGGGCAAAAATGACATATCCTCTAGTATAGTGTGCGGATACATCGTAGGGTAGATTTGAAAGTGAAAGACTAAAAAATCCCACTCTCAAGGTGGTGCCTGAGTTTCAGGCAGGGGGCTGTATTGCATGAAAGTGTCTGCAGTATAGAGAAGACATCCAGAATGCAACAGCAATCAGGTGAAGGAAGTCCAGATAGAAAAATGTTTTTTCAGCAGAGTGGCTCCAAATGGGGAAAGACTTATATGATTTATAAGGCTTATAATATGTGGTCTATTGATTGGAGCTTTTTATTGCAATGCATATACCTCAGCACAAAAGGATACATTTACAAGTTCCATTCTGAATAAATACTGAAACTTCACCACTTGTTGATTTTGCATTTGATCATTTTGCAGTGTTTTGTATTTAGAAACTTTTTTTTGATCAATGGGATTTTCCAGGCACAAAATGGAAATTCTGAAAATGCTGAAATCTAGGAGTTACAGCTAAGTAGTGGCAACCTATAGCTTTTATCTGCTGCTCTGGATCTTCCTTTTCATCCCGTGCATCTGGTGATTTGCCGCTTTGTTTGAATGCATAATTTCTACAATAAACATAGCAATGGGATGTTATCTAAAAGTTCCAGCATGCATAGAGCCTTTTACTGGCTCCACCCACTACTCACAGGTCCTACAACTTACTAGCACTAACCTCCCTCTCAATGAGTGCGCCAGAGAAAGCCTGTTGAAGCAAACAACTGAGTAATACAATGCAGTGCTTCCACTCCTGTCCTCCCATCTTGCACTGCTTACAGGATGTTGGAGGCCATGGACAGGGGAGGAAGTAGCAAATGCAAACAAAATGTAAGAGGAAGTGGAAATATTTTTCAGATGGAGGGTCACGTGACAGATACCTCTTTTGATTGTTGTTTTAATGTACTAGAAATAAAAGTTAATTTTGAAAATTTTCTCCTGAGGGCTTAGTCAGACAAGAGTTTTTTGCTGTGCATGTTTTTTGCATTTGCGATTCTCATCTATTAGAACCAATGCTTTTCAATGGCAGCGGTTACATGTCCAATTTTTACCTGCGCAAAAAATTTGCACCCGTAAAAAGTAGGACAGCGAATTGCAAAACGCAACTAACAGTGGCATCAGGATTCCTTGGATGTGAAACCCCTAGATGTTGTCACATCCAAGGGTTTCATCTTGTGGTCAATGGGGCTGACGGCAGCAACAGCAGCCCCATTGACAACATACAGAGAAGATCACGATCCTCTGCCACAGCAGTGACAGCTGTGGCAGAGGATTTCTTCATCTCCGTGGGGAGTTCCCTCATCACTGAACACTGTGACAGCACTGTCACAGTGTTTAGTGACAAGGGCACTCCCTGCAGGGATGAAGAATTCCCCTGCCACAGCTGTCACCAGCTGTGACAGAGGATTGCAATGCAATTCCATTGAATTCAATGGAGCCTATGCTACAGCCGGCTCCATTGAAAGCAATAAGATGCAGGCAACCCCTGCAGTGATTTTCGGGGAAGGGCTTGAAATACGAGCTTTTCCCTGAAAATAAGCCCTAGATGAAAGGGAAAAAAAATAATGCATCACCTAGAGGCGCTGTCCGGGGTCTGGTGCATCTTCTTTTTGCAAAGCTGGCACTGCACAAAAGCATTTTCTTTTGGCAGGGGCTTTAAAAATCCCCGCCAGAAGAAAACTCTACCTCTGATTGGCTGAGTGCTGTGACCAATCAAAGGCAATGCTCAGCCATTGAATGGCAGCTGAGAGCTGCCTGTGATTAGTCCCTGCGCTCAGCCAATCAGAGGCAGCTCTCAGCCATTCATTGAATTCAATGAATGGCTGGGCGCTGCCTCTGATTGGGTGAGCACAGGGACCAATCACAGGCACTGCCTCTGATTGGTCACAGCACTCAGCCAATCAAAGGCAGAGTTTTCTTCTAGCTGGGATTTTTAAATCCCCTGCAAGAAGAAAATGCTTTAGTGCCAGACGCACCAGACCCCAAACAGCGCTGCTAGGTAATGTAATCATTTTTTTTCTCACCTAGAGCTTATTTTCAGGGAGGGGCTTATATCTCAAGCCCTTCCCCAAAAATCACTGCGGAGATTGCCTGGATCTCACTGCTTTTAATGGAGCCGGCTGTAGCAACGGCTCCTTTGAAATAAATGGAATAGCATTGTGATCCTCTGCCACAGCTGGTGACAGCTGTAGCAGAGGAATTCTTCATCCCGCTGGGAGTCTCCTTCTCACTGAACACTGTGGCAATGCTGTCACAGTGTTCAGTGATGAGGGGACTCCCCACGGAGATGAAGAAATCCTCTGCCACAGCTGTCACTGCTGTGGCAGAAGATCGCGATCTTCTCTGTATGTTGTCAATGGGGTCGCTGCTGCAGCCACCGGCCCTATTGACCACAAGGTGAAACCACTGGATGTG
This sequence comes from Eleutherodactylus coqui, assembly GCF_035609145.1. Lineage (NCBI taxonomy): Eukaryota > Metazoa > Chordata > Amphibia > Anura > Eleutherodactylidae > Eleutherodactylus > Eleutherodactylus coqui. The sequence continues at coordinate 80,310,717 of NC_089845.1, read as the reverse complement.
ATAGAATCTGGGGGTTTCATATCCAAGGAATCCCCTGCTGCAGCTGTCACAGCCGCAGCAGGGGATAGCGATGGCACCACACTTTATGTGCAAATTTTGAACGCACCCAAGAGAAATTTTTAAAACGTGCCACCCACTTCGGTCACGCAAATTTTTTTTTTTTTTCAAATACTTTTTATTTGAGTTTTTCAAACATACATGTATGCAACACATTTGGTCACGCAAATTTTTGACACATGCATTTTGCGTTCATTTCATGCAAAACAATGACCCCAAAAAATGCCCGTCTGACTGAGCCCTAAGGTAGTTTAGATTTATGCACAGATGAAAACTGAGATAGGAATTTTAAAAGGGACATAAGTGAATTTATTTTGGCTTCAAATCCTCAGAATTTTCTAAATTGTGATTCAATATTGCTCTACCATGCAGCTTTAAGAACTTCATTTATTTAAATATTAAGAAAAGTCTAATAGTGTTCAGAATTTTAGTAAAACTATATACTTTGTAGAAAACAGAAAAAAACATAGTATTGTAATGTTTATTAAAATGGCTAAACATTAAACAAGCTAAGCCTACAACCTGGACTCATGTTTCTCATTACACTTTCAGAATAACGTATTAGGGCCTGATGATTTTAAAAGGGCATGACTGTCAATGTGGCAGGAGGGTATCTGTCATTCTGTTTACAAGTCTTCAATCATTGTTTTCTGCCTTACCCTTTGTTTAAAGAACAAATTCTCAATATTTCAATGAGAGACAAATCAGGATTAGTGTCAGATAATTGAAATCAATGATAGTTGTAAACATGTACAAACCTAACAAAAGACAATTTATTTTATACTGTTAACTAAAGACAAAAAAAATCCCACTTATTGTTTGCAGTCTTTAAAATTAGTATATAGTAGACAGGACAACCACTTCAGATTCTGCGTATTCCTCTAACAACTGCTGTCTGGATCTCTGAACTTCATCTCCATATATGCTAATGTGACGGGATATGTTTCAAGGGTCCCTTCATATTGCAGCCAGACAATCCAGAGGAAACGCAACTCTTTTTTTGTAATCCAAAATCACAGCAATATCATGCCTCAGCACAGCAAATGCACCAAATGTCCATCACCTTTCCTCATGCCAGTTGCATTACCAAGGTAGTGGTCTCAACACAGCTCTCCGATTAGATGTCCAAGATCTGGCCTCAACATTAGATCTTCGGTGCTTCCAAGATGGTTTATTCACTTCAACTAACATCGGATCCTTGGTGCTTCCAAGATTGTTCATTCACTTCAACTCAATTCAACTACTTTCTCCAGTCACATGTGCCTCATCTTTTTAAAACCACACACACTCTAAGTTGTTCTGTCTCTGAGTGAGTTCCCTACATGGTATAGCAATGCTACAACCTCTTCGCCCTCCACCATGTGCCTAGACAGGTAGGCAAGAAAAATAGAGCATCATCGTGTAGAGGATGGGCAAATACTCAGAGTCTAGAGATATTGGGAAAAACATAACATCAATAAAATAGATCTGTAATAGAAATAGAATGAATGTAATGCACCGTCATGGCTCACTGTTCTGATTCTTCTTGATAATGATTGGACCGTGTTCACATCTGCATTGGAGGCTCTGTCGTAGGTTCTTTCATCATATTTGACAAAAAATGCAGCTCTGTATCAGCTTTTTTCTTTTCAGAACAATGGATACCTTGGCCCAACCTAATTGTAAATCAATGGGTTCCTTCAGCCATCACTAGTGTCTATCATGTGACTGACCCAGCACTGGTCATGTTTACTATTTATGAGAGAAACCATTATGCAGGTTTGGTGTGAGAAAAAGCCTTAGTTTGTTGTCTCTAGAGCTCTTGCGCTATTCAGTAATAAGGCTCAAACCCCAGAAGCAAGTTGTTTTATCCTAATAAACAATTTGAAGCTGGAAAACCGCATCAACAAAACCCTCTTAAACGAGAGGCTCATCGCCATACGTCAGGACATGGTCCAGCAATTTGAAAAGGTGTGGAAACCATGGTTAGTATACATTAATATACCAAACTTAACCTACGTGGTAAGATTGTAGACGAAAAATGGAAATGTCACACCTCAAAAACAATAAAATAGACCCCAATCCCACCCCGCACATCCACCCAGCCATTAAGGCACAATATAACAATGGGTGGAGGACATCGAGGTCAGCTCCCCCCCCCCCTCTCTAAAAACAAGGTAAAATGAGATGGCGTTAAACTTAAACATGAACATATATCCGAAAACCGTACCCTGTATATTTGTTGTATTAATGTTTATTGTTCCCCTTTTAATGTTTTACCCTTTCCCCTTTCTCTCCTCCCTTTCCCAGCCCCCCCCCCCCACCTTACCACCCACTCCTCCCCTGCTGTTAAGACCGCTAAACTACCAAGAAACCTCAACCTTTCTCCTACCCCTCTCTCTACCCTAACACCTTCCCAATATTAATGATGCACATTCGCCTGAGATACGAGATCTCTGTACTGCAAACCACCTTTAGCCCTCTGCGCGGGGACACTGAGGCAGAGTGTTGCCAACTGTAAATTTAATTTCAATAAAACTTTTTGAAACATAAACAATTTGAAAAAATATAATAATATACTGTATATAGCTAACACCCAAGGTCAAAAACATGTAAAGGGTGTGTCCCACAAATGCATATCAGTTTACTCTGTTAGATCACAAAAAATATAAAAATGTATCAATTGGAATTAGCTAAAAAATGTTCCGGTGCCTAGCTATTGCTGTTACATACATGGTATGGTGCCTATAATGAAAGGTAAGTTGACTGTTTATATTTGGCATGCTATGGTTAATTTTGTAGAGACACTAAACTCTTTGAAATTGGTAAGAGTTTTTATTGCAGGTTATATCATGGGAGTATGGTAGCCAGAGCTTATTATTAGAGATGAGCGAACGTACTCGGATAAGCACTACTCGTCCGAGTAATGTGCTTTATCCGAGTATCTCGCCGCTCATCCTGAAAGATTCGGGGCGCTCCGCTGCTGACAGGTGAGTCGCAGCGGGGAGCGGGGCAGAGCGGGCGGGAGAGAAGGAGAGAAAGATCTCCCCTCCGTTCCTCCCCGCTCTCCCCTGCAGCTCCCCGCTCCGCAGCGCGTCCCGAATCTTTCAGGACGAGCGGGGAGGTACTCGGATAAAGCACATTACTCGGACGAGTAGTGCTTATCCGAGTACGTTCGCTCATCTCTACTTATTATATTTTGGAGAAGAAGAGAGTCTCACATTTGACACCTAAAGGTGTCAAATGTGAGACTCTTACATGGGGCGATTATCGCCTGAATAATCACTGGAAGCATCTATGAGATCTCTGGCCCGCTTTACCTCCATTTTCTGAACAACTATCCCTTCTGTGTGAAAGCACAGAAACAATAGTCAGTGGGATGGCTGCCGGGCATGTATGCGCCCAACAGTCATCTTGTGTGAAAGTACCTTAAGTTTGCCAGCTTCAAAGGATGGACACAGAGACATCTGTTTATCCCCATTCATGAGCCATTTTGGAGGGGGGAGGCAATGAACTATTTAATATTCCTGGTCCTTCCTCCTTCTTAACTCATTGTCTTAAAAACAAGAAATTTGCCTAAAACATTAACAGTTAGTTATGAAAACTGAGCCAAAGACTGAAAGTATAAAAATATGTTTTGGATTGTAGAAGGGCATGCTAGTTGTGGGGGTTGGCCAAGTCTGAGTGACTTCACTTGCTCCTTCTGCTCTCAAAGAAGCTGAAATGTCACTTAGGATTGTTAGTGTTAGTTCTTCTCTTTTTTTTCAATCCCTTTACTTTGTGGAAAGAGATCCATGTGGCACAGAGTGTTAAGGCATAAGAAGTGCAGTCTTAAGCTCTCGCTCACAACCTAAAGGTTGCGCGTTCAATCCCCACTTGGTTTGGGTAGCTGGCTCAAGGTTGACTCATCCCGCCATTCCCCTGAGGTCGGTAAAATTAGCTTGCTGGGGCGTAAAAAAAGATGACTGGGCAAGGCAATGGCAAACCACCCTGCAAAAACAGTCTGCCAAGAAAATGTCACATCACTCTAGGAATCACTCACTTTATAAGACTTTTCCTTGTTTTTGGAGGTAATTGTGTTTCTCACTTTTGTACTTTTTGTAAGCAACGTACATTTTCTATCAAAACTGTTGTGTGTCTTTCCTTCGTATGCTCTTAAAGAACCAATAGGCGACTTGGCTGGGTGACTAGTCCATTTAGTGTATTTATTTTCCCGATACCAGCAAAAAGGATGGTCCCTGGACAAAATTAGCACCTTTTGTCTATTCAGTCACACCTCCCATTCTATTTACTTTGTAAGGTCACATGGATAAGAGCCTCTCTCCTTTTGTTTCATTGTTTACTTTGTATTCTTACCAATTGTAAAGTGACTTGGAATATGTACAGTACATCCTATATGAATAAAAATTATTTAGTTCAATTTAAGTTTACATAAAAAATGGAATATTTCTAAATTGCTTGCTTTACTTATCTTGTACACAGCTGCACTGTGATTGGTTGCTATGGAAAACAAGGACAGTTTTTCATTTGGACAGCTATCATAAAACTTCCTCATGGTATTTGTCCCACAACAGTGAATAGTTATAGTGGAAGGCTTTTGCCCCTTCATACTGAACAATTTTCATTCAGAAAATCGTTTAAACCAACAAGACTGAACAATAATCTGCAGATTAAATGCAGACAAATGGCTGAACGACAAGCAAGAATCATTAAGGTCATATTGCTTGTTCATCATTTGGTTTCAGCTGGCATAAAAACCAGCGCTGGCTAATTGACTTGTCATGTAGTTTAAACACTGTTCAGTGTTTCAGAAAATAATGTGAAATACTGAATGTTAAATGGCCAAGGACTGCATGACTCTCAATGAAAATCATGCAGTCTAAATGGGCTGTCTAAGCGCAAACGAGCTGGTGATGATGTCACTGTCTTATTCCGTTGGGGAAACGAGAATCATGAGATTTTCAGGCAATGTAAAAGAGTCATTTGTGCAAAGTTAATCAATTAAAAAAATGCAAGAGACCTTTCCCGACAAGTATTCAGGTATATAAATCACCTGCCAAATATTGTATTCAGAGCTTGGCTCAGAAACATGAAAAAAATTAGGCCTCTGTTAGTCTGCACATTCAAAGTTAACCAGTAGAGATGAGCGAGCACCAAAATGCTCGGGTGCTCGTTACTCAAGACGAACTTTTCGCGATGCTCGAGGGTTGGTTTCGAGTAACGAACCCCATTGAAGTCAATGGGCGACCCGAGCATTTTTGTATATCGCCGATGCTCGCTAAGGTTTTCATTTGTGAAAATCGGGACAATTCAAGAAAGTGATGGGAACGACACAGAAACGGATAGGGCAGGCGAGGGGCTACATGTTGGGCTGCATCTCAAGTTCCCAGGTCCCACTATTAAGCTACAATAGCGGCAAGAGTGGGCCCCCCCCGCACTGTCAGCATAAAGATCGTTCTCCTCTGCCACAGCTGTAACAGCTGTGGCAGAGAAGAACGATGTTAGCCATTGAATTCAATGGAGCTGGCAATACAGCAGGTTCCACTGAAAGCAATGGGCTGCCGGCGTGCGCGGGATGAATTGTCGGGAAGGGCTTAAATATATAAGCCCTTCCCTGCAATTCATCCAGAAATGTGTTACAATAAAAATATATACCGTATATACCGGCGTATAAGGCGACAGGGCGTATAAGACGACCCCCCAACTGTCACCTTATACGCCGGTAATACAGCGGAGCAAAGAATAAAATTCATTACTCACTTCCCCTGGCGTTCTGCGGTGCTGCTGCAGTCTGTCGCTCCCTCCTGGTCCCTGGCAGAGCATTGCAGGGCTTTAAATCCCCGCCTCCAGAAAACACACGTGCCTTCAGCCAATCACAGCCATTCAATGACATCATTGTCATTGGCTGTGATTGGCTGAAGGCACGTGTGTTTTCTGGAGGCGGGGATTTCAAGCCCTGCGTCCAGAAAGCAATGCTCTGGTGGTGCTCGTCTCGAGTAATGAGCATCTCGAACACCCTAATACTCGAACGAGCATGAAACACGAACGAGTACGTTCGCTCATCTCTATTCAGAACCTATTCCTTAAAATTAATTATTCTGCACAGTGAATGCTGTAAAATAAAAAACATTGCATTTTTTCCCTTCATTTCTTTTCCTAAAATCGGAGTAAAGGCCAGTATGTATCCCCAAATTATACTACTGAAAACTACACCATGTCCCACCAAAAACAAATCCTCATAAAGCTCAGTTGATTACAAAAAAAAGTTATGCCTCTCAGAATATGCCATGTGATTTCTTATGTGTTTTATTGTGCAAAAATAGTAACATACATCTTATATTGGGTGTCACCATATCTATAAAGACCCACAAAATAAACCTAATGTCATTTATGTAGTACGTTAAATGCCATAAACACAAAATCTAATAAAAAAGCAATAGAATAGCAGTTTTTTTCCCTACAAAAAAGTTAAAAGAAGATTTTTAAAACATTAATTGTACCTCAAAATGGTGCCTATTTAAAATACAACTCCCAAAGACAGAGGCGTAACTTGAAGCTTCTTGGCCCCCATGCAAAATCTGTAACAGGGCCCCCAAATATAATGCTTTATTCATAGTACTGTGCCCCCTGTATGGAGATAAGTGGCCTAATGTGCCCCTTAAGGCTCGTAGGCCCGGTTGCAACCGCATCCTCTGCATCCCCTATAGTTACGCCCCTGCCCACAGAGAACAAGCTCTCAAGCGTCTATGATGGAAGAGTTGAAATAGATATTGATCTTGCAACACAGTGATAGTAAAACTAAAAATAGCTGCTTTCATAGGTGGTAAAGTCACCTCTTAGATTTAATAATTTATTTTTTCTATTTTTATCATGATTGATTTTTGAATGCTGAAGAATCCTAAATCTGCAGGAATGCTCAAATGTTTTTTTCTAGTTAGGGAAAAGAGAGAGGGACTTGTTATTTGTATAGTGCCAACTTATTCTGCTTTTAGGTAATTTATTGATTACCCCCCAGCAAGCTGGCTACTCATTTTACTGACCTCAGAAGGATGGAAGGCTGAGTCAACCTTAAGCTGGCTACCTGACCCCTAGAGAGATGAGTTAGCATTGCAAGCAGATGATTTGTTGGTTGTCTGTATATGGACAACAGAGTATTCTCTACTAGTTAAAGCTGCAAAATAATATATATTGCCACATACTGTATCAAAACATTTGTTGGGCAGATATTTGAAAACTTTTTAAAATCCTATATTTGCACCTGTGAACATTGAATTGTATAGAGGGAACTGAGTGGCAGAAATCCCTACACCCTTTTCTTTTTCTGTAATCCTTCCCTGATTGGAGGCAGAATATCACACAAAGGTAATTAAACTCACCTGTATTCGGCAGAAAAAGAAGACATATTATGTTTTTTTATTTTTTTATACCATAAGTAAAACTCTGATGGATGCTGCCATAGACATCAAAAGAAAGTAAATGGATTGATTTGCTTATAAATGGTATTGATAACAATAAGTGATATTACATGTTATATTTTTACTTTTTCACTTGCATCCATTGATTGTCTCTTCACATAAGATGGTAATATCTGCATTAGGTATGAAGTGTTTTTCCCAATGGTAATTATGTTGTATAATAAAATAGAAATGTAAATATTTAAAGGAATCTATACTGTACTATGCATTCACTGGACGTTTTACTGTGTATAGCTACAGATCTATATATTCTTTTATGTAACACATGAACACCTTGATAACGTAGTGCCCAAAGGCATTCTTAATATTACATATTTTGTCATTTGTCAGTTCCAAATAGAGGAGTCATATTATCTTAATGACGAATGATATATGCATTGAGGCCAATATGTATCATGGAATTAGATTGCCATTTTTATACAATTGAAACAGCTTTAACTCTACAGATTAGTCATAACAGTCATAACAGTAATTTAATAAAAATAAAATGTTACCTACAAATCTTATTACCTGAAATGCAGTTTTATTCTCATCTTCAATTAGATTAAACTAAACAGAAATATCATTGCTATAAGTCAAACCATGGGAAAACACAGAATGTATTTTTTATTATTGTCTATTTCTTCTAACAGTACATTTTAAATTAACATTTAAGATATTATCAAGAGGCATCATTACAAGAATTTTTTTTTCATAGCTACCCAAGTTCATTGTGAAAAAAACTTTTTGCATAAAATTCTCCCAACGATAAAAATTGCTTGTGGGCAAGTTTGGGGAGCACGGTGGTCATAAGTCCTTGATCACAGTTCATTCTATTGTAAATAGTTCATGAACCTGTGCTAGTGAGTTGTGCGAGGTATGGGTGGCATTGTGCTCAATCTTGTTGGAAAAAGCAGTACATTCTATCTTTCGTGGTAGTTGGTCGAGCACCACCACTGTTGAGACTGCTGTGAGCAGTGTTGCACAATTTTTTTGTTTTTTGTATATCGGGCGTGCAGAGCATTGCGTCCTGAGTCTGCAGTCATTGCACATAGTATAGGGCCAGTACTGGTGAAGCAAGGACAGTGGGAAAGGTGAAAGAGATATACTGTCTATATAGGCAGTGGGCTTTTTCAAACAAATTTGGGAAAAATACTATTTTTGGGCTGCCTGTGACCGTCTTGAGTGTACTGCGTCTCTGCTGGGGGTAGTAGTCCTAATTAATACGCAGCTAAGTGTTACAGCAGGCTTGCACAAAATTGTTTCCTGGCTCTGCGTTGCCCATTACATCACCGCCGTCATCCCGTCCAGAAGGAAACAGTCTGCAGTAATTTTACATAGTATAGGGCCAGTACTGGTGAGGCAGGGACAGTGGGAAAGGTGAAAGAGATATACTGTCTATATAGGCAGTGGGCTTTTTCAAACAAATTTGGGAAAAATACTATATTTGGGCTGCCTGTGACCGTCTTGAGTGTACTGTGTCTCTGCTGCGGGTAGTAGTCCTAATTATTATGCAGCTAAGTGTTACAGCAGGCTTGCGCAAAATTGTTTCCTGGCTCTGCGTTGCCCATTACATCACCGCCGTCATCCCGTCCAGAGGGAAACAGTATACATATATACGCTGCCTACAGTATCTGTCTGTTGTCTCAGCTCAGCCTTTAAAAAAATAGAAGCAAAATACTTAAGGCCTACTATTGGCCTTTGGACACTTGACTGCTTCTGCGCTGTGAATTCCACTAGCTCAGTCATATGCACCTATGTCTCACTACAGGCTTGCGCAAAATTCTTTCCTGGCTCTGCTGTGCGTTCCGTAAGCGAAGTCAGCCTCCAACCACAGGCCAATAAGCGGCACATTTAATTACAGCGTTCTGTTTCTGCACTACTGGTAATATACCATGCTGAGGGGTAGGCCTAGAGGATGTGGACGCGGGCGAGGACGCGGAGGCCCAAGTCAGGGTGTGGGCACAGGCCGAGCTCCTGATCCAGGTGTATCGCAGCCGACTGCTGCGGGATTAGGAGAGAGGCACGTTTCTGGCGTCCCCAGATTAATCTCACAATTAATGGGTCCACGCGGTAGACCTTTATTAGAAAATGAGCAGTGTGAGCAGGTCCTGTCGTGGATGGCAGCAAGTGCATCCAGCAATCTATCGACCACCCAGAGTTCTACGCCGTCCACTGCTGCAACTCTGAATCCTCTGGCTGCTGCTCCTCCTTCCTCCCAGCCTCCTTACTACATTACAGTGACACATTCTGAGGAGCAGGCAGACTCCCAGGAACTGTTCTCGGCCCCTGCCCAGAATGGGCAGCAATGGTTCCTCTCCCACCGGAGGAGTTTGTCGTGACCGATGCCCAACCTTTGGAAAGTTCCCGGGGTCCGGGGGATGAGGCTGGGACTTCCGGCAACTGTCTCAAGAGCTTTCAGTCGGTGAGGAGGACGACGACGATGAGACACAGTTGTCTATCACTCAGGTAGTAGTAATTGCAGTAAGTCTGAGGGAGGAGCGCACGGAGGATTCGGAGGAAGAGCAGCAGGATGATGAGGTGACTGACCCCACCTGGTTTGCTAAGCCTACTGAGGACCGGTCTTCAGAGGGGGAGGCAAGTGCAGCAGCAGGGCAGGTTGGAAGAGGCAGTGCGGTGGCCAGGGGTAGAGGCAGGGCCAGACCAAATAATCCACCAACTGTTTCCCAAAGCGCCCCCTCACGCCATGCCACCCTGCAGAGGCCGAGGTGCTCAAAGGTGTGGCAGTTTTTCACTGAGAGTGCAGACGACCGACGAACTGTGGTGTGCAAAGTTTGTCGCGCCAAGATCAGCCATGGAGCCACCACCACCAGCCTCACCACCACCAGCATGCGCAGACATATGATGGCCAAGCACCCCACAAGGTGGGACGAAGGCCATTCACCGCCTCCGGCTTGCACCACTGCCTCTCCCCCTGTGCCCCAACCTGCCACTGAGATCCAACCCCCCTCTCATGACACAGGCACTGCCGTCTCTCGGCCTGCACCCACACCCTCACCTTCGCTGTCCTCGGTCCCATCCAGCAATGTCTCTCAGCGCACCGTCCAGCCGTCGCTAGCGCAAGTGTTTGAGCGCAAGCGCAAGTACGCAGCCACGCACCCGCACACTCAAGCGTTAAACGTGCACATAGCCAAATTGATCAGTCTGGAGATGCTGCTGTATAGGCTTGTGGAAACAGAGGCTTTCAAAAACATGATGGCGGCGCCCTCACCGGTTACTGCCAAGGTCCACTTAACAACGGACATGTGGACAAGCACAGGCGGGCAGGGCCACTATATCTCCCTGACGGCACATTGGGTGAATTTAGTGGAGGCTGGTACCGAGTCAGAGCCTGGGACCGCTGACGTCCTACCCACCCCCAGAATTGCGGGCCCCAGCTCGGAGCTGGTATCTGCGGCGGTGTATGCTTCCTCCACTAAACCACCCTCCTCCTCCTCCTACGCAACCTCTGTCTCGCAATCAAGATGTGTCAGCAGCAGCACGTCACCAGCAGTCGGTGTCGCGCGGCGTGGCAGCACAGCGGTGGCCAAGCGTCAGCAGGCCGTGCTGAAACTACTCAGCTTAGGAGAGAAGAGGCACATGGCCCACGAACTGCTGCAGTGTCTGACAGAGCAGACCGACCGCTGGCTTTCGCCGCTGAGCCTCCAACCGGGCATGGTCGTGTGTGACAACGGCCGTAAGCTGGTGGCGGCTCTGCAGCTCGGCAGCCTCACGCATGTGCTATGCCTGGCCCACGTCTTTAATTTGGTGGTTCAGCGCTTTCTGAAAAGCTACCCACGCTTGTCAGACCTGCTCGGAAAGGTGCGCCGCCTCAGCGTACATTTCCGCAAGTCCAAGACGGACGCTGCCACCCTGCGCACCCTGCAACATCGGTTTAATCTGCCAGTGCACCGACTGCTGTGCGACGTGCCCACACGGTGGAACTCTACGCTCCACATGTTGGCCAGGCTCTATGAGCAGCGTAGAGCTATAGTGGAATACCAACTCCAACATGGGCGGCGTAGTAGGAGTCAGCCTCCTCAATTCTTTACAGAAGAGTGGGCCTGGTTGGCAGACATCTGCCAGGACCTTGGAAACTTTGAGCAGTCTACCCAGATGGTGAGCGGCGATGCTGCAATCATTAGCGTCACCATTCCTCTGCTATGCCTCTTGAGAAGTTCCCTGCAAAGCATAAAGGCAGACGCTTTGCGCTCAGAAACAGAGGCGGGGGAAGACAGTATGTCGCTGGATAGTCAGAGCACCCTCATGTCTATATCTCAGCGCATTGAGGAGGAGGAGGGGGAGAAGCATGAGGAGGAGGGGGAAGAGATAGCTTGGCCCACTGCTGAGGGTACCCATGCTGCTTGCCTGTCATCCTTTCAGCGTGTATGGCCTGAGGAGGAGGAGGAGGATCCTGAAAGTGATCTTCCGAGTGAGGACAGCCATGTGTTGCGTACAGGTACCCTGGCACACACGGCTGACTTCATGTTAGGATGCCTTTCTCGTGACCCTCGCGTTACACGCATTCTGGCCACTACAGATTACTGGGTGTACACACTGCTCGACCCACGGTATAAGGAGAACCTTTTCACTCTCATAGACAAAGAGGAAAGGGGTTTGAGAGTGATGCTATACCACAGGACCCTGGCGGACAAACTGATGGTAAAATTCGCATCCGACAGCGCTAGTGGCAGAAGGCGCAGTTCCGAGGGCCAGGTAGCAGGGGAGGTGCGGAGATCAGGCAGCATGTACAGCACAGGCAGGGGAACACTATCCAAGGCCTTTGACAGCTTTATGGCTCCCCAGCAAGACTGTGTCACCGCTCCCCAGTCAAGGCTGAGTCGGCGGGAGCACTGTAAAAGGATGGTGAGGGAGTACGTAGCCAATCGCACGACCGTCCTCCGTGACGCCTCTGCCCCCTACAACTACTGGGTGTCGAAGCTGGACACGTGGCCTGAACTCGCGCTGTATGCCCTGGAGGTGCTTGCTTGTCCTGCGGCTAGCGTCTTGTCAGAGAGGGTGTTTAGTGCGGCTGGGGGAATCAGCACGGATAAGCGTACCCGCCTGTCAACCGACAGTGCCGACAGGCTTACAATCATAAAGATAAACAAAGCCTGGATTTCCCCAGAGTTCTCTTCTCCACCAGCGGACAGCAGCGATACCTAAACTACACGTAGGCTGCACCCACGGATGGAAGCATCGTTCTCTATCACCATAAAAGACGGGGACCTTTTAGCTTCATCAATCTGTGTATTATATTCATCCTCCTCCTCCTGCTCCTCCTCCTGAAACCTCACGTAATCACGCCGAACGGGCAATTTTTCTTAGGCCCACAAGGCTCAGTCATATAACTTTTGTAAACAATGTTTATACGTTTCAATTCTCAATTCAATAAAGTGTTGAAACTTGCACCTGAACCAATTTTTATTTTAAATGGGCTGCCTCCAGGCCTAGTTACAAATTAAGCCACATTAACCAAAGCGATTCATGGGTTTCACCTGCCCTCTTGGTTGGGCATGGGCAATTTTTCCGAAGTACATTTGTACTGTTGGTACACCAATTTTTTGGGCCCACGCCTACATTGTAATCCTAGTAATTTTTAGCCCACCTGCATTAAAGCTGACGTTACCTCAGCTGTGCTGTGCACTGCAATGGGATATATTTATGTACCGCCGGTGGGTTCCAGGGAGCCACCCATGCTGTCGGTCCACACAGAGTTGTAACTTCATGTGTCCACTTCTAAAGAACCCCAGTCTGACTGGGGCATGCAGTGTGGGCCGAAGCCTACCTGCATTAAACCTGACGTTACCTCAGCTGTGATGGGCACTGCAATGGGATATATTTATGTACCGCCGGTGGGTTCCAGGGAGCCACCCATGCTGTGTGTCCACAGGGACTTAACATTAGGGATTTGTACCTGCCAGTGTCTATGTATTAAAAACCCCGGTCAGACTGGGGCATGCAGTGTGGGCCGAAGACCACCTGCATTTAATCGGACGTTACTTCAGCTGTGATGGGCAATGCAATGGGATATATTTATGTACCGCCGGTGGCTTCCTGGGACCCACCCATGCTGTCGATCCACACGGAGTTGTAACTTCATGTGTCCACTTCTCAAGAACCCCAGTCTGACTGGGGTATGCAGTGTGGGCCGAAGCCCACCTGCATTAAACCTAACGTTACCTCAGCTGTGATGGGCACTGCAATGGGATATATTTATGTACAGCCGGTGGGTTCCAGGGAGCCACCCATGCTGTGGGTGCACACAGAATTACCATTCCGGAGTTGTACCTGCCTGTGACTATTTATAAAAAACCCCGGTCTGACTGGGGCATGCAGACACCTTGACAGAATGAATAGTGTGTGGCACATGGGTTCCCCATTGCTATGCCCACGTTTGCAGCTCCTGATGGAGGTGGCACAGGATTGAATTTCTCATTGCTTCGGTACAGCATTGTGGGCTATCACCCCACCCCTTTTAAAGAGGGTCGCTGCCTGGCCCTGCCAACCCTCTGCAGTGTGTGCCTCCGGTTCCTCCTCATGGCAGACGCACTTAAAAATAGACATGAGTGTGGTGTGGCTATGAGGCCAGTGTGTGGCATGAGGGCAGCTGAAGGCTGCGCAGGGACACTTTGGTGTGCGTTGTGGACACTGGGTCGTGCGGGGGGGTTGGGCCGCATGTAACCCAGGAGAAGTGGCAGCGGAGTGTCATGCTGGCAGTGGTTGTGCTTTGTTGGAGGTAGTGTGGTGCTTAGCTAAGGTATGCCTTGCTAGTGAGGATTTTTCAGAAGTAAAAATTGTTGGGAGGGGGGGCACTCTTGCCGCTATTGTGGCTTAATAGTGGGACCTGGGAACTTGAGATGCAGCCCAACATGTAGCCCCTCGCCTGCCCTATCCGTTTCTGTGTCGTTCCCATCTCTTTCTTGAATTGCCCAGATTTTCACAAATAAAAAACCTTAGCGAGCATCGGCGATATACAAAAATGCTCGAGTCGCCCATTGACTTCAATGGGGTTCGTTACTCGAAACGAACACTCGAGCATCGCGAAAATTTCGTCTCGAGTAACGAGCACCCGAGCATTTTGGTGCTCGCTCATCTCTAGTTCTGAAGGTGGTAGTCACTCTAATTATGTGTAGTTTTTTCAAACAGTTTCACATTTTGTGAGGGGGGAAAGGGATTTTCCACTTTGGACTTTATATAAGAAAATTTTAAATAACTTTTTCACATTAGAACTGATTAGCCTTTTATTTAAGCAGGTGTAGTTGTCGAAATATATAAGTGCTATAAAGGCAATATAACATTAATGCTTTTGTAAATGCAAAAAAAATACTTAGATTAATGTTGATTGAGTTGATGATGATGCAGGGTCCAGAACGGAGTGAACCTTGTAGGTGACTTTCACCTTCCTCTGGGTTAAAAAGCTTAACAGCTAGATTATTCCTACACCTTGGCTTAACTTCACAGACTTTTGTTGATGATTGTAAATATCTATATGACAATTCTTATTTAAACAAAATGTTTGGGGTAGATTTTTTGGCTTCAATTAGAAATAGTAGATATAAATAGCTGTCTCTCTGCATGATTACAGTTTAAGGTATTAAAGTGCCAGATACCCCCTAAATGAAGGGTAGTAGGCATACAAGTGAGTAAGCAGGCTTGTAGAAACATTGAGCTGCACCTCTACTGTATTTGTAACATGGCAAACAATGCATTAGGAAAAAGTTGAATCCTGGAGGGAGAGTAATCAGAGCAAAAATAACAAAACAATTCCTATAAAGTTTGCTTTTACATGCTTCTATTACAGTTTAGTTTTGATATATGTTTTAGTTAAATTTGGAGTTCCATTTAAATTTATCTAGTTTTATGTGGATCATCAAATAAAAGGAAACACAGTATGTGCATTCTGCATTTATTTTCAATTACATGTCTATTCATCTTGAACCAAAAGCCTTTAATTATATTTTATGTAGCATAACTTTATGCTAAATAAAATATTAATTCAAACCGCTTTAAATAAATGTTCTTAGCGTTGAACTGCAGTGGAGTTTTGTATGATGCAGTCAAAAAAGCTTTGATGGAAGTTTAAATTTTTTAACTTTTACTAAAGAGAACATTGAAAATCAGCATTTAATCCCTGTAGCATAACAAACTGAAGGACACAAACAAAAACCAAGGACGCTCACAAGTTGGTTACAGAAGAAAGACACATGCACAAAAAAATCTAAGATATAGATGAGAAAAGAAGATGATATCTGATGGTAATCAGAGATTTTATAGATGACAGCATGCTATTACACTTATTAAAAACTAGCCCATTGTGCAAAAAAAATATAGAGCAGGCTATAGAAAATGTTGTTGGCCATGTATTCCATTCTTCACGAAATATTAAAATGAAGCATTTGCAGGATGATAATCCTACAAAGGCAAGAGAAATTGACTCTCTTCTGGGTGTTGCTTTATAGTTTATCATGGTCTTATGTATTTTTTAGTGGTTTTGTGGTTTTCTTTGTTTTTTAACTACATTTACATTTAGTGGATTTTCATTTGGATCTACACATTAAAATCTGCACTGGAATCTACATTGAGTAGCAGCACAAAAATACTCCTTGCGAACTTCCATTCTTCAGAAGATATCCACTCTACAGCATAGGAGCTTGCATGGAAACATAGGCCCAGAGGACCCTTTTCTGGCCGCTAATCTTCCAATGTCATTTACAGGTCTCACCCTCAGCAAGTCCTTTGAAGCAGAGATCACACCTCAATCAGCCTGTGGAGCATAGGCTGAGAGTTGATAATGATGAGCAGGCTAAAATAGATGGCTTTAAAGACATCTTTACAACAAGTAAGCAATAGAGATGAGCGAGCGCCAAAATGCTCGGGTGCTCGTTAATCGAGACGAACTTTTCGCGATGCTCGAGGGTTCGTTTCGAGTAACGAACCCCATTGAAGTCAATGGGCGACCAGAGCATTTTTGTATATCGCCGATGCTCGCTAAGGTTTTTTATTTGTGAAAATCGGGGCAATTCAAGAAAGTGATGGGAACGACACAGAAACGGATAGGGCAGGCGAGGGGCTACATGTTGGGCTGCATCTCAAGTTCCCAGGTCCCACTATTAAGCCACAATAGCGGCAAGAGTGCCCCCCCCCCTCCCAACAACTTTTACTTCTGAAAAGCCCTCATTAGCAATGCATACCTTAACTAAGCACCATACTACCTCCAACAAAGCACAATCACTGCCTGCATGACACTCTGCTGCCACTTCTCCTGGGTTATATGCTGCCCAACCCCCCCCCCCCCCCCGCACGACCCAGTGTCCACAGCACACACCAAAGTATCCCTGCGCAGCCTTCAGCTGCACTCATGCCACATGCTGGCCTCATAGCCACACCACCCTCATGTCTATTTATAAGTGCGTCTGCCATGAGGAGGAACCGCAGGCACACACTGCAGAGGGTTGGCACGGCCAGGCAGCGACCCTCTTTAAAAGGGGCGGGGAGATAGCCCACAATGCTGTACAGAAGAAATGAGAAATCCAATCCTGTGCCACCTCCATCAGGAGCTGCACACGTGGGCATAGCAATGGGGAACCCATGTGCCACACACTATTCATTCTGTCAAGGTGTCTGCATACCCCAGTCAGACCGGGGTTTTTTATAAATAGTCACAGGCAGGTACAACTCCGCAATGCGAATTCCGTGTGCACCCACAGCATGGGTGGCTCCCTGGAACCCACCGGCGGTACATAAATATATCCCATTGCATTGCCCATCACAGCTGAGGTAACGTCAGGTTTAATGCAGGTGGGCTTCGGCCCACACTGCATGCCCCAGTCAGACTGGAGTTCTTTAGAAGTGGACACATGCAGTTACAACTCCGTGTGGACCGACAGCATGGGTGGGTTCCAGGAAGCCACCGGCGGTACATAAATATATCCCATTGCAGTGCCCATCACAGCTGAGGTGCCGTCCGATTAAATGCAGGTGGTCTTCGGCCCACACTGCATGCCCCAGTCTGACTGGGGTTTTTAATACATAGACACAGGCAGGTACAACTCCCTAATGTGAAGTCCCTGTGGACCCACGCCATGGGTGGCTCCCCGGAACCCACCGGCGGTACATAAATATATCCCATTGCATTGCCCATCACAGCTGAGGTAACGTCAGGTTTAATGCAGGTGGGCTGCAGCCCACACTGCATGCCCCAGTCAGACTGGGGTTCTTTATAAGTAGACATATGCAGTTACAACTCTGTGTGGACCGACAGCATGGGTGGGTCCCAGGAAGCCACCGGCGGTACATAAATATAGCCCATTGCAGTGCCCATCACAGCTGAGTTAACGTCAGGTTTAATGCAGGTGGGCTTCAGCCCACACTGCATGCCCCAGTCTGACCGGGGTTTTTAATACATAGACACAGGCAGGTACAATTCCCTAATGTGAAGTCCCTGTGGACCCACGGCATGGGTGCTCCCTGGAACCCACCGGCGGTACATAAATATATCCCATTGCATTGCCCATCACAGCTGAGGTAACGTCAGGTTTAATGCAGGTGGGCTTCGGCCCACACTGCATGCCCCAGTCAGACTGGGGTTCTTTATAAGTAGACATATGCAGTTATAACTCTGTGTGGACCGACAGCATGGGTGGGTCCCAGGAAGCCACCGGCGGTACATAAATATATCCCATTGCATTGCCCATCACAGCTGAGTTAACGTCAGGTTTAATGCAGGTGGGCTTCGGCCCACACTGCATGCCCCAGTCTGACCGGGGTTTTTAATACATAGACACAGGCAGGTACAACTCCCTAATGTGAAGTCCCTGTGGACCCACGGCATGGGTGGCTCCCTGGAACCCACCGGCGGTACATAAATATATCCCATTGCATTGCCCATCACAGCTGAGGTAACGTCAGGTTTAATGCAGGTGGGCTTCGGCCCCCACTGCATGCCCCAGTCAGACTGGGGTTCTTTATAAGTAGACACATGTAGTTACAACTCTGTGTGGACCGACAGCATGGGTGGGTCCCAGGAGCCACTGGCGGTACATAAATATATCCATTGCATTGCCCATCACAGCTGAGGTAACGTCAGGTTTAATGCAGGTGGGCTTTGGTCCACACTGCATGCCCCAGTCTGACCGGGGTTTTTAATACATAGAAACTGGCAGGTACAACTCCCTAATGTGAAGTCCCTGTGGACCCACGGCATGGGTGGCTCCCTGGAACCCACCGGGGGTACATAAATATATCCCATTGCATTGCCCTTCACAGCTGAGGTAACGTCAGGTTTAATGCAGGTGGGCTTCGGCCCACACTGCATACCCCAGTCAGACTGCTGTTCTTTAGAAGTGGACACATGCAGTTACAACTCCGTGTGGACCGACAGCATGAGTGGGTTCCAGGAAGCCACCGGCGGTACATAAATATATCCCATTGCAGTGCCCATCACAGCTGAGGTAACGTCCGATTAAATGCAGGTGGTCTTCGGCCCACACTGCATGCCCCAGTCTGACCGGGGTTTTTAATACATAGACACATGCAGTTACAACTCTGTGTGGACCGACAGCATGGGTGGGTCCCAGGAAGCCACTGGCGGTACATAAATATATCCCATTGCATTGCCCATCACAGCTGAGGTAACGTCAGGTTTAATGCAGGTGGGCTTCGGTCTACACTGCATGCCCCAGTCTGACCGGGGTTTTTAATACATAGAAACTGGCAGGTACAACTCCCTAATGTGAAGTCCCTGTGGACCCACGGCATGGGTGGCTCCCTGGAACCCACTGGGGGTACATAAATATATCCCATTGCATTGCCCATCACAGCTGAGGTAACGTCAGGTTTAATGCAGGTGGGCTTCGGCCCACACTGCATGCCCCAGTCAGACTGGGGTTCTTTATAAGTAGACACATGCAGTTACAACTCCGTGTGGACCGACAGCATAGGTGGGTCCCAGGGAGCCACCGGCGGTACATAAATATATCCTATTGCAGTGCCCTGGACAGCAAAGCTAACGTCAGATTAAATGCAGGTGGGCTTCGGCGGTACATAAATGTATCCCATTGCAGTGCCCTGCTCAGCAGAGCTAACGTCACATACAATGCAGGTGTGCTTCGGCCCACAGTGCATGCCCCTGTCAGAGTGGTAATATGTACCTTAACAGTAACCGCATTGGTGGGAATGTGGTGGCGACTGTGGACCTAGTAGCGCGGTTTTATTTAGTTGGTTTTCGGAATGTGGCCAGGATTAAGTGGGCCGTGGCAGGGCGATGGTGGGGGGGGGGCTCTCTTGTTGTGTCCGTAAAGGTGAAATTCTTGGACTGCCACCAGACGGACCTATGCAAAGGTATTTGCCAAGAATGTTTTCATTGTTGGAGGAGGAGGGGGATGTTTTTGAGGCACTACGTGTCCTCTCCACATGTCCGTGGTTATATGCACCTTAACAGTAAACGCGTTGGTGGGAAATGGCCTCGCCACCATCATGTCTTTGGGAAGCCTCCGTTTCCACACCCCAGTGACATAGCATTAGCAGCGGTATAGGTAGAGCCCAGAATTAGTAACATTTCAGCGGTAGCATTAGGGACAGGCCCCAGTAACATATCACTAGCAGCATTATAGGGGGAGCACAGTATTAGTTCTATTTCAGTAGTAGTAGCAGTCCAGACAGGCCCTGGTAACAATTCTGAAGCAGCAGTATAGGGGGAGCACAGTCTTAGTTCCATTTCAGTAATAGTAGCACTCAAGACAGGCCCTGGTAACAATTCCGAAGCAGCAGTATAGGGGGAGCGCAGTCTTAGTTCCATTTCAGTAATAGTAGCACTCAAGACAGGCCCTGGTAACAATTCCGAAGCAGCAGTATAGGGGGAGCACAGTCTTAGTTCCATTTCAGTAATAGTAGCACTCAAGACTGGCACTGGTAACAATTCCGAAGCAGCAGTATAGGGGGAGCGCAGTCTTAGTTCCATTTCAGTTGTAGTAGCAGTCAAGACAGGCCCCAGTAACAATTCCGAAGCAGCAGTATAGGGGGAGCACAGTATTAGTTCCATTTCAGTAGTAGTAGCAGTCTAGACAGGCCCCTGTAACATATCACTAGAAGCAGTATAGGGGGAGCACAGTATTAGTTCCATTTCAGTAGTAGTAGCAGTCTAGACAGGCCCCAGTAACAATTCCGAAGCAGCAGTATAGGGGCAGCACAGTATTAGTTCCATTTCAGTAGTAGTAGCAGTCAAGACAGGCCACAGTAACATTCCCGTTGCAGCAGTTTAGGGAGATAACAGTCTCTTGCACATTTCAGTAGTTGCAGTATAGACAAGGCCCCAGTTACATTTATGTAGCAAAAGTGTAGGCCAACCCAACACACCTTGCTGTACCATGAGTGCAGGCGAAGCCCATAAAAATTACTAGGATTACACTGTAGGCGAGGGCCCAAAAAAATTGGTGTACCAACAGTACTAATGTACCTCAGAAAAATTGCCCATGCCCAACCAAGAGGGCAGGTGAAACCCATTAATCGCTTTGGTTAATGTGGCTTAATTTGTAACTAGGCCTGGAGGCAGCCCAGTTAAAATAAAAATTGGTTCAGGTGCAAGTTTCAACGCTTTAATGAGAATTGAAATGTATAAACATTGTTTACTAAAGGCATATTAATGAGCCTTGTGGGCCTAAGAAAAATTGCCCGTTCGGCGTGATTACGTGAGGTTTCAGGAGGAGGAGCAGGAGGAGGAGGAGGAATATTATACACAGATTGATGAAGCTAAAAGGTCCCCGTTTTTGATGGTGATAGAGAACGATGCTTCCATCTGCAGGTGCAGCCTACGTCTTGTTGAGGTACCGCTCCTGTCCGCTGGTGGAGAAGAGAAGTCTGGGGAAATCCAGGCTTCGTTCATCTTTATGAGGGTAAGCCTGTCGGCACTGTCAGTTGACAGGCGGGTACGCTTATCCGTGATGATTCCCCCAGCCGCACTAAACACCCTCTCTGACAAGACGCTAGCCGCAGGACAAGCAAGCACCTCCAGGGCATACAGCGCGAGTTCAGGCCACGTGTCCAGCTTCAACACCCAGTAGTTGTAGGGGGCAGAGGCGTCACAGAGGACGTGCGATTGGCTACGTACTCCCTCACCATCCTTTTACAGTGCTCCCGCCGACTCAGCCGTGACTGGGGAGCGGTGACACAGTCTTGCTGGGGAGCCATAAAGCTGGCAAAGGCCTTGGAGAGTGTTCCCCTGCCTGTGCTGTACATGCTGCCTGATCTCCGCGCCTCCCCTGCTACCTGGCCACCGGAAATGCGCCTTCTGCCACTAGCGCTGTCGGATGGGAATTTTACCATCAGTTTGTCCGCCAGGGTCCTGTGGTATAGCATCACTCTCGAACCCCTTTCCTCTTCGGGTATGAGAGTGGAAAGGTTCTCCTTATACCGTGGGTCGAGCAGTGTGTACACCCAGTAATCTGTAGTGGCCAGAATGCGTGTAACGCGAGGGTCACGAGAAAGGCATCCTAACATGAAGTCCGCCATGTGTGCCAGGGTACCTGTACGCAACACATGGCTGTCCTCACTAGGAAGATCACTTTCAGGATCCTCCTCCTCCTCCTCCTCAGGCCATACACGCTGAAAGGATGACAGGCAAGCAGCATGGGTACCCTCAGCAGTAGGCCAAGCTGTCTCTTCCCCCTCCTCCTCATGCTCCTCCCCCTCCTCCTCCTCCTCAACGCGCTGAGATATAGACATGAGGGTGCTCTGACTATCCAGCGACATACTGTCTTCCCCCGCCTCCGTTTCCGAGCGCAAAGCATATGGAGCGTAGAGTTCCACCGAGTGGGCACGTCGCACAGCAGTCGGTGCATTGGCAGATTAAACCGATGTTGCAGGGTCCGCAGGGTGGCAGCGTCCGTTTGGGACTTGCGGAAATGTGCGCTGAGCCGGCGCACCTTTTCGAGCAGGTCTGACAAGTGGGGGTAGCTTTTCAGAAAGCATTGAACCACCAAATTAAAGACGTGGGCCAGGCATGGCACGTGCGTGAGGCTGCCGAGCTGCAGAGCCGCCACCAGGTTACGGCCGTTGTCACACACGACCATGCCCGGTTGGAGGCTCAGCGGCGAAAGCCAGCGGTCGGTCTGCTCTGTCAGACCCTGCAGCAGTTCGTGGGCCGTGTGCCTCTTCTCTCCTAAGCTGAGTAGTTTCAGCACGGCCTGCTGGCGCTTGCCCACTGCTGTGCTGCCACCCCACGTGGTGGCGACGTGCTGCTGCTGACACATCTTGATTGCGAGACAGAGGTTGCGTAGGAGGAGGAGGAGGGTGGTTTAGTGGAGGAAGCATACACCGCCGCTGATACCAGCACCGAGCTGGGGTTCGCAATTCTGGGGGTGGATACGACGTGAGCGGTCCCAGGCTCTGACTCGGTCCCAGCCTGCACTAAATTCACTCAATGTGCCGTCAGGGAGATATAGTGGCCCTGCCCGCCTGTGCTTGTCCACATGTCTGTTGTTAAGTGGACCTTGGCAGTAACCGCATTGGTGAGGGCGCGTACAATGTTGCGGGAGACGTGGCCGTGCAGGGCTGGGATGGCACATCGGGAAAAGTAGTGGCGACTGGGAAGCGAGTAGCGCGGGGCCGCCGCCGCCATCATGTTTTTGAAAGCCTCCGTTGCCACAAGCCTATACGGCAGCATCTCCAGGCTGATCAATTTGGCTATGTGCACGTTTAACACTTGAGCATGCGGGTGCGTGGCGGCGTACTTGCGCTTGCGCTCAAACAGTTGCGCTAGCGACGGCTGGACGCTGCGCTGAGAGACATTGCTGGATGGGGCCGAGGACAGCGGAGGTGAGGGTGTGGGTGCAGGCCGGGAGACGGTCGTGCCTGTGTCCTGAGAGGGGGGTTGGATCTCAGTGGCGGGTTGGGGCACAGGGGGAAAGGCAGTGGTGCAAACCGGAGGCGGTGAATGGCCTTCGTCCCACCTTGTGGGGTGCTTGGCCATCATATGCCTGCGCATGCTGGTGGTGGTGGCTCCACGGCTGATCTTGGCGCGACAAACTTTGCACAGCACAGTTCGTCGGTCGTCTGCACTCTCAGTGAAAAACTGCCACACCTTTGAGCACCTCGGCCTCTGCAGGGTGGCATGGCGTGAGGGGGCGCTTTGGGAAACAGTTGGTGGATTATTTGGTCTGGCCCTGCCTCTACCCCTGGCCACCGCACTGCCTCTTCCAACCTGTCCTGCTGCTGCACTTGCCTCCCCCTCTGAAGACCGGTCCTCAGTAGGCTTAGCAAACCAGGTGGGGTCAGTCACCTCATCATCCTGCTGCTCTTCCTCCGAATCCTCTGCGCGCTCCTCCCTCGGACTTACTGCAATTACTACTACCTGAGTGATAGACAACTGTGTCTCATCGTCGTCGTCCTCCTCACCCACTGAAAGCTCTTGAGACAGTTGCCGGAAGTCCCCAGCCTCATCTCCCAGACCTCGGGAACTTTCCAATGGTTGGGCATCGGTCACGACAATCTCCTCCGGTGGGAGAGGAACCATTGCTGCCCATTCTGGGCAGGGGCCCGAGAACAGTTCCTGGGAGGCTGCCTGCTCCTCAGAATGTGTCATTGTAATGGAGTGAGGAGGCTGGGAGGAAGGAGGAGCAGCAGCCAGAGGATTCAGAATTGCAGCAGTGGACGGCGTAGAAGTGTGGGTGGTCAATAGTTTGCTGGATGCACTTTCTGCCATCCACGACAGGACCTGCTCACACTGCTCATTTTCTAATAAAGGTTTACCGCGTGGACCCATTAATTGTGAGATGAATCTGGGGACCCCTGAAACTTGCCTCTCTCCTAATCCCGCAGCAGTCGGCTGCGATACACCTGGATCAGGAGCTCGGCCTGTGCCCACACCCTGACTTGGGCCTCCGCGTCCTCGCCCGCGTCCACGTCCTCTAGGCCTACCCCTACCCCTCAGCATGGTGTATTACGAGTAGAGCAGAAACAGAATGCTGTAATTAAATGTGCCACTTATTGGCCTGTGGTTGGAGGCTGACTTCGCTTACGGAACGCACAGCAGAGCCAGGAAACAATTTTGTGCACGCCTGTAGTGAGACCTAGGTGTGTAGGACTGAGCTAGTGGAATTCACAGCGCAGAAGCAGTCAAGTCGCCAAAGGGCAGTGGTTCGCCTTAAGTATTTGGCTTCCCTTTTTTTAAATGGTGAGCTGAAACACCAGACAGATACTGTATGCAGCGTATATATTGTATACTCTTTCCCTCTGGCGCTATGACGGCGATGATGTAACAGACACAGCAGAGCCAGGAAACAATTTTGCGCACGCCTGTAGTGAGACCTAGGTGTGTAGGACTGAGCTAGTGAAATTCACAGCGCAGAAGCAGTCAAGTCGCCAAAGGGCAGTGGTACGCCTTAAGTATTTGGCTTCCCTTTTTTTAAATGGTGAGCTGAAACACCAGACAGATACTGTATGCAGCGTATATATTGTATACTCTTTCCCTCTGGCGCTATGACGGCGGCGATGTAACGGGCACAGCAGAGCCAGGAAACAATTTTGCGCACGCCTGCTGTAACGCTTAGCTGCATAATAATTAGGACTACTACCCCCAGCAGACACGCAGTACACTGAAGACTGTCACAGGCAGCCCAAAGTTAGTTTTTTTCCCCAATTTTTTTGAAAAAGCCCACTGCCTATATAGACAGTATATCTCTTTCACCTTTTCCTCTTTCCCTGCCTCACCAGTACTGCCCCTATACTCTGTACAATGACTGCAGACTGAGGACGCAATGGTCTGCACGCCCGATATACAAAAAAATAATAATTGTGCAACACTGCTAAAAGCAGCCTCAACAGTACTGCACACGGTCAGATGTGGCCCTAAGAAGGACCGTTGGGGTTCTTGAAGACTAATAGAACACCTAACGCTCTCCTTATAGCAGCTACAGCAAGACAGCACTTTCCCTGATCTCTGTCACCATGCATCTGTGGTGAGCCGCGGGCGGGGCAGATTTTAATACTCGGGTGTCACCTGATCTCCCCAGCCACTCACTGCAGAGGGGTGGTATAGGGCTGGAACGTCACAGGAGGAAGTTGTAATGCCTTCCATGTCTTTCTATTGGCCAGAAAAGCGCGCAAATGTATCAGAGATGAAAGTGAAAGTAACTCGAACATCGCGTGGTGCTCGTCTCGAGTAACGAGTATCTCGAACACCCTAATACTCGAATGAGCATCAAGCTCGACGAGTACGCTCGCTCATCTCTAGTAAGCAAGTTTCTACACACACTCTGAAATAAATGCTATTAGCATTAAAGAACTCTATACATAGAGACTTTATACAACTTCTGATGCCTTTTACACCTCTATACAAGCTTTGGAAAGCAGAGTACAGCACACTGAGAGCAAGATGGGAGACTTTGCCTTCTTCCAAAATCATGTAGTAGTTGTACACAACCAGGTAGCAGACAAGTTTGATCAGCTCAAAGCCAAAATGATGGTTATCAACGCTAGTTCCCACCAAAGAGATATCAAATTTAGAGCAAGACTTGTGGTTTTAAAAATCGAATTATTCATAGAGCCAAAAGTATATCCATCCCAAAACATCTGTCAAAAAATATATGTAGAGTTGTTCTTCATGTGAAAGAAAATATAATGGAGGCATTCCGAAAGAAAAGGACCTTTCCTGAACCATGTCATTAGATGAAATTGTTTAAAGAATTTTCAGATACTACACTCCACTAAGGTAAATTGCCCAGGAGATGCTCTTGACTCCAGTGGAGGTGTAGATACATGGGCCATGGATTTCCTTCCAGCATACACCATCAATGAATGGCTAAACGCTGCCTGTAATTGGCTGAACGCTCAGCCAATCAGCACAGCCCTTTAAGGAGGCTGAGATTTTTAAACCCCCACCTGCTGAAAGAACTTGACAGCAGTGCAAGGGAGCCAGCCGGAGGGTGTGCCTGAGCAGTGGAGAGGTGAGTATATAATTTTTTTTTTTCACCAGCTAGGGATGATTTTCAGGGAAGGGCTTATATTTCAAGCCCTTTCCCGAAAATCATGCTGCGTGGGTTTCCTGCAACTCACTGCTTTCACTGTGACAGCTGTGGCAGAGGATTTCTTTATCCCTGCGGGGATGAAGGAAACTCCTGCCACAGCTGTGACAGCTGGGGCAGAAGTCCGCAATATACTCCCTATGTTTTTTAATGGGGCTAGCGCTGCTGCCACTGGCCCCATTTAAACACTAAGTGATATCGCAGATTTTTTCTCTGCGATGCAAAGCTGTACTGAAAAATCGCAAATGAGTATGAAACCATTAAAAATCATTGGTTTCATAATCATCGCTGTTGCATCGCAAGGAAAAATATCGCTAGTGGGTATCCACTCTAACAGATGTCCATTAAAGCATAACTATGACTGCAATTCAAGTACTAGCTTATTAGTGAACTACAGAGGACAAAGCCACTAACCGGTCAAAACTCAAATAATCAGTCCCTCTGATATGTTTTATCGCAGATGTTGTGTCTTCAGGGGTTATGGGGCTATAGTGTGGGAATGATGTTCTACAAGAGTATAAGAAAACTATGGTAGTAACTATTTTGATGCAAGTTTATGAGAGCCTCGATGTGAGTTTCATAGATTTGCACAGATAGACTTACTTCCCATCAGCTGAGCAGAAGCCGTGGGATTAGAGTTGTCAGTGCAGCAGTCATGTGATGTATAGGTGGGCAGGATTGAAACGGATTCCTTTTCAATAAAGCACCGGATAGGAATGTTCCCAGCCTTGCATGTTATTTGATGACATTTGAAAATGGAGAAACAGTAAAAATACTGAGTACTTCTTTAAAGAGCAATCCATGATACAGCAAGATACTTTACCTTTTTCTCTGGTGTACAGCACTCATATTCACATATAGAAATGTTCCTGGCAGATAGAAACTTGCTATTTCACTCTAAATCATCTACTGTGGAAAAGGCAAAATACTGAAAAAAACAAGACAGAGGCTGGCCGCCTCATAGGATAGTACAAATAGCAGTGGCAAATTATCACATGGGCTGATGAGGCGGCCACTCAGTGCCAAAATCTCCATCTTGCCCCATGGCTGCCCAAAGTGTCAATTTTTTAATCCTACCATAGGAATGCCCATTGCCATTCAAGGCTTGCCTCCTCTACCAGCCACCATCACTTACTGCAGTGCAGCAGGCCAGACATAGGAGGGGTTTAAGCAGTAAGGGAGATAGAGATGGTAGTCACAATGTTTGTGCTGCTGCGGGAGATGGCTGAGAGGTTTGCGATTTTGTCTGTATTTTCTGTATTTTTATCAGCTGTGAAGATGCTATATTGTGTCTCTAATCTAATCCTCTGGGGGAAGGGAACATCACCCCCCCCCCCCCCCCCCGCACCACCACCACCTCCACAAGAATTGAAGGAGCAGTGCTTTGTGTCCATAAACTGGTCAAACTGGTTCTAACTAGCAGAGAACATATCTAGGAATGACTTTGTGTAAAGGGACAGGAAATGGCTGTCTGGAGAGAGAAACAGGAAGTTTTTCCTTCAGACAACAAGTCAAGAATGAATAGAGGGTGCTCAAGGGAAGCTCCTCCCAGGTGAATGATCTCACAGCTACCTCACAAATACCTCCCTATGAGAATGACCTATCAGCACACTAAATAATGTAACTGTATCCTAAATTACCTAACTTCCTGATTTGAAAGATTATATAAACTTTTACCCGCCTAAATAAAGACACAAGCTTTTTGGGACACATAATGTAAGACGTGTGGTCTTTGAAAGAGTCTCCAGGCCTGTACATTATTCCTATCTATATGGCACCCACAGTTTATCGAATAGCGAAAGTTGTGCTAACACTGCTACTCCTGGCAAGGTGGTAAACATGGTCTGGAATAGAGATGAGCGAGCGTACTCGGTAAGGACAGATACTGGAGCAAGTATTGTCCTTACCGAGTACCTGCCTGCTCGCCCACAAAGATTCGGGTGCCGGTGTGGGTGAGCGCTGTGTTGCGGGAGGGAGCAGAAGGGAGTGGGGGGGGGGACAGAGAGATCTCTCTCCTGTTCTCCCCCGTCGCTCCCTACCCCCCTCCGGCACCCGAATCTTTGCCGGCAAGCAGGCAGGTACTCTGTAAGGACGATACTCACTCAAGTATCTGTCCTTACCGACTATGCTCGCTCATCTCTAGTCTGGACGTTATGCTCCGTAGTGGTAAAACTTAGCAGTTCTCACTGCGTGCTGCCCGTGGGGTGGGGCAGGGTAAGATAGTGATACCCTAGTGGGGCTCTACCCGCAGAGTCCGGTAGGGAAAGATGTTGTTTTGTTGTGAAAAAAAAATGGAGAACTAAACAAAAATGGGGGCTTACCTCTGTCCTGCTTGAAGTGCTTAGTGTGGTATCTCACGGCAGAAGTTAATGAGGGAATAGATGGTGGGAAGTGACTACAGGAGTAGGGTTGTACAGTAAACTAAAACTGTTTTATTATTCAAGTTAGCTTAACCCGTGATGAGGTTCTGAACTACCAATCCCAGGCCCTCTATTCTTGGTAAAGCCCTTCCCCGAAAATCACTGCAGGGGTTGCAGGCAGCCCATTGCTTGCAATGGGGCCGCCTGCAGCAGCCGCAGCCCCATTGAAGGCAATGGGCACGGACCTGCATTCACACGTGTTTGTGCACGTACGTGGGTGCGCATGTTTGTGCGCACCTATGTACGGCACACGCACACACTCGTGTGAAGCCACCCTTAGGGCTCAGTCAGACGGGTGTTTTAACGTGCGTTTATTCACGCATAAAAAAGATCGCACTATATAGAACCAATGCCTTTCAATGGCAGCGGTCACATGTGCGAATTTTACATGCGCATAAAATTCGAACATATAAAAGATAGAACATATGGGTGGCAATGGACACGGTCAGCGCGATCTTCTTTACGTGCGTTAAAACGCCCATGTGATCGAGCCATTAGATTTGTCATATTTTATTTGTACAGTATGAAAGGGAACCTGTTAGCAGATTTTTGCTATGTAATTCAAGTGCGGCGCTGCAATGTGTACACTGCGCCGTACTACACAGTCCTTTTGTTGTTATGTTATTAAAACTATACTGAAGTAATCAGCTTCCGCTTGCGCAGATGACTGCAGTGCTTCTGTCCACAAAAGGGAGCGCTCACTGCGCTGGTCAGCTGCGCCGCAGGATTTTGAAGCGCAGTGTGTATGACGTAGGGGAAAAGCCGCTGACAAGAGAACCAGTCCAGCCCGCCCACTAGACCGCTCTGCATGTTTTACATACGGCACAGGAGATGTGTAGAAACCAATTAGTCTGGTATTATTTAATTAACATGACAAGTAATTGATCTGTGTAGTACAGCGCAATGTATACATTGCAAGCGCTGCATTCAATTACATCGCAAAAATCTGTTGACAGTTTCCTTTAAGCATATGAATGTATATAATAATGCTTATATAAACTAATAGCAAGCAGAGATATTGAAAATGGTGAGGCGTTGTCACAAAAAACATCAGAAAATGGCATTTATTAATATAAAAACTCAAAAAATGGTCTCATTTGTGCATAATGACATGCAATGTGAATAGTGGTTAATATGGGAAAATAGGCTACATGCTGTGTAGGAATGTATGCTTCATCCTTTTTGTATTTTTATTATCAATTTATTATCGAAATTTCTGTACAGTTTTAATATCAGTGATATACAAAAGGGCTACGAGATGTTTATCTTCGGTGCCTTATCTATCTAGAGACCTGCTTCACTACAGAAAATCTATAAAAAAAAGAACATCTATTTTTCTTAAATGGATGTTCCAGGTGCACGTAGATTAACGGGATCAGCGGCAATGTATTGCAAACATTGATCTTCTTCATGTGAACACAGTGAAATGTTATGGGCATTGTAAACTTAAGAAACTTTAGCATTGCAACCCAAAACTTTAAAACAGCCTCAGTGTGCAGTATGTATTAGGAAATCATCAGTTAAAAGAGTTTTCTAGGAATACATATTGATGGTCTTTCTTTAGGACAAACCATCAATGTGTGATCAGTAGGCTGTTGGGCTTCTGGGAACGTCATCAATCAGCAGAATAAAAATTGTGCTGCTCACTACAGTGCTGTTTCCCCCCTACAGTACCAGGGACTACCCTTCTGGGCTCTGGTTTGATATAACAATAAGCCCAAAAGGTCCAGTAGAATACAGACCCAATTTGAAGCTAATTTGGAGCAAATGACTTCATACTTGATTTTTTCCAGAACTGATTCACAAATAACTAATTAGACTGTACTGTGTTATGTGACATGTTGACAATGATAACCGCATATTTTAGGGTAAAGTTAAAGAGGATCTAACAACTCACCTGACATCTTTGTTTTAGTAAATATTGGCATTCTTTATAAAATAACAATTTCAAAACATCCTTTCCTAGAAATATGTATTATGTCATTACTCCGTTATTGTCCTGGAAATGTATGAATAAATTGACAACTGGTGTTACTATTCGACTTGTCGTGAGGGTATATTCTTACATACTCCGACACTATCAAATCAGTGCTCACAGGGTCTGACTCTGTAAGGTCACATGCTTTGGACAAAAGGAATAGTAACACCTAGTTGTAATTTTATTCATACATTTCCAGGAGTAATAATAAAGGAAGGGCACAATGAGGAGCTCTAACAAAAGATGCTCTAGAATCGCTATTTCATAGGGAATAGAAGTCATTACTGAAAAGGACATGAAAGGAGAGCTGTAAGGAACTTATTAACAGGGACAGATTAAGGCTGCCTACAGTATAGAGCAGTTTAATTATAAAGTTCCCCCTTACCCTTGTGTGAAAATTATTTTGCTTTCCTGCAGGCTGATTGTGCCTTCCAAGGTTTTTAAGACGAAGAAGGCAAAAAAGTTAAATTTTAGGCCATGGCAGTTGTATGCTAAGCCACGCCTTTTGTATCCTTTCACAGTAATAGTCCTCATTAGTAACCCCCTTATAGTAATATCATCCCTCAGTAGCCTCCTCATAGTAGTATATCTGTAAATAGTAGCCAGATACCAGTTCAACACAGTGATAGTGATTACAGTGATCACAAGTGACATTATCTCTGACTGATGCCATTCTATCTCTTTTTTTTTCTTTATCTGGGCCCATACCATCATGATGACTTCTCCAAGCCATAACTTGTTTCTGTAGAAATTGATACATAGAAATCTTTGGCTTATCGCTTTTCCATCACCCTCCACACCTCCATAGTGCCTCAGGTAGTAATTAAACTCCACACAGTAATTCTTGCTTTTAGTATCTTCCACAAAGTAAAATTGACCCATTTTATGCCCCCATCAGTAATAATGCCCTCTTATGCCCCATCAGTAATAATGCACAACTTTTCTATCCCATCAGTAATAATCCCCCTTTTCTGCCCATATCCGTAATAATGCTACCTTTTCTACTCTGATAAGTAATGAAACCACCTTTTCTGCCTCCATAAGTAATATTGCCCCTTTTCTGGCTCATAATTAGTAATGCCCCATTTTCTGCCCCCATAATAATGACTCTTTTATGTCCCCATGAGTAATAATGCCATCCTTCTGCTCCATAATTAAAGGGGTTGTCTCGCGGCAAACATCAAAATTTTACTTTACCCCATTCCCCCTGTCACCCCCTGGCATAAAATAGCAATTTAAAGCGGTTTTTAAGCCGCTTGCTACTCACCGATGTGCTGAAATGTGAAGTTTTAAAAATCTTCTGCCTAAGATGGCCGCTGGTCCTTTCCCAGGGATGCACTGCGGTTTTCTCCCATGGTGCACCGCGGGTCTTCTCCCATGGTGCACCATGGGCTCTGTGCGTTCCATTGCCGATTCCAGCCTCCTGATTAGCTGGAATCGGCACACGTGATGGGGCGGAGCTACGATGACGACGCGGTGACCAGTTCTCCGGCACGAGCGGCCCCATTCGCCAGGCAGAAGACCGCACAGCACAAGCGCGTATAAAAAGCAAGAAGCCAGCGAAATGGAGACGTGGACGCTAGCAACGAAGCAGGTAAGTGAATAACTTCTGATAGATCAGCAGTTCAGCACCACAGTGCAGGGGACAGCAGGAGAAGACACGGCTGTGCCCTGGCAGCTGAAGGGAGGTGAGTATCTATTTTTTTTTTTAAATCACTTTTAATTGATTTCCAGGGAAACAATTCAGGTGTGCCACAGACCATTGTCTTCAATGGAGCCGCCACCAGCAGCAGCGGCTCCATTGAAGTGAATGGCTGCATTTTTTTTTCACACTAAAATCTTTCTTTTTCAGGGAAGGGCTTATATGTAAAGTCCTTCCCTGAAAAGGAATGCAGGGAGCCAGCAGGTCATTGTTTTCAATGGAGCCGACGGCAGCAGCCGCGGCTCCATTGAAAACAATACGTGCATTCCCTATGGTGCACGCATGTCCTATCTTTGCAGGCACGCACCTGCAAAGTATGGACATGTGCACACACCATAGGGAATGCAGTGTTGTAAATACAAGCGTGTTTTTGTGCGTGTGTATGCACGCACCAAAACACGCTCGTCTGAACGAGCCCTTAATCATGCAGCATAAATGACACAATACATTTTTTTATATGGCTCGGTACGATTACAATGATACCAAAATTATTTTTTTTTTTTAGGTTTTTCCCCTCTGCAATACAAAACCTTTTTTTGGAAAAAATAACTTTCGAAATTGCTGCATTCAAAGTCTATAACTTTTTTTATTTTTCCATAGATGGAGCTCTGCGAGGGTTTGGTTTTTGCGTGACAGGCTGTAGTTTTGATGGGTACTATTTTGGAGTACATGCGGCTTTTTTGATCACTTTTATTGCATTTTTTGGGAGGCAAAATGAAAAAAAGTAAGCATTTTGCTTCAGTTTTTTTGTAGGTTTTTTTTTACTACATTTTTTGCTGTTCCACAAAAAAGTGTTAAATTTTTTGTACGAGTCGTTACGGATATGTCGATACTAAATATGTAGGATTTTAATTTAAAATTTTTTTCATACCAATAGGAAAAAAAAACACACAAAAGGGCTTTTTTGCATTTTCTTTTACATTTTTCTTTTTTTTTACACTATTTTTAACTTTTTTTTTTTACACTTTTTACATCCCTGTAGACAACTTGTACCATAGCTGCTATGATCGCTATGATAAATGTTGTAATGTGGGCAGCGCATTGATAGGGGGTCAATGATATAATAAATGAATGAGGAAAACAACACTTACCTGGTGCCATGGGGACAGACCCTGTATTAGCCAGGATATTCCGATGGCACCTGTAGTCCAGGTGTGCCTTAAGTATAATCCAGTAGATATCCGGAGGGTCCGGAGAGCATGCCTTGAAACTTCCCCAGATACACTCCTTTGTAGGTGGGTAAAAAATAGGAAGAGTTTAAAGGAGTGCAGAGCACCCCAAAAAAAGAGTTTCCTTGGCGCTCCTGAGGGTTGATATACTCAATCTAATCTTCTGTTTGCGTTGGAAGCAAGTACAAAGTGCTATATAATAAATAGCAATCAGCTCTTTATTGTAAAGACGATTTTAAAAAACTGCAACGCATTTCGGCAGAATCTTTAACCTTCTGGTTGTACCACAGTCTGTTGTGAGTAGTGCACATGGATGTGGTTGAGCCAAGTACTAAAGCTCAGACTCATTTACATGTCTGTTATTATCATTATAGGCACAAGTATGCAAATTTATTAATGTGGTTGCCCCTCGTTTCTAACTTGTACTGTGACACATTTTTGGTACATTTTGTATTTTTTGCATTTATTACTGTTTTGTGTAATAAAGAGTAGTAATTTGTGACATGCTCGCCACATTTCCCTATATACTAATACTGTGGGGTCGGCGTTATTGAATCATAAGTTGTGCTAGATATCTTACTAAAGTGCATCAGCTTTTTAGTTCAAAATTCTGGTGTAAAATAGAGTAGAATGCAAAATCTGGTGTAAAGAGAAAAGAATCTAAAATGCACCAAGTTGTGCCAAATCAATCTATTACATTATGTACCTTAGTAATACTGTATAAGGGCTCAGTCACATGGGCGCATCCGGGTGCCAATGCGTCCGTCTTCCTGCAGGATAAGACGGCCACACTACAGGTGCAGACGACTCCCCGCACTGCCGGCAGAAAGAACACATGACCGGCTCCATTGCCGGTCATGTGTTCTTTCTTCCGGCGCTGCGGAGAGTCATCCGCATCTGCAGTGCTGCCGTCTTCTTCGTGCAGGAAGACGGACGCATTGGCGCCCGGATGCGCCCATGTGACTGAGCCCTAAAATGCAATGTGATGGGAAATTAGCTCACCTGGAGTATAAAGCAGTAGCAGAAGCACAGAAATCCTAAAGCATGTATGGATCCAAATAGCAGGAAAGTATAGAGCAAAATCCAGCAACAGGAACTGCTTGAATAAAAAATTCTACTCTATTGAAAATCTTGTTAAAATTGCAAACAGCACACATCTAGCTATCTCTAAGACATTATTACTAAATCTGCCCTATAGTTAGTTGTGGTTCATATGTTATGTTTGTACAGGGCACAAGTACAGTGCCCTTCACAGACGTCAGCTACACAACAGACTAAAATGTAATAACTGTCCTAACAGGACCAAGCTAGACATATAATATATCACTTCAATGCCGGGGAAACAAGATAAGGCAAGTAACAGTAACATAAATACAGGAATGGGAACACCATCCCTAACCAACTATGGCATGGCGAACCCTGCCTCAAAGCATAGTGATTGGGATGGCCCCACGTCTTTACCAAGTGGGCCTATTCTGTCCCTAGATGGAGGAAAGAGAAAAGTTTTAATACATAAGCATAGAGAAATGTATTTGCCACAAGTAATGAGCTCACAACAGTCTGCTGCTTCACCGAACACTTCTTTCGCTGGTTCGCCTTGACATCAAATTTCCCATTTAGAGTTCTAAGAAAATGTGCTGTCTCTATTCAAAACCAAAACAGCAACAACAAAAATTGGAGCATAAGTTTAGTTCTTGCATACGTTGGCAATAGTGTAGCCTTCTACCACACCTTAACCATTAATAACAAGGCAGTTCTCAGTGTTTTTGTCTCCTTCAACATATAAAGAAATCTTGAATGGAACAATGCTTTTCACAAAAACTATGGTTCGCTCTAACAATGATGTCAACCAACATGGCGAGTCATAGAGGAAGAGAAATGTCAGACAACAAAAACCCTGGATCAAAGAGCTTATATTCTCCACAATACTTATTGATTGAATTAGTCCCTGACCGGAACTTTAACACCTAAACTTCCAGCAATGTGTGCCATGTACTCTAATCTTCAAGCTTGAGCTATGTTTATGTCTCTATAGGCTTACAGGCTTGATCGTCTCAACATTTTGACTTTTTCAGTCCTTTCAGATTTGTATTTGCTGTTTCTATGTATCTGAACAGGCATTAAAACTAATTGCCTGTGGCAGACAGTAGCCATATTGTCCCATTACTCACACATCTATACTATGTTGGTCATATACTTTCAGAACCATAAATCTTTTGCTAGCATTGTTCTACTGCATATACAGTATACTGTGTATAGTGCGGATAATAGGTTAGAATTAGCAGTTATGTACAAGCAAAAACATGTGGCATCCGCATCCTCATACACATTTAATATCTGAATACAATTGCATAACTTTTACATTTACTAACTGTATAAAATCCAAGGTTTCTAATGCACATTTGGATCAAACTACGTGAGCCCATAGGTCATGTTAAGACAACCTTTATCTATATGGGACATACACTTACAGATTCGCCTTCTTTGGGCCTAAGCTTCCAATACAATGAGGAAAAGTAGGATCCAGCTATACACTCTAATTAAGAGGTTTGAGACAGATGGAGAAAATAGGGTGCATGACAGATATGGAGGCAGCCACTCCTCCACAAATGCAAATGCAGCCAAGTCTTATGTCTACCTAGGCATTTTATTTATTTATAAGTGCTGACTGCATTTGTTTTTGTGGCATAATTAGCAGATAAATAAGCAGATGTTATTTCCTTTACACTGATTATATTCATACAGTACACTACCATGAGATCAGTAAGATACTGTCTTGAGTAAACTCCCTCTATCAGTACTGTAGCTTCAGGACATACAAACCTTGCAATGAAAATTAAATAGCGTGACAAGAAAATTTAAATGGGCCCCGTCTCATAGAGCTTTACTCACACATTATTTACTTGACATCATTCCAACATTTCAAAGATTAGATACTGTTCTCTATCAGAACACAACTAATGGCCCTTTAGATGAGCCAATTCTTGTTTGAACGAGTGAATGAGCGAGTGACATCACCCTAGTTCATTCGCAATTGTTCACACTGCCTGTTTAGACAGGCAGATCATCATTGAGAAGCAATCCCTTCTCAAACAGTGTTCCATATTCCTATGTATAACACTGAGCAGGGAGTGTTTAAACGCAACGAGAAGTAAACGAGCCAATGATTATTTTTGTGCCGGCTGAAACTGGACGACGAACACAAAGTGAACGATTTTTGTTCGTTGTTTAGTCGTTGCCTTGTGTTTAAACTGAACGATTATCGTGCACTTTCACTTGCTTTACCGAATTTTTTGGAAGATAATCCTTATGTCTAAACGCAGCATAAGCCCTTTAAGCTTTTTCAGCATAAGGACATAATAGTGCTTCCTGATACATGTAAGAAATTTTCTATAAAACTGTTAACAAGGTGGTCAATTAGTAAAACATTCACCTTTAGGGCTTAGTCACACGGGCGCATCGGCACTCGTACATGGATGCTGATGCACCCTTGTGACTGAGCCATTACTGCAGAAGGAAGACGGCCGCACTTCAAGATGGACGACTCCCCACAGTGCTGAAGAAAGAACACATGACCGGCAATGAAGCCGGTCACATGTTCTTCCTCCCGCCGCTGCAGAGAGACGTCCGTCCTGAAGTGCGGCCGTCTTCTTCCTGCAGTAACACGGGCGCCGATGCGCCCGTGTGACTAAGCCCTTATGCCCTATTGTTGGGTTTCCCCTCCTAAATTTTAGGAGTCATTTGGAAATGCAATAATATTTTTTTCTTCCTCCAAGAGACAGAAAAGATTGTAAGACATGAATTTTGTTCTGTTAAAGCCCGAAGCTTTTACAATGTTTGTCTTTACTCTTCTGAAAATCCAAAGCCTTCTTTAGAGAATAAGCATGACTTTAAAGTGTTGGTATGCACAAAATCGAATGTCATTAATTTTTATTATATAGGAAGGCTTTTTTTTGAAGTATAAAGATTTCATAAACTGCAGCAGCAATGCTATACCGATTTTGCACAGAAGATGTTAGTTGCACACTGCTAAGGATATTTGATGAGGGAAAGGTTCTTAATTTATTTCTATGGGGATCTGTTGTGCGCATTAAATATTTAAGCATTCCTCCATCATTAGCACCTGCTCCACAATTTGTAACCTCAGAGAATATTAAGTAATAACTATAAATGTAACTCTACAAAACAGATGTTCGTAGTTATTTCCAGGTGGTGTTCTTGACTTCATAGCTTTTCTGCAAGCAGGTATTTAAAAAAAAAAAGTTTACAGCAGCAAAGTGTTTAATTCCCTGGTGTTTTGCATCTAAGTATTATAATCATAGCCACCTGAACTATGAAGACAAAAATGTTGAGTAGGCACAAAAACAAAAATTCACTCCTTGAAAATTGTATTCACGGCATTGGATTAAAGTTCTACTGTCCACGTTCTGTAATTATTGAAACTACATCCAGAAAAATTATTTTAGACAAGCACAAAGAACTCCCACTGGTTAAATGTTGTTACATTTTGCTACATTTGCAAAACAACATTTAAGATTGTTATACATTGATTTTCTGGAAGGCAGAGACCTGTACACTCCTGTGGTTATGTTAGGTATATTAAGATGTGTGCACCAATGGAAGCACTATTTATAAAATGGGAGCAATGCCAAAGGAGGCTAGAGATGGCCATATGTGGTGGTAGGGTAGCATGCACTTGGTAGTTAAATCACTATGATGCACTTTTATATTGGAAAATCCTACAATTTAGTTCTGCCTATAGCTATTGAGCAGCTGTTTAGATGTAGAAAACCTAGTTTTTCAGAATTGATTTGTTTTGGTTCCTAACAGTTTTGAGAGTTATGCAATAATTACACAATTACATTTACTTTTCTATGCAACTCTATGATAGTTAGTCCCATACCTCCCAACGTTTTAGACAGTTAAAGAGGAACACTTATGGTTCTTTGTGTAGGAGATCCATGTTCCTACACATATCTGTATGCCTCAATAGTTTTTGTTAAAATATTAGCCTCAGAATAAAGAAATGTTTAATATCCTTATTGCACCATAGAATGACTTAACCCTTTGCAATCCAATTTTGGATTCAGGGTTTCCTAGGGGGGGGGCTTTCTCTTTCTGCTATTATACAATAGCTCTATCTGCTGGCTAGAGCCAGTACTGCGGTATGGGACATGCTGGAGAGGCCCCTGACAACAGAGTGGCCAGTAATATACAGTAAGAATACCGTGCCGGACATCTTCCGACATCGGAGCTGTACAGCCTTCAATCAGAATGTCTTTAGACGTCAGACAGTGGATTGGAAAGGGTTAATATGCATGCTGCGGTCTAAAATACAGTTAGAAACTATATAGATAATTTTTGGAGAAATATAGTAAGTTTAAGTAAGTATAATACGTTTATTGATGCAAATCAATTTTCTAGGTTAAAAAGAGGACATTTAGGTGTAAAGAGAGACAAAGGGACTTGATTCAAAAGTATGGACTCTCACCTCAAAAAAGGAACATCCGTGAAGTTTGGTCCATAGCAAGCACTCATAGTGAAGCTTTCATTCTCATACTGCTCTTAGAAAAAAAAAGATGCACTGTGATTGGTTGCTATGGACAACAAAGACAGTTTTGCTTTTAGGGTATGCACACACATTACAGAAACGCTGCAGAAAAAGTGTACTGTCAAAGTGAATGAGATTAAAGCAAATCCCGTTCATGTGTAGAGGAGAAAAAAATGCTGCAGATATTTCACTGTACTGTAACTCTAATCTACAGATTTGTTGTGGATTCACTGCAGGATTTCTCTAACAAATCTACAGCGTTTCTGCAACATGTGAACGCACCCTTGAATGGTTTTATAAAACTCCCTAATTGTTTTTAAACATTTAGATAGATCTCGAACTGTGAATTCTACTTATTAAGTGAACTATACTGACCTTTTTAAGCACACCACCAAAATCTATACATTCTATATAAATAGAAATGGTGAAACAAAAGTGTGGACACACCAATCTCACTGATCTAATAATAAGAAAATTGACTTCCGATATGTGAAAGTATTAATTGGGAGGGAGGCTTTATTTTTTGGTGGAGAAGACATTTTCGGTGGCCATTTTGAACTCCACTTTATTGAATTCAGCTCAATTCAGTCCAATTTTCTGACCTTATCATGTCTACAAGGAGCTACATCTTGTATTGTTGCACAAGATAATAGTACATATTGCTCTCCCCAACCTTTCCATTTTTCATCTTTTATTATGAAAGTTATAATATCAACAAAAAACATTTTTTAGTCTTAAAGTCTGAATAATCATAGCTTGATTAAATCTGCGACATAATATACACTCCATGGAAGATAGGAATACTTGAACAAATGTATTGATTTTTTTATGTACAGTGATATAGATTTTTTTTATTGCTGTCTCCAACCAACAGTGACAGAAATGTCTAGAGTTAAGGTGAGTGATTGACATTGTCGTTCTCTTCATTTCTACTTAGAAAGTTTAATTTATTTTCTGCAGTATTGACTTACTAATAAATATGCTGCAGGTATCAACTTCAGCTACCGTCTATAAAAAAAAAGTAGATTTATTATTTTTTTTAATTTTCAGAAAAAAGGGCTGCAAAAAATAAAGTTTCTATCTATCTTTCTCATCTAATAATAATAATAATCTTTATTTGTATAGCGCCAACTTGTTCTGCAGCGCTTTCAGGCATGGATAAATGCAAAACAGTACAACAATTACAACAAATACAATGTGAGGTACATTTGGTTAGACACAAATGGGTTGAGGGTGGTGCAGGAGGTGCAGGGGTTGGGGAACACAGGCAATAGGAAGTTTTATGTACAGCTCATTTATCAGAAGGCAAACAGGGTGGAGCACCATAGGGAGGGGCGAGGGACTAGGTCAGGAGATTTGGTATGCTTCCCTGTAGAGGTGCGTTTTTAAGCCACGTCTGAAATTTCG
Source organism: Eleutherodactylus coqui (assembly GCF_035609145.1). Classification (NCBI taxonomy): domain Eukaryota; kingdom Metazoa; phylum Chordata; class Amphibia; order Anura; family Eleutherodactylidae; genus Eleutherodactylus; species Eleutherodactylus coqui. The sequence continues at coordinate 80,269,981 of NC_089845.1, read as the reverse complement.
TGCATCGGGAATTGTCCGGATGCCTTGGGGTAGTGCATTCCAGAGGATGGGTGCTGCTCTGGTGAAGTCCTGTAGGCGAGCATGTGAGGTTCGTATTACAGGGGTGTTTAGTCTGAGTGTGTTAGCCGATCGGAGTGAGCGGGCTGGGTGGTGTACTGACAGTAGGGAGGCGATGTATGGTGGTGCAGCGCCATGCAGAGCTTTGTGAGTGAGGTAGAGGAGCTTAAATTTAGTTCTGCAGTGGATGGGCAGCCAATGCAGCGACTGGCATAGTGCAGAGGCGTCTGAATAACGACTGGATAGAAAAATGAGTCTAGCTGCTGCATTTAGTATGGATTGGAGCGGAGCGAGTCTAGTGCGGGGGAGGCCAATGAGTAGCGAGTTGCAGTAGTCAAGCCGGGAGTGGATGAGGGCAACCACGAGCGTCTTTAGCGTGTCCGTGGTTAGGAACGGACGTATTTTAGCAATATTTCTGAGGTGCATGTGGCATATTTGGGCCAGAGATTAGATATGGGGGGCAAAGGAGAGGTCAGAGTCCAGTGTGACCCCAAGGCATCGGGCATGCCGTCTGGGGGTTATGATGGTGCCAGACACTGGAATGGAGATGTTGAGGGGAGGTCGGTTAGAAGGTGGAAAGACAAGGAGGTCAGTTTTAGAGAGGTTTAGTTTGAGAAAAAGGGAGGACATAGTGTTAGAGACAGCGGACAGACAGTCGGTGATATTTTGGAGGAATGGTCCAGAGATCTCACAAGAGGAGGTGTATAATTGGGTATCGTCAGCATAGAGATGGTATTGGAGGCCAAATTTGTGAATGGTTCGTCCAATTGGGGCAGTATAGATAGAGAAGAGAAGGGGACCAAGGACCGAGCCCTGGGGTACCCCAACAGCGAGAGGAAGTGGAGCAGAGATAGAACCAGCAAAGGAAACACTGAAAGAGCGGCCAGAGAGGTAGGAAGAGAACCAGGAGAGAGCAGTGTCCTTTAGACCAATAGAGTGGAGCATAGTGAGAAGGAGATTATGGTCGACAGTGTCAAATGCAGCAGACAGGTGAAGGAGGATTAGTAGGGAGTAATCACCTCTCGACTTTGCAGTCATCAGGTCATTTGTTACTTTTGTAAGGGCAGTTTCAGTCGAGTGTAGAGAGTGGAAACCAGACTGGAGGGGGTCAAGGAGTGAGTTGTCAGAGAGAAAGCGGGTAAGGTGGGAGTAGACCAGGCAATCCAGTAATTTGGAGATGAAGGGCAGGTTTGAGACTGGTCGGTAGTTGGCAGCATCAGTTGGGTCCAGGGTTGGTTTTTTAAGCAGAGGGGATATAATGGAGTGTTTGAATGAGGAGGGAAAAGTGCCAGAGGTTAGGGAGAGGTTGCAGATTGTAGTGAGGTGAGTAATTAGAGCTGGGGAAAGGGACCGGAGGAGGTGAGAGGGTCACTAGCGCAGGTGGTGAGGCGGGCAGCGGAAAGGAGCCTGGAGACTTCTTCATCTGTCGTTGGTTCTAGCGTAAATAGTGAGTAGGTGCTGTGCTGATGAAACTGGTATCGGGGCAGCTTTCAGAGATTTCTTTTCGAATGTTGTCGATTTTTTCTTTGAAGTAGGCAGCTAGTTCTCCAGCAGTCAGGTCTGTTACAGGGGCCTGTTCTTTGGGGCTGAGGAGGGAGTGAAAGGTCTCAAAGAGTTGTTTGGGGTTGTAGGATAGTGAGGAGACAAGGGAGGTGAAATAAACTTGTTTGGCGTGGTCAAGGGCTAGGTTATAGGTTTTAAGCATGAATTTGAAGTGGAGGAAGTCTGCTGGCAGCTTTGACTTTCTCCACAGCCGCTCGGCGCACCTAGAGCACCGCCGGATGAAGTGCGTTTGGGACGTGAGCCAGGGTTGCCGTGGTCTGCGTTTGACAGCTCGTGTCACGGACGGTGCCGCTTCATCCAGGGCACGGCTGAGGGTGGTGTGGTAGTATTCGGCTGCCAGGTTAGGGCAGGGGAGGCGAGAGATAGGCGATAGGGAGGACTGAATAGTTTCGGCAAACTGTTTAGTGCGGACAGACTTGAGGTTCCTAGAGGTGCGATAGATAGGAGGGTCAGGAGAGATGCTAGGGTGCCTGATAGAGAAAGAGAGAAGGTTGTGATCTGAGAGTGGAAGTGGGGAGCTAGTAAAGTGAGAAGCAGAGCAGAGACGGAGGAAAACTAAATCGAGAGTGTTACCATCTCTATGAGTGGGGGAGTCAGAGATTAGCGATAAGCCAAGGGAGGAGGTAAGTGTTAAAAGCCGAGAGGCAGATGAGGAGCTAGAGTCGTTAGTAGGGATGTTGAAATCACCAAGGATGAGGGTTAGAGTAAATAATGAATCAGAAGCGGCGCTCCAATGGTGTACAGGGAAATTAAGGTCAGAAACAATATAAAAGGAAACTCACCGCAACTGAACCGGTCCTATAAAAAGGAAACCGGTCAGTTCGTGGGTCCACTGGAGCTTTTCAAATCAACTTAGGGTAGGATACGTTGGTGGTCCTAAGACATCCCCTGGGGGAGAGCAGTAGCGAACGACTCCGAAACAATAATGTCAAGGAGGAAAGAAATATATATACTCAAAATAGGCAAAAAGACTCACTTAATGCGCTCCATCCAACTATATCAAGAAATGGAAATCTTACTTGATGTGGGGTGCCTGGACTCCTGGCACCCCAATATCCAAAGGAGCAGAGAAGTTCCAACGAAGCAAGGATTTTCTTCATAAAACAATTTATTACACACACAAAGGCAAATGGGTAAAATGTCGCAACGCGTTTCGGCTTTTAGGAAGCCTTTTTCAAGCATAGGGGACACATGTTAAGTACTTCCTATTTATAGCTAACAGACACTAAGGGGAAGTGGAAAGGGAGGGGTTTCAATGTAAACAATCACTATATGCAATCCCTAAAAAATGAGTATAATCTAATAAGTAATATCCCATCCTCATTTATAATAACTTACTGTTGTGGTTGTTTTTAAAATGTATACAAACTACATATATCAAACGATCCCCATATGGGGATACTGCGCTGTTCAACCACGTGATCGGAACTCAGGGAGGGAGGGGGGGAAAGGTTACGATGTTGCACCACAAAGGAGAACATTCCCCCGAACCGATCCGACCAGCGTTCGGTATCCTTGGATACAAGGAAGGGGCGGATTCCTATTATGTTCCATCCAGGAGATCTATCGTCATGTCTTCCGGGAGGTCACGTGATATTACGCTGGACGTGATGACGTTCGGTGTGATAGTCTTCCCGTGACATGATCACATGGGATCGTATAGTACGTGGTGACGTCCGACGTTTTAGGCGCTATGTCACATGATTGCACTATCAGAGTGCCGTGGGAGAGAGATTTACTTACGAATACTCATGTGACTACCTATGGTGGCCCCTTTGGACCCGAAATAGGTAGAAAAAAAACATATCATAGGAGATAACATTATTCCTTGTATCCAAGGATACCGAACGCTGGTCGGATCGGTTCGGGGGGATGTTCTCCTTTGTGGTGCAACATCGTAACCTTTCCCCCCCTCCCTCCCTGACATTTTAAAAACAACCACAACAGTAAGTTATTATAAATGAGGATGGGATATTACTTATTAGATTATACTCATTTTTTAGGGATTGCATATAGTGATTGTTTACATTGAAACCCCTCCCTTTCCACTTCCCCTTAGTGTCTGTTAGCTATAAATAGGAAGTACTTAACATGTGTCCCCTATGCTTGAAAAAGGCTTACTAAAAGCCGAAACGCGTTGCGACATTTTACCCATTTGCCTTTGTGTGTGTAATAAATTGTTTTATGAAGAAAATCCTTGCTTCGTTGGAACTTCTCTGCTCCTTTGGATATTGGGGTGCCAGGAGTCCAGGCACCCCACATCAAGTAAGATTTCCATTTCTTGATATAGTTGGATGGAGCGCATTAAGTGAGTCTTTTTGCCTATTTTGAGTATATACAAGGATGAGGGTTGGGATTTCACAGGATAGGAAGTGGGGGAGCCAGGCAGCAAAGTGGTCTAGGAACAGGCAGGTGGGACCTGGGGGGCGGTAAATAACTGCAACACGCAGAGGCAGTGGGTGGAAGATTCGCAGGGTGTGGACTTCGAACGAGTGGAAGATAAGCGAGGGAGCTGAGGGAATGAGGAAAGGAGGGAGGGGCTGATGTGGATGGAGTGTGTTGGGCCTGGGCGTTGGAAGAAAATGTTAAGGCTTGAAAAGAGGACGGTGAAGGAGATTAGTGCAAAGAGGAGAGTATTTTCCGCCAGGCTTTGGACAGTTGTGCATGTTACCTGTCTCCTGCTCTGTCGAACTGCGCTGTATAACTGCATCATTCTACAGCATAAAACACTTGTTGCTGGACACTTAGTGCTGGAGACATCTGGTGAGGCATGGAGGGTAAAACTGACTTTAAAGTTCTGGCTCCAGGACTTCAGCTGGGAGTGGCTTGTTACATTTCACTAGTCAACCAGCTGACCCACCTTTAGATGGCTAATGAACAAGATGGGGGGAGGGGGCTTTATTGCCCTCTTAAAAAAACAAACTGTGTCCAGCAACACTAAGATGAGACAGGGAGAAAACTATTTGGGGGAGGTGATGAGGAAAATACATATAGTACAAATAGAGTCAATTCAATTTATATGAAGCAATGGGACATACCATTGCGCACAGATTATGACAAATTTAAAGGTTTCACAGCAGATTTAGTAGAAGGAAGGCGGAGCAATCAAATGCAGATGGAGTGGAGCAATGGATGAGTGAAACATATCTGGTGAAAGAGAGAAGGTAGATGGTTATTAGTAACTGCGCTGTATAACTGCATCATTCGACAGCATAAAACACTTGTTGCTGGACACTTAGTGCTGGAGACATCAGGTGAGGCAGCCTCTGGTGAGGCATGGAGGGTAGAACTATCTCATCTATCTCATATCTATCTATCTATCTATCTATCTATCTATCCATCTATCTATCCATCATTCTGCAGTGTGTATCAACCTATGTTTAATTTAGTCTATTTAATGGTCATTCATATTTTGGAGATAATGTAACGATAATTTTAACCCTTTGGTGCAAATAGACCTGCATGTACATCAGGTAATGCCAGCTGTTAAGACATTTTGCCATACATGCACATAATGGTAATCAGATTGGCACAGAAGCTACACTTATGCAATTAGCACAGAAGTCCAGCAGTTATTGACAGTCAGCCTTCCTCTGTAACTGCAGCGATCACAGAAACAAAGCGGCAGTGGAACTGAAGATGTCTGACAGAAAGAGGTGCTTGCAAGACACTGATGAGTTACCATGGCATCTGGAAACCTAGCAAAGGCAAATATATATACAAAACCTAAAAAGTGTACAAATAAAAACTACAATCTGTCCCACAAAATATAAGTCGTCATATGACTACATCAATTCAAACTATCAAACATTATGGCTCTTGAAATATGGACTTACAAAAATGATTTATTTTCATCACACGTATTTATATTGTGAAAAAGTACTAATACGTGAAAACATATTACACTAATTGCATGTCACCATACTCAAACCGGTGATATGGTGATATGCAGTTAGAGTAATATATTTTCATGCATTAGTACTTTTGCACAATGTAAACATTTGCTATGGAAATAAAAAATATTACGCCAATTGCATATCACCATACTCAAACCAACCCAGCCATGTAGGAGTTATCCCTATATACCGGTCCTAAGCTCGGATAAATGGGGATGGTTAAGGGAAGACCTGGCGACCTTCCCTGTAAAAACTTTGCCTTGGAAGCCCTATGAAAGAGCTCTCAATTGATTCAGAGATGGTATCCGATGGCAGATCTGAGTACAAGTAGTCAGGGTTTTGACAAGACCTAAGGGTGCGTTCACACGAGCGCATAAACGGCGCGTTTTTGCGCCCAATCGTATAAACGTGACCATCTGAGGCGTTGGTTTCCAATGTATTCGTTCGCACGGGTGATTTTACTGCACGTAAAAACGGCAACCCGAAAAAAAAACGGAACATATGCGACCGAAATACGCGCCAACGCATATTCGATGGCTGAAAAGATAGTTTGCAAAGTAGGAACAAACGATAATACGCTTTCTAGCTCTGGTCATGATCGCCGAAAAACGTTCTTTCCGGTGATTAAACGCTGCGCACGTGCGAACGTAAATACGCCTACGCTCGTGTGACTGCGCCCTCACACTGATATTCTTGGAATTAGTGAATTGCGCTGGACAGGTAATGGATATTTTCAGTCCAATGACTTCACATTGCCCTATGCCAGAGATGAGGAAATCAAGAAGAATGTAGTAGCCTTTATTACAAACAAGCAGACATCAAAGGTAGTAGGAAGTTTTAGAAAAATCAGCAACCGTAACATTGCTATCCGGATATGGGGTAAGCCAGTGAACATCTCAATCTTACAGGTATGTGCTGCAAAGACGGATGCCAATGAGGAAACCATTGAAGATTTTTAGGCCGATGTCAAAAAGACTCTAAACGAAGTGCCAAAGAAGGACATCATTTTCATTATGGGTGACTTCAATTCCAAAGTTGGCAACCAGCCAGAAGCAACCATCACAGGAAGCTTTGGGCTTGGTGAAAGAAATGAAGCTGGTGATCGCCTGGTACAGTTCTGCCAAGAAAATCGCCCAGGATAACAAACACATGGTTTATGCAACTCAAATGCCAACTGTACATCTGGACATTTCCCAATGGCCTCCATCGAAATTAGATTGATTACATCCTGTGTAGAGATGAGCGAGCATGCTCGGATAATGCAGTTACTCGAGCAAGCATCGCTCTTCTTGAGTAACTGCATCCTCTTCCGAGCAGGCTCAGGGGTGGGTGTCGGGGGGTAGCTGGGGAGAGAGAGAGCTCTCTAACTCTCCCCTCCGCTCCCATCTGCTACCCCCAGCCGCCCCTCGAGACTGCTCGGACGAGAATGCAGTTACTTGAGAAGAGCGATGCTCGCTCGAGTAACTGCGTTATCCGAGCGTGCTCGCTCATCTCCAATGCTGTGTAATCATCATTGGCGAAGTTCAGCTGTTGCAATAAAAACCTTTCTTGGTGTCAACTGCAGCACTGTTTATAATATCTTTGCAGCTAAGATCAAGATCAAATTCCATAGCATTAAAAAAGGTGCTCCATTGAGAAAGTTCTATGCCTATAAATTCCCCCATTTAAACACTATTGAGGTAGCAAACAGATTTGAACTGCTTGACATATCAGAAAAGCATCCAGAGGAATTATGGCACGATACACAGTCCACGGTTATGGAAACAAGCAGTAAACGTTTCAGCTATAGGAGGCAGGAAAAACAATGATATTGGTTGTCCGAGTGAACTCTCAGAATAGCCAATAAAAGAAAAGCAGCAAAGTTTGGCAATTAAATGTCGATTTTCAGCGAGCGGCAAGGAAATGGACTGGAATTAGTGTTGCAAAAAACTCGAAGCAGAAGCCATGAAAGGCCATATGCAAGGCCTATTCTCACAGGTCAAGATGGCCCGAAAACCTTTCATGGCACGCAATGGCACAATCAAAGGCAAAAATGGGATGGAACTGAATGACCAACAGAGTATCAAGGATAGGTGGAGGGAATACACAGAGGAGCTATATACCTGCAACCACATACCTGGACCATTGCGTGAAGTGGAGCCAGTGGACTTGAAGCCCCTCATTATGGAGTCAGAAGTGCTTATGGCAATGAAACAACTAGCCAAAAATAAAGCACCAGGCATAGATAACATACTGGCAGAGCTATTGCTGCCAGTACCAGGGAAAATCATCATAGTGCTGTGCCAGGCAGTATGAGCATCCACATAATGGCTACAGGACTGGAAAAGATCTGTCTTCTTCCCTCTATCAAAGAAAGGTGACTCCCAGAATTGCTCCAACTACCGAACAATAGCCCTCATTCCGCATACAAGCAAGATGCTTCTCAAAATTATACAGGAAAGACTGAGATCAGTAATCAAAACGGCACTCCCTGATGAGCAGGCAGGATTCTGGCGCAGGTTGTGGCACCCACGGCTATATTGCTAACCTGCAATGAAGATCTACATGTGCTTCATCAACTACATGAAGGCCTTGGACTGCGTTGACCATGAAAAGGCATTGCACACACTATAAGAGCTGTGCATATCGGCACATATATGTCAAGCTGATAAAATCACTTTATACCAATCAAGAAGCCACTGTTAGAACACAGTATGGGGACACAGATTGGTTTGGGATTGGTTTGGGATTAGCCTATATGCGGAAGTGATCCTGTGGAAAATAGACCTAGACGAATTGGAAGTTGGGGTGAAAATAGGTGGCAGAAACATGAATAATCTCTGTTATTAGGATGACAAAACTCTGCTTGCAGAAACAGAAGCAGGTCTGAAGCTGCTGTTATGTATGATTAAAATTGAAAGTAAAACAATGGGCCTCTACCTAAATTTTCAGAAGACTAAACTTATGACAACTGCAAAAAATGACCAAATTCCAATCAAAATCAACAATGAGGCCATAAAATGCGTGAGAGACTTCATCTTCCTTGGTCAAAAATTGACCAGGCTGGAGAATGTATGCAAGAGAAAAAAACGTAGGATGGCAATGGGGCAAAGTGCAATGATAAACATGGACAAAATCTGGAAAAGTAGGGATATCAGTATATCAGCTCAACGCAGGATAGTGCAAACCACCGTTTTCCCCATAGCCATGTATGGATGTGAAAGCTGGACTTAAAAAAAAAAACTGATAGAAGGAAGATTGTTGCGTTTGAGCTGTGGTGTTAGCGAAAGCTGCTGCATATGCCCTGGATAGCAAGAGTAACAAACAGAGAAGTCCTGAATCATATAAGACCCGATATATCACTGAAGGGCAAGATGACCGGACTCAGACTCACATATTTTGGTCATGTAATGCGAGCAGAGTTGCTAGAAAAATCTTTAATGCCTGGACAGATCAGCGGTGAAAGAAGACCCGGCCGCCAAAGGACACAATGGCTTGATACTGCCAAGCTGATACTGGCATGTATGTCATACAACTGAAAGAGGCAGTACGAAACCAAAAAACATGGAGGGAGTTCGCCTTTAGGGTCACCAAGGGTCGTGAATGACTAAACGGCAAATAACAACATACTCAAACCAAGCTGGTGAATAATGTTAAATTGCTTCTATTACTGCATTGGGAAAAGCAGACAAAAAACTAAATGATTTTACCTTTAAAATATATATATATATAGTGACAACTTGGGGGTTGTTAGCTCATTGTATCGCTATGTTTCCTCCACCATATGGATGGTCGTATACCAGTAAACCACATCCAGGCCAGATGTTTGGCACAAACTTAATAAATCCATTCTTTTTTGTGGTACATCAACATAACACGATGTTCACACTGTTGTCATTCTTCACAATGTCCAAGTCTCTGGCTGTCTGGACACTAAATAACATCGAGTTTTCCTTTCTATCAAGCAGGCCTATAGTCTAAATGCAATCTTCCAATTTTTATGTCTCATACCCATCAGGGTGTCTGTAAGCCGTGTACCGGGGTGGGCTCCCCAGGATACAGCGAAGTCACAAACAAGAAAAACGACTCTGACACCAGTTCAGGTGCAAACCGAATTTTACGAAAGCCCTGTGGCCCACGTGACCACAAACAATGGGTAACCCAACAAAACTCACATACAATCAGCCAGATGGCTGAGGCCCTTGTGCTGTATCGCTCTGTACTCCCAAAAGGGCGCTACTATAATAGACTATGCTTTTACCTAATGGGCAGGCCTAAATAAACCGGCCCCTTGTTACCTATTAATACCGCTACTAAGGAACAAAGGAAAGGGAGAGTGATCTGAGTACCGGCGGTGCAGCACAACAGCTTACAGACTTAACAACACTGACTCTATCCCCCCAGACCCAATACAATATGGAACATATATAAAGAACAGCGGCTATATAGCCAGGTGAATGTTCTCTAGAAGCTTCTTACTGATGGCTGGATGTGGCCTGCCAGCCACTATGCCGATCCTGCTGAAGTGTGGCCTGACATGGTACATAACCCTACCTAATCTAACTACAGGCCAAAACGCAGTCCCAAGTAACTTGGCGCCAAAATATGGTGTCTTGCGTGCACGTTGACTGGTCTGCTGTATAATCAGCCAAAGAGTCCAGACGGATGAGGGGCTCCTCCAGAAAAGTGTGCGGTACCGCAGAGAGCCGTTACTCACTTCCTCAGCGGCATCCAGTATTGTCCACACAATATCCAGTCTTGCTCCGGTTGTTCAGCAACATCCCCGGCAGCAAGTCTTCTCCCATCCGGCGGGCATCTGGTCAAAATCTGAATCCGCTGCAGCTCCGATCCCTTCAGGATACGACCTCTGTCCCTCTTCCGCAGCTCCACTCAGATCTCTCCTTCGACCAACTGTCACCTCACAGTGTATGCACGCTTTTTAATTTTCTCTCCTCCCATGCGCATGCTGTAACCAGGCAACGGGTGCTCCAATCACAGGCTACCATGGTCCTGTCACCTCACAGCTTGACCATCATCTTTTCTGCAGAACAGCGACCTCTTGTGGACAAATAATAAAACACACAGTAGTGGACTATTTACAGTAACAAGAACAATGTACACATATTGGAGGCTGTCTCACCCTCTCACATGTCAGTCTAGGGGGCAGCCTTTCCAGTCAGACTTGTGGTTTTTGCAGGCAGTGGAAATTCAACACCAGACCAATGTTTAGTCTCCTGGGTACACTGATGTTTCTCCGATTACCCAGCAGATTTCCCTATCCCTGCCAGATATTCCCTCAAGCAGCCTACCCTCCAGTCCCCTATTGGCCAATTTTAAATGTATGTATATATAATAATATATATACTGTATGTATAAATATATATAGTGTATTTTTCTGTGTATAAGACTCCACCACGTATAAGACACCCCCCTCCCATTTTCCCACACAAAATTAAGAAAAAAAGATAGTACATAGTACTGTTCTATGTTTAAATACCACTATAGGTTCCTGTTATAGTCGGACCATCCTCTCTCTGCTGCCCAACAGGTCTTGGTAGCTCTTCACAGCACCCCTGCTGTCTCATGAGAGGTTGCTGCTTACAGGTTGCTATGGGGACCAAGCACAGGAGACAGAAGACTGGCTGGGCAGCGCTGAGAGGAGACGACTGGTGAGTAAACTATGTTGTATGTATGTATGTACTGTATATTTGCTGTATATGTGCTGTGTGTGTAATATATATGTGTATGCAGTGTGTATTTATGAGGGTGCAGTCATGCTTACCTAGCCGCACCACTGCCCTGCTTCTCTGAATCGCTGCCCTGCTTCTCCGCGTTGATGCTCTGCCCCTCTGCTCTGGTAGTGTGACAGAGCTCTAAGGGCTCCCGCACACCCATGAGCGGTACCTTTCAGCCGACATTCATGTAAGTTTTCGTCAGATCGTTTCTAACAAAAACTTACATCCTGTGTAAAAGACGCGGTGCAATTTTTGAGCAAAATATTTGTAAAAAAAAAACGCATCTTATACACTGAAAAATATGGTATATATATACACTCCCAAATTTTTCCATTGAAAAATAGAAGCTGTCTCACAAAAAACAAGTCCTCATACTATATCAATGGATAGATAAAAAGTTATCACTCTTGAAATGCAATAATAAAGAAAACAAGGGAAGTTTCTTGGCCCTTAAGATTCAAAAATGAGACTCTTAAATGGAACCTGTCAGGCACTTTATGCTGTACTCACAGAGGGTGGCACATTATAGTAACAGGCATGCAGATTCCAGGGGTGTACGGGGTAATGTGAAGGGAGTTTGGAGAAATTGCAGCTTGCTTCTGTATTTTTCTGAAGCTCTCAGGAAGAGTTAAATTCAGCTTATTCACGATGACCTAGTAACCTTTCATACCTGCCCTGACTTACAATGTTCTCAGTTGGCAGTATAATAGCTTTAAAACTGTCAGTCAGGGCAGGTAGAAGGGGTTACTAGGTCATCGTGAATAATCTGGACTCAACTCTTCCTGGGAGCTTCAGAAAAATACAGAAGTAAGCTGCAATTTCTCCAAAATCCCCGCATGTTACCCTATAAGTGACACCACTGGAATGAGAATTTCTGTCAATATAATGTCCTGCCCTCAGTGAGCGCAGTATAAAGTATCTGACAGATTTCCTTTAGGGACCTTTCACATGACATAGAAAATACCCCACATTGCACCGCAAGCTGCGGTAAATTCTGCAAGCCACCTGTGGATTTTGACACAGAATTGAAAATGACATAAAACCTGCCTGCAATTCCACATCAATATCCGCAGTTAGCCCGGCTGATTTTGGTGTGGAATTCCGCAGCTGCGGACATGACTGCTTCCTGTGGTTTAATTCGTCCCATGTGAAAGGTCGCTTAATTTTTAAACTGGCCAAAGGCCACCTGCAGACGGGTGGGTCGGATCCCCTTCAAGAATTCTCGCAGCAGGATCCGACCCACGTCCCTGCAGGGACCAGTTCGACTCTAGCCTTCTACCGCGGCTCCGACTCTGTGATGGGCCGGCTGCCGCCCAGCCGGTGCATGCGCAGAGTGGAGCCGGGGTGCCGGGAGTGACATTTCTGTTCAGGCCTCTGCGAGACCCGCACAGAAATAGAACATGCCGTGATTTGTTTTCCGTGTGTATTTTCACGCAGAGAAATCGTGGCCGTCTGCATAGGATTGCGTATTGTAGTGCAATCCTATGCAGGCGGGCAGGGGCGGAAAGTCTGTGGGAAATCCCACAGCGGAATTTCTGCCTGTGCGCAGGGGGCTATAGTCAGAGAATCTGCAGTTAGCAAAGACAATTTTTGAGAAATGTGTAAATGGAAGATTTCTGAATGATACTCTTATATGCAAAGTTCTCCCAGGCTCATAAACCCTAAAGATCATAGTCAAGAAAAGCTTGGTCTCAATAATGAATATATGACAGCAGCTTAATATAAGCAGAGAAGCAACCACCCTTTGCAGAATAGTAAAGTCATGTCTGACTGTGACTGCTAGTATTATAGGTAGTATTTGCTTGCAATATGTCTATAGTCAAAGGGTTGAACACTAACTAATATTCAATCATTCTCCAAATATGTCTCCATCTATGCTATTCTAAAGATGGCTGCAAACATAATAATGGTACCTTCTTTGTAAATTGTTTTTGGAATATAGTCTGGGCTGGAAATTGTTCAGCTTGTTGTAAGAACCTTAGACGATGTCAAGGTTGCAGAACTCGATGACACTGACTGCTGACAGACATTAATTTCAAACTAAGATATGATATCATCCTATAATGACACCCATAAATAATCAAGCAGACACACATAATTTTTTCGCTGGAATGTGGTCAGCTATAGCTTTTATTAGAAAACCTTGATTACAATAACACAGGCAACAGCAGATAATTATCCAAACTAGCCAGGATGTAATATGCCAGCCACTGGACAGCAAACAGGCAAGTCCACCTTAAAGTCATTTTACATCTTCAGCTCAGTTAAAGATCACCAGCTGTAAATTACGTTCATTTGATAGAACAGCATTAATGCTACAAAAGAAATAAGAGTTAGGTGTTATGGTATACTACCCTTGATATGCCAGTCCGGGTGCCCTAGATCTCACCCACAACCCCTGTCCCTGCCTACTTGCCTCCACTCATGGCTAACCCCAGGCGGGCAACTGGGCGGCGGTCCCTACTCTCACTAAGGGACCAAAAAAGGGACGCTGGTGTACCTGGATGTAAAGGGTAGAATACCGACAAAAAAGGCAGATGTAAAAACCAACATGAACAATACTAAGCAGAACTGAGGCAGATGGTAAAACCTGGCGGATAATAGCAAAGCATAGCAGACAAGATGACAGAAGCAGGAGACCAACAGAAGCAGACTAGCTAGCACACTGAGGGAAACCAATTACTGGCAATGTTTGCAAGTCTGTGTCCGACCTTTAAACAAAAGCCTCCGCCCAGGGGCGAAGAGAGGGAGACAGCAAACTCCCAACAGAACACAGCCAAAAGGGAGCTTGTGCATGGCAGCTGCACTCACAGGCGCGCGCGCTGCCAACGCCGGCCAGGTACTCACACTCCTGGCAGCCGGACAACAAGCCGGGGGGACGCGCCCCGACCGCGGAACCCCACACACCGCCGCCCCGGGAGGACCAACAACCGCCGCATGGTAACATTAGGGCTAATTCACATCAGCCTACAGGTGTTCTCTTTTCCTGCTCCATTCAGAAAGCAGGAAAATCTCACCCCCTGGCCATCTAATGATGAAACTGAACAGCACCAAATGAACCCCCATTGACTTTAATGGGATCCGTTCGATTTCCAGCCCCTAATTTTAGGGGATGAAATAGCACTGATGTGAACGAGTCCTTAGACGTACATTGCACAAGTGAAGTGAATTTACGGCTAACCCTACTAGT